>NC_052148.1:188400888-189728359 GCF_902713615.1 Scyliorhinus canicula
GTCTGTCCTCTGTGTTCCTGTCCTCTGTGTGTCCATCCTCTGTGTGTCCGTCCTCTGTGTGTCTGTCCTCTGGTTCCGTCCTCTGTGTTCCTGCCTCTGTGTTCCCGTCCCTCTGTGTTTCCTGTCCCTCTGTGGTCCATCCCTCTGTGTTTCCTGTCCTCTGTGTTCCTGTCCTCTGTGTGTCCGTCCTCTGTGTTCCTGTCCTCTGTGTGTCCGTCCTCTGTGTTCCTCTCCTCTGTGTGTCGTCCTCTGTGTGTCCGTCCTATGTGTGTCTGTCCTCTGTGTTCCTGTTCCTCTGTGTGTCGTCCTCTGTGTTCCTGCCTCTGTGTTCCTGTCCTCTGTGTTCCTGTCCCTCTGTGTGTCCGTCCTCTGTGTGTCCGTCCTCTGCGTTCTGTCCTCTGTGTGTCCTTTCTCTGTGTTCCTGTCTCTGTGTTCCGTCCTCCGTGTATCTGTCCTCTGTGTTCCTGTCCTCTGTGTGTCTGTCCTCTGTGTGTCCGTCCACTGTGTTCCCGTCCTCTGTGTGACCATCCTCTGTGTGTCCATCCTCTGTGTTCCCGACCTCTGTGTATCTGCCCTCTGTGTTCCTGTCCTCTGTGTGTCCGTCCTCTGTGTTCCTGTCCTCTGTGTGTCCGTTCTCTGTGTTCCTGTCCTCTGTGTGTCCGTCCTCTGTGTGTCTGTCCTCTGTGTACCTGCCCTCTGTGTGTCCGTCCTCTGTGTTCCTGTCCTCTTTGTTCCCGTCCTCTGTGTTCCTGTCCTCTGTGTGTCCGTCCTCTGTGTTCCTGTCCTCTGTTTTCCTGTCCTCTGTGTTCCTGTCCTCTGTGTGTCCATCCTCTGTATTCCTGTCCTCTGTGTTCCTGTCCTCTGTGTGTCTGTCCTCTGTGTTCCTGTCCTCTGTTCCTGTCCTCTGTGTGTCTGTCCTCTGTGTGTCTGTCCTCTGTGTTTCTGTCCTCTGTGTGTCCGTCCTCTGTGTTCCTGTCCTCTGTGTGTCTGTCCTCTGTGTGTCCGTCCTCTGTGTGTCTGTCCTCTGTGTTCCTGTCCTCTGTGTGTCCGTCCTCTGTGTGTCCGTCCTCTGTGTGTCTGTCCTCTGTGTTCCTGTCCTCTGTGTTCCTGTCCTCTGTGTTCCCGTCCTCTGTGTTCCTGTCCTCTGTGTGTCCGTCCTCTGTGTTCCTGATCCTCTGTGTTCCTTTCCTCTGTGTGTCCGTCCTCTGTGTTCCTGTCCTCTGTGTGTCCGTCCTCTGTGTTCCTGATCCTCTGTGTTCCTTTCCTCTGTGTGTCCGTCCTCTGTGTTCCTGTCCTCTGCGTTCCTGTCCTCTGTGTTCCTGTCCTCCGTGTGTCTGTCCTCTGTGTTCCTGTCCTCTGTGTGTCTGTCCTCTGTGTGTCCGTCCTCTGTGTGTCCGTCCTCTGCGTTCCTGTCCTTTGTGTTCCTGTCCTCCGTGTGTCTGTCCTCTGTGTTCCTGTCCTCTGTGTTCCCGTCCTCTGTGTGACCATCCTCTGTGTTCCTGTCCTCTGTGTTCCTGTCCTCTGTGTTCCTGTCCTCCGTGTGTCTGTCCTCTGTGTTCCTGTCCTCTGTGTGTCTGTCCTCTGTGTGTCCGTCCTCTGTGTGTCCGTCCTCTGCGTTCCTGTCCTCTGTGTTCCTGTCCTCCGTGTGTCTGTCCTCTGTGTTCCTGTCCTCTGTGTGTCTGTCCTCTGTGTGTCCGTCCTCTGTGTGTCCGTCCTCTGCGTTCCTGTCCTTTGTGTTCCTGTCCTCCGTGTGTCTGTCCTCTGTGTTCCTGTCCTCTGTGTTCCCGTCCTCTGTGTGACCATCCTCTGTGTTCCTGTCCTCTGTGTGTCCATCCTCTGTGTTTCTGTCCTCTGTGTGACCATCCTCTGTGTGTCCATCTTCTGTGTTCCCGACCTCTGTGTGTCTGACCTCAGTGTGTCTGTCCTCTGTGTTCCTGTCCTCTGTGTGTCCATCCTCTGTGTTTCTGTCCTCTGTGTGTCTGACCTCAGTGTGTCTGTCCTCTGTGTTCCTGTCCTCTGTGTGTCCATCCTCTGTGTTTCTGTCCTCTGTGTGTCCATCCTCTGTGTGTCCGTCCTCTGTGTGTCCGTCCTCTGTGTTCCTGTCCTCTGTGTTCCTGTCCTCTGTGTGTCCGTCCTCTGTGTGTCCGTCCTCTGTGTTCCTGTCCTCTGTGTTCCTGTCCTCTGTGTTCCTGTCCTCCGTGTGTCTGTCCTCTGTGTTCCTGTCCTCTGTGTGTCTGTCCTCTGTGTGTCCGTCCTCTGTGTGTCTGTCCTCTGTGTTCCCGTCCTCTGTGTGACCATCCTCTGTGTGTCCATCCTCTGTGTTCCCGACCTCTGTGTATCTGCCCTCTGTGTGTCCATCCTCTGTGTTTCTGTCCTCTGTGTGTTCATCCTCTGTGTCTGTCCTCTGTGTGTCCGTCCTCTGTGTTCCCGTCCTCTGTGTGTCCGTCCTCTGTGTTCCTGTCCTCTGTGTGTCCGTCCTCTGTGTGTCTGCCATCTGTGTGTCTGTCCTCTGTGTGTCTGCCCTCTGTGTTTCCATCCTCTGTGTTCCTGTCCTCTGTGTTTCTGTCCTCTGTGTGTCCATCCTCTGTGTCTGTCCTCTGTGTGTCTGTCCTCTGTGTTCCTGTCCTCTGTGTTCCCGTCCTCTGTGTGTCCGTCCTCTGTGTTCCTGTCCTCTGTGTGTCCGTCCTCTGTGTGTCTGCCATCTGTGTGTCCGTCCTCTGTGTTTCTGTCCTCTGTGTGTCCGTCCTCTGTGTTCCTGTCCTCTGTGTGTCTGTCCTCTGTGTGTCCGTCCTCTGTGTTTCTGTCCTCTGTGTGTACGTCCTCTGTGTGTCTGTCCTCTGTGTTCCTGTCCTCTGTGTGTCCATCCTCTGTGTGTCCATCCTCTGTGTGTCTGTCCTCTGTGTGTCCTGTCCTCTGTGTTCCTGTCCTCTGTGTGTCCATCCTCTGTGTTCCTGTCCTCTGTGTTCCTGTCCTCTGTGTGTCCGTCCTCTGTGTTCCTGTCCTCTGTGTGTCCGTCCTCTGTGTTCCTCTCCTCTGTGTGTCCGTCCTCTGTGTGTCCGTCCTATGTGTGTCCGTCCTCTGTGTTCCTGTCCTCTCTGTGTCCGTCCTCTGTGTTCCTGTCCTCTGTGTTTCTGTCCTCTGTGTTCCTGTCCTCTGTGTGTCCGTCCTCTGTGTGTCCGTCCTCTGCGTTCCTGTCCTCTGTGTGTCCTTTCTCTGTGTTCCTGTCCTCTGTGTTCCTGTCCTCCGTGTGTCTGTCCTCTGTGTTCCTGTCCTCTGTGTGTCTGTCCTCTGTGTGTCCGTCCACTGTGTTCCCGTCCTCTGTGTGACCATCCTCTGTGTGTCCATCCTCTGTGTTCCCGACCTCTGTGTATCTGCCCTCTGTGTGTCTGTCCTCTGTGTTCCTGTCCTCTGTGTGTCCGTCCTCTGTGTTCCTGTCCTCTGTGTGTCCGTCCTCTGTGTTCCTGTCCTCTGTATGTCCGTCCTCTGTGTTCCTGTCCTCTGTTTTCCTGTCCTCTGTTCCTGTCCTCTGTGTGTCCATCCTCTGTATTCCTGTCCTCTGTGTTTCTGTCCTCTGTGTTCTGTCCTCTGTGTGTCTGTCCTCTGTGTTCCTGTCCTCTGTGTTCCTGTCCTCTGTGTGTCTGTCCTCTGTGTGTCCGTCCTCTGTGTTTCTGTCCTCTGTGTGTCTGTCCTCTGTGTTCCTGTCCTCTGTGTTCCTGTCCCTGTGTGTCTGTCCTCTGTGTGTCCGTCCTCTGTGTTCCTGTCCTCTGTGTGTCCGTCCTCTGTGTGTCCGTCCTCTGTGTGTCTGTCCTCTGTGTTCCTGTCCTCTGTGTTCCTGTCCTCTGTGTTCCTGTCCTCTGTGTTCCCGTCCTCTGTGTTCCTGTCCTCTGTGTGTCCGTCCTCTGTGTGTCCGTCCTCTGTGTTCCTGTCCTCTGTGTGTCCGTCCTCTGTGTGTCCGTCCTCTGCGTTCCTGTCCTCTGTGTGTCCTTTCTCTGTGTTCCTGTCCTCTGTGTTCCTGTCCTCCGTGTGTCTGTCCTCTGTGTTCCTGTCCTCTGTGTGTCTGTCCTCTGTGTGTCCGTCCACTGTGTTCCCGTCCTCTGTGTGACCATCCTCTGTGTGTCCATCCTCTGTGTTCCCGACCTCTGTGTATCTGCCCTCTGTGTGTCTGTCCTCTGTGTTCCTGTCCTCTGTGTGTCCGTCCTCTGTGTTTCTGCCCTCTGTGTGTCCGTCCTCTGTGTTCCTGTCCTCTGTGTGTCCGTCCTCTGTGTTCCTGTCCTCTGTTTTCCTGTCCTCTGTGTTCCTGTCCTCTGTGTGTCCATCCTCTGTATTCCTGTCCTCTGTGTTCCTGTCCTCTGTGTGTCTGTCCTCTGTGTTCCTGTCCTCTGTGTTCCTGTCCTCTGTGTGTCTGTCCTCTGTGTGTCCGTCCTCTGTGTTTCTGTCCTCTGTGTGTCCGTCCTCTGTGTTCCTGTCCTCTGTGTGTCTGTCCTCTGTGTGTCCGTCCTCTGTGTTTCTGTCCTCTGTGTGTCCGTCCTCTGTGTGTCTGTCCTCTGTGTTCCTGTCCTCTGTGTGTCCGTCCTCTGTGTGTCCGTCCTCTGTGTGTCTGTCCTCTGTGTTCCTGTCCTCTGTGTTCCTGTCCTCTGTGTTCCCGTCCTCTGTGTTCCTGTCCTCTGTGTGTCCGTCCTCTGTGTGTCCGTCCTCTGCGTTCCTGTCCTCTGTGTGTCCTTTCTCTGTGTTCCTGTCCTCTGTGTTCCTGTCCTCCGTGTGTCTGTCCTCTGTGTTCCTGTCCTCTGTGTGTCTGTCCTCTGTGTGTCCGTCCACTGTGTTCCCGTCCTCTGTGTGACCATCCTCTGTGTGTCCATCCTCTGTGTTCCCGACCTCTGTGTATCTGCCCTCTGTGTGTCTGTCCTCTGTGTTCCTGTCCTCTGTGTGTCCGTCCTCTGTGTTCCTGTCCTCTGTGTGTCCGTCCTCTGTGTTCCTGTCCTCTGTGTGTCCGTCCTCTGTGTTCCTGTCCTCTGTTTTCCTGTCCTCTGTGTTCCTGTCCTCTGTGTGTCCATCCTCTGTATTCCTGTCCTCTGTGTTCCTGTCCTCTGTGTGTCTGTCCTCTGTGTTCCTGTCCTCTGTGTTCCTGTCCTCTGTGTGTCCGTCCTCTGTGTGTCTGTCCTCTGTGTGTCCGTCCTCTGTGTGTCTGTCCTCTGTGTTCCTGTCCTCTGTGTGTCCGTCCTCTGTGTGTCCGTCCTCTGTGTGTCTGTCCTCTGTGTTCCTGTCCTCTGTGTTCCTGTCCTCTGTGTTCCCGTCCTCTGTGTTCCTGTCCTCTGTGTTCCTGTCCTCTGTGTTCCTGTCCTCTGTGTTCCTGTCCTCTGTGTGTCCGTCCTCTGTGTCCCTGTCCTCTGTGTGTCCGTCCTCTGTGTTCCTGTCCTCTGTGTGTCCGTCCTCTGTGTGTCCGTCCTCTGCGTTCCTGTCCTCTGTGTTCCTGTCCTCCGTGTGTCTGTCCTCTGTGTTCCTGTCCTCTGTGTGTCCGTCCTCTGTGTGTCCGTCCTCTGCGTTCCTGTCCTCTGTGTTCCTGTCCTCTGTGTTCCCGTCCTCTGTGTTCCTGTCCTCTGTGTTCCTGTCCTCTGTGTTCCTGTCCTCTGTGTTCCTGTCCTCTGTTTTCCTGTCCTCTGTGTTCCTGTCCTCTGTGTGTCCATCCTCTGTATTCCTGTCCTCTGTGTTCCTGTCCTCTGTGTGTCTGTCCTCTGTGTTCCTGTCCTCTGTGTTCCTGTCCTCTGTGTGTCTGTCCTCTGTGTGTCCGTCCTCTGTGTTTCTGTCCTCTGTGTGTCCGTCCTCTGTGTTCCTGTCCTCTGTGTGTCTGTCCTCTGTGTGTCCGTCCTCTGTGTTTCTGTCCTCTGTGTGTCCGTCCTCTGTGTGTCTGTCCTCTGTGTTCCTGTCCTCTGTGTGTCCGTCCTCTGTGTGTCCGTCCTCTGTGTGTCTGTCCTCTGTGTTCCTGTCCTCTGTGTTCCTGTCCTCTGTGTTCCCGTCCTCTGTGTTCCTGTCCTCTGTGTGTCCGTCCTCTGTGTGTCCGTCCTCTGCGTTCCTGTCCTCTGTGTGTCCTTTCTCTGTGTTCCTGTCCTCTGTGTTCCTGTCCTCCGTGTGTCTGTCCTCTGTGTTCCTGTCCTCTGTGTGTCTGTCCTCTGTGTGTCCGTCCACTGTGTTCCCGTCCTCTGTGTGACCATCCTCTGTGTGTCCATCCTCTGTGTTCCCGACCTCTGTGTATCTGCCCTCTGTGTGTCTGTCCTCTGTGTTCCTGTCCTCTGTGTGTCCGTCCTCTGTGTTCCTGTCCTCTGTGTGTCCGTCCTCTGTGTTCCTGTCCTCTGTGTGTCCGTCCTCTGTGTTCCTGTCCTCTGTTTTCCTGTCCTCTGTGTTCCTGTCCTCTGTGTGTCCATCCTCTGTATTCCTGTCCTCTGTGTTCCTGTCCTCTGTGTGTCTGTCCTCTGTGTTCCTGTCCTCTGTGTTCCTGTCCTCTGTGTGTCCGTCCTCTGTGTGTCTGTCCTCTGTGTGTCCGTCCTCTGTGTGTCTGTCCTCTGTGTTCCTGTCCTCTGTGTGTCCGTCCTCTGTGTGTCCGTCCTCTGTGTGTCTGTCCTCTGTGTTCCTGTCCTCTGTGTTCCTGTCCTCTGTGTTCCCGTCCTCTGTGTTCCTGTCCTCTGTGTTCCTGTCCTCTGTGTTCCTGTCCTCTGTGTTCCTGTCCTCTGTGTGTCCGTCCTCTGTGTCCCTGTCCTCTGTGTGTCCGTCCTCTGTGTTCCTGTCCTCTGTGTGTCCGTCCTCTGTGTGTCCGTCCTCTGCGTTCCTGTCCTCTGTGTTCCTGTCCTCCGTGTGTCTGTCCTCTGTGTTCCTGTCCTCTGTGTGTCCGTCCTCTGTGTGTCCGTCCTCTGCGTTCCTGTCCTCTGTGTTCCTGTCCTCCGTGTGTCTGTCCTCTGTGTTCCCGTCCTCTGTGTGACCATCCTCTGTGTGTCCATCTTCTGTGTTCCCAACCTCTGTGTGTCTGCCCTCAGTGTGTCTGTCCTCTGTGTTCCTGTCCTCTGTGTGTCCATCCTCTGTGTTTCTGTCCTCTGTGTGTCCATCCTCTGTGTTCTTGTCCTCTGTGTGTCCGTCCTCTGTGTTCCTGTCCTCTGTGTTCCTGTCCTCTGTGTGTCCGTCCTCTGTGTTCCTGTCCTCTGTGTGTCCGTCCTCTGTGTTCCTGTCCTCTGTGTGTCCGTCATCATAGAATAGAATTATCATCGAATTTACAGTGCAGAAGGAGGCCATTCGGCCCATCGAGTCTGCACCGGCTCTTGAAAAGAGCACCCTACCCAACGTCAACACCTCCATCCTATCCCCATTACCCCACCCAACACTAAGGGCAATTTTGGACACTGAGGGAAATTTATCATGGCCAATCCACCTAACCTGTAGATCTTTGGTCTGTGGGAGGAAACCGGAGCACCCGGCAGAAACCCACGCACACACAGAGAGGATGTGCAGACTCCACAAAGACAGTGACCCAAGCTGGAATCGAACCTGGGACCCTAGAGCTGTGAAGCAATTATGCTATCCACAATGCTACCGTGCTGCCACTGTGTCATCTGTGTGTCCATCCTCCATGTTCCTGTCCTCTGTGTGTCCGTCCTTTGGGTCTCTGTGTCCTGGGTCACAGTGTCCTGGGTCTCTGTGTGATGGCCCATCGTTTCCAAAAGAAAGCACTGGCAATCAAGCAACCGGGGCAGTCCCTGACATTTCGGCGCCACTCCCTGTTCAAGGGAAACACAAACAGCAGGGTCAGTGACCGCTTGGGATACGCTCAGCCATCCAGATCCCCGCCCATATCAGGGATCACCCAATTAGTAAGGCCCAAATCGAAGGACCGCCCAAAAGAGCATGAACCCCAACCACCCCCACCCCTCCCCCCGAGGATAAGAAGAAGAGTTTGCCATATGTTCGCTCTCTCTGGGCCTTGGTACCCCGGTCACGGCCATCTCCAAGTGCAGCAACACCAGAAGGGAGTCCAAGTTGAACGCTCGCTACCAGATGGATGAGCCCAGCTGAGCAGCAGTTACTCCTTCGAACCCGGTAGATCCAGAATCGAACAGCGACCACTGTCTTCTGACCTAAGCCAGAAGTTAAGTACAGGTTGTCTTAGTCGATAGGTGCAGTTAACTAGTACTGTTTATGTTGCATGATTAATTGTGTGTAAATAAAGTACCCTTGACCTTGAACTAACTAACTGGTGTTTGGCTCTTTGCTCGATAGCCGGTTGAAACTTGTGGTGGTATTATTTGATACCTGGCGACTCTAAGCATTAAGACATAGATAACACAGAAAGAAAAGCAAACTTACTGATTGCCATAATTGGAACAGTCACAGAAAAGACAAAGTAAAGTAAACTCACAACAGTTATTGGCGACCCAGATGGGGCTCGACCCAGAAGTGCCCATGTCACTCCGAGAGAACCCACAAGAGCATTTGAATTAGAATCCAAATTGGCAAAATAATAGAAGCCACAAACGAAACTAGTATCGATCAAACCTCCAGAATTTGAAAGTGTGTAATTTGCTTGCGTACTAACAAAGGGATATAAGGTAAACTCGATAGATTTTGTGGCGTGAAACTTTCAGGAGTTGCGTAAACCGGAAAATAGCTTGAGCCATACCCATGTTTGCACCACCGCTTTATTCCCCTTGTTCCAAATTTCCAGTAGAGACAGAAGTAGTTGTAGGATGGCCATGAAGGCAATGGAATGCCTTATGCATCCACAAGAGCCCGAGGTCGCAGCGACCAATAGATCAGAACAATGTCCCTTATGGGAAGAAGAGATACCTAAAGGGGAAAGGATGGCCCCTATGGTCGGAATTTTGCGCGAATGAAGAGAAAGGTCCTGGCAGCATAGGACAGACTTGGTGGGACAGCCTGACCGAGATTCACAAAAAGAGTTTGACTAAGGTTCGTAAGCCGATGGCAATCGTGTCCTGTCTGGCACAATGGCGAGGCACAGAGGGGATCGTGAGGACACTCCGTAAGTATCTTGACGAGAGAAGTAGAGAGGGAGATATCAGTGAAAGTGAGAGATTAAATGTACATCTCCGGGAGCAGTGAGCAGCGAAGGACAACGAAATGGATGATGTCAGGAGGGCACATCAATCCTGTCTCACCCAACTTAGCAGCTTCCAAATCCAATACGATAAGGCCTACCAGGACAAACAACATGCTGCTATGGTAAGAGAAGAGACAGAGAATCAGGTACAGCAGTTAAAGAAACAGTACGATGATCTAAAGGCAGCCCTCCGAGCACTCTACAGTTCCACCATGGAACAGAGACAGAGTTTGGTGGATCACGCCAAATGTAGGCAGCAAATTGCAAAGTTGCAATCCCTGCTATCAGTTCAAAATGGGTTCAGAGACACCTTTGGCCCACAGCTAGATCAGGAAGACGGCCCCGATCGGCAGGAACTCAGTGAAATGGCTCAACGGTACGTACGTGAGACCGAGAATCAAAATAGAGCCCCCCAGGCCCCGAAAAGAAAAGCACCCGCACAACCGTCTGCACAGGCAGCACCCAACCCAATGAACCCCATTACCACACAGCGCAGGGTTACCACGGAAGGCCAACCCAATATTGCGCACACCACCCCATTAACGATCACCCAGTTACGAGATGCCCGCGAGAAGATAGATACTTTCCACCCCACATCGGACCCACATCACTTTTTTGAGTTATTAAAACAACAAACCCTCATGTATGGTTTAGACAAGCCGGAGCATTTCAAGCTCATAGTTATGTGCTTAGACCCCTCAGTTAGTTCAGCCCATCCCGACCTAAGAAATGTAGGAGGACGTAGCCTCCATGAAATGAAAACGGCCATTTTAGACGCCATAGGATATAATAGAGGAGATCCGGTTGAAGGACTCAACCGATGCAGGCAGGAAAAGGGAGAGCATCCAACAGCGTTTGCTGGATGCCTCTGGATCCATTTTATTGCTGTGTTTGGTGAATTAGCCCTCGCCCATTTATCAGCAGACAATACGGCCAAATGCACCCGTACGTTAGTATCCCATGCCACAGAGGCAGGACAGAAGGCATGCGCCAGTTACCACCCCTCAGACCGAGCACACAATGAAGTGTGGGTTCTGAAACGATTGTCCGGAGCTTGGGAGCAGTCTGTACAGAAAAAGACAGAGCATGAGAGAGTAGATGCCACAGTGCATCTAGTAAAGGCACACCAAAACCCCGCATGGGTAAATGGAGGCAGAGGTACAGCACAGCACCCCAAGACACAGGAATGCTATAATTGTGGACAGAAAGGACATCATGCCCGAGAATGTCAAGCACCCCACCGAAGTAGCAAAGGAATCGGCACCCAAACGGCCTCCCCAGAAACAATACCCAACCCATTCACAGCATTAGTTCCCGGCCAGATAATTCGGCCATGAATGGCACTGACTGACGGTGTTTGGGTTCCCCAACTTGGGTCTGCGATACTCTTTGGGTTAAGTCCAGAAGACCGGTCGTTGCAGGCACAGTCCGGGGACACCCCGTAGAGTTCCTTTGGGACACAGGGGGGCCCCAAACCACGTTAAACTCCCCCATCATGTACCAGAAAGAGATATGGCCCACTACGGACACCATTACCCCTAGTGGCTTTACAGGTCACCTCCAGCAGGGATACACCACAGCCCCTGTGAACATACAGCTCAGTAATATCAAAACAAAACATTTGGTTGTTTTAGTAGACTTGCCCCAGGCAGCAGAACACTTCCTAGGCATCGATTTTGCTAGAGCAGCGCGAGCCCCCGCCATGCTCATAGGAGGAGATCATGCCCATAGAATCAGCTCAGTAGGAGAGTACTGGTTTGATCCACAAAACATTACCACAGACAAAGCGGTCAGAGAGGTCTTGAAAAGACATAAGGCAGCATTTGCCCAGCTCAGGCACGGCTGCGGCAAAATCCCAGGTGTAGTAACCATCACAGGTCCCTATCCCAAGCCCCAGAAACAGTACGGCTTCCCCAGCAAGCCAAGGGAGAGATAGCCAAGGTAATTCAAAGTTTATTGAATCAAGGCGTGGTTCGACCCATTGCAGCGACACATAATGCCCCGATTTGGCCAGTAGGAAAACCCAATGGATGATGCCGACTGACCATCGACCACAGAGAATTGAACATAGTGACTCCCCTAGCAGCCGCCACCATTGCCACGAGTCCCGAGACCATGTTGAGACAGGGACTCCAGTCGAAAACATTTTCGGTATTAGATATCAGTAATGGCTTTTGGTCCATACCACTGGAAAAAGCATGGCAGTATAAATTTGCGTTCACTTTCCAGAGACAGCAGTACACATGGACATGCCTTCCACAAGGCTTCCACAACTCCCCCTCCATTTTTCACAGACAATTGGCAAATGGATTATGTACATTTTCCTACCCTGAATGCCTTGTTCAGTATGTGGACGACTTGCTCCTACAGACTGACACCAAGGAAGAGCACATTTCGCTTCTTTCTGAATTACGACTGCTCCTTACAACGATTGGATGCAAAATTAACCCCAAGAAAGCCCAAATCCTTCAGGAAAAAGTCACATATTTATGTACAGTCATCACGCATGGGAAGCATGATATAGGACTTGAGGTTGTTTTCGTTAGAGAGAAGAAGGTTAAGAGGTGACCTAATAGAGGCATACAAAATGATCAGAGGGTTAGATAGGGTGGACAGCGAGAGCCTTCTCCCGCGGATGGAGGTGGCTATCACGAGGGGACATAGCCTTAAATTGAAGGGTAATAGATATAGGACAGAGGTCAGAGGTGGGTTTTTTACGCAAAGAGTGGTGAGGCCGTGGAATGCCCTACCTGCAACAGTAGTGAACTCGCCAACATTGAGGGCATTTAAAAGTTTATTGGATAAGCATATGGATGATAAGGGCATAGTGTAGGTTAGATGGCCTTTAGTTTTTTTTTCCATGTCGGTGCAACATTGAGGGCCGAAGGGCCTGTACTGCGCTGTATCGTTCTATGTTCTATGTTCTAACTCAAACGCATTGATTCCATCATAAATTTGCCCTTGTCCCAAAACGTTACAGCACTCCAGCCATTTTTAGGACTGGTTGGATATTGCAGGATCCATATAGATGGATTCGCCACAAAAGCAGCCCCACATTCTGAGCTCCTAAAGAAACAGGCCC
Organism: Scyliorhinus canicula; assembly: GCF_902713615.1. Taxonomy (NCBI): domain Eukaryota; kingdom Metazoa; phylum Chordata; class Chondrichthyes; order Carcharhiniformes; family Scyliorhinidae; genus Scyliorhinus; species Scyliorhinus canicula. Next base: position 188,413,068 of record NC_052148.1, read on the forward strand.
CATGGAAATGGCTTCCACAGCACACGGATGCCATGGATGCATTGAAACGCACCCTGAGCACAGCTCCCGCTTTGCAAGCCCCAGATCCCCACTCCCCATATGCGACAGAGGTAGCGACCACAAACCAAACCCTTTCAGCCGTACTCCTGCAGGAAAGGCACGATCGTCTAGGACCTATGCTTCACGAGTCTTAGATCCGGTGGAACAAGGATTTTCAGCCTGCAAAAGGCACCTGTTAGCAGTTTTCTGGGCGGTACAGTACTACTAGTACATAACCGGACTCAACCCAGTAACCATTTTGACCGAGCACACCCTGACTCAGCTTTTATTGGACAGCAGACTAAAAGACGGCACAGTAAGCCAAATTCGAGCAGGGCAATGGACCCTACTCTTACAGGGATGGGACATCACTGGAAAATGGACAAAAACGCACAGGTTTCTGGTCGATAATTTGCATTATGCAGAAACCCCACATGAGTGCGAGATCATAGTCCCAAAGCACAGCACAGGCCCCTTTGTTCCCAAGTCGGTACAAACAAAGACAGGTATCGGACCCCAGCCCACGGACAAAACACTAAGAATTTACGTAGATGGCTCCTCCACAGTCCTTGAGGGAAAAAGGAAAACAGGCTGTGGTATTTATGTAGAGGACGGGCAAAGACACGCTTTAGAAGAGATAGCTTTAAAGTTGCCTGGACACTTAGGTTCGCAAACAGCTGAGTTAGCAGCCATTTCTTACATTGTCCAGCACCCCGATTCGTTCCCAACCCCTTCAGACATATATTCGGACAGTTTATACATCTGCAACAGCTTAACGGAAGTCGTACCTGTGGGAATCGAGAGAATTTATTTCCACCGACGGAAAACCTCTACCCTCAGCCCCACTGCTCAAACATATCCTTCAGACAGCTAAAGGCAGGAAATATGGCATCATCGAAGTAAGAAATTACCATCGTCCTTCCCCACCCGGTCATGTGAAAACTGACGCCCTAGCGAAGGCAGGCTCACGACATGGCCATCTTTGACAACCTCCCCGAGAGTGCCTCAGTACATGCAATTCAGGTCTCACAGAACAACATCCAAGACCCAGCCCAGGCACAAAAGGAACGTGAAGCGTGAAAATAAATTTTAAAAGGGAACTTCCCAGCTCCCTATGAAAAGTTTAGGAATTCTTTGACGGTCCATGAGGGAATTGCTTTAAAGGATGGAATTTATGTAGTTCCCACTCAGGACAGGAATGAGATAATTTGTAAGTTCCATGATGGACATGGACACCAAGGGATTGAATCCACCCTTTCCCACCTCAGACCCCTCTGCTGGTGGCCCGATTTGAAAACCGACGTGTTCCATTACGTCGAAAACTGTTTAATTTGTGCTCAAAATAACCCCGATAGGTTTGCGAAAAAAGCCCAGCTACAACACACCCGTGGACAAACCTTCAATTGGATTATATTGGTCCCCTCCCCCCCTGCAGAAATGGATACAAGTATGTGTTAGTGGTGATGGACACATTTACAAAATGGGTCGAGGCGTTCCCCCTCGAGAACAAATACAGCCAAGTCCACAGCGAAGCTCTTCTCAGAGCAAATCTTTATGAGATGGGGACTCCCACGTAGTATTAAGTCGGACCAAGGTTCCCACTTTACGGGAAGGGTCATGAAAAATGTGTTGACAATATTTGGGATTAAACAAAAGTTCCACATTGCCTATCACCCGCAGTCCTGCGGCATTGTGGAGCGCATGAATCAGACACTAAAGGCCACACATGGGACACAGTGCTCCCATTCGCACTGATGTTTATTCGGAACACAGAGTTGAGCTCAACAGGATATACCCCCTCATACCCTCATGACCGGATGATCCATGAAGGGTACTGAATACTTACTCGGCCTTGATTTGGCCAGTCCCGCAGGCCTGACCCATGAGAAAGCAGTCCAGCACATGTTAGAGAATATTAAAGCAGCACACCTCGCTGCATCTGTTCGACTAGGCGCTAAACGAAAGCAGAGTAAGGCCTTCTTTGATAAGACAGTTCCCCTGACAGAGTATACAGTCGGACAGCAAGTAATGATCACCTTATACAATCCCAGTTAATTCCTCTCCCCTAAATTTGCAGGACCCGATTCAATCTCGGACAAAGTAAGCCCCTCAGTTTATAAAATCACGTATCCAACCGGAAAATCAGGATGGTTCCATGTAAATCAACTTAAGGTTATGGAACGCAGTGCAGCCACTTGCACCACCTCTCATTGGCGATGGCAGACAATGACGACCCGCTCACTGACAACCCAAGTTACCCCTCCCCCAGCAACAGCAACACGTCCACAGACACGACCTTGACCACGCCCCCAGAATCAAATTTCACCCTGACGCTTGATTCGGCTGCTAGCGACAGTGACAGCACAACTGAAGCCTCTGAGAGACCTGAACAAAGATCCCACAAACCAGGCCCCAGTCACTACAGGCCCAGAGACCCCGACCACAACACGCTCAGCCTCTTTGAAACAATTTATTTGCCCACACCGGAACCTGACCCACCATTCGACGATAGCGACGCCCTCTGGCAACCTCCCTACGGGACATGAAGCACTGGCACCGTGACAATTCCTGTCGTCTGACTAGGGTTGATGACTGACTAGGATCTGGCACACGCCGCGTTAGCCCGCAAACTCCATGAATGAGTTTGGCACCCGGGAGATGGTGACAACTCCGAGTCTGATTCCCACCATGGTAACTCCCTTGAACATCTTTTTGAAATGGAATCTTGAGGTGTCCAGATGATGAGAGTCAGGAACCGATTGAGATTTACGGTGTCCTGAACTCTGATGGAACCTGCCCGCTTTTATGTTTAGTTTGTGTTTAAATGTTGCTTGTTCTCTCTTGTACAATTTGCTATGTTGTCCTCACGGACGCTTTCTTTATCCAGTCATAATTACTCTTCTGACACCACATGACAGTCAGTGAAACAAGTTTGTCTGGAGCCCATATATTTACAAATTCTTGCTGCTCTTGGAAGGGCACTCAGGCAGTGGAGTAACGGCACTGATCCCCACCCTGCCTGAGGACCCCCTATACATTTGGTCAGCCAAGCTGCGGTAGTGGAGCAACGGCACTGATCACCGCCCTGCCCGGGGATCCCACCCATTCTTGCCCTGCCGCGGATCATACATACCACCCCATTCGGAGAATTGTTTTCAAAACTCTTTTGCTGTTCTTTTCTAGTCCTGTGGTTTAAAGAATGCTTCTTGCCACAACTTCTGCTCATTCCGGCAACCCTTCAGTTGCTCTCCCCCACATACAATTTACATGTCAGAAACACTTGGTTAGAAAAACAATTTTTGCAGAGGACGGAGGAATTGTCCACCCACTCAGCCCATCAACCACAGGCTGCGAGAGTGCTCGCACTGTGACACTAATTTTTTTTTCCGATGTCTTGTCTCCACAAATGGTTGTTTAAAAAAAAATGAGTGAGTAACACATGGTGACGATTATAATGGGACATTTACGTTACGGAGAGACAGACAGACATACAAGATGTTAAACAACATGCTTATAACAGATACTATGCTTGTTCCCTGAAAAAGATACAAAGATACTCAAAGGCAAAGGAAAACCTGAACACAATGAAGCTGAACCTGATGATCGGCATCATGATCGTCGCTGGAATAGTGCAGTTGCATGCGTTACCCACCTCTACCCCCCTCACCACACAGGCCCTGAACACAACCAGCCAACACAACACCCCCAGCCCGGACACTACACCGCGCACACACCCAGGCACTGATACCCCCACATGGTGTGAGAATCTCGTTAAATGGTTTTCACTGTCATACACAGTGGAAGCCTTACTAGTGATTGCCATATTGTACAGTATCGTCCAGACAATCCGATTACGAAAATGAAGGAGGAGAGCCTCCCGCCCTCCAGTATACACCTTTAGAGCCCCTTTCCTCGGACTCCAGCAAAGCCCACACTCTATCTGAGCCTTCCTCTTTAATAAATTTTGCAGTTGTTGTTTTTGTTAATAAAGCTTACTTTTCTGTATGTGCATGTTAGTGATCGGTAGAAATGTGATGATGCTATCGGATTGTTGTATTGTAAGATAAGTTCTTTGATTGTTAAATAGCGGCATGAGTATAGTCTAGGTGGAGACAGTTAGAGGGTCCCCTTCTACTAAATGTTAAATGGCCCCTTAGAAATTCTTAGATATGTGTTGTTTAGGGAAGATTAGGTAAATGTTTTTGACCCATAGGACAAAGTAGAGTAGAACCTGTCCTTGGTTAAGGGTTCCCGGCATTTCAGACAACAAAGAAGACCCAGTATTGTGATCCTTCACGCTTCGCGTTGAGGATCAAGAGGATGGAGTGTAGCCATCTGGGATGGCCACTTCCAACTAGGTACAGAGAAACTCGCAAAGCCTAGCGGATAAAATGGACAGGCCAAGACTCATGCAGGCTCAGAGCCTGAAATGCATATTTGTCGGCAAGAAGTCCGGACGGTATCAAAACTCCATCCAATTAGTATTTTAATGGGGCCGATTAACATTTGATGGCCCATCTTTACCAAAACAAAAGACTGGTACTCAAGCAACCGGTACAGTCCCAGACATTTAGGCGCCACTCTCTGTTCAAGAGAAATGCAAACAACGGGGTCAGTGACCGCTTAGGACATGCCCAGCCATCCAGATTCCCGCCCACTTATTGGCTAAGGAATCGAACAGAGTGATCAGGGATCACCCAATTAGTGAGGCCCAAATCGAAGGACCACCCAAAAGAGCGCAAAAATCCCCTGAGTATAAGAAGAAGAGTTCGCCACATGTTCATCTCTCTTAGGCCTGGTGCCCCGGTCACGGCCATCGCCAAGTGCAGCAACACCAGAAGCGAGTCCAAGTTGAACGCTCGCTACCAGACGGATGAGCCCAGCTGAGCAGCAGTTACTCCTTTGAACCCGATAGATCCAGAATCGAACAGCGACCACTGTCTTCTGACCTAAGCCAGAAGTTAAGTACAGGTTGTCTTAGTTGATAGGTGTAGTTAAATAGTAGTGTTTATGTTGCATGACTAATTGTGTGTAAATAAAGTACCCTTGACCTTGAACTGGTGTTTGGCTCTTTGATTGATAGCCGGTTGAAACTTGTGGTGGTATCATTTGATACCTGGCGACTCTAAACATTACGACATAGATAGCACAGAAAGAAAGGCAAACTTACTGATTGCCATAATTGGAACAGTCACAGAAAGGACAAAGTAAAAGAAACTCACAATACAAGGTGAGGACATTTTTCAGCACTAAAATGAATGCCTCGGCCTATACTTGGCATCTCAGGCGACCACTAATTTTTCACAATAAATGCATGTTCTGGGCGATACTCACATTTGGAGTCGGCCTCAATTTTTCAGCTCCGACATACAAATTTTAGAATTATACTCGCCCTAGAAGTTCAAGCATGGGGTCCAGCAGGCGATACAGGCTATGTTGTAAGGAAGATGCGAGGGAGTATAAATCACATCATACAGAGTGGACTGCACATGACAACTAATGAACGGAAAAGGATCCTCATGCACTAACACCGGCAGCTCACATTTTATACTCAGCCCTTTTTTGGAAGAAATTTTTGAAGCTCCAAAGATCAAATTGTACACCTGACTCAACAGTATATCAAACTACTGTGGGGGATGGTGTAGAAATGAATTAATGTGTAAATAATATGAAAATAGCATTCCCTAAATTAGAGGTGCAAAGACACATGTGACTTAATTGAGGCATACAAGATGATTAAAAGATTAGATAGGGTGGACAGTGAGAGCCTTTTTCCTCGGCTGGTGATGTCCAGCACGAGAGGACATAGCTTTAAATTGATGGTAGATAGATACAGGACAGATGTCAGAGGTAAGTTCTTTACTCAGAGAGTAGTAAGGGCGTGGAATGCCCTGCCTGCAACAGTAGTGGACTCGCCAACACTAAGGGCATTCAAATGGTCATTGGATAGACATATGGATGATAAGGGTAGATGGGCTTTAGAGTGGTTTCACAGGTCCGCGCAATATTGAGGGCCGAAGGGCCTGTACTGCGCTGTAATGTTCTATGTTCTATGTTCTATTTACATCTTTAAACTATTTACAGTCTGCCACAAATTCAGGTTTATACCTTACCTTGTTGATCTTCTGAGTGGCTGCTGAACTTGTGAAGTTACTTAGAACATAGAACATAGAACAGTACAGCACAGAACAGGCCCTTCGGCCCTCAATGTTGTGCCGAGCAATGATCACCCTACTCAAACCCACGTATCCACCCTATACCCGTAACCCAACAACCCCCCCTTAACCTTACTTTTTAGGACACTACGGGCAATTTAGCATGGCCAATCCACCTAACCCGCACATCTTTGGACTGTGGGAGGAAACCGGAGCACCCAGAGGAAACCCACGCGCACACGGGGAGGACGTGCAGACTCCGCACAGACAGTGACCCAGCCGGGAATCGAACCTGGGACCCTGGAGCTGTGAAGCATTAATGCTAACCACCATGCTACCATGCACTTGATCTTCCTTTGTAGTTGTGGATGCTGCATGATGTTCTTCATGTATCGTTATGTCTTTATCTTGCTGTTGTGACTCCGTATACTGCACTGTATCTTCTTCAGCTGTTTCCAGACGGTTACCTACTTCTTCTGGTGGTTGCCGAACTTTCAGCAGGGCTCTTCCCTTCCTTCTTAAGACAACACCTTCATCCGTGATGATGAGATACGAGTTTGGACCTGCTTGTCGCAGTACCTTCGCCTACATCAACCATCCATTCCTTTTGGTTGGAGTATTTTTGCGGATCTTTTGTAAAATCTCTTTTTGCCTCCTTTTCTGAGAGATGAGTTGTCTCTCTGACGTATGGTTCATTGGTTCTTGAGGAATATAGGGCAAGGTCATCCTCAATTGCCTATTCACCAGCAACTGAACTGGTGAAAGCCCATTGATTAGTGGTGCAGAACGATTACTCAAGAGTGCAAGATAGGTGTTACCATGGCTATCTAATGCTTCTTTCAGGAGCTGTTTAACGGCATGAACACCTTTCTCAGTCTTACATTTAGACTGGGGGTACAGAGGACTTGAGGTGACATGTTGGAAATCATACTGCCTGCAAATTCAGTCCACTCATAACTATCAGGGACCATTGTCACTCATGACCACATTCCTTATCCCTTGGTGCGCAATAATCTCTTTAACATTCTCAATGACACATCTGGCTGTGGAATTCAGCAGCTGTGCTATTTCCAGATGGTTAGAGAAATAGACAAGAAGGGATTCCTTTCCATCGAAGTGGAAGAGATCCATGCTAATGTTCTGCCACGGAGGTGTGACCATCTCACCCATCTGCTCCTTGCTTTGTTTGCGTTGAAATGTTGACAGGTTTCACAGTTATCCATCACCATTTCAATGTGTAGTTTATCCCTGGCCAATAAACTATATCCCTGGCTCTACGCTTTTCCATCCCCAAGTGCCCTTCATGGAGTTTTGTTGGGATCCTTGACCTGGATGACTGTAGAATTACAATTTGTTGGTACTGCAGCAAAAATCCAGTTGCATCATTGAACTGTGCTCGTACATTGTAAAAACGTGAGCAGGAACCTTCAGACCATCCCTCGTGGAGATATTTTCTCACTTTCTGCAGGACTGTGTCAATGGTGTTTTCTACTGTAATTAGTTTTGACTCGTTGTCAGATACTGGCAGAGACTCAGTAACAAGGTTTATATGGACCGACATGCGCTCATTCAACTGGTGTGTTTCTTCTATGCCTAGAGCTCGAGATAGTGTATCAGCAACAATGAGATTCTTGCCCAGTGTATACTTCAGTTCAAAGTCATACCGTTGCAACTTCATGATCATTTGCTGAATCCTTTAGGTCATCTTATTCATGTTTTTCTTAACGATAGCGACCAGTGGTCTGTGGTCAGTTTCCACTACAAACGTTGGTAGACCATATACATAATCATGGGACTTCGTAGGCACATTAATCAGCCCGAGGCTAGCGACAGCGCCACTCCCGACGGCCCCGGGGAGATACTCAGGAAGCCGGTATTAATAGATTTGTTGAGAATTTTAAGGCAGTTTCGACAGCACTTCGGGTTGGGGGCAGGGTCAAGGGAAATGCCGATTCGTGGAAACCATAGATTTGAGCCAGGGAAATGGGATGGAAATTTTCGGAGATGGGAGGAGAAAGGAATTAGGACACTAAAAGATTTATTTCTTGGGGGTCGTTTTGCAGGATTGAAGGAGCTAGAAGCGAAGTATGGACTGGAGCAGGAGGAATTGGTTTGATACATGCAGGTTCGAGACTTTGCCAGAAAGAAGATACAGAGCTTTCCAGTTGAGCCCGTTTCCACATTGCTGGAGGAGGTGCTGATGACAGTGGGACTGGAGAACGAGGTTGCATCAGCGGTTTATGAAGCTATTTTGGAGGAGGAGAAGGTGCCCCGGAAGGGATCGAGGCAAAGTGGAAGGAAGAGTTGGGAGAGGGTATGGAGGAGGGGTTCTGATGTGAGGTGCTCTGGAGGGTGAACGCTTGCACCTCGTGTGTGAGGTTGGGGCTGATATACAGGTGAAGGTGGTGTGTAGAGTGCACCTTACAAGGGCGAGGATGAGCCGATTCTTTGAGGGGGGAGAAGATGTGTGTGAACGTTGCGAGGGGGCCCCGCAAACCACGTTTATATGTTTTGGTCCCTTCCAAAGCTGGACGATTACTGGAAGGAGGTGTTTAGGGTAATCTCTAAAGTGGTGCATGTGAAACTGGACCTGGGTCCTCGGTAGGCCATATTCGGGGTTTCGAATCAGGCGCGGAGGCAGATGTTTAGCCTTCGTCTCATTGATCGCCTGAAGGCGGATCCTGTTAGAGTGGAGAGGGGGGGGGGGGGGGGGGAGATCTGCTGGAATTCCTGACGCTTGAAAAGGTCAAATTTGAACTGAGGGGAAAGATCATTGGCGTTATTCATTATGCACTTTTAAGAATTGAATCACATCGAACACGAGAGGGGGTGGGCTGGGAGGGTTGGAGGGAAAGGGACGGTATGTGTTCATGGTGACTATGGGCGATTCCTGATTCCTTTTTGTTTTTGTTAACATGCGGGCTAATGTCTGGGGTTTGGTGGGAAGATGGGATCATTGTTATTGATATGGGAATTGACATTACATTTGTTACTGCTTATTATTTATTGTTGGGTGTAAATTTGGGAGAAAATGTGAAAAAGGAGGAGAATAAAAAATATTCTAAAAAATCAGCCCGAGGCATTCCTTTTCAATTTGTGTATACGTACGTTCCATATCAGATATTGATCTGGATGCATATGCTATTGGAAGCCAGTTTCCTTCCAGATCTTGTTGGACTAAGACCGCTCCCAAACCATTCTTTGATGTGTCCATCGAAATTTGCGTACTTTTTGGCTGGGACGGAAAACATCAAGACTGGCGCTGTGGTTAACGAAAATTACAACGCCCGCCATTCTTGTGCATGGCTCAGAGAGGACTGAAATACTGCGTCTTTCTTAATGGTTTCCCTCAGGTGTGCTGTTTTCACTGCAAGATTGGGGATGAATTTGCCTCCAAAATGTATCATCCCTAAGATTCTTCATATGCCTTTTAATCAGTGGGATGCAGCATCTGCAGAATTATCCTTATTTTATCTTGATCAGCTGAATGCCTTGCTCCATGCAAGGTCTCCACGACCTTGTCTCCCAGGAAGGTGATGCTGTGCACACTGATTTGAAATTTGCCCTGTTCAACTTCAAGCCATTCTCCTTGATACTCTTCAGGACCCTGAGAATCCTTTGGTCATGTTCTTCCCGTGTTGATCCCCAAATGATTTTGTCATCCACATAAACTCGGACTCCTGGAATCTTTAAACAATGTGGTCCATGGCACGATGAAAAACTTCTGAAGCTGAAATTATGCCAAATGGCAACCTCAGAAAGCAATATCTTCCAAATGTACGTAAGTTAGTGCTTTCTTTATCTAATTTAAGTTGCCAGAAGCCTTGTGACGGGTCTAATTTACTGAAACAAGTTGCTCCTGCCACCTCACATATTATTTCCTCCCTTTTTCGTATGTGGTAATGTTCTCTATTAATATTGAGATTCAGATCTTTCGGGTGCATACATATGCTTCTTGACATAAACCATAGAGTTTACCCAGTCTGTAGGTTCTTCAATGCGCGTAATTACACCTAAAGCTATCATCCTCTCCAGCTGAGCCTTCAATTTGTCTCTCAATGGAGCTGGTACACTTCTCAGTGCGTGAATCACTGGGTTCACATTCTCCTTTAATTGGATTTTGTACGTGTATGGTAAAGTGCCTTGGAAAATCTTAGGAAAATCATTTCGGCTGGAGTCTCCTGAGGCACGTGGGCTTGTTGCAGGGCTGTCTGCACTGTAGACCCATTTAACTAGCTGCAGTTCTTCACACATTTCTACTCCTATCGGAGATACGCGTTCCGCCAAGTGGTCAGGAAATTACTGGAGAGAATTCTTCGAGACAAGATCTACTCCCATTTGGAAGCAAGTGGACGTATTGCCGAGAGGCAGAACGGTTTTGTGAAGGGAAGGTCATGTCTCAATAACTTGATAGAGTTTTTCGAGGAGGTCACAAAGTTGGTTGATGCAGGTAGGGCAGTGGATGTTGTCTGTATTAACTTCAGTAAGGCCTTTGACAAGGTCCCTCATGGCAGACTGGTACAAAAGGTGAAGTCACACGGGATCAGAGGTGAGCTGGCAAAATGGATACAGAACTGGCTAGGTCATAGAAGGCAGAGATTAGCAATGGAAGGGTGCTTTTCTGATTGGAGGGCTGTGATTAGTGGTGTTCCGCAGGGATCAGTGCTGGGACCTTTGCTGTTTGTAGTATATATAAATGATTTGGAGGAAAATGTAACTGGTCTGAATAGTAAGTTTGCGGACGACACAAAAGTTGCTGGAATTGTGGATAGCGATGAGGACTGTCAGAGGATACAGCCGGATTTAGATCATTTGGAGACTTGGGTGGAGAGTTGGCAGATGGAGTTTAATCCGATCAAATGTGAGGTAATTCATTTTGCAAGGTCTAAGACAGGTAGGGAATATACAGTGAACGGTAGAACCCTCAAAAGTATTGACAGTCAGAGTGATCTAGGTGTACAGGTCCACAGGTCACTGAAAGGGGCAACACAGGTGGAGAAGGTAGTCAAGAAGGCATACAGCATGCTTGCCTTCATTGGCCGGGGCATTGAGTATAAAAATTGGCAAGTCATGTTGCATCTGTATCCGATCTTAGTTCGGCCACACTTGGAGTATAGTTCTCGCTGCCACACTTTAGAGAGGATGCAGAAGAGATTTGCCAGGATGTTGCCTGGTATGGAGGTCATTAGCTATGAGGAGAGGTTGAATAAACTCAGTTTGTTCTTACTGGAACAACGGAGGTTGAGGGGCGATGTGACAGAGGTCGACAAAATTATGAGGGGCATAGACAGAGTGGATAGTCAGAGACTTTTTCCCAGGGTAGAGGGGTCAATTACTAGGGGGCATAGGTTTAAGGTGCGAGGGGCAAGGTTTAGAGGAGATGTACGAGGCAAGTTTTTTACACAGAGGGTAGTGGGTACCTGGAACTCGCTGCCGGAGGAGGTGGTGGAAGCAAGGACGATAGTGACATTTAAGGGGCATCTTGACAAATACATGAATAGGATGGGAATAGAGGGAGACGGACCTTGGAAGTGTAGAAGATTTTAGGTTAGACGGGCAGCATGGTCGGTGCAGGCTTGGAGGGCCGAAGGGCCTGTTCCTGTGCTGTACTTTTCTTTGTTCTTTGTTCTTTTTCCCAGTGGAACACAAAGTAAGTATCTGTGAGCAAGTTATTGCTGAGTAAATGCCACTTGTTAGCGCTGTTGTTGACCCCTTGCATCACTTCAGTGATGCTCGAGAGTAGACTGATGTAATTGGCTGAGTGGGATTTGTCCTGTTTTTTTGTGTGCAGGCCTGTACCTGGCCAATTTTCCACATTGCCGGATATTGGGGCGCCGCAAATTCTGGAGCACTATTATTGCTGAACTGCATATAACAAAATTGCAGAAGTTGCTTGTTTCCACTGCAGTCCTTCTAAATGCTTGCAGAATATTCTGCTTTTGTAAGAAAACAAATGGATTGTGATTTTATTGCTGAGTGTACCTTCCTCCCTTGTTTCCATCACACAGACAAGGTCAGCTGTAGGGGCAGTTTGTTCGCTTTTCATTGTTGAGAACAAAATCATGAAAAATGTCACCTTTCATTAAAACAGAACAGTATCAGGTCACCTTCACTGATGGGTTTGGAGGTTTGTGGGTTGAACCCTTGCTCCAGGACTTGATAGGATATTATACAGCGACTCTGCTTACTTTGATGGTTCAGGTTGACATACAGGTCTCAAAACAAAGCAGGAAATGTTTCTAGCCTCCTCTCAGTATTGTTTTCAATACCTCACTACTTATAAAATATATGCCACACTAACTGACAGAATACTAATAATCTTTATTGGTGTCGCAAGTAGGCTTACATGAACACTGCAATGAAGTTACTGTGAAAATCCCCTAGTCGCCACATTCCGGCGCCTGTTCGGGCACACTGAGGGAGAATTCAGAATGTTCAATTCACCTACCAAGCACATCTTTCGGGACTTGTGGGAGGAAACCGGAGCACCCGGAGGAAACCCATGCAGACACGGGGAGATCGTGCAGACACTGCACAGACAGTAACCCAAGCCGGGAATTGAACCCAGGTCCCTGGCACTGTGAAGCAAGAGTGCTAACCACTGTGCTACCGTACCGCCATATCAACACATCAACTTCTTTCCAAATATCTCAGGCCCAACAGTGACTATGAGATGTATCATGGGGGTACCTGAAGTTTTACGCTTTTAGACATGATGCATAAAATTTGCACCAGCTTGCCACAGTATGTGGCCTGCAAGCAATAGTCTGTCAGCTGCTTTATATTTGATTTGGCTAGCAAGGCTCAATCCAGAGAATGGAAGATAAGTTCCTGTTTGTCCTTTGAGATGAAGATGACCATATTCATCATCTAGTAGGGTTCGTCGGCAACTGCTCAGATAGTCCTGCACCCAGAAAGTTTTGCTGCAAATTGGACACGACACTGCAGGTGATTGAGTTTTGGACGAGTTGCTGGCTCAGGATTTTCTCCTTGTGTTTACTCTCTATTTCTGATACACGCTTGCTCCCGTACCAATTGGAGTAACCCTGGGCAAGATTCTCCTGGGATGGAAAAGCGTTGGGTGAACACTCGGAAGAATAGTAGGCACAGGCAGGTAGTGCATGAGTTCCCTGTGATCATCCCCCTCACGAACAGATATACTGTATTGGATACTGTTTGGGGGGGGGGGCTCCCATGGAGAAAGGGCAAAGGCCATGTTTGGGGCACCACAGTTAGCTCTGCTCCACAGCAAGGGAGGAGAAAGACTGAGAGCGTTTTCATGATCTGGGACTCGATTGTACGGAGAGGCGACAAGCATTTCTGCGGCCGCAAATGAGACTCTTGAATGGTGTCAGGGTCAGGTTGTCTCAGAGCAGCTGCAGAGCATTCTGAAGGGAGATGGTGAGCAGCCAATGGTTATGACACGTGTTGGTACCAATGGCATGGTTAGAAAAAGGGATGAGGTTCTGCAACAGGAATTTAGGGAGTTAAGTAGTAGATTAAAGAGGACACTTCTAAAGTTGTAATCTCTGGATTATTTCTGGTGCCACGCGCTACTGAGAAGTGGAATAAGGAGATGGGTCAGATGAATGTGTGGCTAAAGGGATAGTGTAGGAGGGAGGGCTTTAGATTTTTAAAGACAGTTTCTGGTGTAGGTGGGACCTGTACAAGCTGGATGGGTTCTACCTTAACCGGAAGGGGCCTAATTTTCGTGCTGGAAGGTTTGCTCATGCTATTGCGGAGATTTTAAACTACTTTGGCAGGGGGAATGGGACATTAGCCGGGGTTCTCCAACACCCCGCCGGTTCGGAGAATCACCAGGGGGGGGGGGGGGCATGAATCCCGCCGCTGCCGGCTGCTGAATTCTCCGGCACCGCGGATTTGGCGGGGGCGGGAATTGCGCTGCGCTGGTCGGCGGCCGCCTGCAGCGCCCCCCCCCCACCCGTTTTCGGCCGGTCCCGCCAGCGTAAATTAGAGTAGGTACTTATTGGCGGTACCTGGCTCCGCGGGCGCCCTCCGGGGTCCTCGGGAGGGCGCGGGGAGATCTGGCCCGGGGGGGGGGGGGGTGCCCCCACGGTTGCCTGGCCTGCGGTCAGGGCCCACAGATCAGTGGGTGGGCCTGTGCCATGGGGATACTCTATTCCTCCGTGTCGGCTGCTGTCAGCCTCCGCGATGGCCAACGCGGAGATGAACCCCCTCTGCCCATGTGCTGGGATGACGGAAGCACACGCTGGCGCTCCTGTGCATGCGCCAACTCGCGTCGCCCGGCGGAGGCCCTTCGGAGCCGGTTGGCGTGGCGCCAAGCCCCTTCGGCGTCAAGCCCCTTCAGCGCCAACTGGCACGGCGCAAACCACTCAGCCACCGGCCTAGCTCCTGAAGGTGTGGAATCCTCCGCAACTTTGGGGCGGCCCGACACCGGCCTGGCAACTAAACATAGCAGGGTATAGAAGTTTCAGGTGTGATTGTGGGGGGGGGGGGGGGGGGGGGGGGGGGGATGTAAGAGAGGAGAGGGCATTGCATTATTAATAAAAGGGACAATCACTGCAGGATTGAGGAAAGATGTCTTAGAACGCTCTTCAAATAAGGTTAAGTAAAGGGGTGATCACTTGGCTGGGATTAGATTACAGGCCTCCCAACATTCAGAGGGAGATAGAGGAACAGATATGTGGGCAAATCACAGAGAGATGTGAGAGGAATAGGGTTATAGTAGTAGGAGATTTTAACTTTGCCAATATTAACTGGAATCGGCCTCGTGTGAAAAGATTCGACAGAGTGGAATTTTTAAAGTGCATCCAGGAGAGCTTTTTGTGCCGGTACATTGAGAGTCCTACTAGGGATGGAGCAGTGGCAGACCTATTCCTAGGAAATGAAGCAGGGAAAATGGTTCAACTATCAATGGCGAGCATTTTGGCGATAGTGATCTTGGGTGGGATTCTCTGACTCCCCGCCGGCCTGGAGAATCGCCGGGGGGGGGGGGGGGGGGGGGCGGCAGCGTGAATCCCGCCCCGCTGCCCCGAGGCCGGCTGCCGCATTCTCCGGCTTTTCGGCGGGGGCAGGAATCGCGCCGTGCTGGTCGGGGGCAGTCCCCCCCCAGCGATTCTCCAGGCCCGCAATGGGCCGAGTGGCCGCCCGTTTTTGGTGGTCCCGCTGGCGTGTAATACACCAGATCCATTCCGGCGGGACCTGGATCTGCGGGCGGCCTGCGGAGTCCTCAGGGGGGGTGCGGGGGGATCTGGCCCCGGAGGGGCCCCCACGGTGGCTTGGCCCGCGATCGGGGCCCACCAATCTGCGGGTGGGCCTGTGCCGTGGGGGCACTCTTTCCCTCCGTGCCGGCCAGTGTAATGGACCGCCATGGCTGGCGCAGATAAGAACCCCCCTGCGCATGCACTGGGTGACGCCAACACACGCTGGCACTCCTGCGCATGCACCAACTCATGATGGCCGGCGGAGGCTCTTTGGCACCGGTTGGCGTGGCACCAACCTTGCCAACGCCGGCCTGGGCCCAGAAGGTGTGGAGGATTCCGCACTTTCCGGGCAGCCCGATGCCGGAGTGGGAACAGCCACTCCTCGGCGACGGTACGGTCCACCCTGCCGGGTAGGGGAGAATCCCGCCACTTAATTCTGTAAGTTTCAAAATTGTGGAAAGGAATAAGGATAGTCCAGAAATTCTCCAGTCCCCCAGTGTTTCTCGGCCGCACATCGTTCACTGGCGGTGGGATTCTATTCCTGCCGCTTGTCAACAGATATTCCATTGTAACTATCCAACGATGCAGGGAAACCTGTGGTGAGGGTGCCCCTCCGGGGGAAATAGTGAATCACAATGATCGGAGAATTCCGCCCCAAGTGTCTGAATTGGGGTAAGGCGGCTTTCAATTGACAGGACCTGGCAAACGGCGACTGGGAACAGCTCCAGCAGGGAGAAGAAGAAGCAAGACATGGGTGCAATTTAACCAGAAAGTAATCCAAGTCCGGTTTTGGGCTGCAGTACCAAGAAACGCCTCACTATTTAACAGTATTTCCCAGTTTTTTTTAACCTCGGGGGTGGGGGTTCTCTCCGCTGAGGCCACACTTAGAGTAATTTCCATCTGCCGAGCCCTGCTGAAAGTCTTCTCACAGATCGGGAAGTCATTTTGTCTGGTTGCCCTGATATTCCCCACCTTTCAGCACCTCCCCACTTTCAACCTCCCATCTGCCATGTCCCAACCTCAGGGAGGACCCCAAGAAAACCCCTCATCCACCCTCCAGCTGGTAATGTCCCCCAGGCCCGATCCCTGGCAGTGCCACCCTGACACCTGGACACCCAGGAATTGCCCCTGCCAGCCTAGCTCATAAAATTAATTTTACGGAGCCGAGCCCAGATCCGAGCCACCTGAATCCCCAGATGCCTGAAATGAGTAGTCACCACATGGAACTGCATTCCCCCCCCCCCCCAACCCCCCCCCCCAGGCTAGCTCCCGCCCATAGAGAGGAAACCAAAAAGTACTCACTCTTCAAATTCAATTTGTATCCCAAAAAAGCCCCAAATCGTCTGAGTAGCCCCATTATATCCCCCACCGTGGGAGCCGGGCTACAAACATATCAAAAAAGGTCATCAGGATACAAGGATGGGGCGGCATGTGGCGCAGAGGTTAGCAGTGGGACTGCGGTGCTGAGGGCTCGGGTTCAAATCCTGGCCCTGAATCACTGTCCATGTGGAATTCGCATATTCTCCATTTCTCTGTGTGGGTTTCACCCCCACAACCCAAAGATGTGCTGGTTAGGTGGATTGGCTATGCTAAATTGTCCCTTAATTGGAAAATAAAAATAACTGGCTACTCTAAATTTATAAGAAAAATAAAATCAGTATACAGGGACACCTTATGCTCCAACCACCCCTCCCACCCCACACTATCCTGCTCCACTTATCCGAGCACCTCAGTGCAATGGCCAAGAGCTCTATCGCCAGTGCAAACGAAAGGGGGGAGATGGGAAACCCCTGTCTCGTTCCCCTGTGCAGCGGAAAATATCCCAAGTTCACCTCATTTGGATGAAGATCGCCTTTAGTTCCTCATATAACAATTTGACCCACGCCACATACTTAGGCTCAATGCCATACTGCTCCAACACCGCAAACAAATAACTCCATTCTACTCGATCAAACGCCTTCTCCGCATGAGCAGATCTCGTTAGGTCTCGCCAGGCATTCCGAGTATGCGGCCTCTTTGGGTACTGAGTTGGAATCATAGAATTGATCGGGCTCATAAAATCATAGAATCCCTACAGTGCATTAACTGCCAATTCAGAGCTGGACATGCAAAGAGTATGGACTTGTTCTCCAAAGCATGTGACAACTTCAGGTGGTTTGTGGAGGAGCTGTTGTCAAGTGACAGCACATAAACAGGCCTTTTGGCCCACCATGTCTATACCAATCTATACTGATCCCATTTACCACCATTAGGTCCACAGCTGACAATGTGCCTTGATGATTTTAAGTGCGCCATTCGGCCCATTGTGTTTGTACCGACCCACTGAAAGAGCACTCCACCTCGGCCCACTCCCCCACCCTATCCGTGTAACCCAACCTAACCTTTGGCCACTAAAGGACAATTTTTTTTTCAGCACGTTCAATCCACCTATCCTGTACATCTTTTGACTGTGGAAGGAAACCTAAGCACCCAAAGGCAACCCACGCAAACACGAGGAGAATGTGCAAACTCCACACAGAAAGTCACTCAAGGTCAGAATTGAACCAGGGTCCCTGGTGCTGTGAGAATGTTCCACTGTGCCGCCCTAAATAGGGTACATTATAGGAATCTTTTCCCCATGGATTGGATTGGATTGGATTTGTTTATTGTCACGTGTACCGAGGTACAGTGAAAAGTATTTTTCTGCAAGCAGCTCAACAGATCATTCAGTACATGGAAGAAAAGGGAATTAAACAATTCAAGAAAATCCATGAGAATACATAATAGGGCAACACAAGATATACAATGTAACTACATAAGCATTGGCAACGGTTGAAGCATACAGGATGTAGCGTTAATGAGGTCAGTCAATAAGAGGGTCATTTAGGAGTCTGGTGACAGTGGGGAAGAAGCTGTTTTTGAGTCTGTTCGTGCGTGTTCTCAGACTTCTGAATCTCCTGCCCGATGGAAGAAGTTGGAAAAGTGAGTAAGCCGGATGGGAGGGATCCTTGATTATGCTGCCCGCTTTCCCCCGGCAGCGGGAGGTGTAGATGGAATCAATGGATGGGAGGCAGGTTCGTGTGATGGACTGGGTGGTATTCACGATTCTCTGAAGTTCCTTGCGGTCCTGGGCAGAGCAGTTGCCATACCAGGCTGTGATGCAGCCCAATAGGATGCTTTCTATAGTGCATCTGTAAAAGTTGGTAAGGGTTAATGTGGACATGCCAAATTTCCTTAGTTTCCTGAGGAAGTATAGGCGCTGGTGTGCTTTCTTGGTGATAGCGTCGACGTGAGTGGACCAGGATAGATTTTTGGTGATGTGCACCCCTAGGAATTTGAAACTGCTCACCATCTCCACCTCGGCTCCGTTGATGCTGACAGGGGTGTGTACAGTACTTTGCTTCCTGAAGTCGATGACCAGTTCTTTAGTTTTGCTGGCATTGAGGAAGAGATTGTTGGTCGTTACACCACTCCACTAGGTTCTCTATCTCCCTCCTGTATTCGGACTCGTCGTTATTCGAGATCCGGCCCACTATGGTCATATCGTCAGCAAACTTGTAGATGGAGTTGGAACCAAGTTTTGCCACGCAGTTGTGTGTGTACAGGGAGTAGAGTAGGGGGCTAAGTACGCAGCCTTGCGGGGCACCGGTATTGAGGACTATTGTGGAGGAGGTGTTGGTGTTCATTCTTACTGACTGTGGTCTGTTGGTCAGAAAGTCAAGGATCCAGTTGCAGAGTGGAGAGCCAAGTCCTAGGTTTTGGAGCTTTGATATGAGCTTGGCTGGGATTATGGTGTTGAAGGCGGAGCTGTAGTCAATAAATAGGAGTCTGATGTAGGAGTCTTTGTTTTCGAGATGCTCTAGGGATGAGTGTAGGGCCAGGGAAATGGCGTCTTATGTGGACCGGTTGCGACGGTATGCGAATTGAAGTGGGTCAAGGCGTTCCGGGAGTATGGAGGTGATGCGCTTCATGATCAGCCTCTCGAAGCACTTCATTACGATTGAAGTCAGGGCCACTGGATGGTCGTCATTGAGGCATGTTGCCTGGTTCTTCTTTGGTACCGGTATGATGGTGGTCTTCTTGAAGCAGGTGGAGACCTCGGAGTGGAGTAGGGATAGGTTAAAGATGTCTGTGAATACCTCTGCCAGCTGGTATGCGCAGGCTCTGAGTGCACGACCAGGGATCCCGTCCGGGCCCATCGCCTTCCGTGGGTTCACTTTCAGGAAGGCCGATCTGACTGGCCGATCTCACCTCACCATGGCAGAGGTGTCTAAGACCAGAGGGCAAAGGTTAAAGGTGAGTAGTAAGTGGTTTAAAGGGGAACTGAGGAAACTTTTTTTCACCCAGAGGTTGGTGGAAATATGGATCACACTGCCTGAGGGAGGTACTCTTGCAACATTCAAGAAGCACCTGGAGCACTTAAAATCATCAAGGCACATTGTCAGCTGTGGACCTAATGGTGGTAAATGGGATCAGTATAGATTGGTATAGACATGGTGGGCCAAAAGGCCTGTTTATGTGCTGTCACTTGACAACAGCTCCTCCACAAACCACCTGAAGTTGTCACATACTTTGGAGAACAAGTCCATACTCTTTGCATGTCCAGCTCTGAATTGGCAGTTAATGCAGACATTACCAGACAGGAAATCATGAAATATGACCTTGGTCTTTGCCAGGAGTTGTCTCAGAGAGAGCGACTTTCTGTCCATACAATATCGGATTTCAATGCCTGGAATCAGCCTCTTCACTAAAGTGCCCAACCAAGGTGAGTGTCGTCTGAGATGGTGGAGGGTGTTGGAGACAGCTGTGAGGGGAAAGTTGGTATTTTCTCTGGGGTGTCACGGGCTGCGGATCGAGGGCTGCTGCCCATGTCTGTGCCCTCGCCGTCACTGCTCTCCACTTGCGGTTGTAGTTGGGAGCAGGGGCAGGGGACACCAGACGGATCCGTGTCATCACCAGCAGCTCCTGCAAGATACAAGACAAGACACATGATTGCATCACAGGCCGGGAGGGGGGAGGGAGTGGGGTGTGTGTAGGGAGGGGGAATAGTGGTGGAGAGGGTGTTTGAGGGTGGTAGTGGTGGAGCGGGTGTACGGTGGGGAGGTGGGTGGTGTCGGTGTGGAGGTGGGTAGAGGGCGGGTGCTGGGGGTGGTGGTGGGGAGGGGGTGACACACATGGCACGGAGAACAGCAACTCAGAGTGGCCTCACTTCCTCGTCCAATTCCGACCACCGCCTCAGCAACTGCTCTTGCTCTGGGGCCACCAATCATGTCCAATGCCCTTTATTCCGCTGCGGTGCTCCCCCTCCAGTATTCTCCCTCTCTCGGTGATTATGAGCGGCCTTCTCCTGTGAAGGTTGGGGGGAACAGAAAACGGACAGTGTTAGACAGGCCGACGTATGAAGCCTGACGGTGTTGCCCACGGCGCTCACGATCTCTGCCACCGGTGTCCAGCACCGCGAATGGTAGCGGCTGGCAGCCTCTTTCCCACCCTGGGGTGCAGGGTTGCCCGCCCCTCCTCCCCGGCGTCCAGCAGGGTCTCGAGTTTAGGATCTGTGAATCAGGGTGCTGCTCTCCTCGCTCTCATCTTGTTGGCTGGGAGGGTGTGTGGGGGGAGTGAAATGTGTATGTGCGGCTGCAGCTTGTCAACATCCTGAGTGTCAATCCTGAATCCGGCGAATCTAGCACCATTTCTCATTGGAATCGATTGTTCCACTTGGTGCCGGCCCGTTAACAGGCGGTGATTTGGTCCAGGCCTGGCGCTAATATTGCTGCAGCAGAAGTCCACTAAGCCAAGGCCAGGACCAGCTGAATCAGGACTTACCTACTGGATCCAGCCTGATCAATCCCCATGACAGTAAGACACTTAAGGTAAACCAGATCTGGTCATCCCAGCGTGACTTCCAACATCCAACATCCTCCAAACCCTCCCGTTCTACAAACCACCCATCCTCCAAAACACCTCCATCCCCCAAACTGCCCCCCCATCCTCCAAACAGCCTCCATCCTCCAAACAGCCTCCATCCTCCAAACTGCCCCATCCTCCAAACTGCCCCATCCTCCAAACAGCCCCCCATCCTCCAAACTGCCCCATCCTCCAAACAGCCCCCCATCCTCCAAACAGCCCCCCATCCTCCAAACAGCCCCCCATCCTCCAAACTGCCCTCCATCCTCCAAACTGCCCTCCATCCTCCAAACTGCCCCCATCGTCCAAACTGCCCCCATCCTCCACACTGCCCCCTATCCTCCAAACTGCCCTCTATCCTCCAAACTGCCCCATCCTCCAAACTTCCCTCCATCCTCCAAACTGCCCCCATCGTCCAAACTGCCCCCATCCTCCACACTGCCCCCTATCCTCCAAACTGCCCTCTACCCTCCAAACTGCCCCATCCTCCAAACTTCCCTCCATCCTCCAAACAGCCTCCATCCTCCAAACAGCCCCCCATCCTCCAAACTGCCCCATCCTCCAAACAGCCCCCCCATCCTCCAAACTGCCCCATCCTCCAAACAGCCCCCCATCCTCCAAACTGCCCTCCATCCTCCAAACTGCTCCCATCGTCCAAACTGCCCCCATCCTCCACACTGCCCCCTATCCTCCAAACTTCCCTCCATCCTCCAAACTGCCCCCATCGTCCAAACTGCCCCCATCCTCCACACTGCCCCCTATCCTCCAAACTGCCCTCTACCCTCCAAACTGCCCCATCCTCCAAACAGCCCCCCATCCTCCAAACTGCCCCATCCTCCAAACAGCCCCCCATCCTCCAAACTGCCCTCCATCCTCCAAACTGCCCCCATCGTCCAAACTGCCCCCATCCTCCACACTGCCCCCTATCCTCCAAACTGCCCTCTATCCTCCAAACTGCCCCATCCTCCAAACTTCCCTCCATCCTCCAAACTGCCCCCATCGTCCAAACTGCCCCCATCCTCCACACTGCCCCCTATCCTCCAAACTGCCCTCTACCCTCCAAACTGCCCCATCCTCCAAACTTCCCTCCATCCTCCAAACTGCCCCCATCCTCCAAACTGCCCCCATCCTCCACACAGCCCCCCATCCTCCAAACTTCCCTCCATCCTCCAAACTGCCCCCATCCTCCAAACTGCCTCCATTCTCTAAACTGCCTCCATCCTCCAAACTGCCCTCCATCCTCCAAACTGCCCTCCATCCTCCAAACTGCCTCCATCCTCCAAACCCACTACCTCCAAATCCCCATCCTCCAAACCCACATCCTTAAAATCCACTACCTCCAAATCCCCATCCTCCAAACCCACATCCTTCAAATCCACTACCTCCAAATCCCCATCCTCCAAACCCACATCCTTCAAATCCACTACCTCTAAATCCCCATCCTCCAAATCCACTACCTCCAAATCCCCATCCTCCAAACCCACATCCTTCAAATCCACTACCTCCAAATCCCCATCCTCCAAACCCACATCCTTCAAATCCACTACCTCCAAATCCCCATCCTCCAAACCCACATCCTTCAAGTCCACTACCTCCAAATCCCCATCCTCCAAATCCACTACCTCCAAATTCCCATCCTCCAAATCCCCATCCTCCAAATCCACTACCTCCAAATTCTCATCCTCCAAACCCACATCCTTCAAATCCACTACCTCCAAATCTCCATCCTCCAAATCCACTACCTCCAAATCCCCATCCTCCAAACCCACATCCTTCAAATCCACTACCTCCAAATCCCCATCCTCCAAACGCACAAATTTCAAATCACTATCCTTCAAATTCCCTAGCTGTCAAGCAACCCAGTCTAACCACACCCCATCCATTGCCCAATTCCCTAGGTGTCCAATATGCCCCTTTCCAGAACTCAGGGTTGAACCTCAGGGGTCGGACTGACTTCTGTCATATATTAGGGCAACACGGTAGCATTGCGGTTAGCATAAATGCTTCACAGCTCCAGGGTCCCAGGTTCGATTCCCGGCTGGGTCACTGTCTGTGCGGAGTCTGCACGTCCTCCCCGTGTGTGCGTGGGTTTCCTCCGGGTGCTCCGGTTTCCTCCCACAGTCCAAAGATGTGCGGGTTAGGTGGATTGGCCATGCTAAATTGCCCATAGTGTCCTAAAAAAAAAAGTAAGGTTAATGGGGGGGTTGTTGGGTTACGGGTATAGGGTGGATACGTGGGTTTGAGTAGGGTGATCATTGCTCGGCACAACATCGAGGGCCGAAGGGCCTGTTCTGTGCTGTACTGTTCTCTGTTCTATGTTCTATGTTCTATATGTCTGCTGACCCTTTCAACTCCTCATCTGGGATCAGCCCGTCTGATCTGGTTGCAAGGGCCATACCTGTTCCTGTTGCCTCCTCCAAACTTCTCCCTCGCCCAATCAGGTTGACACCCTGGTGGGTTTCGATCAGTTACATCACATGCATGTTATCGGGCCAAACTTCCAGAGCAAGTAGGGAAAACCTGATTTCAAATTTCACACACTCGAGAGAGTAAAAAAAGATAACATTTCCCCCAAAGTTGCTGATATGATGGACCATTGAAGGGGATTTTAGTTAGGGTGATGACAATGAAGGAAGCTAATTTCTTCTGAAATATTACCTTTTTGATGAAAACAGATTTTTTTTTTAAATTCAGAGTACCCAATTATTTTTCCAATTAAGGGGCAATTTAGCATGGCCAATCCACCTACCCTGCACATCGTTTGGGTTGTGGGGGTGAAACCCACGCAGACATGGGGAGAATGTGCAAACTCCACACAGACAGTGACCCATGGCTGGGATTCGAACCGAGGCCCTCAGCGTCATAGGCAGCAATTGCTAACCACTGTGCCACCGTGCTGCCCTGAAAACGGATTGATGGGCACATTGGTTCTGACAATTGTAATTGTCCAATATAAAACGGCAAAATTTTTGTGCGAACGGCAAGGCAGAGTCTATTACACATGGACTCCCCACATAAAAGGGCCAAAAATCAGCAGACATTGGCACATCATTCAATAAGGATGACTGGTTTTGGAAGGAGAAATAATTACAATGGTGCACTGAGATGTCTGTTCCATCTGTCAGAGCTCAGTTCAAATGCAGGTCCCAAGGGAAAAGAGCAGTTTGCTCAACCACTGTGTCATCCTTTCTATGTGGCGAACAAACTTTATAGAGATGATAATCCTTTTTTTAAATAATCAAACCACTTGAATCTGCACTATTATAACAAACAATTTAATTTAGATTTTAATTTGTACTTATTTAATTTGGAAGTTCGAAACATAGTGAAGCATCAATATGAAATTGCTGACATATTTCAGGATGATCTTATATGATTAACTGCATACATATAGATACATTAAAAGCTTACATATGTTTTTGAAATAGTGCAAACATTTTCACCACTTAAATATATGTCGAAACTATGAAATATCATGGGGTGGTCTCTCCGTTGGCGGGATGCTCTGGAGGTTTCCCGACAGCATGGAGCTGCCCCACAATGGGAAACCCCATTGGCTGGGTGGCGTAAAGGAGCATCACGCCAGCGGGGTGAAATAGAAATGTGGCGCGGCGGAGAATCCAGCCCCATAATATTTCTACAGCTTTCCATAGAATATTCCTTTCAATATTTAATGATTGTGAAGATTAAAATCCATTGTAGTTGCAGATTTTCAGTTACATTAAGCTGTTTGAGTGGTTATTTTTCATTAAGAAACAGAAAATAGAATTAATGACATGAAGTTCTATTATTGTAAATCAAATGCATAAAGCAGAAGTTACACTTTGGTTCTGTCTTCACAAGAGAGAGAACAAATAACCTGCCTGAAAAGCTAGGGAACCAAGAAAATGGTAATGAGGAAATTAACAGGGTTAAAGACAAACTCGTCACCAAGGTCTGATAATCTACATCTCAGAGTATTAAAGGAAGTGGCCCCAGAAAAATTGGATGCATTGGTCGTCACATTCCAAATTTCTCCCAGAAGCAATTCCTATAGATTGAAAGGTAGCAATCTTTGTTACCCTACTATTTCAAAAGGAAGGGAGAGAAAAAACAGAGAATTACAGACCAGTTAGCCTGACACCAGTTTTGGAGAAGGTGCTGGAGTCTATTATAAAATACCTGCAACGAGAACATTTGGAAAGCATTAACAGGACTGGACAAAGTCAGCATGGGTTTACAAAAGGCAAATAATGCTTAAGCAATCTGGAGTTTTTTGAGGATGTAACTAGACATAGAATGTACAGTGCAGAAGGAGGCCATTCAGCCCATCGAGTCTGCATGGCCAAACCACCTAACCTGCACATTTTTGGACTGTGGGAGCAAACCGGAGCACCCGGAGGAAATCCACACAGACATGGGGAGAATGTACAGACTTCTCACAGACAGTGACCCAAGCCGGGAATCAAAACTGGGACTCTGGAGCTGTGAAGCAACTGCTAACCACTGTGCTACCGTCCCGCCCCTGTGCTATCATACCGCCCATAGTACAATAGATAATGGACAACCAATGGTATAGTGTATATGGAAGTCTTTCAATAAGATCCCTCATAAGTGCTTATGGGAAAAATTAAAGCAATGGGATAGGTGGTAATATTTGGAAGTGTATCTAGAATTGGTTGAAAGACAGAAAACAGAGAGTGGGAATAAATGGTTCTTTTTCTGAGTGACAAGCAGTGATTCGTGGGGTACTGCAGGTATCAGTGCTTGGGCACCGGTTGTTCACCGTTTTCTCCCTAGCGGCTGAGGCTCACCAGGCCTTCAACTATATCAAGGCCAACATCGCCAAGGCCGCAATGCACGCGGTCGACGAGACCCTCTGCTTTCAAGTTGAGAGCGATGCATCAGACATCGCTCTGGCCGCCACCCTCAACCAGGCCGGCAGACCCGTGGCATTCTTTTCACGCATCCACCATGCCTCCGAAATTCAGCACTCCTCCATTGAAAAGGAGGCCCAAGCCACCGTAGAAACTGTGCGACATTGGAGGCATTACCTGGCCAGCAGGCGATTCACTCTCCTCACTGAGCAACGGTCGGTTGCCTTCATGTTTAACACACAGTGGGGCAAGATCAAAAACAATAAAATCTTGAGGTGGAGGTACGAGCTCTCCACCTACAATTACGAGATCTTGTATCATCCCGGTAAGCTCAACGAGCCCCCCAATGCCCTATCCCAAGGTACATGTGCCAGCGCACAAGTGGACTGACTCCAGGCCCCACACGATGGTCTCTGTCACCCAGGGGTCACCTGGTTCTTCCACTTCATAAAGGCCCGCAACCGTGGGCAGCACGGTAGCATGGTGGTTAGCATCAATGCTTCACAGCTCCAGGGTTCCAGGTTCGATTCCCGCCTGGGGCACTGTCTGTGCGGAGTCTGCACGTCCTCCCCGTGTGTGCGTGGGTTTCCTCCGGGTGCTCCGGTTTCCTCCCACAGTCCAAAGATGTGCGGGTTAGGTGGATTGGCCATGCTAAATTGCCCATAATGTCCTAAAAAAAAAGGTAAGGTTAAGGGGGGGTTGTTGGGTTACGGGTATAGGGTGGATACGTGGGTTTGAGTAGGGTGATCATTGCTCGGCACAACATGCAAGGAGCAGATGGGTGAGATGGTCACACCTCCGTGGCAGAACATTAGCATGGATCTCTTCCACTTCGATGGAAAGGAATCCCTTCTTGTCTATTTCTCTAACCATCTGGAAATAGCACAGCTGCTGAATTCCACAGCCAGATGTGTCATTGAGAATGTTAAAGAGATTATTGCGCACCAAGGGATAAGGAATGTGGTCATGAGTGACAATGGTCCCTGATAGTTATGAGTGGACTGAATTTGCAGGCAGTATGATTTCCAACATGTCACCTCAAGTCCTCTGTACCCCCAGTCTAAATGTAAGACTGAGAAAGGTGTTCATGCCGTTAAACAGCTCCTGAAAGAAGCATTAGATAGCCATGGTAACACCTATCTTGCACTCTTGAGTAATCGTTCTGCACCACTAATCAATGGGCTTTCACCAGTTCAGTTGCTGGTGAATAGGCAATTGAGGATGACCTTGCCCTATATTCCTCAAGAACCAATGAACCATACGTCAGAGAGACAACTCATCTCTCAGAAAAGGAGGCAAAAAGAGATTTTACAAAAGATCCGCAAAAATACTCCAACCAAAAGGAATGGATGGTTGATGTAGGCGAAGGTACTGCGACAAGCAGGTCCAAACTCGTATCTCATCATCACGGATGAAGGTGTTGTCTTAAGAAGGAAGGGAAGAGCCCTGCTGAAAGTTCATCAACCAACAGAAGAAGTAGGTAACAGTCTGGAAACAGCTGAAGAAGATACAGTGCAGTATACGGAGTCACAACAGCAAGATAAAGACGTAACGATACATGAAGAACATCAAGCAGCATCCACAACTACAAAGGAAGATCAAGTGCATGGTAGCATGGTGGTTAGCACAAATGCTTCACAGCTCCAGGGTCCCAGGTTCGATTCCCGGCTGGGTCACTGTCTGTGCGGAGTCTGCACGTCCTCCCCGTGTGTGCGTGGGTTTCCTCCGGGTGCTCCGATTTCCTCCCACAGTCCAAAGATGTGCGGGTTAGGTGGATTGGCCATGCTAAATTCCCCTTAGTGGCCTAAAGAATAAGGTTAATGGGGGGGGGGGGGGGGGGGGGTTGTTGGGTTACTGGTATAGGGTGGATACGTTGACTTGAGTGGGGTGATCATTGCTCGGCACAACATCGAGGGCCGAAGGACCTGTTCTGTGCTGTACTGTTCTATGTTCTATGTTCTAGTTCAGAAGGAGGGCAGATCTGATTGAAACGTATAAAATTTTAACAGGGCTGGACAGACTAGATGCAGGGAGGATATTTTCCTTGGTTGGGGAATCTAAAACCAGGGGGCATCGTCTCAGGATGTGGGGTAGACCATTTAGGACGAAGATGAGGAAATGTTTCTTCATTTAAAGGGTAGTAAACCTGTGGTAGTCTCTACCACTGAAGGCTGTGGAGACCAAATCACTGAATGCATTGAAGAAAGAGATCGTTAAATTTTGGGATTTTAATGGCATCATGGGTCATAGTGAGAAATGAGGTATATGACATTGAGATTGAGGATCAGCGACGGTCATATTGAAACTTGAAGGGCTAAATGACTCTTGTTTCTTTCTGTACTGAAGTGTTTATCTGTGCTTGTGAGCCATGCAGATTACTTTATTGATAGATTGATAATATTCATTTTTACAGATGAACTTGACTTATATTTTAATAATGAGAGTACTTACCACAGCTTTTATAATTGGCATACAGCCAAAAAATAAATTTTACATGGCTCTTTGATGAGATTATAGTTAGAATTGGGTAAACAAAACAATGGGCGTGATTTACCAGCCACGATAGAGACAGGACAAGGCCGGTGGATCCCGCAAAATCTAATGAGATCTCACAAAATGTCACAATCTGGATCCCATCCAAATTGGGTGGGACCCAGACTTGCAGAGTTAAGTGAAACTGTGCCTACTCCCGGATCTACTGGTCTCACCAAGGAACTCCAGCCAGGCACCATTTAACACTGGTCTCCACAAACGAGGACCAGACAGAACAGCACTTGAGTCTCCCAGGTGATCGGAGGCCCATGGATGGTTAGTCTCTGGGCAGGTTGATGCCAACGCCAGCCTGACACCCTGGCATTGCCACATAGAACATAGAACATAGAACATAGAACGATACAGCGCAGTACAGGCCCTTCGGCCCTCAATGTTGCACCGACATGGAAAAAATCTAAAGGCCATCTAACCTACACTCTGCCCTTATCATCCATATGGTTATCCAATAAAATTTTAAATGCCCTCAATGTTGGCGTGTTCACTACTGTTGCAGGTAGGGCATTCCACGGCCTCACCACTCTTTGCGTAAAAAACCCACCTCTGACCTCTGTCCTATATCTATTACCCCTCAATTTAAGGCTATGTCCCCTCGTGCTAGCCACCTCCATCCGCGGGAGAAGGCTCTCGCTGTCCACCCTATCTAACCCTCTGATCATTTTGTATGCCTCTATTAAGTCACCTCTTAACCTTCTTCTCTCTAACAAAAACAACCTCAAGTCCATCAGCCTTTCCTTATATGATTTTCCCTCCATACCAGGCAACATCCTGGTAAATCTCCTCTGCACCCGTTCCAAAGCTTCCACGTCCTTCCTATAATGAGGCGACCAGAACTGTACGCAATACTCCAAATGCGGCCATACTAGAGTTTTGTACAACTGCAACATGACCTCATGGCTCCGGAACTCAATCCCTCTATCAATAAAGGCCAACACACCATAGGCCTTCTTCACAACCCTATCAACCTGGGTGGCAACTTTCAGGGATCTATGTACATGGACACCGAGATCCCTCTGCTCATCCACACTACCAAGAATTTTACCATTAGCCAAATATTCCGCATTTCTGTTATTCTTTCTAAAGTAAATCACCTCACACTTCTCCACATTAAACTCCATTTGCCACCTCTCAGCCCAGCTCTGCAGCTTATCTATGTCCCTCTGTAACCTGCAACATCCTTCCGCACTGTCTACAACTCCACCGACTTTAGTGTCGTCTGCAAATTTACTCACCCATCCTTCTGCGCCCTCCTCTAGGTCATTTATAAAAATGACAAACAGCAACGGCCCCAGAACAGATCCTTGTGGTACGCCACTCGTAACTGAACTCCATTCTGAACATTTCCCATCAACTACCACTCTCTGTCTTCTTTCAACTAGCCAATTTCTGATCCACATCTCTAAATCACCCTCAATCCCCAGCCTCCGTATTTTCTGCAATAGCCGACCGTGGGGAACCTTATCAAACGCTTTACTGAAATCCATATACACCACATCAACTGCTCTACCCTCGTCTACCTGTTCAGTCACCTTCTCAAAGAACTCGATAAGGTTTGTGAGGCATGACCTACCCTTCACAAAACCATGCTGACTGTCCCTAATCATATTATTCCTATCTAGATGATTATAAATCGTATCTTTTATAATCCTCTCCAAGACTTTACCCACCACAGACGTTAGGCTCACCGGCCTATAGTTACCGGGGTTATCTCTACTCCCCTTCTTGAACAAAGGGACCACATTTGCTATCCTCCAGTCCTCTGGCACTATTCCTGTAGCCAATGATGACCTAAAAATCAAAGCCAAAGGCTCAGCAATCTCTTCCCTGGCTTCCCAGAGAATCCTAGGATAAATCCCATCCGGCCCCGGGGACTTATCTATTTTCACCTTGTCCAGAATTGCCAACACTTCTTCCCTACGCACCTCAATGCCATCTATTCTAATAGCCTGGGTCTCAGCATTCTCCTCCACAATATTATCTTTTTCTTGAGTGAATACTGACGAAAAGTATTCATTTAGTATCTCGCTTATCTCCTCAGCCTCCACACACAACTTCCCACCACTGTCCTTGACTGGCCCTACTCTTACCCTAGTCATTCTTTTATTCCTGACATACCTATAGAAGGTCTTTGGGTTTTCCTTGATCCTACCTGCCAAAGACTTCTCATGTCCCCTCCTTGCTCGTCTCAGCTCTCTCTTTAGATCCTTCCTCGCTTCCTTGTAACTATCAAGCGCCCCAACTGAAACTTCACGCCTCATCTTCACATAGGCCTCCCTCTTCCTCTTAACAAGAGATTCCACTTCTTTGGTAAACCACGGTTCCCTCGTTTGACCCCTTCCTCCCTGCCTGACTGGTACGTACTTATCAAGAACATGCAATAGCTGTTCCTTGAACAAGCTCCACATATCCAGTGTGCCCAACCCTTGCAGCCTACTTCTCCAACCAACACATCCTAAGTCATGTCTAATGGCATCATAATTGCCCTTCCCCCAGCTATAACTCTTGCCCTGCGGGGTATACTTATCCCTTTCCATCACTAACGTAAAGGTCACCGAATTGTGGTCACTGTTTCCAAAGTGCTCACCTACCTCCAGATCTAACACCTGGCCTGGTTCATTACCCAAAACCAAATCCAATGTGGCCTTGCCTCTTGTTGGCCTGTCAACATATTGTGTCAGGAAACCCTCCTGCACACATTGTACAAAGAATGACCCATCTAATGTACTCGAACTATATCTTTTCCAGTCAATATTTGGAAAGTTAAAGTCTCCCATAACAACTACCCTGTTACTTTCGCTCTTTTCTAGAATCATCTTCGCCATCCTTTCCTCTACATCCCTAGAACTATTAGGTGGCCTATAGAAAACTCCCAACAGGGTGACCTCTCCTTTCCTGTTTATAACCTCAGCCCATACTACCTCAGAAGAAGAGTCCCCCATCTAGCATCCTTTCCGCCACCGTAATACTGTCCTTGACTAGCAGCGCCACACCTCCCCATCTTTTGCCCCCTTCTCTGAGCTTACGAAAACACCTAAACCCCGGAACCTGCAACACCATTCCTGTCCCTGCTCTATCCATGTCTCTGAAATGGCCACAACATCGAAGTCCCAGGTACCAACCCATGCTGCCAGTTCCCCTACCTTATTTCGTATACTCCTGGCATTGAAGTAGACACACTTCAAACCACCTACCTGAACACTGGCACCCTCCTGCAAAGTCAAATCTGTGCTCCTGACCTGTATACTCTCAATCTCCCGTACCCCAAAACTACAATCCAGGTTCCCATGCCACCTGGGCTTCCTGGCAGTACCACCTAGGTGCCAGTCTGGAACTGCCAGGGTGCCCAGGTGGCATTTTACCCATGCCGGACTGTATTCATTTCCATTAGATTATGCCCAAAGTGTTTTTTTTAAATTACTTTTTCTGAGTTACAAAGCCAGGGCTCAGAGTGTGGACAGGGGTGAATCCCTTATCCAGCTCCTTGCCTGCTCCAAAAACCAATTCAAATTCAAACTGAATCCAATTCATGGTCCCCACAAGAGAGACATACCAGATCTGAGCCAAAAGGCAGAGCAGATGCTACACTTGATGTTAGCCAAAAGGCCGAGAAGCGATACCCGAAGTGATTTCAATGCATTTCCTTTTGCATTAAATTCTGAATGCCTGTCAACAAGCAAACAAATTGCCATCTTTGTTACTATCCACATGGTGGAACCATAAATCAAAATAACTAAATGTATTGAATGACCGCATTGCTAGTCTCCCCGTAGAACTCATGGAGTACAAGCTTCCCAGATAGGGAACGGAGGACACCGAGCCAGAGCTCATTACAGACTATAAATAAAAGCCGGCCCAAAGCAGAGTCTGGTGTGGTTAGTTCTCCCAGCAAGGACTGGAATGGGAGCCGTGAGCAAAATATTGCATATTGTTAAATAAAGCTCTGTTCTACTACCACTGGATTCCTCAAGTTACTAAAAACCCCAAATGAAGAAATTACCAACAAGATTCCATTTTTCTAGCTTTTACTTTCACATGAATCAGAAGCAAGGCAAATTAATTGTGAACTGACAGGAAAATTATAATTCAAAGGGAAAGGGAAATTTCACTTGAAATAGTTAATATAACAAAGATACATCTTAAATAACCATGTGTGCCAGATCACTCACTGCGTAGATATGGCACCATATGGAATTTCACATTATTTCCAATTCTGCCTCTGGAGGTAGGATCTCTCACTTTCTCAATCGATTAAACCCTTAGGTTGCAACACTAACAGCTATATTGCACTGGAAGCCCCCAGGTATGGTAAACATCGACAAGGCATCAATATGTCTACCCACCCATGCTCTCTTGGGTCACATCAGTCTTGTTGGCGTAGCTTTCAGGTGATCATTTGCACTTGAAATTCAATCTGGATAAGTGTGAGGTAATGCACTTGGGCAGAACAAAGAAGGTAAGGGAATACATGATGAATGACAAGACTCTGTGAAGCACAATGATCAGAGGGACTTTGGTGTGCATGTGCATCAGTCCCTGAAGGAGGTTGAGTAGGTGGATCCAGTGGTTAAGAACGCAGATGGTATACTTGCCTTTATTAGCTGATGCACAGCTTTTAAGAGCAGGTTGGTTATGCTTGAATTCTATAAAACATTGGTAGGTTACAGCTCGAGTACTGTGCGCAGTTCTAGAATCCACATTATAGGAGGGCTGTGGTAGCACTGGAAATGGTGTAGAGGAGATTTACCAGGATGTTGCCTGGGCTGGAGAGTTTTAGCTATGAAGAGAGATTGGATAGACTGGGGTTGTTTTCCTTGGTGCAGAGGAAACTGAGGAGGGACATGATTGAGATGTATAAAATTATGAGGGGCATAGATAGAGTAGATAGAACAAACATTTCCCTTTGGTGGAGGTATAAGTGACCAGGGGGCATATATTTAAGTTAAAGTGGAGAAGGTTTAGAGTGGATGTGAGGAAAACCTTTTTCACCCAGAAGGTGGTGGGAGATTGGAACTCGCTGCCTGAAAGGGTGGTGGAGGCAGAGATCCTCATAACATTTAAGAAGTATTTAGATGTGCACTTGCAATCCCAGAGCATGCAAGGCTATGGGCCATGTGTTGGGAAATGGGATTAGAATAATTCAGTGGTTACTTTTGGCCGGCGCAAATACAACGGCCGGAGGGCCTTTTCTGTGCTGTCTTTTTCTATGACTCTAAAAACCAACCTAAAAAAGACCTAGTTCATGGTCTGGTGCTCTAACACATACTCTCAACTCTTCGGCATGCCTGAGCTATTTACACCGCTTTTTAAGATTCAGACCCTTTTACCTCCCTAATGCATTGCTTTCCCAAACAGCTGGAACTCTAATTGCTTCTTACTGTAACCTGTAAAACAACCTATCTGTAGTGAGCCTTGCTGGATTTAGTCCGTATTACTTTCCATCTTTGCTTTCCCTTTGCTCTGCATCTGTGTGCTGACCACCGTCTGTACACAGATCACCCTGTGTCTTGCAATTCACTTTTGGGTCTAGCCACATGGCTTCTGTCTTAATTTCCTTTTTCTTGCTACTGTTTCCAGATCAAGGGTTACCAGGTCAGATGGATCAGTATTTCCTATTGTTCAAGAAAATTAAAACTGATCCCTTTACGATTAATAAAAACTCTTAAAAGTTCTTTTCAAATGTTCATAAAAACAAATTCCACAAACATTATAAATAAATTACAATTTTTCTGACTGTACTGCTTCTGCTTCTGGGTCAAAGTTCATCACGTCTTTGGGATAGCACGGTGGCACAGTGTTTGACACTGCTGCCTCACGGCACCGAGGACCCAGGTTCGATCCTGGCCCGGTTCACTGTCCGTGTGGAGTTTGCACATTCTCCCTGTGCCTGCGTGGGTTTCACCCCCACAAACAAAAGATGTGCAGGGTAGGTGGATTGGCCATGCTAAATTGCCCCTTAATTGGGAAAGAAAAAGTTCAGCACATCTTTTACAACTTTGAAGGAAAATAACACTGGGGTGGATTTGCGCCATGTTAGCCATCATGGTGAGAATGGTGTCACGCGCACAAAATCCCGTAACAATCGGGAAGAAAGGATCGCATTTCCCAATTTTCCATGTTCCTCATTGATGATGTAATGAGGTTCCCGCCCAGAAAGGTTGAGAACATCATTGCAAGGAGTTAAATAAATTTTAATATGACTAATGAGCCTGCCCATCTCATGATCCATCCTTACTTAAAATTCACATCAACACAGTTTACAATAGGTATATGGAAGTGTGAATCAGTCGAGGGGATGCCCCCGAGGCGTAAAGGTAAGTATAGCCTCTGGGGGATGTGGGGCATTCCCTGGCAGTGCCAACCTGTGCCGGGGCAGTGCCGGGTGTGGGCCCTCTGGGGACCCTAGGTGAAGGGGGTTTGCGTTACTGGGGTGGAGTGGGGGGAACCGTTGAGGCCATTGAAGGGGAATTTTGCAGTAACGAAGAGGGGGAATTGAGGGGAGTGGGCATTGAACAGGAAAACATGCAATGATGGGGAATCGGGCATGGAGGAGTGGAGCGGGCATGGAGGGGGAACTTGCAGTGATGGACGAGCAGGCATTGAGCGAGGGAACTTGCAGTGTTGGAGGTACGGGCATTGAACAGGGGAAATGCAGTGATTGGAAGAAGTGGGCATGGAGGGGAGGAACATGTGGTATCGGGGAGCAGGCATTGAACATGGGAACCTGCAGTGACAGGAGAGTGGGGATTTAGTGGGGGGACTTTCAATGATGGGGGAATGGGCTTTGAACAAGGGAACCTGCAATGACGGGGGCAACTGGGAGCCCCGATACCGTTGTGATGCGGTGGTAGGTTGTGGTGGTGTGCTGGAAGAAGTTTTAACACTCTGCTGATCGCCCCTTTAATGATGGCATCCCCTGATCTCTGTGGAGCCAGCCTTGATGGCTCTCTCCTGCCCCACCCTGCCAGACTGATGGCATACACCACAGGCCCAGGTTTCTTTTTGTCAGAGTGCCAGAAACTGGTCTGAATTCTCGGCTATGCATCTGGAGAGATACGCATCGGTTTTCGGTTAGAGCCTGACACTCTGACAAATTATGGGAAAATTCTGCCCAATTACGCTGTCACACAGGTCATCTGATCGACATCAGAATTCATCAGTTAGTGTTGAATACCAAATATATTCAATTTGTTTAGCCAGATAAGGTTAGGTCCTTTTAAGTCACAATTTCAAACTGTATTTAAAATGCAATTTCATCAGTAGTAACTAGCAAATATATAAACAAAATGAGACCAGTTCTCACACAGAGTGCACATCAGGTGGATGATGGGTGGAGCTGGCATATCAAACAGCCAATGGCATGACATATCGCAATGCGATTGACAAGATGCCAATGCTCAGTAAGTGCAGCCAGGCAGCTCACCAATCAGAGTGAGGGGATACATGGAAATTAGTACTTTATTGGCATATGTTATAAACCACACAGTTCCTATGGGGTAGGGTGATTAACTACCCCCATGGAAATTGCAAAATACAAACACCCCTGATAAGGAGGGGACTCTTAACAAAACTTGGCTTTGTATAGAGTCGGCCAGTGAGGCACCAACTGTCGTGTTATGGAATTTGGAATAACATAAGTTGCCACTTGATGCAGTTTTGAGAAAAGATGCTCCTGACTTTGAAATGAGTTCAATGTGTTTTATTGAACTATTAGCACAGTTCTCAATGAGTTCGACTCTCTGCTAATCTAAATGTAGTAACTCAGTCTAACTGAACCAGCCTTGCTCTAAGCCACGTGTTGGGGTGTGATGCTGAGGATACACCCTGTCTCACTCTGTAGATGTTGGTCTGTGGAAAGAGGCAGGGTGTGAATGCCTCATCCCTTTTATAGTGAGAAACCACCCCTGAGTGTCCTGACTGCTCATTGGTCGTGTCCTATTCTATGTGTTCATGAGCTGCATGTTTGCACATCATGACACCAACTAGAGAAGACCCAATAGAAAAGTACTGGAGCTTTAAATAATAGTCATTGTTAAATAATGTATGTTTTTGTTTCGATCTACCCAGTGTGGACTCTTCATTGCCCTTACAAAAGCATCCCATCTACATAAAATCCTTTGTCTAATTCCACAATTCCTAGCGCCTTGTTTAAAATTTCCTGTTATACATATGTTAGGGTTGATTTTGACATTGTACTATTATGACACCCTGGGCTAGTGCACGGTCAATTCCAGCCCCACTTGACCCGGAGTCACAACATAAGTGAGTGACTGATAATTCTTAGAAAAATGCCCAAATTCTTTGGCCCTTGGCTGCCCAATAATTTCAGTCATCAGGTTCCTAAATTTAAACAAAATTACATTTTCTTTATGACAAGAACTAAAATGAAATATGCCGCAAATACTTGGTTAACTATTATCTAATTCCTAAATCCCCGTTTTAACTTGCCCCCCACCCTTTACACACACACACAAGACAGACAAATACAAAGGGGAAGAAAGTGGTAAAAACCATAAGTAAAAGAAAAAAAGAGTCTTTGTTTCAGATGATTGGTTCCAGCACATTACTCCTCTTCAAACTTTGCTTTAAGTTTGAGTTTTTTTTATTGTAGATTCACTCAGGGTCTCTGTAGTTTCAGAAATACAGCACTCACAGTCTTTCTGGAGAAAACACGGAGGAAAGAGCGAGGGTCGGTTTTTGTCCCTGTGTGTCCAGTACTCAACTGTTCCCTGAGTTCCCTGAGAACCATCGCACTGGGATAGGATCCAATCACATCCTGTTACTGGGCAGAGTACAGCCTTTTGGCCAGTTCATTGGCCACCTGCCAATCAATCACACCCATCTCATCTCTCTCTCTCTGCAGCTGAAAAGTTTGAGATCTCCTGGTCAAACTAGCAGAGTGTTCTCTTCTGTAGCTTCTGAATTCCTCACTCCTCTCTGCTGCTTGACTTAAAAACACATGCCTATTAATCATCCATGGATCAAAATTTATAATGGCAAAATAAAAGAAAGGAAAAATAAGGGAATAAGCAGGAACGGCCGTTACAGTACAATAACATAAAACATATGATAATGACTCAGTGAAAGATGGAAACACTCTTGTGGGCTGGTGTGCACCACCAAGATGAACAGTTCTACAGTGACTTGGTGACAGGCAACAACTCTGTAAATAACATCTCACTATGGCACTTGGACGCTTCACGTGTGGTGCTTATGGCAGAACCTGTCTCTCAAAGACTGGCTTCTTTAGTCATCAGACACTGCCAAATGAAAACACACCATCTGAAATGGGTTGCTCGCTGTAGGTCCATCACCTTTCATAGATGGAAGGATGCCAATGAACATATCGACTCAGGCACCTGATGAACACTTGTCCTGATTTTCCTTTCAGTTGACATCAAGAAAAACTAAAATGCGCAGGGACGATTGAGGTGATATTGTGCAATTTATTCAATTGTCCAAAGACAAAATGAGACCAAGTTTCCATTGTCGCTTTCCG
This sequence comes from Scyliorhinus canicula, assembly GCF_902713615.1. Lineage (NCBI taxonomy): Eukaryota > Metazoa > Chordata > Chondrichthyes > Carcharhiniformes > Scyliorhinidae > Scyliorhinus > Scyliorhinus canicula. The sequence continues at coordinate 188,451,232 of NC_052148.1, forward strand.
AAGTGCAGGAATACAAGGTAATTTACATTATTCGCTTTAAAATCTGACATTTCTCCATTAATCTACATGACTGATCAAGTCTAAGTGTCACTTATTTCTATTCATTATTTGTACATTTCTGCTTTGATCCAGGCACTGCACAACTGATCCTTGTGGTATATTGCTGGTTAACTTCCATTTCAGTGCACTTTTGACAAGAAGAACTTGTATTTAAATAATGTACTTCCTGTGTAAGAAGACATTCTGGAGCAATTTCTGAAAGGAAATTGGTAGAAATTAAGCATGAACAAATAGGAAGAAACTTATGAAGGAAAGAGGGATATTAACTGGCACAATCAAGTGGCAGGATTCTCAGATTTTTTTAAAACAGGGAAGAAGGTGGTAAGATAGATTGAACTCTGTCGAGAAATTCTGAGTGCAAGACCACAGTGACTGAGTGAATTTTCCACTTCATTGACATTTGTCTTCTTTTGCTAAATCTATTCTTGTTCCATCTGAACAATTTTTCATCTAATCTTTGAGACTCAACTTTTCTTTCCTGTTTGACAAGGAACATTGTTGAATAACTTTTGAAAATCCAATTAGCTGCTGCTTATCAAACAGGAGATTAAGCACTTGGCTGGACCGTTCTTCCTTTAACTTCACATGCAGACATCATCCTCAAATCGAGGGACAGCTAACAATGTCTCAACTAGATGGAAAATACAGGGGAGTTCAATGCCAAATATCCTTTTGTTCTTTCAGAGGGTAAGACTACCTAGAATGTGGAAAAAAAAATATCAGCAGGAATATTTACTCGAATACATGTGTCAGTTAAGAATTCTAGTGACAAAAACATGCTGACTGCTTTCTATGACACTGATGTTCTTTAAAGCAAGCAATGTTGTAGCAAGGTCCCAAAGTGCTGCATTTTCATCCAGTGGCCAGATCATGTACCATAAGGTAGAAAGGTCTAAGGTTCACTCCCCACCAAAGAGGACCCCGATGCAGACTGACATTGGTCGCCATGTGAATTCCCTAAACTATGGGGGGGGGGGGATTATACCATAAAGATAATAATTTTCTACATGGTAAACTCATGACATTTGGAGTCGGGGGCAAATAGCAGAACGAAAAGTCCCTGACTGAAAACCGAATACAGATTAAGGACAACAACTCAGACTGGCAAATGGTGGGAAGTGGTAGTGGTATTCCCACGATGGTGGGAACACTGAAGTTCACAATTTTCATTCATGATTTGGACTCTAAATTGGATCAACATTTCTAAATTTGTGGATGACACCAAATTGAGGGGTGTAATCAATAAAAAGGAAAATGAGAAGATGTTAATAAATTGACAGAATTGATGCTAGATTGGCAGATGAATTTCAATGTAGGTAAGGTTGACATGGTATATTCTCCTTCAGAAATAAGAGTTAAATTAGGGTAGAGCCGCAAAGACATCCAGAGATCTTTCAGAGTCTTGAAGCGTGAATAAGTCTAGAGTCAAGGTTTTATGATCCCTGTAAAGAGCAATAAGTTTTAAAAAGAGATTCAAGCTTCTAATTAAAAGCTGAAAGAATGTCACAACAAGATTTCATATTTTAAAATATTTACTGTACAAAATTATTAAAAGCACGGTAGCACAGTGATCAGCACAGTTGCTTCACAGCTCCATCGTTCCAGGTTCGATTCCCGGCTTGGGTCACTGTCTGTGCAGAGTCTACACGTTCTCCCCGTGCCTGCGTGGGTTTCCTCTGGGTGCTCCGCTTTCCTCCCACAGTCCAAAGGTGTGCGGGTTAGGTGGATTGGCCATGGTAAATTGCCCTTAGTGTCCAAAAAGGTTAATTGGGGTTACTGGGTTATGGGGATAGGGTGGAGGTGTGGCCTTGAGTTGGGTGCTCTTTCCAAGGACCGGTGCAGACTAGATGGGTCGAATGGCCTCCTTCTGCATGATGATTCTATGAACACCCAATCTAAGATGGCCTGTCGCTTTGTTGGTTCCTCATCATGCTGGTCCAGAAAATCATCCTGTATACACTCCAGAAATTCCTCCTCTATTGTGACTAATTTGACTCACGCAATCTGTATGCAGATTAAAGTCACCCATAATCACAGATGTTTCTTACACACATGTAACTCTGTTTTCCTGTCAAATGCTATTCCCAACATTACCACTGCAGTTTTGTGGTCTATATACCACTCCTACCAGTGGTTTTTGCCCTTTAATATTTCTTAACACGACCCAGCCAGATTGCATATCATCTGTACTAATATCTTTCCTCAATATTTTATCAATATCTTCTTTAATCAACAATGTAACTCCACCACCTTTTCCTTTCTATTTGTCCTTACTAAAAACCAAATAGCCCTCAATGTTTAGTTCTCATCCTTGGTCATGTTGGAGCCATGTCTCTGTAGTCCCAAACTATATCATATCCCTTTACATGTACCTGCGCAACTAATTCATCCATTTTATTTTGAATATTACGCGTGTTCAGCTACAAAACCTTAACCCTCCTTGTCCTGTCCCTACTATTTTTTACAGTATCATTATCTGATACAGGCGCTTGATATTTCTGCCGATCACTTTTATTATTCTTCTTGATGCCTTTTTCTCTTGTTCTTGATTCCCCCTGCTATGACTCCTTACATTTTACACCCATCCACTTTAGCAAGTACCCCCCCCCCCCCCCCCCCCAATGGGGGGAAGGGGGGTGATTTGTGTTGCATCATATTAAAAAATAAAGAGGATTGAATAGACTGACAGTAGCCGTTGTATTGCTGTTAATGCCTGCTGCTCATGCTCATCATATATACAGATTATGAATGCAAGGAAAGTTTATACATGTAATTAATCACATAACTCAATGTATCATAACTGATAATTTTTATAGTTTATTTTAAAAGCTACTGTGAAGAAAACTTTCATTAAATCTGTCATCTCCTGCTAATCTGGAATAGTTTATCCAAATTATCCTTTGTTGTATCCATCTGTCGTTTCAAATAAATTACACGAGAGTAAAGCAAGAATTTTGGTCATGAAATTATACATCAGGATTATCTGCTGAAAGCACAATGTGTTTATCTGAGTTTCTTGTCCAATATTTTAGTGGTGATGTTAAGCTGTTTTAAATAAATGTGGTGATACTTTGCGAACATTGAAAATAATTTTGAACAAGTGCATTAATTAGCGACAAACTCCATGATTTCAAGGGCCTTATTTGCATTGATTGCAAAGAGGTATGTTTTAACTAGAATTAATAATGATAAACATTGCAAATATAGATGGTTAAATAATAATCAATCACCTTTATTATTTTGAGTTCTGAAGAAAATTACTTCACAGAACAAAGAGCACATTTGTGTAAATTAACTCAACATTTGGAAAATTAATAACCACAAATCGGTTGTCAGGGAGAGCTGATGTTCCAAGGTGTGATTTTAAGGATCTATTTCTGTCACTTACAAAACCCTTCAGAATTTTTAAAGGCCTTAATTAGGTTACCCCTCAGCCTTCATTTTGCAAGAATACTTGGATATTAACGCATTTTCGGATCACCAAATGGATGCAGAGTGCAACTACCGCAGCCATTTCATCATCAGGAGTATCAACAAGAAAGCTACTGACATTTTAAAAAAGTGCTCCATGTGCCTCGATCATTCAGGGAACTCTACACTCTGTCCCATCAAGGGTATTAAGAATAGTAACAGTGTGCTGCATGCTGCATGACAGTGTGCAGGAGATGGCATACAAATCAATGAGGATGGCGCCATGGACAGAGATCCGTCCAAGAGGAAGAAGATGAAGAGAATGAGTTATTGAAGAAACCTGTCCATTTGGAAGATTGGAACCATGGATAACGAGAGAAATTGTAGGCCTCATCAAAAAGAAAAAGGAGACATTTGTCAGAGCTAGAAGGCTGGAAAGAGATGAAACCTGTGTGGAATATACGGAAAGTAGGAAGGAACTTAAGCAAGGAGCCGGGGGGCTAAAAGAGGTCACAAAAAGTCATTGGCAAATAGGGTTAAGGAAAATCCCAAGGCTTTTACATGTACATAACAAGTAAGAGGGTAGCCAGGGAAAGGGTTGGCCCACTGAAGAACAGGGGAAGGAATCTATGCGTGGAGCCAGAGGAAATGGGTGAGGTACAAAATGAATACTTTGCATCAGTATTCACCAAAGAGAAGGAATTGGGGGATGTTGGTGGGTGTGTAGATAGCCTGGGTCACATTGAGATTCAAAAAGACGAGGTGTTGGCCGCCTTGAAAAATATTAAGGTGGATAAGATCCCAGGGCCTGATGGGGTCTACCCCATAGTAATAATCACTTATTGTCACAAGTAGGCTTCAATGAAGTTATTGTGAAAAGCCCGTAGTCGCCACATTCCGGCACCTGTTCGGGGAGGCCGGTACGGGAATGAAACCTGCGCTACTGGCATTGTTCTGCATTGCAAGCCAACTATTTAGCCCACTGTGCTAAACCAGCCCCAGAATACTGGAGGAGGCAAGAGAGGAAATTGCTGAGGCTTTGACAGAAATCTTTGAATCCTCACTGTCTTCAGGTGATGTTCCGGAGGACAGGAGAATAGCCAATGTTGTTCCTTTGTCTAAGAAGGATAGCAAGGATAATCCAGGGAACTACAGTCAGTGGTAGGGAAATTACTGGAGAGAATTCTTTGAGATAGAATCTACCCCAATTTGGAAGCAAGTGGACGTATAATCGAGAGGCAGCACAGTTTTGTGAAGGAAAAGTCGTGTCTCACTAACTTGATAGAGTTTTTCGAGGAGGCCACAAAAATGATTGATGCAGGTAGGGCAGTGGATGTTGCCTATATGGACTTCAGTAAGACCTTTGACAACGTCCCTCATGGCAGACTGGTACAAAAGGGGAAGTCACACGGGATCAGAGGTGAGCTGGCAAGATGGATACAGAACTGGCTAGGCCATAGAAGGCAGAGAGTAGCAATGGAAGGGTGCTTTTCTGATCGGAGGGCTGTGACTCGTGGTGTTCCGCAGGGATCAGTGCTGGGACCTTTGCTGTTCATAGTATATATCAATGATTTGGAGGAAAGTGTAACTGGTCTGATTAGTAAGTTTGCGGATGACGCAAAGGTTGGTGGAATTGCGGATAGCGATAAGGGCTGTCAGAGGATACTACAGGATTTAGATCTTTGGAGACTTGGGCAGATGGAGTTTAATCCAGACAAATATGAGGTAATGCATTTTGGAAGGTCAAATACAGGTAGGGAATATATAGTGAATGTGAATATATAGTGAACAGTCAGAGAGACCCACAGGTCACTAAAAGGGGCAACACAGGTGGAGAAGGTAGTCAAGAAGGCATACGGCATGCTGGCCTTCATTGGCCGGGGCATTGCGTATAAAAATTGGAAAGTCGTGTTGCAGCTGTATAGAATCTTAGTTCGGCCACACTTGGCGTATAGTGTTCAATTCTGGTCGCCGCACTACCAGAAGGGTGTGGACGCTTTTGAGAGGGTGCAGAAGAGATTTACCAGGATGTTGCCTGGTGTGGAAGGCATTAGCTATGAGGAGAGGTTGAATAAACTTGGTTTATTCTCACTGGAACGAAGGAGATTGAGGGGAAACCTGATAGAGGTCTACAAAATTATGAGGGGCATAGACAGAGTTGATAGTCAGAGGCTTTTTCTCAGAGGTATGGGGTCAATTACTAGGGGGCATAGGTTTAAGGTGCGAGGGGAGAGGGGCAAGATTTAGAGGAGATATACGAGGCAAGTTTTTTTTATCAGAGGGTAGTGGGTGCCTGGAATACGCTGCCGGAGGAGGTGGTGGAAGCAGGGACGATAGTGACATTTAAGGGGCATCTTGACAAATACATGAATAGGGTGGGAATAGAGGGATTCGGACCCCGGAAGTGTAGAAGATTTTAGTTTACACGGGCAGCATGTTCGGCGCAGTTCCCATAACTCTGAGAAAAAGCCTCTGACTATCAACTCTGTCTATGCCCCTCATAATTTTGTAGACCTCTATCAGGTTGCCCCTCAATCTCCTTCGTTCCAGTGGAGGGCCGAAGGGCCTGTTCCTGTGCTGTACTTTTCTTTGTGCTTTGTTCTTTTTTTATTCCGAACTGGATAGTAGTGTGGCTTCACAGCGCCAGGGTCCCAGGTTCGATTTCCCGCTGGGTCACTGTCTATGCGGAGTCTGCACGTTCTCCGCGTGTCTGCGTGGGTGTCCTCCGGGTGCTCTGGTTTCCTCCCACAGTCCAAAGACGTGCAGGTTAGGTGGATGATTGGCCCTGATAAATTACCCTTAGTGACCAAAAAGGTTAGGAGGGGTTATTGGGTTACGGGGTTTGGGTGGAAGTGAGGGCTTAAGTGGGTCGGTGCAGGCTCGATGGGCCGAATGGCCTCCTTCTGCACTGTATGTTCTATGGTCTATGATGAGGAGGCCACCAATGGCAGAACATGGGAGTCATGGCCATGTAGCCAGGGCTAATTCTACATGGGAGGATTTCATCGTCAGGTGGGTTCGTATGCAAAATAAATTCTTACAAGTCTCTTCAATATCACAATTACCATCAGCCAGTCCCTGATGACGTACTTCCACCTAAAGAACCTTGTACATTGACTCTACAATTACTCAATTGACTGCCCATTTGCCATGCGGAAGACAATCAGCATGATTTGGATCCTGTCACATTCATATGGTTAAAACCCTTACTGTCATAATTGTGGGCTTCATCACGTCACAAACATACGAGGTAATAAGTTAGTCACGAGCTAGTCCCTCACATGAACACCACTGACCAAATGAGGAGCCCGTGCTGCCAAATTGTCCATGATCAAATCAGCACAGTTGCATTGGGGATAGCACAATTGCTTCACAGCTCCAGGGTCCCAGGTTCAATTCCGGCTTGGGTCACTGTCTGTGCGGAGTCTGCACATTCCTCCCGTGTCTGTGCGTGGGTTTCCTCCGGGTGCTCCGGTTTCCTCCCACAGTCCAAAAATGTGCAGGTTAGGTGGACTGGCCATGATAAATTGCCCTTAGTGTCCAAAATTGCCCTTAGTGTTGGGTGGCGTTACTGGGTTATGGGGATAGGGCAGAGGTGTTGACCTTGGGTAGGGTGCTCTTTCCAAGAGCCGGTGCAGACTTGATGGGCCGAATGGCCTCCTTCTGCACTGTAAATTCTATGATAATCTATGCCCACAATGCTGAGAGTCAAATGCTGTGCTTGCTGATAGGACTGTATGTTGTAGCAGAGATGTAGCATGAGGAGCGGTGCAGCAACAGCTCTTTGAAAGAAATGTGCACCATCCATTCTGACTAATGATCCAGTTTCTGATGTGGGTTCAAAAGGCAACATTCCTGGATTCCATATACCTCTATTTAACACACCAAGAACAATCTGTGATACCTGGAAAACAAATACAGCCAAAGTGGACACAGCAGATGAGCAATATTACCTCACGATACATGGCCTATCGAGCTGTGATGTCGATACCCAGGCCAATGTCTAACACTGAAATGCAGATGAATGCCTTTCAAACAGTAGTCATGTTTGAGGTGCACCTTCTGCCGAGAGTTCGTTTCTGGTGTCTGATCATCGAGAATCCCTTAAAGTCAGACTTGGATGGACAATGAAAAATACAAGGAGCATCTCAGTGTTGGATTTCTGACCTCTAGAATCTTATGTGATATAAGCAAACCACCTTTCTTTTTTTCCATCAGCATAAAGTGGAATACAATATGTGTATTAAGAAAGACTTCTCATTTGGAAACATCTCTCGTGGCTCACATAAAAAAATCACTTTTGGACAAATGATTTCTTGTCCATTCCACATCCCGCAACTTGAGATAATGATAATTAAACAATAATGAATGATCGGGTTTACTTTACCATGAAATTGAAAAGGGGCTGATGAAATGAAAGTGGATTCATTTATTATCAGGCCTTTTTTCTCTAAGCGACTACACTGGAATGTAAGACTATCTTAATCGGATCAAAAATTTCAAATTTATTGAATAAAAACCCATTTGTTAATTATTATGGTGATTATCCCCTGTTGCTCATATATGTTAGAGTAATTTTAGCCTACAATCTCAGGAGCAGCCTTCAGTGGAGAGAGAGTGAGGTCTATAGACAAACCTTTATGACCAGAAACTTCAGTCAGAATAGTGCAGTCAGCAAAGAGGGATAATCCGATCAGCCAGAACCCAGAGAGGCTGAAAACACAACCTGAGGAGAGAGAAGGAGATGTTCATTAGGTGGTTTCTTCAATGAAGGCTGAATGCTGAAAGCCACCTGCTGCTAACTACCGATTAGCCAGTTTCTCATTTTTTTCCTGCACTCCATCTGTTACTTCATTGCATGTTTAATGGGACTGCTTTGATTTTGCATATGTAATCCAATGCGTGGTGTCAGTTGTACCAGATGAAGTTTAATCAATCAGTTATAGGTGCTTGCATGGTTTATCAGTGAACTCATTGTGAGGAAATGGCCACAAGGCAATTATCCCAGCTGCTCACGTATAATAACGGATGTAAAGCATCAACATTATTCCCTCTCTCATGTTTACCTCAAGGTGTTCATGTCAAAATTATAATTAGCATTGAAAATACCAACCGTTTTGACCTTTAAATGGGGAATCTATCATGGTGCCAACAATGGATGCACTTATTAATGTGCAGAGCAATAAACAGATTGTTGGGAGGCCCAAGAGCACGAGACAGATGGTGCAGGGGACAGAGAGCACAGTGAGGCAGAGGGAGCAGAAGAGAGAGAGAGCACAGTGAGGCAGAGGGAGCAGAAGAGAGAGAGCACAGTGAGATAGCAGAAGAGAGAGAGAGCACAGTGAGATAGAGGGAGCAGAGGAGAAAGACATCACAATGAGATCAAGGGAGCAGAGGATAGAGGGTGCAGAGGAGAGAGAAAGCACAGGGAGATTAAGACAGCAATGGAGAGAGAGTGAGGCAGAGGGAGAAATGGAGAGAGCACATTGAGGTAGAGGGAGCAGAGGAGACAGCACAGTTATATAGAGGGAGCAGAGCAGAGCAGAGACAGCACAGTGAGGTAGAGGGGAGAGAGAACGCAGTGAGATAGAGGGAGCAGAGGAGAGAGAGGATAGTGAGATAAAGGGATCAGAGAGAGTCGACTGAGACAGAAGATAGAGAACACAGTGAGATAGATGGAGCAATGGAGTGAGATAGAGGGAGAAGAGTGGAGAGAACACCATGAGATAAGGCGCCAGCTGTAGCGGGTCAGCTTTCGGCGCCGGAGCAGAGCTCAGCACTCCGACGCCATTCTGGCCCCTTTGACGGGGAGAATGACTGGGCCTGGAGGCCCTTTGACGGCGGCATCACTCGCGCCGGTTTTGACGCCGGCGTCAACATCGAACACAGCAGCTGGAAGCAGTAGGTAACCCTTCAGCCCTTCCAGCCTGCTCCGCCATTCATTATGTTCATGGATGTCATCCAGCTCAGTAACCTTTTCGGCTTTCTTTCCATGCCCTTTCATCTCTTTAGCCCCAAGTGTTATACCTAACCCCTCTTGAAAACACACAGGGGTGAATTCTCCGTCCAGGGATGCCTGATGCGAGCTTCCCGATGGGACGGAGAATCGAAAAACCGGGATCAGTGGTCAAGTATGGGCAGGCACTGATCTGAACGCGATGCTCTAACCACCCCACTGGCAGCAGTATTGAATTTCACAGCAGCGCACCAACGAGAGGATGTAATGACCTATTTGCTTTCATTTAGTGGGCCCAGCACCCAAATCTCTGGCCCTCTGTGATTCTCCTGTCCGCTAGGCCAGGAATCACGTGGGTGGAGATTACTGCAGACTAATGAATCAAAGCTGTAGCTGTTTTGTGGAAGCTATCGATCACAGCCCACTGCTAGATATGGAGGAATGACTTGCAGCTAATGGATCTGAGGGTTTGTAACACAGGTAGCAACTGTTCTACTTCCAGGAATGGACACCTGGAGCTTCCAGGTAATTGTTACGGCTGTAGTTTATTTCACTGACCCCATCTGCACTTCTCTCTAGCTTCCAGACAGGGGCCTCCTTTCTGGGGTAGGGGGGACGGACATGCGGAGGCAGGGCCTACCTCAAAGACAGTGGACTTCGGAATCCAACCAGAAATAGTGGCCTTCATCCTAGTCACCGCAGCCCTGGGGGGGGGAAAACTGAGGCTGTTCAAGGGGAACCCTGCAGCAGCGGAGTCTGCCCAGATGAACAGTAGCCAGCCGATGAGGATGGAGTACTGGCCGCCCAACAGGCTGAGAAGGAGGTGGGAAGGAGACATTAGGCCTTGTGTGTACCTGAAAAGCCTGTCATTCGAGGACCTGCTGGACTGGGCATGTCGCAGGAGACTCTGATGAGCAGGGGGACAGTGCGATGTATGTACCAGATCCTGGTCATGGTGGTGGTGCCCATAGCTCATGACCTCTGTCACCTTTGCCCAGGCCCGGTGTGTGGTGGCAGGTGGAAACCTCCTTATCACCCCAGCCTAATCTTTATTTCCTGTCTGCCAACCAGTTTTCCATCCATTTCAATGCACGACCCAGTCCCATTTGCTTTAATTTTACACACAAATCTCTTATGTGGGACTTTGTCAAAAGCCTTCATAAAGCCCAAATAAACCACATCCACTGGCTCCTCCTCGTCGATTCTACTAGTTTTTTTTTTCATTAATTTGGTGTACCCAATTAAGTTTTCCAATTAAGGGGCAATTTAGCGTGGCCAGTCCACCTACCCTGCACATCTTTGGGTTGTGGGGGCAAAACCCACGCAAACACGGGGAGAATGTGCAAACTCCACATGGACAGTGACCCGGGGCGGGATCGAACCTGGGACCTTGGCGTCGTGAGGCAGCAATACTAACCACTGTGTCACCGTGCTGCCCTTTTGATTCTACTAGTTACATGCTCAAAGAATCCCAGTAGATTTGTGAAGCTGATTTCCCTTTCGTAACTCCATGCTGACTTGTTCCTGCCACTATTTTCCAAGTGCTCTGCTAATGGGTCAGTTTCTCTGGCCTCCAGCAGCATGTTTCTCAGCAGTGGGAGGTGGCCCACTGTTGCCTAGTGATGGCAACTTCTTGTCCCATCGCTGTCCATGGTGTTGCTCGTTATGCTTTCCCTTAATTTGCTCTGTTTTAATTACCTTTGCTCAAGAGTCGCCAGGTATCTTTCTGATACCACCACAGTGTTCAAAGCCGAATACTGATCAATGACTCGATACACCAGTTAGTAAGTTTGAAATCAATACACATTTATTTACACACACAGTAAATTATTACTCATGCATAAACTCTACTCGCTAAACTACAACTATTACTAAAAGCCTATACTTAGCTTCGAGTGGCCCACTCAGTCAGAGGAACAATGGCCGTTGTCCGGTTCTGATACTGCTGGCTTCGAACTGGTACAGAATAGTAGCTAGGAGCATCTATCTCGTAGCGTGTGTTGACCTTAGACTTACTTGGTTGGTGCTTGGCGACCTCTCATCGCTGAGTGCCAAGTTGAAGATGGAGAGGAGTAAGTGAAGAGAGCGAACTGACCTTGGGTACTCTGCTTTATACCCCAAGGGGTTTCGCGCCCTTCTGGGCGGACCCCGGACTTGGTCCCAATTAACTGGACCATGTCCCAATTGTTCGTATTGATTTTCTCCAATACCGGGTTTGTTCCCTGATCGTTGGGCGGGCCCTATGTGGCCATTGGCCTGCCTTTGTTTTAGCTCCCACTGGCGCCGGGGAGTCTGTCCTGGACTCGATTGTTTCAATGTTTCCTTTTTGTCCCCGGAGATAGCTCATTAATATGCTAATGGCTATTGGTTTCAATTCTGTCTGGGTTCTGCAAGTCTTAATACACAGGAAACCTTGCACCTGCTTGTTTTCTCTAGTCCATTTTTCCCTGCACTCTTTGCGAGTGTCCATTTTGAAATCGGGACGTGGCCACCCCAGGTGGCGACAATGGGATCTCCTGTGGTGATGTGTATCACTGTAAATACACAAGGGGATAATGTAAATACATGTAGACTAGCTAGACACTAGAGGGGGTACCAGAGACATGACACATAGACACTCAACCAATAGATCAGTTAGATAGGACACGACCAATGGGCATTCACGATACACACTGAGGTGACACCACCACAGGAGGGCATTACACCAGCCCATATATAAAGGACACAACACACATGATCTTCGTCTTTCTAGTGGAGACAGTCAGTGAGCAGAGACACAGGGTTGATTCAATATCACATCCACCACGTGGATTGTAGCAGTCTGGTTCATCAGTCTGAGTAGCTATAGAAGGATTAACAGTAGTGGCGAACTGTAAATAGTTTAATAAACGTGTTGAAGTTATCTCCACGTCTGAACCTTCCTTTGTCAAGTGCACATCAACGAAGCCACTTATGCTATGCTGAGAGCATAACAAGACATCTCCCATTGAATCCACCCCACACTGCTGGGAAACTAATAGCGGTGGTACATCACGCTGGCCGGAACATCACGCTGGCTTGAAAATCCGGAAGATCTCACCCATTTAGGGCTGGTTTAGCTCACTGAGCTAAATCGCTGGCTTTTAAAGCAGACCAAGCAGGCCAGCAGCACGGTTCGATTCCCGTACCAGCCTCCCCGGACAGGCGCCGGAATGTGGCGACTAGGGGCTTTTCACAGTAACTTCATTGAAGCCTACTCGTGACAATAAGCAATTTTAATTTTCATTTCATTAAATCTTTTACAAAGGACCCGAGCATTCTCCCCACTACTGCCACCAGGCTTACTGGTCTCTAATTCCATTTTCTCTCTACCTTCCTTTTTAAATAGTGGAGATACATTAGCTACCCTCCAATCTGAAAGAATGGTTCCAGAGTCTGTAGAATCATGGAAGACAATCACCAATCCATCCATTATTTCTAGGGACATTTCCTTAAGTGCTATGGAATGCAGATTATCAGGCTTTAGGGAATTTTCAGCCTTCAATCCCATCAATTTCCCAACACCATTTTCCTACTAATACTGATTTCCTTCAGTTCCTCCCTCCCGCTGTGTCCCCAACATTTCTGGTCTGTTAATTGTGTCCTCCTTTGTGAAGGCAGAACCAAAGTATGTAGTTATTAGTCAACCATTTCTTTGTTCCCCATTATATAAATGCCCCTGTTTCTGACTGTAAGGGACCTGCATTAGATTATGCCAACTTTTTCTTTTCACGTACTCCTCGAGCAATGGAGACGGAGAACACAATGAGAACAAATCAATAACAAGTGACAGATTGATGGCACAGGACAACAAGATGATTATTTAATGGCAGGACTGGAGGTAAGTTCTGGAGGGACTCAGGATGGTCGTTCAGCAGAGCAGAGTGTGGCTGAATGTCCGGAACTGAGGTTAAAAAAAACAAAGTTCTTTCCGCACTATGGATTGTGTTTATTGTGAAAAGTTGTTGAGTTTTTATGAATGTAAATTTTTAATAGGTCAATAGTTTCTTCCTGTTAAGTTTAGTTGGAATAATAAACAGAGGCATGGCACAGCAGATCATTCTCACAGATGAACTTTGGAAATGATGAAATGCACATGTTTCATATGATCACGGCAACACAGTGGTTAGCATTGCTGTCTCACAACGCCAGTGACCCGGGTTCAATTCCTGCCTTGGGTGGCTGTCTGTGTGGAGTTTTCACATTCTCCCCGTGTCTGCGTGTGTTTCCTCCGTGTGCTCCGATTTCCCCGCACAACCCAAAGATGTGCAGATTAGGTGGATTGATCATGCTAAATTCCACATAGAGTCCAAAAGGTTAGGTGGGGTTATGGGGTGACTGGGATAGGGTGGGGGAGTGGGCCTGGGTTAGGTGCTCTTCAGAGGATTGGTGTTGACTCAATGGGCCAAATGGCCTCCTTCTGCACTGAAGGGATTCTATGATATTTGATGATGAGCTACTGTCAGCTGATAGTGATTTATTTTGAAGAGATGTGTCTGACAGATCTACAGTGGCACCAATCTATCAGCCCTGCTGAGAGAGTACATAGTTGCTGCTTATTTCCAAAGCCTGCACCTTCACTATGACAAGCTCCATGAATTGTGAAGGTCTAACTTCAGACCTCACCCTGGCCATTCTATTTTGCACGCTCTACTCTTGTAAGGATAGCAGGACAGACCTGTGCATGGCCCCGAGGCATGTGCACCTTCTGTGATTGTGACAATGCCATTTGGAATTGGCAGGCTACTGAGAAACATATTTATGGATCTTTTCAAGGCATGTGCTGGGAATGGGCAGACTAGAATGAGATATAGAAATACATTAAGATTGGGTAGACTGGCAGTGCTGGAAGGAGGAAGTGTGATGTGAGAGGTTGGGGTGAGGATGGCATGTAACCACACAATAGGTCTTGATGAAAGTAAAGTGGGTGTGCAGAGTAGTGTGAATGCTTGACCAATGATTTTCCACTGCTGGATGGAGGTGCACATAGATGCCTGCTGACCTTTCAAGAACCCAGTCAGGACATTGAGCTATTCATGGGACAGGATCCACAATATCTCACAGTCATACTCCTGCAAGTCACCTTTTATGCTTCCCTTACCCACACTTTTTAGTGCTGTCAGCAGGCTTTTCCTCCCACTTCTGGGAAACAACAGCTCCCTCCTGACACTTACAGCATCCAGTAAAAATCCAGGGAAGCATCTGAACTTCTCCTTACAGCTGTATATCACTCGCTTTCCTGATGCTCCAAATTTAAATAATCAGCAAACAGCTTCCTCCATTTCAGTGCCACACCGGAGCTGGGATTCTCCTACCCTGCGCCTATTCTCCAGCGCCGTTTGTCAGGCGCCGGCGGGATTCCCGCCATGCCGGTCGGGGGTGGTTGACAGCAATTTCTCTGGGCTATTCTCCGGGCCCCGATGGGCCCAGTGGCTGACAAGTTTTTCCCAGTCCCGCTGGCATGGATTAGTCACCTCACACATGGCGGGACCTGGCAGGTAAGTGTGCGGGGGCCGTCCTGGAGGGGCGGCGGGTTCCGACCCCCCGGGGGGGGGGGGGCACGGTGGCCTGGCCCGCGATCGGGGCCTACCAACCTGCGGACGGGCTGGTTCCGTGGGGGCCTTCTTTCCTCTGCGCTGGGCCCCTGTAGGGCTCCGTCTTATTGCCCGGGGGCCGGCGCGGAGAAAGGAACCCCCGTCCATGCGCGGAAATACGCTGGCCATTTTGCGCACGCGTGGGAATACACCGGCCGCGCAAACCTTTGGCGCGGCTGGAACTGCGCGAACCACTCCAGCATCAACTTAGCCCCCTGGAAAGGGGAGAATTCCTCACTTTCGGGGGCCGTTGACACCGGCGTGGTTGGCGCTGTTTTTCACGCCGGTGTGGGGACATAGCCCCATTTATTGGAGAATCTCGCCCTAGGTCTTTGAAAAATCACCAGGAAATTGCAGCTTGCACGTCTGCATCTTCCTTACTTGCTTGCACTCAGTTGTGAAATATGGGGTTTGTATGTTAAAATCCCATGATCTGTAATGTTGCATGCTTATTGCATGTTAGCATCTGGTCATGCCTGCTCCCATGCCCGTGTTAATGTGACAAAGTCTTCTAAAGTTTGAAACCATATTGACAGCATTTACTTACTTGTATATATTTGAAACTACAACCCCGTTATCAAGTTATCTACAGACAAGTGGTTTAGATATGTTTACTGCATGGAGTTTGGTAGATTCAGCTACAACAAAGTTGAAGGAACAGACAAGAACATTTGATAACGTTCACAGCAAGGTTTTGGAATTTGTAAATAAATGTAATGACAGGATTTCACAGATGAATATGGATGAAAATCAAACATTGGAAATTGATGTGTTGGAAACAGCATTGCCAGTTAAGAGGCAGAGGAAGAAGAAAAGAATGGCAGATGAGCTTATTGATGATGAAAGAAATTCCTCAGATTCTCTAGCTGATTTTCGAGTAAATGTGTTTAACCTAATAATGGATCGCATTGTCCAGTCACTAGAATCACGCTTTGTGCAACACAAAGAGTTGTATAAAGATGTGTCCTGCTTGGACCCAGCAAAGTTTAAAATTATTGCAGAGAAGAGCCTTGAAGATGAAGCATTGGAAGGTATTATTAAGCTGTTTCCACAAATCAGCAAAGATCAAGTAATATTGGAATTGTTTTCTTTTGCTTCAAACTTTGATGTATTAAAGCTATTGCTTAATGATGGTGAGAATATGGATTCCAGTTGCAACAATTGTAAAATTTGCAGCACTTGCCCATCGCCTGTACTAAAAATTCTGGCATCCAACAGACTTCATGACAAGGCATATGATAACCTTTATGAACTTTATAAAGTCATCTGCACACTATCAGTTACTCAAGTCCAATGTGAGAGGACATTTTCAAAGCTAAAGATCATAAAGACAAGGTTAAGACATTTGCTGTCTGAGGAGAATTTGGAATCGTACATGTTGCTATCCATTGAAAAGGAATTGTTATATGAATTGGATGTAGAAGCAATTATTGGCAGATTCGCAGAATCATCTAGCGAACACAAACGATTGCTCTTAATATAGTGGACTGCATGCAATGCTCTATTGTGCTTTGAACTATCTGTTAATGTGTAAATTGTGCAATAAACTATTTCAAAATATCAACCAATGACTTAAAATTTTTTAAAAAATTCAATTATAACATTCTGTATTTACATTTGGTATCTACTGCCAGTAATATGTACAGTACGTGTACACTGTAATTACTAAAAAATACACATTTTTTCCACAAAAATTTTAATTGTACCCTTTTTTCCATATGTATTTTTTGAAAATTTTATTTATTCGTTATGAAAATTAAATGACAGCATTGTAGTTGTGGGTGGGCCCCCTTTGTCTCCTGGCAACCAATATTTTTAGACCCAGTCCGCCACTGCCCAGAAATGTTGCAACATAAAGCTTCAGAGCAAAAATGAGCTCTTCGATAACATGAAGAGGCAGGAGGCAGAACAGACGCAGAACAGAGGTAGAGATTGATCATATCGTGGATTAAAAGCAATGATTATGTTCTCTTGAGCTGAAAACCAATCTTTATTTTCAAGGGCTATTGCTTCTCACCTCTCCCAATTCCTGCTATGAGTATTTTCCCACTAGCAACTGATCTTTCACTCTATTCTTCTGACGTCACTTGAAAATGCTATAATATCTTTGATTGATTTAATCATACTTTTAATCAAAATTGTGGTTGAGACTTGCAGAAACTATTCAACTCGGGTGAAGCATTGATAGTTCAGTCTAAATACTGAAAGCTATGCACTATGCAGGGTGTACTTGCTACACGGTGGCTTCACCCATCAGTGATTGCAAAGGCAGTGGACTATAACATTATTGTCAGGCTACAAACAAATCCGAATCAAGTTGGTAAAAAGAAAACTGGGTTTATTGCAAAGCAATTATATTGACAATATACATCAGATCCCAGCCTGCTCTGCTCTGTTGGTCCCATACCTGATCGACTTTATACAGAATTCAATCATGAATGTCCTCGGACTGTGGCACACGTTCCTACCAATATCAAGGAAATCAAAACTAAGACTGGTTCAAAGCCTCCGCCGGCCCATTAGCCATTCAGCCAGTGCTATCCCGGTCTCGGCATATGGAGTGGTCCTATAGCAGAACAAGAATCTGGCCAGTTTTGTGTCCATTGACTCAGGACTCTGCTTTTTATGTCCTCTTTTGAATACCTGGAGCACCCTTTCTGCCAGCCCATTGGCAGCTGGGTGATACAGTGCCATACAGATGTGCCACAACACATTCAGTTTGATGAATCCCGTGAATTCCTCACTGATGAAGGGCATTCCGTTGTCAGTCACCAAAACCTCTGGGATACCGTGCTGCCTGAAAAACATGTGCAATTTCTCTCTGGTGGCTTTTGAGGCGGTTGACGACATTTGATGGACTTCCAAAACACTTAGGGCGCGATTCTCCGCACTCACGACGGGGCGGAGAATAGCGGGCGGTGCAAATTTTTACGGCGCCGCTGGTCCGACGCCCTCCCGCTATTCTCCCCCCCCCCCCCCCCACGCCCGCCCCCCGACACAAATCGCTGTTCGCCGTTTTTTTACGGCGAGCAGCGATTCTCCCCTGGCCGATGGGCCGATTTCCAAGGCCTTTACGGCCGTTTTCACAATTTTTAATACACCTGCTATACCAGTTCGTGAAAACGGCCGCAAAGTGCCGTTCTGCACAACCATGCCACCGATTGGCACGGCCGTACCACCGATCACGGGCAGCGGGTCCAATTCCCGCACACTCTTTCTCCCTCCGCCGCCCCTCAGGATAAGTCCGCGGGGCGGCTGAGGGGCATTACGGACCCCGCATGCGCGGGTCTGACGCATATGCGCGGATGACGTCATCATACCCACGGTCATTGCGGCCTTTCCCATGGACGGAGGGGCATGGCTGGCAAAAGCTTCTGTTGTTCCTGACAAATAGTGCACGGCTGGGCCACCCGTTCTATATTTGCATCCAGGCCTGGCCACCAAATATAGCTGCGGGCGAGCATTTTCATTTTGGACACCCCCGAGTATCCATTACGCAGTTCCCATCCTCGTCACCAGTTTTGTGGGCCACAAACAAGTCCGAATCAAGTTAATAAAAAGAACATGCGGTTTATAGCAAAGCAGTTATATTTACAATTTGCATCAAATCTCAGCTGGGTCTGCGCTGTTGGTTCTATAACTCGCCAACTTTAAGAAGGACTGAATCATTAATGTCGTCTGACTCCCCACCCTCCCTTAGCGGGAGAGTTCATATTCGCCGAGAGTCATGGGAGACTGATTGCTCCAATCCCTTTGGTCTCATGCGGGTTATGACAAACATCTCAAACCTACCAATAAACAAACATGTTTATGCTTCTCTTTGTTTTACATGTACAGGAAATGCAGAGATATCTTGGGCTGCTTTTAATGAAGTCAACAGGAGTCTCACTGCCTTTTCCAGAAGGCTTACTAAATTAAGGGCCACTGATGACTTAAAAGGGCAGCGACGGGCCTACCCTGGGATCCAGCACGCTAAGGCGGAGGCTGAGAGCTGCCGGCCAATCAGAGGTTTGAACAAAGTGTTGGATGCCTCATTGGGCAATTATTGGATAATTTTGATATTGATAGGACAGTATGACCTTGTCAATATAATATTCTGTCTGGCTTGGAAAGAAAGGCATTAAAATTGTTGCAAAAGGATGATTCACATCTTAGTCAAGCAGCCTGTTCAGCCACTACAGGTATGATCAGCAGGGAAGTTGACTTGCTCATATGTACCTTTTGTAATGTATTTCTGAATGATTGTGATGGCTGTATTATAATGTGTGTATTGTTGTCAAATAAAGATATTAGCGTTCAAGTTAAGTTTTGAGTGTTGTCTCGTTACCTATCTTAATTCTCATGATAGAGTAAACTGTCAGGGGCATAAGGTTACGTCTTTTACACTCAGGTTTCTACAAGTGTTGTTTTGCAGCTCAACTGGGCCAAATAATCTATTCATATAAGGCAGGTGACATCTGCTCTGCATTTGGTGGCAAATTCCCTTAACTGTTTTCCTGACACAAGGGAATAGCAATAGAAGTGTGTTTTTTTTTTTAGATCATTTCTGAATAGTCCCTGTGTGTAATTTCACAGGTGCTGAGATGTTAACGGCCTTGGTTTTCATTTGTTTTTGTATTTTCCTGGAACATCCAACAGTGGGAAATTGTGTGGTTCAGTGATTATAGTCACCGACCAGATCAGAAATGGCAGCAGACTTTCCTCAGACTGTGCTTGGGAAGACACTGTGTCCCCACGTCCCTACCCAATTACATAGAAATGATACTGTCCTTCAAGGCCCTGCTTCAAGGTGTCAGCTTCAACTCAGTTATCATTGAGTTAATTGAGTCCTAGGGTCAAAGGCTTAAGTCCACTAGCCTGAGCACAAACTTCAGGCTGATATTTCAGTACAGTGGCAGGAGAATAGTAGATGTAAAAGATCCCATGACATTATTTTAAAAAAGAGCCGATGAATTCTTTGGTTCCATGCCCAATGTTTATCCCTCAACTGCTATCACTAAAATAGGATATCCATAGAATCGGGCAGCACGGTAGCACAAGTGATTGGCACTGTGGCTTCACAGCGCTAGGGTCCCACTTTCGATTCCCTGCTGTGCCACTGTCTGTGCGGAGTCTGCACGTTCTCCCCGTGTCTGCATGGGTTTCCTCCGGGTACTCCGGTTTCTTCCCACAGTCCAAAGACGCAGGTTAGGTGGATTGGCCATGATAAATTGCCCTTAGTGACCAAAAAAAAAGGTTAGGAGGGGTTCCGGGGATAGGGTGGAAGTGAGGGCTTAAGTGGGTCGGTGCAGACTCGATGGGCTGAATGGCCTTCTTCTGCACTGTATATTCTGTTGTCCCCGCAGTGCAGAAGGAGGCCATTCAGCCCATCGAATATGCACTGACCCTCTTAAAGAGCTCGCTACCTAGGCCCACTCCCCCGCCTTATCCCCACAACACAGCGCATTGTTCATGGCCAATCCACCGAATCTGCACACCTTTGGATTGTGAGAAGAAACCTGTGCAGACACGGGAGAAAGTCCAAACACCGACAGTCACCCAAGGCCAGAATCAAACACGGGTCCCTGGTGCTGTGAGGGAGTAGTGCTACCCACTGTGCCACCCAGACCATTATTTGATTTCTGCTTGTGTGATCTTACAATGCAGAAATTGACAGTGGCTATATTTCAAAAGTACTTCATAGTCTGGGAAGCGCTTTGAGACAACTTAAGGTTGTGAAATGAGTGGTATAAATACAACGGGCTGAATTCTCCGATCCTGCGACAGGATTGTCTGGTCTTATGTTCAGAATGTTGACGCACCCCCGCACCGATCCTCCGTCCAGTGGGGGGCTAGCAGCCATGCAGCGTAAAGCCCCCGGCTTTACCTGCGGATATGGCTGGAGAATGGCCGGGTCCATGGCTGCGCCGTGCAACATGGCACCGGCCGTGAGCGGACCCGGCCTGCCAAAACCTGCCCCCCCTATAACCAGCCTCGCCACCCCCGGACCACCCCCATCAGTCCCCCCAGCCCCCACCAAACCCCCCCCCCCACCCCCCCCCCCCCCACTGCCAGCGGAATGGCTCCCCCCTGACTGTGGCGGTGCTGGACTCAGTGCATTGGCGATGGGAAAATCCAGCCCAAGTCCTTTCTGCTTTCCTGTCCTTCTCTTAGAGCCTATATGCTGCTTCGTTTGCTGAATTACACAAAGTAGCATTTTTGCTGAAATGTGTTTAAAATTGTGGGACTGGCCCCTTGAAGACACTTCTTGTTCATTTTGGCTCGTCCTTTGCAGTCCATGTCCTGGTTCCAAACTCTGTTTCACTCCCATCTGTTGTATCAAATCGCCAGATGGTCTTTGCTCCTCTTTCTGCAGCTTTGACCTCTGACCTCTGCCCATGTTTACCTTCTGGCTTGGAGGCTTACCCAGCTGGCCCTTTTATAAACAGTACAGACTGAAAAAAATCAATATTGAAACTGGTGTGAGAGACATAACAGAGAGAGCATGTAATATACACAAGAAAGAGGAAAAAGATGTTAAAATGAGGGCAAAAGAAATATATTGAAGACTGAGACATTGAGAAATAAAAATGAATAGAAAAAGTCTTTACCAGTCGTGGCATAGACTACAAGAGCAGGGAGGTTATGTACAGGACTTTGGGGAAGTCACAGTTGGAGTACTGCTTGCAGTTCTGGTCACCACACTTTAGGAAGGATGTGATTGCAGTAGAGAGGGTGCAGAAGAGATTCACTAGGATGCTGGTGGGGATGGAACATTTTTGATATGAAGAGA
Organism: Scyliorhinus canicula; assembly: GCF_902713615.1. Classification (NCBI taxonomy): domain Eukaryota; kingdom Metazoa; phylum Chordata; class Chondrichthyes; order Carcharhiniformes; family Scyliorhinidae; genus Scyliorhinus; species Scyliorhinus canicula. The sequence continues at coordinate 188,473,043 of NC_052148.1, forward strand.
AGCTGGATAAGCTCAAGGTGTCTTCTTTGGAGCAGAGAAGGTTGAGAGGGGACCTGATTGAGGTGCATAAGATGATGAGGGGAATCGACAAGGTGGATAGGAAGCAGCTGCTTTCTTTAGTTGAAGGGTCCATAACAAGTAGACATAATTTTAAGGTGAAAGGCAGGAAGATCAGATGGGATTTGAAGGAAAACATTTTTCACCTAGAGAGTGGTGGGAATCTGGAATGCACTACCTGGGAGTATAGATGAGGCAGGAATCCTCACAATCTTAAAAAAAGTACTTAGTTGAGCACTTGAAATGCCATAACGTTCAAGGCCAAGCACTGGGAAATGGGATTAGTGTCGATACGAATAGTTTTTTTGTCAATACAGGCTTGATGGGCAGAAGGGCCTCTTCTGTACTGTATAATTCTATGAAGAGTTGTTTAAACAGAGAGAAAAAGAGAGACAGAGTAGAAGATAAATAAGAATCTTCTGGTCAAAGGCCTAACTCTAAACCAACTCTGTTACAAAACGTCAGGCATTTAATATGAAGAGAGACATGGAGAGAGAGAGGAAGGCATAAGAATAAGAGTGGAAACAATCCCAGGAAGAAGGAAGTATAATTTAAATAAAAATTGTCCTTGAGCAATTTTCGTGGAAGAAATCAATTATTATAAAATGAGCCAGATATTCATTTTAGAAAAACAGATTTATTCTTATGGGAAGTATGCCATCTACAGGCAATCAGGTGACAAATACAGTTATAAAAATCCATGTTATTGGATTGAGTAATCTTTCAAGTAAGGGCTCATGGTGTTAAGGTTAAGATCCTGGCATGGATAGGGGATTGGCTGACTGGCAGAAGGTAAAAAGTGGGGATAAAGGGGTCCTTTTCAGGATGGCAGCCGGTGACTAGTGGTGTGCCTCAGGGGTCTGTACTGGGACCACAACATTTTACAATATGCATTAATGATCTGGAAGAAGATACTGAAGGCACTGTTGCTAAGTTTGCAGATGACACAAAGTTCTGTAGAGGGACCGGTAGTATTGAGGAAGCAAGGGAGCTGCGGAAGGATTTGGACAAGCTTGGAGAGTGGGCAATGAAGTGGCAAATGAAATACAATGTGAAAAGTGTGAGGTTATGCATAGAGGAATTTAGGCATAGATTTTCTAAATGTGGAAATGCTTCGGAAAGCAAAAGCACAAAGGGACTTGGGAGTCCTTGTTCATGATTCTCTTAAGGTTGATCTGCAGGTTCAGTCGGCAGTTAAGAAGGCAAATGCAATGTTAGCATTCATGTCAAGAGGGTTAGAATACAAGACCAGGGCTGTACTTCTGAGGCTTTATAAGGCTCTGGTCAGACCCCATTTGGAGTATTGTGAGCAGTTTTGGGCCCCATATCTAAGGAAGGATGCGCTGGCCTTGGAAAGGGTCCAGAAGAGGTTCACAAGAATAATCCTTGGAATTAAGAACTTGTCGTATGAGGAATGTTTGAGGACTCAGGGTCTGTACTCATTGGAATTTGTAAAGGATGAGAGGGGATCTTATTGAAACGTACAAGATACTGCAAGCCTGGATAGAGTGGACGTGGAGAGAATGTTTCCACTTGTAGGAAAAACTAGAACCAGAGGACACCATCTGAGACTAAAGGGACAATCCTTTAAAACAGAGATGAGGAGGAATTTCTTCAGCCAGAGGGTGGTGAATCTGTGGAACTCTTTGCCACAAAAGGCTGTGGAAGCCAATTCACTGAGTGTCTTTAAGACAGAGATAGATAGGTTTTTGATTAATAAGGGGATCAGGGGTTATGGGGAGAAGACAGGAGAATGGGGATGAGAAAATATCAGCCATGATTGAATGGCAGAGCAGACTTGATGGGTCAAGTGGCCTAATTCTGCTCCTACGTCTTATGGTCTTATGTATTGACGCTTAACCGCAGGCAGCTTTTGATTACTAAATCATCAATTAACATTGACCTCAAAATGTTCCTGGATCCTCTCCTCCGTCAGAAGCCTATTTCCAGGATTTACCTACATCTGGGATGAAACAAAGCTGTGAGTCCAGTGAACAACGCTGTCTGGAAGCAGAACATAGAACATAGAATTTACAATGCAGAAGCAGGTCATTCGGCCCATCGAGTCTGCACCGGCCCTTGTAAAGACCACCCCACTTAAGCCCCACACCTCCACCCCATCCGTGTAACCCATCTAATCTTTTTGGACACCAAGGGCAATTTAGCATGGCCAATCCACCTAACCTACACATCTTTGGACTGTGGCAGGAAACTGGAGGAAACCCACACAGACACAGGGAGAACGTGCAGACTCCGCACAGACATTGAACCAAACCTGGAATCAAACCTGGGACCCTGGTGCTGGGAAGCAACCGGGCTAACCATTGCGCTACCATGCTACCGTAGCATAAAGAGCTAAAACAATTGTGGTAGTCAGTTAGTCTGGTCAGGCTAGCCTCAGGTCTCCAGTCAAGTCAGCATAGTGTCAACCCACTGTTGAATATGTAAAATAGTTTAGATGTTAAATAAAATCGTGTTGCATCTCATCAAGTGTTGGAAGTCTGTCTCTCGCTACACTGCATCAAACGCATTCCACCTAGACCCAGCCAGCCCAACACATCATGGTACCAGGTTTGGATGCTGAGAAGTGACGGACCCACCTTGAGTTAATCAGCCTTGACCAGCAATCAGCCATCCGGTGACATGGACACTGTTCCTCCCTCCTCCCCAGCTCCGCATCGCCGGCAACCTCGGTGCAAACTGGAAGATCTTCAAATAGAAGTTCCAACTCTATCTCGAAGCTACCGATCTCGAGGCCGCATCGGACGCCAGGAAGATCTCCACAGTCGGGGACCACGCCATCCACATCTACAACTCCCTTACATTCGCTGAAGGCGAAGACAAGATGAAATTTAAAACAGTCCTGCTGAAGTTCGACAGCCACTGCGACATTGAGGTGAATGAGAGCTTTGAACGGTACGTTTTCCAGCAGAGGCTTCAGGGTAAGGATGAACCTTTTCAATCCTTTCTGACCCATCTCCGCACCTTCGCGCAGTCATGTAACTATGACTTGACAACTGATTCCATGATCTGGGATCAGATCATTTTTGGGATCCACTCCGATTCCCTTCGCCAGCAGCTCCTGAAAGTCAAGCAGCTCACCCTCACCATCGCCATCGAAATGTGCATTCTCCACGAACATGCTAACAACCGGTACTCCCACATCAGGGCGGCAGAAACGGCAAAGCTAACCTCCCACGAGGCAGAACGGGTGGAGGCCATCACACAAATGCAGGGCCTGAGTCTTGATGAGAGTGGCCATTTTGCGCGCTTTTCCCGGGCTCCAGCGCATGCGCGCCACGACCGAGGGGACGGCAAGACCGATGACCAGCCTGCGCAAGTCATTCGACCGCACTGCGCATGGGCTTTGGTGCACGGAACGCGCTGACGCTGGCGTCATGACGTGTCCGAATTATGGCTCCGCCCATTTAAAGTGGCAATGTCCGGCGAAATCATGATGCTGTCTACAGTGTGGCAAGCTTGGCCACTACGCAGCCCTTTGCAGATCTGCTCCACTGCCCAGTATCCAGAGATCCCAGCCACGGCGCAGAAGCGTCCGTTCGATACAGCAGGCCGTGCCAGAATCCAACACCGACAGCCCACCAGATCCTGACGCCGAGTGCCTCAAATCCCCATTCCGGATGGGCATCATTACTAAGCATGCGCTGCCTTTCTCAAAGATGGTGAAACATCTCCCAATCCTGAGCGTGGATCCTGACGATGTGTGGTGTGCTGTCTCACTGTTAACAAGGCTCGCATCCGTTTCAAGCTGGATACCGGCGCTTCAGCGAACCTCATTTCGAAATCCGATCTCGACACCATCTGCATCAGACCAAGCATTCTTCCACCAGCCTGCCAACTCCTTGACTACAATGGCAATGCCATTGCTGCCAGTGGCTCATGCCAACTCGGAGTTTACAAGAGGTCACTTAAAGCGATGCTGCAATTTGAGATCGTAGGACCTGACAGAGCTTCCTTGCTCGGTGCTCGGGCCTGCAAACTCCTGAACATGGTTCAGCGAATCCACACCATGTCATCCTCACAGGCGACAGCCTCACTTGATGAAAACGTCCAGGCTCAAATTGATGACATCATAGCGCAATACCATAGCGTGTTTTGAGGTATGGGCACACTCCCATACCGATACAAAACCGAATGCCACCCCTGTGGTTCACGCACCGCGTCGGGTGCCGACACCCCTCAAGATCCACCTCAAGCAGCAGCTGCAAGACCTCCAGGACCAGGGCATCATATCAAAGATCACGGAACCCACGGACTGGGTTAGCTCCATGGTTTGCATCAAGAACCTGTCAGGGTAGCATCGAATCTGTATCGACCCCAAAGGTTTAAACCGCAACATAATGAGGGAACATTACCCGATACCAAAACGAGAAGAGTTAACCAGCGAGATGGCTGATGCCAAATTCTTTACGAAGCTAGATGCCTCCAAGGGGTTCTGGCAAATACAGCTGGATGCGTCCAGTCGTAAGCTGTGCACATTCACTACCCCGTTTGGTCGCTACTGCTACAACCGAATGCCTTTAGGCATCATCTCTGCCTCAGAGGTATTTCACCGCATAATGGAACAGATGATGGAGGGCATCGAGGGGGTGCGAGTGTACGTTGACAATGTCATAATCTGGTCCAGAACTCCTCAAGAACGCATCGATCGCCTCAAGCGGGTATTCCACAGGATCTACGAGCATGGCCTCCGACTCAACAGAGCCAAATGCTCATTCCGTCAATCAGAAATCAAATTCCTTGGCGACCATACCTCACAGCAAGGCGTGCGGCCAGATGCTGACAAGGTTTCGGCGATCAATGCCATGAAGACCCCAGAGGACAAAAAGGCGGTCCTCCGCTTTCTAGGGATGGTTGACTTCCTTGGGAAGTTCATTCCCAATATGGCGTCCCACACCACAGCCCTCCGCCATCTCGTCAGAAAGTCGACGGAATTCCAGTGGCTGCCCGCTTATGAGCAAGAGTGGCGTGAGCTGAGGGAAAAACTCACCAAAGCCCCTGTGCTCGCGTTTTTCGACCCGCCAAGGAGACAAAAATATCCACTGACGCGAGCCAGGATGGTATTGGGGCGGTGCTCCTCCAACGGGATGACTCCTCCTCCTGGGCCCCAGTTGCGTATGCCTCCAGAGCCATGACACCCACTGAGCAACGGTATGCTCAGATTGAGAAGGAATGCCTGGGCCTCCTAATGGGAATCGACAAGTTCCACGACTATTTTATATGGCCTCCCTAAATTGAGACGGACCACTGCCCATTGGTCCACATCATCCAAAAAGACCTCAATGACATGACACCACAGTTACAACGCATCCTTCTCAAGCTAGGCCGCTACAATTTTGACCTGGTCTACACCCCAGGCAAAGAGCTCATTGATGCAGATGCCCTTTCCAGGTCTATCACCACACCGTGTGAGGAAACTGACATCGTATATCAAATCGATGCGCAGGTGCAATTCTGTGCCTCCAACTTTCCGGCCTCTGATGAGAGGGTCATTCAAATTCGCGAGGAAACGGCCAAGGATCCTCTGCTCCAGTGGGTGATGCAGCACCTCACGAATGGCTGGCAGAAGGGACAGTGTCCCCAGTTTTACAATGTCAAGGCCGATCTGACGGTGGTAGACGGCATCCTTATGAAGATTGATAGAATCGTGATCCCGCAGAGCATGCGAGCTATGGTGCTTGGCCAAATCCACGAGGGTCACCTGGGAGTCAAGAAATGTCGATGCAGAGCTCGGGAGGCAGTCTACTGGCCGTGTATCAGCCAGGACTTTGCCAACGGGGCCCTCAATTGCCCTACATGTCAAAGATTTCAGCCAGCTCAACCTAAAGAAACTCTGCAGCAACATGAGATAGTGACCTCCCCATGGTCCAAAGTCGGTGTCGACCTGTTCCATGCCAAGGGGCGTGCTTATGTCCTCCTGGTCGACTACTTTTTCATTTACCCCGAAGTGGTGAGACTGTCTGACCTCACGTCGGCGGCGGTGATCAAGGCATGGAAGGAAACTTTTGCCACACATGGGATACCACTCATGGTGATGAGTGACAACGGCCCCTGTTTTTACAGCCAGGAGTGTTCTGATTTCACCCGGCTATACAACTTTCGCCACGTTCAACAGAACATATGACTATAATGTTTAAATTCTTATCCAGTTTCTGGAAATGTATGTTTCATCCAGCCCCCACTACCCGCAGTCAAATGGAAAGGCCGAAAAAGGGGTCCACATCGTTAAAAGATTACTGTGTAAGGCTGCAGACTCAGGCTCCGATTTCAACCTGGCGCTGTTGGCATACAGAGAAACCCCACTGTTCACTGGGTTGTCTCCAGCGCAGCTTCTCATGAACGCACTCTGCGAACAACGGTTGCAGCCATCCACATTCCAGACCTTGACAACTTCCCGGTCATACAGAAGATGCAGCAGTCTCGGGCCCAACATAAATCAGCATACGACGCTCATGCCACGGATCTCCCCGAGCTGGTCCCAGCTGAGCGAGTTCGTGTACAGCTGCCTGACGGCGGCTGGTCCACCACAGCTGTGGTGGTCAAGCAAGTGGCCCCGAGATCGTTCTTCGTTCACGTGGCTGATGGTTCTTTCCTACGATGCGACAGGCGGGCACTGCGCAGACTTCCACGCCCACCACCCAACCGTGATGTCCCACCTCACACACTGCTTCCTCCGGACGTGCCCTACCACGAGGTCACCGATCTACCAGCAATCCTGCCGACCACTGCGACCACCGCATTGGCAGCAGTCCCACCTGTCCAATTGCAGGCGGCCCCTGATCTACCCTAGGGTGATCATGGCTCGGCACAACATTGAGGGCCGAAGGGCCTGTTCTGTGCTGTACTGTTCTATGTTCTATCTTCTACCCTTGAGGCGGTCAACCAGAATTCGTCGCCCACCACAGAGACTAAACTTATCGACTGAATGTTGCACAACTTTGTTACTTAATCGTTTCAACATCTGTAAATATCGTTTTTTTACTGTTTTATCTGCTCTAACGACACCTTCCTATGTATATAAGTCCATTTTAGCATATTCTGTATATAGTCACGTACATATACACATCTTCACGCACATGCATCTCAATATTTATTATCTGAACACAAACTTCACAAAAAAAACGGGGAGATGCCATAATATACATCCATGTATATAATGGAGTGCAGACAGGCAGTGATTGACACACATGATGACCAATAAGCACACAGAACAAAGCAGCCAATCACCAGACGGGACACGACCACTATAAAGCCAGAGGGCACAAGTTTTCCCGCTCACTCGGGATCCAGCCTCGGAGACAGTCAAAGCTCGTGAGCATAGCCAGTGCAAACACCATGTGGTAGTCAGTTAGTCTGGTCAGGCTAGCCTCAGGTCTCCAGTCAAGTCAGCAGAGTGTCAACCCACAGTCGAACATGTAAAATAGAACATAGAACATAGAACAGTACAGCACAGAACAGGCCCTTCGGCCCTCAATGTTGTGCCGAGCCATGATCACCCTACTCAACCCACGTATCCACCCTATACCCGTAACCCAACAACCCCCCCCCCCCCCCCCCCCCCCACTAACCTTACTTTTATTAGGACACTATGGGCAATTTAGCATGGCCAATCCACCTAACCCGCACATCTTTGGACTGTGGGAGGAAACCGGAGCACCCGGAGGAAACCCACGCACACAGGGGGAGGACGTGCAGACTCCACACAGACAGTGACCCAGCCGGGAATCGAACCTGGGACCCTGGAGCTGTGAAGCATTTATGCTAACCACCATACTACCCTGCTGCCCCAAATAGTTCCAACAATAGTTAGATGTTAAATAAAATCGTGTTGCATCTCTCGCTACACTGCATCAAACGCAGTCCACATAGACCCAGCCTACCCAACACATCAACAATCTCCTCGCACTGCATTGGTTCGCCCTGCCTGCAGAGAAGGATACAGATTTGGGCCTTTTACACTCCTGTAGCAGTCGGCCTCTTGAAGGGGCGAAGTTTTGAAAGGTCATGTGACCCAATTGCCCAATCAGGCAATTGCAGGCAGATCCCAGAGCTGAGCATGGGCTTTCCTGAGCAGAATCAATCCTGGAGCTGTAGAAGTCAATCGCACATAAGAACATAAGAACATAAGAACTAGGAGCAGGAGTAGGCCATCTGGCCCCTCGAGCCTGCTCCGCCATTCAATTAGATCATGGCTGATCTTTTGTGGACTCAGCTCCACTTTCCGGCCCGAACACCATAACCCTTAATCCCTTTATTCTTCAAAAAACTATCTATCTTTACCTTAAAAACATGTAATGAAGGAGCCTCAACTGCTTCACTGGGCAAGGAATTTCCATAGATTCACAACCCTTTGGGTGAAGAAGTTCCTCCTAAACTCAGTCCTAAATCTACTTCCCCTTATTTTGAGGCTATGCCCCCTAGTTCTGCTGTCACCCGCCAGTGGAAACAACCTGCCCTTGGCATTCTGTAGTTATTCTAATAAACAGTTTGTTGATGTTCAAAACTGATGGTCGCCAATCACTCAGATATTGCCATTAGACACACCTTTGAATTGCCACAGAAAAGAGGAAACAGGCCTTGTGTTTAAAGAACCCCAGTCAAGCGAGTCTATAACCAGTGAGTCACTAAAATGCCACTTAATGGCAAATTAGAGCCATTTGATCCTAACTCTGAAGATTGGGTTCAAATGTTGAACTTTTCCTGTACTTTTTCCAGGCAAATTAAAAGGTGGGGGAGGAGGTGGAGGGGAGGAGAAGAGAAATATCATACTAATTACAGCCTGCGGAGCCCAAACTAATCATTTACTCGGGAGTTTGACATCTCCAGATGCCCCGATAACAAGACTTCCACAGAATTAGTAAATCTTGTGAAAGGCCATTACCATATGAAGCCCACGATAATTATGCAAAGGTATAAATTCAATTTGACTACAAGAGTCCCTGGAGAAGTGATTGCAGCCTTTGTCACCAGATTAAGACAAATATAGAGACTGTCTGGTGTGTGGGATGAATAACACTGTGATACAGAAAAAATTGTTAACAGAGTCTGAGATATCCCTGAAGAATGCACTGGAAGATGTTCTAACCATAGAAAGCCCAGAAATAGGTGCTCTACAGCTTCAAAATGCGCAGGGCGGTGAAGTCCACGAGGTCTGGAAAGAAGTTGTGAGTGGCAGTGGCATTGAGATTGAGAGCATGGAGTTTAATGAGCAGAGAAATGCAGAAAACAAGAGAATGCAGATTTATAAAAGATTTAGACAGCACAGGAGTATTTGAGAGATTAAATATTAACCTGTCTTTCACGTGACGTATTTCCCTTCTTAATTATGGCTCAGTTAACATAAAGACTCGCGGAGACAGTAACTCTGGTTAAAGAGGGTCTTTATTTTCCACGGTTGGCCAACATTTGTGGGAGAGTAATCTGGGGCAGTTTCCAGATTGACTCTGAATTTACATTGTTCTTCGTTCGTAATTATACAATTATTAAAAGCCAGTAGCCCACCCCAGCTGGACGAGGTCCAATCATTACTGCAATAGATTTTATGCATTGACCAATAATATTTACTCTCAGGCAGCATGGGATTGCCTGATCAGCTCATGGACCTGGAGGATCTGACTCATGGACTCCTGTTGTTTTTCCAAGCCTCCTTGGTTCAATATGTATCCTATTTATAACTGATAAGAAATGTTTTTCTGCTCAACAGCAGCATTGTGAATCTTAAGGAATGTGACTATGTTCAAATAGCTGCATCCCTTCATGCCTTGCGAGTATTATATTGTGAACAAAGGTATATGCTTCCAATACAAGATATATATTCTTTCAAAAATACGTATTTCAACTACCAATAATCGTTATATGTGCCTCTATTCAGGGAATATATTCACTGGTAATTTAATTCTACTTCTGTGTGCTAAGCAAGTTAATACTGTCAACTTTGCTCTTCTTATCATGTATATCTCTTTATCCAATCTACTTTGATCCACTGGCCTTTTGTTCCAAGCTGCTCTGAGTCCCCTTGCAGTCAGCAGCTCAGGAGTAATGGGTGAGTCACTCTCAGGAGAAATGCTGATTTAAAGACACTATGTGTTTTGCCTGTGGTAAAAAAGAGGCGCAAGGGGTTCAGGGCTGGGATCTAAATATCCGAAGCTATGTGCCCTCACAAAAGGATAGGCAGATGGGCAGACGGGGTGGGGTTGCATTGTTAGTACGAAATGAACCTAAATCGATAGCAAGAAGTGACATACGGTCAGAAGGCATAGAATCTGTGTGAGTAGTGAGGAACCACAAAGGAAAAAAGACCCTGATGGGAGTTATGTACAGGACCCCTAGCCATGGTCAGGATATCAGGCAGAAAACAAATCAGGAGATAGAAAAGGCATATAGTAAAGGCAATATTACGGACTTCCAGTGGCAGCTATGGAGTAGGAGGTCGCACATTTGGTAGCTCTCGCTCGTGACGGACCTTTTGAACCTTTTCCCCGACTTTTTAAGATTTTATTTGAAAAATTGGGAGTGGATGGGACAGTGAGGAGAAATCCCACACCAGTATATGGAGACGTAGACTAGAAGTGGTCATATAAGAAAGAAAAATGGAGCAGAGAAGGCACATGCAAAGCCCACAGTACAGAAAAACATGGCGGAGGTGCAGGGTACTGGCTCAGCGGCCCAGTGGTCAATGGAGCAGCTGGTGACATTTATTCAGGAGGGTTTCGCTAAGCAAAAGGAGGGAGGTCTAGACCCGATCAAGGCATCGATCGACCCGGTGGAACAGGGGCTGGAAGCCCGAGAAGAAGGTGGTCGAGCAGAAGGAACATCTAACTGCATTGGAGTTACAGGTGGGACTGATGAGGAATCAGCAGAAAAGGCTGCAAGAGGACATGGAGAACAGGTCCCGTCGACAGAACTTGAGGATCGTCGGCCTCCCTGAGGGCTGTGAGGGAACGGACACAATGGCCTATGTGGCAAATATGCTCGAGAAATTAATGGATGATGGGGCATTTGCTCGACCCTTGGAAGTGGATAGAGCGGACAGAACGCTTGCGAGGGGACCGCATGTGAATGAGCCGCCGAGGGCGATGGTAGTGCGAATGCACCAGTTCCTGAATAAGGAACATATTTTGCAGTGGGCCAAGCAGACACTGAACTGCAAGTGGGAGAACAGCATGCTGCGCATCTACCAGGACCTGGGTGTGGATCTGGCCAAAAGAAGAGCGGGATTCAACCGAGTAAAATCGGCCCTTTTCAAGAAGAATGTGAAGTTTGGGCTGCTATATCCAGCTTGTTTATGGGTCACTTTTGAAGATCAGGAACTTTATTTCGAGTCGCCGGATTAGGCGGTGGACTTTATTCAAAGTAAAGGGCTGGCAGGTGACTGAGGACACTGAACTCTTGGGACGGGTAATTCTGCATCGATTTTGTTAAAGTTATTCTCGCTTTTGAACTGTATGTGACATGTTTTTTATATTGATTCTTGGGCTGTTGGTTAGGTTTTGTAAGTTAACCTAGTGCTGGTGGGGGAAGGGTGGATGGATCTTCTTTGTCTTTTCTTTGTGTTTGGTTGGAACTGTGTTTTATGAATATCTATGTCCAAGTGGGGGGAGGGGGGAGAACAATAGTGGGTAGGATGTTCGGCACCAATGGGGTGAGCTACCAGGCCAGCTGGGCGGGCTAGCTCATGGAAGCGCAGTGGGGGGTGAGCAGATGATAAGTTTGCTAAAGGGGGTTGGAATTGTTGTGTTGTTAAAGGGGGGGAGGGGGGCGGGAGGAATTGCTCTGCTGACAGGGAAGGGATTATTGCTGGGAGACAAATGGGAGGTCGAGGATGGAGGGTGCCGAAGGGCGGGCCTGCGGGGGTGCGGGCTGGAGGCTGGCCTAAGAAGGGTTGATCAGCAGGGGGTGGGCGCGAGATGCCTCCCAGTCAGGCTGATCACGTGAAATGTTAGAGGGCCGAATGGAACGGTTAAGAGGGCTCGTGTGTTCGCGCATTTGAGGTGATTGAAGGTGGATGTGGCAAAGATACAGGAGACACTCCTGAGGGTAACAGATCAGACCAGATTGAGGGAGGGGTGGGTCGGGCAGGTATTTCACTCGAGGCTGGACTCTAAGACTGGAGGGGTCGCGATACTGATTAATAAACGGTTGTCATTTGAGGCAGAGAAAATAGTTGTGGACATGGAGGGCAGGTATGTAAGGGTCAGCGAGAAGTTGGAGGGGCACCAGTGGTGCTCATGAATGTCTACGCAACAAACTGGGATGATGCAGAGTTTAGAAGACGGGTGTTAGGGAAGATCCCAGACCTGGATTCACACAAGCTGATCATGGGGGTGGAATTTTATACGATCATTTATCTAAGATTGGACCGGTTGAGCTCAAAGACGCGGAGGGTGCCAGCAATGGCGAAAGAACTAAAGGGGTTCATGGAGCAGATGGGTGGGGTAGACCCATGAAGCTTTGGTTGGCCAAGAGCAAAGAAGTTTTCTTTCTTCTCACATAAGGGCATAGTGTAGGTTAGATGGCCTTTAGTTTTTTTCCATGTCGGTGCAACATCGAGGGCCGAAGGGCCTGTAGTGCGCTGTATCGTTCTATGTTCTATGTTCTATGTACATAAAGTATACTCCCGGATCGATTTTAAAATTCTGAACAGGTCTCCATTGGCAGGGGTGGGAGATACCGAGTATTTGCCGATTGCTGTGTCGGATCATGCCCCACATTGGGTGATCTACAGGTGTGCAAAGAGGGGGCCAGCGACCGCAATGGAGATTGGACGTAGGATTGCTAGTTGGTGAGGCGGTGTGCGGTCGTGTGAGGGAGTCCATCCAGAATTATCTGGAAATAAATGACACAGGGGAAGTCTAGGCAGCAATGGTTTAGGAAGTGCTTAAGGCAGTGGTATATTGATACAGGCCCACAGGAGAGAGCAGAGATAGATAGGTTGGGTGGGGAAATACACCAGGTAGACAGGAGATACACAGAGGCCCTAAAGGGAAAGTTATTGAAGGGGCGGTGGAGGCTACAGATGGAGTTTGGTCTGTTGTCTACGGGGAAGGCGGTGGAGCAGCTGAGGAAGGAGAGGGGGGTGATATATGAATATGGAGGAAAGGACAGCAGAATGCTTGCACACCAGCTAAGGAAAATGGAGGCAGCCAGGGAGATAGGTAGAGTGAAGGATAGAGCTGGGAACACCGTCTTCGACCCAGCAAGGGTGAACAGAGTGTTTAAGGAGTTTTATAGCCAGCTATATGAGTTGGAGCACCCAGCTGGGATGGAGGGGATGAGGCAGTTTTTGGGTGAGGGTGAAGTTTCCAAAGATGGAAGATGGGTTGGTGGATGGGCTGGGAGCCCCGATCGGGATTGAAGAAATAGCAGAGGGGCTAGACGCCATGCAGTCGGGTAAGGCCCCGGGACCGGACGGCTACCCAGTGGGATTTTACAAAAAGTTCTCTGAGATGCTGGGCCCACTGCTGGTGAACACATTTAATGAGGTAAGGGAGCGGGGGTTCTTCCCCCGACAATGTCACACGCCTCAATCTCACTGATCCTGAAGTGGGAGACGGACTCTGAGCTATGCGGTCACACAGGCCAATCTCCCAATTGAATGTTGATGCCAAACTGTTTGCTAAAATCTTGGCCTCGAGGATAGAAGATTGTGTCCCAGAGGTGATAGGGGAAGACCAGTCGAGGTTTGTTAAGGGCAGGCAGCTGACGGCCAATGTTAGAAGGCTCTTAAATGTGATCATGATGCCCCCAGAGGGGAGGGACGTGGAAGTAGTGGTCGCGATGGACACAGAAAAGGCCTTCAACCGGGTGGAATGGAACTATTTGTGGGAGGTGTTGGGACAGTTTGGGTTTGGGTGGGGCTTTACTGATTGGGTCCTGTTGTTGTACCAAGCACAGGTGGAGAGTGTCCAAACAAATTAGTTGACGACGGACTATTTTAAATTGCACCGGAGGACTCGGCAAGGATGTCCTCTCTCCCTGCTGTTGATTGCTCTGGCCATAGAGCCACTGGTGATGGCGCTCAGGGCTTCAAGGACTGGAAGGGGTTGATCCGGCGAGGGTAGATCACAGGGTCTCGCTATACACCAATGACATGCTCCTGTATATTTCCGACCTGTTAGGGGGTGTGGGAGAGATTGTGAAGATTTTCGGGGAATTTGGCGGTTTTCGGGGTAAAAGTTGAATATGGAGAAAAGCGAGATGTTTGCGATCCAGACAAGGGGGCAGGAGAGGAAATTGGGAGAGGTGCCATTCAGAGTGGTGGGAGGGAGCTTTTGTTATTTGGAAATCCAGGTGGCACGGGACAGGGGGCTGTTACATAAACTAAATTTAACCCGGCTAGTAGAACAGATGAAGGAGGACTTTAGAAGGTGGGACATGCTTCCTCTGTAACTGGCAGGGAGAGTACAGACCGTGAAAATGACGGTCCTCCCAAGGTTTCTATTTGTTTTTCAATGCCTCCCCATCTTTATCCCAAGGGCCTTTTTTAAACGAGTAAACAAGGTAATTTTGTGTTTTGTGTGGTCAGGTAAAAACCCCGCGAATGAAGAAAGTGTGGCTGGAATATGGCCGACGTGGGGGGTGGGGGGGGGGGGGGTGGGTGGGTTGGTGCCGCCAAACTTTAGCAACTACTACTGTGTGGCAAATATAGCCATGATTAGGAAGTGGGTAGTGGGGGGTGGTCGGTGTGGGAATGAGTAGAGGCGACATCATGCAAGGACACAAGTTTGGGGGCTTTGGTAATGGCACCTCTGCCATTCTCGCCAGCCCGGTACTCCACAAGCCCGGTGGTAGTGGCAACCCTGAAAGTCTGGGGGCACTGGAGGAAGCATATGGGAGTGGAGGGAGCATCGGTCGCAATAACGATCGGTTTGTACCGGGAAGGCTGGATGGGGGGTTTCGGAGATGGCAGAGAGCAGGGATTGAGAGGGTGGGGGATCTATTTATAGATGGGAGCTTCCCCTGTTTGAAGGGTTTAGAGGAGAAATTGAACTCCAGCAGGAAATGGATTTAGATATCTGCAGGTACGGGATTTCTTGCGAAGGCAGGTTTCGACCTTTCCACGCCTACCGCCACGGGGGATACAGGACAGGATTCCGGAATGGGGATGTGAGAGGGAAGGTTTTGGCTATTTATAAAGAACTGAAGGAGTCAGAGGAAATGCAGGCAGAGAAGCTAACGCGCAAGTGGGAGCATGTGCTGGGCTGGGGGGGGGGGGGGGGGGAGATAGAGGCAGGTCTTTGGGCGGATGCGTTAAGCAGAGTCAATACATCGTCATCATGTACCAGTTTCAGTTTAAGGTTGTCCACCGGGCACACATGACAGTGGCCCGGAGGAGCAAGTTTTTTGGCATAGAGGACTGATGTGCGAGATGTGCAGGAGGGCCAGTAAACCATGTCCATATGTTTTGGGCATGTCCGAGGCTTTGGGGATTTTGGCAGGGTTTTACCAGATGTCATGTCCATGGTGGTGCCGAGTCCAGAGGTGGTAATTTTCGGAGTGTCAGAAGATCTGGAGTCCGGGGTTGAGTGAGGCTGACATCTTGGCCTTTGCCTCCTTGGTAGCCCGGAGACGGATATTGTTATCGTGGAGGGACTCGAAGCCCCCGAATTCAGAGATCTGTCTTAATGACATGGCCTTGTTTCTCAGACTTGAGAAAATAAAGTTAGCCCTAAGAGGGTCAATGTTAGGGTTCGTCCGGATGTGGCAGCCGTTTGTCAACTTCTTTGGAGAAAACTCTATGATGGTGAAAACTAACTGTCAACAGAGGTGGGGGGGGGGGGGGAGTTAGATTATTGTTTAAAGGAGGTGGGACTTGTGAGGGAGGGAGGCGTTCTTTGCATTATGTTTATATTTGTATGTGTACTGTTTACTGTTATTATTATAAAATTATAAATGCCTGAACAAACTGTTTTTCAAAAAACAATAAAGGCAATATTACAATGATCATGGGGAATTTCAATATAAAGGTATACTGGGAAAAGCAGTTAGAACATAGAACATAGAACATAGAACGATACAGCGCAGTACAGGCCCTTCGGCCCACGATGTTGCACCGACATGGGAAGTCAAAAACTAAAGGCCATCTAACCTACACTATGCCATTATCATCCATATGCTTATCCAATAAACTTTTAAATGCCCTCAATGTTGGCGAGTTCACTACTGTTGCTGGTAGGGCATTCCACGGCCTCACCACTCTTTGCGTAAAAAACCTACCTCTGACCTCTGTCCTATATCTATTACCCCTCAATTTAAGGCTATGTCCCCTCGTGCTAGCCACCTCCATCCGCGGGAGAAGGCTCTCACTGTCCACCCTATCTAACCCTCTGATCATTTTGTATGCCTCTATTAAGTCACCTCTTAACCTTCTTCTCTCTAACGAAAACAACCTCAAGTCAATCAGCCTTTCCTCATAAGAATTTCTCTCCATAGAACATAGAACATAGAACATAGAACAGTACAGCACAGAACAGGCCCTTCGGCCCTCAATGTTGTGCCGAGCCATGATCACCCTACTCAAACCCACGTATCCACCCTATACCCATAACCCAACAACGCCCCCCCCACCCTTAACCTTACTTTTAATAGGACACTACGGGCAATTTAGCATGGCCAATCCACCTAACCCGCACATCTTTGGAAACCAGAGCACCCGGAGGAAACCCACGCACACAGGGGGAGGACGTGCAGACTCCACACAGACAGTGACCCAGCCGGGAATCGAACCTGGGACCCTGGAGCTGTGAAGCATTTATGCTAACCACCATGCTACCCTGCTGCCCATTCCATACCAGGCAACATTCTGGTAAATCTCCTCTGCACCCGTTCCAAAGCTTCCACGTCCTTCCTATAATGAGGCGACCAATACTCCAAATGCGGCCGTACCAGAGTTTTGTACAGCTGCAACATGACCTCATGGCTCCGGAACTCAATCCCTCTACCAATAAAGGCTTCACACCATAGGCCTTCTTCACAACCCTATCAACCTGGGTGGCAACTTTCAGGGATCTATGTACATGGACACCGAGATCCCTCTGCTCATCCACACTGCCAAGAATTTTACCATTCACCAAATATTCCGCATTCCTGTTTTTCTTTCCAAAGTGAATCACCTCACACTTCTCTACATTAAACTCCATTTGCCACCTCTCAGCCCAGCTCTGCAGCTTATCTATGTCCTTCTGTAACTTGCAACATCCTTCCACACTGTCTACAACTCCACCGACTTTAGTGTCGTCTGCAAATTTACTCACCCATCCTTCTGTGCCCTCTTCTATGTCATTTATAAAAATGACAAACAGCAACGGCTCCAGAACAGATCCTTGTGGTACACCACTCGTAACTGAACTCCATTCTGAACATTTACCATCAACCACCACCCTCTGTCTTCTTTCAACTAGCCAATTTCTGATCCACATCTCCAAATCACCCTCAATCCCCAGCCTCCGTATTTTCTGCAATAGCCGACCGTGGGGAACCTTATCAAACGCTTTACTGAAATCCATATACACCACATCAACCGCACTACCCTCGTCTACCTGTTCAGTCACCTTCTCAAAGAACTCGATAAGGTTTGTGAGGCATGATCTACCCTTCACAAAACCATGCTGACTATCCCTAATCATATTATTCCTATCTAGATGATTATAAATCGTATCTCTTATAATCCTCTCCAAGACTTTACCCACAACAGACGTGAGGCTCACCGGCCTATAGTTACCGGGGTTATCTCTACTCCCCATCTAGCATCCTTTCCGCCACCATAATACTGTCCTTGACTAGCAGCGCCACACCTCCCCCTCTTTTGCCCCCTTCTCTGAGCTTAATAAAACACCATCAACAGACCAGTTCTGTGTTTTCTTCTTGCAGCATTTTGCAAAACACACAAACACTCCCAGCTTTCTCCTCAAACCTGAAACCAAAAGCAGAAGTGAGCTCAGCTCAGCTCCCCCCACCCTCTGACATCACCTCAGTAATATGGGCTGCTTCATTTCTTAAAGGTATATTGCTTAAACATCCATTTCTTAAAGGTACTCTCACATGACAATAGGATGGCTGCCTGTTCCAGTCTGAATCTGGAGAACCGTATAATTTGCACTCCAAGAGTTAGTCGATTTCCCCTTAGAACTGGAGTTCTCGCAGTATTGTTTTCTTCTTCTGTCATTTTGTTTTTGTAGCTAAGGGTGAGATGTGGGTCTATAATGTTGTCTGTATCCTGTTTGGGAGCTAACAGGTCAGTTATCCGTGGAAGAAACTTTTTGGGGATTTTGTCCCTGATTCATCCGGTCTTATTTGTTCCCAATTATTTAATGAATATTATTTTGTGCTGTACCTGCTGCACATTGCTACCTACAGCTATCTTTCAGCTTTAGTTTTCGGTCCGCGTGTACGGGTCGAGGGATCATGAGTATTTGGGTGGGGCTTCTTTCCAGGGGCACAGTGCGGCCTACTCACCCTGGCCTCCCTAAGGGGATTGTGCAGCTTTTTCCGGCACTGCTGGCCGGTCCTCGCGATGGACCCACGGCATTGAAAGCCTCAGCCATCTCCACCCATGCCTGGTGTACAGCGGCGGGTGACAGCCTCCTTCCCACCCGGGGGAACAAGGTGGCCCGCCTCTCCTCATGGCACCCAGCAGGGTTTCCAACTGGGTGTCTGAAAACTGGAGTGCCGCTCTCATGCACCCATCATGTTGGTTGAGATGGGCGTGTCTGGGGAGTGGAGTGCTAACATACGGCTGCAGCTTGTCAGCCTCTCGAATGACAATCCCAATCCCAGTGAATCAGACACCGTTTTTCATTGGAATTGATCGTGTCCCATGTGGCGCTGATGTCAGTCAATGAACAGATTCTGAATTGCTCCGGGAACGGTGGCAATTTAGTTGTCATAGA
Organism: Scyliorhinus canicula; assembly: GCF_902713615.1. Taxonomy (NCBI): domain Eukaryota; kingdom Metazoa; phylum Chordata; class Chondrichthyes; order Carcharhiniformes; family Scyliorhinidae; genus Scyliorhinus; species Scyliorhinus canicula. The sequence goes on from NC_052148.1 coordinate 188,492,008, forward strand.
AATCCACCAATTAAGTCCTGGCATCAACACTTTGGGCAGGATTCACCGTTGCCCGATGCCGATATTGTAATCGGCGATCGGGCGGGGAATCCCTTCTAGTGCCCAAAGTGAGGGTGGTGCCAGTTTGATGCCGCACACCATTGGAACAGCGTTAGTGCATCACCTGAAGGCCCTCCCCCGTGCTCCATCCATGATGGGCTGATTTCCCGGCCGTGGTCTCATCGGTCGGGAATCCAGCATGGCAGCTACGGACTGTGACCAGCGCCACCACAGTCAGCCGGGAGCCATGCTGCTGGCTGGGTAGGCTTCCGCGAGGACTGGCAGATTAGTGGATGGTGGCCAGGGGGGCAGTATTTGGCAGGTCAGGTCTGCACACAGCCGGTGCCATGTTTTACGGTGCGACCACTGCAGGTCATTGCCGTGCATATGCGCGGCCACAGACTCAGCCATTCTCCAGCCGATTTTGTTGTGGGAGCTTGGAGTTTACCCGGTATGGCTGCTAGTGTGAATTGCGCTTTCACATAGCCGTCCGTCAGTCCAGAAGTAAAACACTCGAACACGTCAGTAACGAATATTCGTTTATTCACGGCCGGGACAAATCTCTAAGTAGTCGGGGAACCACCTTCGAGAAGTGCCAAAGTCCCAAAGTATGGACTGTCTCTTTATACAATCACAGCTTAGAGGTGGTCCCCTTAAATTCCTAGATACACCAATGATTTGGCAGGGATCCAGAACATGTACTTATATGGAATTATTATCCTAAGGTAGGGTGGTGACTATGACATAACTGCTGCTGCTAACGGTTTTTCTTATCCTATCTGTCCCTCAGGTCCAACTTCCTTATCTCCTTCCCTCTCGTGCTCCTGAGTCAACTCTTTCACATTCCAATGTCCATTGTCTCAGTTGACAAGGTTTTACACACTCATCTTTGCTGTCTCTGCACTAACAGATAGAGTTCTGTTCTCATTCCATTCCCTCAACCCTTTAACATCCTTTTACTTGAGGGTCACAGATATATTTCAGAACCTTAATATTACATACAGACAGCAAGGTTATAACAAGACGATAAATGAAATCCACTTCCACACTAGCCCCTCACCGGTTGCAGGATCGGTGAGGGTTTGGTGCCGATTTTGCCACAGTTCCCATGCCTGCGTCGGCACTCAGCCTCCAAATCAGTGAATCCAGCCCTTTGTTTGTGAAACGGAAAATCCTGTCCTATGTTTTCCAGTCAGAGATGAATCACCATTAATTTGCACTCGCACTAGGAGCCAGAATCCAGAGGTGATTCACTCTTCACTAAAATATATTAAGATAGATAAGTTTCCTGGGCCGGATGGAATACTGAGGGCCGCAAGAGAGGAAATTGCTGAGGCCTTGACTGACATATTTGTGTCCTCGTTGGCTACGGCTGAGATACCAAAGGACTGGGGAATAGCTAATGTGGTACCGCTGTTTAAGAGAGGTAGCAGGGATGATGCTGGAAACTATTGGCCTGTGAGCCTCACGTTGGTCATCAGTAAATTATTGGAGAGAATTCTCAGGGACAGGATTTATATATATTTGGAAACAAATGGACTCATAAGTGGTAGACAGCATGGTTTTGTGAAGGGGAGGTCATGCCTCACTAACTTGATTGAGTTTTTTGAGGAGGTGACAAAGATAATTGATGAGGGGAGGGCGGTGGATGTTTTTTACATGGCCTTCAGTAAAGCCTTTGACAAGGTGCCTCATGGCAGTCTGGTCACATGGGATCAGAAGTGAGGTGGTAAGATGGATACAGAACTGGCTCGGTCATAGAAGGCAAAGGGTAGCAGTAGCAGGGTGTTTTTCTGAATGGAGGGTTGTGACTTGTGGTGTTCCACAGGGATCTATGCTGGGGCCTCTGTTGTTTGTAGTGTACATAAACGATTTGGAGGAAAATGTAGCTGGTCTGAATAGTAAGTTTGCGGATGACACCAAGGTTGGTGGAGTGTCATATAATGTTGAGGATTGTCAGAAGATACAGCAGGACATAGATAGGTTGGAGACTTGGGCAGAGAAATGGCAAATGGAGTTTAATCTGGAAAAATGTGAGGTAATGCATTTTGGTAGGTCTAACATAGAGGGGAAATACACCATAAATGGCAAAACTCTTAGAAATATAGAAAGTCAGAGAGATCTGGGCGCGCATGTCCACCTTTGAAGGTGGCAACACAAGTGCACAAGGTAGTCAAGAAAGCATACAGAGTGCTTGCCTTCATTGGATGGGGCATCACGTATAACTGGCAAGTCATGCTACAGTTGTATAGAACCTAGGTAAGGCCACACTTGGAATATTGCGCACAATTCTGATCGTCACACTACCAGAAGGATGTGGAGGCTTTGGACACGGTGCAGAGGGGGTTTACCAGGATGTTGCCTGGTCTGGAGGGTGTTAGCTAGAGAGAGAGGCTGAATAGACTCGGACTGTTTTCATTAGAAACACAGAGGTTGAAGGGTGACCTGATAGAGGTCTACAAGATTATGAGGGGCATGGATAGAGTGGATGGGCAGGCATTCTTTCCCAGGATGGAGGGGTCAGTCACCAGGGGGTATAGATTAAAGGTCCGTGGGACAAAGTTTAGAGGAAATGTGCGAGGCAGGTTTTTACACAGAGGGTGGTGAGTTCCTGGAATGCGCTGCCAGGGGAGATCGTGAAAGCAGATACACTAACGGTGTTCAAAAGGCATCTTGACATGGATAGAGTGGGTATAGAGGGATACGGCACAAGGGAGTGCTGTGGGTTTGGCAAAGGTTGGTGTGTTGACCAGTACAGGCTTGGAGGGCTGAAGGGCCTTTTCCTGCGTTGTATTGTTCTTTGTTCTAACCATTGCCATGCACATTTATGCACAGCGGGGATTGTGAGGAATTCCCTCGCAATCCCGCTATTGGTCCGCCATTTTGAACAGATATCCCAATAGCAGGGTCTGTTAAGCAATTCCGCCCCAACACCGGATTTACTGGGTCACCGCCCCTGCCCACAGTACAAGGATGATCCAACTCACCCACCAAACCCCCCCCCCCCCCCCCCCCCCACCATCAGAGGCCCCTAATACAGAGGGCCCCACCAGAGACCCCATAAGAGAGACTCCCACCAGAAACTCCCCATTATAGAGACCCCTTCCTGGAAGCGTCCCGGTATAAAGACCCCTGCCTGGAAACCCCTTTGACAGAAACCCCTGCATGGAAACCCACCATTACATATTGGAAGCTAGAGAGCAATCCAGACAGAGATAGTGAAAAAAAGCACTGCTTTAAAACTTACCTGAACAATACACCCACTGGCTCAAGCATAAAATGAGCACCTGTAAATTCCTAGAGAGAGAAAATCAAATCAGTTGGGTTTGAACCCGCTTAGATCTTTGGTCTGCAAGGCTTTCATTAACATCAATGTTAAATTGATTTTACTAGGCTATGATGGATGGTTTACACATATCCAGCTGTCTGAGTTGTTTAATCTCATTTCCCTTCACACCTGAATGGTTTTCAGGTAGTCTGCTTTGAAACCCTAACTGCAATGTTTATGACCACCGAGCTATGATTGACAGCTCTTGGACCATATCAAAGGCAGGTAAGTACTCTCACTTCCTCTTTTTCTTGCAAAAAGCATTTAAATTCCATGGAAATTCTGTCCTGAGCATGGTTAGAACAAGTCAACATGGGCTTACTGAAGGGAAATCCTGTTTAACAAATTTATTAGTTTTTTGAGGATGTAACTAGTAGGGTAGATAAAGGCAAACCAGTGGATGTAATATACCTAGAGTTCAAAACAGCATGCGAAAGGATGCCACACATAAGGTTAATAGGCAAGATAAGAACTCATGGAGATGGGGTAATATGGATGGATAGAGGATTAGTAATAAACAGGAGGCAGAGAGTAAGCATTATTGGGACATTTCAAATTGACAGGCAGTGAATAGTGGAGTGCTGCAAGGATCAGTGTTGGAACCTCAGCTTTTACTGTTAATAAATTAGATGAAGGGAAAGAGAGGAAGTTATCTAAAGTTTGCTGAGAATAGAAACTATGTGGAGGTAAGCTGAGGGGAGGACACAGAGTGTGTGCAGAGACATAGACAGGTTAGGTGGATGGACACTGAGATGGCAGGTGGAGTATAATGTAGGGAAGTTATTCACTTTGGCCAGAAATAGAAAAGCAGGATGTTTTTTAAGAAGTATAAAACTTTTCAATTTTGATGTGAAAAGAGATTTAATTGGCTGTGGTCATACAAGAAACATAAAAAAAACGCTTGCAGGTACAACAAACAATTTGGAAGGGAATGTCATGGGGGTAAGATGATTGGCCTCCAATCAGATGATCAGCTTTCTTCATGCTGAGTGTAATTCCGACCAGTGGAGATCCCATTACCACACCCGTGCTCCCCAGTCCCATCCATTGAAGTCTAATTAACTTCAAATTTGCTAGCTTTCCATGATGCCACACTCGTCTCTGTCTTATTTTTGTATTGCACTCCAAAAAATAGATGCATCCGGGGTGTGCTGCGGAGAAAAAGGTTTATTTGTATATTTGTTGAATTACCTCAACAATGCAGTGCTTGACCAGAAGGTGGTACTCTTCACCAGGATAAACTCAATGTTGCTGACCATTCTGTTCAATCCAGTCGGTATCAGCTCATTGTTGGTCAGGTAGACTGGTCAATAAGACTTGGTGGCACTCAAACTAAATAAATCACTGTTTTATAGCTGAGCAAATATGTAATACAGACTCAGAGAACAATTATGTCAGATAATATGGAGACAGTTATGGGAAGAACTTTTGATTTTTAACCTGGGTGCAAAACAGGTGATATCAGATTAGCTGCCGATCCAATTTTACTGCCTTTTGGACTCAATTTGTGAGGTTATTATTGACCTCCCTTTCCACCAGAAGACAACCATTGATCTTTATTGGTGTGTGAAAAAGCGGAGGTACCTGCAAATTCCTCAGCGTAAAAGACCTTGGCAGCTCCCAGATAAACATGCACATACATTCAAAATCACCAATTGAATATTAAAGGATTGGAAGGATGTCCTGTGTATGAAAGTCTGTGGTTAATTATCTGGTGGCCTTATGGTGATATGGGTGCAGTCAATAAATCCCTGAACTTAAAGGAAGCCTGATATTTTCACAAAGCCCCTGGGACTCTGTGCCTGCGATGCTATATAAACATTTAGAGCCACTGTGACCTTAAGTGCCATTGGCAGTGCAAGTGGATCTGCAGATCGTGGCTGCACCATGGCACATATCTGGTAACAAATTCCCAGGTTAATCTGAGCTTTCTCTTGCACTGGTTTTCTACCATGTACAGATTTGAGGAGCGATTCTTTGGCCACCCCATGGCATGTTTCTCGCCAGTGGGAGACGGCACATCATTGGCCAGCGGCAGGATCTTCTGGCCCCACCTCTGTCACTGCAATTTCCCATTGAATCCGCCCACGCTGCCGGAAAACCCATGGCGGGGGTGCGCTGTCGCCCCCCCCCCCCCACCCCCCCCGCAGGATAAGACTGCTCACAGCCACCGTGAGCGTACGAGAACTGGAAGGGGGATCACCTGTACTGCACCCCCTAACCATACATGAGCAGAGGCCCCTGGACCTCGCTGGGGGAGCCACCACCCAAGAGGTAGGAGGCGCAGTAGCAAGTGAGACTACCCTGCATGGCTATAACCCCCCTTCAGCCCGTCATCCCCCCCTCACACTGCCCCCTCCACCCCTAACCCCTCCCTCCCCCCTCACACTGCCCCCTCCACTCCTAACCCCTCCCTCCCTCCCTCACACTGCCCCCTCCACCCCTAACCCCTAACCCCTCCCTCCCTCCTTCACACTGTCCCCTCCACCCCTAAACCCCCCCCACACTACCCCTCCACCCCAACCCCTCCCCCTCACACTCTAACCCCTCCCCCCTCACACTCTAACCCCTCCCCCCTCACACTCTAACGCCTCCACCCTCACAGTGCCCCCTTCACCACCGTACACCCGACTCAGCTTGTCTAACGAACCCAGCATCATTGTGTTCCCCAGGACCATGGGCCGATTGTCCAGGGTCGTCTCGGACAAGACCCAACCGTCCAGCCACAAACTCATCCTCACCCAGGGACGCACGGCAGAGGGTGGAAGGAAGACGTACAGGTGGGCCATCTTGTCAGTCCGGGACACTGGAGGGGGACGCACAGAGGGCGGGCAGAGACACCACCGAGGGACACAGGATGGACAGTCAGGACACTGATGGCCGTGAGTCGCACGAAGAGAGGGCCTTGAGCCAGGACAGTGACGGAGAGAGGTCGGGGACTGTGGACAGTGACGCAGAGGATGGCCAGACAGTCGACGGACCCACCGGACACGGAACATGACATGGGCCACGGGCACTTTTCTTCGGTCCAAGAGTTGGCCCAGGATACACCAGACCTGTGGACAGATGAGGACCTTGGGTTTGCGGCACTGCTGTCACCCACAACATCCACCATCCCAGATACACTCACCTCGGTTGGGCACATAAGTGATGAGGCTCCCGGGTCACGTACTGGTGCGCACCACACAGCCGAGCTGGTACAGCAGGTGGAGGTTGGAGGTTGGATGGTCGGAGGGCAGCCCAGGCCTATCACCAAGCTGGCATCCAGACGGTTCCCGGGTTCCTGGAATTACTGGACCCAGCCGGAGACCCGATGCATATGGAGACCCAGGGACTGAACAGTGGGATGACGGCCGTCTTGCAGCATCTGCAGACGCAGTTGGAGGAGTCCATCAGGGATTGGAGCAGGGATTGGTGCGTCATCCTTGACTCAGGAGAGGGCTGCCCTCTCACAGGCAGCCATCTCCCACAGCCAACAAGACATTGCCGCCACGCTCCGGGGTCTGGCCCAGTCCCAGCAGGCCATGGCGCAGTCCCAGCAGGCCATGGCCCAGTCTCAGCAGGCCATGGCACAGTCTCAGCAGGCCCTGGCACAGTCTCAGCAGGCCATGGCACAGTCTCAGCAGGCCATGGCACAGTCTCAGCAGGCCCTGGCACAGTCCCAGCAGGCCATGGCCCAGTCTCAGCAGGCCATGGCACAGTCTCAGCAGGCCCTGGCACAGTCCCAGCAGGCCATGGCACAGTCTCAGCAGGCCATGGCACAGTCTCAGCAGGCCCTGGCACAGTCCCAGCAGGCCATGGCACAGTCTCAGCATGCCATGGCACAGTCTCAGCAGGCCCTGGCACAGTCCCAGCAGGCCATGGCACAGTCTCAGCAGGCCATGGCCCAGTCTCAGCAGGCCATGGCACAGTCCCAGCAGGCCATGGCCCAGTCTCAGCAGGCCATGGCACAGTCCCAGCAGGCCATGGCCCAGTCTCAGCAGACCATGGCTCAGTCCCAGCAGGCCATGGCACAGTCCCAGCAGGCAATGGCCCAGTCTCAGCAGACCATGGCACAGTCCCAGCAGGCCATGGCACAGTCCCAGCAGGCCATGGCACAGTCCCAGCAGGCCATGGCCCAGTCTCAGCAGACCATGGCACAGTCCCAGCAGGCCATGGCACAGTCCCAACAGGCCATGGCACAGTCCCAGGAGGCAATGGCCCAGTCTCAGCAGACCATGGCACAGTCCCAGCAGGCCATGGCACAGTCCCAGCAGGCCATGGCCCAGTCTCAGCAGGCCATGGCCCAGTCTCAGCAGGCCATGGCACAGTCCCAGCAGGCCATGGCCCAGTCTCAGCAGGCCATGGCACAGTCCCAGCAGGCCATGGCCCAGTCTCAGCAGACCATGGCTCAGTCCCAGCAGGCCATGGCACAGTCCCAGCAGGCAATGGCCCAGTCTCAGCAGACCATGGCACAGTCCCAGCAGGCCATGGCACAGTCCCAGCAGGCCATGGCACAGTCCCAGCAGGCCATGGCCCAGTCTCAGCAGACCATGGCACAGTCCCAGCAGGCCATGGCACAGTCCCAACAGGCCATGGCACAGTCCCAGGAGGCAATGGCCCAGTCTCAGCAGACCATGGCACAGTCCCAGCAGGCCATGGCACAGTCCCAGCAGGCCATGGCCCAGTCTCAGCAGGCCATGGTACAGTCCCAGCAGTCCATCGCTGAGAGCATCGGCCGCCTAGTGCACATGCTGGATGGCGTAGCACACTCACAGGCAGAGGTTACACAGTCCCTGACAGGGATGTCGCACTCCCTGGGCTCTGTCGCTGCGAATGCTCGGACCCTGGTTGATACCGCTGCATGCCTCCAGGACTGGCAGCGCCAGGTGTCGGTGGTGCGATGGCGCATGTCTCCGATCGCACCTCCGTCCCACAGTGAGGCCCGGGGGCCACCGGGCCCCCGAGGGAGGAGGAGGTTCTGGGGCCAGTCCCGGTAACTCCAGCAAGGGGGGTCTCTGAACACTCGGCCTCCCCCCGTACATCCCTGGTGCATCTAGTGAGCAGCGGGCCATCCAGGATGCCTGCCGAGCAGCCTGGCCCATCAAAGCCGGGCCGCACCAGGAAACGTGAGCCAACGGGGAGCCACGTCGCATGGCGGGATTCTCAGCAGTCCACCACCACTCTCGCTGTACCATCTGGGGATACACCTAGGCCCTTAAGGCAGAGAAGTTAGACACGTAGTTAGTTGGCACTGGTGTAGGGCACAGCTTAGTTGTAGGGTCTAGGCATCTGTTTGTGAATGTCACAATTAAAGTCACTGTTACACTGAATTTTGAAGACTCTGTGCTATGTCTGATGCCAAGGGGCTCGTGATGGTGACCGAGGGGCTCTGGGGTTTACGTTCGGTGCAACGGTGATGCCGGGTGTGCGTTCCCGCCCCCCTCCCCAACCGAACACCGTAGTCCTCGGCACACCGACGCCAGCTACCCCAACATGGGCATGTGATGGAGTGTCCGTGACGCATAGAGTGACCACCGAGGTGGAGGGTTCAGCTATTGCCATGAGTCAGACTTTGTCTAACGAATCTGAGCTCACAGCTCATTGCAGAGCGGGCTGTCATCATTCAACATGGCATTGATCACACCCGCTAACACAATCATCAATGTAGTGCAATCCTGTAGTGCCGCAGTCGCAAGGTGATGTGAAATTGGTGCGGTGTGCGCGGTGCGGTGGTGCGGGGGGGGAGGTTGGGTGCTGGGTGGTGACCGTGTACGCGAATGGCGGTGCAAGTTCCAGTGTTCAGCAAATCCCTCCCCCGCAGTGTGTGAACCGTGCGGCCACCAACGCCTCGCGAGGGAGAGGGTACGTGTCCAGCTGCGTAAACCTGTTGATGGTCTGACTGTAATCAATGACCATCCGGTTTTTATCCCCAGTCCGAACTACCAGCACTTGGGCTCGCCAGGGACTGTTGCTGGCCTCGATAACTCCTTCCTTAAGGAGCCTCTGGACCTCGGACCCGATGAAGGTCCGGTCCTGGGCACTGTATCGTCTGCTCCGAGTGGCGACAGGTTTACAATCTGGGGTGAAATTAGCAAACAAGGAAGGTGGGTCCACTTTGAGGGACACGAGGCTGCAGACAGTAAGGGGGGGAATAGGACCGCCGAATTGGAAGGTTAGGCTCTGCAGGTTGCACTGGAAATCGAGGCCCAAGAGTGCTGGAGCGAATAGATGGGGGAGAATGAGGAGTTTGAAGTTTTTGAAAACCCTCCCCTGGACCGTGAGGTCCGCTATGCAGCACCCGGTGATTTGGGTGGAGTGCGAACCCGAGGCCAATTCGATTTTATGTTTAACTGGGTGGACGGGGAGCGCGCAGCGTCTTACCGTGTCGGGGTGGACGAAAATTTCCGTGCTCCCGGAGCCCAGTAGGCATTTTGTTTTGTGTCCGTTGAGCTGGATCGTTGTCGTAGCCTTGGCGAGCGAGCATGGCCGCGACTGGTCGAGAGTGATGGAAGCAAGTCGTGGCGAGAGTTCCAGGTCATCCTCGGTGGCAGAGTAATCGCTGGCAGGGCCTTCCGTGTTGGCCCAAGATGGCGGCGTCCAGGACCCGCACGTGGAGCCGGGGCCCCACGATGGCGGCGCCCATGACCCGCATGTGGCGTCTGGGGCCCAAGATGGCGGCGCCCGTGGGGACCTCGTTGCAGCTGGGGGCAGTGTCAGTGGCGTCTGCGGGCCGGTCAGGGCAGCTGGAAGCGGGGGTAGGGAGGACCGTGGGCCTGTTGCGGGGGCCGGGAGGCGGGCCGGAGAGGTCGGTGCGTGGCGCGGGGCCCTTGGGGGGGCCCAGGGCTGCGATCTGCGGTCGCTGCGTGGAACAGCATCGACTGACTTGGTCTGGCAGACCACCGCGTAGTGGCCCTTCTTCCCGCAGCTCTTACACAGAGCGGAGCAGGCCGAGCAGCGCGGGCGGGGGTGCTTTGAGAGGCCACAAAAATAGCAGAGGGGCTCCAATACCTTGTCGGAGCATCCCGCAGCGCAGGCCTGGGGGGGGGGGATTGGGGTCAGCGGAGGACGGGGATGGCGTGTGCCACGAGGTCCAGGGGGTTGCTGCGCAGTCGGGGGCGTATGCGCGGGCGTTCAAGTCAGCGACCTTCAGGGAGGTTGCAAGGGTCCGTGCCTCAGCTAGGCTGAGGCCGTTCTTCTCCAGGAATCGTTGGCGGATAGAGGAGGATTGCATGCCAGCAACATAAGCGTCTCTAATTAAAAGTTCCATGTGCTCAGTCGCCGAAACTTGGGGACAGGCGCACATTCTCCCTAGAGCTGTGAGGGCCTGGTAGAATTCGTCGAGTGACTCACCAGGGAACTGCTGTCTAGTCGTCAGGAGATGCCGTGCGTATACTTCGTTGACCGGCCGGAGAAAGTGTCCTTTCAGGATATCCATGGCCGCATCATAATCGCTTTCGTCCTCAATCATTGAATATACCGCCGTGCCCACGCACGAGTGGAGGATGTGGAGTTTCTGCTCCTTGGTGGGTTTGCTGGCTGCAGTTGTCAGGTAACTGTTGAAGCACGCCTGCCAATGTTTAAAGATTGCAGGCGCATTTGGAGCATGCGGGCTGGTGCGGAGGCAGTCAGGCTTGATACGTAGCTCCATTCCAAAATTCTAGCTGATTAAATTGATGTACCATCAATTGGACGCGAGACACGACGAAGATCCAAACTGTGGCTTTAATCAGCTAGTTGTTAGCCCGGTGGTCGACTACAGAGAAAGGCCGACCGGCGGGAAAACTGGGTACTTATACCCTGCCTCGGAGGCGGAACTACTTGCCTCTCGATCAATTGGTGAGCAGTCACATGACTAGTCCCAGCCAATCAGACGAGAGGCACATGACCAGCCAGAGCCAATGGGAAACCAATGCTCTGCACCAATGGCAGTGCTCCCAATCATATGACCACACCCCCCCCCCCCCACCCCCCCTCCCCCGGGCATGCCTGCAGCCTCCCACGCAGGCATCCTCCTCATACCCCCCCTCCCACAGGCATGTCTGCAGCCTTCCACGCAGACATCCTCCTCATCCCCCCCCCCCCCCTCCCCCACTCCCCGGGCATGTCGCTTCCACGCAGACATCCTCCTCATCCCCCCCCCCTCCCCCACTCCCCGGGCATGTCGCCTTCCACGCAGACATCCTCCTCATCCCGACCCCACCCCCCCCTCCCCCGGGCATGTCTGCAACCTTCCACGCAGACATCCTCCTCATCCCCCCCCCCCCTCCCCCACTCCCCGGGCATGTCGCCTTCCACGCAGACATCCTCCTCATCCCGACCCCACCCCTCCCTCCCCCGGGCATGTCTGCAGCCTTCCACGCAGACATCCTCCTCATACCCCCCTCCCATAGGCATGTCTGCAGCCTTCCATGCAGACATCCTCCTCATCCATCCCCCGCGAGTGGCGGCAGCGTTCTCGCAGAAGCCATCCTCACCCCCCAGCACCAGCTGTGTCTGCGAAAACTCCGGGACAAGGGCCACTCACCTCTTCGCTCCCCATCGTCAGCCAGCACGACCAGCTGACAAATATATTTACCAGGTGTGAATGGCGATGGCATGACCTGGATTTCGGCCCATCCGCTGAATAGCGGGGCTACCGGAGAATCCCCGTTCTGAGTGTCTCGGGCGATTCTCCGGCAGGCGCACTGCCGACTTCGATGGAGCCGTACTCGCCGGTTGGAAGAATGACGGGACGTTGTCGGACCGGCGTCGCGCGTTATAATGGCTCAGCCGGCGATTCTCCCAACCAGCGTGGCTTCGGAGAATCCCACCCAGGAAGTTATCTAAAGTTTGCTGATAATAGAAACTATGTGGAGATAAGCTGAGGGGAGGACACAGAGTGTGTGCAAAGAGACATAGACAGGTTAGGTGGATGGACACTGAGATGGCAGGTGGAGTATAATGTAGGGAAGTTATTCACTTTGGCCAGAAATAGAAAAGCAGGACGTTCTTTAAGAAGTATAAAGCTTTTCAATTTTGGTGTTAAAAGAGATTTAATTGGCTGTGGTCATACAAGAAACACAAAAAAACCTTGCAGGTACAACAAACAATTTGGAAGGGAATGTCATGGGGGTAAGATTATCTTAGAATTTACAGTGCAGAAGGAGGCCACTCGGCCCATTGAGTCTGCACCGGCTCTTGGAAAGAGAACCCTACCCGAGGTCAACACCTCCACCCTACACCATAACCCAGTAACCCCACCCAACATTAAGGGCAATTTTGGACACTAAGGGCAATTTATCATGGCCAATCCACCTAACCTGCACATCTTTGGACTGTGGGAGGAAACTGGAGCACCCGGAGGAAACCCTCACACACACGGGGAGGATGTGCAGACTCCGCACAGACAGTGACCCAAGTCGGAATCGAACCTGGGACCCTGGAGCTGTGAAGCAAATGTGCTATCCACAATGCGACCGTGCTGCTGATTGGCCTCCAATCAGATGATCATCTTTCTTCTTGCTGAGTGTAATTCCGACCAGTGGAGATCCCATTACCACACCCGTGCCCCCCAGTCCCATCCACTGAATTCTATTTAACTTCAAATTTGCTACATTTCCATGATGCCACACTCGTCTCTGTCTTATTTTTGTATTGCACTCCAAAAAATAGATGCATCCGGGGTGTGATACAGGGAAAAAAGTTTATTTGTATATTTGTTGAATTACCTCAACAATGCAGTGCTTGACCAGAAGGTGGTACTCTTCACCAGGATAAACTCAATGTTGCTGACCATTGCTCCAGCTCACATGCCTCTATGCCCTGTATAATTGATGATGCCATCCCCTTTTCAGCTGCTTGTGTGCTGCAATGCCATCCCCTTATCTTGCACACCTTTGTTCCTCCCACATGGATGTTGGCGTTAGGAAGGCCAAAGGGATAGACACTTCAAAGGTCACAGGCCACAGCCTCCAACTTCCTTGGGGATTATCCTCATACCTGTGCTGGAGGACCATCTGTGGCACTCTCCAAAAGTGATCTCGACCTTTCCAAAGAACTTCCACCACCTCTATGTTTTGTGCGACGTCATAAGTCACACAAGTCAGGCACTCGCAATGGAACTGATGAAAATCACTCCTGATTGCAGTTAGCTGCACTTGTAAGTGTCCTGCCGGTTCTTGGTCCGAGCACTATTTTGGATGAGGCATGTTATGTATATGACTCGGCGAAAATCAGAGCCTTAGTTTGTTCAGTTTGTTCCTGTGCATTGCACCATTTGCCAAATGTAATGGGGCACTACTTAAAGCTTCCGCATATGCTGCCTCTTAAGTTGGCTGTTATTGAGCGTACAAATGTTGTTGGATAATCCTTTTCCAATTTGCTTCTGTTCCTTCCCCTTTTAATTGCAGCCCAGCTTGAGAAGTCATACTCTGGTGAATTGAATGTTCAGATCCATATCCTGCAGCTGCATCTTGAAGCACTGACGTGCTGCGCCATCATCAGCTATAAAAGCATGATTCGAATAGAAATCGTGTCATCTTTATAATTATGATTAAATAACTATGTAACGAGAAAAGGCTTAGTTAGCCGGGTTCTCATCTGCCGTACAGCAAGTTCAGAAGATGGATTATTGTCCTCAAAGTGTTTTTAGGTGACATGCTATTGCACCCAATTCTTTTTTTTTCCAATTAGGGGCAATTTAGTGTGGCCAATCCACCTACCATGCACATCTTTTTGGGTTGTGGGGTGAGACCCATGCAGACACAGGTAGAATGTGAAATCTCCACATGGGCAGTGAACCGCGGCCGTATTAAACCTGGGATCTTGGCGCCGTGACGCAGCAGTGCTGAGCACTGCGCCACCGTGCCGCCCACAATTGCACCATTGTGGACCTTCAAGACCAGTTATTTAAGTTGGCAGTTTCACTTACAAACACACATTTTTAAGCAGCTGTCATTGAAGTGACAAATGCGTTCTGCTTAACTTTATAAGCAGAACATGTACCCAAGAAAGGGCAAGGGCATCAGTCTGAAACTTCAGTACATATCTGATTTGCTTGGTTACTGGCTGAGTTGCTTGGTTACGTTCCAATTATCAATTACAATATTGTCAGATTAAATTATGTTTGCTTTGCAATTTGAGCTCCAATGATTTAAATATCATAATTTAAATAGTAGCCAAAAGATTCCATTTATGAACATTCTGGAGTTAGTGACTAAGTACTTAGCTTTAAGGTTCAGATATAAGTTGTTCCTAAAATACAATAAAATGAAACCAATTGATTATCATCAGCCTAGATGTTCCTGTACTTGGACAGTTAAACCTAAACATTCTTATTTAGACCACTGAGGGTTCTGACGCTCAAGTAGGAACTTTATACCTAAATCTGCTGGAGGGCTTAATAGAATATGACATTTTGAAAGTCGCCAAAGTCCTAGAGAATCATAGGTTTCTCTCTCCTTTGAGAGCTGACTGTTGGTGATTTAACCTGAGGGTCACCACACCTCCGCCAAGTAGCAACGTTGAGAAGGCTGGGCCTTCATGAATAACCTCAGCCGGTGCGGGAATTGAACCCACACTGCTGGCCTCGCTCTGCATCATGAACCAGCCATCCAGCCAACTGATTATTTTTAAGTTGTGGAAATATAATTCCTGGATGTAATATGAGCATTGTCTGTGCTTGCACCTCATTGAAGATTCATTGAAGACAATGAAATGGTCATTATTTTAAGAGATTGGTGGGAAAATGCATTTGAAAACAGAAGGCCTGTGTGTTTTGCTGGGGAAATATGGGAGTGATCCGTTGCACCCGGATCCACGCTGGGCAAAATCCATACCTGATTATTTAAATAAGGCGGACTCAATTAAGGAGTCAATCTTCACAAAAATAATATTTTTAACAAGATACATGGGCTTGCACAATGTCTTCAACGTGTGAAATAGAAGATGGCTGCATAACATCAGGTGAGACAGCACAGTAGCACCAGGTTCCCAGGTTCAATTCCCGGCTTGGGTCAATGTCTGTGTGGATTCTGCACATTTTCCCCGTGTCTACGTGGGTTTCCTCCGGGTGCTCCATTTTCCTCCGACAAGTCCTGAAAGAAGTGCTGTTAGGTCATTTGGACATTCTGAATTCTCCCTCAGAGTACCCGAACAGGCGGCAGAATGTGGCAACTAAGTGATTTTCACAGTAACTTCATTGCAGTGTTAATGTAAGCCTACTTGTGACACTAATGAAGGTTAGATTGCATTACAGATAAATCTTTCCAATCAACCAACTCCCATGGCTCCCAGTCCAAGGCAATATCCATCCCTTCACAAAAGGAGGGAGATTGCAACAAGAAAGCTCCTGGAAAATGTTTACATCAATCCAAGTCTGCCGCTACACAAAGAGCTTACCAATCCACTTACTGCTCATCTCCCATCACCCCAACCTCTATGGCTAAGACCATCTCGCCAAGTGTGGTGAATGTAAAAAATCATTACATTTTATATTTGTTGCAGTAAAGTTATGAAAATCCTGGGTAAGATACATGCAGACAGTATGCCTGATAAAGTTGCGATTAAGGGTCGTAAAAGTTAAGTAATCCTTGATTTTGCAGAGAGACTGCTGATGAACTTGAGGAGCATTTACTTGTTTACAGATAGCTGGTTGATGAAATATTGTTTTGCTTTGGAGTCCCTGGGATGTAGATAATTTATGAGGAATATTGGGATCAATTCCCATTCCGGGAAGCCCGAAGCATGTTTGCTGATGGGACGGAGTAGAAAAATCGTGATCGGCACCATGCGTTGGCCAGTGCCAATCCGAACGCGACATTCCAACCCTCTTCTGGTGGCAGAATAGAAGTTCACACCTGTACATCTGGGAGGATGTAAGTGACCTATTTGCATCCATTTAGAGGGCCCGACACCCTAATCTCTGGCCCTCCATGATTTTCCATTCCCCTGGGCAGGGAAAGACATGAGCGGGGATTACTACAGGTTTCACCAAATGTGGGCCTGGTGTGGTGGTCCTCGTGGTGGGCCAAGGGACTAACAATTTCAGGATTTTGTCGCAAGTACAGTGAAGGAATGGCGATATATTTCCAATTTAGGATGGTATGTTACTTGGACGGGAACTTCCAGGCGGTGGTGCTGCCATGTATCTGCTGCCCTTGTGCCCTTGGTAATGGTTGTGGGTTTGGAAGGTGCCGCGTAAGAAGCCTTGGTGAGTGCATGCAGTGTATCTTATGGATGGCATGCACGGCTGTTACTGTGCATTGGTGGTGAAGTTAGTGAATGATTGTGTGATTGGAATGCTCATAGTGATTGGAATGCACTTACCTCTCTTTGATGTGGTTGATATCAGTAATTATTGGGGTTTCAGCACTTACACTCACTCATCCATGAAGGGAAATGAATGAATCGGGCTGCAGCTGTTTTGTGGAAGCTGTCAATCACAACCTTCTAGTAGAAATGAGTGAATGGCTTGTAGCTAATGGATCTGAGTGGTTGTTACACAGATCACAGCTTTTCTCCTTCCAGGAACGAACATATAGAGCTTCCAGGCTCTATTTTGTTTCACTTCCCCATCAGAACTGCTCTCTAGTTTCTAGACAGGGGTCTCTTTCTTGGGGAGGGTGTGTCCCTGGGTGGGGGAAGGGGGGGGGGGGGAGGTGGAGGAGGAGACCTTTAATCAGGGGTCCTTGTGAGGGGGTCCCTTTAGTTAAGGTGTCTCTGTGGAGGATTCCTTAAATTAGGGGGTCCCTGCGAGGGGGTCTTTTTAGTTAGAGGGTCTCTTTATTAAGGGTCCCAATGGGGGGTTCCTTTAGTTAGAGGTTCCTTTCCTGTAATTATTCACCAGATCTAAAAAAGAGCGGAGCTCCATCGGTTCACGAGGGATGGAGGCCTGGCAGATTGCCCGTACTTGTCTTTCACCGGATGGAGGCCATTGCTGTCTACGCAGTAGCGCAAAAACGTGACCTCAGGCGCATGAAAAACACACCTCTCTCCAGAGGCAGACCCCAGCCCGAGCAAACCGTTTAAAGACCTCGGTGTGCATCTCCATGTGTTCCCTGTAGGAGGTTCCGAGAATGAGGATATCATCCAGGCAGACGGCCCCCCGGCAACCTGTGTAATATGTTCTCCATGACACACTGGAATATTGCGCAGGCCGAGAAAACAGCAAGCGGGTGTACTTATACAGACCCCTATGGGTGTTGATCGTTAGGTATTTCCGACACCCATGTCCGGCTTCATGCACGCCTGGCCCCCGCTGAGCCTGGCATAAAGGTCTTTGATCCGAGGGACCAGGTAACAGTCCAGACGGGACACTCGGTTGACGGTGATCATGTAATTGCTACACAGTTGCACTGACCCATCAGGTTTATTACTGGGACCACTGGCACGACCCAATCTGCAAAATGGATGGGGTGGATAATGCCCAACTGTTCCAATCGGTCCAGTGCATAATCAACCTTGGGTCGAAGTGCGTATCGCACAGGGTGGGCACGGAAATATCTGGGTTGAGTGTCACCCCCCTGCATAATACCAAGGCCTTTGGAAAAAAACGATGGAAATTTAACCAGCACTCCTTCTGGCAGATGGGGGTACATCTGGCATACGCGCTGCCAATCCAGTTGCAGGTGTTGCAGCCAATTTCGTCCCAATAGACTTGGTCCATCACCGCCTACTACCACTAATGGTAGTCATACGGACTGATCCCCATATACAATGGGAACATGGGCAGTGCCCTCATTCACCAAAGGTTCCTCAGTATAGGTGGCTAGCCGGGCTCCAATGTCCCCGAGTTCCAACGTCTGGAGGTTGGTCGGGATTGTTATGAACATGCAGTCGCTGATGATGAAGGCTGCAGCCCCTGTGTGAGCTCCATCTCAGTTGGGAGTCGATTAATCTGCAGAGTCACAGGATAGGCGTGGTCCTGGGGTCCATGACACAGTGTAGGCAGGGGTGGTTCCTCAGCCTCCAGCTCATCGAACAAGTGTGTTTAGCCTCTCGGGAGGAGATGACAACTGGCCTGTTGTCTGGGAATGGCTTGTTCACGTGACCTCCAGGAGCCTCATTCCTGGCCCCCGTGTCCCGTTCGATGTTGGCAGCCTCCTTCTGGCAGTGCTGGGTTGGGGAGACTACCCTGTCACTCCAGGGCGTGTCTCAGCAGCGGTTGCATGACCTGCGATGACCCTGGCTGCTCGTTTCCAGCAGCAGATGGCCAGCGATCCTGCCAATGACCAATGTTGAGGACCATAAAGCCCTGGAGCTCTTGAGGCCCACGCTCGGCACTCTCCCATGAAAGCGCTATGTCTATGGCCCTCTGGAGGGTCAGGGGCATCTCCATTAGCAGCCTTTGCTGCATCTGCCAGTCCTGCAGTCCACAAACAAAGCGTTCCCTCAGAGACTCAGGCAGGATGGCTCCGGACTCGCAGGGGGCAGCGAGACCTCGCAGGCGCATCTGATACTCTCTGTTTGACTCAGTTGGGGCCTGTGAAGCAGTATGAAACTGGTACTGTTGGACCAATAATAGGGGGCTGCGGATTCGAGTGACGGCTGACCAGGCCAACCAGTGTATCGAATGCCAGTGTGTCTGGCTTGTCCGGGTAAGTGAGCTTTTTAATTAAAGTGTAAGTTGGACCAAACTAACAGTCTGTTGCTCGCTGTTCGCAATGGCATTTGTTCTAAAAAATAGTTCTACCCTTTCCACAGACTGGGCCCAATCGTTAGTTTTGGCGTCAAAGGTTTCAAGCTTACTAATGAGTGCCATTGCGCTGCCTGTGGTGGAGAACTCTCCAAGCCCCGTGGAGGCTGGCTGGAGGCGAAGAGTCCTGTGATTGCGGCAGCTCCACTTTATCCTCATCGCCAGTGCTGTGACCGAAGGCAAGGGACTCCACACGTAGCCAGATTGAAAGGATTCAACAAGGTTTATTCTGCTACTCCACTCTCTACTCCACTGCCCTCAGGGTCTTCTTTCCAAACCTGCTCCCAGGTCAGCGTTTATATCGTGTGAATTGGGAGGAAGCTCCACCCCAAATCACATGGGAAGTTCGTATTCCAAGATGTAGGGGCTGTTTAGCACACTGGGCTAAATCACTGGCTTTGAAAGCAGACCAAATCAGGCCAGCAGAAGGTTCGATTCCCGTAACAGCCTCCCCAAACAGGCGCCGGAATGTGGCGACTAGGGGCTTTTCAAAGTAAATTCATCGAAGCATACTCGTGACAATAAACAATTTTCATTTTCGTGTAGGAGGGGGAACTGATACAATATAGGTTCTGACCCCTTAGGGGGTCATAACAAAATGACATCAACTTCAGACCTCTTTCCTTTTCAAAAGTGCATCATTGGTCCTGTTGTCACTGTCTGAGGGAATAACAACAACCCTATCCTGACATAGTTCCTGGGATCAGTAATCAACTGCGGAGGATGGAGAAATGTGTAGCTCTCTGCATCTGACCAGCATTTGCATGTGTTAGAGCAGTGAATGAGCACTTGGTTATCTTCTCAGTTGGGGTGGCAGTGGATGCATGAGTGACACTGATGTTTACTAATGGTTAGCCACCTTCCTGTCATGTCCACATCTGTATCTGTCCATTTCAGGTACGACACTATAATAACATTTAATGAGTTGTGATCTGTAACTTATAAGATCCCTTTATCTTTACACCAATACCTTCAGCTATTTCAGTAAGGGAAAGTGGTTCTCCTATTTCTCTTTCTGTGTATAGTGTTTTACATGAGTTCCTTAACTAGATTTCCTGTTCCCGATTTCTGTTCAGCGACTATTGCTAAAAGAACTTGAGCGTGACCATCAGATGAGGGCTTGGGCTCGACTGTGCCTTGATGTTCCTCATAAATAAATAATCTGCTGGCTTTCACTGTCTCGGCTCATACATAAATTATAGTCAGTCAGGTAGGAGACTGGTATCAGTGGAAGTAAGAAGAACTAACAACCTTTAGAGAAAGTGGGGGAAATGATAGAATAATAGAGGAGGAAAACCAACAAAACCAGTTCTCTCAAGATATTATTATTTATCTATGTTTTTTGCAATATTTCAGTTGTAATGCATATATTGCCCTATTATGTATTTTCTTTTATTTCCTTTTCTTTTCATGTATTTAATCATCTGTTGAGCTGCTCCCAGAAAAATACTTTTCACTGTACCTTGATACACGTGACAATAAACAAATCCAATCCAATGTGGTATTCCATACAGCCATCCAGTTACATATAGACTTGCATATTGTACCCAAGTGTAAAGTTCAACAATCTTTGCTGCCCTTCTGATTAAATTGTATTTGAGTTCATAGAATCCCTACAGTTCCGAAGGAGGCCATTTGGCCTATCAAGTCGACACCGACCCTCTGAAAGAGCACCCTACCTAGGCCCAGACCCCACACTATTCCCATAACTCCACCCAGGGCAAATTTAGCATGGCCAATCCACCTAACCGACAAATCTTTGGACTGTGGGAGGAAACCGGAGCACCCGGAGGAAACCCATGGAGACATGGGGCGAGCGTACAAGCTCCATAAAGACAGTCACCTGAGGTTGGAATTGAATCCGGGTCCCTGGCGCTGTGTCTACTGTGCAGCAGTACCCTCCATAAGCTTTACCCAATGTCTATGTATTTACATTGTGCCCTATGTTTTTCATGTATGGAACGCTCTGCTTTGACTGCACACAGAACAGTACTTTTCACTGTACCTCGATAAACTTGACAATAAATCTAAATCTCAAATGTATTTGAAATTTTAAAGCAAAATTAGCAACAACATTGTACAATATTCAGGACACTCGGAAATAAATTATACATTTTTATGTTCATCTGTGCATAGAATTGTTTTAAATATTGAACAGAGGGAGAGGATATTACAAACAAGATTAAAATTATCTACACCTTCCTGGTCAAGTAATTACATTGATAGCAATAGGGAAATTATTTTATTATGTATTTCAAATAAACAAAGCTACTGTATTATTATTACATCTGTCACGATAAATCATTAACTAATAGAACTGTCTCACTTCCAGTGCAGCCCACGCTGAACCCCATTTTGGTAGCAGGGGCAATGGGAGCCTGTGCTAGAAGGGTGCAAAGTAGGGTAGATTGTTCCGGCCGTCAGTGTGTAATTCTGATTTGATACCAATGCTGCTTTTTTGGACCACACTGCTCTAACCAATGCCCTGTCTTAAAACATGCACAATTGAACATGAGTTCCACATCAGGAAGGACTCCCTTTCACCCCCAGTCATTTGACGGGATCATCAACATCTTGCAGGTTAGTTGCTCCTTTTGTTCCGTTGGCTCTTTTTGTATTTGTGGAAGTGCTGGTCACAGTTGGTGAAGTGGTGATGAATGGGGAGAAGACATTGGTTCTGACTGCAAGGACTTGCTTCCAGCCATGGACGCACTTCATGAAAGAGGTGGTCGCAGAACTCTGCCAACTCTCAGAACTAGATCCGCAACCTCAAAGCAGGGTAGGGGATGGTGCTGCCATCTGAAGCTAATGTGGCCCTGAGTTTCTTCCTGTAGACCGAGTAGTCATGTGATGATGCTGTTACCTAAGTGGTCATGTGACAATAGTATGGGGCAGAGTACAAGTTTGCAGTAGCTGTTCAGCTAGTGAATAAAATATTGTTTGTCATTCATCCTTGGTTGGCAGTCTGGGAACTCAGCACTTTTACATGGTGTCAGGAGTTGGTAGTATGGCACAAGGACGTTGCTGCATTGACCCACTTGTATTCGATTAAATATAGTGGACAACTGGGCCAAACTTGAAAAGGAGTGGCTTATATATTGTGGTGCTGGATTATCGAATAAATCAGAAAACCTAACTAAACCTAGAGGGGGCCGAGGCCATTGAGCAGTTCAAGTCATTTATGTTTCAAGTGGAGGAAAAGGAAGACAACCCTGAAATTATTCTAAAAAAGTTTGAGAACATTTCCTGCCAAGAAATAACATAATACTCAACACATAAGCATTTAACTCCACGAACAAAAGATCTGAGGAATAGATACAATCATACACGGCAGCTTTGAAAATCTTCACGAGCAATGTGAATTTGGCACTTTTACCGATGGGATATTTTGGATCATTGAATTTATGTTTGGCTCAAAATTCCAACATATCTTTGAAGGGGCAGAGAGGCAGCAGGATAGGGTGAGACATCCATACAACTGCCCTGGCCCCAAATCCATCCAAATGAATGAGTCATTAGAGTATCAGAGAGAGCATTCATGGCACAACTACAACGCAGTACCCAGATTTCTGAGGTGAAGGAACTTAGAGTGGCAACCTGTCCTTTCCAAATGAGGCACCAGGATAAAGAAACTGCTGTTGCAAAAATATTGAACCTCTCCTCAGACAGGAAAAGAGCACTTTTGAAATGCCAATCACCCCTGCTGTCCAATCAGTATTGCTAGGATGGTATACAACCCAGGAGGCGGAGGGGAAGGGAGGGTGAAAGTGATGCATGTACTAGACTAGGGTAGGATGCTCCATCCGTTCACAGCAGTGGGATTCTCCAGTCCAATTGCAGTGAATAGGAGATTTGGCTGAGAGCCAAATCATCCGTCCTCACTGGCAGATGTAGCGGGGCGAACTCGCAACGGAGGATCCTGGCCATAATCTTCTCCATTATGGGGACGGTGATAGAAGACTGGAGGCCTGTGAATGTTATCACTGTACTGATCCGTTACTTCGCATGGAGTGGCAATTGAGTTTGAATGCCACTCGACTCCTAATTTCTTATCTTAAAATAAAGTCGCTCCCATCTCACCCAACCTTTTGACTGAAGCTGGGTGAAATCACTCGAATAAAGCAGGTTCTAGAGGTCTATAGTCGAATTTAGGAAGTTAAAGGTAAGTGTAATAGCATGGCCCAATTAAAAGGGTGAGCTCCACTGACCACATGACCAGCTTAGGCCAACCGCACGGGAGCGCGCGAATCCCAGCCAATGGGGATTTTGACGGAGCCCTGGGAGCAGGCCCCGGGCAGTGTGGACCAAGGAGCCGAGGAGTAAAAACTTGTTGTATCGAGTTATGTGCCTATTATCTAACTGCCTTTGCCTTCCATCAGGGAAGCCTCGAGTGCATGTCTCGAGCCACCACTGTAAGTAAAAAAAACCCTTCCTTTTAAGGCACTAGCCACTTGGGAGGGGTGGGGATTGGACGTGGTGGTATCAGACTGGACGTTGGGGGGGGGGGGGGGGGGGGGGGGGGGGGGGCGCATGAGAGTTGTGGAGTGCGGTTTTCAGGCCTGGAGAGCTCAGGTGGTGTATGATTGTGTCGCCTGGGAAGGAGACAGATCAAAGCTGGGGTGATGTGGATCCAAAGAAAAGGAATTCATGGAATGCTTACAAGATTGCTTTTTGGAACAGCTTGTCATGGAGCCCACAAGGGAGCAGGCTATTCTGGACCTAGTGCTATGTAATGAACCAGACTTTATTAAAGATCTTAAAGTAAGGGAACACTTAGGAAGCAGCGATCATAATATGGTTGAGTTCAGTCTGCAGTTTGAAAGAGAGAAGGCAAAATCGGATGTAATGGTGTTACAGTTAAATAAAGGTAATTACGAGGGCATGAGAGAGGAACTGGTGAAAATCAACTGGAAGCAGACCCTAGCAGGGAAGACAGTAGAGCAAAAATGGCAGGAGTTTGTATGCATAATTGAGGACACTGTACAGAGGTTCATCCCCAAGAAAAGAAAGATTATCCAGGGAGGGATTAGACAGCCATGGCTGACAAAGGAGGTCAGGAAATGTATCAAAGAAAAAGAGAGATCCTATAAAGTGGCCAAAAGCACCGGGAAATCAGAAGATTGGGAAGGCTACAAAAACAAACAGAGGTTAACAAAGAGACAAATAAGGAAGGAGAGGATCAAATATGAAGGCAGGCTAGCCAGTAATATAAGAAATGATAGTAAAAGTTTCTTTCAATACATAAGAAACAAACGTCAGGCCAAAGTAGACATTGGGCCAATTCAAACTGATTCTGGAAGGCTAGTGATGGGAGATGAGGAAATGGCTGGAGAACTTAATAAGTACTTTGCGTCTGTCTTCACAGTGGAAGACGTTAGTAATATCCCAAAAATTATAAAGGGTCAGGGGGCTGAGTTGAGTATGGTTGCCATTACAAAAGAGATGGTGCTAAAAAAGCTAAAAGGTCTTAAAATTGACAAATCTCCTGGCCCCGATGGGCTACATCCTAGAGTTCTGAGGGAGGTGGCTGAAGAAATAGCGGAAGCGTTGGTTGAGATCTTTCAAAAATCACTGGAGTCAGGGAAAGTCCCGGACGATTGGAAGATCGCTGTTGTAACCCCCTTGTTCAAGAAAGGATCAAGACAAAAGATGGAAAATTATAGGCCAATTAGCCTAACCTCGGTTGTTGGTAAAATTCTAGAATCGATCGTTAAGGATGAGATTTCTAATTTCTTGGAAGAGCAGGGTCGGATTAGAACAAGTCAACATGGATTTAGTAAGGGGAGGTCGTGCCTGACGAACCTGTTAGAATTCTTTGAGGAGGTGACAAGTAGGTTAGACCAGGGAAACCCAGTGGATGTGGTCTATCTGGATTTCCAAAAGGCCTTTGATAAGGTGCCACACAGGAGGCTGCTGAGTAAGGTGAGGGCCCATGGTGTTCGAGGTGAGCTACTGGCATGGGTTGAGGATTGGCTGTCTGACAGAAGGCAGAGAGTTGGGATAAAAGGTTCTTTTTCGGAATGGCAGCCGGTGACCAGCGGTGTCCCACAGGGTTCAGTGTTGGGGCCGCAGCTGTTCACCATATATATTAATGATCTGGATGAAGGGACTGGGGGCATTCTAGCGAAGTTTGCTGATGATACGAAGTTAGGTGGTCAGGCAGGTAGTGCTGAGGAAGTGGGGAGGCTGCAGAAGGATCTAGACAGTTTGGGAGAGTGGTGCAGGAAATGGCTGATGCATTTCAACGTGAGAAAATGTGAGGTCTTGCACTTTGGAAAAAAGAATCCAAGCATAGACTACTTTCTAAACGGTGAGAAAATTCATAATGCCAAAGTACAAAGGGATCTGGGAGTGCTAGTCGAGGATTCCCTAAAGGTAAACATGCAGGTTGAATCCGTGATTAAGAAAGCGAATGCTATGTTGTCATTTATCTCAAGAGGGTTGGAATATAAAAGCAGCGATGTGCTACTGAGCCTTTATAAGGCTCTGGTTAGGCCCCATTTGGAGTACTGTGTCCAGTTTTGGGCCCCACATCTCAGGAAGGACATACTGGCACTGGAGCGTGTCCAGCGGAGATTCACACGGATGATCCCTGGAATGGCGGGTCTAGCATATGAGGAACGGCTGGCGTTCCTGGGATTGTATTCATTGGAGTTCAGAAGGTTAAGGGGAGATCTAATAGAAACTTACAAGATAATACATGGCTTAGAAAGGATGGACGCAAAGAAACTGTTTCCGTTAGGCGAGGAGTCGAGGACCCGTGGGCACAGCCTTAGAATTAGAGGGGGTAAATTCAAAACAGAAATGCGGAGACATTTCTTCAGCCAGAGAGTGGTGGGCCTGTGGAATTCATTGCCGCAGAGTGCAGTGGAGGCCGGGACGCTAAATGGCTTCAAGGCAGAGATAGATAAATTCTTGATGTCGCGAGGAATTAAGGGCTATGGGGAGAATGCTGGGAGGTGGAGTTGAAATGCCCATCAGCCATGATTGAATGGCGGAGTGGACTCGATGGGCCGAATGGCCTTACTTCCACTCCTATGTCTTATGTCAGGTCAACTGGAGGTCAAAGTTGGTAGGGTACTGTGGGTATGGAAGCTTGTCCCTTTGGGGGGTTGGGGAAGGTAATCTGAAGGGCTTTTGGAGAGCCTGGTTTGGGATTTCAGGGGTGGTTGTGGGGGGAGTCATGTGGGAGGTCAAGGTAGTAAGTGGGGTCCTGTGGAGGTCAGGGGAGTCAGTACTGTAGTTATTAAGCAGCTCAAAGTGATTTTAATTCTCCGAACATTTGCTGGATAACTATTGTGTGGCTGAGGCAGTCAGAGGTTTGCAATTTAAATCACATTTTTGGATGGTTCCCAGTGCAGGGCAGTTTCCAAAAGGAAGTCTGAACTTCCTGGGCAATGGCCATGTAATGCTTATTTAACGATAGGGAGATATTAGGAACTTCGATCCAGAAACGGGATCGAAGATGTAGCAGGCAATTTGGCGGTTAACAGACTGAGGGAAATACGGGAGTCAGAGGGACATAAAAAAGACATACAGGATCCAGGATCAATGTCACATGACACACTTTCCTTCTGGTACATGTCTTGAATCAGATGCCAGCAAATTACAGCCTGTTGTCACAGATAATTTCTTCTATCACAAGAAAAAGGCTGAAAAGAGCACTTATATCCGCAACCATTGCACTTGAGGTATTGTATTGTTGCCTGATTCGCGGAAAAGGAGAAAATTTGCATCTTGAATGTGAAATAGATCTGCGTTACTCGTCGCCAATAGATGTGGAGGTGAAACCCAGGATTCCTTCTGTTGATTTGGTTAATAAACATAGAAACATAGAAAATAAGAGCAGGAAGAGGCCATTCAGCCCTTCAAGCCGGCTCCATCATTTATTATGAGCATGGCTGATCATCCAACTCAATAGTCTGTTCCCACCTTACCCCCATATTATTTGTTCTCTTACACCCCATAGCTATATCCAGTTCCTTGTTGAAAACATACAGGGTGGGTTGGGTCACCCCGTACTTTGGAAGGGGGCTGTTTTATGGCACGGGAAGGGGGGGGGGGGGGCTGCAGTAGTAGGACTTTGCTATTGGGCCTCCAGCTCAAAATGGTGGCCTGATAGTGGGATTCCATCAGGAATCCCTCTTATTGCATTTCATGCACAAATTTGCAAGCCATTGGATACGGAATTCACAGAATCACAGAATAATACAGTGCAGAAGAGTCCCTTCTGCACCGATCTGTCTACCTAATCCCATTTGCCAGCACTTGGCCCATTGCATTGAATGTTACAGCATGCCAAGTGCACATCAAGTTACCTTTTAATGGATGTGAATCGACCCGCCTCTAATATCCTCCCAGGCAGTGCATTCCAGAACTCCACTATCCTCAGGGTGAAAAGGTTTTTGCTCAAATTCCCACTGAACCTCCTGCCCCGTGTCCTCTCAAAAATGACACTTCAACTAAGGGGATCAGCTGCTCCCTACCCACCCTGCCCATGCCTCTCATAATCTTGTGCACCTCGATCAGGTCACCCTGAAAGTTCACTGCTCCAGAGAAAACAACCCAAGCTTATTCAACCCATAACTTAAATGTTCCATCCCAGGCAACATCCTGGTGAATCTCCTCTGCACCTGCTTCAGTGCAATCACATCCTTCCTATAAGGTGGTGACCAGAATTGCACACAATACTCCAGCTGTGGCCTCACCAAAGTTGTATACAACTCCAACATGATCTACCTGCTTTTGTAATCTATGTCTCGATTGATTAAGGCAAGTGTCCCATATTACTTTTTCACCACCCTATTAACCTGCCCATCTGCCGTCAGAGATCTGTGGACAAACACGCAAGGGTCCCTTTGTTCCTCGGAAATTCCCAGTGTCAGGCCATTCACTGAATACTTCCTTGTCACATTACTCCTTCCAAAGTGTATCACCTCACACTTTTCTGGGTTAAATTCCATCTGCCACTTTTCTGCCCATTGACCATCCTGGCTATATCTTCCTGTAACTCAACCTCACAGTTAACCACCTGGCCAATCTCTGTGTCAACCGCATAACCTACTGATCCTACCCCCACATAGTCATTTATATAAATGACGAATAACAGGGGACCCAGCATTGATCCCTATGGTACGCCACTGGACACCGGCTTCCAGTCACTAAAGCAGCTGTCTGTCATCAGCCTCTGTCTCCTACAGCTAAGCCAATTTTGAATCCATCTTATCAAGTTACCCGATATACCATGTGTATGTGCCTTCTTTATTAGTCTCCCATGTGGGACCTTGTCAAAGGTTTTGCTGAAATCCACGTAAACGACATGAACTGCACAACCCTCATCTAAACACCTGGTCACATGCTTAAAAATTCAATCAAACTTGTTAGGCATGACTTCCCTCTGACAAAGCCATGCTGACTATTCCTGATCAAACCTTGCCTCTCCAAGTGGGGATAGATTTTCTCCTTCAGAATTTTCTCCAATAGTTTCCCTCCCACTGATGTGAGACTCACTGGTCTGTAGTTCCCTGGCTTATCTCTACAACCTTTCTGAAATAGTGGGACCACATTAGCTGTTCTCCGGTCCTCTGGCACCTCCCATGGGGCCAGAGAGGAAGTAAAATTTTGAGTCAGAGTCCCTGCAATCCCTCGCTTCCCACAGCATCCTGGGACACAATTCATCCGGACCTGGAGATTTGTCTACTTTACAGCCTGCCAACGCCTCCAATACCTTGTCATTCTCTACGGCAATTTGCTGAAGAAGCTCACAGTCTCTCTCCGAGTTATATATCTACCTCCTCATTCTCTTGGGTGAAGACAGATAAGAAAAGTTTGTTCAACACCCTACTAATGTCTTCTGGCTCCACCCACAGATTTCCCTGTCGGTCCCTAATGGGCCCTACTCTTTGCCTGGTTAACCTCCTCCCATTGATATACTTGTAGAATATCTTGGGATTTTCTCCACATATACCAGCCAGAGTTTTCTTATATCCCCTCTTTGCTCTCCTAAATATTTTCTTAAGCTCTATACTGCATTTTCTGTACTCCACTAATGCCTCCATTGATTTGCTTCCCTTGTACTTACTAAAAGCCCCTTTTTTTCTTCTCATCGTGTCCTGAATATCTCTGGTCATCCATGGTTCTCTGGGCTTGAAACTCCTTCCTATTACACTAGTGGGAACATGTTGGACCTGTACCCTCCCCATTTCCTTTTTGAACACACCCCCCCCCCCCTCCCCCACTGCTCTTCTGTAAATTTCCTTACAAATAACTCTTTTCGGTCTACCTTGGCCAGATCCTGCCTTATTTTACTGAAATCTGCTCTCCACAATCCAAACCATTTTTGTAATTTGTCTATTTCTTTGTCCAGTCAAGCTTAAATTGTACCATGCTGTGATCACTATCACCAAAATGCCCCCCCCAGCAACACATCAACCACCTGTCTGGCTTCATTCCCCAGAATTAGGTCCAGCACTGTACCATCCTTTGTTGGACACTGCATATTGAGCTAAAACGTTTTCCTGTACGCAATTTATGAACTCCACTCCATCTCGGACCTTAACACAGTAACTATCCCAATTAATGTTGGGAAAGTTGAAATCACCTAATATGGTTACCCTATGATTACTTTTACACACCTCTGTGAATTGCGCACATATTAGCTTCACAATTTCTCGCTGTCGATCTGGGGATCTATAATAAACACCTAACAATGTGGTTGTCCCTTTTTTGTTCCTAAGCTCTACCTCAACGCTTCATTTGATGTCCCCTCCAAGATATCATCTCTACTGCAGTAACTGACTCCTTAACTAATAATGCAATGCCACCTCTTCTTTTATCCCCTCCTCTGTCTTGCCTGAAGATTCTATATCCTGGGATATTGAGCTGCCAATCCAGCCCATCTCACAACCACATCTCTGCGATGGCTACTACATCACAATTCCACGTGTCAATCCTCGCCCTAACTAATGTTAGTCCTGCTCTAGTTCAGATGTAGACCGTACCTCTTGTTCAGGTCCCACCTTCCCCTGAAACGGCCCAGGAATCTAAACTCCTCCGTCCTCACCAACTCTTAAGCCATACATTCATCTGCGCTATTCTCCTATTTCTATACTCGCCAGCTTGTGGCACTGGGAGTAATCCAGAAGTTACAACCCAAGAAGTCCTGCTTTTTAGCCTACTGCATAACTCCCTGAATTATTGATTCAAAGCCTCATCCTCCTTTCTAACTATGTAATTGGTACCAATGTATACCATGACTTCTGCCTTATCACTCTCCCCCTTCAGAATGCCCCGTGCCCATTCAGAGACATCCTTGACCCTGGCACCAGGGAGGCAACATACCATCCTGAAGTCTCTTTCCCATCCACAGAAGCACCTATCTGTGCCCCTTATTATAGTATCCTTATGACTATTGTTCTTCTCTGCTTTGATCCTCCCTGCTGAACAACAGAGCCAGCCGTGGTGCCACTACTCTGGTTGCTGTTCCTTTCCTCTAATTGTATCCAAAACGGTATACCTGTTAGAGAGGGGGACAGCCACAGGGGCGTCCTGCACTGATGGCCTGCCCCTTCTAGCGGTCACCCAGCTATCTGCATGTGCTTTGGATGTGACCACATCTCAAACTCCAGTCTATGACTTTATGCCACCTGCATGCTCCTGAGTGCATCCAATTGCTGCTCCAACCGATCCATGTGGTCTGTGAAGAGCTTGCCCATTTGCGCTCCCTGGGGGATCGTAAATCAATTGTAATTCTCCTGCGACCGGAGAACATAGTCTGCCAAACAGAGGGTTCACCCCACAATGTTTAGGCCTCAATTACTTTCTGTGGTAGCTTTGGGCAAAATGGTAGAACAGTGGTTAGCACTGTTGCTTCTCGATTCCTGGCTTGGGTAACTGTCTATGTGGAGTCTGCCTGTTCTCTCTGTGTCTGCGTGGGTTTCCTGTGGGTGCTCTGGTTTCCGCCCACAGTGGAATGCACTGCCAAGTGAGGCAGTTGAGGCAGACACGTTAGTGACCTTTAAGGCCTAGCTGGATAGGCATATGAACAGATGGGGTCTAGATAGGACACGTGATCGGCGCAGGCTTGAAAGGCCGAAGGGCTTGTTCCTGTGTTGTATTGTTCTTTGTTTTTTGTTCGCAAGTCTTGAAAGACGTGCTGTTAGGTGAATTGGACAGTTTGAATTCTCCCTTGGTGTATCCGAACAGGCTCCGGAATGTGGCGACTAGGGGATTGAGATACCCTCAATTACGACACAGGAGAGAAGATTGGAAATTCAAAGGCTTTAATCATCAGAGAACTGAACAGCAGCCAAGATGTGTGCTCACAGCATGCTGCCCAGTGAGCATCACCTTATATACTGTTTCCTGGGGGCGGAGCCAGAGGCGGAGTCCCCCAGGGTTCCAAGCCTCGTCTTAAAGGGCCAATGTATTAAAGGTAAGGAACAGTTACAGCAGCTACTGATACCATTCATCACATTCACCCCCTGTTTAAAAAACACATAGTCCGTCGGGGGTGAAGTGGAGTTATAAGTTCAGTCTTGTGGGTGGTCTGACCGTCCGTGCTGACCTTCTCCGCTCCGGTGGTGGTGTCGTGGATACGGTCGGTTTCGATGGTGGTATATCCGGGAGCACGGTTGACTGAGCCTTTGCCCACCATGGAGCGGGGGCGGGTATGCGGGGGGACTAGGGTGATCGGTGCCGGTGCCGGTTGGGGGGCAGGGGGTGCTATGGGGGGGGGGGGCGCTGTCGGGGTCAGCAGTCGGTGCGAGGAGGGGAGCGTCGGTGGGGGGGGGGGGTCGGTGGGGAAAGCGTCGGGGTCGGTGGGTGAGCCAGCGGGTGCCAGATCTCGCAGGGAGACGGTATCCTGCCTGCCGTCGGGGTGCTCGACATAGGCTTATTGAGGGTTCGCGTGTAGCAGTTGGGCCCTCTCGACTATTGGATCTGTTTTATGGCTCCTCACGTGTCTCCATAGTAGGATTGGTCCCGGAGTCGTCAGCCAACGTGGAAGCAAGACCCCAGAGGTGGACTTCCTGGGGAAGACAAACAAACTATTGTGAGGGGTCTCGTTCGTGGCCGTACAAAGGAGCGACCTAATCGAATGTAGGGCATCGGGTAGGACCTCCTGCCAGCGGGCGATTGGGAGACTCCTTGACCGTAGGGCTAGGAGGACAGCCTTCCAAATTGTCACATTCTCCCTCTCCACTTGCCCGTTTCCCCGTGGGTTATAGCTCATCGTTCTGCTCGAGGCGATGCCCTTGCTGAGCAGATACCGACGCAGCTCATCGCTCATGAACGATGTACCCCGGTCGCTGTGGAAATAAGCGGGGAAACCAAACAGTGTGAAGATGCTGTGCAGTGCCTTGATCATGGAGGCCGAGGTCATATCGGGGCAGGGGACAGCAAAAGGGAAGCGGGAGAACTCATCGATTACGGTGAGGAAATAGATGTTGCGGTTGGTGGACAGGAGGGGCCCTTTGAACTCCACACTTAGTCGCTCAAAGGGCCCAGAGGCCTTTATCAGGCAGGCTCTGTCTGGTCGATAGAAGTGCGGTTTGCACTCCGCACAGATCTGGCATGCCTTAGCCATGGCCTTGACCTCCTCTGTGGAGTAAGGTAGGTTGCGGGACTTGATGAAATGGGCAAGCCGGGTGACCCCCGGGTGGCAGAGGTCAACGTGGATGGCTCTCAGGCAGTCTTTTTGCGCGTTGGCACACGTGCCGCGGGACAGGGCATCTGGGGGCTCATTGAGGTTCCCCGGGCGATATTTAATATCATACGTATAGGTGGAGAGCTCTATCCTCCACCTCAGAATTTTGTCATTCTTTATTTTGCCCCGTTGTGCATTATCGAACATAAAGTTGATCGACCGTTGGTCGGTGACGAGGGTGAACCTCCTACCGGCTAGGTAGTGCCTCCGGTGCTGCACGGCCTCCACTATGGCTTGTGCCTCCTTCTCGACTGCAGAGTGCCGAATTTCCGAGGCGGTGAGGGTTCGGGAGAAGAACGCTACTGGTCTGCCCGCCTGGTTGAGGGTAGCAGCCAGGGTGACGTCTGATGCATCGCTTTCTACTTGGAAGGGAATGGCTTCGTCCACCGCGTGCATGGCGGCCTTGATGATGTCGGCCTTGATATGGCTGAAAGCCGACTGGGCCTCAGTCGTCAGGGGAAAAACCGTGGTCTTAATGAGTGGTCGGGCTTTGTCCCCATATCTGGGGACCCACTGGGCGTAATAGGAGAAAAGCCCCAAGCACCATTTGAGTGCCTTGAGGCTACGGGGGAGGGGGCGTTCCTAAAGGGGACGCATGCGGTCGGAGTCTGGGCCTAGGACCCCGTTTTCCACGACGTAGCAGAGGGCAGCAGAGCAGAGCTACTGATCAGCTGTTCTGGGGAAATTTGCATACGTGCAGTGCGGTCAGCCTAAGTTGAAGGTGGTTTGTGGAGGGGCTGTTGGCAAGTGACAGTTAAACCCGAAACACTTTGTGAGTGTTTCCCACCCTACCTCCTCCTCGAACCAACCCCCCCACCCCACGGTGGTTGGGAAGCGGGAGCAGGGGCCTGTCGTGAAGGTGAGTGAGTGCCTTTAAATTTGCTTACCTTTCAGCGGGATCAGGGTTTGAGGTAATATCAGGTAAGCTCTTCCTTTCTTTTTCTTTTTCTTGTTTTTTTTTTAATCTAGAGGGGATGTCAGGGAAGGCAGTACAATGCTCCTCCTGCAGAATGTTTGAGGTGAGGGACGCCGTCAGTGTCCCTGCTGATTTCATCTGTGGGAAGTGCACCCAACTCCAGCTCCTCAAAAACCGTGTTAGGGACCTGGAGCTTGAGCTGGATGAACTTCGGATCATTCGGGAGGCAGAGGGGGTCATAGATAGGAGCTTCAGGGAGGTAGTTACACCAAAGACTGGAGATAGATGGGTAACTGTAAGAGGGACTGGGAAGAAGCAGTCAGTGCAGGGACCCCCTGCGGTCGTTCCCCTGAGTAACAAGTATACCGTTTTGGATACTTGTGGGGGGGACGACTTACCAGGGGTAAGCCATGGGGTACGGGCCTCTGGCACGGAGTCTGTCCCTGTTGCTCAGAAGGGAAGGGGGGAAAGGAGTAGAACATTAGTAATTGGGGACTCAATAGTCAGGGGCACAGATAGGAGATTTTGTGGGAGCGAGAGAGACTCACGTTTGGTATGTTGCCTCCCAGGTGCAAGGGTACGTGATGTCTCGGATCGTGTTTTCCGGGTCCTTAAGGGGGAGGGGGAGCAGCCCCAAGTCGTAGTCCACATTGGCACTAACGACATAGGTAGGAAAGGGGACAAGGATGTCAGGCAGGCCTTTAGGGAGCTAGGATGGAAGCTCAGAGCGAGAACAAACAGAGTTGTTATCTCTGGGTTGTTGCCCGTGCCACGTGATAGTGAGATGAGGAATAGGGAGAGAGAGCAATTAAACACGTGGCTACAGGGATGGTGCAGGCGGGAGGGATTCAGATTTCTTGATAACTGGGGCTCTTTCTGGGGAAGGTGGGACCTCTATAGACAGGATGGTCTACATCTGAACCTGAGGGGCACCAATATCCTGGGGGGGAGATTTGTTAGTACTCTTTGGGGGGGTTTAAACTAATTCAGCAGGGGCATGGGAACCTGGATTGTAGTTTTGGGGTGCGAGAGATTGAGATTAGAGAGGTCAGGAGCACAGTTTTGACTTCGCAGGAGGGCGGCAGTGTTCAGGTCTGTGGTTTGAAGTGTGTCTATTTCAATGCCAGGAGTATACGAAATAAGGTAGGGGAACTGGCAGCATGGGTTGGTACCTGGGACTTCGATGTTGTGGCCATTTCAGAGACATGGATAGAGCAGGGACAGGAATGGTTGTTGCAGGTTCCGGGGTTTAGGTGCTTTAGTAAGGTCAGAGAAGGGGGCAAAAGAGGGGGAGGTGTGGCGCTGCTAGTCAAGGACAGTATTACGGTGGTAGAAAGGATGCAAGATGGGGACTC
This sequence comes from Scyliorhinus canicula, assembly GCF_902713615.1. Lineage (NCBI taxonomy): Eukaryota > Metazoa > Chordata > Chondrichthyes > Carcharhiniformes > Scyliorhinidae > Scyliorhinus > Scyliorhinus canicula. The sequence continues at coordinate 188,527,006 of NC_052148.1, forward strand.
TTCTTCCGAGGTAGTATGGGCTGAGGTTAGAAACAGGAAAGGAGAGGTCACCCTGTTGGGAGTTTTCTATAGGCCACCTAATAGTTCTAGAGATGTAGAGGAAAGGATGGCGAAGATGATTCTGGAAAAGAGCGAAAGTAACAGGGTAGTTGTTATGGGAGACTTTAACTTTCCTAATATTGACTGGAAAAGATATAGTTCGAGTACATTGGATGGGTCGTTCTTTGTACAATGTGTGCAGGAGGGTTTTCTGACACAATATGTTGACAGGCCAACAAGAGGTGAGGCCACTTTGGATTTGGTTTTGGGTAATGAACCAGGCCAGGTGTTAGATCTGGAGGTAGGTGAACACTTTGGAGACAGTGACCACAATTCGGTGACCTTTACGTTAGTGATGGAAAGGGATAAGTATACCCCGCAGAGCAAGAGTTATAGCTGGGGGAAGGGCAATTATGATGCCATTAGACATGACTTAGGATGTGTTGGTTGGAGAAGTAGGCTGCAAGGGTTGGGCACACTGGATATGTGGAGCTTGTTCAAGGAACAGCTATTGCATGTTCTTGATAAGTACGTACCAGTCAGGCAGGGAGGAAGGGGTCGAGCGAGGGAACCGTGGTTTACCAAAGAAGTGGAATCTCTTGTTAAGAGGAAGAAGGAGGCCTATGTGAAGATGAGGCGTGAAGTTTCAGTTGGGGCGCTTGATAGTTACAAGGAAGCGAGGAAGGATCTAAAGAGAGAGCTGAGACGAGCAAGGAGGGGACATGAGAAGTCTTTGGCAGGTAGGATCAAGGAAAACCCAAAAGCTTTTTATAGGTATGTCAGGAATAAAAGAATGACTAGGGTAAGAGTAGGGCCAGTCAAGGACAGTGGTGGGAAGTTGTGTGTGGAGGCTGAGGAGATAAGCGAGATACTAAATGAATACTTTTCGTCAGTATTCACTCAAGAAAAAGATAATATTGTGGAGGAGAATGCTGAGACCCAGGCTATTAGAATAGATGGCATTGAGGTGCGTAGGGAAGAAGTGTTGGCAATTCTGGACAAGGTGAAAATAGATAAGTCCCCGGGGCCGGATGGGATTTATCCTAGGATTCTCTGGGAAGCCAGGGAAGAGATTGCTGAGCCTTTGGCTTTGATTTTTAGGTCATCATTGGCTACAGGAATAGTGCCAGAGGACTGGAGGATAGCAAATGTGGTCCCTTTGTTCAAGAAGGGGAGTAGAGATAACCCCGGTAACTATAGGCCGGTGAGCCTAACGTCTGTGGTGGGTAAAGTCTTGGAGAGGATTATAAAAGATACGATTTATAATCATCTAGATAGGAATAATATGATTAGGGATAGTCAGCATGGTTTTGTGAAGGGTAGGTCATGCCTCACAAACCTTATCGAGTTCTTTGAGAAGGTGACTGAACAGGTAGACGAGGGTAGAGCAGTTGATGTGGTGTATATGGATTTCAGTAAAGCGTTTGATAAGGTTCCCCACGGTCGGCTATTGCAGAAAATACGGAGGCTGGGGATTGAGGGTGATTTAGAGATGTGGATCAGAAATTGGCTAGTTGAAAGAAGACAGAGAGTGGTAGTTGATGGGAAATGTTCAGAATGGAGTTCAGTTACGAGTGGCGTACCACAAGGATCTGTTCTGGGGCCGTTGCTGTTTGTCATTTTTATAAATGACCTAGAGGAGGGCGCAGAAGGATGGGTGAGTAAATTTGCAGACGACACTAAAGTCGGTGGAGTTGTAGACAGTGCGGAAGGATGTTGCAGGTTACAGAGGGACATAGATAAGCTGCAGAGCTGGGCTGAGAGGTGGCAAATGGAGTTTAATGTGGAGAAGTGTGAGGTGATTCACTTTGGAAAGAATAACAGGAATGCGGAATATTTGGCTAATGGTAAAATTCTTGGTAGTGTGGATGAGCAGAGGGATCTCGGTGTCCATGTACATAGATCCCTGAAAGTTGCCACCCAGGTTGATAGGGTTGTGAAGAAGGCCTATGGTGTGTTGGCCTTTATTTGTAGAGGGATTGAGTTCCGGAGCCATGAGGTCATGATGCAGCTGTACCAAACTCTGGTACGGCCGCATTTGGAGTATTGCGTACAGTTCTGGTCGCCTCATTATAGGAAGGACGTGGAAGCTTTGGAACGGGTGCAGAGGAGATTTACCAGGATGTTGCCTGGTATGGAGGGAAAATCTTATGAGGAAAGGCTGATGGACTTGAGGTTGTTTTCGTTAGAGAGAAGAAGGTTAAGAGGTGACTTAATAGAGGCATACAAAATGATCAGAGGGTTAGATAGGGTGGACAGCGAGAGCCTTCTCCCGCAGATGGAGGTGGCTAGCACGAGGGGACATAGCCTTAAATTGAGGGGTAATAGATATAGGACAGAGGTCAGAGGTGGGTTTTTTACGCAAAGAGTGGTGAGGCCGTGGAATGCCCTACCTGCAACAGTAGTGAAATCGCCAACATTGAGGGCATTTAAAAATTTATTGGATAAGCATATGGATGATAAGGGCATGGTGTAGGTTAGATGGCCTTTAGATTTTTTTCCATGTCGGTGCAACATCGAGGGCCGAAGGGCCTGTACTGCGCTGTATCGTTCTATGTTCTATGTTCTATGTTGTTGAATGAAGTGCATCTGGGATTTTATCAGTGCATCAACTTCAAAATCACTGCTCAGTTTTTAAAAAAATGGGTGGTGGGATTTTCTGCTCCTGCTGCTGTTGAATGCCGTTGGGAAACCGATGGTTGGGGTTGTGCTGCTGGCAAGACCAGCAAATCCTGCTGCCAATGAACGGCCGGAGAATTCTGGGCAGTATTTTATTTGTGGAACTCAACTTTCTTCATTATCTTAATCCATGTTTTAAAGTTTGTTTATAGTTTTAATTAGGGGCCTCACGGTAGCATGGTGGTTAGCATCAATGCTTCACAGCTCCAGGGTCCCAGGTTCGGTTCCCGGCTGGGTCACTGTCTGTGTGGAGTCTGCACGTCCTCCCCGTGTGTGCGTGGGTTTCCTCCGGGTGCTCCGGTTTCCTCCCACAGTCCAAAAATGTGCGGGTTAGGTGGATTGGCCATGCTAAAATTGCCTGTAGTGTAAGGTTAATGGGGGGATTGTTGGGTTACGGGTATACGGGTTACGTGGGTTTAAGTAGGGTGATCATTGCTCGGCACAACATCGAGGGCCGAAGGGCCTGTTCTGTGCTGTACTGTTCTATGTTCTATGTTCTATTCTATCTTGACCGCAGTTTCGTAGGTCGTAGCATTCTCGATCACGGAGGAGAGTCGGTGGCACACCCGGGCATGTAGTAAGCTCAGCTTGCGAATGCCATCGACAGCAGTCGCTGAGGAGTCAAGATAGTCCTCAAAGCACCGGAGCCAATATTTAAAGATTTCCGGGGCTTCTGGCGACCGAGCGACGAGGTTGAGTTTTTCCGGCTTTAGAGCGCTGTCCATCTTGATGCGTCTGATGATTAAATTGAGATACCCTCAATTACGACACAGGAGAGAAGATTGGCAATTCAAAGGCTTTAATCATCAGAGAACTGAACAGCAGCCGAGAAGTGTGCTCACCACATGCTGCCGAGTCTCATCTTATATACCGTTTCCTGGGGGCGGAACCAGAGGCGGAGTCCCACAGGGTTCCAAGCCCGGTCTTAAAGGGCCAATGTATTAAAGGTAAGGTACAGTTACAGCAGCTACTGATACCATTCATAACAGGGATTTTTACAGTAACTTCATTGCAGTGTTAATATAAGCCTACTTGTCACAGTAATTAAGATTATTATTATTATTATTCCACAGGTTTACCATTCTCTGGCTGAAAGAATTTCTCCTCAGTGCCGTCCGAAGTGGTTTATCTTGTATCCTTCGAATGTGACTCCTGGTCCTGGGCTCCCCCACCATCGGCAACATGCTTCCTGCATCTACCCTGCCCAGTCCTGTTAGAATTTTATACTTTTCTATGTACTTTTCTCATTCTTCTGAACTCAAGCGAATATAATTCTTACCGACTCAATCTCTCCTCATATGTCTGTTCTGCCATCCCCAGACTTTGACATGCCTCACAGGTTTTCACCACTTTCTCAACATCACTGTTGGTTCCTCACCAGTAGGCCATCTCGCTGGCAAGCTGCCAGGTACATTCATTCACTTGATGTAATCAAGCTTCAGGCATCAGAACTTGTTTTCCTTTTGTCTCCCTTCTGATGCACCAAGCTCATCTCCATAAGGCCAGAAACAGCCTGGATATCTGTTACTTTCTGTAATGTGTCAGACCATTACTAGAATCCCTGCAGTGCAGAAGGAGGCCATTCGGCCCATCAAGTCTTCACCGACCCTCTAAAAGAGCACTCTACCCAGGTGTACTCCCCGCCCTATCCCCTAACCCCATCTAACTTGCACATCTTGGACACTAAGCGACAATTTATCATGGCCAATCCACCTAACTGCACATTTTTGAACATTAAGGGGCCAATTCACCTGGCTACTTTGCGGCGGGCATGCTGGATGAATGGCAGGAGAGCCTCAAGTCGGGCTTCGCACCGAGGGCGAAACCTTGCACGAATTGCCCGACTCACTACGCCCGGTGTGATCCAGATCATGTCCTCGCTCAGCCTGATCCAGATAACAATATTTAAATGAGCCATTAATATCCCAACACCATATTCACATGACATCCGGGAGTTAACGGCTGCGCTTGCGAGATCTCAACCAGGTACTGCGTAGGACTGGTTTCTACAATCATGGACCAGGCGTAATGGCATCTCGGGGGGGGGGGGGGGGGGGTGTCTTGCCGGCCATTAGAGCCCTCTGGGATGTCAGGGACAGGGCAGGCTAGTACATTGGCACTCCCCCTGGCACTCAGACATCTTGGCACTTACAGCCTGGCAATGCAACACGGCCAGTTCCAGGGGCACTGCCAGGATGCTCAGCTGGCAGTGCCATGGTTCCTGGGTGTCAGGTTGGCACTGCCAAGGGTCAGGGCCTAGAGGCCATGACCATGAAAGCTGAGTGTTCAGATAGGGAGATTGGGGAAACCTTTCAAAATGCCACCCTGATGTGTGAGGAGGCGGTCCTGTTGCCGATCTCAGCACCCCAGTGCTGGCAATCATTCAAAGCGTGCCTGGACAGGGAGAAACTCCCCAAGGCCCGAAAAAGGGCTAAGTGCTGTTGAATAGTGGTCCCAATCTCGGCACTGCAGCCTTCATCAAACACCCTGCCAAATGTGCCGGAAACTATGCTTTGACATTTTTCGGTTGAATCGTGCCCATAAGTTTCGATCTTGCTCTGCCTTGGTCTCCTATTGCAACAATGTCATTCACTATATAGCTACAGATCAGGAATTTTCCCATAATTCTGTCCGAGTATTATTGGATGCATCTTGATTAACACATAACCTGGGCAGGACTAGAACCGATGTCCTAGGGGGGTGTTTTCTAGAGCTGTTGGGGAGGGTTTAAACTAATGTGGCAGGGGGATGGGAACCGATGCAGGAAGTTGGAAGGTAGTAAAACAGGGACAGAAGCAAAAGGAAGTAAGGGGGAAAGTGCAAGGCAGAGAAGACATAGACAAAAATCTAAAAGGGCGACAGTACAAGGTACAGTGACTGAGGGGAGTTCAGTGAATAGGCCCAGTAATAACAAAAGGAATAAAACTGGAGATGTTAAGATTCAAAACAGAGGTAAAAAAACCAACATAAGTGTACTTTACCTGAATGCTCGTAGTATTTGGAATAAAGTAAATGAGTTGATGGCACAAATCATCGTGAATGACTATGATTTAGTGGCCATTACTGAAACATAGTTAAAGGATGGTCACGACTGGGAGTTAAATATCCGATGGTATCAAACTATTCGGAAGGACAGAGTGGATGGTAATGGAGGTGGTGTTGCTCTGTTATTTAAGGATGACATCCGGGCAATAGTAAGGGATGACATCGGTGCTATGGAGGATAAGGTTGAATCCATTTGGGTGGAAATCAGGAATAGTAAGGCGAAAAAGTCACTGATAGGAGTAGTCTATCGGCCACCAAATAGTAACGATATGGTGAGGCAGGCAATAAACAAAGAAATAACTGATGCATGTAGAAATGGTACAGCAGTTATCACGGGGGATTTTAATCTACATGTCGATTGGTTTAACCAGGTCGGTCAAGGCAACCTTGAGGAGGAGTTTATAGAATGTATCCGCGATAGTTTCCTAGAACAGTATGTAATGGAACCTACGAAGGAACAAGCGGTCCTAAATCTTGTCCTGTGTAATGAGACAGGACTGATTCATGATCTCATAGTTAGGGATCCTCTCGGAAGGAGCGATCACAATATGGTGGAATTTAAAATACAGATGGAGGGTGAGAAAGTAAAATCAAATACTAGTGTTTTGTGTTTAAACAAAGGAGATTACAAGGGGATGAGAGAAGAACTAGCTAAGGTAGGCTGGGAGCTAAGACTTTATGGTGGAACAGTTGAGGAACAGTGGAGAACCTTCCAAGCGATTTTTCACAGTGCTCAGCAAAGGTTTATACCCACAAAAAGGAAGGACGGAAGAAAGAGGGAAAATCGACCGTGGATATAAGAACATAAGAACATAAGAACTAGGAGCAGGAGTAGGCCATCTGGCCCCTCGAGCCTGCTCCGCCATTCAATGAGATCATGGCTGATCTTTTGTGGACTCAGCTCCACTTTCCGGCCCGAACACCATAACCCTTAATCCCTTTATTCTTCAAAAAACTATCTATCTTTACCTTAAAAACATGTAATGAAGGAGCCTCAACTGCTTCACTGGGCAAGGAATTCCATAGATTCACAACCCTTTGGGTGGAGAAGTTCCTCCTACACTCAGTTCTAAATCTACTTCCTCTTATTTTGAGGCTATGCCCCCTAGTTCTGCTGTCACCCGCCAGTGGAAACAACCTGCCCGCATCTATCCTATCTATTCCCTTCATAATTTTAAATGTTTCTATAAGATCCCCCCTCATCCTTCTAAATTCCAACGAGTACAGTCCCAGTCTACTCAACCTCTCCTCATAATCCAACCCCTTCAGCTCTGGGATTAACCTAGTGAATCTCCTCTGCACACCCTCCAGCGCCAGTACGTCCTTTCTCAAGTAAGGAGACCAAAACTGAACACAATACTCCAGGTGTGGCCGCACTAACACCTTATACAATTGCAACATAACCTCCCTAGTCTTAAACTCCATCCCTCTAGCAATGAAGGACAAAATTCCATTTGCCTTAATCACCTGTTGCACTTGTAAACCAACCTTCTGTGACTCATGCACTAGCACACCCAAGTCTCTCTGAACAGCGGCATGCTTTAATATTTTATCGTTTAAATAATAATCCCGTTTGCTGTTATTCCTACCAAAATGGATAACCTCACATTTGTCAACATTGTATTCCATCTGCCAGACCCGAGCCCATTCACTTAACCTATCCAAATCCCTCTGCAGACTTCCAGTATCCTCTGCACTTTTCGCTTTACCACTCATCTTAGTGTCATCTGCAAACTTGGACACATTGCCCTTGGTCCCCAACTCCAAATCATCAATGTAAATTGTGAACAATTGTGGGCCCAACACGGATCCCTGAGGGACACCACTAGCTACTGATTGCCAACCAGAGAAACACCCATTTATCCCAACTCTTTGCTTTCTATTAATTAACCAATCCTCTATCCATGCTACTACTTTACCCTTAATGCCATGCATCTTTATCTTATGCAGCAACCTTTTGTGTGGCACCTTGTCAAAGGCTTTCTGGAAATCCAGATATACCACATCCATCGGCTCCCCGTTATCTCCTGCACTGGTAATGTCCTCAAAAAATTCCACTAAATTAGTTAGGCACGACCTGCCTTTTACGAACCCATGCTGCGTCTGCCCAATGGGACAATTTCCATCCAGATGCCTCGCAATTTCTTCCTTGATGATAGATTCCAGCATCTTCCCTATTACCGAAGTTAAACTCACTGGCCTATAATTTCCTGCTTTCTGCCTACCTCCTTTTTTAAACAGTGGCGTCATGTTTGCTAATTTCCAATCCACCGGGACCACCCCAGAGTCTAGTGAATTTCGGTAAATTATCACTAGTGCATCTGCAATTTCCCTAGCCATCTCTTTTAGCACTCTGGGATGCATTCCATCAGGGCCAGGAGACTTGTCTACCTTTAGCCCCATTAGCTTGCCCATCACTCCCTCCTTAGTGATAACAATCGTCTCAAGGTCCTCACCTGTCAATGCCTCATTTCTATCAGTCACTGGCATGTTATTTGTGTCTTCCACTGTGAAGACCGACCCAAAAAACCTGTTCAGTTCCTCAGCCATTTCCTCATTTCCCATTATTAAAACTCCCTTCTCATCCTCTAAAGGACCAATATTTACCTTAGCCACTCTTTTTTGTCTTATATATTTGTAAAAACTTTTACTGTCTGTTTTTATATTCTGAGCAAGTTTACTCTCATACTCTATCTTACTCTTCTTTATAGCTTTTTTAGTAGCTTTCTGTTGCCCCCTAAAGATTTCCCAGTCCTCTAATCTCCCAGCAATCTTTGCCACTTTATATGCTTTTTCCTTCAATTTGATACTCTCCCTTATTTCCTTAGATATCTTAGCTAGCACTTTCCAGGAGACTCATCTGGAGTGAGACTCGTACAGAGTGGAGGATTGAAATTTGGTAATTTGGTGCAGTGAGGTAATTCGGTGCAGAGTGTGAGGAGGTGCTCTTTAACCCTGGTAAGTGACTGGTAAGTAGTCTCTCTTTTTCTTTTCATTGTCTAATTTACTTATTTTTATTTTGAAATTGTAGTTGTTTAAGTTTACCAAGGGTTTAAGACATGGCAGGAGATCCCAGACCCGTGTCATGCTCCTCGTGTGCGATGTGGGAGCTCAGGGACACATCCACTGTCCCTGGCTCCTTCACGTGCAAGAAGTGTGTTCAGTTGCAGCTCTTGTTAGACCGCTTGACGGCTCTGGAGCTGCGGATGGACTCACTTTGGAGCATCCGCGATGCTGAGGAGGTCGTGGATAGCACGTTTAGCGAGTTGGTCACACCGCACGTGACACCACTGTTTAAAAAAGGAGGTAGGCAGAAAGCAGGAAATTATAGGCCAGTGAGCTTAACTTCGGTAGTAGGGAAGATGCTGGAATCTATCATCAAGGAAGAAATTGCGAGGCATCTGGATAGAAATTGTCCCATTGGGCAGACGCAGCATGGGTTCGTAAAGGGCAGGTCATGCCTAACTAATTTAGTGGAATTTTTTGAGGACATTACCAGTGCAGTAGATAACGGGGAGCCGATGGATGTGGTATATCTGCATTTCCAGAAAGCCTTTGACAAGGTGCCACACAAAAGGTTGCTGCATAAGATAAAGATGCATGGCATTAAGGGTAAAGTAGTAGTATGGATAGAGGATTGGTTAATTAATAGAAAGCAAAGAGTTGGGATAAATGGGTGTTTCTCTGGTTGGCAATCAGTAGCTAGTGGTGTCCCTCAAGGATCCGTGTTGGGCCCACAATTGTTCACAATTTACATAGATGATTTGGAGTTGGGGACCAAGGGCAATGTGTCCAAGTTTGCAGATGACACTAAGATGAGTGGTAAAGCGAAAAATGCAGAGGATACTGGAAGTCTACAGAGGGATTTGGATAGGTTAAGTGAATGGGCTAGGGTCTTGCAGATAGAACATAGAACATAGAACAGTACAGCACAGAACAGGCCCTTCGGCCCTCAATGTTCTGCCGAGCCATGATCACCCTACTCAAACCCACGTATCCACCCTATACCCGTAACCCAACAACCCCCCCCCTTAACCTTACTTTTATTAGGACACTACGGGCAATTTAGCCTGGCCAATCCACCTAACCCGCACATCTTTGGACTGTGGGAGGAAACCGGAGCACCCGGAGGAAACCCACGCACACAGGGGGAGGACGTGCAGACTCCACACAGACAGTGACCCAGCCGGGAATCGAACCTGGGACCCTGGAGCTGTGAAGCATTTATGCTAACCACCATGCTACCCTGCTGCCCCAGATGGAATACAATGTTGACAAATGTGAGGTTGTCCATTTTGGTAGGAATAACAGCAAACGGGATTATTATTTAAACGATAAAATATTAAAGCATGCCGCTGTTCAGAGCGACTTGGGTGTGCTAGTGCATGAGTCACAGAAGGTTGGTTTACAAGTGCAACAGGTGATTAAGACGGCAAATGGAATTTTGTCCTTCATTGCTAGAGGGATGGAGTTTAAGACTAGGGAGGTTATGTTGCAATTGTATAAGGTGTTAGTGAGGCCACACCTGGAGTATTGTGTTCAGTTTTGGTCTCCTTACTTGAGAAAGGACGTACTGGAACTGGAGGGTGTGCAGAGGAGATTCACTAGGTTAATCCCAGAGCTGAAGGGGTTGGATTATGAGGAGAGGTTGAGTAGACTGGGACTGTACTCATTGGAATTTAGAAGGATGAGGGGGGATCTTATAGAAACATTTAAAATTATGAAGGGAATAGATAGGATAGATGCGGGCAGGTTGTTTCCACTGGCGGGTGACAGCAGAACTAGGGAACATAGCCTCAAAATAAGGGGAAGTAGATTTAGGACTGAGTTTAGGAGGAACTTCTTCACCCAAAGGGTTGTGAATCTATGGAATTCCTTGCCCAGTGAAGCAGTTGAGGCTCCTTCATTACATGTTTTTAAGGTAAAGATAGATAGTTTTTTGAAGAATAAAGGGATTAAGGGTTATGGTGTTCGGGCCGGAAAGTGGAGCTGAGTCCACAAAAGATCAGCCATGATCTAATTGAATGGTGGAGCAGGCTCGAGGGGCCAGATGGCCTACTCCTGCTCCTAGTTCTTATGTTCTTATGTTCTTATAATCGAAATGGTAACCAGAAGAAAAACAGAAGGTGGACGTTTCCCATACTTTGGCAGAGTGTGGTAGCGGGAGGGTAAGGTGGCTTCAGCTCACTGGCAGAGACAGCAAGATTTGCATAGACTCCGGAGAACCCCTACAGTGTAGAAGGAGGCCATTCAGCCCATTGAGTCTGCACCAACCCTCCAAAAGATCATTCTACCTCAATCCACTCCCCAACCATATCGTCGTAACCCCACACATGGATCATGGCCAATCCACCTACCCTGGACATCTTTGGACTGTGGGAGGAAACAGGCGCACCCGGAGGAAACACGTGCAGACCCGGGGAGAACGTGCAGACTCCGCACAGCCAGTCGCCCAATGCCGGAATTGAAACCGGGGTTCCTGCCTCTGTGAGGCAGCAGTGTTAACCACCTTCAACTGAGTGGTTAAAATAATCGGGTGTTTCATGTAATGGCCGTTCAAGGTAGAGGATGGCTGCTGAAATATCTGCCCTTAGATTTTCAGAGGCCTCCCTCACCAAACTGCTGGATGCCGTGGAGTAATGTAATGACGTCCTCTACTCACACACAGAGAGGAGATCATCAATAAAGAAGACAAACGCAGCATGAGAGGTGGCAGCAATGTTTGTAAACGCAACTCCCTGCAGAGGAGGATGGGCAGCCAATGCCACGAAAGGATGGAAGATCTTTCACGTTCTGCCAGGATAGGTCACCCTTCTCATCACTCTCTCACTCACACACCCACCACACAGCCACGGGGAAGTCACTCAGAGCCAGCTCAAAGGACACCACACTCGCTCTCCCACACACATCTTCATCTCCCCTGCTGTCCTCATTACCTTGGTGGTCACACTCACCATCGTCACATGCCAGGCATCCTGATCATCTGCGATGACACACAACCTTCTCACACTCTCTCCATCTGTCTTCATACAGGACAAGTTGGCCTGCAATAAGAGGGAAAGATTGCAGATGGGCAGAGAAATGCCAGAATTGAATGTCCTCTGTGCATTCAAGGAGAGACCCCTCTAGTTTCCTGGGGAGGAACTCGACCACTCCTGTGCTGAGGGTGAGGTGGGTGCGAAAAAAAAACACAGGACCGAAAACACCACCATATATCACACCAAACTGACAACAGTGGTGTAGTCTCTATCGTTATACCTGAGCCATATGCTAATTACAATTCCCTTACCTTGCTGGCACATCAGAGGAGCAGCCTAGAGCCCACCACTGAGACCAGCTCAGATTAATTCTCACAAGTGGAGATCAAAGAGGTGTCTCAGACTTCACCTGCACTCTCCACCAGCACAGAGACATACACCTTGGTGAGATTTAGGATTATATATACATATATATATTAGTGCCGGCACTCTAAGGCAACCTGGTCAACGCAGCAAGGGTGACAGTTGTAGTGGAGACCTTGGTGCAGAAGTCCTATCCTGCACTGGTGCAAGCAATGGACTCTATTGTGCAGGCACTTGTGGGCATTCACAAATTCCAAAGTCAGAGGATGGTGGGGCTTCTCAACCTCACTTCAGCGGCCCACTATGCCAAGGAGGAACCCAATGACCTTTGGGCACCCATAGGAAAGAGGAGAAGCTGGTGCACAGCCAGGGCCATCTACCCAGGTGACTCTGAGAGCGCCCAGCCCATCCAAATGCCATTTTCTGTGAGCAGTTTAGCTCCAGTCCACTGATGAGCATGGCAGTGCTATATAGCAGCAGGCCAAAAACAGGCCGAGGCTTTCCACGTCTCAGACATCCAGAGAACATCCGCCAAGCTCATCACAGACAACAGGGTTGTGGCAGGGAGCAGGCTGCCTCCACCTCTGCTGTGGATCAAGGGGATACACCAAGTCCCACTGACAGTGTTAGAAAGGTTAAGAAGGTCTAGTTGCACAACATGGGCATGGATTCGGAACTTGTAATTGTGGTCACATATGTAAATAAGCGCCCATCTCTGTAAATAAACTCTCACTTATTGCAACCTCTCTATGGCTCATTGATCTGATGAGATGTCTTCCTGTAGTGCCGTTCAGACAACTGCGTCTGTGTTCCACAGAAAGACTGATGCTCAGGCCAGAGCCTTCTCCATCTGCAAGGTTGCCAGCACATTGGTGGTGTCCTCTCACAGTGACAGAATACATCAGTCATGTCTTTCCCCTTGGTAATGCGCACACCCCCTCAATGTTCAGGGCTACCGTTACTCAATATGGTCATTGTCAATGTGTGCTCTCAGCACATGTTGCCCAATGGCTCTACAATAAAGTGAGCTTTGGCCACTGATGACATGGAACCTCGAGTGCACAGACCATTAAGGAGGGCTGCGGATCAGGAGAGGTGAAACTGTCCACGTGACATTGTCATGATATGACTTTGCTCACTGAGAGTGAGCGTAGTGTCTTCAGCCAGAGAAGAGGCAGACATTTGCGGTAGCTCCTTGAGGATCGATGCACTGCACCCACTGCTGGGACTATGGGCAACTGCTTCTTCCACATGAAAAGAACCATTTCAGTGACTGTGTGCACTCCCGGCAGTCAGGCAGGAGAGCTGTGCTCATAGAGGGGTTGTGAGCATGATGGGACATTATTATTCGCATTAATCATCACTGTACATGAATCAAGCGGATAGGACCATATGACCATAAGACATAGGAGTGGAAGTAAGGCTGATGGGCATTTCAACTCCACCTACCAGCATTCTCCCCATAGCCCTTAATTCCTCGCAACATCAAGAATTTATCTATAAGATAATGTCCCATGTGCTTCTGTTCCATTGCCACTGCATAATGGTCAATCTCCTCACCCTCCAGGACCACCTCTCCATCATTCACTTTGATGTCCTCCTCACCTGAGGAAATGTGCTACTGCTCCATCTCCTCCTTCCTCCCTCCGTTGAAGTGTAAGGTTGTGAAGGGTGCAGCAGGTGACCACGATGCAGGACCATCTGTGGACTGTACTGCAGAGTGCCACTAGACCTGCCCAGGCACCAGAACTTTATTTCCAGCATCCCTTTTGTCTGCTCCAACAAAGTGCGAGTAGCAACATGAGCCTCATTGTATCTGGCATCAACTGCACTCTGCGGCCTCTGCTCAGGCGTTATCAATTACGTCCCTCAGTAGACATTCCCTGTGGTATTCCAGAGGAGCCAATTCTATATCTGCCCTGAAAAATGGTGGGCTCTCAGAGCAACTCAAGATATATGAGTCGTGCACACTCCCAGAGAACCTCGCCCACACCTGGAGATTGCGCTTTGTATGGTTGTGGACCAGCTGAACATTAAGGGAGTGGAAGCCTTTGCTGTTGAAGGGCTGCACCTTTTAATGCCCCGGGGATCGGAAAGCTTTACGAGTGCAGTTGCTGCCACCCTGCATTTGTGGAAAGCCAGAAATCTGGGTGAATCCTATAGCTCTTGCACCCTGGCTAACCTGATCCTGGCTGGAATTGATGTTGTTTTGAGCCCTTGCAAAGAATGTAGCGGTCACCTTCGCGATGCATTTATGAGTGGGAGCCTTGGAGCCCGAGAAGGAGCCAGTCGCTTAGAAATTGATGACATCTGTGACTTTCAAAGCAGCACAAAGTGGATGCTCGACAGGTCCCGCCAATGGAAACTCCTGCAAAAGAATACACAAGTTAGCCACGGTGACCCTGGACAGATTAAGTCTCCTTCGACACTGTTTGTCAGTTATTTCCAGAGAAGTCAGATGCCATCTGTGCACCATGCGTTGTTGAAGGTACCTCTGAGTGATCGCTCTCTGGGGTCCATCCTGTGGCAGTGGAACAGGACCCGACAGGCCCTGCTCTTGCCTGTGGAGAGCCTGATACCTCTGTTGACGTCTTCTCTCCTCTCAATGCGCAAGAAAAATGATAGTTCCACAGGCCCCATTTCTCCCTCTTGCTAATCACTGCAAAGGAAAAGGGGGAGAAAGTTTTCAGCTCCAAGGATTGACTTCCTTTCCCATTTACCTCAGGTAGCTGCAGCTCGACATATAGTGACCTGTCCCTCAACAACCTGCAGAATGGACAAGACCCCACACCACCTTTCCCTGCTCAGCTTGACCAAGTGGCCACACTGTTTTCTGAGCTCTCAAGGAGCAGGCATTTATTCCTTATTTCATATTGGCCCCATGTGCAACACGGCTAATTGGGGGCCTTGTGAAGATGCATCTGATGGATCAGGGCACTCTGTTTAGCCTGTATGATCTTGCTCACTATCAAAGCGGATGTTTGTGCTCGCCCAGATGGTGAATGGTGCAGGGAATCCATAGCAGTCACAATGAGGAAGTCAGCGTGCTAGGGGTTAACCCCTAAGTGCCATTCGCACCCTTTAGTGGTGAGTTCATGGGCATAATTGGTTTATCCGTCTGACTGAAGGAATGTTAATTGGTTTGTGGCTGAACGATCTCAACTGCAAAGGGATGTTCATTGTTATCATGCTGCTCCATTAACGTTGATATAATAAGTCACAAACTCACAGGAAACATTCCCGCCACATCTGAGTCGATCCTTCAGATCATCTTCACTGGCCACCCACCCAACTCAGTTGCCTGGGCAACCCTTCCGACTGTCAGGGTCCCCTGAGAGGCTCAGCAGTTGAAAAATGGAACCTTAGGAAGGGTCAGTTTTAAACTTGTGTTTCTTCCCCTTCTGGTGCTGAGTAATAGAAACGTAGAAAATAAGAGCAGGAGTAGGCATTTTGGACCGTTAAGCCTGCTCCGCAATTCAACATGATCACGGCTTACTTTCTTCTTCAATGCCTGACTCCAGTTCTCTCCCCGTACCCTTAGACACCTTCAGAGTCTAGAAATCTAACTATTTCCATCTTAAAAGGCTCAACAGCCTTCTGTCGTAGAGAATTCCATAGGTTCACCGCCCTCTGAGTGAAGAAGCTTCTCCATCTCAGTCCTAAATGGTCTACGCCATATACTTAGTCTGACCCCTTATTCTAGACCTCCCAGCCAGAGGGAACAATATCCCTGAATCCAGTCTGTCCACCCATCAGAAATATATACATTTCAAATAGATAATCTCTTATTCTTCTAAATTCCAGTGAATACAGGTCTAGTTGACCCAATCTCTCCTCATACGACATTCCAGCCATCCTAAGAATCAGTCTGGTGAACCCTTGCTGCACTCAATCTGCAGCAAGAATATCATTTCTCGGGCAGGGAGATGAAAACTGTACACACTATGCCAGTGTGGCCTCACCAAGGCCCTGTACAGCTGCAGTAAAACATAATTCCTGATGTACCCAAGCCCTCTTGCAATTAAAGCCAATGAAGGCTTTGCGCAGGTGAAGTAGACACATCCTGAGTGAGTGACACACATCCAGAGTGGGAATTGGAACTTGGTAATTAGGTACAGTGAGTTATTTCGGTGCAGAGTGGGAGAAGATGCTTTTTCCCAACTGTTTTGTTCTCTTTCTTCTGGCCTGTAACTGTTAATCTGCAGGGAGAGAACCAGAGAGCATCCTGGGAAGGTAAGTGATTGTTATTACCTTTTCAAATTGTGTGTGTGGTTGGGGGGGGGGGGGGGGCAGAAGTGGCATCACAGTAAAGCTGTGATCTGATTGGCTGGTTGGGAATCTGTTCAATTTGAAAAAAAACTCTTGCCAAAGAAAATCTAATTGATTAACTAGATAGTGGAGTAACTATACCGGAGGGCAGAGATCAGTATTTAGCATTTAATTTTACAGTAAAAATCATCTGGCGTCAGGGCCATATAATTAACTGTAACTCAATCTACCAATAATTCAAGTGTTTATTTTAAATTCATTAACTAGTCCTTAAATGTCACTCAGCAGGGTGCAATGCTCCAACTGTGAGATGTGGCAGATCTGTGACACATCCAGCGTTCCTGCCGACTACATCTGCAGTAAGTGTAACCAATGGCAGCTCCTAACAGACCGCGTGGTTTGGTTGAAGCAGCAATTGGATGCACTTAGGAGCATGCAGGTGGCAGAAAGCGTCATAGACAGGAGTTATAGAGATGTGGTCACACCCAAGGTGCAGGCAGAGAGATGGGTGACCAACAGAAGGGGCAGGCAGTAAGTGCAGGAATCCCCTGTGGTTATCCCCCTCTCGAACAGGTATACCACTTTGGATACTGTTGGGGGAAATAGCCCATCAGGGGAAAACAGCAGCAGCCAGAGCCGTGGCACCACGGCTGGCTCTGATGTTCAGAAGGGAGGGTCAAAGCGCAGAAGAGCAACAGTCACAAGGGACTCTACAGTCAGGAGTACAGATAGGTGCTTCTGTGAACGTGAAAGAGACTCCAGGATGGTATGTTGCCTCCTTGGTGCCAGGGGCCAGGATGTTTCCGAATGGGTAGTGGGCATCCTGAAGGCGGTGGGCAAACAGGCAGAGGTCGTTCTGCATATTGGTACAAACGACATAGGCAGGTAAGGGCATGAGGTCTTGCAGCAGGAGTTCAGGGAACTCAGCAGAAAGTTAAAAGACAGGACCTCTTCGGTTGTAAACCCAGGATTACTCCCTGTGCTACCTGCCAGTGAGGCTAGAAATAGGAAGATAGAGCAGCTAAACACGTGACTAAACAGCTAGTATAGGAGGGAGGGTTTCAGTTATCTGGACCACTGGGAGGTCTTCCCAGCCAGGTGTGCCTGTATAAGAAGGATGGGTTGCATCTAAACTGGAGAGGCATAAATATCCTGCCTGCTAGTGTCACACGGGAAGGTTTAAACTAGTATGGCAGGGGGCTGGGTATCGGAACAATAGGTCAGAAGGCAGGGCAGGGAGGAAGTGGTCGAGCGAGCGAACCATGGGTTCCTAAAGCAGTTGAAACACTTGTCAAGAGGAAGAAGGAGACTTATGTAAAGATGAGATGTGATGAATCAGTTAGGGCGCTTGAGAGTTACAAGTTAGCTTGGAAGGCTCTAAAGAGAGAGTGAAGAAGAGCCAAGCGAGGACATAAGAAGCCTTTGGCAGGTAGGATCAAGGATAACCCTAAAGCTTTCTATAGATATGTCAGGAATAAAAGAATGACTAAGGTAAGAGTAGGGCCAGTCAAGGACAGTAGTGGGAAGTTGTGCGTGGAGTCCAAGGAGATAAGAGACGTGCTAAATGAGTATTTTTCATCGGTATTCACACAGGAAAAAGACAAAGTTGTCGAGGAGAATCCTGAGATACAGGCTACTAGACTAGAAGGGTTTGAGGTTCATAAGGAGGAGGTGTTAGCGATTCTGGAAAGTGTGAAATTAGATAAATACCCTGGGCCGGATGGGATTTATCCTAGGATTCTCTGGGAAGCTAGGGAGGAGATTGCTGAGCCTTTGGCTTTGATCTTTAAGTCATCTTTGTCTACAGGAATAGTGCCAGAAGACTGGAGGATAGCAAATGTTGTCCCCTTGTTCAAGAAGGGGAATAGAGATCATCCCGGTATCTATAGACCAGTGAGCCTTACTTCTGTTGTGGGAAAAGTCTTGGAAAGGTTTATAAGAGATAGGATGTATAATCATCTGGAAAGGAATAATTTGATTAGAGATAGTCAACATGGTTTTGTGAAGAGTAGGTCGTGCCTCACAAACCTTATGGAGTTCTTTGAGAAGGTGACCAAACAGGTGGATGAGGGTAAAGCAGTTGATGTGGTGTATATGGATTTCAGTAAAGCATTTGATAAAGTTCCCCATGGTAGGCTATTGCAGAAAATACAGAGGCATGGGATTCAGGATGATTTAGCAGTTTGGATCAGAAATTGGCTAGCTGATAGAAGACAAAGGGTGGTGGTTGATGGGATATGTTCTGATTGGTGTCCAGTTACTAGTGGTATACCACAAGGATCTGTTTTGGGGCCGCTGCTGTTTGTCATTTTTATAAATGACCTGGAGGAGGGCGTAGAAGGATGGGTGAGTAAATTTGCAGATGACACAAAAGTCGGTGGAGTTGTGGACAGTGCAGAAGGATGTTACAAGTTACAGAGGGACATAGAACATAGAACATTACAGCACAGAACAGGCCCTTCGGCCCTCGATGTTGTGCCGAGCCATGACCACCCTACTCAAACCCACGTATCCACCCTATACCCGTAACCCAACAACTCCCCCCCTTAACCTTACTATTAGGACACTACGGGCAATTTATCATGGCCAATCCACCTAACCCGCACATCTTTGGACTGTGGGAGGAAACCGGAGCACCTGGAGGAAACCACGCACACACGGGGAGGACGCGCAGACTCCACACAGACAGTGACCCAGCCGGGAATCGAACCTGGGACCCTGGAGCTGTGAAGCATTTATGCTAACCACCATGCTACCATGCTGCCATAGATAAGCTGCAGAGCTGGGCTGACAGGTGGCAATTGGAGTTTAATGCAGGAAAGTGTGAGGTGATTCATTTTGGAAGGAATAACAGGAAGGCAGAGTACTGGGCTAATGGTAAGATTCTTGGTAGTGTGGACGAGCAGAGAGATCTCGGTGTCCATGTCCATAGATCCCTGAAAGTTGCCACCCAGGTTGAGAGGGTTGTTAAGAAGGCGTACGGTGTATTAGCTTTTATTGGTAGAGGAATTGAGTTTCGGAGCCATGAGGTCATATTGCAGTTGTACAAAACTCTGGTGCGGCCGCATTTGGAGTATTGCATGCAGTTCTGGTCGCCACATTATAGGAAGGATGTGGAAGCATTGGAAAGGGTACAGAGGAGATTTACCAGGATGTTGCCTGGTATGGAGGGAAGATCTTATGAGGAAAGGCTGAAGAACTTTTGGCTGTTTTCATTAGAGAGAAGAAGGTTAAGAGGTGACTTAATTGAGACATACAAGATGATCAGAAGATTAGATAGGGTGGACATTGAGAGCCTTTTTCCTCGGATGGTGATGTCCAGCACGAGGGGACATAGCTTTAAATTGAGGGGAGATAGATATAGGACAGATGTCAGAGGTAGGTTCTTTACTCAGAGAGTAGTAAGGGCATGGAATGCCCTGCCTGAAACAGTAATGGACTCACCAACACTAAACGCATTCAAATGGTCATTGAATAGGCATATGGACGATAAGGGAATAGTGCAGAGGAACTTTAGAGGGGTTTCATAGGACGGCGTAACATCGAGGGCCGAAGGGCCTGTACTGCGCTGTAATGTTCTATGTTCTAAGGTGATAAAATTGAGGGAGAGTGAGGGAATAGGGCCAGTATGGCTCTGCGTAAGAGCAGACAGGGAGATGTTGCTGAAAACAGTGGGACTGGTGGCCTGAAGTGTTTATGTTTTAATGCAGGAAGTATAACACGTAAGGCAGATAAACTAAGAGCTTGGATTAGTACTTGGAACTATGATGTTGTTGCCATTACAGAGACCTGGTTGAAGAAAGGACAGGATTGGCAGCTAAACGTTCAAGGATTTAGATGTTTCAGGCGGGATAGAGGGAGATGTAAAAGGGGTGGTGGAGTTGCGCTACTGGTTAGGGAGAATTTCACAGCTGTACTGCGGGAGGACACCTCAGAGGGCAGCGAGGCTATGTGGGTAGAGATCAGGACTAAGAAGGGTGCAGTCACAATGTTGGGGGTTCACTACAGGCCTCCAAACAGCCATCGGGAAATAGAGGAGCAGATAGGTAGACAGATTTTGGAAATGAGTAAAAGCAACAGGGTTGTTATGATGGGAGACTTCAACTTCCCTAATATTGACAGGGACTCAGTTAGTGCTAGGGGCTTGGATGGGGTAGAGTTTGTAAGGAGCATCCAGGAGGGCTTCTTAAACAACATGTAGATAGTCCAACTAGGGAAGGGGCTGTACTGCACTTCGTATTGGGGAATGAGCCCGGCCAGGTGATAGAAGTTTCAGTAGGGGAGCATTTCGGGAACAGTGACCACAATTCATTAAGTTTTAAAGTGCTGGTAGACAAGGATAAGAGTGGTCCTAGGGTGAATGTGCTAAATTGGGGGAAGGCTAATTATAACAATATGAGGCAGGAACTGAAGAACCTAGATTGGGGGCGGATGTTTGAGGGTAAATAAACATTTGACATGTGGGAGGCTTTCAACTGTCAGTTGAAAGAAATTCAGGAACTGCATGTTCCTGTGCAGAAGAAGGAGAACTACAGCAAATTTCAGAAACTCTGGGTAATGAGAGATATTATAGGCCTTGTCAAAAAGAAAAAGGAGGCATTTGTCAGGGCTAGAAGGCTGGGAACAGACAAAGCCTGTGTGGAATATAAGGACAGTACATAGAATATAGAACAAAAAACGATACAGCGCAGTACAGGCCCTTCGGCCCACAATGTTGCACCGACATGGGAAGTCAAAAACTAAAGGCCATCTAACCTACACTATGCCATTATCATCCATATGCTTATCCAATAAACTTTTAAATGCCCTCAATGTTGGCGAGTTCACTACTGTTGCAGGTAGGGCATTCCACGGCCTCACCACTCTTTGCGTAAAAAACCCACCTCTGACCTCTGTCCTATATCTATTACCCCTCAATTTAAGGCTATGTCCCCTCGTGCTAGCCACCTCCATCCGCTGGAGAAGGCTCTCACTGTCCACCCTATCTAACCCTCTGATCATTTTGTATGTCTCTATTAAGTCACCTCTTAACCTTCTTCTCTCTAACGAAAACAACCTCAAGTCCATCAGCCTTTCCTCATAAGATTTTCTCTCCATACCAGGCAATATCCTGGTAAATCTCCTCTGCACCCGTTCCAAAGCTTCCACGTCCTTCCTATAATGAGGCGACGAGAACTGTACGCAATACTCCAAATGCGGCCATACCAGAGTTTTGTACAGCTGTAACATGACCTCATGGCTCCGGAACTCAATCCCTCTACCAATAAAGGCCATCACACCATAGGCCTTCTTCACAACCCTATCAACCTGGGTGGCAACTTTCAGAGATCTATGTACATGGACACCGAGATCCCTCTGCTCATCCACACTACCAAGAATTTTACCATTAGCCAAATATTCCGCATTACTGTTATTCTTTCCAAAGTGAATCACCTCACCCTTCTCTACATTAAACTCCATTTGCCACCTCTCAGCCCAGCTCTGCAGCTTATCTATGTCCCTCTGTAACCTGCCACATCCTTCCACACTGTCTACAACTCCACCGACTTTAGTGTCGTCTGCAAATTTACTCACCCAACCTTCTGTGCCCTCCTCTAGGTCATTTATAAAAATGACAAACAGCAACGGCCCCAGAACAGATCCTTGTGGTACGCCACTCGTAACTGAACTCCATTCTGAACATTTGCCATCAACCACCACCCTCTGTCTTCTTTCAACTAGCCAATTTCTGATCCACATCTCTAAATCACCCTCAATCCCCAGCCTCCGTATTTTCTGCAATAGCCGACCGTGGGGAACCTTATCAAACGCTTTACTGAAATCCATATACACCACATCAACTGATCTACCCTCGTCTACCTGTTCAGTCACCTTCTCAAAGAATTCGATAAGGTTTGTGAGGCATGACCTACCCTTCACAAAACCATGCTGACTATCCCTAATCATATTATTCCTATCTAGATGATTATAAATCGTATCTCTTATAATCCTCTCCAAGACTTTATCCAAAACAGACGTGAGGCTCACCGGCCTATAGTTACCGGGGTTATCTCTACTCCCCTTCTTGAACAAAGGGACCACATTTGCTATCCTCCAGTCCTCTGGCACTATTCCTGTAGCCAATGATGACATAAAAATCAAAGCCAAAGGCTCAGCAATCTCTTCCCTGGCTTCCCAGAGAATCCTAGGATAAATCCCATCAGGCCCTTATCAAACGCTTTACTGAAATCCATATACACCACATCAACTACTCTACCCTTGTCTACCTGTTCAGTCACCTTCTCAAAGAATTCGATAAGGTTTGTGAGGTTTGTGATTTTTATGTCATCATTGGCTACAGGAATAGTGCCAGAGGACTGGAGGATAGCAAATGTGGTCCCTTTGTTCAAGAAGGGGAGTAGAGATAACCCCGGTAACTATAGGCCGGTGAGCCTCACGTCTGTTTTGGGTAAAGTCTTGGAGAGGATTATAAGAGATACGATTTATAATCATCTAGATAGGAATAATACGATTAGACTTATCTATTTTCACCTTGTCCAGAATTGCCAACACTTCTTCCCTACGCACCTCAATGCCATCTATTTTAATAGCCTGGGTCTCAGCATTCTCCTCCACAAGATTATCTTTTTCCTGAGTGAATACTGATGAAACGTATTCATTTAGTATCTCGCTTATCTCCTCAGCCTCCACACACAATTTCCCACCACTGTCCTTGACTTGCCCTACTCTTACCCAAGTCATTCTTTTATTCCTGACATACCTATGGAAAGCTTTTGGGTTTTCCTTGATCCTACCTGCTAAAGACTTCTCATGTCCCCGCCTTGCTCTTCTTAGCTCTTTCTTTAGATCCTTCCTCGCTTCCTTGTAACTATCAAGCGCTCCAACTGAAACTTCACACCTCATCTTCACATAGGCCTCCTTCTTCCTCTTAACAAGAGATCCCACTTCTTTGGTAAACCACGGTTCCCTCGCTCTACCCCTTCCTCCCTGCCTGACTGGTACGTGCTTATCAAGAACACGCAATAGCTGTTCCTTGAACAAGCTCCACATATCCAGTGTGCCCAACCCTTGCAGCATACTTCTCCAACCTACACATCCTAAGTCATGTCTAATGGCAGCATAATTGCCCTTCCCCCAGCCAGAACTCTTGCCCTGCGGGGTATACTTATACCTTTCCATCACTAACGTAAAGGTCACCGAATTGTGGTCACTGTCTCCAAAGTGCTCACCTACCTCCAGATCTAACACCTGGCCTGGTTCATTACCCAAAACCAAATCCAATGTGGCCTCGCCTCTTGTTGGCCTGTCAACATATTGTGTCAGGAAACCCTCCTGCACACATTGTACAAAGAACGACCCATCTAATGTACTCGAACTATATCTTTTCCAGTCAATATTTGGTAAGTTAAAGTCTCCCATAACAACTACCCTGTTACTTTCGCTCTTTTCCAGAATCATCTTCGCCATCCTTTCCTCTACATCTCTAGAACTATTAGGTGGCCTATAGAAAACTCCCAGCAGTGTGACCTCTCCTTTCCTGTTTCTAACCTCAGCCCATACTACCTCGGAAGAAGAGTCCCCATCTTGCATCCTTTCTGCCACTGTAATGCTGTCCTTGACTAGCAGCGCCACATCTCCCCCTCTTTTGCCCCCTTCTCTGAGCTTACTAAAACACCTAAACCCCGGAACCTGCAACAACCATTCCTGTCCCTGCTCTATCCATGTCTCAGAAATGGCCACAACATCGAAGTCCCAGGTACCAACCCATGCTGCCAGTTCCCCTACCTTATTTCGTATACTCCTGGCATTGAAGTAGACACACTTCAAACCACCTACCTAAACATTGGCACCCTCATGCGAAGTCAAATCTGTGCTCCTGACCTCTATACTCTCAATCTCCCGTACCCCAAAACTACACTCCAGGTTCCCATGCCCCTGCTGAATTAGTTTAAATCCCCACAAAGAGCACTAACAAATCTCCCCCCCAGGATATTGGTGCCCCTCAGGTTCAGATGTAGACCATCCTGTCTATAGAGGTCTCACCTTCCCCAGAAAGAGCCTCAGTTATCCAGAAATCTGAATCCCTCCCGCCTGCACCATCCCTGTAGCCACGTGTTTAATTGCTCTCTCTCCCTATTCCTCGTCTCACTATCACGTGGCACGGGCAACAACCCAGAGATAACAACTCTGTTTGTTCTCGCTCTGAGCTTCCATCCTAGCTCACTAAAGGCCTGCCTGACATCCTTGTCCCCTTTCCTACCTATGTCGTTAGTGCCAATGTGGACTACGACTTGGGGCTGCTCCCCCTCCCCCTTAAGGACCCGGAAAACACGATCCGAGACATCACGTACCCTTGCACCTGGGAGGCAACATACCAAACGTGAGTCTCTCGCTCCCACAAAATCTCCTATCTGTGCCCCTGACTATTGAGTCCCCAATTACTAATGTTCTACTCCTTTCCCCCCTTCCCTTCTGAGCAACAGGGACAGACTCCGTGCCAGAGGCCCGTACCCCATGGCTTACCCCTGGTAAGTCGTCCCCCCCCACAAGTATCCAAAATGGTATACTTGTTACTCAGGGGAACGACCGCAGGGGGTCCCTGCACTGACTGCTTCTTCCCAGTCCCTCTTACAGTTACCCATCTATCTTCAGTCTTTGCTGTGACTACCTCCCTGAAGCTTCTATCTCTGCCTCCCGAATGATCCGAAGTTCATCCAGCTCAAGCTCCAGGTCCCTAACACAGTTTTTGAGGAGCTGGAGTTGGGTGCACTTCCCACAAATCAACAGGGACACTGACGGTGTCCCTCACCTCAAACATTCTGCAGGAGGAGCATTGTACTGCCTTCCCTGACATCACCTCTAGATTTAAAAAAAAAAACAAGAAAAAGAAAAAGAAAGGAAGAGCCTACCTGATATTCCCTCAAACCCTGCTCCCGCTGAAAGGTAAGCAAATTTAAAGGCACTCACTCACCTTCACGACAGGCCCCTGCTCCCGCTTCCCAACCACCGTGGTTTTTTTTAGTAGGAAGGAACTTAAGCAAAGAGTCAGGAGGACTAAAAGTGGTCACAAAAAGTCATTGGCAAACAGGATTAAGGAAAATCCCAAGGCTTTTTACACGTACACAAAAAGCAAGAGGGTATCCAGGGAAAGGGTTGGCCCACTGAAGAACAGAGGAGGGAATCTGTGTATGGAACCAGAGGAAATGGGCGAGGTACTAAATTAATACTTTGCATCAGTATTCACCAAAGAGAAGGAATTGTTGGATGTTGAGTCTGGAGAAACGTGTGTAGGTAGCCTGGGTCACATTGAGATCCAAAAAGACGAGGTGTTGGGCGTCTTGAAAAATATTAAGGTAGATAAGGGCAGCACGGTAGCATGGTGGTTAGCATAAATGCTTCACAGGTCCAGGGTCCCAGGTTCGGTTCCCGGCTGGGTCACTGTCTGTGCGTCCTCCCCGTGTGTGCGTGGTTTCCTCCCGCAGTCCAAAGATGTGCGGGTTAGGTGGATTGGCCATGCTAAATTGCCCGTAGTGTCCTAAAAAAAGTAAGGTTAGGGGGGGGTTGTTGGGTTACGGGTATAGGGTGGATACGTGGGTTTGAGTAGGATGATCATTGCTCGGCACAACATCGAGGGCTGAAGGGCCTGTTCTGTGCTGTACTGTTCTATGTTCTATGTTCTATAAGTCCCCAGGGCCTGATGGGATCTACCCCAGAATACTGAAGGAGGCAAGAGAGGAAAGTGCTGAGGTCTTGACAGAAATCTTTGGATTCTCACTGTCTTCAGGTGATGTCCCGGAGGACTGGAGAATAGCCAATGTTGTTCCTTTGTTTAAGAAGGGTAGCAAGGATAATCCAGGGAACTACAGGCAAGTGAGCCTTATGTCAGTGGTCGGGAAACTATTGAAGAGAATTCTTCGAGACAGGATCAGCTATCATTGCAAGCAAATGTACGTATTAGCGAGAGGCAGTACAATTTTCTGAAGGGGAGGTCATAGAATCATAGAATTTACAGTGCAGAAGGAGGCCATTCGGCTCACCGAGTCTGCACCGGCTCTTGGAAAGAGCACCCTACCCAAGCCCACATCTCCACGTTCCCCCCATAACCCAGTAACCCAACCCAACACTAAGGGCAATTTTGGACACTGAGGGCAATCTAGCATGGCCAATCTACCTGACTTGCACATCTTTGGACTGTGGGAGGAAACCGGAGCACCCGGAGGAAACCCACGCACACACGGGGAGGATGTGCAGACTCCGCACAGACAGTGACCCAAGCCGGGAATCGAATCTGGGACCCTGGAGCTGTGAAGTAATTGTGCTAACCACTATGCCACCGTGCTGCCCTAATTGATAGAGTTTTGAGGAGGTCACAAAGATGATTGATGCAGGTAGGGCAGTGGAGGTTGTCGATATGGATTTCAGGAAAGCCTTTGACAAGGTCCATCATGGCAGACTGGTACAAAAGGTGAAGTCACAGGGGATCGGGGTGAGCTGGTAAAATCGATATAGAACTGACTAGGTCATAGAAGGCAGAGAGTAGCAATAGAAGGGTGCTTTTCTGATTGGAGGGCTTTGACGAATGATGTTCCGCAGGGATCTGTGGTGGGGCCTTTGCTGTTCATAGTATATATAAATGATTTAGAGGAAAATGTAACTGCTCTGATTAGTAAATTTGCAGACGACACAAAGGTTGGTGGAATTGCGGATAGCGATCAGTACTGTCAGAGGATACAGCAGGATTTAGATCGTTTGGAGACTTGAGCGGAGATATGGCAGATGGAGTTTAATCCAGACAAATATGAGGTAATGCATTTTGGAAGGTCTAACGCAGGTAGGAAATATACGGTGAATGATAGAACCCTCAAGAGTATTGACAGTCAGAGAGATCTAGGTGCACAGGTCCACAGGTCACTGAGAGGGGCAACACAGATGGAGAAGGTAGTCAAGATGGCATACAGCATGCTTGCCTTCATTGGCCGGGGCATTGAGTATAAAAATTGGCAAGTCATGTTGCAGCTGTACAGAACCTTAGTAAGGCCACACTTGGAGTATATTGTTCAATTCTGGTTGCCACACTACCAGAAGGATGTGGAGGCTTTAGAGAGGGTGCAGAAGAGATTTACCAGAATGTTGTCTGGTATAGAGGGCATTTGCTATGAGGAGAGGTTGAATAAACTTGGTTTGTTCTTACTGGAACGACGAAGGTTGAGGGGTGACCTGATAGAGGTCTACAAAATTATGAGGGGCATAGACAGAGTGGATAGTCAGCGGCTTTTTCCCAGGGTAGAGGGGTTAATTACTAGGGGGCATAGGTTTAAGATGCGAGGGGCAAGTTTAGATGAGATGTACGAGGCAAGTTTTTTTTTAAAAACACAGAGTGTAGTGGGTGCCTGGAACTCGCTGCCGGAGTAGGTGGTGGAAGCAGGGACGATAATGACGCTTAAGGGACATCTTGCTAAATACATGGATCGGATGGGAATAGAGGGATACGTACCCCGGAAGTGCAGAAGATTTTAGTTTGGACGGGCAGCATGGTCGGCACAGGCTTGGAGGGCTGAAGGGCCTGTTCCTGTGCTGTACTTTTCTTTGTTATTTGTTCTTTGTTCAAAGAATGGAGCGACCACTCACCATACCATTTGCCTTCCTAACTGCGTGCTATATCTGCACATTTGCTTTCATTGACAGGTGGACAAGGACCTAGGTCCCTTTGTATGTCAATGTTTCCCAGACTATCATTCAAATCTGATTCTGCCATTCTGGAACTGTTTAAAACACGAGTTAAGTCACAACTTGTGTATTGTGTGTCTTTCATCTCACCTTGTTTCAGATGGAATACAATTCCACTCAAAAGGGATAGAGAGGAGGTTTATGAGTGCAGTTATCAGGAAAAATTGGATAGACTGGGTTGTTCTTCTTGAAACAGAGGAGGCTCAGCAGAGATTTGATTGAGATGTACAAAGTAGTGCGGGACCCCGTATAGAATGGATGGGAAGGGTCTATTTACCTTAGCAGAGAGTTCAGTGAATGGGGAGCATAGATTTAAAGTGATTGGTAGAAAGATTAGAGGGGAGATGTGGAAAATATTTTTCACCCAGAGGGTATTAGGAATCTGGAACTCACTGCTTGAAAAAATTATGTGCTTTCTGATAACCTCCATTCACATTTGAGTAATTTTGAAGTGGTCAGCTAGAAATTGACAGCACTTAACTCTGTTTGAGGTGGTCCAGGAGCGGTCAATCAAAGCTTGATGCCTATAAACATTGCGATTAGAGCACTTCAGAGTTACTCAACTGTGAAGAAAGACGAGTGGAACAATACTGACAACTGGGGTGTGTGGAAGCTGTCAATCACAGCCTAGTAAAATCAATGTCAAAGAGGAATGAATAAATGGCTCGCAGATCAAAGATCTGAGGGGGTTTATATACAGTTGACTGGTTTTCTCTTTTTAGGAATGGACATGTAGTGCTTCTTGTGTCTGAGCCAGCAGGTGTATTGCCCAGGTGAGTGTTAAAGCAGTAACATTTTTAACTGCCTCTGTCTGGACTGCTCTCTACCTCCCTTTTTGGGGGAGCTTCCTGACAGGGGTCTATTTTCATGGGTGGGGGGGATCCTGTCAAGCATCCATTTTCTAGGTGGTGTCTTCTTATCTAGGGGGACTCTATGGGGATGTCCATATTTAGGGAGGTCTCTCAATTTAGCAGGTGTCGATAGGGGGTCTCGTTATTTAGGAGATCTCTGTGTGCGATTTATTTATTTCAGGGGTGTCGGGGGGGTCTTGTAGGGATGGGATGGGCAGATCTTGAATTGTAGGGGGCGAACGGTGGATCTTTAAGGATCTTTGGGGGCAATAACATTAAAGAGTTAACCCCTTGACCCACCACGAGGTTTACCATGTCAGGGCCACATTTGTCAGAACCAGTTGTGATTCTCCGACAGGTGATTCCCGGCCCAGAGGACATGGTTCCCGGCCCTCTAAGTGTATGCAAAGGAGTCTTAATTACCCATTTGCATCCTCCCACAGATGTAGGGCGAGAATCTCAATCCCATCACCAGCGGGGGAGCACGAGCATTGGAAACGGATCTGACACCTGCCGCCGATCCAGTTTTCCTTCACGACACTGGCTTCTCCACCTCATTGGTAACTCTGCCACCAGCAGCACGAGGTGGAGAATTTTGACAAGAAGAGGCAGAAATATCCAAATAATTGAAAAAGGTGCTTGGAGATACGCCTCACGTGCTGTAATCTGCAGGGCTACGGACCAAATGCTGAAAAGTGGGATTTGGCTCGCAGCTCGTTTTTTTAGCCGCCGCAGGTACAGTGGGGCAAGTGGCCCCTTTCTGTGCCATAACTTTCTTTGATTCTAAATCTCAGCATGTAGGAAGTTACATGGAGTTCATCTTGCTCCGGTCCTTGTGATCCGCATACATAAATCCTGACAAGGGCTGCATGGCGGCACAGTAGTTAGCACTGCTACCTCACAGCGCCAGGGACCCGGGTTCAATGTTGGCCTTGTGTCAAAGTGTGTGTGGAGTTTGCACTTTCTCCCCGTGTCCGCGTGGTTTTCCTTCGGGTGCTCCGGTTTCCTCCCACAGCCTAAAGATGTGCAGGTTAGGTGCTAAAATTTCCCCTAATGTACAAAAGGTTAGTGTAATGAACTCCAATTGGCTTTATTGGTTGGCCAATTGGAGTATGAGCTCCCTCAATGATAGCTCATTGAGGGGGCCCATATAAGCACCTGTGTAGGCTTTGTGAAGAGTCTTAAGTTGACTGGACTGCTAGCAGCACTGTTTGTAGCTGCTCCTGTAATATCGTTATTGTAAATAAATATTGGTGTGGTGACGGAACTCCTGCCTCCCGTGGATTACTACAGTTAGACGGGATCGCTGGGTTATGGGAATAGAGTGGAGGGTCTTTCAAAGGGTCTGTGCAGACTCAATGGGCCAAATGACCTCGTTCTGCACTGTAATGATCCTAAAACATGTTGATCCATTGTTCATTCTATGATTCCCCATCCTGCCCCAACAGGGTCTCTTGCTGATCCATGGCCTCTAATGGCCGCTTTGCCAACAGCTACTGCAGCTCCCCAGTGATGTTCACAGCAATGAAGAGTGTCAGCCTCTGATTGACTGACAGCTTCAAAGTGGTGGGCTTCTGTTCCCCAGGTCCTTGATCCCAAGCAAGGCCTGATGCTGTCCACTTAAATGGCTGACTGGCAAAATAGGGCTCTCATCAGCTCTCCAATTGGTTGGTCAGACCCCCATAGCCTGAGTTTTGGTTAGTCCATTTTTAAATAAATTTTGTGTACCCAATTATTTTTTTTCCCAATTAGAGCTTTGTAGAGTCAGCAACAGAATGTTTCCCTCTGAACTCCATGTTGCAACTGTTCATTATTTTAACAGCATGACATCAATAAATCATTTTCTATGACTATCTTAAATTTACAATGGAACTCAGCAGTTCATTATCACTGACAGTTTTGCTTATAAATATAAAGTTGCTTTCATCTCTGAAATTCCTGGGTGAGATAGGACATTATTAAATGGCAATGCTTCCAGGAGTCTTTCATTAATATACCAATACAAGAAGTAATTTCTAAGGTCATGAAAATAATTGCAGGTTGGACATGCAATCAGAAAATTTAGTGAGGTGGAAGATGTTTCCGAGGGCTAAGAGATTGTCAGGCTAGTTATTCTCATATTTGTCCTAATACTGTCATATATTGCTCAGATAGTCATGCAGTCAGCTAGGGATAAATCCCTGAAAAAACGGCCTTGGCTTAACAACACAACATAATCCTGCCCATTACTGTAGGGGAGCACTGGGGTATATATCTAAAATACTGAAAGGGGCAATTAACTGAGAATTTAATCCACCATTCTGGCGTGAACAATCTGTGCACAGGTTTCCCGAGTTGTGTGGAACTTGCTAAGGTCAAGAAAATGAGGACACAGTGTGGAGTCATTGAACAATGAAACTAACATAAATAAAAACTGAAAATGCTTTTGTTATATACGATTCCCCCCCCCCCCCCCCCCCCACCCCCTTCCCCACCCCCCATGCACAGCTGAGTATGAACTCCCTTCGTGATTGGGGGTGGGGTCACCTCTTTTTTAAAAAAATAATTTTTATTGCAATTTTTTACAGAAAATATAACAAACAATGAAAAGCAACAATAAGACACCATAATAACTGTAACCCCCCCCCCTCCCCGCCCCCCAGACCGTATCAACGCATGTAGCACACCCCCTCCAAACCCAGTAAACAACAAGAGAACTTAAAAATAAATTAAAATTAAATAAGCAAACATAGTCAACGTTCTCCCCCCCCCTCTCTTTTCCCCCCCTCCCCCCCGGGTTGCTGCTGCTGCTGACCCAGTACCTTATCGTTGAGCCAGAAAGTCGAGGAAAGGTTGCCACCGCCTAAAGAACCCTTGTACCGATCCTCTCCGGGCGAATTTGACCTTCTCTAGCTTAATAAAACCCGCCATGTCATTGATCCAGGTCTCCACGCTTGGGGGCCTCGCATCCTTCCACTGTAGCAAGATCCTCCGCCGGGCTACTAGGGACGCAAAGGCTAGCACGCCGGCCTCTTTCGCCTCCTGCACTCCCGGCTCCACCCCAACCCCAAAAATCACGAGGTCCCCAGCCTGGCTTGACCCTGGATCCTACCACCCTCGACACCGTCCTCGCCACCCCCTTCCAGAACTCCTCCAGTGCCGGGCATGCCCAGAACATGTGGGCATGGTTCGCTGGACTCCCCGAACACCTGACACACCTGTCTTCGCCCCCAAAGAACTTACTCATCCTAGACCCGGACATGTGGGCCCGGTGCAGCACCTTGAATTGGATGAGGCTAAGCCGTGCACATGAGGAGGAAGAGTTAACCCTCTCCAGGGCATCAGCCCATGTCCCATCTTCGATCTGTTCCCCCAGTTCCCCCTCCCACTTAGCTTTCAGCTCCTCTACTGACGCCTCCTCCACCTCCTGCATTACGTTGTAGATATCAGATATCTTCCCCTCCCCGACCCAGACCCCCAAAAGCACCCTGTCACTCACCCCCCTCGCGGGAAGCGAAGGGAATCCCTCCACCTGCCGCCTAGCAAATGCCTTTACCTGCAGATACCTGAACATGTTCCCCGGGGGAGCCCAAATTTCTCCTCCAACTCCCCCAGGCTCGCAAACCTCCCATCAATGAACAGGTCCCTCAGCTGTCTGATGCCCGCTCTGTGCCAACCCTGGAACCCCCCATCAATGTTCCCCGGGACGAACCAATGGTTCCCCCTTAACGGAGCCTCCATCGAGCCCTCCACTTCCCCCCTATGTCGCCTCCACTGCCCCCAAATCTTGAGGGTAGCCGCCACCACCGGACTCGTGGTATACCTCGTAGGAGGGAGCGGCCATGGCGCTGTTACCAGGGCCTCCATGCTTGTATCTCCACAGGACGCCCTCTCCATCCATTTCCATGCTGCCCCCTCCCCCTCCATCACCCACTTGCGCACCATCGACACATTGGCTGCCCAATAATACCCCGAGAGATTGGGTAATGCCAGCCCCCCACCATCTCTACCCCGCTCCAAGAAGACCCTCTTCACTCTCGGGGTCCCATGCGCCCAAACAAAGCTCATGATACTGCTAGTCACCCTCCTAAAAAAGGCCCAAGGGATAAAGATGGGCAAACACTGAAAGAGGAACAAGAACCTCGGGAGAACCGTCATTTAGACGGACTGCACTCTACCCGCCAACGATAGCGGCACCATGTCCCACCTTTTGAATTCCTCCTCCATCTGCTCCACAAGCCTGGTAAAATTAGGCTTATGGAGAGTTCCCCAACTCCTGGCCACCTGCACCCCCAGGTATCTGAAACTCTTCACTGCCCTCTTAAATGGGAGTCTCCCAATTCCCTCCTCCTGATCACCCGGGTGTACTACAAATACCTCACTCTTGCCGAGATTTAACTTATAGCCCGAGAAGCTCCCAAACTCAGCCAACAGCTCCATCACCCCCGGCATTCCCCCCTCTGGGTCCGCCACATACAACAGCAGGTCGTCCGCATCCCCACCCCGCACCAGGCCCCTCCACCTCCCTGACTCCCTCAGCGCCAAAGCCAAAGGTTCTATCGCCAGTGCAAAAAGCAAGGGGGACAGGGGGCACCCCTGCCTGGTCCCACGGTAGAGCCTGAAGTACTGTGATCTCCTTCCATTGGTAACTACACTCGCCATCGGGGCCTCATAGAGCAACCTCACCCATTTGATGAACCCCTCCCCGAATCCGAACTGCTCCAGCACCTCCCACAGGTACCCCCACTCAACTCTATCAAACACCTTCTCTGAATCCAGCGCCACCACTATCTCCGCCTCCCCCTCCACCGCCGGCATCATAATAACATTTAACAATCTCCGCACATTAGTGTTGAGCTGCCGTCCCTTGACAAATCCTGTCTGATCCTCGTGTATCACCCCTGGCACACAGTCCTCTATCCTGGTGGCCAGGATCTTCGCCAGCAACTTAGCGTCAACATTGAGGAGCGAGATTGGCCTGTATGATCCACACTGCATTGGGTCCTTATCCCGCTTCAGGATCAGAGAGATCAGCGCCTGTGACATCGCCGGGGGCAAAGCCCCCCCTTCCCATGCCTCATTGAAGGCTCGCACCAACAGGGGACCCACCAGATCCGCATACTTTTTATAAAATTCCACCGGGAACCCGTCCGGCCCCGGCGCCTTACCTGACTGCATTTGACCAATCCCCCTGACTAGCTCCTCCAACTCTATCGGCGCCCCCAGCCCCTCCACCAGCTCCTCTTGCACCTTTGGGAAACGTAGCTTGTTCATGAAGCTCTCCATCCCCCCCCCCCCCCCCCCCCCCCCCCCCCCCCCCCCGCCGCTCATCGGTGGCTCCGACCGGTACAGTTCCTCATAGAAGTCCCTAAAGACCCCGTTCACCTCTGCCCCCTTCTGCACCACATTCCCACCCTTATCCGTCACTCCACCAATTTCCCTAGCCGCATCTCACCTACGGAGCTGATGCACCAACATCCTGCTCGCCTTCTCCCCATACTCGTATATCGCGCCTTGCGCCCACCTCCACTGTGCCTCTGCCTTTCTGGTGGTCAACAAGTCAAACTTGGCCTGCAAACTATGCCGTTCCCCCAGCAACCCCTCCTCCGGTGCCTCCGAGTACCTCCTATCCATATCTAGGAGCTCCCCCACCAGTCTCTCCCTCTCCTTCCTCTCCCTCCTTTCCCTATGGGCCCGGATGGAGATCAGCTCCCCCCGGATCACTGCTTTCAGAGCCTCCCAGACCATTCCCACCCGGACCTCCCCCCGTGTCGTTGGTCTCAAGATACCCCTCAATACTTCCCCGGACCCTCCTACACACCTCCTCATCAGCCAGCGTCCCCACATCCAGGCGCCACAGCGGGCGCTGGTCCCCGCCTCCCCCATCTCCAGATCGACCCAGTGCGGAGCATGGTCTGAAATCGCTATGGACGAATACTTTGCATCCTGCACCTTTGGGATCAATCCCCTGCTCAGGACAAAAAAATCTATTCGGGAGTAAACCCTATGGACATGGGAGAAAAAGGAATACTCCCGCGCTCTCGGCCTCCCAAACCTCCAGGGATCCACCCCTCCCATCTGGTCCATAAACCCCCTCAGCACTTTGGCCGCCGCCGGTCTCCTACCTGTCCTTGAACTGGACCGGTCCAGTGGGGGATCCAGCACTGTGTTAAAGTCTCCCCCCATGATCAGGCCCCCTGCCTCCAGGTCCGGAATGTGGCCCAACATGCGCCTCATAAAGCCAGCATCATCCCAATTTGGGGCATATACATTAACCAGCACCACCTTCTCTCCCTGAAGCCTACCCTTCACCATAATATATCTGCCCTCCTTGTCCGACACCACCCCAGACGCCTCGAACGCCACCCCCTTCCCCACCAGAATCGCCACCCCCCGGTACTTTGCGTCTAATCCTGAATGGAAAACCTGCCCCACCCACCCCTTCCTCAGACGAACCTGGTCTGCCACCTTCAAGTGGGTCTCCTGGAGCATAGCCACATCCGCCTTCAGCCCCTTCAGATGAGAAAATACCCTAGTTCTCTTAACCGGCCCATTCAGCCCCCTCACGTTCCAGGTGATCAGCTGAATCAGAGGGCACCCCGCCCCCCTCCCCCACCGGCTAGCCATAGCTCATCGCCTGCTCACCCCAGGCCAGCTCTCCCCGCCCAACCCGTTCCCCATGACGATAACGCCTCTCCTCTACCCCCCCCCCCCACACCAGCTCCTTCCTGGCCATTCCAGCAGCAACCCGGTATCCACCCCCACCTCCCCACCCCAGGCTAGGACCCCTCCTAGCCGCGACGCACCCTCCATGGTACTTTCGTGCGTCAGCTGACTTCTGCTGACCCCGGCAACTCCCGCCAAAACCCGGCCCCTCCCGACATGGGGTCATCCCCCCTCCTGCCACACCTCCTTGGCACCGCTTCAGCGCGGGGAAAAACCAGTAGAGGCCACGCCCCCACCGCCAGCTCCACCCTCCCTGCCCCGCAGCGTGGGAAAGCAGAGGAAAGCCTGGGCTTTCACACTGCCCCACCCCACCCTTCTGACGCAGCTCCCCAAATTCCAGCTCCACCCCATCCCCCAGCCCCGTACATAAGAGAAAAAAAAAACAAACCCCCAACATTCCCCACGTAACCCAAAACCATACCCAACAGACCCACCTGGAAACAGAGCAAAAAACCAGCATAAAAAGCGCATGTCAAAGTTACAAAAACAGCAACAGCAAAAACAGCAATGAACATAGTGCACCGGACCCCGCAGCCCCCAGACCCTAGTTCGAGTCCAGCTTCTCCACCTGTACAAAGGCCCACGCCTCCTCCAGGGACTCGAAGTAGTGGTGCCGGTCCTTATATGTCACCCACAGACGCGCAGGCTGCAGCATTCCAAATTTGACCTGCTTGGCATGCAGCGCCGCCTTCGTCCGGTTAAACCCGGCCCGCCGCTTAGCCACCTCCGCACTCCAGTCCTGGTAGATTCGCACTACCGAATTCTCCCACTTGCTGCTCCTCTTTCTTGGCCCAGCGCAGCACACACTCCCGGTCGCTGAATCGATGGAACAGCACCAGCACCGCCCGCGGGGGTTCATTTGTCTTGGGCCTCCTGGCCAGCACTCCCTCAAGCTCCAGGGGCAAATGGAAGGACCCCGTTCCCATCAACAAGCTCAGCATCGTGGTCACATAAGACGGAAGATCCGACCTCTCCAGCCCCTCCGCCAGGCCCAGGATCCTCAAATTCTTTCGCCTTGTGCGAACGTCCAGCTCCTCCAAGTGGTCTTCCCACTTTTTGTGAAGTGCCTCGTGCAACTCCACTTTCCCCACGAGGACCACGGCCTCCTCCTCCCGATCAGCGGCCTGCTGCTGCAACTCCCGAATGGCCACCCCCTGGGCCGTCTGGGTTTCAAGCAGCTTGTTTGTAGTCGCATTCAGGGAGTCCAGCAACTCAGCCTTCAGCTCCGCAAAACAGCGCAGAAGAGCAGCTTGCTGCTCCTGCGCCCACTTCCACCAGTCCTCGGGTGCTCCGCCAGCCGCCATTTTGTCCTCCTTCCCCCGCTTTTCCTGGGGAGCTGCTGCAGCCTTTTCCTTTGCCCCACTCCGGGTAAGCACCATAAATTTCGGGGAATGTTCCTCCAAACACCTTCCCCCACCGAGAATCGTCGAAACAGTGCCGTTTGGGGCCCTAAAATAGGCCCGAAAGTCCTTTAATAGCGGGAGCTGCCGAACATGCGGCTTAGCTCCGCATCACCGCAACCGGAGGGGTCACCTCTTAACAAGGGCAAACCCGCCTGTATAAAAACCTTGACCTGGGCAGAGGCCCTTCAGGGAGAGGAGTTATAGTTTTGTTATTTTCTGTATACTGTAATAAACCTGTTGTTCATTTTTACCCTACTGTGTGTTCCTGTTGTCTCTCCCATTCAGGTTCTCCACTGGCAACGAGGGTGTTAGATCTGCCCTGGCCGCCGTGCGTTATACAACTGACCCACTTCATCCAGGCACACTGAGACCTCCGCTCTGAATGGTGAGGTTGTTCACATCGTGAAACTGGAACAGTTCGATGCTGGTACCAATGATTGGTCTCAGTAGGTGGAGCAGATGCAATTTATTTTTTTCGGTCGAACACCATCATTGGGGATGAACTACAGGCCTGTCACTTCTGAACCTCGGTCGCTGGAGCAGCCGCCGAGAGGGACCGACCCTGCGACCCAAAATGTTGCGATGGCACACCCAGACAGATTTCCCCTAAACTTCCCCATGTGTGCGTGGGTTTCCTCCGGGTGCTCCAGTTTCCTCCCGCAGTCCAAAGATGTGCGGGTTAGGTGGATTGGCCATGCTAAATTGCCCGTAGTGTCCTAAAAAGTAAGGTTAGGTGGGGGGGGGGGGGGGGGGGGGTGTTGTTGGGTTATGGGTATAGGGTGGATACGTGGGTTTGAATAGGGTGATCAATGCTCGGCACAATATCGAGGGCCGAAAGGCCTGTTCTGTTCTATGTTCTATGGACATCAAGATGGCGGCTGCAGGCCACGAACGGGGCAGAATGTCGGACAAACCAGTGAGGGTGCCGTTCCCCCCTGAATCCCCAGACATTACGGCCCACCTAAAAGCCAAGCATACTACGTTGAAGACAAGGAGGAGGAAGGAGTACCAGCAGCTGCACTGCATGACAGCCCCTAGGGTCACACCCATCCGGATCACATTTAAGGTAAATGCACATCCTATTGAAATGGAGCTTGATACCAGAGCGGCAGTCTTGGAGATCAGCCGCCAGACATTCGCTATGAACAAGTCCGGTCTCCAGGCTCTGGACCTTCGGGACACGGGTACATGATGGACATTGCACACTGGAGAATCTGGGTTCTGCAGCTTGAAACATTCAGCAAGTTATGGCAGCATCGGTAGAGAGGAACAGAGTTAATGGCGGAACAGAGTAAATGGGCAGGTTTCCCGACAGTGAGGGGTGTGTTCAACAGGAAGCCCCATTGACACCGGAGAACCAGAGGATGCCACCATCAGGCACTTGTGAGCTGCCACTGCTGAACAAGCCATGGAGGAACACCATGGAGGAAGAGAGAAATCCCACCCAGCATTTCATCAGAACTGGGGAAAGCTAGAGATGGCATTTGCTGGATTCTCTGTTCCAGAGGCTAAGTGCTGATGCCGGAACTGAATCGGTGATGTTCTACAACCACGGAAGCGGCTCCGGTCCTGGAGCAATTCAGGATCTATGAATGGGCTAACACCAGCCTCACGTGGACTGGGTAATTCCAATGAAAAATGGTGTCCAATTAGCCAGGGTCAGGAATGGCATTGGAGAGGCTGACAAGCAGTAGCTGTGCTCCACTCCCCACACTCACTTATTCCAGCCAACAAGATGGCAGCAAGGAGAGCGGCACCCCGGTTCAGAGTTGCAGAGCTCAAGACCTTGCTGGACGAGGTGGAGGAGGGAGAGGCGTCCCGAGGTGAGAAGGAGGCTGCCACCCACTGCTGTACACTGGGCCTTGGCACAGGTTGCATATACCGTGAGAGCCGTGGGTCCACTGCCAGGTCCGGCCATCAGTGCCGGAAAAAGCTGTGCGACCTCCCCAGTGCGGCCAGGGTGACTAGCCAGCACCATGCACCTGGCACCAACCCCCAGACCACACATCTGTAACCCACCCCCTTCCCAGAAGGCGACCGAACCCCATCTGCTGGCACCCCACGTTGCACCACTTGCCAGCACCCATACCGCCCACCATATACCTATGCCCTGTTGACAAAGGCCACCAGCTGCCCACCCCCGATGCTGCCCATGTCCAACTGCCTAACACTAATTTCTGTCTTCACACCCACCCCAGGAGAGGGCAGCGCACAACCGTAGGGAGAGAGAGAAGACTGGAGGGCCCTGCTGGATTTGCGGCCCCTCACCGTTGTGGAGCGGGTGGGCAATGAGGTAGAGGCCGGCGAGGTAGAGGTCGGCATCGGGGAACCATGTGAGCCCCCGCAGAGTTGAGCTGTCCCCATGATGCGCTTGGCACAGTTATTCATGTTACAGTTGTATAGGACTTTGGTTAGGCCACGTTTGGAATTCTGCGTGCAGTTCTGGTCGCCACATTACCAGAAGGATGTGGATGCTTTAGAGATGGTGCAGAGGAGGCTCACCGGGATGTTACCTGGCTATGAAGAAAGGTTGAGTAGATTAGGATTGTTTTCATTGGAAAGACGTAGGTTATGGGGGGACCTGATTGAGGTCTACAAAATTATGAGAGGTATGGACAGGGTGGATAGCAACAAGCTTTTTCCAAGAGTGGGAGTGTCAATTACAAGGGGCCACAATTTCAATGTGAGAGGGGGAAAGTTTAAGGGAGATGTGTGTGGAAAGTTTTTTTACGTAGAGGGTGGTGGGCGCCCGAAACGCTTTGCCAGCGGAGGTGGCAGAGGCGGGCACGATAGCATCATTTAAGATGCATCTAGACAGGTATATGAACGGGCGGGAACAGAGGGAAGTAGATCCTTGGAAAATAGGCAACAGGTTTTGATAAAGGATCTGAATCGGTGCAGGCTGGGAGGGCAGAAGGGGCTGTTCCTGTGCTGTAATTTCCTTTGTTCTTTGCTCTTGGCACAGCTTCCACACCGCCCCCTCACCTCACCTCCACCATTCCCCACCACCTCCATCTTATCTCCCCCACACCACCACCGCAACCCGCGATTCAACCACGTGTCATGTCTTGCAGGATCACCTGGTGGGCCCTTCTGGTGTCCCCACCCGGGGCCACAACCCCAGGACACATCCAACGACGATGCAGCACCGGACAGCGATGCATGCCTCCAAACGCCTGGGGACGACACCGACTTTCCATCATAGCTGTCTCCGTAACCATCCACAATGCCAGAGACATACCTCAGTGAAGAGGCTTTTGGGGCACTATCTGGTGCGCAGCACACATGCAAGGTGGAAACCACTGAGGGGAAGGTGAGTCATAGCATTTACAGTGCAGAAGGAGACCATTCGGCCCATCGGGTCAGCACCGGCTCTTGGAAAGAGCACCCTACTACGCCTCCACCCTATCCCCGTAACCCAGCAACCCCACCTCACCTTTTTAGACACTAAGGGTAATTTATCACGGCAAATCCACCTAACAGCACATCTTTGGACTGTGGGAGGAAATCGGAGCACCCGGAGGAAACCCACGCAGACACAGGGAGAACGTGCAGACTCCACACAGACAGTGACCCAAGCCGGAAATCGAACCTGGGACCCTGGAGCTGTGAAGCAACTGTGCTAACCACTGTACTACCGTGCTGCCCCCTAGAGTGGGAAAAGGGTGACCCGACCCCAGGGACTTGCTGCCGTCCAGACTTGTCCCAGGCTTCTGGAAACGGCGGTCCCATTGATGCTGGAGTTGCAGTCACAGAGCTGGGGACTACACAAAGGGGTGTCAGAAACCATCCAGCGCCTGCAGGTGCAGTTGGAGGAGTCCAACCGCCTGCAAGGCCAGGAGGCTGTGCCAACCATGCATGCCATCCAGGCCAACACAACAAGGGTGGCGTCTGCGGGGGAGCCCTGGGGGATGGAGGTATTGGCCAGGGCCTGGAGCACTTTGTGCAGGCTGTCGCTGTGGTACAGGACAGGGCTGCCCTGGATATTGCAGCGATGCTCCAGAGCTTGTCCCAGTCACAACAGGTCATGACTGTGGGGGTCAAAGACACTGCCTGGGTGCTGGCTGACCTGAGCCACTCATAGAGGGATGTGGCATAGTCCCTCACATCCACCCCTACCCCGCCCAGAGAATAGAGACCCTGGTCAAGACAAGAGCGAGCCTCCAGGACTGGTAGCGGCAAGTGGCGGGAAAGCTCCAGGAGTTGGCTTCGGCCACACCCCAGCCCCAAGTGCGTCCTGAGGGAGGAGGAGGCGCTGGGGCCCATGCTGCTAACCCCCGCAGGCAATATGCCAGAACAGCACAGTGCCTCAGACTCTGCCCCTTCTGTCCCTGGTGCATCCGATAGGCAGCGGGCAGAACAGGATGGCACCACGGACATCCATGCAGACACGAGGAGAACGTGCAGACTCTGCACAGACAGTGACCCAGCCGGGAATCGAATCTGAGACCATGGAGCTGTGAAGCAACTGTGCTAATCACTTGTGCTACCGTGCTGCCCCAACATCGAACATACAGTGCAGAAGGAGGCTATTCGGCCCATCGAGTCTGCACCGACTCACTTAAACCCTCACTTCCTCCCTATCCCCGTAACCCAATAACCCCTCCTAACCTGGTCACTAAGGGCAATTTATCGTGGCCAATCTATTTAACCTGCACATCTTTGGACTGTGGGAGGAACCCTGAGCACCTGGAGGAAACCCACGCAGACACAGGGAGAACGTGCAGACTCTGCACAGTCATTGACGCAGCAGGGAATCGAACCTGGGACCCTGGCGCTGTGAAGCCACAGCGCTAATCACTTGTGCTACCGTGCTGCCCTTAGTTCTAGACTTCTCTAACTTTGGGAAAAGATGTTGACTATCTACCTTATCTATGCCCCTCATTATTTTATAGACCTTTATAAGGCCATCCCCAAGCCTCCCGTGCTCCAGGGAAAAAATACCCAGCCTAGCCAGCCTCCCCTTATAACTCAGACCAAGCACTGATAGCATCCTCGTAAATCACTTCTGTACTCTTTGTAGTTTAACAATATCCTTCCGATAATAGGGTGACCAGAACTGAAC
Organism: Scyliorhinus canicula; assembly: GCF_902713615.1. Classification (NCBI taxonomy): domain Eukaryota; kingdom Metazoa; phylum Chordata; class Chondrichthyes; order Carcharhiniformes; family Scyliorhinidae; genus Scyliorhinus; species Scyliorhinus canicula. The sequence continues at coordinate 188,569,130 of NC_052148.1, forward strand.
AAAGTATTCCATGTGTGGTCTTACTGATGTCTTGTACAAGTTCAACAAGACGTCCCAACTCCTGTATTCAATATTCTGACCAATAAAATCTAGCATGCTGAATGCCTTCTTCACCACTCCATCCACCTGCGACTCCACCTTCAAGGAGCTATGAACCTATACCCCTAGATCTCTGTTCTGTAACTCTCCCCAACTCCCTACCATTAACAGAGTAGGTTCTGCCCTGATTGATCCACCAAAATGCATTACCTCACATTTATCCAAATTAAACTCCATCTGCCATTTGTCAGCCCACTGGCCGAATTGATCAAGATCCTGTTGCAATCTTATATAACCTTCTTCATTATCTACTATGACACCAATCTTGGTGTCATCTGCAAACTTATTACTCATGCCTCATACATTCTCATCAAAATCATTAATATATATATATAACAATGGACCCAGCATCAATCCCTGAGGCAACCGTGGTCACAGGCCTCCATTTTGAAAAACAACACTCCAAACCACCCTTTGGCTTCGGTCGCCAAGCCAACTTTATTTCCAATTGGCTATTCCGTGAGATTTACCTTTTGCAACAACCTACATGTGGTACCTTGTCAAAGGCCATACTAAAGTCCATGTAGACAACGTTGACTGCACTGTCCTCATCTACCTTCTTGGTAACCCCTTCAAAAAACTCAATCAAATTCGTGAGAAATCACTTTCCCCTTACAAAGCCATGATGACTTTCCCTAATTAGCCCTTGCCTGTCTAAATGCCTGTAGATCCTGTCCCTCCAAATAACTTCGCTGTAATATGTACACTCCTCAAGACATCACTTTTTATTTCCCCAACATTTGTGCCTTTCCCAACAGTAAATACTGATGAGAGATATTCATTTCGTACCTCTCGCATCCCTTGTGGATCTGCACATAGATGATCTTGTTTATCCTCAAGAGGCCCTACCCTCTCCCGTCACCCTTTTACCCTTTATGTACCTGTACAAGCTCTTTGGATTTTCCTTCGCCTTATCTGCCAAGACAATCTCATGTCCCCTTTTTGTCCTGATTTCCCTTAACTCTACTCCGACAAGCTCTATACTCTTCAAGGGATCCAGTTGATCCCAGCTGCCTAGGCATGTCATATGCCTCCTGTTTCCTTTTGAACATGGCCTCAATATCCCGAATCATCCCGGGTTCCCTCCTCTATCAGCCTTACCTTTCACTCCAAGAGGAATGTGCTCACCTCAAATTCTAGTTAACACCTTTTTCAAAGATTCACACTTACCAGCTGCTCCTTGCCTGCAAATCGGCACCCACAATCAACTTTTGAAAGGATGTGTTGCTGCAGCTATACACTTCTCTGCAGTTTAGACGTGATCCTGTCTATCTCTCTATTATATAAGAACACTTTACTTAAGTGAATTTTATTTATTCATAAACTCTCCTGCGGAAAATCTGGTTTTGAGATTTCTCAGGGGTTACGTCTGTCATATTGTGCATTTAATTCTAGCTGTTACGCAGCCTTACTGGTTCAAAATGGAATGGCTTTATATCATGCAGGCTAATACAATATGCAGCATGAGATGTATTTGTAATGGCACATGCATCCAAGACTCCACCAATTATGGCATTTCTATTTAGATCATACAACCATGGATGTACAATGTGCATCTGGAGAACATTTACTGTTGGCTACACTTCCTTGTCACGGTTTTGCCACACATGGATATCAGAATTCTGTCATGGCTTTCTGTCAAGCCTGGAGTGCCTGTGTATGTTTACTGATATACTTATTTTTCAATCCTTCCATTGCCAGCTGGTGGCGTTCCTCTTCCAAATAATGTCTCCCCTGGTCTGTTCCTGAAATAGCAAAATTTAATTAAAAGGATAAATGCAGTTGTATTCCCTGAGCTCAACAAATGTATGTCAGAACTTTAAACCCAACCAATTCATCCCATTATAAGTTTGCCAGCCTTGCATGATTGGAGTCTCCAGGAATTGAAGATCCATATCCAGGCAAAGGTGGGCACAACCCTGAAGAAAAATAATCAGGATATTAAAAAAAAAAAATCGCTTTACTGCTTATAAAACATTGAAAAAGGCAATAAAAATGGCTGTTTGACTGACAGCCAAGCATTATCAAATTGTGTAATGAGAAGTTTTGCTTTCCATTTGGTGTTGGAAGACAGTGGGTCACAGGTTTGGATATGTAGGCTAACTAATGGCAGGAGTATAGCCACAAGTCATGGGAAGAATCTTCATGGTTGACAATCCCTATTCCTTGGTCCTTTAATGTCCCAGCATGCCAACTTAATTTTTCATCAGCCCCCTGTTCTGCATGTCCAATTTTCCTCAGGGAGGTGGGAACGTACCCCACTGATATGTTGATCCAACACTGCATCTGCCACATTTCTGTGTCCCAACGTTGACCCACCCACCCACCTCGCATGCTGGCCCACCGACGAGATTTCCCAATCCTCCAAGATTGATCCAGACTTTAATCTCATGGGTATTGCTATGAGTGTCCCAGGAGAACCCTCACAACAACATTTTAAAAATGTAGGTGACTTTGTTGTTTTCATTTTCTTTGAACATCTCCATTGATTTTTAAAAAATATATAGAAGCACTGGAGATGGGATGAATAGGTTGTTGGATTGTTAATAATGTGTATTGCATCCCGAGCTTAAACAGGCGCAAGGATGTTATGGTCGACTTGTGCGAACCACCGGTTCATCTTAAACTGAAATATAGCATCCAGTTCCAGTCATCACGCTTTAGGAAAGATGAGAAGGCATAAAAAAGATTCACAATGATGGTTCCAGAAATGAGGAACTTCACTTATGTAGATAGATCGGAGAAGTTGGGACTGTTCTCATACAATCGTAGAATCCCTACAGTGCAGAAGAAGGTCATTCAGCCATCGAGTCTGGACACTAAGGGGCAATTTAGCATGGCCAATCAACATAACCTGCACGTCTTTGGACCAAGAGAGAAAACCGGAGCACATGGATGAAACCCACAGGCACAGGGATAATGTACAAATTCTACACAGACTGTTACTGGAATTGAACCTGGGTCCCTGGCACTGTGAGGCAGTAGTGCCAACCACTGAGCCATCTCACTTCTTGGAGGAAATAAGATTGAGGTGAAATTTGAGAAAGTTATTCAAAATAATGAGTGTAAAGTTGCTAGGTTGTATGGACATTTTGACAAAGGACTAACAACATAAACAATTGACTTGAATTCTTTAGCAGCTTTTACATGCTGAATGTGTGGCCATGCTGGGGAGTACTCCCACGTTACTGACACTGTCTAAGTCATCACAATAAACACACAAAGACACAATCTACAACAAGGTGTAGCCATCTGGGATGGCCACTTACATCAAGAAATATGGACATTCACAAAGCTGAAAGGGAAATATGGCCAATGTAAGATTCAGGCAGGCACAGAGCCTGATGTATATTTGTGAGCAGAGAATCCAGACAGCATCGAAACCCCCAGCCGATTAGCATTTTAACGGCCCATCTCTGTAAGGCAAAGGACTGATACTCAGGTAACCGATACAATTCCAGACACATCGACGCCACTTTCTTTACTCAGGAAGCATAAACAGCAAGGTCAATGATCGCTTAGGACATGCCCAGCCATCAAGGCACCCGCCCCTTTATTGGCTCAGATCGAAGGAAATGATCAAGAACTGCCCAATTAATTGGGTCCAAACCCAAGGACTGCCCGAAAGAGCACGAAACTCCAAGGATAAAGAGAGACACTGCCATGTGTTTGATCTCTTTTGGACCTGGCGCTCCGGCAACGTCCATCTCCAACTGCAGCACCACGATCAGAAGCAAGTCCAAGTTCAACGCTCGCTACCAGACGGATGAGCCCAGCTGAGCAGCAGTTACTTCTACAGACCCAGCAGATCCAGATTAGAACAAAGGCCACTGTTCCTCTGACCTAAGCCGGGTACCTGGAGTTAAGTACAGGTTGTTATAGTTGTTAGATGTAGTTTAACTAGTACTGCTTATGTTGCATGTGTAAGTTAATCGTTGTGTGTAAATAAAGTACCATTGATCTTGAACTAACTAATTGGTTGTTGGGTCTTTGATCGGTACCCAGTTGAACCTTGTGGTGGTATTATTTGATACCTGGTGACTCTGAAATCAATATAATATCAATATCTAAAGAAAGGAGAGCAGCCTTAATGACTGCCATATTTATAGCAGGTAAAAAAGGCAACAAAGGCACTGGATGGGGGTAGGGGGGGAGTAAGAGCAGAACAAATGAAATCAGGAGTCAGCCATTTGGTCCCTTGAGCCTGCTCCACCATGGAATAAAATCATAGCTAATCTAATTGTGACTTGACTCCAATTTTCTGCCTTCAGCCCAAAACACATGACTCCCTTGTCAGACAAAAATCTGCATATTAGCCTTGACTCTATTCAATGACCTAGCCTCTGCAGAGAGATTGAGAACCAGAGGGCACAGATTAAGGCAATTGACAAAAGGAACAATGCCAATATGAGGAGTAATATTTTCACAGTGAGTGGTTAGGATCTGGAGTATGTGTGGTGGCCACAGGTGAAGTGCCAGAACTGGAGGATAATGATACCTTTATTTAAGAAGGACACCAGGGATAAGCCAGGTAATTATAGGTTAGTTAGTCTAATGTATGGGTGGGAAATTATTGGAAAACATTCTGAGGGACAGGAAACTTGGAAAGGCAGGGATTGACCAGTGATAGTCAGCATGGATTTGTTGGTGGGAAATCCTGTCTAACTAATTTAATTGAGTTTTTTGAAAAGGTAACATAAATATATTGATGAGGGTAGCACAGTTGATGTGGTTTACATGGACCGCAGTAGGACCTTTGACAAGGTCCCCACATTGAAAGCTGGTCCAAAAGGTTAAAGCCCATGGGATCCAAGGCAAGTTGGAAAATTGGATCCAAAATTGGCTTGTTAATAAGATGCAAAGGGTGATCGTGCGGGGTAGAATTTGAGATTGGCAGCCTGTGGCCAGCAGTGTACCATAGGGATTGGTGCTGAGACCCTTGCTGTTTGTGACATACATTAATGACTTGGATGTGAATGTGGAACGTATAATTAACAAGATGACACAAAACATTGGTGGTTTTGTTGATAGCCAGGAGGATCATGTTAGATTACAGACTGATATTGATCAGCTGATAAATTGGGCAGAGCAATGGCAGACGGAATTTAATCCTGATAAGTGTGAGGTGATGCATTTTGGGAAATCCAATAATAAACACAATGAACAGCAAGTCTCTGTTTGGAGTATTGAGGAGCAAAGGGACCTTGCTTTACAAATCCATAGATCCCAGAAGATGGAAGCACAGGTAGATAGGGTGGTGAAGAAGCATACAGAATGCTTGCCTTCATTAGCCGGGGCACTGAGGATTTGGTACAACTTTATAAAACGTTGGTTGGGCACTGATGGAATATTGGGCTGGATTCTCCATCACCCACAGCCGATAACGGAGTTTTCAATGCAGTAGAGAATCTAGTGTCACCAAGATAAAAGTCTGATGCTCTGGTTCCCCATTGATGGCAGTATCAAGGTTCACATCCCGCGCCAGTGGAAGGATGCAAATAGGTCAAATTTTAATGGGCTGGGTGCTGGATTCTCCAAGCTTGTGTGAATCTACAGCCCTCTGGGCCGGGATTCACATCACCAGGAGTTGTTGCAGATATTTCCCAACGTGACCTTGACGAGGTGGACCTCAGAGTTGCTGTTTAAAAGGAGTTGCCCCCGAAGTTCATCAGAGGGTCCACTCAAAATGCAAATCCTGCCCACCCGGGTCCACGCAGACACCCCCATTACAGAGGGAGAGTCTCTTGTGTGGGTATCTCTTATGGAAGGTCTCTGGTGGCAATCTCCACATTGGCAGATCTGTGGTGGGAGTCTCTCTCATGGGGAACGTCTGGTGAGGATCTTTTATGGGCAGTCTCTAATGGGGATCTGTAATGTGGGTCTCTTTGTATTTAGAGGTCTCTGGCGAAACCTAAAGTGGTTCCTGTTGGCACCAGGTATGTTGCCAAGGTGGGATTCCCTCTACATTAGTATGCTAAAATATTCATAGCGGGTAGAACACCAGTCAGCCTGCACTTACCAAGAAGAACGCCCGATTGTCCTGAACCTCAATGTTTCTATTGTTTGGGGTTGACAGCTGCAGGCAACTTCAAAAATGAAGTGCTTTCAGTTACTTTTTTCCAGCGTTTGGGTGTTCACAAACATTGTAGTTAGGATCAATGAGGTGTACTTCGTATTCACCGTGAAGGGAAAGATAAATAAAGGCTCTTGCTTGCTGTGTATAAACCACTAAGCTGTCAATCAAAGGAAAGTTAAAGGAACTGGACCATGAAATTGAATGAAAACAAAGCATTTTAAAGGATCTCTGGCGATGAAGGGTTGTGAAAATTCTAGGATGACTCAGACGCTTAAAAAAAAAACTGCAGTGTTCAAAGCATAGGGCTGAGTGAGCAGGTATAGAGAAAGGGAAAGTACTTGAGGCTTCCTGGTTTTGTATCTACAATGAGCTGTTTGAGCTTTTAAGCAGAGTAAGGTGTATCCAGGAAGCCTTCTTGATGCAATATGCGGATAGTCCAACTAGGGAAGGGGCAGTACTGGATCTGGTATTAGGGAATGAGCCTGGACAGGTGGTTGAGATTTCAGTTGGGGAACATTTTGGGAGTATTGACCAAAATTCCGTACGTTTTAGGGTGAATGTGTTAAATTGGGGGAAGGCTAATTATAACAATATTAGGTGGGAACTGAAAAACATAGGGCGCGATTCTCCCAAGTTACGAAAAATCGGGAAGCTGGCGTCAAAAACGGGCGCGTTTGACGCCAGCCTCCGCCCCCCCGACCGGGAACCGATTCATCTCCCCGGTCGGGGCTAGCATCGCGCGGCCGTGAGCTCCGGCATCGCGGGCTTAACGAATTTCGTTAAGCCCGCTAGCCAAAGTTAGCGACGCCTGACGCGTCAGATGACGTCAGCCGCGCATGCGCGGATTGGACGACTCCAACCCGCGTATGCGCGGATGACGTCATCACGCATATGCGTGAAACCCGCGCATGCGCGGGCCGGTATGCCCCTCAGCCGCCCCGCAAATGGATCCAGCGGGGCGGCGGAGGGAGAAAGAGTGCGCGGGTTAAGTACCCGCTGCCCGCGATCGGTGGGCACCGATCGCGGGCCCATGGCACCCTTGGCACGGCCGTGGTACGGCCGTGCCAATCGGTGCCATGGTTCCCCAGATCGGGACTTTACGGCCGTTTTTACGAACGGTCAGACCAGGTGTGTTTTACGTTCATAAAAACGGCCGTAAAGGCCTTGGAAATCGGCCCATCGGCCAGGGGTGAATCTCTGCTCGCCGTAAAAAAACGGCGAGCAGCGATTCGTGTCGGGGGGCGGGCATGGGGGCGGGGGGGGAGAATAGTGGGAGGGCGTCGGACCAGCGTGTCCGTAAAAATTTACGCCGCCCGCTATTCTCCGATTTTTCGTAAGTCCGGAGAATTGCGCCCATAGATTGGGGGTGAATGCTTGAGGGTAAATCAACATCTGACATGTGGGAGGCTTTCAAATGTCAGTTGAAAGGAATTCAGGACCAGCATGTTCCTGTGAGGAAGAAGGATAAATATGGCAAATTTCAGGAACCTTGGATAACGAGAGATATTATAGGCCCCGTCAAAAAGAAAAAGAAGGCATTTGTCAGGGCTAGAAGGCTGGGAACAGACGAAGCCTGTGTGGAATATAAGGAAAGTCGGAAGGAACTTAAGCAAGGAGTCAGGAGAGCTAAAAGGGGTCACAAAAAGTCATTGGCAAATTGGGATAAGGAAACTCCCAAGGCTTTTACACGTACATAAAAAGCAAGAGGGTAGCCAGGGAAAGGGTTGGCCCACTGAAGGACAGGCAAGGGAATCTATGTGTAGAGCCAGAGGAAATGGGTGAGGTACTAAATGAATACTTTGCATCAGTATTCACCAAAGAGAAGGAATTGGTGGATGTTGAGACTGGAGAAGGTAGAACCCTCCAGAGTATTGACAGTTAGAGAGATTTTGGTGTACAGGTCCACAGGTCACTGAAAGGGGCAACACAGGTGGAAAATGTAGTCAAGAAGGCATACGGCATGCTTGCCTTCATTGGCTGGGGCATTGAGTATAAGAATTGGCAAGTCATGTTGCAGCTGTATAGAACCTTAGTTAGGCCACACTTGGAGTATAGTGTTCAATTCTGGCCGCCACACTACCAGAAGGATGTGGAGGATTTAGAGAGGGTGCAGAAGAGATTGACCAGGATGTTGCCTGGTATGGAGGGCATTAGCTATCAGGAGAGGTTGAATAAACTTGGTTTGTTCTCACGAGAACGACGTAGGTTGAGGGGCGACCTGATAGATGCCTACAAAGGTTATGAGGACCATAGACAGAGTGGACAGTCAGAGGCTTTTTCCCAGGGTAGAGGGGTCAGTTACTAGGGGTTTAAGGTGCGAAGGGCAAGGTTTAAAGGAGATGTACGAGGCAAGTTTATTTTTTAAAAACAGAGGGTAGTGGGTGCCTGGAACTCGCTGCTGGAGGAGATGGTGAAAGCAGGGACGATAGTGATGTTTAGGGGCATCTTGCCAAATACATGGCTAGGATGGGAATAGAGGGATACAGACCCCTGATGTGTACAAGATTTTAGTTTAGACGGGCAGCATGGTCGGTGCAGGCTAGGAGGGCCAAAGGGCCTGTTCCTGTGCTGTACTTTTTTTTTGTTCCTTGTTAATGAGGATGGATGTTTCTGATTTATGTCTTGTATACCTCATAATGAAATGTTAGTGCCCTGAAGATTCATTCTTTTAGGGAGGGAAGTATGCAAAGGTCTTCCTGTTTATTCCCCTTACGTTTATTTTGCCTTTCTTATATTGATTCATGGATGATTAATGAATATATCTTTTTGAAGGTGAGTAGACTGTATCTTTAATTCATGAAGAAAAATACAAAAGTTACAGCAGGTCACACACTTGCCAGCAGCAGTGAGAGAGATGGGTTGGGACTCCGTTTGACTGATTGGCTAGTGGCCAGTAATTGGCCCAAAAGGTTGTACTCTTGTAACAGATGGTGATTATGCCAAGGTATAAGATGGTCCCAGTAGGATGCTTTTCAGAGTCTGAAGCAGTTTCAGTTTTGATTTTGGCAGCGCAGAGGGAGAACAGACTCTCTCTCTCCAGAAAACCTGCTGTAAGTGCTGTATTTCTTCAAAAGCCCAAGTTCCATCTCTCTCCAGAAATTCTGTGAGTACTGATCTTCTCTAATTTTAGTGAATGTGGCGGGGGGTTTAAGTGGAGAATCCCAGCCAGCCATGATCTCCCCTGACAAAGCCATGCTGACTATCCTTGATTAATCCTTGCCTCTCGAGATGAAAAGTAATATCAACAACAATAATCTTTATTAGTGTCACAAATAGGCTTGGATTAACACTGCAATGAAGTTACTGTGAAAATCCCCTAGTCGCCACACTAGGACGTCTGTTCGGGTACACATGTCCAATTCACCTCGTAAGCACATCTTTTGGGACTTGTGGGAGGAAACCGGAGCATCCAGAGGAAAATTTTGCTCGTTCTGGGTGAGTGTGCTTTACACTCAATTTGGCTCTGTAGAGTCGCCAGGTATCGTTAAGATACCGCCACAAGTTTCAAGTTCAAGTTCAGACCAATAACTCCATACACCAGTTAGTAAGCTCAAACAAGACATGTTTATTATAATACAGTTATCTACTAATTATGTACATAAAACTACAAGACTAGGCTAATCCTTCCACTAACAGGCCAAATACTTATCTGGATAAGGGAACTGCCAGATCAGGGAACAGCTTTGGCCTGGATCCGCAGGCTTCCAGTCGGTGTGGACTAAAGGAGTCAGGAGTGTCTACTCTCGTAGCGTGCGTTGTATGACACTTACTTGATGGCGACTGCTGGCCAGGCCTCTCCTCTCCGTGGTCAAGTTCGAGAGCTGCTACAAAGATGTTCTTGTTGGGAGGGCCGGCTGAGAGAGCTGGTCAAGGAGAGGCTGGCTCAGAGAGCGAGCTGGGGTCGGGGTCTCTGTCTTATACCTCTCCCAGGGTCTCACGCCCACCTGGGCGGACCCTCTATACACTTGCAATCGATTGGGTCTCTTCCCAATCGATTGATTTGAATTTCCCCAATAACGGGGCAGTCCCTCGATCACTGGGAAGTTCTTGGGGCTTATTGTTTTGGGCTTCTCTTGGCACCAAGAAGTCTGGCCTTCTATTCAATATAGCGATTTGAGTTAACTTGTTTCCATTGTACCTGGGAATCACCGGGTATCGCCTCATTAGTATGCTAACTTGTTTTTTTTCACAGTGCTGTCTGGTTTCTGCAGCAGTCAGAATACACAAGCGCTTTTGCAAGCTGCTTGCTTTTGCAACATGTCCATTTTCCCTGCATTCTTTGTAATCTTCCATTTTGTGTTGGGCAGTGGCCACCCCAGGTGGCTACAAAACCCATGCAGAATGTGCGGACTCTGCACAGACAGTGACCTGAGCCAGAATAGAACCCAGTGCTAATCACTGTGCTACCACAAGTTTTTCCAATAGTTTCCCTAGCATTAATTGGCTGATTTATCCCCAATTCCCTTCTTGAACAATGACACTACATTTTCTGTCCTCCGAGCCAGAGAAGATTTGAAAATTAGCATCAGGGTCCCTGCAATCTCCTCCCTTCCTGCTCACAGCATCCTGGGATGCATCTCATCTTGGCCTGGGAATTTATCCACTTTCAAGCTGACTAAAACTGTTAATACCTCCTCCCTCCCAAACTTAATTTATTCAATCATATCACGGACCCCCTCCACGATTTCTATCTCTACATCATCCTTCTCCATGGTGAACACAGAGGCAAAATATTGATTTAATACTTCATCTATATCTTATTTTTTGGCTCCACATACAGATTACCACTTCCTAATGTGCCCTCTTTCCCTGGTTACCCTTCCATATACTTATAATAAAACACCTTGGGATATTCCTTTATTTTCCCTGCCAGTGTTTTTTCATGCCCCCTAATTTCATTTTTAGTATCTCCCTTGCACTCTCTCTACTCTGATGGTTTCTGCACTTTGAGCCCCCCTGTATCAGTCATAAACATCCCTCCTTATCCAGTCCTATATATCCCTTGACATTCAGGGCTGTCTGGACTGGATAGTCCCACCCTTTATCTTTATGGAAACATGTTGATCCTGTACTCTCTATTTCCCTTTTCAATGACTCCCACTGTTCTGATGTGGATTTTCCTACAAGTAGCTGCCCCCAGTCCGCTTTGGCCAGATCCAATATTACCATTAAAAAAATCGGCCTTTCCTCAATTCAGGACTTTTATTTCTCATTGATCTTTGTCCTTTTCCATAACTACCTTAAATCTCACCAAGTTATGGTCATTATCACTGAAATACTCCCTCACTGACAATTCACCCAGCTTCATTCCCTAAAATGAATTCCAGTATCACCTCCTGTTTTCTGGAACATTCTCAGTGATGCCTCAAAAAGCTCTCCCGAATGCATATTATGATTTCCATCCCTTTTAAACCTGTCAGACTTTGATTATCCATACTAACATTGGGATCAATTTCCACTTCTTTGGAGAGCTACTACTACTATGTTATTTTTTAATTGTCAAGGACATTTTTTAAAATAAATCGTGCAGGAGATCCACTGCTACGGGTCATTAAAAAAAAAACTGGAGAAACACAGCATCACCTCCTGCTTATCTACTGCTCTGCAATTTTAATAAAATGATACAGGAGATCCACTATGACTTTTTTAAAAATGTGTATTAAAAACCAGTACAGGACTGAGTCAGCACAGCTTTGTCAAAGTGAGGTCATGTCTGACAAATCTGTTGAATTTCTTTGTGGAGGTAACAAGGAAGTTAGACAAAACCACCAGTGGACGTGATTTATTTAGATTTCCAGAAGGTCTTTGACAACGTGCCACAAAGGAGATTGTTAAATAACTTAAGAGCCGATGGTGTTCAGGGGAAGATCCTGGCATGGATAGAGGATTGGCTGACTGGCAGAAGGCAGAGAGTGGGGATAAAGGGGTCTTTTTCAGTATGGCAGCCGGTGACTAGTGGTGTGCCTCAGGGGTCTGTGCTGGGATCACGTTTCACAATCGACATTAATGATCTGGAAGAAGGAACTGAAGGCACTGTTGCTAAGTTTGCAGATGGTACAAAGATCTGTAGAGGGACAGGTAGTATTGAGGAAACAAGGGGGTTGCAGAAGGATCTGGACAGGCTCGGAGAGTGGGCAATTAAGTGGCAAATGAAATACAATGTGGAAAAGTGTGAGGTTATGCACTTTGGAAGGAGGAAATTTAGTCAGACTATTTTCCAAATGGGGAAATGCTGATGAAATCTGAAGCACAAAGTGACTTTGGAGTACATGTTCACGATTCTCTTTTATGATTAACGTGCAGGTTCAGTCGGCAGTTAGGATGGCAAATATAATGTTTTAAGGCTGGAATAGAAGACCAGGGATGTACTTCTTCGGCTGTATAAGGCTCTGGTCAGGCCCCATTTGGAGTATTGTGAGCAGTTCTGGGCCCCGTATCTAAGGAAGGATGCGTTGGCCTTGGAAAGGGTCCAGAGGAGGTTCACAAGAATGATCCCTGGAGTGAAGAACTTGTTGTATGAGAAACGATTGAGGAATCTGGGTCTGTACTTGTTGGAGTTTAGAAGGATGAGAGGGGATCTTATTGAAACTTACAGGATCCTGCGAGGCCTGGATAGAGTGGATGTGGAGAGGATGTTTCCACTTGTAGGAAAAACTAGGAACGAGAGGACACAATCTTAGACTAAATGGTCGATCCTTTAAAACTGAGATGAGGAAGAATTTCTTCAGCCAAAGAGTGGTGAATCTACGCAACTCTTTGCTATAGAAGGCGGTGGAGGCCAAATTACTGAGTGTCTTTAAGACAGAGATAGATAGGCTCTTGATTAATAAGAGGATCAGAGGTTATGGGAAGAAGGCAGGAGAGTGGGGATGAGGAAAATATCAGCCATGATTGAATGGCGGAGCAGATTAGATGGGATTTGTGGCCTCATTCTGCTTCTATGTCTTATGGTCAACAAGGCTACTGAATTGTACCCCATATCACCTGCTCTATCCTCATCAAAACACCTAGTCACCTCAGAAAGTTCAATCACATATGTAAGGCATGGGGTTGGATTCTCCATTTCTGCAGCTAAGTGGCGGCTCAAATGGAGAATCCGTGGAAAAGTTTGGCGTGAACCCCTCACAGTTTCCGGTACCAGTGAGGGACTAGCACCGGCACCAACCAAGACCCCAGCCTTCAGTGCCGAAAATGGCCGGAGAATGAGTGGGTCCCAGGTCACGCATGCACACGACTGACGACCTGCATTGGTCACGCCATACAACATGGCGCCAACCATGTGCGGTCCCAACCTGCCATCTGCGACCCCATAGCCCACCCCCTGGCCACCCTCCACCAGTCCCCCTACCTCTTGCAGACGACCCCCCACCCAGCGAGACGGATCCTGGCAGAGCGTGGCGGTGCTGGACACAGTCCGCAGCCTCCACGTCGGGTTCACTATCTCTGTGAGAACACACGTGTCCCGTGCAGTCGGGAACCCGGCCCATCAGGTCAGAGCATCGTGGGTGGGCTGGCCAGTGACGCACCAACAGCATTGTCATGGCACACGGTGCGATGATACCATTTCAGAGGGGGCAGAGCATGGCCGACCGGCGTCAAACCAGTGCCGACCCCTATTTCGGTGTTGGGAGCCCATGCACTGCCTGATCGCCGAACACAATTTTGGCGCCAAGCAACGGAGAATCCAGCCCATGATCTCTCTTGACAAAATCGAAACTAATTGCGATTGCGGCAACTCTGCCCACCTTAAAGTTACTCAATCTAAAGATATTTGGTCTGTTTCTGGAGTTATCTTCCAATACTGTGCAGTGGAACTGGGTTGCTGGCCCTCTTTTCGAAGGTAGGTCCTGCTTATTACAGAACTTGCACCTTGCGTGTCCCTTTTCTAGCACACGCAAAACAGTCTCTTTTTAAAAATCGGCACTTCTCCTGGGAGTGACTCCCCCACATCTACAGCATTCTTCACTACTCCTGGGCTGCTGACTGAATCTTTTATATTTCTGCATTCTCTCCTTTTCTGCATTTCTCTGCTCATTAAACCCAGCCTAGCACCTTCAATCTCGGTGCCACTGCTGCTAGCAGCTTCTTTCCAGACCAGATGGAATTTGCTGCGCTGCAGCTTAAGATCTAGCATCTTCATAGCTTTCCATAGCTATAGCAACCGCAGTGCCTTCTTCAAGGTTATCTCAGACTGCCAACAATTTCCACTGTATTGCAGTGTTATTCACCCCGCCCACTAGACAGTCTCTAAACATGTCATTGAGGGCAGGCCCATATTCATGGTGCTCTGCTATTTGCCTTAATCTAGACACAAAGACGACTATTGCTTCTCCAGGGGCTCTTGTAGTCAAATTGAATTAATACCTTGGCATAATTATCGAGGGCTTCGGATGGTAATGGACTTTCACAAGATCTACTAACTCTGTGAAAGCTTTTGTATCGGGGTGTCCCAAGTTTGGGCTCCATACCTAGTGTCTGGGTGCTGCAAGTAGTATGAGCTTTCTCTTCTCCTCCCTCCCACTATTTGGTATGACTGGAAAACATACTGCAAATGTTCAACATGTTGAACCCAATCTTTGGAGTTAGGATCAAATGGCTCTAATTTGGCAAGTGGCATTTTGGAAATTCACTGGTTGTAGACTGGTTTGACTTAAATTATTTGAACACAAGATCAGTTTCCCCTTTTTCGCAGAGATTCAAATGTGCTTCTGATGATCCTCATAGAACATGGGAACAGTACAGCACAGAACAGGCCCCTCGGCCTTCGATACTGTGCTGAGCATTGTCCGAAACCAAGATCAAGCTATCCCACTCCCTGTCATTCTGGTGTGCTCCATGTGCCTATCCAATAACCACTTGAAAGTTCCAAAAGTGTCTGACTCCACTATCACAGCAGGCAGTCCATTCCACACCCTAACCACTCTCTGAGTAAAGAACCTACCTCGGATATCCCTTCTATATCTCCCACCCTGAATCTTATAGTTATGCCCCCTTGTAACAGCTACATCCACCCGAGGAAATAGTCTCTGAACGTCCACTCTATCTATCCCCCTCATCATCTTATAAACCTCTATTAAGTCGCCTCTCATCCTCCTCTGCGCCAAAGAGAAAAGCCCCAGCTCCCTCAACCATTCCTCATAAGACCTATCCTGCAAACCAGACAGCATCCTGGTAAATCTCCTTTGCACCCTTTCCAATGCTTCCACATCCTTCCTATAATGAGGTGACCAGAACTGCACACAATACTCCAAATGTGGTCTCACCAGGGTCATGTATAGTTGCAGCATAACTTCGCGACTAGTAGCTGATACAATATCTGGCTGATTGGTGTTGGTGTACATTAAGTTTGAACAATAACAAACTATTTATTAGAATCGCTGAATATATACAGAGTGCTAGGATGTCCTACTGACATCTACAGCTTCAGGATCGATTCAGGCCGGGAAAGCCCATGCTCAGCCCTGGGATCTGCACGCTATGGCCCGATTGGGTCACAAGACCCTTCAAAACTGTCTGGTACCATGTGATGTTCTTTGCTTGTTTAAATTATTATTTTTTTTTTAATAAACAATTTTATTGAGGTAGTTTTTGGCTTTATAAACAGTTACAGACATCATCAGAAAGGAAGCAAAAAAGGTAAAAATGTGCAAACATCCACGTACTTTCAATACTTCCATCGTAACATATTGCACAAGCCCGCTACCCTCCCACCGGTACTACCCGCCATATTTCCCCTCCTACTCTTCTCTACCCCCCACCCCCCACCCCCCTGCTGACGCTCACTCTCCCGCAAAGAAGTCAATAAATGGTTGCCACCTCCGGGTGAACCCCTGCACAGATCCCCTCAAGGCGAATTTAATTTTTTCCATCCCCAGGAAACTCGACATGTCCGCAAGCCACCACTCCGTCTTCGGGGGATTTGAGTCCCTCCACGCCAATAATATTCGTCGCCGGGCTATCAGGGAAGCAAAGGCCAGCACATCGGTCTCTTTCTCCCCCTGGACGCCCGGGTCTTCCGAAACCCCAAAAATTGCCACCCCTGGACTCATCACCACCCTTGTTTTTAGCACCTGGGACATGACCCCCGCAAATCCCTCCCAGTACCCCCTCAGCTCAGGGCATGCCCAAAACATGTGAACATGGTTCGCTGGTCCTCCCGCGCACCTAGCGCATTTGTCCTCTATCCCGAAAAATTTGCTCATCCGAGCCACCGTCATATGGGCCCGGTGAACGACCTTAAATTGGATCAGCCCGAGCCTAGCACATGTCGCGGTCGAGTTTACCCTACTCAGGGCCTCTGCCCACAGCCCATCCTCCATTTCCCCGCCTATCTCCTCCTCCCATTTAAGTTTCAGTTCCTCTGTCTGGGACCCTTCCTCCCTCATGAGCACCTTATATATACCCGAGACTCTGCCCTCCCCTTCTTCCCTCCTAGAGACTATTCTGTCGAGGATCCCCATTGGCGGGAGGCGCGGGAAAGATGGGACCTGTCTATGAACAAAGTCCCGCAACTGTAAGTATCTAAAATCATTTCCCCTTACCAACCCAAATTTCTCCTCCAAGCTCCTCAAACTCGCGAAGCTCCCTTCCAGGAACATATCACCCACCCTTCCCGCCCCTGCTCGCCGCCATACTCGGAACCCCCCATCCATACTGCCGGGGGCAAACCGATGGTTGTCGCAGATTGGCGCCCAGACAGACGCCCCCATCTCCCCCACATGCCTCCTCCACTGGCCCCATATCCGCAGGGTCACCACCACTACCGGGCTGGTGGTGTACTTGGCCGGCGGCAGCGGTAGAGGAGCCGTGACCAGGGCTTCCAAACTGGAGCCCCTGCACGAAGCCGCCTCCACCCGCTCCCAAATAGACCCCGTACCCACCATCCACTTCCTTATCATAGCGATGTTGGCCGCCCAGTAATAATTGACCAGACTCGGCAAAGCCAGCCCTCCCTCGCTGCGGTTCCTCTCCAACATCGCCTTCTTCACCCACGGAGACTTTCCCGCCCAGACAAAGCTCATGATCAGCCCGTTAACTCTTTTGAAGAAGGACTGTGGGATAAAGATCGGGAGGCACTGAAAAATAAACAAAAATCGAGGGAGGATTGTCATCTTTACAGTCTGCACCCTCCCTGCCAGCGACAGCGGGAGTGCATCCCATCTCCGAAACTCTCCCTTCATTTGCTCCACCACCCTGGCCAAATTTAACTTATGCAGCCTGCCCCTATCTCGTGCCACCTGGATTCCCAAATACTGGAAATTTTCCTCAACTACCCTAAACGGTAGCCAAAGGGGGAAAAGGAGTAGAACACTAGTAATTGGGGACTCAATAGTCAGGGGCACAGATAGGAGATTTTGTGGGAGCGAGAGAGACTCACGTTTGGTATGTTGCCTCCCAAGTGCAAGGGTAAGTGATGTCTCGGATCGTGTTTTCCGGGTCCTTAAGGGGGAGGGGGAGCAGCCCCAAGTCGTAGTCCACATTGGCACTAATGACATAGGTAGGAAAATGGACAAGGATGTCAGGCAGGCCTTTAGGGAGCTAGGATGGAAGCTCAGAGCGAGAACAAACAGAGTCGTTATCTCTGGGTTGTTGCCCGTGCCACGTGATAGTGAGATGAGGAATAGGGAGAGAGAGCAATTAAACACGTGGCTACAGGGATGGTGCAGGCGGGAGGGATTCAGATTTCTGGATAACTGGGGCTCTTTCTGGGGAAGGTGGGACCTCTATAGACAGGATGGTCTACATCTGAACCTGAGGGGCACCAATATCCTGGGGGGGAGATTTGTTAGTGCTCTTTGGAGGGGTTCAAACTAATTCAGCAGGGGCATGGGAACCTGGATTGTAGTTTTGGGGTACGGGAGATTGAGAGTATAGAGGTCAGGAGCACAGATTTGACTTCGCAGGAGGGTGCCAGTGTTCAGGTAGGTGGTTTGAAGTGTGTCTACTTCAATGCCAGGAGTATACGAAATAAGGTAGGGGAACTGGCAGCATGGGTGGGTACCTGGGACTTCGACGTTGTGGCCATTTCAGAGACATGGATAGAGCAGGGACAGGAATGGTTGTTGCAGGTTCCGGGGTTTAGGTGTTTTAGTAAGCTCAGAGAAGGGGGCAAAAGAGGGGTAGGTGTGGCGCTGCTAGTCAAGGACAGTATTACGGTGGCGGAAAGGATGCTAGATGGGGACTCTTCTTCTGAGGTAGTATGGGCTGAGGTTAGAAACAGGAAAGGAGAGGTCACCCTGTTGGGAGTTTTCTATAGGCCACCTAATAGTTCTAGGGATGTAGAGGAAAGGATGGCGAAGATGATTCTGGAAAAGAGCGAAAGTAACAGGGTAGTTGTTATGGGAGACTTTAACTTTCCAAATATTGACTGGAAAAGATATAGTTCGAGTACATTAGATGGGTCGTTCTTTGTACAATGTGTGCAGGAGGGTTTCCTGATACAATATGTTGACAGGCCAACAAGAGGCGAGGCCACATTGGATTTGGTTTTGGGTAATGAACCAGGCCAGGTGTTAGATCTGGAGGTAGGTGAGCACTTTGGAAACAGTGACCACAATTCGGTGACCTTTACGTTAGTGATGGAAAGGGATAAGTATACCCCGCAGGGCAAGAGTTATAGCTGGGGGAAGGGCAATTATGATGTCATTAGACATGACTTAGGATGTGTTGGTTGGAGAAGTAGGCCACAAGGATTGGGCACATTGGATATGTGGAGCTTGTTCAAGGAACAGCTATTGCATGTTCTTGATAAGTACGTACCAGTCAGGCAGGGAGGAAGGGGTAGAGCGAGGGAACCGTGGTTTACCAAAGAAGTGGAATCTCTTGTTAAGAGGAAGAAGGAGGCCTATGTGAAGATGAGGCATGAAGTTTCAGTTGGGTCGCTTGATAGTTACAAGGAAGCGAGGAAGGATCTAAAGAGAGAGCTGAGATGAGCAAGGAGGGGACATGAGACGTCTTTGGAAGGTAGGATCAAGGAAAACCCAAAAGCTTTCTATAAGTATGTCAGGAATAAAAGAATGACTAGGGTAAGAGTAGGGCCAGTCAAGGACAGTGGTGGGAAGTTGTGTGTGGAGGCTGAGGAGATAAGCGAGATACTAAATGAAAACTTTTCGTCAGTATTCACTCAAGAAAAAGATAATATTGTGGAGGAGAATGCTGAGACCCAGGCTATTAGAATAGATGGCATTGAGGTGCGTAGGGAAGAAGTGTTGGCAATTCTGGACAAGGTGAAAATAGATAAGTCCCCGGGGCCGGATGGGATTTATCCTAGGATTCTCTGGGAAGCCAGGGAAGAGATTGCTGAGCCTTTGGCTTTGATTTTTAGGTCATCATTGGCTACAGGAATAGTGCCAGAGGACTGGAGGATAGCAAATGTGGTCCCTTTGTTCAAGAAGGGGAGTAGAGATAACCCCGGTAACTATAGGCCGGTGAGCCTAACGTCTGTGGTGGGTAAGGTCTTGGAGAGGATTATAAAAGATACGATTTATAATCATCTAGATAGGAATAATATGATTAGGGATAGTCAGCATGGTTTTGTGAAGGGTAGGTCATGCCTCACAAACCTTATCGAGTTCTTTGAGAAGGTGACTGAACAGGTAGACGAGGGTAGAGCAGTTGATGTGGTGTATATGGATTTCAGTAAAGCGTTTGATAAGGTTCCCCACGGTCGGCTAATTGCAGAAAATACGGAGGCTGGGGATTGAGGGTGATTTGGGGCAGCAGGGTAGCATGGTGGTTAGCATAAATGCTTCACAGCTCCAGGGTCCCAGGTTCGATTCCCGGCTGGGTCACTGTCTGTGTGGAGTCTGCACGTCCTCCCCCTGTGTGCGTGGGTTTCCTCCGGGTGCTCCGGTTTCCTCCCACAGTCCAAAGATGTGCGGGTTAGGTGGATTGGCCGTGCTAAATTGCCCGTAGTGTCCTAATAAAAGTAAGGTTAAGGGGGGGGGTTGTTGGGTTACGGGTATAGAGTGGATACGTGGGTTTGAGTAGGGTGATCATGGCTCGGCACAACATTGAGGGCCGAAGGGCCTGTTCTGTGCTGTACTGTTCTATTCTATTCTATTCTATTTAGAGATGTGGATCAGAAATTGGCTAGTTGAAAGAAGACAGAGAGTGGTAGTTGATGGGAAATGTTCAGAATGGAGTTCAGTTACGAGTGGCGTACCACAAGGATCTGTTCTGGGGCCGTTGCTGTTTGTCATTTTTATAAATGACCTAGAGGAGGGCGCAGAATGTTGGGTGAGTAAATTTGCAGACGACACTAAAGTCGGTGGAGTTGTAGACAGTGCGGAAGGATGTTGCAGGTTACAGAGGGACATAGATAAGCTGCAGAGCTGGGCTGAGAGGTGGCAAATGGAGTTTAATGCGGAGAAGTGTGAGGTGATTCACTTTGGAAAGAATAACAGGAATGCGGAATATTTGGCTAATGGTAAAATTCTTGGTAGTGTGGATGAGCAGAGGGATCTCGGTGTCCATGTACATAGATCCCTGAAAGTTGCCACCCAGGTTGATAGGGTTGTGAAGAAGGCCTATGGTGTGTTGGCCTTTATTGGTAGAGGGATTGAGTTCCGGAGCCGTGAGGTCATGTTGCAGTTGTACAAAACTCTAGTACGGCCGCATTTGGAGTATTGCGTACAGTTCTGGTCGCCTCATTATAGGAAGGACGTGGAAGCTTTGGAACGGGTGCAGAGGAGATTTACCAGGATGTTGCCTGGTATGGAGGGAAAATCTTATGAGAAAAGGCTGATGGACTTGAGGTTGTTTTCGTTAGAGAGAAGAAGGTTAAGAGGTGACTTAATAGAGGCATACAAAATGATCAGAGGGTTAGATAGGGTGGACAGCAAGAGCCTTCTCCCGCGGATGGAGGTGGCTAGCACGAGGGGACATAGCCTTAAATTGAGGGGTAATAGATATAGGACAGAGGTCAGAGGTGGGTTTTTTACGCAAAGAGTGGTGAGGCCCTCCCTGCAACAGTAGTGAACTCGCCAACATTGAGGGCATTTAAAAGTTTATTGGATAAGCATATGGATGATAAGGGCATAGTGTAGGTTAGATGGACTTTAGTTTTTTTTTCCATGTCGGTGCAACATCGAGGGCCGAAGGGCCTGTACTGCGCTGTATCGTTCTATGTTCTATGTAGCCCTCTCAATCTGTTCTCCTGGCCCCTTGGTTTAAATTATTATTAAGGTTGCAGTGCAAGGAACATGCAGACTTTATACTAAATCAGAGTCAAAATATTTACATTATGCTATAAATTGTGAATTCTTAAGCATGCTGAAAAGCATATTAGATCAAATAACTACAATACACAGAACTACTGAAAAAAACCACTGTTTCCAACCGCTTCTATCAACTCATTCTAAGATCACGTGGACCACTGTTAAGGTTGTGAGATGTGCTCTTATTCCATCTAGTGTCTGGATGCTGTAATTACACATTATTCTACATGATCATTCAACAAAGATGGTATACTAGATATACATACAAAGATGATACTAGATATACACACAAAGTTGATATACTAGATATACACACAAAGATAATACACTAGATATCATTGCAAGATAAATCATGCATTATTCTAACAAATTTATGAACACAATGCCAAAAAATAATATATAATACTTTGTGTTCTACCAAATTCTGTTTTAATTGATATATTACGCTAGCAATTTTCAAACAGAAGAATGACTGATAGGAATTGTGATGTAAATTGATCAGTAAATGCTCTGTTATGTTTTCCATATAAATAACCTCATTGTTTGACATTTGTTCAGATTGGCCTGTGCATTGTAGGAAACAGCAGACAGTTAGTAAAATTCACTATTTCACTGGAAGACAGAAGGGAGTGAAATGAGTGCATCTTCTGCATAAACACTGAAACACGTGAATAGGAGGACAACAAAAGAAAAAAATAGATTTGCATTTGCACAATGTCTTTGACTGCCTCAGAATGCCCCAAGGAAATTAACAGCTAGTTAAGTACTTTGGAATTACTGTTGTAATGTCGGGAAAATCCTGGGAAATTTCCCTTGCTATGTTATTGGTCTCAGCTGTAACTCAAAAGGAGGTGTAGCTTAGAACCTACCACCTGTTAATTATTTGAACAACACATTATTCCAAATCAAGTCATCTATGAAAATCAAGCTTGGGTCTGCTGACAAGCACTGGCTGCTGATTGCCACATACTACTGTCATGTGAGTGTACCTTTAAGAAATGTGTGTTTATAAATGGGTGTGTATATAAATATCTGTAGTGAGTGTACCTTTAAGAAATGGTGTTTACTACCGCACTGATTTCAGAGAGTGGGTGGAGCTGGGCTGTCTGTCAGCTTTTTACTTTTGTGTTATGCTGTTTGCTGTAGGATATGTTTTAGTTTAATTTTCAGTGTTGGAGCTGAAGCCACACAGAGTAGGTGTACTGTTGATCCCTGCCATGAAAAGACTGATCTCTCTGCCATGAAAATACTATCTCTTGATCATTTGGTGAATTCAGAATTATAAATGTTCTCAGTAGTGAATGTAAACCTGATGTGCTTCTGTTAAAAAGGTGTTTCTTTTGTCTTCTGGATTTTGTTTGGGAAGTTATTAAGGATTACTTAATGTTGTATTCTTTGGGGGTGTATTTGAATTGATGGTTGCTAAGATGTTCACTGTGTTTTAAAAAGGTTAACTTGAGTTCATGGAATAAACATTGTTTTGCTTTAAAAAATACTTTTCCATTTCTGCTGTTCCACACCTGTAGAGTGGGCCGTGTGCTCCCCATACCACAATCTATTAAAAGTTGAGGGTCAGGTGAACTCCATGACACACTTTGGGGTTCTCTAAACCCTGGCCTGTAACACTACCCTCCCTCAACTGATGAATCATTACGGCATGGTGGCTAGCACTGCTGCCTCACAGCTCCAGTGGCCTGGGTTCAATTCTGGCTCTGGGTCACTGTGTGGAGCTTGCACTTTCTCTCTGTGGGTTTCCTCCGGGTGCATCCCACAGTCCAAAGATGTACAGCTTAGGTGGATTGGCCATGCTAAAATGCCCCTTAGTGTCGAGAGGTTAGATGGGGTTATGGAGCTAGGGTGGAGGCATGGGCTTAAATACGGTGCTGAGTCCAAGGGCCAGTGCAGAGTTGATGGGTCAAATGGCCTCCTTCTGCACTGTAAATTCTAGGATTATTCCTTCATGTTGAAAACCACTTGGAAACACTGAGGGCAGCAAGGGCACATAATGTACTCTTGGTGGGGGACTTTAACATCCACCACCAAGAGTGATTTGGTAGCACCATTACTGAGCAAACAGTCCTGTCCTGAAGGACATGTTTGCCAGATTGATCATGCGCCAAGTAGTGAGAGAATCACTACAAGGGAAAAGCTTGTGTGAATTTGTCCTCAATCTACCTGTTGCTGGTCCATCCACCCATGGCAGTGCCGATAGGAGTGACCCCTGCACAGTCCTTGTAGAGTCTGTGCAAATTCACAGCTTCACGTCAAGAAAATCCGCTATCATGTTGTGTGTCATGCCAAGATTCAGAACAGATCAACTGCTTCAAAGTGGGCATCCGTTGAGGTGTTTTGGGCCATCAGCAGCAGCGGAATTGTAATGTGTTAGGGTACCGGACCAGACTCCAACTTTTGTCAGGACACCGGGTGAGAACCTCAAGCAATTATTCAATTTGTAAAACTGAGGAAAGGATCATTCACACCAGGAGTGATGACTGATAAACAGGTATATTTTATGTAAACAAACTTTATAATTTAAACACAGAATTAGCATCAAAGAAATTGCTTTAAAATTAACAATTGTTCTTAACAGTTCTTAAATTAAAGGAATCTACACCTGCCACTAATTTTAATTAAGCAACCCAATACAGTTCAAATGCCAGGAACAACCTGAAAATCCTCCTGTTTTATCAGGCTCAAATCCTAAATCTAACAACAATTGGCAAAACTGCAAACTAAAGACTCCTCCCATTAATTACATAATCTCTATCCCACAAAAGATGTCCCATCACCTGTTCAACTAGGACTAAATACAATCCCTCATGAATTATCCTGTTTCCAGGGAATCTCCAACAATTAAAACAATATTCCATTAGCCAATACTCTATAAAACATGCAAATGGTTAAAATCAATCATTACGTCACCTTTTATGACTCCTTATTTACAGCTTTAGTAGACACACTGCCTATATGTATTTTAAACCAGGATTTTTAATTACATTACTGCCACAAATATAAAATATAACACGAACCACCTGAGGCTTTAAACTCCTGGGGCTGGATTCTCCGTTTTTGGGACAATGTCCCAACGCAATGGTTTAAAATGTGGTCTTTACACCAGGAAAACTGGCGTCAAAAGGCCACAGATTCACCTCTTGCAGAGGGCTGGCAGGCAGCGGTCATGGAGCTCACAGCTCCAGCTGCCAAACAGGCCCCCCGGACATCCGGGTCAGAGGCCATGCATGCGCACAGCGGCGGCCTCCAGCGACCGCGCCATGCCCAATGGCAGACTCAACCTATGGACCTGGACTGCCAAAAGAGTGCCCTGCATCAGCCACTCCCCTGACCCGGAATGCCCACACACACAAAAAACCCCAGTCCTGAATGTGGGCACCCCTGCCCTCCAATGCCCCCTACCCCCACAGATTGTTGCGGCCCTGGACTGAGTCCGCAGCTGCCACGCGAGCATCACAGATGGTGGGACCGCATTAGAAACACGCCATCGGGAATTTGGCTGGTCAGGGACAGAAAATAGCGGAGCGGGCCTCAGGCAATGGCATGAGGCAGTGTATACTCAGCGTGGCGTACTCCAGTATGTGGAGTACTATGTCAGGTTGTGGAGAATCCAGCCCATGGTCTGCAATATCCTTCAGACTATAATTATCATAATTACCAAAAGAAACACCAGGCTTACCAAAAATAAAGGGTCAACCAGGTGAAGCTGTGAGTCAGGGCCAAGTAGCAGAAGCAGCATGTGATAAACCGAGGAATGCAATCTCACAATTAAAGGACCAGATCCATGCTCTGCAGTGCTATCACATTCACAGGAACAAAAGAACTGGAGTAGACCATTCAGCCCACCGAACCTGCTCTGCTATTCAATATGATCATGGCCAATCAGACACTTAATAATATTAGCAATAGCCTCTGTCACAAGTAGGCTTCAATGAAGTCACTGTGAAAAGCCCTAGTCGCCACATTCTGGCACCTGTTCAGGGAGGCCGGTACAGGAATTGAACCCACGCTGCTGGCCTTGTTCTGCATTACAAGCCAGCTGTCAATGCCTTTTAGAACAAAGAACAATTCCATAATGTTTATTATTGTTAATCAGAAATCTTTCAATTTCCGCTTTAATCATACACAATGAGCAAGCTGCCATAGACCTCTTGGATAGAGAATTCCAAGAATTCACAACCCTCTTTGTGAGAAAGAAATTTCTTCTCATCTCAGTCCTAAAATTGGTTTGTGACTCCCCAACCAAGAGAAAAATCTTGCCTGAATTTACCCTTGCCTGAATTTACCCTGTCTAATCCTTTAGGTATTTTGTAGGTTTCACGGAGATCACCTGTCATGTTCTAAACTCTAGAAAATGCATGCCCAGTTTGCCTAATCTCGCTTCATAAGATAGCCCTACCATCCCCGGATCGAGTCTGGTGAACCTTTGTTGCACTCCCTCAACAACAATAATATCCTTTCTGAGGTAAGGGGACCCAAGATGGCAAGACCTGGCCACCACATAAGACAAAGAAGGACTGCTCAGAGGTGGCACCCCAGGTCAGTGGCATGACATTGTGCGTCACATCACATCAGGATCCAGTGATATAAAAGGTTCAGTGATCTTCTGTGCTCAGCAATCTCAAAAGGCGTGCCGTTAGGTAATTTGGACGAACAGGCACCGGAATGTGGCGACTAGGAGCTTTTCACAGTAACTTCATTGCAGTGTTAATGTAAGCCGACTTGTGACAATAAAGATTTAAAATTATCACCCTTCCCCTTCAGGATGCTGGTAGCCGTTCAGTCACATCCCAGAACCTGGCATCAGGGAGGCAATACACTATCCTGGAGTCATGTTGACGGCCACAGTTGCATCTATCAGTTCTCCTGAATATAGAATCCCCTATTACTATTGCTCTTCCTCACTTTCCCTGCTCCTGGGCAGACAGGCTGCTTGTGGTGCCAAAAGCTTGCCTCTGCCTGCATTCCCTGAAAGAACCAGCCTCATCCGTCTTCAAAATAGAATACCAATTTGCAAGTGGGACCCCAGGGGACGCCAGACCTACCTGCCTGTTTCTCTTGGACTACCTGGTGGTCACCCATTCCCTTCCTTCCATAAGTCCCTTTAGCTACAATATGACCAGCTCTCTAAACGTGCTATCCATGATGCTCTCAGACTCACCAATGCTCCACAGTGTCTCCAGCTACCATTCCAACTCAGAAACCTGAGCTTCCAGAAGCTGCAGCTGGACACACTTCCTGCATACAATGCTGGTCCCAGGGACTGGAAATGTCCCCAGATTCCCACATGCATCAAGAGGAGCAATCCACAGCTTTGAGCTCTCCTGCCTTGACTAAATACTTCAAATTTAAAACTTTAGAAGGCTATTAAATTAAAAAATTATAAATTGCTAAAAGCAATGACTTACAATTCAACCTGGTTTGAAAAATACCCACCAGCACTTACTCACCAGTCAGCTGCACTCTTTGTAAACTTTCAGCTCCCCTCACCCTCCTTGAGGACAGTTGGTAATGAAAGGAGCACCTCGCTCCCTCCTCACTGAGCTCGCTCAGTCACCAAACTCCCACTTTAGCACTCCAATGCAGCCCAAAGCCAGCACTCCAGTGTAAATGAAGTCATCCATGCACGAAGGCCCACTTTTATACAGTCTGACTATAGCCTCTGAAAACTGGCGTAATCCAATTATCTAATTAACAAGTTGCAACTGCAAGCAGTGCCTGACTGAACTCTGTTTAAAGCTGGCTTAAAACTTACCTCTTCCAACCCAAACAGCAACATTTAAATTAATTTACTGTGCAAAAGAAAGACTAGACTTTAGATTGAAATTAACCATTAACAAACCCCTAATTTCCCTCAGTCATAAAACTCCCACTTTAGCATTTTAATGAAGCCTGAAGCCAGAACTCCAGTGCAAACAAAGTTGGCATGGTTATGTGTGGAGATGCCTTACAGGGTTGCTGTCCTTTGTGATACTCGGGTGTGTCAGATTCGAGTGACAAAAGGCACATATACCTGAGTTGGCCGAAGCTGGGTTATTTGTCTGCTACCCTTGTGTTCATAGAAAGGTGAGTGTTGTAGATAGATGATGGACCAATGAAAGCACTTCTTTCCGTATAAGAGAAGTCATAATGCTGTGCAGTGCACATGAGCAGCTGGTGGGGTGGCCAACGTACACATACTGAGTAAATTTGAGATGGATGCCCTCATGTTAGAGTGCAAGTGTGGAGTAAGGTCCACAGGTCACAGAGGGGCAGGTGTCTCAGAGCCCAGTGGACAGATTAAGGGATTTATTCAGATTAAGAATGGCCTATAGAGACTCGCAGAGAATTGCAACTATAGGATTCTTCACAGATAGCATTTACAGTGCAGAAGGAGGCCATTTGGCCCATCGAATCTGCACCAGCCCTTTGGAAAGAGCGCCCAACCTAAGCCCACAGCTCCACCCTATCCCCACAACCCAGTAACCCCACCTAACCTTTTTGGACACTAAGGGCAATTTAGCATGGCCAATCCACCTAACCTGCACATCTTTGGATTGTGGGAGGAAAGCGCAGCACCTGGAGGAAACCCACACAGACACGGGGAGAATGTGCAGACTCCACACACAGTGACTCAAGCCGGGAATCAAACCCGGGAACTTGGAGCTGTGAAGCAATTGTGCTAACAACTGTGCTACTGTGCCGCCCATGAGCCTCAGTGAGCCTGACATGATTTGAACACCCAACCTTGTGATTTGGAGTCAGATGCACTACTGTTGCGCCACAAGCCCAACACATGATGAATTTATACACAATCAGGTACTAGTCTTGGACGAAATCCTATCAGGGGCAGCATTCTCCCCTACCCGGCGGGGCGGGGGGTCCTGGCTTAGGGGAGTGGCGCCAACCACTCCGGCGTCGGGCCTCCCCAAAGGTGCGGAATTCTCCGCACCTTTCGGGGCTAGGCCCGCTCCGGAGCGGTTGGCACCACGACGACTGGCGCCAAAACCGGCACCAGCGACCTTTCAGGCCCGCCGCCCGGCGCCAGGGCTGGCTGGAAGGCCATCGCCGGTTCGCGCATGCGCCGGTTGTTACGTCAGCGACAGCTGCCGCTGACGTCACTACCGGCGCATGCGCGCTGGGGGATTCTCTTCCGCTTCTGCCATGGCAGAGGCCATGGTGGCAGCAGAGGAGAAAGAGTGCCCCCATGGCACTGGCCCGCCCACGGATCGGGGGCCTCGATCGCGGGCCTGGCCACCGTGGGGGCACCCCCAGGATCCGATCGGCCCGCGCCCCCCCCCCCCCCGGACCCCGGGGGCCCGCTCGCACATCCGATCCCGCCGCCACCAGAGGTGGTTCAAACCTCGGCGGAGGGAGAGGCCTCTCAGCGGCAGGACTTCTGCCCATCACGGGTCGGAGAATCAGCGCAGGGGCCTCGCCAATCGGCGCGGACGTCACGCCGATCGGTGGGGCGTGATTCCCGCCCCCGCCAATTCCCGGGTGGCGGAGAATTTCTGCCACGGCGGGGGCGGGATTTTCGGCAGCCCCGGGCGATTCTCCGACCCTGCTGGGGGTCGGAGAATTTCACCCCAGATCTCTGACAAATGATGGAAGATTTTTCTCACACAAGACAGTACAGATTATGGAGGATGTGATGTTTTCATGCGAAGAATCAGTGAGGCCTTTCAATCTGTCAGATAGAAAAGCGAAAGCGCACTGAAACAAATGTCCACACAATGAGGAAAGAGCATGTCGACCGCCATCTTGAGATGCTTCCAGTGTGGTGGAAATAACCTCTCCATAATCGGGAAAAATGCTGAGCAGGGGGTGCAGAGCTCCACAACTGCAGAAAGTTTTAACATTTAAAAAATTGCCTGCTGACATAAAATACAGGTAGTTCAGAGGAAGAAAGAAAATAATACAGCCAAGTCAAATCTAAAAAAACTGAAAGAACCACTGAAAAAAATAACCTTTCCAGGGAAAGTTAATGAAACAGAAAATAATTACTCTATTTAAATAGTAGTTAAGGTCACCCCACAGAATTCAAGCTAGACACTAACGCAGGTGTTTCAGTATTATCTGATTGAGTCAAATGTCTTAAAATAGAACATAAGAACTAGGAGCAGGAGTAGGCCATCTGGCCCCTCGAGCCTGCTCCGCCATTCAATGAGATCATGGCTGATGTTTTCTGGACTCAGCTCTACTTTCCGGCCCTTAATTCCTTTATTCTTCAAAAAACTATCTATCTTTACCATAAAAACATTTAATGAAGGAGCCTCAACTGCTTCACTGGGCAAGGAATTCCATAGATTCACAACCCTTTGGGTGAAGAAGTTCCTCCTAAACTCAGTCCTAAATCGACTTCCCCTTATTTTGAGGCTATGCGCCCTAGTTCTGCTTTCACCCGCCAGTGGAAACAACCTGCCCGCATCGATCCTATCTATTCCCTTCATAATTTTAAATGTTTCGATAAGATCCCCCCTCATCCTTCTAAATTCCAACGAGTACAGTCCCTGTCTACTCAACTTCTCCCCGTAATCCAACCCCTTCAGCTCTGGGATTAACCTCGTGAATCTCCTCTGCACACCCTCCAGTGCCAGTACGTCCTTTCTCAAGTAAGGAGACCAAAACTGAACACAATACTCCAGGTGTGGCCTCACTAACACCTTATACAATTGCAACATAACCTCCCTAGTCTTAAACTCCATCCCTCTAGCAATGAAGGAAAAAATTCCATTTGCCTTATTAATCACCTGTTGCACCTGTAAACCAACTTTCTGTGACTCATGCACTAGCACACCCAAGTCTCTCTGAACAGCGGCATGCTTTAATATTTTATCGTTTAAATAATAATCCCGTTTGCTGTTATTCCTACCAAAATGGATAACCTCACATTTGTCAACTTTGTATTCCATTTGCCAGACCCTAGCCCATTCACTTAACCTATCCAAATCCCTCTGCAGACTTCCTGTATCCTCTGCACTTTTCGCTTTACCACTCAACTTAGTGTCATCTGCAAACTTGGACACATTGCCCTTGGTCTCCAACTCCAAATCATCTTTGTAGATTGTGAACAATTGTGGGCCCAACACGGATCCCTGAGGGACACCACTAGCTACTGATCGCCAACCAGAGAAGCACCCATTAATCCCCACTCTTTGCTTTCTATTAATTAACCAATCCTCTATCCATGCTACTACTTGACCCTTAATGCCATGCATCTTTATCTTATGCAGCAGCCTTTTGTGTGGCACCTTGTCAAAGCTTTCTGGAAATCCAGATATACCACATCCATTGGCTCCCCGTTATCCACTGCACTGGTAATGTCCTCAAAAAATTCCACTAAATTAGTTAGGCACAACCTGCCCTTTATGAACCCATGCTGTGTCTGCCCAATGGGACAATTTCTATCCAGATGCCTCGCTATTTCTTCCTTGATGATAGATTCCAGCATCTTCCCTACTACCAACGTTAAGCTCACTGGTCTATCATTTCCTGCTCTCTGCCTACCTCCTTTTTAAAACAGTGGTGTCACGTTTGCTAATTTCCAATCCACCGGGACCACCCCAGAGACTAGTGAATTTTGGTAAATCATCACTAGTGCATCTGCAATTTCCCTCGCTATCTCTTTTAGCACTCTGGGATGCATTCCATCAGGGCCAGGAGACTTGTCTACCTTTAGCCCCATTAGCTTGCACACCACTACCTCCTTAGTGATAACAATCCTCTTAAGGTCATAACCTTTCATAACCTCATTTCTATCAGTCGCTGGCATGTTATTTGTGTCTTCCACTGTGAAGACCGACCCAAAAAACCTGTTCAGTTCCTCAGCCATTTCCTCATCTCCCATTATTAAAACTCCCTTCTCATCCTCTAAAGGACCAATATTTACCTTAGCCACTTTTTTGTTTTATATATTTGTAAAAACTTTTGCTGTCTGTTTTTATATTCTGAGCAAGTTTACTCTCATACTCTATCTTACTCTTCTTTATAGCTTTTTTAGTAGCTTTCTGTTGCCCCTTAAATATTTCCCAGTCCTCTAGTCTCCCACCTAGTCTTTGTCACTTTGTATGCTCTTTTCTTCAATTTGATACTCTCCCTTATTTCCTTAGATATCCACTGTCGATTTTCCCTCTTTCTACCGTCCTTCCTTTTTGTGGGTATAAACCTTTGCTGAGCACTGTGAAAAATTGCTTGGAAGGTTCTCCACTGTTCCTCAACTGTTCCACCATAAAGTCTTTGCTCCCAGTCTACCTTAGCTAGTTCTTCTCTCATCCCATTGTAATCTCCTTTGTTTAAACATAAAACACTAGTATTTGATTTTACCTTCTCACCCTCCATCTGTATTTTAAAGTCCACCATATTGTGATCGCTCCTTCTGAGAGGATCCCTAACTATGAGATCATGGATCAATCCTGTCTCATTACACAGGACAAGATCTAGGACCACTTGTTCCCTCGTAGGTTCCATTACATACTGTTCTAGGAAACCATCGCGGATACATTCTATAAACTCCTCCTCAAGGTTGCCTTGACCAACCTGGTTAAACCAATCAACATGTAGATTAAAATCCCCCATGATAACTGCTGTACCATTTCTACATGCATCAGTTATCTCTTTGTTTATTGCCTGCCCCACCATAATGTTACTATTTGGTGGCTGATAGACTACTCCTATCAGTGACTTTTTCGCCTTACTATTCCTGATTTCCACCCAAATGGATTCAACCTTATCCTCCATAGCACCGATATCATCCCTAACTATTGCCCGGATGTCATCCTTAAATAACAGAGCAACACCACCTCCCTTACAATCCACTCTGTCCTTCCGAATAGTTTGATACCCTCGGATATTTAACTCCCAGTCGTGACCATCCTTTAACCATGTTTCAGTAATGGACATTAAATCATAGTGATTCACGATCATTTGCGGCATCAACTCATTTACTTTATTCCGAATACTATGAACATTCAGGTAAAGTACACTTATGTTGGTTTTTTTTACCTCTGTTTTGAATCTTAACATCTCCAGTTTTACTCCTTTTAGTAATACTGGGCCTGTTCACTGAGCTCCCCTCAGTCACTGTACCTTGTACTGTCGCCCTTTTAGATTTTTGACTATGTCTTCTCTGTCTTGCACTTTCCCCCTTACTTCCTTTTTCTTCTGTCCCTGTTTTACTACCTTCCAACTTCCTGCATCGGTTCCCATCCCCCTGCCACATTAGTTTAAACCCTCCCCAACAGCTCTAGCAAACACCCCCCCAGGACATCGGTTCCAGTCCTGCCCAGGTGCAGACCGTCCTGTTTGTACTGGTCCCACCTCCCCCAGAACCGGTCCCAATGCCCCAGGAATTTGAATCCCTCCCTCTTGCACCATCTCTTGAGCCACGCATTCATCCTATCTATCCTGACATTCCTACTCTGACTAGCTCGTGGCACTGGTAGCAATCCTGAGATTATTACCTTTGAGGTCCTACTTTTTAGTTTAACTCCTAACGCCCTGAATTCAGCTTGTCGGACCTCATCCAGTTTTTTTACCTGTATCATTGTTGCCTATGTGCACCACAACAGCTGGCTGTTCACCCTCTCCCCCCCCCCCCCAGAATGTCCTGCAGCCGCTCCGAGACATCCTTGACCCTTGCACCAGGAGGGTAACATACCATCCTGGAGTCTCGATTGCGTCCACAGAACCGCCTATCTATTCCCCTTACGATCGAGTCCCCTATCACTATAACCCTGCCATTTTTCTTCCTGCCCTGCTGTGCAGCAGAGCCAGCCATGGTGCCATGAACCTGCCTGCTGCTGATTTCCCCTGGTGAGCCATCTCCCTCAACAGTATCTAAAGCGGTATATCTGTTTTGCAGGGAGATGACCGCAGGGGACACCTGCACTGCCTTCTTATTCTTGCTCTTTCTTTTGGTCACCCATTTTCTCTCTCCCTCATTAATTTTCACCTGTGGTGTGACCAACTCGCTAAATGTGCTATCCACAACCTCCTCAGCATCGCGGATACTCCAAAGTGAGTCCATCCGCAGCTCCAGAGCCGTCAAGCGGTCTAACAGGAGCTGCAACCGAACACACTTCTTGCACGTGAAAGAGCCAGGGACAGTGGACGTGTCGCTGAGCTCCGACATCGCACACGAGGAGCATGACATGGGTCTGGCATCTCCTGCCATGTCTTAAACCTTAGGTAAACTTATACAACAACAATTTCAAAATAAAAATAAATAAATTAGACAATGAAAAGAAAAACTACTTACCAGTCACTTACCAGGGTTTAGCAACTGCCCGACTTGTTACAGGCACTCACCTTCCCGACAGGCCCCTGCTCCCACCGAAAATCCGGAGGCTGCTCCCGCTGAAAGGTAAGCAAATTTAAAAGTACTCACTCACCTTCACGACAGGCCCCTGCTCCCACTTCCCAACGACCGTGGTTGTTTTTTTTTTGGTTAGAGGAGGAGGTAGCGAGGGAAACACTGAGGAAGTGTTTCGGGTTTAACTGTCACTTGACAACAGACCACCTTCAAATTAGGCTGACCGCACTGCACGTATGCAAATCTCCCCGGAACAGCCAATCAGTAGCTCTGGTCTGCTGCCCTCTGCTGGGTGCTTGCCTTCACTCAAACTCCTCGGGTCTCTTTCGCAGGTACACCTTCAAATTAGGCTGACCGCACTGCACGTATGCAAATCTCCCCAGAACAGCCAATCAGTAGCTCTGCTCTGCTGCCCTATGCTGGATGAAGTCAAATGTCTTAAAACATGTTACAGCCACCCTCCATTAATTTGCAAAGTCCAGGAGAGGTTATACTGAAAGTATTAATAGACCAAGACATGTTGAGGTGAAGAAAGAAGGATAAGTAAATTATTGAATGCCTGGAAGTTGATTTACAAAGTCAAAGAAAATGCTGATAAGCAGTTCAGTATTGTGTTCAGAAATGAATTTCCATCCCTTTTTTCATGCTCAGCAAAGCTGAAGAGAGAATACAATGTAACCCTAAGGGCAGATGCCAAGCTTATATTTCTCTTCACAGTGAGGAAGATCCATCACCCACTATTAGACAAAGTCAAGAGCAAGAGTGAACACATGTTCCAACAAGGGGTTCACTAACTAGGCTGACAAAGTGAAATGGTCACAGTGCTGAAGCCTGAGGGTTCAATTCCAATTGGTGTGGACTTAACACAAAGAAACAAGTCAGTAGAGTGTGAGATACACCCGATGGCATCAGTGAATGTAAGTCTCACCAAATTAGCAAGAAGCAGACTCTTCACAAAACTGGATGCAGATAGTGGCTTTTGGCCGTTACCTCTGGACAAAGAATTCAGATTGTGAACTATTTTTGTCACCCCAATTGGTAACAGGTTATGATTTAAAATTGCTTCTGCACCTGAGATATTCCA
Organism: Scyliorhinus canicula; assembly: GCF_902713615.1. NCBI lineage: Eukaryota > Metazoa > Chordata > Chondrichthyes > Carcharhiniformes > Scyliorhinidae > Scyliorhinus > Scyliorhinus canicula. The sequence continues at coordinate 188,603,911 of NC_052148.1, forward strand.
AACAGTGATGACGTGTCTACATGGAGAGGCATGCCAAATGGACGATATTCTCATACACGATTCATAGAAACATAGAAAATACAAGCAACAGGAGGCCCTTCAAGCCTGCTCCGTCATTCATTATGATCATGGCTGATCATCAAGTTCAATAACCTGATCCCGACTACCGGTCATATATATAATTCCTTCTTGAAATTACACAACGTTTCGACTACTTTGTAGTAGCAAATTCCACAGATTCACCACTCTCTGCGTGAAGAAATTTCTCCTCACCTCAGCCCTTAAAGGTTTACCCCTTATCCTCAAACTATGGCCACGAGTTCTGGACTCCCCACCATTGGGAACATTCTTTCTGAATCTACCCTGTTTAATCCTGTTAGAATTTTGGAAATTTGTTTTGCAATCCCCTCTCACTCTTCTAAACACCAATGAATATAATCCTCATTGATTTAGTCTCTCCTCATTTGACAGTCCCGCCATCCCAGGATTCAGCCTGGTAAACCTTGGCTGCACCCCCTCCATAGCAAGAACACCCTTTCTCAGATAAAGGCACCAAAACTGCACACAATACTCCAGGCGTGATGTCACTAATGCCCGACATGATTGCAGTAAAACATGTCTATTCATACACTCAAATAATCTCACAATGAAAGCCAACATACCATTTGTCTTCTTAACTGCCTGTTGTACTTGTGCGCTTACGTTCACTGACAGATGCACACAGACACCAAGGTCTCGCTGAGTATCCACCTCAATTTGCATCCATTCAAATAATAATCTGCCTTCCTATTTTTGCTACCGAAGCTGAAAACCTCACGTTTATCCACATTATACTGCATCTGCCATGCATGTGCCCATTCACTCAGCCTGTCCAAATCCTGCTGAAGCATCTCTGCTTCCTCCTCACAGCTCACCCTCCCACCCAATTTTGCATCATCTATAAATTTGAAGATAATACATTTAGTTCCCTCGTCCAAATCATTAATATATAATGTGAACAGTTGGGATCCTAGCACAGATTCCTGCGGTACCTCACTAGTCAATTCCTGCCAATCAGAAAAAGACTCATTTATTCCAACTTTTGTTTCCTGCCTGCTAACCGGCTTTCTATCCATCGAGGAAATAGCAATACCATTGAGTGAGAGAAGTCCTCAAAGTTCTATAAGAAGCGGTTTTGACATTAAACAAATATGAATTTATAAAGCCGATGATAAAATTCTACGGCCACATTGTGAAAGCTTCAGGAATTACTGTCGACTTGCAGCAAACCAAGATGCTCCGCCCCCTGAAAAGCGGCGTACTCGAGGAGTATGCCGCATGCTGTATCCATGGCCTCAGGCCATTGCCTGAAGCCTGCCCAGCGAAGCGACATCCCCAAATAACTGACAGCGTGGGACTCTCATGGCCTCACCCGTCGTGAACTCAGCGTGGCGGCTGTAGACTCAGTACTGCGGCACCACAGTCGGGGGAGGGCCGGTCCAAGGGCAGGGGGGGCTTTATTTGGGGCTGGGGGCACTGTGGGGGGGCAGTTCAGGCCGCGTGAGCGGCCGAAGGGGGGACTATTTTTGCTGTCTGGGTCCGCCATGAAGCATGGCATGACCGCTGCAGGCCACCGCCATGCACATGAAAGGCCACAGACCCGGCAATGCTCCAGGCCATATCGGCAGCTAGAGCTGGGTGCTCTACGCTGCCTGGCTGCTAGCCCCCCCCTCTCCCCCCCCCCCCCCCCCCCCCCCCCCCCCCCACCACGGAGCAGGGAATCGGTGGCCGTTTTGCACCAGTTTTCCTGGCGTAAAACACCACTGTTTTCACATCGGCATGGCGACTCAGTCTCCCAATCGGAGAATTCAGCCCAATGTTTTTCAAGTTCAGAAAGATGAAGAAAGTAGATCAGGTTATTACACCTCAGGATCTCCCATGACCACGGAGAAAAGCTATTGAGAAAGTCACATTGGCAGCCATAAGGGCCTGTGAGATGCTCTCTGGTTACATCAGGGGACTAAGGTTCGAAATTGAAACCGACCACAAACATTTGATTAATCTTCTTAACTCAAATTGAAGTTGCAAAGTTGTGGCCTAAAATTCAGTGTTTGAGACTGAGACTCATGAGATACAATTCAGTTACTGAGAACATTCAAGGCAAGCACCGGAAGACAGAGTGCCAGTGGAAGGAGTCAAACTCATGATTTGGATTTTATTGAGGAAGTAGAAGAAGATACTTTGCTCATGACTAAACACTTACCAGCCACAGGAAAGAAATTACAAGAGATTAAGCAAGTGCACCATCAGGGTGGCGAATGCAACCAAATAAAAAGTTTTGCCAGAATGGAGGGCCAAAGTACATTCCTTACTCAGTACTTCACCAATACTTTGATCAGAGAAAATCTCATAATTATTGATGATGTCCTAGCTTTTAAACAACAACTTAATTAGCCCATTCACCAGAAAATCTATCAAGATCACTTGGAAATAGTAAATTTCACAGCAAGAGTCCAGCAATCAGTCGAGTGGCCAGACAATTTGTTTTCCCCATGTGATTCACAACACGGTCATGGTGCCTTGCCTCTGATTCACTCACCCCAGAAAAACTTAATCTCTGAAATCATTGGGGCGCTCATAATAAACACCTCACTAGCACTCCCAACACTTGTCTCAAGTTCAGATGGGGAATGACTTCCAGGAAGGCAACATCAGGATTTTCAGAGGAAGAGTTACCAAACTCCTGGAAGGTGTGGAGCAGAGGCATGCACCCACTACCCGCAATTCCGCACACGTGCATCAGCCAAGGTCACCACCCCTGTCTGGGAGGCAATAGACATGATAGTGAGTGGCGGCTCATTGCATAAGTGGAAGGAGCAACAGTGCCACAAGAAGATGAATCACCTTCTTTGAACAGCGAGGGTAAGTTTACCTTCTGAAGTATACCGCTGCACCCCTTTCACACATTGTCCACACCTCCACTGGGATCTCTCACCCAGCCACCTCACAGATTCCCAACACTTCTCGCAGCGCCACCCACTCCCCTCCACATACCCCTGCCCCCCCCCCCCTCCCCATGGGGAACAGTGATTATCACTGCTGCCTCAGCTTCAGGGACCCAGGTTCGATTCTGACCTTGGGTGACTGTGGAGTTTGCACTTTCTCCCTGTGTCTGCGAGGGTTTCCTCCGGATGCTCTGGTTTCTCATTATAGTCCAAAGATGTACAGGTTAGGTGGATTGGCCATGATAAATTTTCCCTTCGTGTCCACGAGGTTAGGTGAGGTTACTGGTTGCGTGGGCCTGGGTGGGGTGCTATTTCCGAGGGCTAGTGCAGACTCGGTGGGCCGAATGGCCTCCTTCTGCACTGTAAACTCTACGATTCTAAGTGAATAGACTGCACAGGGTCATGATGGAGACAGTCATTGCAGCACTAAAAGCAATCGTCTTGACACATTGCACCCAAAACAGTGATATCAGACAGCAGTCCTCAGTATGCTCATGAGCTGTTCGATAACTTTGCACAAGACTATGTTTCATGCATGTGACATGGTCACCAAGATATCCCCAGTCAAACAAGGAAGAAGAAAGAAGAGTTTGAACAATCAAAGTATTGATGAAAAAGGAAATATTAACTTAGCCCTTCTTATCTACAGACCCTTGCTGCAAAAAGTGTATTCTTGCTATCATAAATATTAATGTTGACTGCGAGCACAACACCCAGCTCTACAGCAGACATGCCAACATACTTTACCCCAGATGATTATGAGAAAGTTAGGAAATGTGAGGAGCAACAAAGTGACAATCACACTCATGATTTAAATTTCAGGCACAGAACAGGGGGCGTTTGATCGGCAGAGTGTTGATGCCGTCGTAAACACCGGAATGTTTTACAACGGTGTCATCTGGCCGTGAGGATTAGCGATCTCCCAACCCACAGGGAGCACCATGGCACTGGAGCGCTTCATGCAGCTGCAGCTGCCAATATGGGCATCAGCACGGGCCTGCGCATGCGCGCCACGGCTGACACGGTTCTGCGCATGCGTGTAGGTTGCCTTCTCCGTGCCGGCCCCCAGGCAACATGGCGGAGCCCTACAGGGGCCAGGCATAGAGGGACATAGGCCCACCCTGGAATTATCCTGCCCGCCAATCGGTTGCCCCTGATCGCGGGCCTGACCACCGTTGAGTCACCCCCCCTCCCCCCCCCCCCCCCCCCCCCGGAGTCGGACCCGCCTTCACCCCACCGGGATGGCCCCCGTAACCAGAACGCCAAGGCCCCGCTGGGTAGGACCACACGTGAACGATGCCGGCGGGACTCGGCCGAACTAGGCGGGCATTCGGCCGGTCGAGCGTGGAGAATCGCTGGGGGGGGGGGGGCACATTGAGCAGCCCCCAACGGGCGCTGCAGTGACTGCGCCGGCACCATTGCTGCCTTCTCCAGGCGCCGGAGAATCGGCGGACCAATGTCGGAGCAGCGTCGCGTTGTTCGTGCCCCCCCGCCAATTCTCCAACCAGGCACTGGATCAGAGAATCCCGCCCCCGATATTTGAAAGTGATACTTCTCAGGAAGATAGTGTGGCTATGAGATGAACAGAAATAAGTCATTGTAATAGAAAGAGCTCCATAACTGAGATCTGATAGAATTGAGACAGGTCAGGGAAATATTAAGAAGAACTGAAGAGCCGTTATTGTTATAATCTGCCTGCTTACCATTGGCTGAGGACTAATGGCAATCCCACAATCCTTAGGGAGTATGAGCTTCCCGAATGAGGGGGGCGGAAAAATCATTAGCAGATTCCCTGCATAAATAAAGCTGGCCAGTTTGGAAACGGCTAGAGGAGAGTGAGCAGCAAAGGATATGCTGCTGCTGTTGTGTGTAATAAATGTTATTTCTTTCTATCCTTCAACTCTTTCTATCCTTCGTGCCCTCACAAAACTGGCGATGAGGGTTAAAGTAAATAGCTGTCTACACTGCTGAAGCCACCTCCCTGGATTTTTGTTGGATACAGGTTGGAAGTTGTTTTCTATTACACCATGCCTCTGTATGGACGTTTGGATGTTTTCGACGCTGCGCTGGAAAGCTGGAACCAGTACGCACAACGGATGCGTTACTATTTCCGGGCAAGCAATATCACCGAAAATGAGTGCCAGGTGGTCATATTGCTCACCGCCTGTGGCCCGCATACGTTTGGGGTGATTAGGAGCCTTACGTACCCAGCTGCGCCGGACACCAAAATGTTTGATGAACTTGTGAACTGAGTGCGGCAACATTTTAACCCAACCCCATCCACGATAGTCCAGTGTTACCAGTTTAATACCGCTGAGAGGACCCCAGGAGAATCCCTTGCCGAGTTTCTATCCAGGCTACGCAGGATTGCGGAGTACTGTGACTATGGGGAGACCTTGTCAGAAATGTTACGCGACCGTTTGGTTTGTGGTATTAACAATGCGGCCACCCAGAGAAAGTTGTTAGCTGAGCCAACATTAACTTTTCATCAGACCATTCAAATAGAATTGTCCCGAGAGAGTGCAGAACGGGGAGTGCAGGAGCTACAGGGAATGGAGGTGCATGCCTTGGGGCGCAACGCCTTCCATCCAAAAGCGTCCCCCCGCACCCCTGCAGTATCTTGGGCGAGGTGACGTCAGGATCGACACCAGTGGCCGTCGGACATTCCTCCCCGAAGGGAGCCTTCTCCAGAATCAATGGATGAGGAGCCATGTCCGTGTCAGACTTGTGGGCGCCGACCCGTCGTGGACGCCAGAGGCCGTACCTTCCATTTGGATGAACCTGCGGCGACTACTTCCGAGGACGTGGAGACGGAGGATGACTGCCTGCAGCTGCATTGTGTGGCAGCTCCCCTTGTAGCCCCCATTAAAGTGACAGTACGGGTCAATGGTCACCCGCTTGGGATGGAGTTGGACACTGGCGCAGCTGTCTCCGTGATCGCCCAGAAGACATTCGACCACATCAAGCAGGGTATACAGACCCTTACATTAACCGACACACAGGCCAGGTTGGCCACCTACATGGGGGGAACCATTGGACATTGCAGGAACTACGATGACCCCTGTTGTTTATGGACGCCAGGAAGGGCATTTCCCACTTAACGTGGTGCATGGCCATGGGCCCAGCCTGTTTGGTCGGGACTGGTTGCGCCATTTGCGGCTGCAGTGGCATTACATCCTGCAAACAGTTTCTGGAGGGTTGACTGAGATGCTAGGACGGTACCCAGATGTATTCCAGCCCGGTTTGGGGAAAATAAAAGGGGCCGTATCCCGTATCCAAGTCGAACCAGGAGCCACGCCGCGCTATTTCCAGGCGCGCCCGGTGCTTACGCATTGCTCAAGAAGGTAGAAGGGGAGCTCACTCGTTTGGAGACTTTGGGTATTATCAGGCCCGTCCGTTTCGCTGACTGGGCAGCACTAATTGTATCCTTAATGAAGCCAGAGTTCGCTTGTGCGGCGACTATAAACTTACAGTGAATATGGCTTCCCGGCTCGACCGATATCCAATGCCTCGCACAGAGGATCTGTACGCGACGCTTGCAGGCGGACCCTCATTCATGAAATTAGATATAAGTCACGCCTACCTACAGTTGGAGCTGGACCCTGCCTCCCGGCCATATGTAACGATTAATACACACTGGGGCCTGTATGAATATACACAGTTACCCTTTGGGGTATCTTCTGCCTGCGCTATCTTTCAACGTGTCATGGAGGGCATTTTGAGAGGTTTACTGCGTGTCGCTGTCTACTTGGACGACGTTTTGATTACAGGGACGTCGGAGCAGGAACATTTGGAAAATTTGGCGGCTGTCCTTAAACGCTTTTCGGAGGCTGGAGTCTGTTTACGTCGCACAAAGTGTGTTTTTCAGGCGAAGGATGTAGTCTACCTGGTTAATCGGGTGGACCGCGAAGGTTTGCACCCCGTCGCAAGAAGGTACGCGCAATTCAACAGGCCCCCGCCCCGACTGACACTTTGCATTTTCGTTCTTTTCTCGGCCTCGTAAACTGTTACGGGAAGTTCCTCCACAATCTGGCAACTACGCTGGCCCCGTTGCACCTTCTGCTAAAGAAGAATCACACCTGGGTTTGGGGTCAGCCGCAAGAAACCGCTTTCCGGCGGGTAAAACAACAATTTTTGTCGTCTGGGTTACTAACCCACTATGATCCTGGAAAGCCTTTGCTCATCACATGTGAGGCATCCCCATATGATATTGGGGCCGTCCTGTCCCACAAGATGGAGAATGGGGCCGAGCGGCAGATAGCTTTCGCCTCCCGCACATTGACTGCTGTGGAAAAGAAGTACACGCAGATCGAGAAGGGGGGCCTGGCTGTGGTCTTTGCGGTGAAACGCTTCCACCAGTACGTGTATGGCCGCTACTTCACTACAGTAGTCCCCCGTTATACCGTGCTCCGCAATACCGCGGTTCGCGATATACGGCGGGGGGGCTTATGGACCCCAACTGTCAGCTTCCCTCTCTGGATCAAAGTGAGCCGGCCGCTGATGTTGACACTGCCGGCTGATTGGAGGGAGATTCAGTGAGAGAGGAGCAGCTCACACAGCGTCCGGAAGTGGATAGTGCAGAGCTACAGCTGCCTCAACCCTGCACAGCAGACAGGTTCTTTAAACCGGTGGCGGTCAGAACATATTTTTGAAAGGCAATCCTTTCCTCCAGTTTGGTGAAACCCACCAGAGTTCCTGGTAAGTTTCTGTGGGTTTCCCTCTGGAATAACTCCCAGCCTCATTCTGTGGCAATCAGAGAGCTTGTTTTAATTAGATCCACGATGGGGGTTTTAAATTTATTTAAAAATCTATGCATGCGCTTCCCATTGTGAGTCTACGGGGGTCTGACCTCTCCCCCCGCCCCCCGTAGACTCACAATGGGAAGCGCATGCATAGATTTTTAAATAAATTTAAAACCCCCATCGTGGATATCCGCAGCTCGGATGCAACGCGGGTGGCTGTCTTGGACCCCAACACCCGCGTTATAATGGGGGACTACTGTATCGTGACTGATCATAAGCCTCTGCTGGGACTTTTCCGAGAGGATAAGCCAATACCGCCCATCGCTTCCGCACGGATCCAGCGCTGGGCTTTGTTGCTCGCTGCCTACGAGTGTTCTCTGGAGCACAAACCAGGAACCCAAAGAGCGAATGACGACGCACTGAGCTGATTGCCTTTATCGACAGGCCCCATGTCAACCCCCACGACTGGTGAGGTGGTTGCAACCCTAAATTTTATGGATACCTTGCCTGTCACGGCATCACAGATTCGTGAGTGGACCCAGACGCTCCGTCTGGCTCCCAGTCCTGTCAAAGGTTTGGCACATAGTCCTGTATCATGGGCAACATAGACAGCTCCCAGGCGAGTTGCGGGCATTTTCCTCCAAGCTGCCAGAATTTAGCGTGGAAGATGGTATCCTTTTGTGGGGGACAGGTGTGATTGTCCCCGAAAAAGGACAGGAGCTGATACTGAGAGGCTTGCACAATGGGCATCCGGGTGTGACCAAAATGAAAATGTTGGCCCAGAGTTATGTCTGGTGGCCAGGCCTCGACACCGACATTGAGAAGGTGGCCCAAAACTGCTCCATTTGCCAAGAGCATCAGAAGCTTCCGCCGGCTGCGCCCCTACATCACTGAGAATGGCCAGGGCTGCCTTGGGCGCGCTTGCATGCGGATTTCACCGGCCCTTTTCAAGGATCCATATTCCTTCGATTAATCGATGCCCAGTCTAAATGGTTAGAGGTGCATAAGATGGGAAGCACAACGTCCTGCGCAACAATCGAAAGATGCGTTTGTCTTTCAGTACGCATGGCCTCCCCGAGGTGCTGGTCACGGACAACGGCACTCCGCTCACAAGTGAGGAGTTTGCGAGGTTCATGAAGATGAACGGCATACGCCATATCCGCACCGCCCCACACCACCCAGCTTCAAATGGGTTGGCGGAGCGCGCAGTGCAGACATTCAAACAAAGCCGAAAGAACCAGTCTTCTGGGTCGATGGACACGAGACTGGCTAATTTTCTGTTTTTATATAGGACCACCCCACATGCGGTGACTGGGGTAGCTCCTGCAGAACTCCTAATGGGCCGGAGACATTGCATCCACCTTAGCATGGTTTTCCACCACATTGGCGCAAAAGTACACCACACACAAGAATGGCAGGGACATGGTTTTTCTCGGCATCGGCCGATTCGGCAGTTTGCGCCCGGTGACACAGTGTTCCTTCGGAATTTTGCTGGTGGTGCCCAGTGGGTCCCTGGCATAATCTTTTGCCAAACGGGCCCTATCTCTTACCAGGTGCAAGCCCAGAGTCGTCTCCAGTGCAAGCATGTGGACCACGTTCGGTCTAGAACACCATCCCTTCAAAATATTCCCCGCTCATTTCTACAGCCACAGAGACCAGACACAGTGGAAAGTATTCCTCACAATCTTCCTCTGGTGCCGCACGCTAAGCCTGCGCAGGTCGTTGCAGAACCGCGTGGAGATAGAGACGCCGAGGTGATGGAGGCAGCGGACTCCGACTCCGAGATGGAGACACAGGACGCCTCGGAGGTGGAATCCTCGGACAACGGGCCGTGGATGTACAACCGTTACGCCGTTCATCACAGTGGTGCCGTTATCCGCCTCGTTACATGCCACCTGATCCAGCGCCTCGTACAAATGGTGTCGGCCTGTGGCAAAACGAGTCCGACGCCCTCCTTCCCTGGGGTCTTTGGTGGATTCCTTGGACTTTGGGGGAGAGGGTTGTTATAACCTGCCTGCTTACTATTGGCTGAGGACTAATGGCAATCCCACAATCCTTTGGGAGAATGAGCTGCCACAAGGAGGGGGGGGGGGGGGGGGCAGAGAAATCATTAGCAGATTCCCTGCACAAATAAAGCTGGCCCGTTTGGAACCGGCTAGAGGAGAGTGAGCGGCAAAGGAGTTGCTGCTGCTGTTGTGTATATATATATATATATATATGTATGTATGTTATTGGATATAAATGTCATTTCTTTCTATCCTTCAACTCGTGCTGGATTCTTCGTGACCCTCACAAAAGTTGTATTATTGGAAAGGAAAGAGTGATGAAAAGACTTTATTGGAGTGATTGATATAGCATTTAAACTTTTGAGTTGAACATGGTGAATAAATAGACCACCTTATTTAAACACGCAATAGCTTGCGGCTCTCATTTCTTTTTTTTTTATAAACATTTTATTGAGGTATTTATGGTTTTACAACTAAATAAACAATGTACATGAATTTATAAACATGCTGCAAAGGCCGTCTTCCTCCCTTACAGGTCCCACCTTTACTAACCCCCTGCTCTAAGCTAAGATAATCCCCAGCCCCCCCCCCCCCCCCCCAACTTCTGCTGACGGTTAATTTTCCGCAAAGAAGTCGACGAACGGCTGCCACCTCTGGGCGAACCCTAACTTTGACCCTCTCAAGGCGAACTTGATTTTCTCCAAACAGAGATAGCTAGCCATGTCCGATAGCCAGGACTACGTCATCAGGGGCTTTGGTCCCTTCAAGCTAATAGAATCCGTCTCCGGGCTACCAGGGAAGCAAAGGCCAGAACATAGAACATAGAACAGTACAGCACAGAACAGGCCCTTCGGCCCTCAATGTTGTGCCGAGCCATGATCACCCCAGTCAAAGCCACGTATCCACCCTATACCCATAACCCAACAACCCCCCCCTTAACCTTACTTTAATTAGGACACTACGGGCAATTTAGCATGGCCAATCCACCTAACCCGCACATCTTTGGACTGTGGGAGGAAACCGGAGCACCCGGAGGAAACCCACGCACACAGGGGGAGGACGTGCAGACTCCACACAGACAGTGACCCAGCCGGGAATCGAACCTGGGACCCTGGAGCTGTGAAGCATTTATGCTAACCACCACGCTACCCTGCTGCCCCTTTCGGCAACGTGTGCCTCTTTCTCCTCCTGTATTCCCGGGTCTTCCGACACTCCGAAAATCACCACCTCTGGATTCTGTGCCACCCTTGTTTTTAACATCTTGGACATGACATCCGCAAACCCCTGCCAGAATCCCCGAAGTTCCAGGCATGCCCAGAACATATGGACATGGTTCGCTGGCACTCCTGCACACCTTGCGCACCTATCTTCTACCCCAAAGAACCTGCTCATCCAGGCCACTGTCACGTGGGCCCGGTGAATGACCTTGAATTATATCAGGCTGAGCCTGGCACATGTTGTGGATGCGTTGACTCCACTCAACGCGTCCGCCCAGAGACCGTCCTCTATCTCCTCTTGCCATTTGTGTTTCAGCTCCTCAGTCTGCATCTCCTCTGACACCATGAGTTCCTTATAAATGTCAGAGATCCTCCCTTCTCCAACACACACTCTAGAAAATACCTTGTCCTGTATCCCTCTTGGTGGTAGGAGTGGGAAGGTTGAGACCTGTCTGCGTAGGAAGTCCCGCACCTGCAGGTACCTAAATTCATTTCCCCTCGCCAATCCAAATTTCTCCTCCAACTCCCTCAGGCTGGGAAAGCTCCCCTCTCTGAACAGATGGGGGGGAGATTTGTTAGTGCTCTTTTGGGGGGTTTAACCTAATTCAGCAGGGGCATGGGTACCTGGATTGTAGTTTTGGGGTACGGGAGATTGAGAGTATAGAGGTCAAGAGCACAGATTTGACTTTGCATGAGGGTGCCAGTGTTCAGGTAGGTGGTTTGAAGTGTGTCTACTTCAATGCCAGGAGTATACGAAATAAGGTAGGGGAACTGGCAGCTTGGGTTGGTACCTGGGACTTCGATGTTGTGGCCATTTCAGAGACATGGATAGAGCAGGGACAGGAATGGTTGTTGCAAGTTCTGGGGTTTAGGTGTTTTAGTAAGCTCAGAGAAGGGGGCAAAAGAGGGGGAGGTGTGGTGCTGCTAGTCAAGGACAGTATTACGGTGGCGGATGCTAGATGGGGACTCTTCTTCCGAGGTAGTATGGGCTGAGGTTAGAAACAGGAAAGGAGAGGTCACCCTGTTGGGAGTTTTCTATAGGCCACCTAATAGTTCTAGGGATGTAGAGGAAAGGATGGCGAAGATGATTCTGGAAAAGAGCGAAAGTAACAGGGTAGTTGTTATGGGAGACTTTAACTTTCCAAATATTGACTGGAAAAGATATAGTTCGAGTACATTAGATGGGTCATTCTTTGTACAATGTGTGCAGGAGGGTTTCCTGACACAATATGTTGACAGGCCAACAAGAGGCGAGGCCACATTGGATTTGGTTTTGGGTAATGAACCAGGCCAGGTGTTAGATCTGGAGGTAGATGAGCACTTTGGAGACAGTGACCACAATTCGGTGACCTTTACGTTAGTGATGGAAAGGGATAAGTATACCCCGCAGGGCAAGAGTTATAGCTGGGGGAAGGGCAATTATGATGCCATTAGACATGACTTAGGATGTGTAGGTTGGAGAAGTAGGCTGCAAGGGTTGGGCACACTGGATATGTGGAGCTTGTTCAAGGATCAGCTATTGCGTGTTCTTGATAAGTACGTACCAGTCAGGCAGGGAGGAAGGGGTAGAGCGAGGGAACCGTGGTTTACCAAAGAAGTGGAATCTCTTGTTAAGAGCAAGAAGGAGGCCTGTGTGAAGATGAGGCGTGAAGTTTCAGTTGGGGCGCTTGATAGTTACAAGGAAGCGAGGAAGGATCTAAAGAGAGAGCTAAGACAAGCAAGGAGGGGACATGAGAAGTCTTTGGCAGGTAGGATCAAGGAAAACCCAAAAGCTTTCTATAGGTATGTCAGGAATAAAAGAATGACTAGGGTAAGAGTAGGGCCAGTCAAGGACAGTGGTGGGAAGTTGTGTGTGGAGGCTGAGGAGATAAGCGAGATACTAAATGAATACTGTTTGTCAGTATTCACTCAGGAAAAAGATAATGTTGTGGAGGAGAATGCTGAGACCCAGGCTATTAGAATAGATGGCATTGAGGTGCGTAGGGAAGAAGTGTTGGCAATTCTGGACAAGCTGAAAATAGATAAGTCCCCGGGGCCTGATGGGATTTATCCTAGGATTCTCTGGGAAGCCAGGGAAGAGATTGCTGAGCCTTTGGCTTTGATTTTTATGTCATCATTGGCTACAGGAATAGTGCCAGAGGACTGGAGGATAGCAAATGTGGTCCCTTTATTCAAGAAGGGGAGTAGAGATAACCCCGGTAACTATAGGCCGGTGAGCCTCACGTCTGTTGTGGGTAAAGTCTTGGAGAGGCTTATAAGAGATACGATTTATAATCATCTAGATAGGAATAATATGATTAGGGATAGTCAGCATGGTTTTGTGAAGGGTTGGTCATGCCTCACAAACCTTATCGAGTTCTTTGAGAAGGTGACTGAACAGGTAGATGAGGGTAGAGCAGTTGATGTGGTGTATATAGATTTCAGTAAAGCGTTTGAAAATGTTCCCCACGGTCGGCTATTGCAGAAAATACGGAGGCTGGGGATTGAGGGTGATTTAGAGATGTGGATCAGAAATTGGCTAGTTGAAAGAAGACAGAGGGTGGTGGTTGATGGCAAATGTTCAGAATGGAGTTCAGTTACGAGTGGCGTCACAAGGATCTGTTCTGGGCCGTTGCTGTTTGTCATTTTTATAAATGACCTAGAGGAGGGCACAGAATGTTGGGTGAGTAAATTTGCAGACGACACTAAAGTCGGTGGAGTTGTAGACAGTGTGGAAGGATGTTGCAGGTTACAGTGGGACATAGATAAGCTGCAGAGCTGGGCTGAGAGGTGGCAAATGGAGTTTAATGTAGAGAAGTGTGAGGTGATTCACTTTGGAAAGAATAACAGGAATGCAGAATATTTGGCTAATGGTAAAATTCTTGGTAGTGTGGATGAGCAGAGGGATCTCGGTGTCCATGTACATAGATCCCTGAAAGTTGCCACCCAGGTTGTGAAGAAGGCCTATGGTGTGTTGGCCTTTATTGGTAGAGGGATTGAGTTCCGGAGCCATGAGGTCATGTTGCAGCTGTACAAAACTCTGGTACGGCCGCATTTGGAGTATTGCGTACAGTTCTGGTCGCCTCATTATAGGAAGGACGTGGAAGCTTTGGAACGGGTGCAGAGGAGATTTACCAGGATGTTGCCTGGTATGGAGGGAAAATCTTATGAGGAAAGGCTGATGGACTTGAGGTTGTTTTCGTTAGAGAGAAGAAGGTTAAGAGGTGACTTAATAGAGGCATACAAAATGATCAGAGGGTTAGATAGGGTGGACAGTGAGAGCCTTCTCCCGCGGAAGGAGGTGGCTAGCACGAGGGGACATAGCCTTAAATTGAGGGGTAATAGATATAGGACAGAGGTCAGAGGTAGGTTTTTTATGCAGAGTGGTGAGGCCATGGAATGCCCTACCTGCAACAGTAGTGAACTCGCCAACATTGAGGGCATTTAAAAGTTTATTGGATAAGCATATGGATGATAATGGCATAGTGTAGGTTAGATGGCCTTTAGTTTTTGACTTCCCATGTTGGTGCAACATCGTGGGCCGAAGGGCCTGTACTGCGCTGCATCGTTCTATGTTCCATGTTCTATCACTCATCTTCTCAATCCCTGCTCTCTGCCATCTCCGAAACACTCCATCCATCCTTCCCGGGGCAAACTGGTGATCATCACAGATTGGAGACCAGACCGATGCTCCCTCCGCTCCCACGTACCTCCTCCATTGCCCCCAGACCCTCAGGGCTGCCACCACTACGGGGCTGGTGGAGTACCGTGCCGGTGGGAATGGCAGTGGCACTGCTGTCAACGCCCCCAAGCTAGTGCCCTTGCATGAAGCTGCCTCCACATGCTCCCATCACCCACTTCCTAATCATGGCTTTATTTGACGCCCAATAATAATTACTGAAGTTTGGCAGCGCCAGCCCGCCTTCCCCCCCAGCTCCGCTCAAGCATCCCCTTTTTTACTCGCGGGCTCTTACCCGCCCATACAAAGCCAGTGACCACCTTATTGACCCGTTTAAATAAGAACCATGGAATAAAGATGGGGAGACATTGAAACACAAATAGGAATCTCAGGAGGATCGTCATTTTCACTGTCTGCACCCTCCCAGCTAATGACAACGGAAGCGCGTCCCACCTCCGAAAATTGTCCTTCCTTTGGTCTACTAATCAGGCCAAACCTAACTTGTGTAGCCGTTCCCATTCCCGTGCCATCTGGATGCTTGGGTACCGAAAGCTTCCCCCTACCACCCTAAATGGCAGTTCCCTCAATTGCCTCTCCTGCCCCCTTGCCTGGACCGCAAACATCTCACTTTTCCCCATATTTAGTTTATATCCCAAAAACTGGCCAAATTCCCCCAGAATCCTCATAATTTTTTCCAGCCCCTCCAATGGGCCGATACATAAGGGAGCAGATCGTCTGCGTAAAGCGAGACTCTGTGTTCCACTCACCCCCCCCAGACCAGTCCCTTCCAGCCCCTTGAGGCTCTCAGTGCAATTACCAGCAGCTCTATGGCTAACGTGAACAACAGTGGGGAGAGGGGGCATCCCTGTCTCGTCCCCCGATGCAGCGTAAAATAGTCCGATGTTGTCCTATTTGTCCATACACTCACAACAGGAGCCCGATACAACAACCTGACCCAGTCAATAAAGCCCCGCCCAAATCTGATGCGACCCAGTACCTCCCACAGATAATCCCATTCTACCCGATCAAAAGCCTTCTCTGTGTCCATTGCGACCACTATATCCACATCCCTACCTTTTGGGGGCATCATGATCATATTTAACATCCTTCTTACGTTGGCCACCAGTTGCCTACCCTTAACAAACCCCGTCTGGTCCTCCCCCATAACGTCCGGAACACAATCTTCAATCCTAGAGGACAAGATTTTGGCCAGAGGTTTGGTGTCCACATTCAATAGGGATATCGGCCTGTAGGACCCACACAGCTCCGGGTCCTTGTCCCGCTTCAGGATCAATGAGATTGTGGCCTGTGACATCGTCAGGGGAAGCACCCCATGCTCCCTTGCCTCATTGAATGTCCTCATCAACAGTGGCCCCAATACCCCAGAGAACTTTTTATAAAACTCCACTGGGTACCCGTCCGGCCCCGGGGCTTTACCCGACTGCATGGTCTTCAGACTCTCTGCTATCTCTTCGAACCCGATCAGGGGCCACAGCCCTTCTGCCTTCGGGAAATTCAGCCCCCCTAAGAAGTGCCTCATCCCCTCCGGCCCAGCTGGGGGTTCCGACCCATACAGCCTACTGTAAAACTCCTTGAACGCCTTATTCACCCTTGCTGAGTCTCCAACCATGCTCCTGTCCCCACCCTTTACTTTCCCTATCTCCCTGGCTGCCTCCCTCTTTCTAAGCTGCTGTGCAAGCATTCTGCTGGCCTTCTCCTCATGCTCATAGATCGCCCCCCCCTCGCCCTCCTCAGCTGCTCTACCACCCTCCCTGTAGTTAACAAGCCAGACTCCGCCTGTAGCCTCCGTCATTCCCTTAAAAGCCCTGCCTCTGGGGTCTCCGCATACCTCCTGTCGACCTGCAATATCTCCTTTATCAGTCGGTCCATCTGCTCTGTCTGCCTTCTCCCTATGGGCCTGTATCGAGATCAGCTGCCCTCTGATCACCACCACCGAAACTTCACCCGTGTCGTTGACGGCCAGGTAGTTCTGAATACATTTCTTCAGCCGCCTGCACACCTCTTCATCAGCTAAAAGTCCAGCCTCCACTGCGGGCACTGGCCACTCTCCTTGCTAACCCGTAGGTTAACCCAGTGCGGGGCATGATCTGAGATTGTGATCGCCGAATACCCCGTGTCCACTAACCCCGTCAATCGAGCCCTGTTCAAAATAAATCAATCAATCCAGGAGTACAATTTATGCACGTGTGAATAGAAAGAGAACTCCTTCACTCTCGGCTCCCCAAATCTCCATGGGTCCACCCCTCCACCCTCCCCCCCCCATCAGTTACTCTAAGGTGCGTCTCATGCAGCATTACCACATCCGCCTTCAGTCCTCTCAAATGCGTGAACACGCATTTAACCATGGGCTCTTAACCAGCCCATTTGGCCCTCTCACATACCATGTGATCAGCTTAGTTCGGGGGCTCATCGCCCACCTCCCCCCTTCACCGATCAGCCATCACCTTTCTTGGGCCAGTCTCCAGCCCGCGCCCACGCATCCACCGGTCCGCCCCCAGGCAGCCTCCACTCCCAACCACCTTTCTGTCCCACAGCAAAAGTCCCTCCCCCGTCAGCAGAACATTCCCCCCACCCCCCCAGAAACAGCACTATGTAAACCGACCCCTTCGACAAGCATAACACCTTCTCAACCCCCACTGCGCTTCCGTGAGTGGCCCGCTCAGCTAGCTTGGTGACCCCCGCCCATGGCACCAGACATTCTCCCACCTATTGTTCCCTCCCCACCCTCCCCCCCCCCCCCCCCCCCCCCCCGCTCAGACACATATTCAAACGAAAAACAGTCCCAACACAATTGTTCTAAAAAAAACGATAAACCAAGAAAAGATTAAACAGAAGATCCAGCATCTAACAAACACACCTCCATCAGTGCAAATGTGCAACTTTAACTCACTCAGCTCTGCAACTGGCCCCAAATCAATACAGAAGGCAATACAAATAATGTCTGAAAAAAGAAAAACAAGAAACTTTTTGAACGTGAATGCTGCAGCAAAGTTCAAAGTCCTCAGTCCGCCACCAGTCCTTTCCTGCTCGCGAAGTCCATGGCTTCCTCGGGCGACTCAAAATAAAAATGTTGCTCCTCCTACGTGACCCAGAGACGGGCCGGATACAGCAGTTCAAACTTCACCTTTTTCTCAAAAAGGGTCGACTTTATCTGATTGAACCCCACTCTTCTCCTGGCCAACTCTGCGCTCAGATCCTGACAGATCCGCAAGATATTGTTCTCCCATTTACAACTCAGTGTCTGCCTGGCCCACCGTAAAATACGCTTCTTGTCCAAGTACCTGTGGAAACTTACCACCATTGCCCTCAGGGGGTCCCCCACTCGCGGCTTCCTCGCAAGCACTCTGTGAGCCCTGTCCACCTCCAAGGGTCGGGAGAACGTCCCCTCCCCCAGCAGCTTCTCAAACATACCCGCTATGTATGCCCCAGTGTCCGCTCCTTTGGACCCCTCCAGGAGACCGACGATTCTCAAGTTCTGCCGGCGGGACCTATTCTCTCAGTCCTCCACCTTCTCCAGGAGCCTTTTCTGCTAGTCTCTCAGCATCCCCACCTCCAACTCCACCGCAGTTTGATGTTCCTCCTGCTCAGCCAGCACCTTCTCTACTTTCTGGATCGCCTGATCTTGGGCATCCAATCTGAGCTCCAGCCACGCAATTGATTCTTTAATAGGGTCGAAGCATTCGTGCTTCTGCTTGGCGAAGCCCTCCTGAATAAACTGCATCAGCTGCTCCGCTGACCGCTGGGTCGACAAGCCAGGACTCCGGTCATCTGCCATGCTTTCTCCCAGTGCAGCTTCAGCCCAAGCTTTCTCTATTTGTCTGTTTCTTCCTTTGCGAGCACTTCTCATCCACCTCATGCACCGATGTGGGAATCCAATCAACAATTTCCTCTGCCATCAATTTTCCAAATCAAGTCCGATTTAAAAAATCAGGGGAAAAAGTCCAAAGTTCCGACCCGAGCAGGGGCCACCAAATGTGCAACCTACTCCTTCATAGCCGCCACTGGAAGTGCTACTGTCATTTCTAAATTGACCACACACTCCAGGGGCTAAGATCCACATATAAGATTATCTCGAAAACGACATTGACTTAAAATCTTACAAGCCACTGGGTGAAAAAAAAGTTTTTCTCTAATCCTTCATCAATGATTTTAAATGTCTTCCCTCTGATAATGGGCCTCACTGCTAAGGAAAAGAGATCCTTTCTACCACCCTATCTTGGCCCCTTATAATTCTGTATACTTCAATCGAATTTTCCATCAGCCACCTCTATTTCATAAAAAGCCCAACTCCAGTTTGTCCAATATTTCCATTCTTGGCAACATCATTCAACAATACACCTCTGTACCCGTTCTACAGCGATCACAACCCTCATCTAACGTATTTTTTCTCGCAGAGAGTTTCTGGAACTCTCTTCCTCAAAAGGCAATGTAAGAAGTCTTACAACACCAGGTTAAAGTCCAACAGGTTTGTTTCAAACACGAGCTTTCGGAGCACTGCTCCTTCCTCAGGTTAATGGAGAGGTATGATCCAGAAACATTTATATAGACAAAGTCAGAGATGCCAGACAATGCTTGGAATGCGAGCTTTTGCAGGTAATCAAATCATTACAGATCCAGAGATAGGGGGTGATCCCAGGTTAAAGAGGTGTGAATTGTCTCAAACCAGGACAGTTGGTAGGATTTTGCAAGTCCAGGCCAGATGGTGGGGGGTGGATGTAATGCGACATGAATCCAAGATCCCGGTTGAGGCCGCACTCATGCGTGCGGAACTTAGCTATAAGTTTCTGCTCGGCAATTCTGCGTTGTTGTGTGTCCTGAAGACCGCCTTGGAGAACGCTTACCCGGAGATCAGAGGCTGAATGCCCTTGACTGCTGAAGTGTTCCCCGACTGGAAGGGAACATTCCTGCCTGGTGATTGTCGCACGATGCCCATTCATTCATTGTCGCAGTGTCTGCATGGTCTCGCCAATGTACCACGCTTCGGGACATCCTTTCCTGCAGCGTAGAGGGCCCTGGATGCGATCAGTAGGCCGAAAGAAAGTGCAGTCCTCAGGGTAGAGGTCAGCATTGGGCACGAGACTCATGATACCCCAGAGCTCGAGTCCAAGGATGACACTCATTTCCCATCACAGCTATCTCCAACACCCTCCACCATCCCAGAGACACTCACCTCGGTTGGGCACTTTAATGCAGGAGCTCCTGGGGCCCAGTCTAGTGCCCACCACACACATGCTCCAATACAGCAGGTGGAGGTATGAACTTCCGAGGGGGCGATGGTCAGAGGGTGGGCCAACCTTAGGAACTAGCTGCCGTGCAGGTGGGTTTTGGGCCTCTGGAACGGAGAGTCCCATTGATTGTGGCGATGCAGTCGCAGAGACAAGGACTACATGAGGGGTTGGCGGTGAGCATCCAGCACCTGCAGCTGCAGGTGTAGGAGTCCAACCATGTGCAGAAGAAGGAGGTTGTGCCGGTGATGCGCACCACCTAGGCCAACACCGCACAGGTGGTGTCCACGGTAGTGGCCTTTGGGGGGGGGGAGGGGGGGAGAGGGTTTCAGTCATTGATCAGCATGTTTTGATTTGATTTGATTTATTATTGTCACATGTATTAGTATACAGTGAAAAGTATTGTTTCTTGCATGCTGTACAAACAATGCATACCGTACATAGGAAAGGAAGGAGAGACTGCAGAATATAATGTTACAGTTATAGCAAGGTGTCGGGAAAAGATCAACTTAACGCGAGGTAGGTCCATTCAAAAGTCTGATGGCAGCAGGGTAGAAGCTGTTCTTGAGTCGGTTGGTACGTGACCTCAAACTTTGGTATCTTTTTTCTGATGGAAGAAGTTGGAAGAGAGTATGTCCGGGGTGCGTGGGGTCCTTAATTATGCTGGCTGCCTTTCTGAGGCAGTGAGAATTATAGATAGAGTCAATGGATGGGAGGCTGGTTTGTGTGATGGACTGGCTACATTCACAACCTTTTGTAGTTTCCTGGGGTCTTGGGCAGAGCAGGCTCCATACCAAGCTGTGATACAACCAGAAAGAATGCTTTTTATGGTGCATCTGTAGAAGTTGGTGAGGGTCGTAGCTGACATGCCAAATTTCCTTAGTCTTCTGAGAAAGTAGAATCGTTGGTGGGCTTTCTTAACTATGGTGTCGGCATGGAGGGACCAGGAGAGGCTGTTGGTGATCTGTACATCTAAAAACTTGAAGCTCTCGACCCTTTCTACTTCATTCCCATTGATGTAGGCAGGGGCATGCTCTCTATGCTCCCTGAAGTCGATGGTAATCTCCTTTGTTTTGTTGACAAGACCAAGACCTGAGGCAGTCTGCACTGGTGGTGATTGAGGCCCAGCCATGTGCCACAGGCACCTGGATATTGCAGTGGCACTTCTGAGTATGGTCCAGTCACAGCAGGCCATGGCTGACAGCATCGGCGGCATTGCCCAGCCACTGGGTGACATGGCACATACACAGATGGAGGTGGCTCAGTCCCAGAGGGAGATGGTGCAGTCACTGACTGATGTAGCACAGACCCAGAAGGTGGTGGCACAGTCGCAGCATGATGTGGCACAGTTGCCAATGGAGGTGATCTACTCCCTACTCCCTGTGCTCCATGGCCACGAGCGTACAGATCCTGGTTGCGACCAGAGCGAGCCTCCAGGAATGACAGTGCAAGGTGGTGGGGAAGCCTCAGGGGATGGCTCTGCTCACACTCCCATCCCATGGATTAGCCGGGAGGCCATCGAGTACCCCAAGGGAGGAGGATGTGATAGGGCCTGTGCCAGTGACTCTTACAGGGGAGGTTCTGGAACACCGCAGGACATCAGACTCCTTCCCTCCTGTCCCTGGGGCATCTGGTGGGCAGCAGGAAGATATCATCCCACTTGGGACACCAGAGCAGCAGCCGGGTCCATCCAGGCCCGGTCGCCCCAAAAGACAGTGCCAATGGGAACCCAGGTCGCAGGGCAGGAATCACAGCAGGCCGCCTCCACTCCCACTGTATTGTCTGGGGATCCACCTAGAAATAGCATTGGGGCCTGTAAGGCCAGATAGTTAGGCACCAGTTATGTTGGCACGGGTGCAGGCACAGTTTAGTTACAGAGGCTAGGTCACGTATCTGGAAATATTTGTGCACATTAAACACCTGTTACCACTGTTACAACCTCCCTCTGTGCTGTCAGATGGGTTTGAAGGATGGGCTGGTCTGGGCTGGCCAGAGAGGGTATGTTGGGATGGGGTTAAATGGGCGTTCATTGTGGGTAGCCTGGGCTCCCCCTCCTCCCCCTCGACCGTCCCCACCACCATCAACCCAGGATCCAATGGGACCGTGTGATGGAATGGCCAGTTGGCATACAGGGATCACCCACGTGCAAAGTGCTACCGAGTGCAGGAGTCAAACACTGTCAAACGATGCGGAGCACCAGAGCTCATCGCTGAGCGGGTTGTCATCATCCTCCATCCCATGTACATCATTCCTTGTCCGAGGAGGAGGATGCGGAGAGGGCGGCGATAGACAGTATATGGGGACCAGGCAGACAAGGGAGGCCACACATCGTGTGCACCAGGGTCAACCCGCACGGGGTGCTCTGATTGCCTCCAGGTTCACCGATTAGGGTGGAGGGGCTGGGAAACTGGCCAAGGGCACAGACACTGCGATATATAATGAACGTTCATCCTCCTCCTCCCCAAGCACATTGCCCATCTGCTGGGCGATGTCATGGAGGACACAGCAGACTGCTACGATGTGGGTAACACTCTCAGCATCCCACTGGAGGACCCCTCAAGAGTGGTCCAACACCTGAACTGCATCTTCAGGATGCCGAAGCACTGCTCGATCACATCTCTGCTTGCTGTATGGCCATCGTTGTAGCAGGTCTCCGCATTAGTCTGTGGCCTCTGGATAGGTGTTATCAGCCACGGCGGCAGCGGATAACCCCTGTCACCCAGGAGTCAGCCCCCAGCTGGGGGTCATCTCAAACATGTCAGGAAATGTCGAGTCTGCCAAGATGAAGGTGTCGTGCACACTGCCTGGGTATCGGGTGCAGAAGTGCATGATGCGCATCTGCTGGTCACTTATCAGCTGCATGTTCATCAAGTGGAACCCATTTTGGTTTGCGTAGAATGGCCTGTCATCTGCAGGTTTTCGTAGGGGGACCTGCACACCATCAATCATCCCCTGGATTTGGGGCGTCTCAATGGTGGTGAACCCCACTGCCCAGGCATCCTGGCAGGCTCGGGCAACAGCGAACTGGACGTAATGTGCCGAATGGGCATATAAGGCCTCTGTGTCAGTGCAAATGCACATGTGCACCGAGGTTTGTGCACTCAGCGCCTGGTAGGACCCCGTGGCGTAAAAGTTCAAGGTGACTGGCATAAAAGTTCAGGGCCACTCCGTGGTGTAAAGGTTCAGTGGGACCCATACGGCCGGTGTCGCTCTGCAGAATCAGGGAGCAATGTGGGTGGTCAGTGGGGTGTGCAGCAAGGTGGCTGCCTCGCAGGCCGTTGCAATGGTGGCCCCTGTCTGGGCACCGCCCCAGTCCTGTGGGGGGTTACCCCAGCCCAACAGCTGTTCTCCCCCCATCACCCACCCCCCCCCCCCCCCCCCCCCCCCCCACCCCTGGCAGGGGCCCCCACACCCCACACACCTCAGCCAGCCAGGCCAGTGGCAGCCATAGTTGGCTCTCTCCATATCCTACCTCTTCTCTCTCCCTCATCAGCCACAATGGAGGTTTCACGATTTTTAAGAGCACAGGAGCCATCAGGAATTTGGCCCATCAGAGGCAGAGAATCGCATAGGCCCCAGAGAATACCGGAACAGGCCCACTAATGACATACCAATGGTGTTTACTGTATGTGAGTTCCGGAACACATTGTCGCCGCTGTTGGTTCAACGGATGATTGCAATTTGGCCTCAAATTGGTGCCCGCTACGATTTTGGCATTGGAACCAATTCTTCGCCCAATCGCGTCGGCGAACGGAGAATCTCGCCCTATGATTCTACCATCAGCAAACTTAGATACACAAAGCTTTCCCTTTCTGCATTATGCTCCTTGATATCGATGGGACTGTGGATTCAAAAATCCTAACCTCTTACTTCATGCAAACCTATTTGCTCTGAACTCTCACTATCTTCTCCTTGAATGCTACCTGTTCCTCTGATACTGATTTACCTTTGAGTGGCAGTATCACAATCCTGTTCAGTAAAACTGCCTCTCTACAAATAAGAACATTTACTTCTTGTCTATCTGTGATTTTTTCCATTACTATGCTAAATTTAATTAAATTGTCATCACTTTCTAATTGAATTTAGCATAGTTAATGCCACCAGTGAACAAAAATACAGATGAAGGAAATTCCTGCAAAATCATAAACAATATTATGGGCGGGATTCTCTGCAGCCCCGTGAAAAACTCGTGTTTGGCGTGGAGGCGGAGAATCGATGCTTACGCGGCGTGGCTGGGGGGCCATTGACAGACCCCCCCCCCCAGCGATTCTCAGGCAAAACTGGCCGAGTTCCCGACGGTGTGGTTCTAACCACGTATCACGTATTGTCGGTTGGGAACCTTGGATGGCGGATCCGAGGGCATCCTAGTGGGGGCTGGAGGGATCAAGCACCGGGGGGGGGGCTCATGGGCGTCCGTGGCAGTGATCGGGCAGCTCGGGTCCGTGGGCGCATGCCATCTCGGGGGGGGCGCGGGGGACCTACAATGTCGATGTCGGTCCGAGTCCACCATGGCGCACAGGGCAGCTGCTGCAGGCCGCAACCGTGCGCTTGCGCAGACTCCCCACCGGAAGTTCGGGGGCCGTTTCTGCAGCCAGAGTTGTGAAAAGCACTCCAGGGCCCTGCCATCCCCCTGCAGGTAAGTGAATCACTCAGGACTTTTTTAACGAAAGGTAAGAATGAAACGTCAGCATTTTTATGCCGGCGTGGGGACATGGCCTCATTTTTGGAGAATCCAGCCCTATATTCCTTTCAAGATGTTTTACATCTTATGCATAACATAGCCTGGGCCACTTATGAATTCTCACTCATTAATCCCTTTTCTGTGCACATCTGCCAGATGAAGTAATGCTCTGGAACTGTATCTCTTCCACGTGGTGCAACAGTGAATATTTCTCATGAAGGTCTCTATCTTTTTTTGTTTGATTTCTCCTCAGAAAGTTTTGACAATATGCCAGTAGTGTGCATACCAAGTAGTTGCCAATACTTGGTCATTAGAAGTCATCGTCATTCATTTGATTGTAATGGATAATTTCCCTTTTTCCTACTTCCAAGTAGGGCCCAACAACAGCTGTCGTCCGGAGGGAAATAGATCGACAATCCCTTTATCCTGTCAAGCACTGGTATCATTGCACCAAAATGATTTTTCCTGCGTACATGTGCCTGCATCTGAAGTAGAGGCAGCAATATAAATGACATCAAATTGCTTTCAGATGGCTGGCTCAGTGTGAAGTTTTCCTCTCTAATAGCATCAATCAAGGACAAGTTGCTCCCATAAGAGCCTGGAACTTCTCCTTTGTGTTTTCTGTCTTAAAGGGGCAGGCAGGTATTATCAAGAAAAGTCTTTATTTTTGTTTCTTGCCTTTTTGATAGTTAGAAATCTTACAACACCAGATTAAAATCCAATAGGTTTGTTTGGAGTCACTGGGCTGGATTCACCGATTGTGAGGCTATGTCCCCACACTGGCCTGGGAACGGTGGTGTTTTAAGCCCAAACATTTGGTGCAAAGCAGCCACTGATCCTCCTTGTAGCTGGGGGAATAGCATGCTGGCAGCATAGAGCACCCAACTCTAGCTGCCGATACGGCCCGGGGAATTGCCGGGTCCATGGCTGAGCATGCGTACGGCAGCTGCTGCGTGCGCGGACCCGGCCTGCAAAATAGTGCTCCCCTTTGGCCGGCTCGCAAGCCCCGTGCAACCCCCCAACAGTACCCCCAGCCCCTGACAAAGACCCCCTGCCCGCGAATCTGCCCTCCCCTGACTGTGGCGGCACTGGTCTGAATTGCAGCTGCCACACAGAGTTCCCGACAGGTGAGTCCATGAGAGACCGACACCGTCGGGAACCCAGCCGATCAGGGGCAGAGCATCGGGGAGGTAGGCCTCAGGTAACGTCCTGAGGCTACTTTAGAGGGGGTGGAACATCGCAAAAGCGGTGCCACCCCTGATTTGGTCAGAATCGGATATTCTCTGGCCGATTGCCGAATGCAATTTCAAGTGAGTCTCATCTGATGAAGGAGCTGCGCCGAAAACTAGTGACTCCAAACAAACCTGTTGGGCTTTAACCTGGTGTTGTGTGATTTCTTCCTGTACTCACCCCAAGTCCAACGCCAGCATCTCCACTTCATTTTTAATAGTTGTTTCAGCTTCAGAATATGTTGCTCAATGCTGTCAGCCGTTCACACTGAGTGGCAAAGTCTCTGTTCAGAACTGGGCAATCCCATTGCTTTTATGATGTATCTTTTATGGATGCAGATGATGGGAAACATCTTTGAGTCTCCCTAAGATAGAAGCAGAGAAAACAGGAGCAGGAAGAGTCCATTCGGCCTTTCGAGCCTGCTTTGCCATTCATTATGATCATGGCTGATCATCCAACTCAATAGACTAATCTCGCTTTCCCCCCAAATCCTTTGATCCCCTTCGCTCCAAGTGCGATACCAATTACTTCTTAGAACATAGAACATAGAACAGTACAGCACAGAACAGGCCCTTCGGCCCTCAATGTTGTGCCGAGCCATGATCACCCTACTCAAACCCACATATCCACCCTATACCCGTAACCCAACAACCCCCCCTTAACCTTACTTTTATTAGGACACTACGGGCAATTTAACATGGCCAATCCACCTAACCCGCACATCTTTGGACTGTGGGAGGAAACCGGAGCACCCGGAGGAAACCCACGCACACAGGGGGAGGACGTGCAGACTCCACACAGACAGTGACCCAGCCGGGAATCGAACCTGGGACCCTGGAGCTGTGAAGCATTTATGCTAACCACCATGCTTCCCTGCTGCCCCTTCTTGAAAACATACATGGCGGATTCACCATTTGTGTTGACGCCAATGCCGAATCTGTGGATTTTCACAACAGCAAAACTGGGACCACACCTGGACCAATTCCACTACTCTTAAGCACCTGCGCCACATGGAACACAATTGATTCAAATGAGAAAAGGTGCCGGATCCACTGGTTTTGCGATTAAAACTCAGGAGGCTGACAAGCTGCAGCCGCATATACACACTTCACTCCCCACACACACCATCCCAACCAACAAGGTGGCAGTAAGACCCGCAGCTCCATGTGTCACAGACGCCAAGCTGGAGACCCTTGCGGATGCCATGGAGGAGAGGAGGGGGACCCTGTTACCCAGCCCGGGGAGGAGGCTGCCAGCCGCTGCCGTCGTTGTGCCTGGGCGCAGGTGGCTGGGGAGTTCAGCGCCATGTGCAGCGTAGTCCGAGCCGGCCAGCAGTGCACAAAAAACTGTACGACCTCTTCAGGACAGACAGGGTGAGTAGGCAGCACTGTGCCCCTACCCCCCAACCCAGAGCGTGGCCGAACTCCCAACCTGCCCACATGCCTGAATCCATACTGATTGCCCGGGCTGGGTGCCCTGGCCACTGAGACCACCAGCTGCCCACCCCCTGGGCTGTATGAGTTGGACTTTCCATCATTGTCATTTTAAGTTTCCACCCCTCGCCTCGGTGAAGGCCGCACATAACTGCCAGGGGCGGGAGAAGTCAGAAGGGGAATGCCGGCCTTACAGCACCTCACCATGGCTGAGCCCTGGATGTGGTCAGCAGCCCAGAGGAAAGGGAGGTCGCCGAGGTGCAGCTTGGCCACGTGTGTCAATCCCCATCCCCTCCCGAGAAAGGGGGTAGCGTAAGTAAGACATAAATAGTACATAACCCAGCATACACCTTTATACTTGGATCACTCAATAAACAAGATCAACTGGATCAGCAGCAAACAAACATAAACGTGAGTAACAGACTTCTGATGGCAGACGTCATATCGGGGCATGGGACGGCGAAGGGTAATCTGGAGTATTCATCGACCACGTTAAGGAAGTACATGTTTCGGTTGGTGGAGGGGAGGGGCCCTTTGAAATCCACGCTGAGGTGTTCAAAGGGGTGTGAGGCCTTCATTAGATGCGCGCGATCTGGCCGGTAGAAGTGCGGTTTGCACTCCGTGCAGACCTGGCAGTCTCTGGTGATAGCCCTGACCTCCTCAATGGAGTAGGGCAGGTTGTGGGCCTTTATGAAGTGAAAGAACCAGGTGACCTGGGTGACCGAGACCATCGTGTAGGGCCCGGTGTCGGTCCACTTGTGCGTTGGCACATGTACCTCGGGATAGGACATCGAGGGGGCTCGTTGAACTTACCGGGGCGATACAATATCTCGTAGTTGTAGTTGGGGCTGGTTTAGCTCACTCAGCTAAATAGCTGGCTTTTAAAGCAGACCAAGCAGGCTAGCAGCACGGTTTGATTCCCGTACCAGCCTCCCCGGACAGGCGCCGGAATGTGGCGACTAGGGGCTTTTCACAATTACTTCATTGAAGCCTACTCGTGACAATAAGCGATTTTCATTTCAGGTGGAGAGCTCGATTCTTCACCTCAAGATTTTATCATTTTTGATCTTGCCCCGCTGTATGTTATTGAACATGAAGGCAACCGACCGTTGGTCAATGAGGAGAGTGAATGTCCTGCCGGCCAGGTAATGCTTCCAATGTCGCACAGCTTCAACGATAGCTTGGGCCTCTTTTTCGACAGAGGAGTGCCGAATTTCGGAGGCATAGAGGGTGCGTGAAAAGAATGCCACAGGCCTGCCTGCCTGGTTGAGGGTGGCAGCCTGAGCGACGTCTGATGCATTGCTCTCAACTTGGAAGGGGAGCGTCTCGTCGACCCCGTGCATCCCGGCCTTGGCGATGTCGGTCTTGATACGGTTGAAGGCCTGGTGAGCCTCGGTCATCAGGGGGAAAGCGGTGGAGTGAATGAGTGGGCGGGCCTTGTCCGCATAATTAGGGACCCACTGGGCGTAGTATGAGAAGAACCCCAGTTATCGCTTGAGGGCCTTGGGGCAGTGGGGGAGGGGGCGCATGCGGTCGGGGTCGGGCCCTAGGACTCCATTTTGCACCACACAGCCGAGGATGGCTAAGTGGTTGATACTGAACACACACTTCTCCTTGTTGTACCTAAGGTTGAGGAGTTTGGCGGTGTGGAGGAATTTGGAACGGTTAGCGTCGTGGTCCTGCTGGTCGTGGCTGCAGATGGTGACATTATCCAGGTACGGGAAGGTGGCCCGCAGTCCGGACCAGTCAACCATTCGATCCATCTCCCGTTGGAAGACCGAGACCCCATTAGTGACGCCGAAGGGAACCCTAAGGAAGTGGTAAAGGCGGCCGGCCACTTCAAACGCAGTGTACAGGTAGTCCGCCTTGCAATTGGAGAGCTGGTGGTAGGCAAATTTCAGGTCCACTCTTGAGAAGACCCGGTACTGTGCAATTTGATTGACCATATCATATATGCGTGGGAGGGCATATGCATCGAGCTGTGTGTACCGATTGATGGTCTGACTGTAGTCAACGACCATCCTGTTTTTCTCCCCAGTTTTCACAACTACCACTTGGGCTCTCCAGGGGCTGTTGCTGGCCTCGATGATGCCTTCCCACAGCAGCTGCTGGACTTCAGACCTGATGAAGGTCCTGTCCTGGGCACTGTACCATCTACTCCTGGTGGCGACAGGTTTGCAATCCGGACTGAGGTTTGCAAACAGAGAAGGTGGGTCGACCTTAAGGTTCGTGAGACCCCATACAGTAAGGGGTGGTAGGGGCCCGCCGAATTTCAGGGTGAGACTTTGGAGGTTGGACTGGAAGTCCAGGCCGAGTAGCAAGGCAGCGCAGAGGTTGGGGAGGACTTAGAGCCGGAAGTCACTGAACTATACGCCCTAGATGGTGAGGGTGGTGGTGCAGTACCCCCGGATCTCCACGGAGTGCAATCCGGAGGCCAGGGAGATTTGTTGTGTGATGGGGTATACCGCGAAGGAGCAGCGCCTTACTGTATTGGGGTGGATGAAGCTCTGTGTGCTTCCGGATTCAAGAAGGCATGATGTCTTGTGCCCATCGATCTTTACCATCGTCGACGCGGTTACGAGGTTGTGCGGCCGGGACTGGTCGATCGTGATGGAGGCGAGCTGCAGCTAGTGTTGAAAGGCCCCGGCTGGTCGGCGGGGGTTGCAGGCGATGAGCGGCCCGATGAGGTGCCCGACGAGCAGGGGTCCTGAGGCAGGGAAGATAACGGCACCCACGGGGCGCACGTGGCGGGCGGCGTTAAAGATGGCGGTGCCTACGGGCCGCATGTGTCCTGAGGCAAGCAATATGGTGGCGCCCATGGGCCGCACGTGTTCTGAGGCGAGGAAGATGGCGGCGCCCACGGGCCGCACAGTGGGTTACAGGGGGCGAAAATGGCATCACCCACGGGTCCGCACGGGGGGTTGCAGGAACAATGGGCCTGGTTACAGCAGCGATCGAGTGGGCCTAGCACACAGCAGTAAAATGTCCTTTCTCCCCGCAGGCCTTGCAGAGTGC
The DNA here is from genome assembly GCF_902713615.1 of Scyliorhinus canicula. Lineage (NCBI taxonomy): Eukaryota > Metazoa > Chordata > Chondrichthyes > Carcharhiniformes > Scyliorhinidae > Scyliorhinus > Scyliorhinus canicula. Next base: position 188,634,123 of record NC_052148.1, read on the forward strand.
ACACTGCGCCGGGCAGCACTGCTTGGGGGTGCTTTGTCTGTCCGCAGAAGTAGCACTTGGGTCCCCTGGGTTGGCTGGCTGCCGCGTGGCGCAGGTTTTGGGGTTGGCTGGGGCCGGTCGCTGGTGGGGTCCACGATGGGGTGTTCGCTGGTTGGGTCCACGATGTCCAGAGGGGGGCGCCGTGCGGTCGGGGGCGTACGCTTGTACATTACAAGTGTAGTTAGGTGGATTGGCCATGCTAAATTGCCCGTAATGTAAGGTTAATGGGGGGATTGTTGTGTTACGGGTATACGGGTTACGTGGGTTTAAAGTAGGGTGATCATTGCTCGGCACAACATCGAGGGCCGAAGGGCCTGTTCTGTGCTGTACTGTTCTGTGTTCTATGTTCTATTACGGGAGGTGACCGTCAGTGTGATTGCGAGTTTCTTGGTCGCCGCGAGGTCGAGGGTAGCCCCTTCTAAGAGGCGCTGCCAGATGTACGCCGACCCTATTCCGGTAACGAAAGCATCCCTGATTAGGAGTTCGGAATGTTCAACGGCCAAAACTGCCAGGCAATCGCAGTCCCTTGCCAGGGCGTGCAAGGCATGCCAGAAATCTTCCACAGACTCACGGGGAGTTGATGCCAGCGTGGACAGGAGTTGCCTGGCTAGAGTTTGTTGGTCTGCTGGGTGTAGTTCTCTTTCAGAAGCGCCATGGCCTCAGCGTAGGTGGGCACGTCCCGGATGAGGGGAAAGATATCGGAGCTCAGCCGTGTATACAGGATCTGGAGCTTCTGTGCCTCTGTAGGTGGTTCTGTCGCAGATCCAATGTGGGCTTCAAAGCAAGCTAGCCAAGTGGGCGACGGCCAACGTGGCATTGTCTGCTTGAGGGTGCAGCTGCAGGCGATCCAGTTTGATGCGGAGGTCCATCGTTTGTAAAATCTCTGCTTAATAAATTGATGCACTATCAATTACGACGAGATGAGAGTAGAGAGCAATCGAGGCTTTATTACACAGAGATATGTAGCCTCCCTCAGCTGCTGACGAAGTGGCTGCAGCTCGGTGAGCACACACATTTATACTCCGCCTACTGGGTGGAGCCAGCAGGCAGGGATCTACCCCCGGACTTGTAGTATAGGAGCCTTACCGTATTACATCTCGTATGTGATATATACAACAGTGGTGACTACCACACCCCCTATCCCCTCCCCTCACCCTGAGTGCGAAACGTGGTTGGTGGCTGAGCTTGACGAAGAATCCTTGATTCTGTGACACGAAGCGAGGTGGGCAAACATATGTTGAGTCTGAACATTTATTGATAATTTATTTATTGTAAAAGATGTCGATATGATTGTGTACCAACGTCAGCTATTGATTCCCCATGGGAGGGGAATCCCGGCAAGCAGCCCTTTTAATGAGTATTAATGATATTCAAAATATGGTGAATACATTCCCGACTTTGCGTGGCAGGTAACAAAGCTCACCACTAGAGTCTGTACGGCACCAAAACAAACTGCTTTTACCACATCGTAAGGTTGATTTTTCTGTCTTGTGATATGTTCTCTCCACCACTATGCCCGCCGTGGGGAGGACCATCCCAAGCATGGTATTTGCTAAGATTTTGTGCAAACTTTTATCATTTTTCCATCAGGTTCTGGTGCAGGGGGAAAACTGGCGTGCCGCTCACCGGCCGCACAGCTGGCATTTCTCACCAAATAATCCAACAAAACAAATGGTGGAGCGGGGCCGGAGGAAGGACGCCCCGATCTTCAATAACAAATAAGTCAGCGCCCCCCATCCTCTGTATGCACATGGAGAGCCTCCCACATCCACATAGGCAATCCCCCCCCCCTTCGCCGCCACAGACCCCCCCATCCCAATGGGCACAGGAAACCCCCACCACAACATGGGATCCTCCCATAGACACAGCAGAGGGTGGTAACCTCAGTACTGCCTCAGAGGTGCCCTTTGGCAGTGCCAGGACAGCACTTGGGTACCACTTGGGTATCATTGCAGAGGCAGTGACAGGGGGAAATGCCCAGGTACCAGAGGAAGAGCTGGGGCAGATGCAGGGGCATTGTCACGGTGCTAGTGGGAAACATCAGGGAAATTGCCACGGGAATATGCTAGACTAGTGTCCTCCATCCCAGGTGGCTAGACGTACCTGTGGGCTCCCCATGCGTTCCTTTCTCCTGGTTCCTGTTTTCAAAAAACCCGTCGACTTGAGATCCCAATGTGAGGGGGTGGCGATAGAGCAGGGAAGCCCCTTAATGTTATTAGAATTTATTTAAGTAAAGTTTCCAGCCTTTCCTGGTGGGAACCTTGTAATGCCGCTGGCGGGAAGGGGAGGGGGCAAGGAAAATTTGAAAAGCGAGATCTTGCTGGCGAGATTCTTGTTTCCTGATTCTCGTGGGATTCTGTGCCCTCGTTGCCATTTGCTTCTGCAGCAAACACAGGCACAAAACTCTGGTCATTCACAACCAAATTAAATCCTAACTTTTGTCTTCCAGTACCTCAAGTGATACAGGTGTATGTGTATATTCATGGTGAGGCTTCCTGAGAAGATATAATTCCTTCTGACGGGGTGAGGAAGGTTCAACGTCACACAACATTTAACTATATATCACCACTCATATAATACTCATATTTTGGTGGAACCAATTAGGCAAATATCTCAGTTTTCACCTGCTGCTTCAAATCTCCCGAGTGAGCATGATCAGACTCTGGCAGCAGGAACAGCTGAGCAGGCTCTACGTTGGGGACTGTAGTTCTCTCGAAGCTGTGCTGATGCTGGATGCTGAACCTTGGGGGATATCATTGAGACTGGGAATGTTAGAGGTGCGTCATCCAACTTATCTAGGTGCTGACAGATGTGCCACAAACATTCACCAATGGGAGGGTGGCAGAGACCAACTCGATTGGTTTGACCTCACTCCTGTGCACACTCTCCTGTGCACTATCCACTTCAATCATGTGCACTCTCTCTTGTGCACTCACCCCTGTGCAATCCTGTGCACCCTCACCTGTGCACTCTCTCCTGTGCCCCTCTCTCGTGTCCCTTTCTCCTGTGCACTCCCTTCTGTGCACTTCCTCCTGTGCACTTTCCCCTGTGTACTCCCTCCTGTGCACACTCTGCTGTGCACACTCCTCTGTGTACAATCTCTTTTGCACACTTCCCTGTGTACACTCTATTGTTCGCCCTGCCCTATGTACTCTGTCATCTGTACACTCTCTTGTGCACACTCTCCTGTGCACTCTCCCTCATGCACCCTCACCTGTGCACTCTCTCCTGTGCCCCTCTCTCGTGCCCCTTTCCCTGTGCACTCCCTCCTGTGCACTCCCTCCTGTGCACTCTCCCCTGTGCACTCCCTCCTGTGTACTCTCCCCTGTGTACTCCCTCCTGTGCACACTCTGCTGTGCGCAGCCCAATGTGCACACGTCCCTTTGCACTCTCCCATGTGCACTCTCCCCTGTGTACTCCCTCCTGTGCACACTCCCCTGTGCACACACCCTATGCTTTCCCCATGTGTACTCTCTCCTGTGCACTCTCTCCTGTGAACTCTTTCCTATGCCCCTCTCTCTTGTGCGCACCGTCCCTGTGCCCCTCTCTCCTGTGCCCTCTCTCCTATGTCCCTCTGCCCCTTCCCTTTAATTCTCTCTCCATTACCCCTTTGCCCCTCTCTCCTCATAGAATCATAGAATCCCTTAAGTGCAGAAGTGGGCCATTCAGCCCATTGAGTCTGCACACCCTTTGAAAGACCACCTCGGCCCAATCCCCTACCCTAATCATGCAATCATAAGAGGCAATTTAGCATGGCTAATCCACCTAACCTGTACATCTTTGGACTGTGGGAGGAAACCGGAGCACCCGGAGGAAACCCATGCACACACGGGGAGGAACTGAGACCCGAGGTCAGAATCGAACCCGGATCTCTGGTTGGCTCTGTGAGGCAGCAATGCTAACCACTGTGCCACCATGTTGCCCCTTTTCTTTGCCCCCTCCCCTGTGCCCCTCTACTCAGTCCCTCTCTTGTATCCACCTCTTCTTTGCTTCCCTCTTCTTTGCACTTCTCTTCTGCCCCTCTCCCCCTCCTCTGTGCCCCTCTCACCGATGCCCCTCTGCCCTGTGCCCCTTCCCTGTGCCCATGTGCCCATCTCCCCTGTGCCCTTCTTCCTTGTGCGCTCTCTTTGATGGCCCTCTCCCCTGTGCCCCCTCCCCGTGCTCCTTTCTCTGATGCTCATTCACCTGTGCCCCTCTCTCCGATGCCCTGACCCCCTGTACCTCTCTCCCTTGTACCTCTCTCCCCTGTACCTCTCTCCCCTGTACCTCCCTCCCCTGTACCTCTCTCCCCTGTACCTCTCTCCCCTGTGCCTTTCTCCCAGTGCCGTTCTCTCCTGAGCACCTGGTTATCCAAATGCAGCCGATAGTCACTGCCATGAATGGTGTTGATTCTCCTCTTCTGAGCTGTTCTCAAACACACAAGCTTCTCCCAACCTGAATTTTCCAGCCAGAAAGTTTAGAAAGAAGTTCTTTTCAGACATGAATTATTGGTCACCTCTTTGCTGAAGAGAATGGAGGTACCAGCTGTAATAACTAAGCTTTTATTCATATAGTCATTCTAATGCTACCTACCCACATTAATTACAGTTCAATTTTGTCTTTGGTTTACTGACAAGATTCATGAGCCCCAGGAATCCTCTGCTGGAAATGTTATATTTAAAGGTCAATGAAATTTCATTTGACAAACCTCATTACCTGTTAATTGCTTTCATGACTACTTGCCCACCTGTGCTAATTAAGGTCTCAGCTGGGGTGAGTATTACTTGCAAGAAGTTAAAAGTGCCTCTGTTTATCCAGGAGGTGTCTGTTTTATGATATTATATGTACCTGCATGCCATTGTAATGTAAAGATGCTCAGCCGAGCAAGGGTTAACGTGGGACTGGAGAACAGCACCACCCATGGTATGATGTATAGAGTCACATGGTATTAGACTGAGCAACAGTCTAGAAGCAGCCATCATGGGGAAGCAAGACCATGCATCATATTAACTGAGATCTGTAAATAATCAACATCCTATGGTTTACCATTGACCAGAAACTGAACTGGACTAGCTACATTAATACTGTGGCTACCAGGGCAGGTCAAATGCGAGGAATCTTACAGCAAGTAACTCATCTCTTGACCAGTCCCCCCCACCCCGTCTCTCCCCCCCCCCCCCCCCCCCACCTCCCCAAAGCTTATCCATCATCTACAAGGCACAAGTCAGGAATGGAATGGAATGCTCTCCATTTGCCTGGATGAGTGCAGCTCCAACACCATTCAAGAAGCTCGACACCACCCAGGACAAAGCAGCCCGCTTGATTGCTCCTCCTTCCACAAACATTCAAACCCTCTGCCACCAACAAACAGTGGCAGCCCCGTGTACCATCTACAAGATGCATTGCAGTAATTCACCAAGGCTCCTTGGACAACACCTTCCAAACTGATGAGCATGACCATCTAGAAGGCCCAGAGCAGCAAATGTCTGGGTACTCCACCACCTGGAGGTTCCCCTTCAAGTCACTCAGCACCCTGACTTGGAAATATTTTGTTGTTCCATCATTGTCACTGGGACAACATCCTGAATCTCCCTTCCTAACAACACAGTGGATGTGCCAACACCTCAAGGACTGCAATGGGTCAAGAAGGCAGCTCACCACCACCGTGTGAAGGGCAACCAGGGATGGGCAATAAATGCTGGCCTAACCAGCAACGCTCACATCCCGTAAATACATTTTAAAACAATTGAATTAAAGATTAACCATAAATGGTTCATGTTTAAACATTCAAGTCTCAAGATCTCATAAATGAAGCACCACAGCCACCCAGAATACAACATGTTCCACAGCAATGGCAGCATAACGCAACATGGTATGCAGCGATATGAAAGGTGGCATTTTAAATTGTGAACCTGGAGCAAAATCCCAAGACCAGAAAAAGATCAATGCAAGAATGTTGCACAATGAAGAAAGCTGGTCAGATCACAAATACAAAACAAAAAAGACCTGCTGCTCTGGTCCTTCTCCGTGATACAGAGTTCAAAAACCTGTTCAGGTCATTAATAACAATATTCTTTATTGTCACAAGTAGACTTACATTAACACTTCAATGAAGTTACTGTGAAAAGCCCCTAGTCGCCACCTTCTGGTGCCTGTTTGGGTACACGGAGGGAGAATTCAGATTTGTCTAACAGCACGTCTTTCGGGGACTGTGGGAGGAAACAGGAGCACCCGGAGGTAACCCACGCAGACACAAGGAGAATGCGCAAACTCCACACAGACATTGACCCAAGCCGGAATCGAACCTGGGACCCTGGCACTGCGAAGCAACAATGCTAACCATTGTGTTACCTGCTGCCCATTCATGCAGATGAGCAAAGCCTTTTTTAAAAAGTCAAGACACTGAGTGACACAGAGTCAAAGAACCCAGTTAGTTCACAAGGCGGTGAGAAATAATGACTAAAATAAGCTGTACTTACATTAATGAACAGGTGGCAGTCCCCGAGGCTCAGCAGCTTGCAGAAGTGGTAGCTGCGGTAACAATTAAAAAATCTCCTTTGCGGAAAGCAGCACTGACAGAAAGAAATACTTAACTTTAAGTGTAAGAAAATGGTCCCTACTCAGAATGCATGCCTGCTAAATCTTCCACAATGTGGGGCATTCAAAAAGAGAATAGATCCTACATAGTAGAATTGAGGAACTGCTGCAGTGTTTTTTTTAATAAAAAAAGTTTTAGAAGCTTTTGAAAAGTGAGGTGGCCAGTTACCAAGGAGTTGACAGAAAAACATTGGAAACTCACAGAGAAGAAACTGGAAGCTGTAAATAGCCTAAGTAAATAGAAAAATTACTGATTACCTTGGAGGAGCATTGTCATATAAAGCTGTCTCTACAAGAAAAAAAGGCCATGGGCAGAAAATTAAAAGAGACCCCAGAGAGAGGGCAACTTCCAATAAAGTGCCAAAGGCAAAAACAAAAAATTAAGAGTAAGACCAACAAAAGACCACAGAGTGAGGGAAGTAACATTTAATCAAACCACATGGTGACCATGTCAGTGTAATGAAATATTAGGCAAAGTGGTGGTACGATGGCGCAGTGGTTAGCACAGCTGCCTCACAGCTCCAGTGACCCGAGTTCGAGTCCAACCTTGAGTAACTGTCTGTGTGGAGTCTGCACTTTCTCCCCATGTCTGCGTGGGTTTCCTCCGGGTGCTCCAGTTTCCTCCCACAGTCCAAAGATGTGCAGGTTAGGTAAGGTTACATGGTTACAGGGATCAGGCAAGGCCTGGGTCGAGTGCTCTTTCAGAGGGTTGGTGCAGTGAGCCGAATGGCCTGCATCTGCGCTTTCGATTTTTATGATTCTTTTCTATGATTGTATGTGAAGTGCAGAAGAAAGAAATAGCTGAGAAACAGCAAAGAGCTTTTTGAAAAATGTTGATGTAGGACTCAAACTGTAAAAGTACATGGCACTGCAGAGTGAGCAGATGGCTGGGAATGAAGGAAAGCTATCTGAGCTAACTTAAACATAGAACATAGAACTTACAGTGCAGGATGAAGCCATTCGGCCCATCGAGTCTGCACCGACCGACTTAAGCCTTCACTTCCACCCTAACCCCGTAACCAAATATGACAATGCTCCTTCAAGGTAATCAGTAATTTTTCTATGTACTTAGGCCAAATAACCCCTCCTCGCCTTTTTGGTGACTAAGGGCAATTTATTATGGCCAATCCACCTAACCTGCATGCCTTTGGACTGTGAGAGGAAACCGGAGCACCCAGTTGTGCAGACAGTGAGCCAGCGGGGAATCGATCGATTAAAAGAAGTATAATGTGCAAAAAGTAAATGAAACTGTTTTATAGAAAAATATTCTCATAAGAGCTGAGAGCTGAAGCACAAGATTTGAGCTGACAATATACATTTGAAACCGCATGATAAACTGAAGTCTTCATTCAACCAGGTTGTTCAAGATCAGAACACTCCAGGTATTCCTCCTCTACAGTATTGTGATTAGTTTGATTTGTCCAATCTATATGCAGATTTAAGTCACTCATAATTACAGATGTTCCTTTATCGTGTGCATCTCTAAATTCCTGTTTAATGGCAATAACAACATCAACATTCCAGTTTGGGTGGTCTATATACAACTCCCACAAACAAATCTTGCCGCTTAATATTTCTCAGCTCGATCCATGCAAATTCCACATGGCCGGAGCAAATATTTACCCTCACCATTGCGTTAGTTTCTTCTTTACCCAGCAATGTAACTCCAATGGTCGGCGCAGGGTTGAAAGGCTGAATGGCCTCCTTCTGCACAGAATTCTAGGATTCTCGGATTCAGTGAAGCCCAGAGTGAGTCAGCAAGAGGTCAACAAGAAAATAAACAGCTGAAAGAACAGTTGATTGTCCTTCAATGCAAAATGAATGCATCAGCATTCAGTAACATGAAGAAATGAAGACTGTCTTTAAAAGCAGAATGGAAGAGCAGTCGAATAAATTTAAGGCGCCCTAACCGAATGACTGGAAAGATCAAGATGAAGCAAGCGAGCTTTCTGTCACAAGGGTCCCTCAGGTCAAAGTTTGTTCCTCTGGAAAATTACAAAGAGAAGCAAAAGGATTTTAAGTTCACCCTGAACAAACTGAAGAATCAGTTGGCAGATTCAGCAATGTTCAATATTCCAGGAGGAAGCCGAAATTACAAGAAAAAGACTGAAGAGATGAAGAACCAACTGAATGAAAACGAGATAGCATTGAAAGGGAAGCAGTAGAACTTTCCAATCTGCGAGCGGATGATGATGCCGAGGATAGCACAATTACAGAACTGAAATAAGTTACCAAAGAGTAATATAACATGGTACCAGGATTTGGCTTCAGTAATCTAGCTAGAGTAATATAGTAAGCTCAGAAAAAGAAAAAAGCCTTAGCAGCTATTTGTCACGAAAAGCATCATCAGCAAACAACAGACCTTTGAAGACAAACAACTCGATGGACAAAGCTCAAGCTCTTCGTCACCTAAGGATAACTGGCAATTTGAATACAAACTGGCGGCTGTTTAAATAGCAATTTCAAATTCATCTGGAAACATCTGATGCTCGCAAAATTGCACTGCTATTAACTTTGGCTGGTCAACATGCAATAGAAATTTACAACTCGTTTCAATACACTGCGGGTCAAGACAAAACAAAGTTTGATGTTATTGTTAACAAATTCAACGACCACTGTAGGATCCAGACTAATGAGACGTTGAACACTTCAAATTTCAAAAGAGACTACAAAACAAGGGAGAATAGTTCACCAGCTTTGAAACAAATCTAAGACTGCTAGCACAATCCTGTAACTTTTCAGCACTGCATGATCCTTTAATTCAGGACCAAATAGTGTTTGGTATCAATGATGAGCACCTCAGAGTAAGATTACTGAGACAAAAGGATTTAACTTTAGAAATCGCGATCGAAAAATGCCTTGCCCATCAACATTGTAAGAATCAGTCCAAAGAGTATTATATTCTTGAAAAGGGCGTGAATATCCACCACAATGTTGAGTGTGTAAAAGCCTTGTCGCAGTTGCAGAAAATGCACATTTCAGCTATCTTGCGCTTGCGCACCCAAACCCTTCACATGCGCACTTCGTGAAAAAATGCGAGACGGACGGGAGCCTATCTGCGCATGCGCGAAAAAGTGTCATGCGGAATGATGTCAATGTAATAACGCATTCAAGGTGTGGAACCTCCCACTTCCAAAATAAATGCTGTGCCAGAGGAAAACAATGCTCATGATATGACAAATTAAACCATTTTGCTGCTCAGTGCAGATCCTTAAATCTGCTAAACAGGCTTCTAGACGGATTAATGTTTGTCATTTGGAATCCAAAGTAGAAGAAATAGAAGAGAACATTTCATCTGATTCAGATGGATTCTACGCCGGCCTGATGTTCCGTTTTGCCGGTGCCCGGGGGTTTCCCGACGGCGTGGGGCTGCCCCGCAATGGGAAACCCCATTGACTGGCTGGCGTAACGGAGAATCCCGCTGACGGGTCGAGGCCGAAATTTTGCACGGCGGGGTGGAGAATCCAGCCCCTACTCACTAGAAAACACGTTTGGCGCGGGGGCAGATAATCAACTTTACGCAGAAATCTGGCCCAGCGCTGGTCCGGCGATTCTCCAGGACCCGAAAATCAGCGTTTTCACTAATTACTCCACGGGGCTTCAGGGCCATTGCCAGAGGCTCGCCCAGTGATTCTCCAGTCCCAACCGGCAGCGATCGGGCCGGAAGGACCTTCGGGCATGCGGCTGATCGGGTCGGCCTAATTAGTTGGTGTTGGTCCGCTGGAGGCCGTCGCCATGCGCATGTGCGTACATGGAACCGGAAGTGCGGGGGTCCACATCCGCAGCCAAAGTTGCATGAAGCTCCCCGGTTCCCTGCTAGCCCACCGAAGATAACTGAATTGACTTATTTTTTGCAGGAAACTGGGGAGTGCAATGCCAGCGATTTTAGGCCGGCGTGGAGACATTGCCACAGTTTGGGAGAATTCAGACCACGTTCTTTGTGGGATAAGAGAAATGTGAAGAATCCACTGAAGGAACAAAACATCCTCAACTAATTAATTCTAGAAATTCGGACACTGAATGGAAGACAGTTGTAAAAGTTAATGACTGTCCAATTTAAATTGGATACTGGCACTTCAGCTAACTTGCTCTCAAAGCTGGATCTGAACAAGCATAAACACGTACCGGAGATACTTCCAGCAGCCTGTAGACTGAAGCACTACAATGGAAATTCAATTTCATTGATTGGATCATGCTATTTAAAGGTCTCCAACAAGAATATTGTTAATCACTAAGATTCAAGATTGTCAATCTCTTCATAGATTATCACATCATAGAATTTACAGTGCCGAAGGAGGCCATTCGGCCCATCAAGTCTGCACTGGCTCTTCGAAAGAGCACCTTACCCAAGCCCACACCTCCACCCTATCCCCATAACCCAGTAACCCCACCCAACACTAAGGGCAATTTTGGACACTAAGGGCAATTTATCATGGCCAATCCACCTAACCCGCACATCTTTGGACTGTGGGAGGAAACCGGAGCACCCGGAGGAAACCCACGCACACACGGGGAGGATGTGCAGACTTCGCACAGACAGTGACCCAAGCTGGAATCGAACCTGGGACGTGGGACCCTGGAGCTGTGAAGCAATTGTGCTATCCACAATGCTACCGTGCTGCCCACGGGTGCAAAGGCCTGCAAGGAGTTACACCTAATGCAGCAAATTTATACTGCAACTTCATCTCAACCCATTCTGAATGATGAGATCCAAAGCATTTTAAATCAATATCCAGAAGTATTTAAAGCGTGGGTACACTGCCATTCAAGTATAAGATCCTGTTAAGGACAGACGCTAAACCTGTGGTACATCCTCCTAGAAGAATTCCTGCTCCACTAAGAGAAAAATTGAAGCTAGAATTAGAGCGGCTTCAGAACCAAGGCATAATTTCAAGAGTCACTAAATCAACTGACTGGGTCACTTCGATGATTTGTGTGAAAAGACCGTCAGGTGATCTACACATCTATATTGATACCAAGGATCTCAGTAAAAATATTATGAGAGAACACTATTCCATTCCAAAATGAGAGGAGATCACCAGCGAGAAGGCAAATGTATGCATCCTCACAAAATTAGATGCATCGCAAGGTTTCAGGCAAATGCAACTTGATGACTCAAGCAGACAACTCCTCACCTTTAATACAACTTTTGGAAGATTTTGTTTTAATTGTATGCCTTTCGGGAAAAACCTCTAAATCTGAAATATTCCACCGCATCATGGAACAGATGACGGAAGGAATAGAAGGTGTTTGTGTATACGTCGATGACATTATCATATGGTTCTCGACAAAAGAAGAACACATTGAACGATTGAAACAAGTGTTTCAGCACATAGACAAATATGGTCTCAAATTAAACCAATCCAAATGCACTTTTGCAACTTCTACACTCAAGATTTTGGGGGATCAGGGGCGGGATACTCCGCGAACCGCAGGGCGGGCCACTCTGGCACCGAGGAGTGGCGTGAACCACTCAGGAGTCAGGCCGCTCCGAAGGTGCGGAACCTTCGGCATCTTCAGGGGCTAGGCCGGCGCCGGAGTGTTTGGTGCCACGCCAACCAGTGCCAAAGGGCCTCCGCCAGCCGGCGCAAGTAGGTGCATGCGCAGGAGCACCAGCGTGTGCTGGCGTCATCCCTGCGCATACGCAGGGGGATTCTTCTCTGCACCGGCCATGGTGGAGGTTGACAGCGGCAAGTGTGGAGGGAAAGAGTGCCCCCACGGCACAGGCCCGCCGGCGGATCGGCGGGCCCGGATCGCAGGCCAGGCCACTGTGGGGGCATCCCCCGGGGCCAGATCGCCCCACACCGCCCCCCCCCCCCACCCCGAGGACTCTGCAGGCCACCCGTGGAGCGAGGTCCCACCGGTAAGGAACTGTTGTGATTTACGCCGGCGGGACCCGCCGAAGATGGGCGGCCACTCGGCCTATCGTGGGCCGGTGAATCGCTGGGAGGGGGGGCACTGCCAGCAGCCGCTTACCGGCGCGGCGTGATTCTCGCCCCTGCAAAAATCCCGCCGCCTGAGAATACGGCAGGCGGCGGGGGAGGGATTCTCTGGCTTGGCGGGGTTAAGTTTGCACTCTGGGAAGGTGAGTGAATTGATTTTCACCTTGCACTTTCAGTGCGTGGGAGGAGCTGAAAGGGAGGGGTAAGATTCCCTACTTTAAAAAAAAACTTAACTTGCAGTTTTGCAGTGAGTGAGAGGAGCCGAATTGCGCTCTGGGAAGATGAATTAACTGATATATTTGGGCAGCAGTTAAACCCGAGACACTACACGTGAAGTGTCTCCCACCCGCCCACCTTCTTTAACCAAAAAAAAAGACTGTGTTGAAAAGGAGCAGCGGACATCAGATTCTCGGCGGGAGCAGTGGCGAGGGGTCTTTGCGAAGGTAAGTTTACCTCTTTAAAACTTTAAAAACTTACCTGGAAGAGCGACATCACAGCAAAGCAGAGATCTGATTGGCTGGTAAGGAAAGTGCTCCAATTAGCAGTAGCTGGGAGAAATTTAACTCTTTGTGTGTTGGTAAGTATTGTGATTGGTAAGTAAAATCTTTGTTCCTTTCACTTATTAATTATTTGATAGTATAGTTTGTAGTCAGTTAAGGTAAAGGGTAAAAATGGCAGGAGATCCCAGACCCGTGTTACGCTCCTCATGCTCAATGTGGGAGTTCAGGGACGTGGCCGATGTCCCTGACTCCTTCATGTGCGCGAAGTGTGTCCAGCTGCAGCGCCTGTTAGACCACATGACGGCTCTGGGGCTGCGGGTGGACTCACTTTGGAGCATCCGCGATGCTGAGGAGGTCGTGGATAGCACGTTCAGTGAGTTGGTCACACCGCAGATTAGGATTGGTGAGGGAGCCAGGGAATGGGTGACCGAAAGGCAGAGAAAGAGCAGGGAGGCAATGCAGGTGTCCACTGCGGTCATCTCCCTCCAAAACAGGTATACTGTTTTGGATACTGTTGGGGGAGGTGGCTCACCAGGGGAAGGCAGTAGTAGCCGGGTTCATGGCACCGTGGCTGGCTCTGCTGCACAGAAGGGCGGGAAAAAGACTGGCAGGGCTATAGTCATAGGGGATTCCATTGTAAGGGGAGTAGACAGGCATTTCTGTGGTCGAAAACGAGACTCCCAAATGGTATGTTTTCTCCCGGGTGCTCGGGTCAGGGAAGTCTCCGATCGGCTGCAGGACATACTAAAGGGGGAGGGTGAACAGCCAGTTGTCGTGGTGCATATAGGCACCAACAATACAGGTAAATAAAAGGATGAGATCCTACAATCAGAATTTAGGGAGTTAGGAGATAAGTTAAAAAGTAGGACCTCAAAGGTAGTAATGTCAGGATTGCTACCAGTACCACGGGACAGTCAGAGTAGAAATTCAAGAATAGTCAGTATGAATACGTGGCTTGAGAGATGGTGCAGGAGGGAGGGGTTCAGATTTTTGGGACATTGGAACCGGTTCTGGGGGCGGTGGGACCATTACAAACCGGATGGTCTATACCTGGGCAGGACTGCAACCAATGTCCTAGGGAGTGCTTTTGCTAACACTGTTGGGGAGGTTTTAAACTAATGTGGCAGGGGGATGGGAAACAGATTAGGAAGTTAGAGGTCAGTAAAGAAGCAGCAACTAAAGCCGGTAAGGTACGAGATAATAAACTCCATGTAACTAAGGGGAAGAGTCGACAGGGAAGAGATGATGAACGCAAAGGGACAGGTGGTCTGTCATGCATTTGTTTTAATGCGAGAAGTGTAGCAGGTAAGGCAGATGAACTTAGGGCTTGGATCAGTACCTGGGAATATGATGTTATTGGTATTACTGAGACTTGATTGAGGGAAGGACAGGACTGGCAACTGAATATCCCAGGATATAGATGCTTCAGGAGGGATAGAGAGGGAGGTAGAAGGGGTGGAGGAGTTGCATTACTCATCAGAGATGATATCACAGCTGTGATTAAGGAGGGCACAATAGAGGATTCGAGCACTGAGGCAATATGGGTGGAGCTAAGAAATAGGAAGGGTGCAGTAACATTGTTCAGACTCCGAAAAGTGAGCATGAAGTAGAGGTACAAATATGCAGACAGATTATAGAAAAATGAAGGAGAAATAGGGTGGTTGTGATGGGAGATTTTAACTTCACCAACATTGAATGGGATTTGTGTAGTGTTGGAGGCATAGATGGAGCAGAGTTTGTAAGCAGCATCCAGGAGAGTTTTTTAGAGCAGTATGTAAATAGTCCAACTCGGGAAGGGGTCATACTGGACCTGGTATTGGGGAATGATCCCGGCCAGGTGGTTGATGTTTCAGTCGGTGATTACTTTGGGAATAGCGATCACAATTCCGTAAGTTTTAGAATACTCATGGACAAGGACAAGAGTGGTCCGAAAGGAAGAGTGCTAAATTGGGAAAAGGCAGAGTATAACAAAATTCGGCAGGAGCTAGGGAATGTGGATTGGGAGCAGCTGTTTAAGGGTAAATCCACATTTGAAATGTGGGAGTCTTTTAAGGAAAGGTTGATTAGAGTGCAAGACAGACATGTTCCTGTGAAAATGAGAGATAGAAATGGCAAGATCAGGGAACCATGGATGACGGGTGAAATTGTGAGACTAGCTAAGATGAAAAAGGAAGCATATGTGAGATCAAGGCGATTCAAAACTGATGAAGCTTTGGTGGAATTTCAGGAAAGTAGGACGAATCTCAAACGTGCAATAAAAAGGGCTAAAAGGGGTCATGAAATATCTTTGGCTAACAGGGTTAAGGAAAATCCCAAAGCCTTTTATTCATATGTAAGGAGCAAGAGGGTAACTAGAGAAAGGATTGGCCCACTCAAAGACAAGAGAGGGAATTTATGTGTGGACTCAGAGGAAATTGATGAGATTCTTAATGAGTATTTTGCATCGGTATTCACAAAGGAGAGGGACAAGACGGATGTTGAGGCTAGGGATGGATATTTAAATACTCTAGGTCAAGTTCTCATACGGAAAGGGGAAGTTTTGGGTATTCTAAAAGACATTAAGGTGGACAAGTCCCCAGGACCGGATGGGATCTATCCCAGGTTACTGAGGGAAGCGAGGGTCGAAATAGCTGGGGCCTTAAAAGATATCTTTGCAGCATCCTTGAGCACGGGTGAGGTCCCGGAGGACTGGAGAATTGCTAATGTTGTCCCTTTGTTTAAGAAGTGTAGCAGGGAAAATCCAGGGAATTACAGACCTGTGAGCTTGACGTCAGTGGCAGGCAAACTGTTGGAGAAGATACTGAGGGATAGGATCTATTCACATCTGGAAGAAAATAGACTTATCAGTGATAGGCAGCATGGTTTTGTGCAGGGAAGGTCATGTCTTACAAACCTAATAGAATTCTTTGAGGAAGTGACAAAGTTAATTGATGAGGGAAGGGCTGTAGATGTCATATACATGGACTTTAGTAAGGCGTTTGATAAGGTTTCCCATGGCAGGTTGATGGCAAAAGTGAAGTCGTATGGGGTTCAGGGTGTACTAGCTAGACGGATAAAGAACTGGCTGGGCAACAGGAGACAGAGAGTAGTGGTGGAAGGGAGTGTCTCAAAATGGAGAAGGGTGACTAGTGGTGTTCCACAGGGATCCGTGCTCGGACCACTGTTGTTTGTGATCTACATATATGACCTAGAGGAAGGTATAGGTGGTCTGATTAGCAAGTTTGCAGATGATACTAAGATTGGTGGAGTTGCAGATAGCGAGGAGGACTGTCAGAGAATACAACAAAATATAGATAGATTGGAGAGTTGGCCAGAGAAATGGCAGATGGAGTTCAATCCAGGCAAATGCGAGGTGATGTATTTTGGAAGATCAAATTCAAGGGCGGACTATATGGTCAATGGAAGGGTCCTGGGGAAAATTGATGTACAGAGAGATCTGGAAGTTCAGGTCCATTGTACCCTGAAGGTGGCAACGCAGGTTGATAGGGTGGTCAAGAAGGCATACAGCATGCTTGCCTTCATCGGAGGGGGTATTGAGTACAAGAGTAGGCAGGTCATGTTACAGTTGTATAGGACTTTGGTTGGGCCACATTTGGAATACTGCGTGCAGTTCTGGTCGCCACATTACCAGAAGGATGTGGATGCTTTGGAGAGGGTGCAGAGGAGGTTCACCAGGATGTTGCCTGGTATGGAGGGTGCTAGCTATGAAAAATGGTTGAGTCGATTAGGATTGTTTTCGTTGGAAAGACGGAGGTTGAGGGGGGACCTGATTGGGGTATACAAAATTATGAGGTATGGACAGGGTGGATAGCAACAAGCTTTTTCCAAGAGTGGGTGTGTCAGTTACAAGGGGACACGATTTCAAGGTGAGAGGGGGAAAGTTTAAGGGAGATTTGCGTTGAAAGATTTTTACACAGAGGGTGGTGGGTGCCTGGAACACTTTACCAGCATTAGGTAGGAGGTGGTAGAGGCAGGCACGATAGCATCATTTAAGAGGCATCTAGGCAGGTATATGAACGGGCGGCAACAGAGGGAAGTAGACCTTTGAAAATAGGAGACAGGTTTAGATAAAGGGTCTGGATCGGCGCAGGTTGGGAGGGCCGAAGGGCCTGTTCCTGTGCTGTAATTTGCTTTGTTCTTTGTTCTTTGTTCTATGATATCGAAACATGGTGTGCAACCAGACGATGAGAAAATTTCAACCATTTAAAGCATGAAAAGACCTGACGATAAAAAAGCAGTACTACAATTTCTAGGCTTTGTGAACTTCTTAGGCAAATTCATACCTGATTTTACAACTAGAACAACACCTCCTAGACCCTTAATAAAGAAATCTGCCCCTTTCAAGTGGGCAAATGACCATCAAAAAGAGTGGCAAGATTTGAAAGTGCAACGAACGACAGCACCTATATTCGCCTTTTATGATCCAAACAGGGTGATGAAAATATCGACTGATGCAAGTCAGGATGGAATAGGAGCAGTACTGTTGCAAAGAGACGAGAGCTCGTCTTGGGTTCCTATTGCATATGCATCCAGAGTGATGACACCAAAAGAATGTCGATATGCTCTGATCAAGAAAGAATGCCTTGGACCAATAGCAGGCATATTGAAGTTCGATGACCATGTCTATGGATTCCCCACTTTCACTGTCGAAATGGATCACAGGCCGTTGGTGCATATAATTGATAAGGATCTAAATGGCATGACTCTAC
The DNA here is from genome assembly GCF_902713615.1 of Scyliorhinus canicula. Lineage (NCBI taxonomy): Eukaryota > Metazoa > Chordata > Chondrichthyes > Carcharhiniformes > Scyliorhinidae > Scyliorhinus > Scyliorhinus canicula. The sequence continues at coordinate 188,651,889 of NC_052148.1, forward strand.
GACTCCAAAGAATCATGATGAAGCTACGAAGGTATGTCTTCGACCTCATCTACACACCAGGAAAATATTTAAATCATAGCGGAAGTGCTATCATGCTTCATAATGTCTGCAAGTGAACCGTTTGAGTTCATACATGATGTTGAAGTTCAAGCACAGTTCTGTGCAGAGAATATACTTGCATCGGATCAGAAGATAAACCTAATAAGAACAGAAACTAAGAAGGATGCAATGCTGCAACACGTCATACACCATCTCAAGAATGGGTGGCTGAAAGGGCAGTGTCCTCAGTTTAGAAACGTACAGGCAGATCTGACGATCGTGGATGAACTACTTCTAGGACTCGACTGGATAGTCATACCACTGTGTCTCCAACCTATGATACGTGATCAGATTCATGAGGGTCACCTCAGGATTGAGAAGTGTAAGCAACAGGCGAGGCAAGCAGTCTATTGGCCAGGAATAAATCAAGACATAACTGACATGGTTCTAACCTGTGAGACTTGTCAGAAACATCAACCTGCGCAATGCAAGGAGGCTCTAAAACAACATGAGTTAGTCACCTCTCCTTGGGTCAAAGTAGGCACTGACCTATTTCACTCGAATGGTCATGACTATGTATTAATTTTTGATTAGTACTCCAAATATCCAGAGGTCATGAAGCTACCTGATCTAACATCCAAATCAGTCATAAAAGCCAGCAAAGAAACTTTTGCAAGACATGGGATACCCACCACTGCCATGTCAGACAATGGACCATGTTTTGACATCAATGAATGGGCCGAGTTCTCAAGACAGTATAATTTCACACATGTGACATCAAGTCCTCACTACTCACAGTCCAACGGTAAGGTAGAGAAGGGTGTACACATCATAAAGCAACTTATTAATAAAGCAATGGATTCTGCATCAGGCATCCACCTTGCGCTTTTATCCGACAGAGCTACTCCACGAGCAACTGGGGCTGGATTCTCCACCCCGCCATGCCACATTTCTGCCTCGACCCACTGGCGGGATTCTCCGTAGTTTCCATTGTGGGACAGCCCCACGCTGTTGGGAAACACCCGGGTGCTGGCGAAATGGAGAATACTGCCAGCGGAGAATCACCCACCCCTGGAATTTCACCGACACAAATGTTGATGAATCAGGATCTCAGAATGCCATTACCATCCATTCAACTGCAAAATCCAGATCATCTTCCAGTGTTAAAGAAAATGGAACAGCAACGTACTTGTCAACAGACATACTGTCAGGTGGATGTACCTTTAAGAAATAGGTGTTTATCAAATAGCTGCCGTGATGTCATTGTGTGGGTGGAGCTGAGCTCTGGCTCTGCTTTTACTTTTGTTTTGAGCTGCAGTGTGTTTAGTTTAGTTTTCAGAGCTGGAGAGCTGCATTCAAAGCAAGCAGCTCTCTACAATATAAAGAATGTCTTCAGCTCATTGATGATTTCAAAGTAATACCTGTTTCTGTAGAGAATTTAAACCAGTTGTCTTTGTTAAAAAAGAGTTTAACTTATGGATGTTGCTAAGAAAAGTATTAAGGGTGACCTCTAGAGTATTGTATCTGTGGGGTTACGTGTATTGGTGATTGATAAGATGTTTACTGTGCGTTTATAACATGTTAACTGGGTTCATAGAATAAACATTGTTTTTGTTTAAAAATAGTTTTAGTTCTCTGTTGCATCACACCTGTAAAGTGGGCCCTTGTGCTCCCTATAACCAAAATCTATTAAAAGTTGTGGGTCAGGTGAACTCCATGATATACTTTGGGGTTGTCTAAACTCTGGCCCGTAATAATGCGATGGCATGCATGCAACTCAACTGGAAACATTAACTCCAGAAGACCTCGTTAGAATTAAAATAACGGATGGAGGTTGGTCTGCTCCTGCCAGAATCATAAGACAAGCAGCACCATGCTCATACATTGTAAAAATGGCTGAAGGAACAATTCTATGAAGAAATCAATGTGCACTACGAAAAATTTGACTAAACAAAGAAATTTTTCTGGACTTACGACTAAATGAAACAATATTTCATGACAAATTAACAGGCCGGAGAATCGGCATAACCATACCACAATGCCTCGACGCCGGTGCACGATTCTCCGAGGTGCGGAGAATCGGTGGCATTTGCGCCAGCGCGCTTGATGCGACGCAGGCCGCTGGAATCGGCGGGGCCGCCAATTCTCCGGCCTGAATGGGCCAAGTGGCCGCCGGCGCCGTTCACCTCTGGTCGCTGCCGGCAGGAACTCTGCGCGAAGGGTCGGGGCGGCCTGTGGGGTGGGGAAAAGGGCTCCTCCACTGGGGGTGGGGCATCTGATGGGGTATGGTCCATGATCGGGGCCAACCGATCGGTGGGCCGGCCTCTCCACCCCCCCGGGCCTACTTTGTTGTGCGGCATGTCCCTGAACCGCCACACCATGTTGCAACTGGGCTGGCGCGCTGAAGAAGTCCCCTGCACATGCGTGGGTTGGTGCGGCACCCATTTGGCGCCGGGAAGGGAGGCGTGAACCGCTCCAGCGCCGTGCTGACGCCTGTGGGGGACAGAATTGGTCGTCCCCACACCCGTTCCGCGCCGTCGTGAAACGCGACGCCGTCAACACATGTAGTCTCCATTTTGAAGAATCGCCCTCCAGAAGTAATGATGACATGCACAAAACTCTTCAGACTTCATCATCACCTCCCCGTCAACTCAGAAGATCGACGACATGAAGTAAGAAACCAAATAGACTGAACTTGTAAAATATTCGCAGTCAATGATCATTACTCATTTTATTTGGTACAGAGATATGCATATCAAGTTTATTGTATTATTGTTCTACATTTTTCCTTTGCTGCACTTAAGAAAGAAATGCTAAATAAAGGGGATGCAGTGATATGTATATATATAGAGATATATGAAGGGTTACCGACTGCATACAGACAACCACCAGATGGCAGCACTAGATTCATGTATAAATATGTGAACTCAAAGGATCTTGGGTCTCTTCGAACCAGGAGTGACTAGACAGCAGTGTGTTACAGTGATAGATAACAGCATAGTTAGCACGTTTCGTCAAACATAGTTAATTCTTTATTCTGAATTACTTAATCACTAGTTATAGTTCTGGAAGAGTGAACAAATCATTTTGTTATTCATCAAATCTATTTTGCTTTGAGTTGAAGATTGGTGGTTTCTTAAGAATCACACAGTCAGACCATTCTGGATATATAAAGCAAAGAGAAACGACCTAATTCTAAAGAGTAATATAACACTTTGGGCGGGATTCTCCGTAGCCCTGTGCCAAAACCATGTTTGGTGGAGGATCCAATTTCACGCCTAAATCGTACACAGGGCCGGGTCCGGCGATTCTCCAGGACCTGAAAATCGGCGTGTTCGCGGAGTACTCCGCATGGCTGGGGGGCCATTGCCAGAGGCCCGCACAGCGATCCTCCGCTCCCGACCAGCCGAATTCCCAATGACGTGGTTCTAACCACCTATCTCTGTTTGGGAATCTCACGTGGCGGCTGCAGACTCAGTCCGCGGCTGCCCTGGTGGGGTGGGGGGGATCGGACACGGGGCGGGGGGGGGGGGGTGCCTTATATATGGCTGGGGGATAGATCAGGGTGGTCGGATGTTCAGACACGTTTCCAATCGGGGAGGCCTAGATTTTTCATCTGCCTCTGCAGTCCGAGTCCGCCATGGTGCTTGGTGCAGTCGCTGGAGGCTGCTGCCGTGCCAATGTGCAGACTCAAAACCGGAAGTGTGGGGGCCCGTATCCATAGCTAAAGCTGTGTGACAACTCTGGGTCCCTGTTAATCCCCTGTGGGTCAGTGAATCATTTTGCAAGGAATCTTGAGAATGAAACGCCAGCGTTTCCATTTTGGGAGAATCCAATCCTGTGTCCCTTCTCTCTGCTGTGCCTCTCTCTCCTGTGCCCTTTATCCTGTGCCCCTTTCTCCTGTGACCTCGTTCCTGTGCCCTCTCTCCTGTGCCCTTTATCCTGTGACCCTCTCTCCTGTGCCCCTCCATCTCTCCTGTGCCCTCCCTCCTGTGCCCTCGTTCCTGTGCCCCTCTCTCTAGTGCCCCTCTCTCCTGTGTCCTCTCTCCTGTGCCCCTCTCTCCCAAGGCCCTCTCTCCAGTCCCCTCTCTCCTAGCCCTTCTCTCCTATGGCCCTCTCTCCTGTGCCCTCCCTCCTGTGCCCTCCCTCCTGTGACCTCTCTCCTGTGCCCCCTCTCCTATGTCCCTGTCTACTGTGACCCCTCTCTTGTGCCCCTCTCTTCTGTGCCCCTCTCTTATGCCTCTCTCTCCTACGCTTCTCTCTCTTACGACCCTGTCCCCTGTCCCTCTCTTCTCTGTACCTCTGTCCTATGCCACTCTCTCTTGTGACCCTCTCTCCTGTGCCTCACTCTGTTGTGCCCCCTCCCCCATGCCCCTCTCTCCTATGCCCCTCTCTCCTGTGTCCCTGTTATTTCTGCCCCTTTCTCTGATGCGCTTCTCTCGTGTCCCTATCTCTGTGACCCCTCTCTAGCGGGCAGCATGGTAGCACAAGTGGCAGCACTGTGGCTTCACAGCTCCAGGGTCCCAGGTTCGATTCCCCGCTGGGTCACTGTCTGTACAGAGTCTGCACGTCCTCCCCGGGTTTGCTCCGGTTTCCTCCCACAGTCCAAAGACGTGCTTGTTAGGTGGATTGGCCATGCTAAATTGCCCTTAGTGTCTAAAAAAAGGTTAGGAGGGGTTATTGGGTCACGAGGATAGGGTGGAAGTGAGGGCTTAAGTGGGTCGGTACAGACTCAATGGGTCGAATGGCCTCCTTCTGTACTCTATGTTCTATGTGCTCCTCGTTCCTGTGCACCGTTCCCTTCATACTCTCACTTTTTTACCCCCCTGTTCAGCTCTCTTGTACATTGTCTTCTCTGTACCTCTCTCCTGTGAACTCAGCTCTGAGCCCCTGATTCTAATTGCTTTTCTCATTCTTTTCAACATCTAACTCTATTTCTTGTCTGTATTGTAATGATTTTTTGGCTGTGAAGAACGCTTTGGAGAGCTGGGAAATATTAATGTAGGGTGGCCAATAGAAGGTATTTAGGATGTTGGAATATTCGGGAGACAAATCATTTTTAGTTTCTTTCATTTACCCCCTGGAAAGAAATGTGAATCACATTTCACACCAGTTAATACATATTGCTTCTGTCCTGCCTGTAAATGTTTTGCAGATCCTGCTTCGCTCAGTAACAAGGAAAAATGCAAATTAATGCTAAACACAAGTCACCAGATTGTGCCAACTCCATAACTCCCAAATGGACACTGCAAATGCATAAAATCTCGGGCAACCGTGACATCAGTGGTTTCTCTGCATTCACAATCCTGGTTTAATTTCTGCTCCTGCAACGTGCAGAGCACTATTATTTATTGATATAATTCTATCAGCTGAATTACTTTATGTCTGGCAGGAGGTTGCACATTAAAATGTAGAGCGGATAGACATTATGATGGCTTATGGTCCTCAACTATACAATTTTTCATTTTCTGTTTTTCATTTAGAAAATTTCATAAACCTTTGCCAGCAATGATTTTAGACCATTTTCTCGTAAAAGGTCATTTGATTAAAATGGGCACAAATGCATTGCCAAAAGAAAATTCCAATAAAATTGTGCAGTGAGCGCACTTAGCATCAGCAGCAGATATTTCCAGAAAAAGATTGGTCTTGGGCTTGCTTTTCTGGAGTCAAACAAATGAGTGCAAACCACCACCATCAACTATAAAAGAACAGACAGTCCCCTGCTGTTATCGTGTGGGGCGCAGTCATTACTGAGTGAGTGCTTGCTAAGGGGAGTAAATTTTTCAAAAACTTACTGTTGGGAGTTTCCAGCTGAATCTGGTCAGTGTGAGGACAGAGTGACTGCTGGGTAAGCAGTAAAGATTTAAATTGTTTGTGCTAGCCCATAGCAGCTGATTACTGTTATCGTGCGGGGCGCAATGGTTGCTGGTTAAGTGTTTTATTTTTACCTGCATTTAAGTTGGGCGGTTCCTAAACCCGAGAAACTACACTTGTAGTGTCCCCCACCCTTCCACCACCTCTAACCTAAGGGGTTGAGTGAATATCAGGTAAGCTCTTTCTTTCTTTCTTTTTCTTGTTTTTATCCGCAAGTTATCTAGAGGGGATGGCAGAGAAGGCAGTGCAATATTCCTCCTGCAGAATGTTTGAGGTGAGGGATGTCATCAGTGCCCTGCTGATTTCACCTGTGGGAAGTGCACCCATCTCCAGCTCCTCAGAAACCACGTTAGGGAACTGGAGCTGGAGCTGGATGAACTTCAGTGATGTGGTTACTCCGAAGAATCAAGATAGATGGGTGACGGTGAGAGGGGCTGGGAGGAACCAGTCAGTGCAGGGATCCTCTGTGATCGTTCCACTCAGTAACAGGTATACCGTTTTGGATACTGTTGAAGGGGACGACCTACCAGGGGTAAGCCACGGTGAACAGATCTCCAGCACTGAGTCCGTCCCTGTGGCTCAGAAGGGAAGGAGGGAGAGCAGGAGAGGAATAGTTATTGGGGACTCAATAGTTAGAGGGACAGATAGACGGTTCTGTGACAATGAAAGATACTCACAGATGGTATGTTGCCTCCCGGGTGCCAGGCTCCGTGTCGTCTCGGACCGTGTTTTCAGAATCCTCAAGGGGGAGGGGAGCAGTCACAAGTCGTGGTACACATCGGTACCAGCGACATAGGTAAGAGAAGGGACGGGGATTTAAAACAGGAATTTGGGGAGCTAGGGTGGAAGCTGAGAGCAAGGACAAACCATGTTGTCATCTCTGGTTTGTTGCCGGTGCCACACGCTAGCGAGTTGAGGAACAGGGAGAGAATGCAGATAAACACGTGGCTGCAGGGATGGTGTAGGAGGGAGGGTTTCAGTTATGTGGATAATTGGAGCACATTCTGGGGAAGGTGGGACCTGTACAGACAGGACGGTTTGCACCTGAACCAGAGGGGCACCAATATCCTGGGAGGGAAATTTGCTCCGGCTCTTCGGGGGGGGGGGGTTTAAACTAATTTGTCAGGGGGATGGGAAAACGAGCTGTAGTCCAGAAGCCAGTGTTGAGAGTAGTCTGGTACTGAGGAGGGTATCAAAGTCGAAGGCGTGTACCGGTAGACAGGAAGGTGGGTTGAAGTGTGTCTACTTCAATGCAAGGAGAATCCGGAATAAGGTAGGTGAACTTGGAGCGTGGATTGGTACCTGGGTCTACGATGTTGTGGCCATTACGGAGGCATGGTTAGAACAGGGACAGGAATAGTTGTTGCAGGTTCCGGGGTATAGATGTTTTAGTAAGAGCAGGGAAGGTGGTAAAAGAGGTGGAGGAGTAGAATTGTTAATCAAGGATAGTTTAACGGCTGCAGAAAGGCAGTTCGAGAGGGATCTACCTACTGAGGTAATATGGGCCAAAGTTAGAAATAGGGAAGGAGCGGTCACGTTGTTAGGAGTTTTCTATAGGCCCCCAAATAGTAATAGAGATATAGAACATAGAACATAGAACATAGAACAGTACAGCACAGAACAGGCCCTTCGGCCCTCGATGTTGTGCCGAGCAATGATCACCCCACTTAAACCCACGTAACCCGTAACCCAACAATCCCCCCATTAACCTTACACTACGGGCAATTTAGCATGGCCAATCCACCTAACCCGCACATCTTTGGACTGTGGGAGGAAACCGGAGCACCCGGAGGAAACCCACGCACACACGGGGAGGACGTGCAGACTCCACACAGACAGTGACCCAGCCGGGAATCGAACCTGGGACCCTGGAGCTGTGAAGCATTGATGCTAACCACCATGCTACCGTGAGGCCCCATTGCTACCGTGAGGCCCCAATATGGAGGAAGAAATTGAAAAACAGATTATGGATAGATGTGGAGGTCTCAGGGTAGTTGTCATGGGTGACTTTAACTTTCCAAATATTGATTGGAACCTCTACAGGTCGAACAGTTCGGATGGGGCCGTTTTTGTATAGTGTATGCAGGAGGGTTTCCTCACACAATATGTGGATAGGCCGACAAGAGGTGGGGCCACATTGGATTTGGTACTGGGTAATGAAGCGGGCCAAGTGTTAGATTTGTTTATGGAAGAGCACTTTGGAGATGGTAACCACAATTCGGTGTCTTTCACTATTGCAATGGAGAGGGATAGGGCCATACATCAGGGCAAGGTTTATAATTGGGGAGGAGTAATTATGATGCGATTAGGCAAGAATTAGGGAGCATAAGATGGGAACAGAAACTGTCAGGGAAAGGCAGAAATGAAAAGTGGAGCTTGTTCAAGGAACAAATACTGCGTGTCCTTGATAGGTATGTCCCTGTCAGGCAGGTAGGAAATGGCCGTGTGAGGCAACCATGGTTCACAAAAGAGGTTGAATGTCTTCTCAAGAGGAAAAAGGTTCAGTTGGGTCGCTTGAGGGTTACAAGATAGCAAGGAATAAGCTAAAAAAAAAGGGCTTAGGAGAGCTAGGAGGGGGCATGAGAAGTCCTTGGCGGGTCGGATCTAGGAAAACCCCAAGGCTTTTTACTCTTATGTGAGAAATAAAGAATGACCAGGGTGAGGTCAGGGCCGGTCAAGGACAGTAGTGGGAACTTGTGCATGGAGTCAGAAGAGATAGGATAGGCTTTGATTGAATACTTTTCTTCAGTGTTCACCAAGGAGAGGGGCCATGTTTTTGAGGATGAGAGTATGATACATGCGGGTAGGCTGGAGGAGGTAGATGCTCTGAGGAAGGATGTATTAGCAATTTTGAAAAACCTTAGGTCGACAAGTCCCTGGGCCAGATGGGATATATCCAAGGATTCTTTGGGAGGCAAGGGATGAGATTGCAGAGCCTTTGGCTTTGATCTTTGGGTCCTCATTGTCCGCGGGGATAGTGGCAGAGGACTGGAAAATGGCGAATGTTGTTCCTCTGTTCAAGAAAGGGAATAGGAATGACCCTGGTAATTATAGGCCGGTTAGTCTTACTTCGGTGGTCGGTAAGTTAATGGAACAGGTCCTGAAGGATAGGATTTATGACCATTTTGGAAAGATGCAGCTTAATCCGGGATAGTCAACACGGATTCGTGAAGGGTAAGTCTTGCCTCACGAATTTCATTGAATTATTTGAGGAGGTAACTAAGTGTGCAGATGAAGGGAGAGCAGTTGATGTTGTATACATGGATTTTAGTAAGGCGTTTGATAAGGTTCCTCATGGTCGGCTCATGATGAAAGTAAGGAGGTGTGGGATAGAGGGAAATTTGGCCAAATGGATAAATAACTGGCTATCACAATTTTCAGACTGGAGACCAGTTACCAGCGGTGTACCACAAGGATCAGTGCTGGGTTCTCTGCTATTTGTGATTTTTATCAATGACTTGGAGGAGGGGGCTGAAGGGTGGGTCAGTAAATTTGCTGATGACACCAAGATTGGTGGAGTAGTGGATGAGGTGGAGGGCTTGTAGGCTGCAAAGAGACATTGATAGGATGCAGAACTGGGCCGAAAAATGGCAGATGGTGTTTAACCCTGATAAATGCGAGGTGATTCATTGTGGTAGGAAAAATTTGAATGCGGATTACAGGGTCAATGGCAGGGTTCTGAGGAATGTGGAGGAACAGAGAGATCTTGGGGTTCATGTCCACAGATCTCTGAAGGTTGCCACTCAAGTGGACAGAGTCGTGAAGAAGGCTTATAGTGTGCTAGCGTTTATTAACAGGGGGCTTGAGTTTAAGAGCCACGGGATTATGCTGCAACTATACATGACCCTGGTGAGACCACATTTGGAATATTGTGTGCAGTTCTGGTCACCTCATTATAGGAAGGATGTGGAAGCATTGGAAAGGGTGCAAAGGAGATTTACCAGGATGCTGCCTGGTTTGGAAGATAGGTCTTATGAGGAAAGGTTGAGGGAGCTAGGGCTTTCCTCTTTGGAGCGGGGAAGGATGAGAGGCGACTTAATAGAGGTTTATAAGATGATGAGGGGGATAGATAGAGTGGACGTTCAGAGACTATTTCCTCGGGTGGATGTAGCTGTTACAAGAGGGCATAAGTATAAGGTTCAGGGTGGGAGATATAGGTGGGATGTCCGAGGTAGGTTCTTTACTCAGAGAGTGGTCAGTGTGTGGAATGGACTGCTTGTTGTGATAGTGCAGTCGGACACTTTAGGAACTTTCAAGCGGTTATTGGATAGGCACATGGAGCACACCAGAATGACAGGGAGTGGGATAGCTTGGTCTTGGTTTCGAACAAGGCTCGGCACAACATCAAGGGCCGAAGGGCCTGTTCTGTGCTGTGTTGTTCTATGTTCTATGTAACATTTGCTACTCCTTTATAAATAAAAGCACATATTTTCTTGAATGATTTGAAACTTTTTAAATACCATTTGCAACAGTTTTCCCAATACATTCGTTTTTCTTGTATTTGTCGGAAATTTTCAGTATCAGATTGGTAATCAGCTTCTCCAGGCGATTCACACAACTTACCCCAATCACACTATGGTGACAGAAGCCAAACCTAATAGGTCAACTAGGAATGTGTTGAACAGAGAAACAGTCCATTAATTTCACATTTTCTGCAATAACACTAACAAACACTAACAGAGGAGCAGACTCAGGGGACCAAATGGCATACTTCTGCTCGCATATCTTATGGTTTTATAACAGAAATAAATAACAGAAATTAACACACATAACTCTTTCTGCTCTAATTGAGTACAAGCACAATGCAAAAAAGTAATTTTCTTCATCCAATCGTTGGTTGTCAAACGTTTGAGGACATAACTGCACATCTTTGGACTATGGGGGGAAACTGGGTCCCCCAGAGGAAACAGACGCAGTTACGGGAAGAAAGTGAAAACTCCGCACAGATGGCCACCCGAGGCCAGAATTGAACCTGGGACCCTGGAGCTGTGAGGCAGCAGTGCTAGCCACTGTGCTGCCTCTGCAGACATCATCACAGTCTTAAGGGACAGTTTTCCAAATAGATAGAAAATCACAACAAGCATGGTATGAACTCCTGGAATGTGTTGCTGGCAGGGACGTTGACCCTTGACATACATTCACCAAAAATATGCTTTTCGTATTCACTTGTGAATAGGTACTGTGTATTTGAACTCTTTTAAAGAACAAAGACCAAAGAAAATTACAGCACAGGAACAGGCCCTTCGGCCCTCCCAGCCTGCGCCGATCCAGATCCTTTATCTAAACATGTCGCCTATTTTCCAAGGTCTACTTCCCTCTGTTCCCGCCCGTTCATATACCTGTCTAGATGTCTCTTAAATGATGCTATCATGCCGCCTCTACCACCTCCGCTGGTAAAGCATTCCAGGCACCCACCACCCTCTGCATAAAAAACTTTCCACGCACATCTCCCTTAAACTTTCCCCCTCTCACCTTGAAATCGTGACCCCTTGTAACTGACACCCCCACTCTTGGGAAAAGCTCGTTGCTATCCACAGTATTTCTTTACTGTTTAGCTGCTTAAGTACTTTGTCATTTAACTATTTCACATGACACTAGTTTATTGTCAACTTCTAGCCCTACCCGTTTCTCCAAGATACGTCAGTGGAAGCAATTTGTATGGGTAATTTTCTTAATTTTTAACTTGGCACAAAACCTTTTTTAAAAATTGGCTTTCAACAAATGATCTTATTGGTCCAGTTGTTATGGGCCAGGTTTTAGAGAACCCCAGAGTGTATATGGGGTTCACCTGACCCACAACGTTTAATAGATTGTGGTATGGGGAGCAAACAGCCCTCTCTACAGGTGTGGTAGAGCAAAATTGGAAAAGTATTTTTTAAAGCAAAACAATGTTTATTCTATGAACTCAAGTTAACCTTTTTAAAACATACAGTGAACATCTTAGCAACCATCAATTCAAATACAACCCCCAAAGACTACAACACTAAGTAATCCTTAATAACTTCCCAAACAGCATCCAGACAAAAGAAACACCTTTTAACAGAAGCACATCAGGTTTACATTTCACTACTGAAAACATTTATAATTCTGAATTCACCAAATGATAAAGAGATAGTCTTTTGATGGCAGAGAGATCAACAATACACCTGCTCTGTCTGGCTTCAGCTCCAACACTGAAAACGAAACTAAAACACACCCTGTAGCAAACAGCCTAAAATGAAAGTAAAAAGCTGGCAGACAGCCCAGCTCCACCCACTCTCTGACATCACTGCAATAGTAAACACCCATTTCTTAAAGGTACTCTCACTACAGATATTTATATACACACCCATTCATAAACACCCATTTTTAAAGGTACTCTCACATGACATCACCCTCGAAGAAAAAAATGTAAACCATCAACTTCAAGATGGTTTCATTTTTCACCTTTTCACTATCCTTTAAGAAATGCACACAGTAAATATACTTTTTCGTTGCAAAAAACAACACACGTAAACAGGTATAATAATATAGTCCATTTTTTCGTTTTTCTTCCTCCAACTGAAATCCTTCTCAATTGATGGTCTCTTTGAACAAGAAGGTTTCTGCACGATCCATCCATTTCTCTACACCTTGGCATTTCTCTTTAAAGTCTGATACTTCAGTTCAATCTGATCACAGAGTCCCTTATAATTCTCCAACACAGGAGCCTTGGCTATCACAGCTTTCAGGCAGTCAAATACCTGTTGAAACTCCGCTGTCCATTGAAATTTTCGATGTTTCTTCAGCAAGTCCATCAGTGGAGCAACCACGCTACAAAGCTTTTGCACAAGTGTTCGATCAAATCCAATCATGCCAAGAAATCACATTATTTCCCTTTGTCTTGAGGGTATTGAAAACTCCTCAACAACTGTTGATTTTACATCCCGTGTGACCATTCGACCCTGTCCGATTGTATGGCCAAGGAAAGTCTCTTGGGTTTTTCCAAATTCACTTTTGGCTAGGTTTTCACCAAACCCGCCTCCTGAAGTCGATCGAATAATTCCACCGGATGTTTTAAATGCGCTTTCCATGTCTGGCTAAAAATTACCAGATCATCGATGTATACCGCACAATTGGGTAATCCTGAAACAACTTTGTTAGTTAACCGTTAAAATGTGGCTGGGGCACTTTTCATGCCACATGGCATAACTTTGAATTGGTATATACCATCTGGAGTCACAAAAGCTGAAATCTCCTTCGCCCTTTCGGATAAAGGTACCTGCCAATAACCTTTAAGTGAAGCCAGTTTGGAAATAAAAGCTGATTGTCCCTCTTTCTCAATGCAGTCCTCCATACATGGGATAGGATAAGAGTCTGTTCTTGTAACTGCATTAACCTTTCTCTCGTCCACACACAACCGTTGCGTACCGTCTGGTTTTGGTACCATCACTATGGGTGAGCTCCATTGGCTGCAACCCACTTCAATTGTGCCATTTTTAAGCATACTCTCAATCTCTTTGTTAGCCTGTGCCAATTTTAAAGGGTTAAGTCTGTATGGATGTTGTTTGATTGGAACAGCATTTCCCACATCTGCATCATTTATAGCCATTTTAGTACTTCCCAATTTATCTCCACAAACTTGCCCATGTGATATCAATAACTCTTTCAGGTCAGTCCGTTTTTCCTCTGGAAAGTAACTCAACAATTTATCCCAATTTTTAAAATACTACTTCATGAACTTCTGCCCACTTTTCATCCGCCTGCATATGTAAAGGTCTCCATTTTCTCATCAAGACATTACTTTTACGCTAATAACACTCTGGTATACACGTAGATTCCACTTCCATGTATGCTTTCTGATACATCTGTTTGTTGTAACATCTTTCTGTTGTAACTCCACCAATTTTCCTGAACTAAAAATATCCACCTCATCCTCCACCTGTTCTTGTTCTTTTTCAACCATCTGATCAAAAATTGTTTCTGATAATTGCACTTCAACTTCATCTTCACTCTTTGATTTCTCCTCTTGTCTTAACCTGCGACTTTGTGACCTTGTTACTACACAATCCGGAAAAATCCCAGGATATTCGACCTTCAACACTTCAGTTGTCTGATTTTCCACTGGCTTATCAACCACAGTAGGCATCACTCCCACCTGCGATCCAGCTATATCGTGGCCCAATATAAACTGTATTCCTGGACAAGATAGGTTCTCTATTACTCCTACTACCACTTCCCCACTGTTCACTGGACTTTCCAACTTTACCATATATAATGGAACACTACTCCTCTCATCCTGAATTCCACATAATATCACCTTTTCTGGCAACATCCTTCCCAAACTACATAAGTCCTCATCTCTTACCATTAAGGATTGACTAGCTCCCGTACCTCTTAAAATTGTGACTTCTTTACCTGCTCCTCCTGATACACATGAGTAAACGTTACCCACACAAGTAAATTCTTTAAAGAGATCTGGCACCTTCTTATCAATCACCTCTTGATCAGGCTGTACAATCTTTTGCACCTCCTTCGCTTCACTTGGGCTTCCCTTTCCCACTTTAACAAACCCCACTGTCTCATCCTGTTTTACCACATCATCCTTCCCAGTGCTTTTCTTCAACCACCAACACTGTGACTTTACATGGCCTAGTTTATTACAGTGAAAACATTTGAAACTTTTCATTTCTTTTCCACCCTCCTGGATTTCTTTTTTAATCTGAGGAACACTCCTCCAAAAGTGTAATTTCCCTGAGAGCTTCATACGCTTGGTCTACTTTCAAAGCCCTTATCAAAATTACTCTGTTTGATCCTTTCAAACTCCTTGGGCGGGATTCTCCGATAATCGGCGCGATGGCAGGAACCCGGCGTCAGAAACGGCACGAATCACTCCGGCGTCGGGCCCCCCCGAAATGCCGCAAATTCTCCGGCCTGGAATGGGCTAGCAATGGCGGCACCCGTCAAGGACGCGAGGCGTCGCAGCACAAAAGACGCTGCCCCCCCCCATCTTCCGGAGATCCATCAAGATGGCCGCCCGCTGCGCAGCGCCGAGGTTCCAGGAGCGGGACATCGAGGCGCTCCTGGATGCAGTGGAGCAGAGGAGGGAGGCCCTGTACCCCGGACACGGCCGTAGGGTCGCCACACGCCTGAGCTGGCGCCTGCGGAGGGAGGTGGCAGAGGCCATCAGCGCCGTGGCTGTAACACCAAGGGCAGGCGCCCAGTGCCACAAGAAAGTCAATGACCTTGTCAGGGCAGCCAGGGTGAGTACCCACCCCCCGATGTGCGGCACAGCCCTAGGTGCAACTGACATGGCTGCACCCACCCATGCAGCCTGCAGTGGCAGGATGGGTTGCGCACCTCTGCCAATATACACACAACCGCTGGCCTGCATGTATATTGCTGCCTCACACTGTTGCCCTTTATCCTGCCACCCACCTGTCCCACCCCACAGGAGAAGCGCGCACACAACAACCGGGAGCGTGAGAGGACCGGAGGGGGCCCAGCTGATGAGAGACCACTCACCGTTCATGAAGAGAGGGCCCTGGAACTGGCAGGCGGACCCGAGGACCGGGAGGTTGCAGACGCAGAGGTCGGGGGCGCACCACCAAGTGAGACCCCCACGCTCTGCCCCCCTTTTCCCCTTCCCCCATATCCCCATCCCCCATATCCCCCACATCCCCCATATCCCCCTTCCCCTATATTCCCCTTCCCCCATATCCCCCATATCACCCTTGCCCCTGATCACCACCTGCGTGTCTAACCATGCTGCTGTATTGTGTATTGCAGGACCAGACGGCGAGGCACTCGTCCCCACGGATGCCGACCGCCCGCAGGACGCCCCAGGGCGGCCACAAGCCAGGAACAGACCCGGAGCACCAGGGAGATGGAGCACCAGGGAGACGACGCCCCCGTCTCATGCGACGCCGGCGGGCCACACCCAGCGACGAGGAGGGCAGCTCCAGGCTCCCGTCGCAGCCAATACAGAACACCCCTACCCAGGACACCCCTACCCAGGACACCCCTACCCAGGACACCCCCTACCCAGGACACCCCTACCCAGGACACCCCTACTCAGGACACCCCTACCCAGGACATCGTTACCCAGGACACCCCTACCCAGGACACCCCTACCCAGGACACCCCTACCCAGGACATCGTTACCCAGGACACCCCTACCCAGGACACCCCTACCCAGAACACCCCAATGGGTGGACAAGAATCTCCACCCCAGGGGACCATAGGCGTCGGATAAGGAGCACGACACAACGCTGTCTCCTACACCCTCCACCATCGCAGAGACACTCAGCTCTGTTGTGCATTTTAGCGATGAGGCTTCTGGTACACCCACTGGTGCGCACAACACAGCCGTACCGGTACAGCAGGTGGAGTTCCTGGAGTTACCACACCCACCCATAGACCCGATGCAGTCACGGACCCAGGGACGATCGAAGGGGGTGATGGCCGACTTGCGGCAGCTGCAGACGCAGGTGGAGGAATCCCCCCACGTCCAGGAGCAGGGAGTGCTGCCAGTAATGCGTGCCACACAGGCCGAAACCGCAAGGCTGGCGTCCACGGTGGAGGCAATGGGGGTGACGGTGTCAGACATGGGGAGCAGTATGCAAGGCCTGGGGCTTTCCGTGCAAGCGGCGTATGTGGCCCAGGACATGGCTGCCCTCTCACAGGAAGCTATGAGCCAGAGCCAGCGGCAGATTGCAGAGGTGCTCAATGCCGTGGCCCAGTCTCAGCAGGCAGTGGCCCAGTCTCTGCAGGCAATGGCCCAGTCTCAGCAGGCAATGGCCCAGTCTCTGCAGGCCATGGCCCAGTCTCAGCAGGCCATGGTCCAGTTCCAGCAGGCCATGGCGCAGTCCCAGCAGGCCGTGGCCGAGTCCCAGCAGGCCATGGCCCAGTCTCAGCAGGGCATGGTCCAGTCCCAGCAGGCCATGGCCCAGTCTCAGAAGGCTGTGGCCCAGTCCAAGCAGGCCATGGCCTAGTCTCAGCAGGCCATCAATGAGGGCATTGGCGCCATTGCCCAGGTGCTGGCCGGCGTCGCCCAGACACAGACAGGGATGGCTAACTCCCTGAGCTCCATGGCTGCAAACTTGCAGACCCTTGTTTATACCAGTGCGGGCCTCCAGGACTGGCAGCGCCATGTGTATGGGGGGGGGGGGGGTGTTGGATGGTCGGTCGGTTCACATCCGCGACCCATGTAGAGGCCCGGGGGCCATCGGGCATCCCGAGGGAGGAGGAGGTGCTGAGGCCCGTTCCGGGTAGGGGAGGTCCCGGAACACCGCGACACCTCGGACTACCTCCCTTCCGCCCCGGTGCATCTGGTGGGCAATGGGCAGGACAGGCTGGCAGCTCGCCATCCCAGTCGCCCGAGCCGCAGCCTGGCCCATCTAGGCCGGGCCGCCCCAGGAAACGGCCGCCAAAGGGATCCGAAGTCACAGGGCAGGAATCACAAGAGTTCACCTCCAGTTCTGCTGTACCATCTGGGGAACCACCTAGACGTAGTCAAAGGGCCCGTAAGGCCAAACAATTAGACACTGAGTAAGTTGGCATGGGTGCAGAGAACGGATGATTATAGGGGCTAGGGCACGTGTATGGACTGTTTGTCATTAAAATCACTTTCACACCTTCAGAATCTGCCTTTGTGCTCTGTCCGAAGCTTGCGGTGGTGCGGTGTGAGGTGAGCGCCAGTGTGTGTGTGAGGGATGATAGAACGTCGGCCTCAGGTGAGTGTGCCCTCCCCCCTGGTCGCCCTCGCCATCCCCCCGGGCAGACAATGGGACCGGGCGCTGCGGTGTCACGGTCGGGCTCCGCCATATTGCCCGCGGGTTGGCGCGGAGACGGCACGCTGGCCGGGGCACGAATGCGTGGACCCGCGCTGGCTGTGGCATGCCTGCGCGTACCCGCGCCGGTTGTGGCGTGCATGCATTGACCTGCGCCGGGCGTGGCGCGCCGGATTTCGAGTGCACAGCACTCCGGCACTGTACTAGTCCTTGAAGAAGGGGTGAATGCCTGGGCCTGGAGGCCCGTTGACACCGGCGTCGCTTGTGCCGGTTTTGATGCTGGTGTCAACACTTGGCTGGGATTTCAGAGAATCCTGGCCATAAAGTCTGAGAACACGCAGTAACAGATTCAAAAACAGCTTCTTCGCCGCTGTTACCAGAATCCTAAATAACCATCTTATGCACTGGACTGGGGCGGGATTCTGCGCAAATTGTCGGGGCGGGAACAAACGGCGCAAACCCTGGCGCGAACCATTCCGGCATCGAGCCACCCCAAAGGGGCGGAATCCTCCGTACTTTCGGGGGCTAGGACGGCGCCAGAGTGGTTTGCGCCACACCGGCCGGCGGGGAGGGGCTTGGCGCCATGCCAACCGGCGCCAAAGGGCGAGTTGGCGCCTGTGTGGGAGCGCCAGTATCTGCTGGCATCATCCCCGCGCATGCGCAGCAGAGGGGGGGGGGGTTCATCTCTGCATTTGTCATTGCAGATCGGTACAAGGCTGACGCGGAGGAATAGAGTGCCCCCCACGGCACAGGCCCGCCCGCCCGCGCGTCGGTGGGCCCCGATCGCCCATGGCCAGATCGCCCCACGACCCCCGAGGACCCCGGAGGCCGCCCACGGAGCTGGGTCCCGCCGGTAGGGACCAACCTTGATTTACGCTGGCGGGACCCTCATTAAACGGGCGGGACTTCGGTCCATCGCGGTCCGGAGAATTCGGGCGGCCCCGGGGCCCATCGCGTCGTGCAGGTCCCCGCCATTTTCCGAGGCGGGCGGCGCGATTCACGCCTGGGCGATTTTTGGGGGGCCAGAGAATTCGGAGTAAGGCAGGGGCTGGATTCACGCCGACCCTCGGCGATTCTCTGACCCAGTGGGGGGTCGGAGAATCCCGCCCCTGATCTCTTCACACATCTTCTCCACTGGGTAGTACTGCACTCCTGTATGCTTCAGCCAATGTCTGTGTCTATGTACTTACATTTTGAATTTATGTATGTCCGTTTTTTTCATGTATGGAATGATCTGTCTGGATTGTATGCAGAACACTGCACCTTGGTACATGTGACAATAAACAAATCCGATCCAAATCCAGTTCAATAACATGCAATCCTCGATCCTCATTTGCGGCCACAGAAACGTCATTATATTCCCCTTACAATCGAATCCCCTATAAATATTGCATTCCTAATCGTTTTTTTCTTCCCCTCTGCAGCAGAACCAACCATGGTGCAACAAATTTGACTGCTGCTGCGTTCCCTGAGAGGACATTCCCCTCAACAAGTAACCAAAGCAGTGTATCTGTTTTGCAGGGTTATGGCCACAGAAGAACCCTGCATTGTGTGCCTAACTCTCTTGCTGGTCATCTTCCTGCCTGTGGAGTCTGAGCCTGCGGTGTGACCAGCTCTCTATATGTGCTATCCATGGCACTCTCCGCCTCATGGATGCTCCACAGTCTCCTCAGCCGGCGTTCCAGCTCTCAAACACGGGCTTCCGGGAGCTGTGGCTGGTCACACGTCCTGCACTCATGCTAGCCCCGGACACTGAAAATGTTCTTGTCCTCCCACATGCAGCAAGAGGAACAAACCATTGGCTGGTCATTGACTTCAGGAAGCAAAGTGCTGTACACACCCCTGTTTGCATGAAGGTGGAGATGGTTGACAGCTTCAAATTCCTACGTGTGCACATCACCAAAAATCTGTCCTGGTCCACACACGTCGATGCTACCACCAAGAAAGCACACAGTGCCTATACTTCCTTAGGAAGCTAAGGATATTTGGCATGTCCACCCTAATTCTGACCAACTTTTACAGTTGCACCATAGAAAGCATCCTATCCGGCTGCATCACAGGTATGACAACTGCTCAGCCCAAGACCGCAAGAAACTTCAGAGAGTCGTGAACACCGCCCAGTCTATTACACAAACGCACCTCCCATCCATTGACTCTGTCTACTCCTCCCGCTGCCTTGGGAAAGTGGGCAGCATAGTCATAAGACCCCTCCCACCCGGCTTACTCACTCTTCTAACTTCTTCCATCGGGCAGGAGATGCAAAAGTCTGAGAACACGCACTGACAGACTCAAAAACAGTTTCTTCTCTAAACTCAAAACTCTTCACACATCTTCTTTACTGAGTAGTACTACACTCCTGTATGCTTCACCCGATGCCTGTGTCTATGTATTTACATTGTGTATTTTATGTTTGCCCCATGATTTCTTTTTATGTACGGAATGATCTGTTGAGCTGCACGCAGAACAATACTTTCCACTGTACCTTGGTACACGTGATAATAAACCGAAGAAATTGAAGAGTATTTGCAAAGTGGTCATACCCTTAGCATCTGGTGGTCATGGAAGCTGGGAGGGAAGTCCAGGTTCTTCTCATCTGCATCCACGTCCTCACTCTGTGCCTCCCCAGGCTGCTCACCAGAACTAGCACTGGAGTCATTCTCCCTGGCCTGTGGAGCTGCCTTTCTTTGCTCCGCCTCCACTGTGTCACCTTTTTCCACATTATGAAGTGTGCAGCATGCCACGACTATAAGGGAGACACATTCTGGAGGATATGGCAATGCTCCCCCCGATTAGTCCTGGCATCTGAAGTGCATCTTGAGCAGCCCGATGATCCTCTCCATCACTGCCCTTGTGGAGGAATGACTTCTGGTGTATGTCACCCCTGTCTCTATTCCTAGGTGCCAGACTGGGGTCAAGAGCCACACTTTTCAAGGGACAGCCCTTATCACCCAGGAGCCATCCATCCAATCATGCAGATGGCACAAGTAGCCTTGGTACCTGTGAGTGCTGCAAGATGTTGCCAGGATAACGGGCACAGAATTGGGGATCAGCACATTGATTGACTGGAAGTCCTTTCAGTTCACAAAGACTCCTGCTGGTGATGGCGTTGTGAATGCAATCTGTGACACCCTGAATATGGGGGAACCCAGCAATCACCACAAAGCCTTGGGCCCTCTCCACCTGGCTGGCCTGGTCTGTCCTGTAATGGATAAATGTGAGGACCTGTCTGAAGAGAACATCAGTGATGGGTTTGATGCAACTGTGTAAAAATGATTGAGACACAGCACACAGACCCCCCCCACTGAACCCTGAAAAGAACTGTTGGAGAAGAGGTTGAAGGCCATTGTGATCATAAAACCATGGGCATGTGGTGCCTGCCTACATAATTGGATGTGGTTTCTAGCCCAGTCATTTGGCATATTGCTGTTCCTCCAGAGGCAGAGCCTCCTGCACACTGATCCACAAAAATGTTGAGATAGTTGGGCTGTTACCCGTAGACTCTCGTCACTGAATAATGCTGTCTTCTGTAGACCCTACCTCCTTAATCTCCCTGCTGGCCCTGCACCAACTGAGGCCATACCTCTCCTCCCAAAGATGTCTCAGTGAGATGATGTCCGCGCACCATTATGTGAGATGCACAAGCACCTGCACCTTGCAATTAACAGTGCAGTGTGCTACAATCCTCAGACAAAGCATCCAGAGAAGATACAGCTCGGCAGGCTCAAAAAGCTTCAGAAATCAGAAGGAAATTTGGCACAACTATGATATAATACAGTAGAAAACTAGCAAGGAGACTAAATGCGCTTTGGGGGACTTTTATCACATCTTTGGTTGATAAGTTGATGAAAACAAGCAGAATGTCTCATAGGCAACATAAACTCGCAATCAATAGACTAGTCAATGTCCCTAATTGGCCCTTTAATTGTTGGTGGGCACAGATCCAACTTGTAAGCATGCCCACCGACTTCAATATTGCATGCATGCACGATAACATTGGGACACACGCCTGAAGGCATTCAACGCTATTTTATATTCATTTGGGACCAGTGTGCGGCCAATCGTAGAATGGGAAATTCAGGCCAAGCTGTTTCATTCTTTTAAATTTGAGGATGACTGGAGGGAGCTTTTTGTGAGAATTCCTCAATCTCTGGCAGTTTGCTTGTGGCACCAATTCATGAACACTGAAGACAACACTTTGTGCCTGTTCATAGTTTCCCAATCTCTCTGCAGGCAGTGTGGAATAAAGCTCACAGGCAGCTCAGATGCATTGCGCATCTTCCGGGTTACATCCAAAATCCGACTATCCAGATCTGGGCCCGTGTAAAAAGTTATGATTGACAAGAATTTGACAAGAATTTCGTGGGCACCACACCCCTAAAAATAAATAATTGTCAGAACTATGGGGGTAGAGAAACAGTGTGCGCGCAGAGAGCTGACACAGGCATGATGAGCCAAATGGCCACCCATTTGTGTACCCATTATATATTTGTATGAATTGAGCTATTATGCTGCTGAGGAGTAAATGTGCAAACAAATCGTAGAATGAGGGAAGAACTTGAGTAGTGACAATGAGAGAATTCTGTTCTCCTAACATAGTCCTCCGACATTCTATCCTCCGTAAACATGAGGTGTCAGTACTCTGTGTCAGTCCTGTTAAAGGTGAGTGTTCGCTGGAGCACTGAGCTTCAAAATGGCAATGCTGGAGTTAAGTCGGAGTTGCTGATGAGCAACATGATCTATCTGCTCTACAGGCTCTGACAGACACTAGTTGTGGGCAGACTAATACCCTAATCCCTAACCTAGATGATGTCAGGCATGATTCATGGATGTAGTTTTCATACATGTAGATTAGATACCATTTTGAGCTGCAGCCAGTACACACTGTGCCCAAACAACGGACCAGTTTCACACTAAGAAAATTCAAACAAGTTGGATTGATGTAGACTGGAGCTGCAATCATAGTATTTGTTGAAAGAATTTATGACTGAGCTCAGGGGGCACTGCTGTAAGAAGTCATTTGAGACAACACCCTCTCCTGGCAGTTTTATAGACCTGCCCAGATTCAGGTTGGAGTGTATAGATGCCTCAGAACTATACAGCCACTCAACACATCTTGAACTGACTGCATGAACCGTTAATGGTGAAATACTAAAGAGTAAAAAGGGCTTGTGATCTCCTAATGATTGGGCTCAGGAGCTTTAGCAGTTTTCAAGCTCGGGTATCTGAACAGTTATTTATAATAAGTGAATCTTGCAGTGGAGTCCTCGGAAATACAAGATCAACGCGATCTGGCTATCCCCCACCGTCTACTCAAGCCAACTTGGAATTATTGCAGTATGAATATGTTTAAACTTGTAATGCTATAATTTACTTATACAAGTGTATATTAGTGCATAGTTCTATCCTTTTAGCATTCCATGCTGCAGCAATGAGATCCATATGTTTAGTGCCACAAACCCTTCAGATGGTAAAATATTAAGCCACATTTAAAAGAGAAATGAACTCATCACCTTTGTACAGACGGAACTGGTGTAGAACAAAATGATTAGCTGGAAGCTAAGAAAAAGCAATAAATGCAGACCACAATGAAAGTATTATCTATTTTCAAATATTCCCATTGCAGGGTACAGTCAGTCCACTTAATTAACAGGTACTTGCAATCATTGAGTTGACACGGTGTCAACTCAGGCAGTGGACTGAAGAGGCAATGACAATAAACTTCAAGAGGATTGACACCTGCTGACTAAATTTGCAAAGCCTTTAAAGTAACCTCCTGTGTTACATAAAGTAACAGCATGACAATTCTAATAGCAGTTTTAAATATCAATAGGGCAATCTTCTGCTCCATTTACACCTCAGTAAACTGAGTCTCAGCTGACATAGCGATGTTCAAATTTGGGATTAGTGATTCTGAAGAATATGTTTGCAATTTTGGTTGAAATACTGAACAAAAAATCTTCATAACACATTTACTTTGCTGTACATAGCAACCTGAGTGGTTCTTCTCCAGTTGTGAGCCTAACGTCTGTGGTGGGTAAGGTCTTGGAGAGGATTATAAAAGATACGATTTATAATCATCTAGATAGGAATAATATGATTAGGGATAGTCAGCATGGTTTTGTGAAGGGCAGGTCATGCCTCACAAACCTTATCAAGTTCTTTGAGAAGGTGACTGAACAGGTAGACGAGGGTAGAGCAGTTGATGTGGTGTATATGGATTTCAGTAAAGCGTTTGATAAGGTTCCCCACGGTCGGCTATTGCAGAAAATACGGAGGCTGGGGATTGAGGGTGATTTAGAGATGTGGATCAGAAATTGGCTAGTTGAAAGAAGACAGAGAGTGGTAGTTGATGGGAAATGTTCAGAATGGAGTTCAGTTACGAGTGGCGTACCACAAGGATCTGTTCTGGGGCCGTTGCTGTTTGTCATTTTTATAAATGACCTAGAGGAGGGCGCAGAAGGATGGGTGAGTAAATTTGCAGACGACACTAAAGTCGGTGGAGTTGTAGACAGTGCGGAAGGATGTTGCAGGTTACAGAGGGACATAGATAAGCTGCAGAGCTGGGCTGAGAGGTGGCAAATGGAGTTTAATGTGGAGAAGTGTGAGGTGATTCACTTTGGCAAGAATAAATGGAATGCGGAATATTTGGCTAATGGTAAAATTCTTGGTAGTGTGGATGAGCAGAGGGATCTCGGTGTCCATGTACATAGATCCCTGAAAGTTGCCACCCAGGTTGATAGGGTTGTGAAGAAGGTCTATGGTGTGTTGGCCTTTATTGGTAGAGGGATTGAGTTCCGGAGCCATGAGGTCATGTTGCAGTTGTACAAAACTCTAGTACGGCCGCATTTGGAGTATTGCGTACAGTTCTGGTCGCCTCATTATAGGAAGGACGTGGAAGCTTTGGAACGGGTGCAGAGGAGATTTACCAGGATGTTGCCTGGTATGGAGGGAAAATCTTATGAGGAAAGGCTGATGGACTTGAGGTTGTTTTCGTTAGATAGGAGAAGGTTAAGAGGTGACTTAATAGAGGCATACAAAATGATCAGAGGGTTAGATAGGGTGGACAGCGAGAGCCTTCTCCCGCGGATGGGGGTGGCTAGCACGAGGGGACATAGCCTAAAATTGAGGGGTAATAGATATAGGACAGAGGTCAGAGGTGGGTTTTTTACGCAAAGAGTGGTGAGGCCGTGGAATGCCCTACCTGCAACAGTAGTGAACTCGCCAACATTGAGGGCATTTAAAAGTTTATTGGATAAGCATATGGATGATAAGGGCATAGTGTAGGTTAGATTGCCTTTAGTTTTTTTTTCCATGTCGGTACAACATCGAGGGCCGAAGGGCCTGTACTGCGCTGTATCGTTCTATGTGTTGATAGTTTGATCATTCTGAGTATTTAATGAAATGCTGTGAAATATCTGCCTTCTTGAGTACAGAGTCAGCAGCAAATCCACTTTTACATTTTAATGTAAAACTTTTTTAATGATATTTTGTGATTTTAGTCAACTATCCATGTTTAACACTGAATAATATCATGTTTAACTGGATCAATCAGTTCCCACAACTGTTGTCACTCTTACTTCTTGATGTTTTGGCAACGGGACCTGACAATCTCATTATGGAAAAAAGGACAAGAAAGCAGTGAATGAGTGTGCAGCAACTGAGATCTTTCATCTCTACAATCTGAATAAATGATGTGCAAATTGGAATAATACTTACATAATCCTATTCTTCCAAATTGTATCTTGTTTTAGAACAGTACAGCACAGAACAGGCCCTTCGGCCCTCGATGTTGTGCCGAGCAATGATCACCCTACTCAAACACACGTATCCACCCTATACCCGTAATCCAACAACCCCACTCCCCCCAACCTTACTTTTTTAGGACACTACGGGCAATTTAGCATGGCCAATCCACCTAACCCGCACATCTTTGGACTGTGGGAGGAAACCAGAGCACCCGGAGGAAACCCACGCACACATGGGGAGGACGCGCAGACTCCGCACAGACAGAGACCCAGCTGGGAACCGAACCTGGGACCCTGGAGCTGTGAAGCATTTACGCTAACCACCATGCTACCGTGCTGCCCTTTTAAAATCCAATTTGAAGGACTGGTGCTCCGGAAATTCCCTGGCGATCCCCCAATGTCCAATCAGTGAAATCTCCAGGGATATGGCAAAGCTATTGCCTTAACTATGCTTGGTCTGCCAGGAGATCCATGGACCTCCTGTTAGAGTTATGAGGGGGAAACAGGAAAATCCCCATCGAATTCTAGAGCCAATGGGGGTAAAATTTGCAACTTCATCAGTACCTTGATATCCTTTTATAATTTGGAGACCAGAACAGTGCAGAGTTCTCTAAGGTGACCAAACAGGTGATGAGGGTAAAGCAGTTGATGTGGTGTATATGGATTTCAGTAAAGCGTTTGATAAGGTTCCCCACGGTAGGCTATTGCAGAAAATACGGAGGCATGGGATTCAGGGTGATTTAGCAGTTTGGATCAGAAATTGGCTAGCTGGAAGAAGACAAAGGGTGGTGGTTGATGGGAAATGTTCAGACTGGTGTCCAGTTACTAGTGGTGTACCACAAGGATCGTTTTTGGGGCCACTGCTGTTTGTCATTTTTATAAATGACCTGGAGGAGGGCGTAGAAGGCTGTGTGAGTAGATTTGCAGATGACACTAAAGTTGGTGGAGTTGTGGACAGTGCAGAAGGATGTTACAAGTTACAGAGGGACATAGATAAGCTGCAGAGCGGGGCTGAGAGGTGGCAAATGGAGTTTAATGCAGAAAAGTGTGAGGTGATTAATTTTGGAAGGAATAACAGGAAGACAGAGTACTGGGCTAATGGCAAGATTCTTGGTAGTGTGTATAAGCAGAGAGATCTCGGTGTCCATGTACATAGATCCCTGAAAGTTGCCACCCAGGTTGAGAGGGTTGTTAAGAAGGCGTACGGTGTGTTAGCTTTTATTGGTAGAGGGATTGAGTTTCGGAGCCATGAGGTCATGTTGCAGTTGTACAAAACTCTGGTGCGGCTGCATTTGGAGTATTGCTTGCAATTCTGGTCACCGCATTGTAGAAAGAATGTGGAAGCATTGGAAAGGGTACAGACGAGATTTACCAGGATGTTGCCTGGTATGGAGGGAAGATCTTATGAGGAAAGGCTGAGGGACTTTAAGCTGTTTTCGTTAGAGAGAAGAAGGTTAAGAGGTGACTTAATTGAGGCATACAAAATGATCAGAGGATTAGATAGGGTGGACAGTGGGAGCCTTTTTCCTCGGCTGGTGATGTCTTGCACGAGGGGACATAGCTTTAAATTGAGGGGAGATAGATACAGGACAGATGTCAGAGGTAGTTTCTTTACTCAGAGAGTAGTAAAGGCGTGGAATGCCCTGCCTGCAACAGTAGTGGACTCGCCAACACTAAGGGCATTCAAATGGTCATTGGATAAGGGAATAGTGTAGATGGGCTTTAGAGGGGTTTCACAGGTTGGTGCAACATTGAGGGCCGAAGGGCCTGTACTGGGCTGTAATGTTCTATGTTCTTATTTTAAAAATAATTTTTATTGGAATTTTTTACAGAAAATATAAAATATAACAACAAACAATGAAATGCAACAAAATAACCCATAAAAACTGTAACACCCCCCAAACCGTAACAACGCATGTATCCCCTCCCTCCCACCCCCTCAGCCCCAATGAACAACAAGAGAACTTAAAAATAAATTAAAATTAAATAAACAAACATAGTCATCGTCCCCCCCCCCTTTCCCTCCCCCCCTCCCCCCCCCCCCCCCCCCCCCCCCCCCCCCCGGGTTGCTGCTGCTATTGTCCCAGTACCCTATCGTTGAGCCAGAAAGTCGAGGAAAGGTTGCCACCGCCTAAAGAACCCTCGTGTCGATCCTCTCAAGGCGAATTTGACCTTCTCTAGCTTAATAAAACCCGCCATGTCATTAATCCAGGTCTCCAAGCTTGGGGGCCTTGCATCCTTCCATTGTAGCAAGATCCTTCGCCGGGCTACTAGGGATGCAAAGGCCAGCACACCGGCCTCTTTCGCCTCCTGGATGTTCTATGTTCTAAGTGTCGTCTAACTAAGGTTCTCTATAAGCTTAATGTAAGTTATAAAATGATACAATCTTACAATATGAAAGGAACCTATTTGATCTGTTAACTCTTTGGAAGACCTTTCTAATTTAGTTTGACTCCCCATTTAATGATGCATTTTCAGAGGCTTCATTTGTGAAAACCAAAAGTATTTATTAATAAGAATTGTTCAGCAACCTAAAGCTGCACCTAGATCCCAACATGTCTCCTGCCTAAGAGTGGACTCCACTCCCTGAGGAGATTGCCCATGCTCGGTCCTGATTGGTCCCCCAAGCCAGGTAACCCTAACTCTGCTGTGTTGCTCTTAAAGGGGCAGTCACCACAAACCAGCATACCGAGCATGCAGGCTCCCCATTATCCACAAAACTAGTCCTCTTCAAGTACATATTTGATTGTGTTTTGAAAGTTCCACTGGGATTTAATTCCATGCTTTACAAACTTCCTATAGTTAAACTCCTTCATTCCTGGTATTTTTCTGTCAAACCTCCTGTGTTCTCTCCAAGGCCTTAACATCTCCCAAAAGTAGTTCCCAGCTGAAGCCTAACCAATTTTTAATTAAGATTTAGATGACACACTGATTTTTATTTTAAATGCCCCCATTTAGGGGCAGTACGGTGACACAGTGGTTAGCATGCTGCCCCACAGCGCCAGGTATCCGGATTCAATTCCAGCCTTGGGTGACTGTCCGAGCGGAGTTTGCAATTTCTGCGTGGGTTTCCTCCGGTTGCTCCGGCTTCCTCCCATACTCCAAAGATGCAGGTTAGGTGGATTGGTCATGTTACAAAAATTGCCGCTTTGTGTCCAAAGGTTAGGTGGGGTTATGGGGATAGGGCGAGGTAGTGGGCCTAAGTAGGATGCTCTTTTGGAGGCTCAGCGCAGACTCGATGGGCCAAATGGCCTCCTTCTGCACTGTAGGGATTCTATGATTTACAAATACAGTATTCCATGTTTTCTTAATGCCCTATAAACTTACACTACTGCCTTTAAAGATTTGTGAATCTACTCCCACATATCCCTCTTCTCTTGCATCCCCCTTCAAAGCAGCACCATTTAGACTATATTACCTGCTGGATATATCAGGAGAAGTTCCAATATGGGGAGCGGACAACACTGCTGACAGGCAGTTCTAGAACAGGAGCTATATTAGATATGTTAGATGTGTTAAGAACCATTTGTTAACTGAAATTCAGAAGCTTGGAGAGAATGTGCACCAGTTCTCTGATGCTGTACTGGAGATCCTTTTGCAAGTTGTGGAGAGGAGGACAGACATTATGGGTTGGATTGTAATTTTTGTGGGGAGACTTTCTGATATTGTGGTCCCACCTCCTACTTGGCACTGCCTGTTGATACTGTTTCATTGTAGGGTAGTGGGCTGAGCCTGAAGTCAGAGCTACCACTTCCTGAAGAAGGCCCAAAGTGGGGATGGAGGCGTACTGATGCTGAGGTGGACAGGTTAAAGGCACACCTCTGTTTGAGGGGCCATTTGCACAGCTTTAAATATTAATGACAGACCCCAAAACATCACCAATCTAACGCCTATTCTTCTCAATCTCTCATACATCCAAACTGCCCCATACCCCCTCAACCATCTCACCCTCATTTCCTATTCACGGCAAGGAGTCCGCTCCAGTTTGGAAACTCGATTGACCATTAGCTTATGATCTCCTCAGAGGCATCCTACTTGTCTGGTTTGAGGACGGGGGTGACAGGTGCTGCCCACTCTGCGCAATGCACAGGTTTTGTTATTCCAAGATATTCCAGGCACTCAAACTTGGTCTTTAACTTCTCCAGCATGGAATATGGAACTGGTCTTGCTTTAAAATATTTAGGTGTAGCTTCCGGGTTGACATAAAGTTTGGCTTTGGCTCCTTTTATTTTTCAAAGGTCCTCCTGGTAGAATATCTACTGATAACATCACACAGTCCTCCCACACTCAGCCTGATAACTTCATACAGTCCTCCCACACCCAGCCTGATAACTTCATACAGTCCTCCCACACCCAGTCTGATAACTTCACACAGTCCTCCCACACCCAGCCTGATAGCTTCACACAGTCCTCCCACACCCAGCCTGATAACTTCATAAAGTCCTCCCACACCGAGCCTGATAGCTTCACAGTCCTCCCACACCCAGTCTGATAGCTTCACACAGTCCTCCCACACCCAGCCTGATAGCTTCACAGTCCTCCCACACCCAGTCTGATAGCTTCACACAGTCCTCCCACACCCAGCCTGATAACCTCACACAGCCCTCCCACACCCAGCCTGATAACCTCACACAGTCCTCCCACACCCAGCCTGATAACCTCACACAGTCCTCCCACACTCAGCCTGATAGCTTCACACAGTCCTCCCAAACCCAGCCTTATAACTTCACACAGTCCTCCCACACCCAGTCTGATAACCTCACACAGTTCTCCCACACCCAGCCTGATAACTTCACACAGTCCTCCCACACCCAGCCTGATGGCCTCACACAGTCCTCCCACACCCAGCCTGATAACCTCATACAGCCCTCCCACACCCAGTCTGATAACTTCACACAGCCCTCCCACACCCAGCCTGATAACCTCACACAGTCCTCCCACACCCAGCCTGATGGCCTCACACAGTCCTCCCACACCCAGCCTGATAACCTCATACAGCCCTCCCACACCCAGCCTGATAACCTCACACAGTCCTCCCACACCCAGCCTGATAACCTCATACAGCCCTCCCACACCCAGCCTGATAACCTCATACAGCCCTCCCACACCCAGCCTGATAACCTCACACAGTCCTCCCACACCCAGCCTGATAGCTTCACACAGCCCTCCCACACCCAGCCTGATAACTTCACACAGTCCTCCCACACCCAGCCTGATAACTTCACACAGTCCTCCCACACCCAGCCTGATAACCTCACACAGTCCTCCCACACCCAGCCTGATAGCTTCACACAGTCCTCCCACACCCAGCCTGATAACTTCACACAGTCCTCCCACACCCAGCCTGATGGCCTCACACAGCCCTCCCACACCCAGCCTGATAACCTCACACAGTCCTCCCACACCCAGCCTGATAACCTCACACAGTCCTCCCACACCCAGCCTGATAGCTTCACACAGCCCTCCCACACCCAGCCTGATAACCTCACACAGTCCTCCCACACCCAGCCTGATAGCTTCACACAGTCCTCCCACACCCAGCCTGATAACTTCACACAGTTCTCCCACACCCAGCCTTATAACTTCACACAGTCCTCCCACACCCAGCCTGATAACTTCACACAGTCCTCCCACACCCAGCCTGATAGCTTCACACAGTCCTCCCACACCCAGCCTGATAACTTCATACAGTCCTCCCACACCCAGCCCGATAACCTCACACAGTCCTCCCACACCCAACCTGATAACTTCACACAGTCCTCCCACACCCAGCTTGATAACCTCACACAGTCCTCCCACACCCAGCCTGATAGCTTCACACAGTCCTCCCACACCCAGCCTGAACATCTGTTGCCAGTTCAGCCTGATCTGTTGGAGTCAATCTCTCCCCATAAGACCTGGTTCCTACACTCGCAGAACAATGAGTGGGCATCGGGCTGATTGCTGCCTATCGGTCATTGGGGTCATTATGGTGCCCTTAATCCACAAAGGTTCCCCTGTGTAGGTGTTGGTCTGGCCAGTTTGGAGGTGATCTGGAGCAGGTTCCCTAGCATCCTGAGGACTGCCATAATGTTTATTTGACTGCCGAGGGCGGCAGCTGAGCTCTGATTTGGTGATGCCCTATTTACACAGGTGCCTTCAGTTGAGCAATAGTCACTTTTACATGAGACCTCTTCTCCCTAGCTGGAGGACATTATTGTCCGATGCCCCTTTGTCATGGGAATGTCACTTTCAGAAATGTTTGTCTTCTCAAGTGGCTGCAGTGATGTCATTGTGTGGGTGTAGCTGGGCTCTGGCTCGGCTTTTTACTTTAGTTTTCAGCTGGAAGCTGGATTTGGCTCTGAGTTGTAGTTTCATTTTCAGTTGGAGAGCTGCATGCAAACCAAGGAGGTATATTTTGGTCTTTCTTTCTGCAGAATGTCTCCAGATCACTTAATGATTTCAAAGTAATACCTGTTTCTGTAAGGAATGCAAATCTACTGGGCAGGATTCTCTGACCCCCTGCTGGGTCGGAGAATCGCTGGGGGTCGGCTTGAATCCCGCCCCGCCGTCCTCCAAATTCTCCGGCCCCCAAAAATCGGCCCGGCGTGAATCGCGCCGCCCGCCTCAGAGAATGGCGGGGACCGGCACGACTCAATGGGTCCCGGGGCTGCCCGAATTCTCCGGCCTGTGATAGGCCAAAGTCCCGCCTGTTTTGTGCCAGTCCTGCCAGCGTAAATTGTAGTAGGCCCTTACCGGCAGGACCTGGCAGCACGGGCGGCCTCCAGGGTTCTTTGGGGGGCGCGGGGGGATCTGGACCCGGGAGGTGCCCCCACGGTGGCCTGGCGCACGATCGGGGCCCACTAATCTGTGGGAGGGCCTGTGCTGTGGGGGTACTCTATTGTTCCGCACCAGCGGCTCCAGCTGTCCGCCATTGCCAGTGCAGAAATTAAGCCCTCTGTGCATGTGCGGGGATGACGCCAGGTTGGCGCCGGTTGGCGAGGCGCCAAGCCCCTTTCCCGTCGGCTGGCGGTGCACAAACAACTCCGGGACGAGCCTCGCCCCTGAAGGTGCGGAATCCTTTGGGGCAGCCTGACGCCGGAGTGGTTCACGCCACTCCATCCTGCTGGAGTTGCTCGCCCCGCCGATTATGGCAGAATCCCGCCCACTGTTTTTATTAAAAAGGGTCTTTGACTTATGGATGTTGTTAGGAAAGTTACTAAGGGTTCCTATAGAGTACTGTGTCTTTCGGGGGAGTATCAGTGTTGGTAGTTGATAAGATGTTTACTGTGCATTTATAAAATGCTAACTGGATTCATAGAATAAACATTGTTTTGTTTTAAAATACTTTAGATCTCTGTTGTATCACACCTGTAAAGTGGGACCTTGTGCTCCCCATAACTAAAATCTTTTAAAAGTTATGGGTCAGATGATCTCCATGATATACATTGGTGTTCTCTAAACCCTGGCCCATAATACCTTGTAGATTCTTTTTCTGCATGTTCCAGTAATCCGACTATCCCAATGTGTTTTTTAGAATCCAGATTGGGTTTTACCAGTCACTTTTCTGAGTTGTCATATGTTTATTCCATGCACTAATCTGTCTCGCAACATTTTTGTCAGAGAAGGGCTGAAGTCACAATATTCTGCCAGTTCTGAAACCTGGTCAAACATTCAATGACAGGTTCCCTGTGGTTCTCCCTGCCTTGTTAAAGCGGATGGCTGATAGAGGGCTTTGAGTCATACTTTCACAATCAATCTACTAGCTTGTCAAACGTTCTCGAGTTGGAGGTAGCTGGGTAGATCAGGCATTTAATCACACTGACCTTCGGGGTCAGGCATGCCGTCAGCAAAGTCACTTTATGCTTCTGATCTCCCCAGAAGAAGTAATGCATGCGCTCTGCTTCTCTGTTAAAGTCAAGTTTACCAAAGAGGGGTATTTTTTTATTCTTACTGGAGTAGCTGTTCGTTTTCAACTCTGAAGATTTCTCGGAAAAACTTGTTTTTACTGCTCATTGCCACTGTAATAACTTCACCAAGGCCAGGCTTCCAGCACCAAATCCCTTTATTGCAGAAACGAAAAGGCTGCTGTCTCGGCTTACAACACTTGTGTCTAAGACTAGGGATCTATGGGAATGCCAGTCCGGGTTGGAGCAGTGGGTTTTAAGCGCCATGAATTTCCCATTGGGTGATCTGCCACCCATTTAATAGGAGAATTCATATTCCATGAAGCCCACATCTATTGATGATCCCCCGTGTCCTCTGTGGCCAACATAACACACACACATATACAGTAAGGGGATAGGAAAGAGGGTTTGACAACACTAAAAAGAACCACAAAAATGGATATCAGTTTCTGTGATTTCCAGAGACCAGAAAGTCCAAATCCAGACTGCATTCCCTCATGGAAAAATTCCAGTTCAGGTGGGTTCCTGGCTGAAGACAGAAGTACAGAATTCCTTCAGGTGATGGTACAGCAGTGAGCTGAGTCTGATATTCAGTGATTTGGTTAGTTTGACAGGTACTTTCAGCAGCTTCCGGATAAACAGGGAGAATTTATTGCAGGTCACCTAGTCAGCTTGGAGACCTGCTGTCAGGCGTTTGCAGATTGGAGATAAATCACAGACTGCCTGCTTCTGAGTTTTCAATTGCATGTAGAGGATTACAGCACAGATACTCGAGTCATGTGACCTCCATCCTGCATAATGATTTTATAAAGGGATGTTTATCTGGTGTTTGGATTTTGTTTTTGATTTGTGACTTATAATGTCCCAATCTTTAGCCTTGGAAAAAGTCATCACCATTGACTTTAATTTCCCTGTTCCAGTTAGCTGCAGCCATGGCTCCACCAGAACTTATAACAATGCAAATGATGCCCATTTCCTTTCGATAACTCCTTTATGAAATGGATCTTGACAGTCCAAGCCGTGAGATTCGTGAACATAATAAAAATATAAAAGCAAAATACTGTGGAAGCTGGGTAGGGTAGTTCCTCTGGAGAGCTCCATCTGGGGGAGTGGGGGGGGCGGTTCCCGTGAAAATGGGAAGAGTTTCCACTGTCCCTGTCAGGGGAGAATCTCCATGGGGGAGGAGGGGTCTTCATTTTTCTTTACTGGGTGCCCTTTTCCAGCTCTTTCAGGCCCTGCCCCGCCAGTGCGATGGCATGGGACATGTCTCCAGGACTTTGTGCATTGAAATGCTCGACAATATGACGCGAAAAGTCAACAGTGCAGCCGATGAGCTGTAAAGCGCTTTTCTCGCCTTAGGAAAAGAAAATGGAAAATTCTGCCCAAAATCACTGTTGTGTTTTTCCCGCATTTTCTGTTTCCTTGAACAGTGTGCCAGACCGGGTCTCCAGTGAAATCCATATAATGCCTTATCTTACAATATATATCAGATGATCGCTGACATCCATCTTTTGGTTCAGCAAAGTTCATTCTTAAATAAGAAATAAGCTTAAAGATTGATTTACGTAGTTTTTGATTTCTTTTATGTCTTAGGGATATGTCAGAATGATCATTGAAATAGTAGAGGTTAGGAGCGTTGCCTCTGAATGGAGAGCAGCAGTTGAGGTCTGCGATCTCTGGTATGCACCTGGACAAAAAGGAGCTGCCATGGTTTCTGTTTCTCTGCCTCTCCCTCTTCCTCTTTTTGCTCCTCTCCTTCCTCATCCTCCACTGATCCACCTTCTCATGTTTTTCATCTGGCAGCTGACAGTGAGGCTGATTCCTCAAGATAGCAATGTTACCGAGTGTGCCACAGGCAATCTCAAATCTGGATAATCACTCAGATTTTGTTTTCATGGGACTTCTCCATTAAACAGTTCAGGAAACTGAAGTTTTGTTTGAGGATGCCTATATGTGTGCTCAATGGTGTTCCTCGAACTCAGAGCGCTGGTTGAAATATACGAGACACAGATTTCTGTTGCAGAATGAAGGAGGCGTCAGTGCTGCCAAGGTGGGTTGAATTCCCGTACCAGCCTCCCCGAACAGGCACCGGAATGTGGCAACTAGGGGCTTTTCACAGTAACTTCATTTGAAGCCTACTTGTGACAATAAGCGATTTTCATTTCATTTCATTTCAAAGAACAATATAGCACAGGAACAGGCTCTTCGGCCCTCCAAGCCTGCGCCGATCATGTGTCCTATCTAGACCCCCCACCTGTATCCTTCCATACCCGTCTGTTAATGTGCCTATCCAGATAAGTCTTAAATGTCGCTAACGTATCTGCCTCAACCACCTCACTTGGCAGTGCATTCCAGGCCACCACCACCCTCTGTGTAAAAATCTTTCCCTGCACATCTCCACTGAACCTTTCCCCCCCTCACCTTAAACTTGTGGCCCCTTATAATTGTCATTTCCACCTTGGGAAAAAGCCTCCAACTGTTCACCCATTTATACCGGTAAAAATTTTATAAACTTCTATCAGGTCGGCCGTCAGCCTCCGTCTCTCTAGGGAGAACAATCCCAGTTCATTCAATCTCTCCTCATAGCTAATACCCTCCCATACCAGGTGAACCGTTTCTGTACTCTCTCCAATGCCTCCACGTCCTTCTGATAGTGCGGTGACCAGAGTTGGACACAGTATTCCAAATGTAGCCTAACCAATGCTCTATATAACTGTAATATACTTTTCAAGCTTTTATACTCGATACCCCATCCTATGAAGGCAAGCATGCCATTTGCTTTCTTTACCACCATTTCCACCTGTGCTGCCACTTTTAAGGATCTTTGGACCTGCAAGCCCAGATCTCTCTGTGTCTCAATGCTCCTGATGGTTCTGCCATTTATTTTGGAGTAACAGGTAACGATTTGAATGTTCCACTACCTGTGGTCAGCAGCTGCCCATTGGGGGTGTGGAATCCTTTTCTACTGTTGAAGAAAGTTGATATGGGGAGTAAGCAAGCAAGGTGTGTGCAATCAAATTTCACCTTGCCCCATGGGGAACCTATTACATAGGTACAACATAATGATCCCTCTTTCTTCTTCCTTATGATAACTGGGAAGGATAAGTAGATATTTATCTTTGTTAATAAATCCTATTGCAGCTTGAAATGTGCCCATTGTATCAAAATATTACCTTGACAGCCACAAGCAGCCAGTACCATCCTTAACCTTATTTGAGGTTCCAATTGTGGCTTCTGACATATCTCAATGACAACCTCCTTGGTGAAGTAAAGGCGCCTCATGTACTCTAGTTGAGGAAGAAGAAATCGTCTCTGAAAACCCTCAGCTGGTGTGACCTCCAGATAAATACCAAATTCCCTTTCTCCTCCTCCCTTTTCCACTTGACCTGCTCTGTGGTATCTCCCTTCTAGCTCCCAGGCATAGTCGAGCCCAAGAGGTACCTCTACCAGGTTACACACTGTCTGGGTTCACATCCTTTGTGTAATATAAAAGAGCTACATCACGACAAGATCAAACAGGCCATTCCCTATAGATTTTCAGAACCTTCAACTCATTCCAAATGCAAGAATATAACTCTAACTGCAGCCAATAAACCAGCAACTAATCTATAGATTCTACATGATCCCTTTAGTGCTGTTGGGGATCCTTCATGCCATTTACCTTCACGTGTAGCTAATTGAGGGAAAGGTAGGATGTCGGTTTCAGTGTTGAGTTCCAAAATGGCTGGAAATCAGCTTTGCACAGCAATTAACATCATGATTTGCCTTCACAGTGTGACATCACTTCACCAGTGGGGCTGGTTTAGCTCACTAGGGGCTGGTTTAGCTCACTCGGCTAAATCGCTGGCTTTTAAAGCAGACCAAGCAGGCCAGCAGCACGGTTCGATTCCCATACCAGCCTCCCCGGACAGGCGCCGGAATGTGGCGACTAGGGGCTTTTCACAGTAACTTCATTGAAGCCTACTCGTGACAATAAGCGATTTTCATTTCATTTCATCGGGTGGTCAGTTGGTGCACTTATAGTTTACCAAAATGGTACGCTGCACAACTCCCATCAGAAATATGTGGGAGGATTATAGCTGCCATTTTGAAACCTTGGATGGTTGAGTAACACATGAAAATAAGTGTTACACATCTTTATTTAACCCAGTCTGACTATTCCAATTGATAATTTGCATTTTTTCTATTTTATTTTCCTGAGCAGATTGCACTGTTATTTTGTTCGTGACTATTTTTGCATCTTTGATTCCTACACAACGCCAAAATTATTGATGGCAATTATGTTGATACATGTGTTACCCTCCTATGCTTGTTTTCGAAAATATGCCAGGATATTTCCAATGGAAATATTATATTCCAACCATTATATTTCTCAATTCACAGTACAAGTGAATAGTTGCTTTGTATCTGGCAAATATTTGCAGTTGATAAGTATGCTCCTTGTATGGTGCTTTTTGTGAAAGCTATATTTGGTTGGGGTAGGTCATTGCTGAACTGGGTATTGTCGTCCTGGTAAAAGCGATTTATATGCCAGCTTTTCAGACATGTAAACAGAAACATCAATAACATAGTGACATCACTGCATCACTAATATTCACTTATTAAAATTATTAAAAGTCTGTGTAAACACCATATGGTGAGTGTTTGCACCAAATTAATATTCCCAGCAGAAATCAGAATACTAAGTGCAGACTTGGCCATACAAAAAGCTGAACCGTCTAGGTGTCCCGCCAAAGATAAGCCTGCTTCTTTTTGTCAAGTCCCCAATCTCTGCCTCTGCCTTCCACAGAATTAAGCCGGTAACATTGAGGAGGCATAATGACTGAAAGCTTGTCCTACATAGCCGAGTTAATTATTTATTCGTAATTCAAGCAAAACAGAAAGAACACAAAACTCACTAAAGCTACAATCTTGAAAATTACTATGTACCGTATTAGTGTTCAAAGACTCAAAATTAATGGGTAAGGCATCCATTAAAATCATGAAGAGGGGAGTCGATAAAAATTAAGTGGTTAGAGAGTAATATCACAGATTGTCATTTTAGAACCATATTATGGAGTCAGAAGGAAATCATTCAGCCAATTGTATCTGTAGCAGCGCTTTGTTAGCAAAGAGCTATCTAAATAGTCACACTCATCGGTCTGAAAATTGTTCCTTTTGTCTTTTGTGTTTTTACTCCAATTATATTTTGATGTCCATGTAGGATGGTAATTAATAATTGTCACCAAGTGCTAACATGATGCGCAATTTGGGACTGTCGGGCATATGAGTTGGGCAAAGACTTTATTCAAGTTGAAAATATAAAGCCCTCTGAAACCACAGCTTCAAGATCATGATGCAACATTAAATCAACTTATGTTGTTTTATGGGTCCCACTTGTCTGTTCCAGTCTATTCGCCTATTTTTCCATTTATTTTATTTTGTTATTATTTTGACCCGTGAATGAGTAATGAACCTGTGACTTTGAACCTGTGCTATGCAGCCTTTATGGTCAGCACGGTGACTGTGGGTGACTGTGTGGAGTTTGCAGTTTCACCCCATGACTGCAAGGGTTTCCTTCGGGTCCTCCAGATTCCTCCCAAAGTCCAAAGATGGGCGTTAGGTGGATTGGCCATGATAGATTGCCCCAAAGTGTCCAAAAGGTTATGTTGGGTTGCTGGGTTACGGGGATAGGTTGGAAACATGGGCTTAAGTAGGGCGCTCTTTCCAAGGGCCGGTGCAAATGTGATGGGTTGAATGGCCTCCTTCTGCGCTGTAAATTCAATGATTCTATGGCTATTTTTAAGGCAAAGCAACTTTTAGGTGGCCTGTGCCTTTATTTTCAAGCAGAGTATTGCAGCAGCAGGAGACATGAGTGATGGCTCACTTTGATGGGCTTGGCTGGTGGTTCATGAGCTGGATCAAATGTCTGTGCCATACCCGTTGGCTAGTAATGATTGGTTCTGGTCCTATTGACATGTTTTCAGAGTCACAAGGCTGTTTTTACTTGTTTCACTTGCAATTCTGAAAACTTAGAACATAGAACATTACAGCGCAGTACGGGCCCTTCGGCCCTCGATGTTGCGTCGACCCGTAAAACCATCTGAAGCCTATCTGACCTACACTATTTCATTTTCATCCATATGTCTATCCAGTGACCACTTAAATGCCCATAAATTTGGCGAGTCTACTACTGTTGCAGGCAGGCGTTCCACACCCCTACTACTCTGAGTAAAGAAACTGCCTCTGACATCTGTCCTATATTTACCACCCCTCAATTTAAAGCTATGTCCCCTCGTGTTGGTCATCACCATCCGAGGAAAAAGACTCTCACTGTCCACTCTATCTAACCCTCTGACTATCTTATATGTTTCTATTAAGTCACCTCTCAGCCTTCTCCTCTCTAACGAAAACAACCTCAAGTCCCTGAGCCTTTCCTCGTAAGACCTTCCCTCCACACCAGGCAACATCCTAGTAAATCTCCTCTGAACCCTTTCCAAAACTTCCACATCCTTCCTATAATGTGGTGACCAGAACTGCACGCAGTACTCCAGGTGCGGCCACACCAGAGTTTTGTACAGCTGCAGCATGACCTTGTGGCTCCGAAACTCAATCCTCCTACTGATAAAGGCTAGCACACCATATGCCTTCTTAACAGCCCTATTAACCTGGGTGGCAACTTTCAGGGATTTATGTACCTGGATGCCGAGATCTCTCTGTTCATCTACACTACCAAGAATCTTGCCTTTAGCCCAGTACTCTGCATTCCTGTTACTCCTTCCAAAGTGAACCACCTCACACTTTTCCGCATTAAACTCCATCTGCAACCTCT
Organism: Scyliorhinus canicula; assembly: GCF_902713615.1. Taxonomy (NCBI): domain Eukaryota; kingdom Metazoa; phylum Chordata; class Chondrichthyes; order Carcharhiniformes; family Scyliorhinidae; genus Scyliorhinus; species Scyliorhinus canicula. The sequence continues at coordinate 188,691,994 of NC_052148.1, forward strand.
CAGCCCAGCTCCGCAGCTTATCTATGTCCCTCTGTATCCTATAACATCCTTCAGCACTATCCACAACTCCACCGACCTTCGTGTCATCTGCAAATTTACTAACCCATCCTTCTACACCCTCTTCCAGGTCATTTATAAAAATGACAAACAGCAGTGGCCCCAAAACAGATCCTTGCGGTACACCACTAGTAACTGAACTCCAGGATGAACATTTGCCATCAACCACCACCCTCTGTCTTCTTTCAGCTAGCCAATTACTGATCCAAACCACTAAATCACCTTCAATCCCATACTTCCGTATTTTCTGCAATAGCCTACCGTGGGGAACCTTATCAAACGCCTTACTGAAATCCATATACACCACATCAACCGCTTTACCCTCATCCACCTGTTTGGTCACCTTCTCAAAAAACTCAATAAGGTTTGTGAGGCACGACCTACCCTTCACAAAACCGTGTTGAGTATCGCTAATCAACTTGTTCTTTTCAAGATGATTATAAACCCTATCTCTTATAACCTTTTCCAACATTTTACCCACAACCGAAGTAAGGCTCACAGGTCTATAATTACCAGGGCTGTCGCTACTCCCCTTCTTGAACAAGGGGACAACATTTGCTATCCTCCAGTCTTCCGGCACTATTCCTGTCGACAAAGACGACATAAAGATCAAGGACGTTGGGCGCGATTCTCCGCCCCCTTCCCGACATTTTTCCCGACCTCCCGCTATTCTCCCCCCCCACTGCCGCCCTACGCCACGAATCACTGCTCGCCGTTTTTTTACGGCGAGCAGCGATTCTCCCCTATCCGATATGCCGATTTCCCAGGCCTTTACAGCCGTTTTCACGAACTCCAACACACCTGCTCTCGCAGTTCGTGAAAACGGCCGCAAGGTGCCGTTCGCGAGAACTATGGCACCGATTGGCACGGCCGTCGTGGGCAGCGGGTCCGAACCCCGCACACTCTTTGTTCCTCCGTTGCCCCGCTGGATCAATCCGCAGGGCGGCTGAGGGGCATAACGGCCCGCGCATGCGTGGGTTTCACGCATATGCGTGATGACGTCATCTGCGCATGCGCGGGTTGGAGCCGTCCAATCCGCGCATGCACGGCTGACGTCATCGTGCGCGTCAGCCGCCATTACCCTTGGCGCGCGGTCTTAGCGAAGTTCGCTAAGCCTGTGATGCCGAGGTTCACGGGCTCGTTGCTAGCCCCAACCGGGGAGCAGAATCGGGTCCCGGGAGGGGGCGCGGAGGCTGCCGTGAAACACGGCCAGTTTCACGGCAGCCTTCATGACTCTCCGCATTTGCGCCCAAAGCCTCTGCAGTCTCCTCCCTGGCTTCCGAGAGAAGGATAAATCCCATCTGGCCCAGGGTACTTATCTATTTTTACACTTTCCAAAATTGCTTCATGGCAGAATCTGACCAACGCACATCAGGAATAATTTCTCTCCTTCTCTCTATACTCTGTGGCAGTGAATTCCCGGACACACAACCATTTGATAGAAAAAGTTTCTCCTCATCTTTGTTTTAAATCCGCTACCCTTTATCCTAAAATTATGATAAGAACATAAGACATAGGAACAGAATTAGGCCACTCGGCCCATCGAGTCTGCTCCACCATTCAATCATGGCTAATATTTTTCTCATCCCCATTCTCCTGCCTTCTCCCCTGATCCCCTTATTGATCAAAATCTATCTATCTGTGTTCTAAAGACACTCAGTGATCTCATTCTAGAGTGCTCCACAAGAGGCACTAGACCCCGCTCTATGCCTACTTTGTTAATATCTTTTGTTGAATTAATGAATAGTCAGCACTTCAAGTTTTCGCCAAAGGTCCTTTATTTAACACAAAGTTCGTGGGAGGATTAGATAGACCAGTCATTCACAATGTCCCCGCTTTACAGAAGTGAGGCAAGCAATTTACAGTAAGCAATATCCAGGACAAAATGCATTCTTAACATTAGCCAAAAAGACAGAAAAGCGAGCAAGCCGGAGTTCGATAACAAGTCTTGAGTTCCTCGCCTAAGAAATATAATAATTGTCTGCGGTCAGCAAAACAGTGTACAGCATCTGAAACCAAGACTCTTTTTCCCTTTTACTTACCCCTTTCGTCCCCCCTGTGTTTGTCTGTCTTGTGTGTTTGCATGTAGAGGGTGGGAGGAACAAGTTAAAATGAGGAATTAGATAATAGTTAACCAGCTGTTATTTCCTTACAGTTCTTGATATTAATAAAAAGTAATTGTGTTTACAGGTACAAACCTGGTTACTGTAACTGCATCAAGGGCAAACACATCAGGCATTTTTCTAAGAATTATTGGGTAATTCACTTGTGTTGTAACTCCAGGTCAAGTGGAGTGCAAATTGACTGTGCACTAGCCCAGAGTGTCGTAATCGAGTACAGGCGTAAACTGTTCAATCTCTCTTCATAAGACTATCCCCTCTGGAATCAATCCAGTTAACCTCCTCTGAACTGCCTTCAGTGTAATTATATCCCTTCTCTAATAAGGGGACCAAAACTGTACACAGTGCTCCAGGTGCGGTCTCACCAATGCCTTGCACAGTTGCAGCAACACTTCCTTACTTTTATCCTCTATTCCTTTAGCTATAAAGGCCAAATTTCCATTTGATTTCCTTATTGCCTGCTGCACCTGCATACTAGTTTTCTGAGATTCATGCACAAGACATCTAGATCCTGCTGCGTGGAAGCACCCTGAAGTGTCTTTCCATTGAGATAATAAGTTGCCTTTCCATTTTTGCAACCAAAATGTATAACCTCACACTTATCCAAGTTAAACTCCATCTTCCAAATGTTCACCCACCCACTGAACCTATTTCTATTTGTAAATTTCCTATTTCCTCATTGCAAATTACGATCTCACCTATTTTAGTGTCACCTGCAAATTTGCCTATTGTACCTCCTATCCCTATATCCAATTCATTGATATATATTATAAACGATTGAGGCTCAAGGTCCGAACCCAAGCTAATAAATTGCCCAAATTCCATGTGATCTTACTTTGTGTATTAAACTTTTGTGCAGCATCTTATCAAATGCCTTCTGGAAGTCCATGTATACTACATCGACAGGAAGCCCATTATCCACTTGACTTGTTATATCTTCGAAGAACTCCAGCAAATTCGTCAAACATGATATACTCTTCATAAAACCATGCTGCTCTGATGGATTGCGTGTTGACTTTCCAAATGTTCTGTTATTACTTCCTCAATAATGGATTCTACCAATTTCCGAATGACAGATGATAAATTAACTTGTCTATAGTTTCTTACTTTTTACCTCCCTTTCTTTTTGAATAAGGGTGGTACATTAGCATTTTTTCTATCCACTGAAACCTTTTCAGCATCCAGTGAATTTTGGACTATTATAAACAATGGATCTACAATGTCCAGTGCCACTTCCTTTAAGACCCTAGGATGTTGGCCATCAGGCCCTGGGGACTTGTCTGCTTTTAATTTCATTAGTTTTTTAGTACTTTTTCCCTATTGAAGCTGATTGTTCTAAGTCCCTCCAATTATATTACCTCTGCATTAACTGTTACTATTGGGATAGTACTAGTTTCCTCTGCTATGAAAACTGAGGCAAAATATTGATTCAGCGTCTGTCATTCCTGTGTTCCCCACTGATAACTCCCCGGTCTTATCCTCCAAGGGACCAACATTCATTTCAGGTATTCTCATCCTTTTTATATATTTATAGAAATGCTGCCGTGTGCATTGACCCCTTGCAAATGAAACCCAATTCCCAGAATGGACCAGAACTCCCAGCCACCCTCTGGATGTCCACATGGAGAGCCAGCTAGCCAATGAAACTTTTGAAGGAGTGAACACAGAAATTAATTTCTGGAACATTCAGGTAAACTTAACTCAGGATCTTGCCAGACGGGAACACTAAAAACCGGGCACACAACTCAAACCACTATACCTTGGGTGAAGATCCATCCTGCATTCAACATAAAAAATCTTGTGCAATGTTCAAACTAGAATAAGTAGAAAGAAATTCGACTTATTCCAGTAGTTTTTTAAATGACTTGGATAAAGAAGTGGAAGAGTGGATTAGTAAATTTGCGTGGAAGCCATTTTTGCAGCATGTGACTGAGATGAAGGAATTAAAACATAGAACATAGAACAGTACAGCACAGAACAGGCCCTTCAGCCCTCAATGTTGTGCCGAGCAATGATCACCCTACTCAAGTCAACGTATCCACCCTATACCAGTAACCCAACAACCCCCCCATTAACCTTATTTTTTAGGACACTAAGGGCAATTTAGCATAGCCAATCCACCTAACCCGCACATCTTTGGACTGTGGGAGGAAACCGGAGCACCCGGAGTAAACCCACGCACACACGGGGAGGACGTGCAGACTCCACACAGACAGTGACCCAGCCGGGAATCGAACCTGGGACCCTGGAGCTGTGAAGCATTTATGCTAACCACCATGCTACCGTGCTGCCCCAATGCATTAGAATGCATTCTGCAATGGTGAGCTGCACGTAATAGCAAGAATATTAAGCAGATTTACCAAGATGCTACCTGGTACAATGGTACAAAATTGTAAGAAACTGTTGACTTTTTTTTAATTGGAGCAATGCAGATTGCAAACAGACACAATGGAAGCCTTTTTCATTGTGAGAGAATGGGACAGGCTACATAGAAGCAGAATCTTTTCCCTAAGGGAACAAGAACAAAGTGCCATTCAGGCCCAGAACATGTTAGAAAGACTGTGGAATTTACTTTTTGGGTTCATAATTGAGGCTGAAACTATGTCAACATTCAAGATTAGATTGGATAGGTCGGTGAAGGAAAATAGGAAAAAAGGATATGGTTAACAAGGTGGCTGAATATGATTCGATCTATTTGCTTGTGTAGGAAGTTGATGCCACCAAATTGTCAAAATGGCCAGCTTACATGTTGTAACTTTTATATCTTTTAATCACTGGAATAGTAAACAAAGCAGAGACTTGTTCTTTTAATAGCTCTCATGACCTCTGATTAATCCAAAGTACTTTACAACCAACAAAATATTTTGAACTTTGTAATGTAGAATAAATGGCAGTTAATTTGCACACATCAAGGTGCCACAAACAGCAATGAGATAATGATCAGATAATTTGTTTCAGTGATGTTGTTTAAGAGATAAATATTGGCCAGGAAACCAGGAATAAGTATCCTGCGTTTTGAAGATTTATATCTTCCTGAGAAGTCAGACAGTTTATCCAAAGGACAGCACTTCCAAGAATTCTCTATACTTTGTAAAATATCAGCCTAAATTATCAATTCAAATCTCTGGAGTGGCACTTGAGGCCACGATCTTCTCACTCTGAGGTGTGAGATGAAAAGTGAACCACAACTGACACTGTACGAAAGCACGAATGTCCAAAAAAAGAGGGCCTCATTTCCATGTGGATAGAGAGCCTCCCTGTCTTTGCGAAAATGACACAAGAGCCCAAATCCAGAAGTCCGGTCCCCCCCGCCCCCACCGCCCAAACCCAGCTCCCACCACTTTCACACTGGAGAAACGGCGGAAGACTGAACTTTGGACATTTATGGTTATCCCATATGGAGAACGGACCAAAATGTGGCAAATGGAGTTTAATGTTGGTAAGTGTGAGGTTATCCATTTTGGCTGAAAAAATAGAATGTCAAATTATTATCTCAATGGAAAGTAGATTCAAAATGCGTCTGGGCGGAGTGTACAATCCTAGTTCATTCCTCTCCCCTAAATTTGCAGGACCCTACTCAATTTCCGACAAAGTAAGCCCCTCAGTTTATAAGATCACATATCCTAACGGAAAATCAGGATGGTTCCATATAAACCAGCTTAAGGTTATGGAACGCAGTGCAGCCACTCGTACCACCTCTCATTGGCAATGGCAGACAACAAAGACCCGCCCACTGACAACCCAATCCAGCCCTCCCCCAGCAGCGACAGCACGTTCACAGACATGACCTTGACTCCATCCCCAGAGTCCAATTTCACCCGAACACTTGATTCGGCTGATAGCGACAGCGATAGCGACAGCGATAGTGACAGTGACAGCACTACGGACACCCTTGATAGACCCGAACAATGGAACCATAGACCAGGCCCCAGTAACTACAGCTCCAGAGACACTGGCCATGATATGTTCGGCACCTTGGACACAATCTATTTGCCGTTACCAGAGCCTCACCCACCACCTGACGATAGCGACACCCCCCTTGCCCCTATAGCCCTTCAGAATACGAAACATGGCACCGCGATAAGTCCTCTCATCTGACACAGAAGGATGAGATGGACCCCACATCAGCACACACTACATTGGCACTCAAACTCCAGGCACGAGTTTGGCACCCGGGCGATGGTGATGACTCAGAGTCTGACTCCCACCGTGCTAACCCCTTTGAGACCATTTTGGAATGGAACATTGAGGTGTCCAGATGATGAGAGAAAGGAACCAATTGAGATTTATGGTGTCCAACTCCTTGATGGAACCTGCCCGCTTTCTTCTTTAGTTTGTTTTTTAATATTGAATGTTCCCTCTCTTGTACGACTTTGTGTGTCGACCTCAGGCACGTTTCTTGATACAGTTATGACTATTCCTCTGATGCCACATGGAAGTTAAAGGCACAAGTTTGTTGCAAGTCCATATATGCCCAAATTCTTAACGCTCTTGGAAGGTCACTCAGGCAGTGGAGTAACGGCACTGATCCCCGCCCTGTCTGAGGACCCCCTCATTTGGTCAGCGAAGCTCGGGTAGTGGAGTAACAGCACTGGTCACCGCCCTACCCGGGGATTCCACCCATTCTCGCCCTGCCACGGATCATACGCACCTTGGCCGCCGCCGGTCTCCTACCCGTCCTTGAACTGGACCGGTCTAGTGGGGGATCCAGCACCGTGTAAAAGTCTCCCCCCATGATCAGGCCCCCTGCCTCCAGGTCTGGAATGCGGCCCAACATACGCCTCATAAAGCCAGCATCATCCCAATTCGGGGCATACATGTTTACGAGCACCAACTTCTCTCCCTCCAGCCTACCCTTCACCATAACAAATCTGCCCTCCTTCTCCGCCACCACCTCAGACGCCTCGAACGCCACCCTCTTCCCCACCAGAATTGCCACCTCCCGGTTCTTCGCGTCTAATCCTGAGTGGAAAACCTGCCCCACCCACTCCTTCCTCAGACGAACCTGGTCCGCCACCTTCACGTGGGTCTCCTGGAGCATAGCCACGTCCGCCTCCAGCCCCTTCAAATAAGAAAATACCCGAGCCCACTTAACCAGCCCATTCAGCCCCCTCACGTTCCAGGTGATCAGCCGGATCAGAGGGCACCCCGCCCCCCCCTCCTCCGCCGACAAGCCATAGCTCATCGACTGCTCGCTCCTGGCCAGCACACCCCGCCCGAGCCATTCCCCGCCTCTCCTCTAACCCCCCCCCCAGGCTAGGACCCCAGGCTAGCCGTGACGCACCCTCCATGGTACTTCCGTGAGTCAGCTGACTTCTGCTGACCCCAGCAACTCCCGCTAAAACCCGGCCCCTCCCGACATGGGATCATCCCCCCTCCTGCCACACCTCCTTGGCACCGCTTCAGCGCGGGAAAAAACCTGTAGAGGCCACGTCCCCACCGTCAGCTCCACCCCTCCTGCCCCGCAGCGCAGGAAACCAGAGGAAAACCCACGCTTTCACGCTGCCCCACCCCACCTTTCTGACGCAGCTCCCAAACGCCAGCTCCACCCCATTCCCCAGACCCGTACAGAAGAAAAAACAAATCCCCAACATTCCCCACATAACACAAAACCATACCCAACAGAACCACCCGGAAACAGAGCAAGAACCAGCATAAAATACACATGTCAAAATTACAAAACAGCAACAGCAAAAACAGCAACGACCATAGTGCACCGGACCTCGCAGCCCCCAGACCCTAGTTCAAGTCCAGCTTCTCCGCCTGTACAAAGGCCCACGCCTCCTCCAGGGACTCAAAGTAGTAGTGCCGGTCCTTATATGTTACCCACAGACGCGCAGACTGCAGCATTCCAAATTTGACCTGCTTGGCATGCAGCACCGCCTTTGTCCGGTTAAACCCGGCCCGCCGCTTAGCCACCTCTGCACTCCAGTCCTGGTAGATTCGCACTACCGAGTTCTCCCACTTGCTGCTCCTTTCCTTCTTGGCCCATCGGAGAATACACTCCCGGTCACTGAACCGATGGAATCGCACCAGCACCGCCCGCGGGGGTTCATTCGTCTTGGGCTTCCTGGCCAGCACTCTGTGGGCTCCCTCAAGCTCCAGGGGCAAATGGAAGGACCCCGCCCCCATCAACGAATTCAGCATTGTGGCCACATAGGACGGAAGATCCGACCCCTCCAGCCCCTCCGCCAGGCCCAGGATCCTCAAATTCTTTCGCCTCACTTTCTTCACGGTCTTGCCACTTTTTGTGAAGTGCCTCGTGCATCTCCACCTTCCCCATGAGGACCACGGCCTCCTCCTCCCGATCAGCGGCCTGCCGCTGCAACTCCTGAATGGCCGCCCCCTGGGCTGTCTGGGTCTCAAGCAGCTTGTTGGTAGTCGCATTCAAGGAGTCCAGCAACTCAGCCTTCAGCTCCGCAAAACAGCGCAGAAGAGCAGCTTACTGCTCCTGCGCCTACTTCCACCAATCCTCGGGTGCTCCGCCGGCCGCCATTTTGTCCTCTTTCCCCCGCTTTTTCTGGGGAGCTGCTGCAGCCTTTTCCTTTGCCCCACTCAGGGTGTGCACCATTAATTTCGGGGAATGTTCCTCCAAACACCTTCCCCCACCGAGAATCGTCGAAACAGCGTCGTTTGGGGCCCTAAAACAGGCCTGAAAGTCCTTTAATAGCGGGAGCTGCCGAACGTGCAGCTTAGCTCTGCATCACCGCAACCGGAAGTCGCAAAGGACTGAAACTTGACCAACCGATACAACACCAGACATTTTGGCACCACACCCTGTACTTGGGAAGCTTAAACAACAGGGTCAATGACCGCTTAGGACACTCCCAGCCATCAAGGCACCCACCCCTTTATTGGTTCGAATCGAACATAGTGATCAGGAATTACCCAATTAGTGGGGTCCAAACTGAAGGACCGCCCAAAAGAGCGTGAAAGCCCCCAAGGATAAAGAGAGAGACCACCATGTGTTCGGCCTCTCTTGGACCTGGTGCCCGGCAACGTCTACTTCCAAGTGCAGCACCACCAGAAGCAAGTCCAAGTTCAACGCCTGCTACCAGACGGATGAGCCCAGCTGAGCAGCAGTTACTTCTACAGACCCAGTAGACCCAAATCCGAACAACGGCCACTGTTCCTCTGACCTAAGCCGGGTGCCTGAAGTTAAGTACAGGTCGTCATCGTCGATAGGTGTAGTTTAACTAGTAGTGTTTATGTTGCATGATTAATTGTGTGTGTAAATAAAGAACCCTTGATCTTGAACTAACTAACTGGTGTTTGACTCTTTGATCGATATCCGGTTGAACCTTGTGGTGGTATCATTTGATAGCTGGCGACTCTGAGCAATATAGTATAGATACCTAAAGAAATGAGGGCAACCTCACTGACTGCCATATTTACAGTAGGTAAAAAAGGCAACACACTGCTGCCCTGTCCTCTTCTGGAGTGAAGTGGCACTAATACCCTCCCAGCCAGAGGTGATCACCATGCTGGTAGAAGGCTTACTGGCATGCAGGTACAGGACGTCTCGCCTCTGCTGGACACTACCTAAACGTCTGGTCAGGGCTCCGTCCGAGCATCCTGGAGCAGACTTCCTGGCTGCCATCTCACCTCCAATGAATTTGGAACAAATGCTGGTGAGGTGTTTATATCGAGCTGCCCAGTGGTTGGAATGATTAGGTTTCCACAGGGTGAGCGACTCAGGCAGGGGAGGGGGTGTGGGCACCAAGGGCCCGGCGTGTTTCATGTGGGGAAAAAACCCTTTTGTTTGAAAGGCTCAAAATTCCCTGAAAATGCTCTCACCGGAACGGACACTTTGTCATTTCTTTTGGTAAGGTTCTGTCCAATGTCTCTGTTCACACTTTCTTATCCATTTGTTGTCCACTTGTCATCCTCTCCACCCCCGCCATACCACTCCACCCCCTCACACCATCCCCTACTTTCACCTACTTCTCTTCCCCAGTCCAATATGAAAAAGTCCAAACATTTTGGAGAAAAGTCTTTGCAAAGGTTGCCTAAATGTAGTTTTCCTTTAGTTTGGCTTTAATGATATTAATGATCTGTGCACTGAATTGTAAAACAGGTCAGTCCCACTTAAGATGGGACATAACTAATAAATGTGTATTGCCCATATTGAATAGTCAAACCCCTACGTTTGAAGAAAGCTGCTTGGTGAAAATGTTGCAAATCAGTCAGTTCCTTTAAGAGTTAAGAATATATAATTGCAGAAATCTTTGAGGCAAATAACAAAGAAGAGGTATTGGTTATTCACTGAACAGAATAAAGAAGAAGGCCATAAGGTTTGAAATAATGATTTATATGCACAGCTGGAAAGAAATTCAAAATTACTTGAAATTTGTTTTTAAAAAGAATTGAAAAATTTGTCACCCGTCTTGAGGTGTGGCGTTAGCGATACACACGCAGGACGCAATTTACCAGCTGTGCCCCATTGGAATCGGGAGAGGACGTGGCCGGTGGAACCCAGGGAACGCCTCTTCCAGGATTACCGACCGTCGTTTGGCCTCACAAGATCTAACGAGATCTCGCAAGTTGTCGCGATCTGGATCCCACCCACAACGGACGTGGCCTAGACTTGCAGAGTCTAACAGCTCACTCTGCCAACTCCAGATCGAACCAGCTGCTGGGATCAACCTGCTTTGCTGAGGAGACCACAGCCAGGCGCCGTTCAGCACTGGTACGATACCTTGACAATCCATAATTAGGATGGGAATAGAGAGATATTGGACCCCGGATGTGTAAAAGGTGTTAGGTGAGACGGCAGCATGGTCGCTGCAGGTTTGGAGGGCCAAAAGGCCTGTTCCTCTGCTGTACTTTGCTTTGTGCTTTGCTTTTTGGTCCCACAAACAGGGACCAGGCAGAATGGCATCTCGGGGGTTTCCCAGGTGATCTGAAGTTACGGGTGGCTGGTATCTGGGCAGGGTGATACCCTGGCACTCTCTATGCCACCCTGGCACCGTGGCACTTCCAGCTTGGCACGTTGTCAGTTTCACCTGGGTACCCTGGCAGTGCCACCTGGATGCCAGGCTGTTACTGCCAGGATGCCCAGGTGACACTAACAGGCTGGCAGGGACACTGCCAGGGTGCCAAGCTGGAAGTGCCACAGCGCCCAATGACATTTTGCCTGCACCGGCGATCAGGCCTAGGGGTGCCCCGCTCCCATGAGGTGGGATACGGGATGTCAAGAACACCTAACGATTTGGGATGTTAGGGAAGGTACAAGGGTCGCATTAGGGGGTGGGCGAAAGATGGGGATGCCATTTTAAAATGGCACCCCAATCTCTTTCTGCACTGAAGGAAATGCGACTGAATGTGGCCTCGTCGGGTGTTCCCTGTTGAGGCCCAAAAACAAAAACAGAGTGCTGTTAGATAGTGGGGTTGTTATCGCCCCTCAAAACCCCCCCAGAACAGCCTCGTTTTTTTTTAGTTAGATCGTGTCCATAGTCTGTGCTTGATTCTGTTGCTTCTCATTTGACTGACTGTAATATGCAGCTGAGCGCGATGTGTCGCTGGTGGCGTACTCAACTGGGAACTGAGCAGCATGCTCCAATTAGCCTCTCCAAGGCAGTTTTCCTTGTGAAAGGGAATCTGAACTGACTGAAAGAAAGCTGTTGCTGACTGCCAGTGTGGCAGCCCCAAGAATGAACCAAACAAATGGAGCGACAGGTCAGAGAGAGAGGGCACCCAGTTTCATCGATGCGTCTTAGTGATGGAGGCCATCAGGAGCCGAGAGACCTGGATTCTTGACAGAATGCCCTCCAAAGGCAAAGGGAGCAGATGGCCCAGGAGATCAATGCAAGGACATGGCAGTAGTTGTGGAAAGAAAATTAATTGATTTCACCCAGGTGGTCAAACATCACATAGCATATCCTATACAGCATACTGTCAATGTCTTTCCATGCTCGGTTCTATCAATTAGCTGGAACGGCTGTTTGACATTACAACCTGAGCACTGCTAATGCTTTCGACACATGCACCTCTCAGGATTGTGGCCCCACACAAGCCGAGGCGGAAGCGGCTGGAAGCACTCCATACACAATTTACAGACTTTGGAGCTTCCATAGGTCGAGCACAAACACCACAAACAGCACTCGGTAGCCCAACTTCACAGCTGGGGACAGAAACAGAAAGTTCTGGAAATATCCAAATGGTCAGGCAGCATCTATGGAGAGGGAAACAGAGTTAATATTTAGAGTCAAACATGAGTATTCAGAACTGAAGGAAAGTCGAAATGTGATGGGTTTTATGGTGTCGAAGGGAGAGGGAGAAAACAGGGAAGATCGAGGGTAGGATGAGCACAGTAGAGATTAAGTGACACCGATGTCTCGGAACGAAAGGCACTGCGAGTGATTATGTCCATAGTGAAGAAAGAAACAGCGGAATTCTCCCTTCCTGGGATTAAGTGTTGACGCCGGGAAGGATTCTTGGAGTTCTATGACAGCAAAATTGGCGCCGTATTCAATGACCATTAAGGGAATAGCACCGACTTCATGTGGAACACAATCAATTCCAATGGGAAACAGTGCGGGATTCGCTGGATTTGCGATTGTCACTCAGGAGGCTGACAAGCTGCAGCCACATATACACACTTCACTCCCCACACACACCATCCCAGACAACAAGGTGGCAGTGAGGAGAGTGACACCCCATTGTATGGACGTCGATCTCGAGGCCCTGTTGGACGGCATAGAGGTGCAGTGGGTGACCCTGTACCCAGCCTGAGAAGGAGCTGCCAGCTGCTGCCATCCGCTGTTCCTGGGCACACGTGGCAGAGGCTGTTAGTGCCGTGAGCAGCACTGTCCTGACCATCCAGCAGTGGCGGTAGAAACTGCACAACCTCCTCTGGGCGGCAGGATGAGTAGGCAACACCGTGCACTGGCACCAACCCCCGTCCTCACACACTGATAACCCCACCTGGAGGTCCTGCACCACATGTCAGCACCCACACCAGCCACTATGGCCAGGTGCCCTGGCCACTGAAGCCACCAGCTAACCAGCCCCTGGGCTGCTTGCATTGGACTGTCTAACACTGGCATTTTTTGTTTCTCACCCCCACCCTCAAGAAACCACCCATAACCACCGGGAGAGGGAGAAGACTGGAGGGGGACCGCCAGACCTGCGACCCCTTATCGTGGCTGAGCAGGAGGTCCTGGAGGTGGTAGGCGGGCCAGAGAAACGGGCAGTCGATGGGGTGGAGACTGGTGTCGGGCAAGGAAGAAAGACCATGCTGAGCTAGGGTCCCTCACAGCACGTGTGTCACCCCCACACCACACCCACACCACCCTCACACAAACCCCACATCACCCCCACACCACTAACACCCCCACACCCCCACACCAACACCACCCCCCACACCACCACCACCCCCACACCACCACCACACCACCGTCACACCCCCCCACCACCACACCACCCCCACACCCCCGCACATCTATCACCCCCACACCACTAACACCCCCACACTAACACCACCCTCACACCACCCACCTCCACACCACCCCCACACCACCCCCACACCCCCACACATTTATCACCCCTACATCACCCCCACACCACACCCACACCACCCTCACACAAACCCCACATCACCCCCATACCACTAACACCCCCACACCCCCACACCAACACCACCCCCCACACCCCCACACCCCCACACATCTATCACCCCCACACCACTAACACCCCCACACCAACACCACCCCCACACCACCCCCACACAACTATCACCCCCACACCACCCCACACCCCCCCACCCCCCCCACCCCCCCCCCCCACCACACCAACACCACCCTCACACCCCCCCACCACCACACCACCCCCACACCCCCACACATCTATAACCCCCACACCACCCCCACACCACCCTCACACCACTAACACCCCCACACCAACACCACCCTCACACCACTCACCTCCACACCACCCCCACACCACCCCCACACCCCCACACCCCCACACATCTATCACCCCCCACATCACCCCCACACACCCCCACCACACCAACACCACCACCACCCCCACACCACCCCACACCACCCCACCCGCCCACCACACCAACACCACCCCCACCCTCACACCACCCCCACACCCCCACCACACCAACACCACCCCCACACCCCCCACCACACCAACACCACCCTCACACCAACACCACCCCCACACAACTATCACCCCAACACCAACCCCACACCAACACGACCCTCACACCAGCCTCACACCACTCCCATGGCCCCGCTCCACCACCACCAATGACCCTACTCCTAAACACAAGCCCTCCCCTCTCCCAACATCTCCCCTACCCCCCCACCGACCTGAATTGTAATCATAGAACGTAGAACATAGAACATACAGTGCAGAAGGAGGCCATTCGACCCATCGAGTCAGCACCGACCCACTTAAGCCCTCACTTCCACCCTATCCTCACAACCCAATAACCCCTCCTAACCTTTTGGGACACTAGGGGCACTTTAGCGTGGCCAATCCACTAACCTGCACGTCTTTGGACTGTGGGAGGAAACCGGATCACCCCGAGAAAACCCACGCAGGCACGGGGAGTGATGTGCCATCAATTGCACGAGAGACGAGTTGCATTACAAAAGTTAGGCTTTAATAAACTAGAACTTAGCCCTGCGATTGTCTACAATAAAATGGACGACCGCCGGACGTTTGACTATTTATACCTCGGCAAGGAGGCGTGGTTAACTCAGCCTCTCGACCAATCGGTCGAGAGGCACATGACCGACCAGGGCCAATGGTAAGCCGGTGTTCTGCCCCAATGGCAGACAGGTATGCAAATCATATCACCACAGGGAGAACGTGCAGACTCCGCACAGATAGTGACTCAGCGGGGAATCGAACCTGGAACCCTGGCGCTGTGAACCAACAGTGCTGGCCACTTGTGCTACCGTACTGCCCTTACGTAATGCGTCTTGTCTTGTGTCTTGTAGGACCTGCTTGGTTTGGGGTGGGCCGGTCTGGTGTCCCCTGTTGCCGGCCCCAGTCACAGCCACAGCCAGAACCCAAGGTGCCGACCACTGACCCGAGACCCAGGACACCCTGGAACACGAGTCCGAGGATGACACTGCCTTCCCATCACACCTGTCTCCTACCATCCCAGAGACACTTACCTCGGTTAGGCACTTTAGTGAACAGCCTCCTGGGGCACTATCTGGTGCACACCACACACAAGCTCTGGTACAGCAGGCAAAGGTAGGAACACCCGAGGTGGTGAATCGTCAGAGAGTGGGCTGACCCCAGGGACTAGCTGCCATCCAGAAGGGTTTGGGGATTTTGGAACGGACTGTCCCATAGTGGAGATGCAGCCGCAGAGTGAGGGACTAAATGAGGGCTTGTTAGCGAGCATCCAGGTGCAGGTGGAAGAGTCCAAGCACATGCAGGAGCAGGAGGTGGTGAAGGCCATGTGTCACCCAGGCCAATACCGCACGGGTGGCATCCGCCTTGCAGGACTTGGGGGTGAGAGAATCGGCATGGATCAGCATGTCCAGCGCCTCGGACATTCTGTGCAGGTGCTGGCCGAGGCCCAGGACAGGGCTGCCCTCTCACAGGCAACTATGTGCCAAAACCACCTGGATATTGCAGCTGCGCTCCTGAGCGTGGCCCAGTCACGGCGGGCCATGGCTGACAGCATCGGCAGCATTACCAAGGAGCTGGCTGACATGGCACAGACATAGAAGGAGGTGGCTCTGTCCCAGTACCAGAGGGAGATGGCACAGTCACTGGCTGATGTGGCACAGACCCAAAGGTGGTGGCACAATCACAGCATGATATGTCGCAGTCCCAGACGGAGATGGTCCACTCCCTGTGCACCATGGCCGCGAGCATGCAGACCCTGGTCGAGAAGGCAGCAGGCCTCCAGGACTGGCAGCGCCTGGCGGCGGGGAGCCTCAGGGTTTAGCTCTGTTCACATTCCCATCTCATCTCAGGAGCTAGAGGGCACCCCGAGGGAGGAAGGGGTAATGTGGCCCATGCGGCACCACACCACTTGGGTCACCCGAGTAGCATCCACGCCCATCCAGGCCCGGTCTCCCCAGAAGATGCCCGCCAAAGGGGACCCGGTTTGCAAAGCGGGAGTCACTGCAGGTCACCTCCCCTCCTGATCTGCCACCTGGGGATCCACCTAGACATAGTGCTGGGGCCTGTAGGCCAGAAAAGTAGACACCAGTGAAGTTGGCAAGGTTTCAAGGCACAGTCTCGCGCTAGGAGCTAGGGCATAAATCTGTATCAATGCTTTTTCACATAAAACACCTGTGCGCAATGTTACAACTTGCCTCGGCGCTCTAACAGAAGAGTGTGAGGGGGTGGACTGATCTGGGATGGCCGCAGATGGCCGCAAATGGATTGTGATGGAATGGCCAGCCCGCATGCAAAGATCACCCAGGTGGACGGTGGAAGTGCTTCCATGGGCAGGAGTCAGATATTGTCAAACGATATGGAACGCTAGAGCTCATCCCTGAGTGGGTTGTCATGATCCTCCAGCCCGTGGACCCTACCAGCTGTTACTGCCAACCCAGGGTCCGCACCCCATATTGCGGCAGGTATGTATCACAGAGGGAGTTGCAGGCGGGGGGCAGGTGGCAGGGGAGGGGTGAGATGATGTGTGAGGGTGGGATTCAGTGTCTGCGCCCCCATCCAGCATCCCCCTGTAGAGGGTCTAAAATTGTTGAACTCGGTGTTGAGTCCAGAGGGCTGTAACGTGCTAAATCAGAAGATGAGCTGCGGTTCATTGAGTTGTGTTGAACCTCACGGGAACACTACAGCAGGGTGAGGACTAAAATGTGAGTGCGAGAGCAAGGTGGTGAATTAAAATAGCAGGCAACCAGAAGTTTGGACTGAATGGAGATGCTTCACAAAGCCAAAGGTAGAGGAGACTGCATTGTGAGCAGCAAATATTGTACACTGAATTAAAATGAGCACTGTTTCTCCTGGACTGATTGTTTGGGACCTTGGATGGTAAGGAGAGAGAAGGTTGAATATGTTTTAAATGATGAGAGGTTGGTAAATGTTTGCATTTATGTTTGTACTCTTACATAAATCAGAGAAAGTCAGCATGCAGATACAAGGAATTTAGAAGCCAAATCGTATTTTAACTTTTGTTACAAAGCTATAAAAGTATAAGAGTAAGAAAGACTTACTGCAGTTATATAAATCATTGATGAAGCCACACTTGTGCAAAGCTTTTCCGCTCAACAAAGGGCATTCAAAGATGTGCAACAAAGGTTCACTAGACTGTCTCTTGGGAACTTGGGACTGGGGGATTAGCAGTCTACAGCACAGAAAAGGCCCTTTGGCCTATTGCAATTGTCCTTTGAGAAGAGATTGAGTGACTTATTTAGAAGGATGAATGATGGCAGCAGGTGGCACAGTGGTTAGCACTGGGATTGTGGCGCTGAGGACCCGGGTTCGAATCCCAGCCCTGGGTCAGTTTCCATGTGGAGTTTGCACATTCTCCCCGTGTCTGCATGGGTTTCACCCCCCCCACAACCCAGGGTAGGTGGATTGGCCACGCTAAATTGCCTCTTTAATTGGAAAAAAAAATTGGGTACTCTAAATTTATATTAATAAAAAGAAGAATGAAAGTTGATCTAATTGAAACATAAAGGTCCTCAGGGTCTTGACAGGGCAAATGCCAAGAAAATGTATCCCCTGGCAAGGGAATCTTAAAACATGGGGCCCTTGTCTTAGAACAAGGCATCAGCCATTTATAATCCAGAACTGGCTAGGTCATAGAAGGCAGAGAGTAGCAATGGAAGGGTGCTTTTCTAATTGGAGGGCTGTGAATAATGGTGTTCCACAGGGAAGAAAGGTAGGGGGAATTGTGGATAGCGATGAGGACTGTCAGAGGATACAGCAAGATTTAGATCGTTTGGAGACTTGGGAGGAGAGATGCCAGATGATGTTTAATCCGGACAAATGTGAGGTAATGCATTTTAGAAGGTCTAATACAGGTAGGGAATATACAGTGAATGGTAGACCCTCAAAGGTATTGACAGTCCGAGAGATCTAGGTGTACAGGGCCACAGGTCACTGAGAGTAGCAACACAGGTGGAGAAGATAATCAAGAAGGCATACGGCATGTTTGCCTTTGTTAGCCGGTGCATTTTGTATAAAAATTGGCAAGTCATGTTGCAGCTTAGTTAGGCCACACTTGGAGTATAGTGTTCAATTCTGGTTGCCACACTACCAGAAGGATGCGGAGGCTTTGGAGAGGGTGCAGAAGAGATTTACCAGGATGTTGCCTGGTAAAGAATGCATTAGCTATGAGGAGAGGTTGAATAAACTTGGTTTGTTCTCACTGGAACGTCGGAGGTTGAGGGGCGACTTGAAAGAGGTCTACAAAATTATGAGGGGCATAGACAGAGTGAATAGTTTGAGGTTTTTTCCCAGGGTAGAGGGGTCAATTATTTGGGGGCATAGGTTTAAGATGCGAGGGGCAAGGTTTAGAGGAGATGTACGAGGCAAGTTTTTTTACACAGAGGGTCGTGGGTGCCTGGAACTCGCTGCCGGAGGAGGTGATAGAAGGACTGGGGACCCCGATCGAATTGGAAGAGATAGCGGAGGGCTTGAAGGCCATGCAGTCGGGTAAGGCCCTGGGACCGGATGTGTACCCAGTGGAGTTCTACAAAAAGTTCTCCGAGACATTGGGACCAGTGCTGATAAAAGTGTTAACAAGGCAAGGGAAAGAGGGGTTCTGCCCCAGACAATGTCACAGGCCATGATTTTGCTTATCCTGAAACGG
This sequence comes from Scyliorhinus canicula, assembly GCF_902713615.1. Taxonomy (NCBI): domain Eukaryota; kingdom Metazoa; phylum Chordata; class Chondrichthyes; order Carcharhiniformes; family Scyliorhinidae; genus Scyliorhinus; species Scyliorhinus canicula. The sequence goes on from NC_052148.1 coordinate 188,710,939, forward strand.
GACAAGAAGCCGGAGCTATGTGGCTGATTTCCCTATTGAACGTAGACGCCAAACTGTTGGCCAAAATTTTGTCCTCCAGGATTGAGGATTGCGTACCGAACGTCATTGTGGAGGATCAGGCGGGGTTCGTTAAGGGCAGGCAGCTCATGGCCAATGTAAAAAGGCTGTTAAATGTGATCATGATGCCCCGGAAAGTAGGGAGGTGGAGGTAGTGGTCGCGATGGATGCGGAAAAAGCTTTTGACCGGGTTGAGTGAGATTATTTATGGGAGGTTCTGGGGCGGTTCGGATTCCGGAAGGGCTTTATTGACTGGGTCAGGTTGCTGTACCAGGCTCCTGCGGCAAGTATACAGATGAACAGGATGACTTTGGACTATTTTAGACTGCACCGGAGGACGAGGCAGGGATGCCCCCTCTCCCCACTGCTGTTTGCACTGGCTATAGAGCTGCTGGCAATTGCTCTGAGGGCCTCAAGGGGCTGGTCCGGGGGGGGGGGGGGGGGGGGGGGGGGGGGGGGGGGGGGGGAGAGCACAGAGTCTCGCTCCAATTGAGGGTATGGAAGAAATCATGGGAATTTTTGGGGAATTCAGCCAGTTTTCCGGGTATAAGCTTAATATGGGGAAGAGCGAGATGTTTGCGGTCCAGGCGAGGGGTCAGGTGAAGCGACTGGGGGAACTGGCGTTTAGATTGGTAGGGGACAGTTTCAGGTACCTTGGTATCCAAGTGGCGAGGGATTGGGACCGGCTACAAAAATTGAACATGGCCCGGTTGGTGGATCAGATGAAAGATGATTTCCGGAGATGGGAAGCACTCCTGTTGACTCTAGCTGGTAAAGCCCAAACAGTTAAAATGACGGTCCTCCCGAGATTCCTGTTTGTATTTCAATGTCTCCCCATTTTCATACCGCGTTCCTTTTTTAAGCGGGTCAATAAAGTTATAGCGGGCTTTGTGTGGGGGGGGAGCAAGCCTCGCGAGTGAGGAGGGTGATGCTGGATCGGAGTCAGGGAGAGGGAGGGCTGGCGCTGCCGAACTTGAGCAATTATTACTGGCTGGCTAACATAGCCATGATTAGGAAGTGGCTGGTGGCGGGGTGGTGGTGGTGGTGGTGGGGGGGGGGGGGGGGGGGGGGCATGGGTGTGTATGGAGGCGGCCTCTTTCAAGGGCACAAGTTTGGGGGCACTGGTAACTGCACCACTGTCGTTCCCGCCAGCACAGTACTCCACCAGTGGTCGTGGTGGCCTTGAGATTCTGGGGGCTATGGAGAAGATATGTGGGAGCAGTGGGAGCATCGGTCTGGTCCCCAATCTGCGATAATCACCAGTTTGCCCCGGGGAGGATGGACGGGGGTTTCCGAATATGGTGGAGAGCGGGAATTGAGAGGATGGGGGACTTGTCTATAGACGGGAGCTTTTTGAATATGAGGGCGCTGGAGGAGAAGTTTGCATTGGCGGGGGAAACAAATTTCAATATCTGCAGGTGCGGGACTTTCTGCGTAGGCAGGTACCAACCTTCCCACTCCTACCACTAAGGGGGATTCAGGACAGGGTCGTTTCCAGAGGATGGATAGGTGAGGGGAGCTTTTCTGACATTTATAAGGAACTTGTGGGATCAGAGGAGACGCAGAACCAGGAGCTGAAGCGAAAGTGTGAGGAGGAGCTGGGGGGCGAGAGAGAGGATGATCTCTGGGCGGATGCTTTGAGTAGAGTCAAAGTGACCGCAGCTTGTGCCAGACTCAGCCTGATTCAATTCAAGGTCGTTCACTGGGCTCACATGACAGTGGCCCAGAATAGCAGATTCTTTGGGGTGGAAGATAGGTGCATTAAATGTGCGGGAGGACCAGCAAACCATGTCCACATGTTCTGGGCATGTCCAAAACTGAGGGGATTTTGGCAGGGGTTTGCGGACGCCATGTCCACAATGTTAAATTCAAGGGTGGCATTGAGTCCAGAGGTAACGATTTTCAGGGTGTTGCAGGATCCGGGAATCCAGGAGAAGAAAGGGGCAGACGTTCTGGCCTTTGCTTCCCTGGTAGCCCAGAAGCGGATATTACTCGCATGGAGGGGAGGGGGTTAGGTTAGCGTAGATTAGGGGGTTAATTAATGGTGGGGAGGGAGGTGGTATTTGCACTATGTTTATATTTTCATGTATATTATTTATATTGCTGCTGTTACAATGCCAAAAGAATACCTCAATAAAATGTTTATTAAAAAAAAACTGTGATCTTGTTGAAGCCCAAAGGCCAAATGGTTTGTTTGAGTGTGTTAGTGCATGCCCGTGCAGCATTACAGTAATAATGTAAATAACAGATATAAAGCCGACACCGTTTGAAAAACAGATTATTTTAAAGGAATTGAGCTCTCACTCTCCCACATTCACACCAAATCATTTTAAGCATAGAAATAAAGCGAGAAAAGATAGCGGCAGTACAGATTGTGCAAACCAGCAAAAGAATCACAGGAAACTGTTGCAATTATGGCTAACAACTGTCGGATAAAGAAAGGGAACTGTAAACATTGTGGGAAATCAGGACACCACAGTCATAGGTGCTGGCATAAGACAGAATTCGGGAAATCTAACTCAATTAGCCCAAAAGATCATGCAGCATTCCTGGAAGCAGAGGGGAAAGAAACAGGCTCCCTGGGGATGGACATTTTAAATTAACTAAAAGTTTAGACATGTCCAAAGGAAAAGAAAAAAAATCAAATAAAGTAAAATCCAAAAGATCAGACCGTGTGGTCATTGAGGAATGAGGAGGGGAAGGTACAATGTTGCTTTTGCTCACCCAGGAGCATTGTAACCCAATTAATCAAATGTGGAAGCCGGGTGGATTTTAATAAGACACACTGCGGCACAGTAAAATAAAAGGGGCTGAAAAGCTCACCAAGCTTTTGGTTCAGAAATATCTGAGGATGACAAATCCCCCTCTGAAAACACACAAAAAAGGGAGTAAAGTAAATACAAGATTAAGGTTAGAAACTTCACAATGGATTCTTGTCTAGAAGAACTTCAGATTGTTACAAATTTTCGAGATCGGATTTCAGTTTCAGATTAAGCCATTCAAGCCATCCAGATAAACTCAGCAGTAATTCAATGTATTTGAGTTAAAAAAAACTAGTAAGATCTCTTTCAAACACTGGTTAAATAGCAAACATTGAAAATTGAAATCAGTTTAAAACTTCCCTGACACAACGCAGATGTATTAACTCTGAGATTGCAGAATTAAGTGTAAAGGATCATGTTCCTTGTTTAAACAAAAGGGTAGTGACAAAATGACGTCTGGTAGAGAACTCTTACTCCATCCTTTTCAAGCCAGCAGAGCATTGACCCGTGCTTGTTAATGCCTGGATTTGGTATGTCTCTCTTGTGGGGACCATGAATTAGATTCAGTTGAATTGGTTTTTGGAGCAGGCGAGGAGCTGGATTAGGGGTTTGCTCCTGTTCACACTCTGAGCTCTGGCTTTGTAATTCTGATAAAGTAATAAAAAAAAACAGCTGAAGATGTACTTTTAATTGGAACTTACAAATCTTAAGTTTTGAATTGTCAGATATATTGAGATTAGTTAACCCACTCTGTCCTATGCAGAATGGATCTTTTGTATTTTACTTTACAAGTATCTACAAGTGGCACAATACTTGCAGCTGCTTCAGGAATTTGAGACAGTTGAGTTATTGTAAACTGGCTAATTAAACAGGCACAAGCACGTCAGGGTCGGGTTCAAGCGCAAAAGAATCAGGTGCATAACCACGAGGAAAACAGATATGAAAAGATTGTAAAATATGAGAACTACTAACCCCTGAATAAGAGACGTGTTCGGCCCATACAGGAAAAACTTTATCCGGACAACACCTAACACCTGGTGACGGCCAGGACACTTTTCCACTTTTCCTTTAAATTTTTAGATTAAACATTCAAAAAAGGCTGGAACGACAGCAGCAGCTGTGGGGACTTGATATCTCAGAACAACTACAAGCACAGAAGAGCGCAGGAACATCACTGATTTCGCTGTTAGCTATTATAGCAATACTAAAGACACAAAATGGCTGAACTAGCCACATTCTTGAACAATAAGTTACAAACTGTGTAAACTACCTCATGAGAACCAGGCGTAGGTATGCATAGGGAGTATTTTAACAGCCGCTGATATCAGCTTCACAGAACAAGGAATGCAATGTATCCTTAATAAGCTCTCAAGGTCCCCAGCTGCAGACAGGATATATCCTTATTTCAGTCTTGAGTGACTTTTGCATGACGTTAGGGGTGGGTAAGCCAACACCCACTTTAACCATATATGTGATAACTGGGATACTAAGAAAATTGATTGACTGCATGTAATGAATTGCGACGTGAATATAGTTGATTGATTGTATGTAAATGAGAATGCAACTAATTCCGCCCCTTGAATATGTATATTAACCCAATGCGAACCTTAGCTCAAGTGAGGCTGCGGAGGTTCCAATATTTCTTCCAGATCTGATATAATAAACTGTTTCTTTACTCACTCAAAAAGGCCTACATGTGAATATTTTCACCTCTAACAAAATGGCATAGTCTGGCAGGATGTTGCTGAGCTGGTCGCCGATCAAGTCGGTGGACAAGGCGAGTAGTCAAAGCGTTGACCGCCAGAAATTAGAGTCACACGGCGAGACGGACGGACGGCGAAGCAATATCCAACGAATCCAGTATCAAGACCAAGTGAGTAAAAGACTCAGTTTAAATTTTTTTTTTGGTTTTGTCCTGTTGGTCCGCTGTAACATTTAATATAGTAATAATCGGCTGCTCGAGGACTCATGCTGAGCCTGAGTTAAGGGGGCAATGGGGCTCTCACTTGAAGGCCAGAGTTAGTTGGGAATCCGAGATGCACAGACTTTTTGAGTGTTAATGGTCATGGAATTTGCCGTGACACAGTGACAAGTCAGGACCGCCACCCTAATGAAAATGAAAATCGCTTATTGTCACGAGTAGGCTTCAATTAAGTTATTGTGAAAAGCCCCTAGTCGCCACATTCCGACGCCTGTCCGGGGAGGCTGGTACGGGAATCGAACCGTGCTGCTGGCCTGCTTGGTCTGCTTTCAAAGCCAGCGATTTAGCTCAGTGAGCTAAACCAGTCCCTTTACGGGAGTGGATGATAGGTAAAAGCCTCTGAGCACAGTCGCCTAGTACACCGGATACGCAGTTGAAGGAGACAACACGGTTAACACATCATGGAAAAGAGAGGCACAAGGCCGCTTTTCTGGGGTCCCCCGGGATCCATGAGTCTGGTGTATGGACAAGAGCAAAATACTTTGGTACAAAAAAACAATGATCAGGGATGGGTGGGATCCCGACGCAGAACAAAGAAACTGGTGGGATAAACAAAAGCAAGATACGGCAAAAACATAAGGCAGGAGTCATCTTAGTTCACCAGTTAGAAGACAAATGTCCCCCAACAAGTGCTTAATTTATATGTTCTTATGTTTAAAGAAGATTTTCAGCACAAAGGAACCATAGTTTTGGAAAATGTAAAATTTGAACATGAACATAGAACAGTACAGCACAGAACAGGCCCTTCGGCCCTCGATGTTGTGCCGAGCCATGATCACCCTACTCAAACCCACGTATCCACCCTATAACCATAACCCAACAACCCCCCCTTAACCTTACTTTTTTTTAGGACACTACGGGCAATTTAGCATGGCCAATCCACCTAACCCGCACATCTTTGGACTGTGGGAGGAAACCAGAGCACCCGGAGGAAACCCACGCACACACGGGGAGGACGTGCAGACTCCGCACAGACAGTGACCCAGCCGGGAATCGAACCTGGGACCCTGCAGCTGTGAAGCTGTGAGACTTCCAAGTGTGCAAATATTTTCTGCTGACAAAAGCTTGATGTCTAGTGAGTAGAGCTACAAATTGTAATAATGGCTGAGGAGCTGTCTTACTGGCCCAGAAAACCTCTTAACATTGCATTTTTACATATAGCATCATCGACATTCTCTACACAAGGGGTCAATGAAAACTCAATCCTTGAACATGGCCAAGACAGAAATAGACAGATTTTTGGATACTAATGACATCATGGAATAGGCAGATAGTAGGGAGAAATGGCATAAAAGGTAGATGATCAGCCATGATCTGCTTGAATATCGGAAAAGGCTCAATGGGCTGAATGGCCTACTCCTGCTCAGATTTTTGGGCAGGATTCTCTGTTTCTGAGACTAAGGGCTGGATTGTCTGATCCTGCGGCTATGTACGCAGGATCCATCTGGTCTTATGATCAAAATGTCGGCGCCGTCCCCACACCAATGCTTCGCCCAGTGGGGTCCATGGCCGCAGAATGGGCAGATCCGTGGCCGCAGAATGGGCAGGTCCGTGGCTGCAGAATGGGCAGGTCCGTGGCCGCAGAATGGGCAGGAACGTGGCTGCAGAATGGGCAGATCCGTGGCCGCAGAATGGGCAGGTCCATGGCCGCAGAATGGGCAGGTCCGTGGCCGCAGAATGGGCAGGAGTGTGGCTGCAGAATGGGCAGGAGCGTGGCTGCAGAATGGGCAGATCCGTGGCCACAGAATGGGCAGGTCCGTGGCCGCAGAATGGGCAGGAGCGTGGCTGCAGAATGGGCAGGAGCGTGGCTGCAGAATGGGCAGATCCGTGGCCACAGAATGGGCAGATCCGTGGCCGCAGAACGGGCAGGTCCATGGCTGCAGAATGGGCAGGCCCGTGGCCGCAGAATGGGCAGATCCGTGGCCGCAGAATGGGCAGGTCCGTGGCTGCAGAATGGGCAGGAGCGTGGCCGCCGAATGGGCAGGAGCGTGGCTGCAGAATGGGCAGATCCGTGGCCACAGAATGGGCAGGTCTGTGGCTGCAGAATGGGCAGGAGCGTGGCCGCCGAATGGGCAGGAGCGTGGCTGCAGAATGGGCAGATCCGTGGCCGCAGAATGGGCAGATCCGTGGCCGCAGAATGGGCAGGTCCGTGGCTGCAGAATGGGCAGGAGCGTGGCTGCAGAATGGGCAGGTCCGTGGCCGCAGAATGGGCAGATCCGTGGCCGCAGAATGGGCAGGTCCGTGGCTGCAGAATGGGCAGGAGCGTGGCCGCAGAATGGGCAGGTCCGTGGCCGCAAAATGGGCAGGAGTGTGGCTGCAGAATGGGCAGGAGCGTGGCTGCAGAATGGGCAGATCCGTGGCCGCAGAATGGGCAGGTCCGTGGCTGCAGAATGGGCAGGAGCGTGGCTGCAGAATGGGCAGGTCCGTGGCTGCAGAATGGGCAGGAGCGTGGCTGCAGAATGGGCAGGAGCGTGGCTGCAGAATGGGCAGGAGCGTGGCCGCAGAATGGGCAGGTCCGTGGCCGCAGAATGGGCAGGTCCGTGGCTGCAGAATGGGCAGGTCCGTGGCTGCAGAATGGGCAGGAGCGTGGCTGCAGAATGGGCAGGAGCGTGGCCGCAGAATGGGCAGGTCCGTGGCCGCAGAATGGGCAGGAGCGTGGCCGCAGAATGGGCAGATCCGTGGCTGCAGAATGGGCAGGAGCGTGGCTGCAGAATGGACAGGAGCGTGGCTGCAGAATGGGCAGGAGCGTGGCCGCAGAATGGGCAGGTCCGTGGCTGCAGAATGGGCAGGAGCGTGGCTGCAGAATGGGCAGGTCCGTGGCCGCAGAATGGGCAGGAGCGTGGCTGCAGAATGGGCAGGTCCGTGGCCGCAGAATGGGCAGGAGCGTGGCTGCAGAATGGGCAGGTCCGTGGCTGCAGAATGGGCAGGAGCGTGGCCGCAGAATGGCAGGAGCGTGGCTGCACATGCGCACGGCCGTGGCCTGAGGCAGCCACGCCATACAACATGGTGCCGGCCGTGTGCGGACCTAGCCTGCCAAATACTGCCATCCCTGAAACCTTATTGCCACCCCCAGACCGCCCCCCACCAGTTTCCCCAGCCCCCACCGAAGCCCCCTCTGCCAACGGAATGGCTCCCCCACCCCCCCCCCCCCCCCCCCCCCCCCCCCCCACCGACTGTGGCGGCGCTGGACTCAGTCCGCAGCTGCCACGCGAGATCCCTGAATGCTGCGAGGACACACGACCCACGCCGTCGGGGACTCGACCCACTGGGGGAGAGCCTCAGGTGACATCCTGAGGTCTTCCCGACAGTGTCCGCACCCGATTCCAGCGTAAAATTGATTCTCCAGCCGATCGACAAACGAGATTTTGGTGTCGGCTATCAGGGAATCCAGCCCTAAGTGTTGTCGCCAATGCAGAATCCATGGACTTTTATGACAGAAAAGCTGCTGCTGCACCTGGACTGATTCAGCAATCGTGGAGGAGCTAGCGCCGGCGCCACATGGAACACAATCGATTCCAATGTAAAACGGTGCAGGATTTGCCGGGTCAGTGATTGACACTCGGGAGGCTGACAAGTTGCAGCCGCGTATATACATTACAATCCCCACACACACTCATCTCAGCCAACAAGATGAGACTGGTTGCATTGGAGCGCACCCAGACAGCTAATGGGTCGGCTGGGGCCAGATGGCACCCAAGGGGGTGCCTTGGGGGGGGGGGGCATTTAGATGACCCGTGGCACTAAGTTCAAAGTGGGCTGTTAGCGATGTGTGCAGCTGCATGGCTACCTTGCCGGCTGCGGCAATGGTGTTCCGTGCCCGTCCACCTTGACCCCACAGCCCACTTCCTGCCCACCCCCCACTACTTCGCTTGGCCCTGGCAGAAGCCGCCCGGCCAGTGAAAGCGGCACAACTGTCTGCCAGCTATGGTGATGTTGGACACCTTCCGTACGCCCTCTCTGCCCCTCAGCAGCTGTCACACCGGTTTCACGATTTTTAAAAGCACAAGTGAACCATGCCGTCAGGAACGCAGGCCATCGGAGGTGGAGGCTCCGGAGAATATCGGGTCGGGCCTGCTAATGATATGCAAACGATGTCTACTGCACATGCGTTCCGGAATGCATTGACGCTGCTCTCCAGGTGTTGGAACATTGCGATTTGGGGTCAAATCGACGACACTGCGATTTCGATGTCAGAATCGATTCTCCGCCCGGTTGCCTTTCCCAATTTCGGCGTCGGCTAATGGAGATTCCCGCCCCCTATATCACTATGTTAATTGTATTTCCTTCCCATAGTTGCCTATAGTTCATGGGTTGGTGTGATGGTCAATGTGACAGAGCACCACAGTGCAGCATCAGATTGGTACGATGGCAATTTTATTCCCAAGCATTTGAATTTCACTCCAATTTCTGTTGTTGTGGAAGAAATTCATTTTGTATGTATATGCTTCAGGTCATCAGTTACAGGTAACCAGGACAACATGGTGGCACAGTGGTTAGCACTGCTGCCTCACAATGCCAGGGATCCAGGTTCAATCCCAGCCTTTCTCCCCGTGTCTGAATGGGTTTCCTCCAAGTGCTCCGGTTCCCTCCCACAGTCCGAAGGTTTGCAGGTTAGGTGGATTGGCCATGTTAAAATTGACCCTTAGTCTCCAGAGATGTGCAGGTGGGGTTACAGGTTTTGGGCGGGAGAGTGGGCCTTGGTGGGATATTCTTTCAGAGGGTTGGTGCACACTCGATGGCCGGAAAGGCCATCTGTGAACTAGAGTCTATGTCAATGCCATCCTCAGAAAAATAACCTTCCAACCTTGGAGAAGAATTATTGTGGTTACCAAGTGTAGCAAAATTGTTTGTGCTTTCCATCACAAAATATTTCTCACAAAATTAGAAACTCACTCCCTTTTCTTTTTTTAATATATTTATTCAGGACATTTTCCTTTTTACACAACAATCACTCAACCTTGTACAATTTTTATAATAAACAACCCACCAACCCATCCCATATGCCCCCCCCCCTTTAGTGCTCTCCACCTATCCCCCCCCATCTACCCGCCAACCCCCTCCCCAACACCCCCCACCCCCACTTGCTGACGACCACCAATTCTTAAAGAGGTAGATGAACAGCCTCCACCTTGAACAAAATCCCTCCTCCGGCCCCCTATTGGGGTACCTAATGTTTTCCAGATGCAAAAAACACCAATTGATGCCCCAGCCAAGCTGTAATCTGAGGCGGTTCTGGTGCCAGCCACCTGAGCAGAATCCTCCTCCTGACTATCAGGGAGGCAAAAGCCGTTACATCAGCCCCTTCCCCCCACCTGCAGCTCCAGTTCATTCAAAACCCCAAATATCACCATCCACAGGCACAGCACCACATTTACCCACCAAATCTCTGAGATGGTCTCAAAAAAGGACTCCCAGAATTTTCCTAATTCAGGGCAGGACCAAAACATGTGTGAGTGGTTGGCTGGCTCCCTTGATAAATGCTGGCATCTGTCCGCCACCTCTGGAAAAAATTCACGCATCATGATTTAGTCAAGTGCTCTCTGTGCACCCCTTTAAAATGGATCAGGCACAGTCTGGCACCCGAGGTGGTAGAGTTTGCTCTCCCTCAAACGCACAGCCCAGCTCTTCCTCCCATTTTCTCTTTATCTCCTCCAGTGAAGAACACTCGATCTCCATCAATTGCCCATCAATATCAGAGATCATCACTTCCCCTCTCTCATCCAATGACACTACCTAATCCTCAAAGACTGGTGGCTCAAAGATTGGTGTGGAAAGAATGCATTTGAATTCATGGGACACTGGCACTTGTCCTGGGGACGAGGGGACCTATTCCGTTGGGACGGTCCTCATCTGAATGGTGCTGGGACCAGAGTCCTGGTAAATCACATAGCCAGGTCTGTAGATAGGGCTTTAAACTGAAGAGTTGGGGATAGGGTTCAATTGAATGGAGAATTAGAAAATCCAAGTTAAGTGAGAAGATAGAAGTGCAGGTTAATGTCAAGGACTTTAAACTAGTTAAAGGGGCCGAGGACTCAGGAGAGGTTTGTTAAGTTTCCAGAACACGAAATAGAACAGAGAGTATAGAAGGTGGCAGGAATCTAACTTCAGGTAAAGGAAAAAGGGGACAATTATGAGAAGGGCACGGTCGAGGGTACTGTACCTAAATGCGCGCAGTATACAAAGCAAGGAGCGAATTTCTCCCCTACCCGGCGGAGCGGGGGGTCCCGGCGTAGCGGAGTGGCGCCAACCTCACCTTTAGTGGCTAGGCCCGCGCCGGAGTGGCTCCCGCTCTGCTGACTGGCGCCAACGGCATTTGGCGCCATGCCGCCCGACGTCGGGGCTAGCCAAAAGGCCTTCGCTGGTCGGCGTGAATCCGCGCATGCGCCGGAGCGTCGTAAAATGTACTAGATGCTGTGGTATGAAGAGGCAAGAGTTCAGCTCCTTTTCCACCAACACACCTTTAATGGTCCAAACTCACTCTGCACAGAACTCTACAGATCATCCAAGCTCCAGAGTCCACCTGAAGCCCCTTTACATATCAGTGTCAATCATTAAACACTTAACATAAATGAGACAATCATCGAACACTTAACATAATTGCAATGTCTCTTAACCCATTACTTAACAAGCGTCAGCGGCTGCTGACGTCACCACCGGTGCATGCGCAGTGGAGGGGGTCTCTTCCGCCTCCGCCATGGTGGAGGCCGTGGCGGCGGCGGAAGAAAAAGAGTGCCCCCACGGCACAGGCCCACCCGCCGATTGGTGGGCCCCGATCGCGGGCCAGGCCACCGTGGGGGCAACCCCGGGGTCCGATTGCCCCGCACCCCCCCCCCCCCCAGGACCCCGGGGCCCGCTCGCGCTGCCTGCTCCCGCCGGCACAGAGGTGGTTTAAACCATGTCGGCGGGAGAGGCCTGACAGTGGCGGGACTTCGGCCCATCGCGGGCCGGAGAATCACCGTGGGGGGCCCGCCCATTAGCGCTCGGGGCCCGCCGACTGGCGGGGCGCGATTCCCGCCCCCACTGATTCCCGGGTGGCAGAGAATTCCGGCCACGGCGGTGGCGGGATTTACGCCGGCCCCGGGCGATTCCCCAACCCTGAGGGGCGGAATTCTCCGACACCCCGCAGGGTCGAGGAATCGCCCGGGGCCGGCGTAAATCCCGCCCCCCCGCCGTGGCCATAATTCTCCGCCACCCGGAAATCAGCGGGGGGCCCCCCCGCGGCGATCGGTGGGCCCCCTGCGGCGATTCTCCGGCCCACGATGGGCCGAAGTCCTGCCGCTGTCAGGCCTCTCCCGCCGACGTGGTTTAAACCACCTCTGTGCCGGCAGGTGCAGGCGGCGCAAACGGGCCCTGGGTCCTGGGGGGGGGGGCGCGGGGCGATCGTACCCCGGGGGGTGCCCCCATGGTAGCCTGGCTCCCGATCGGCGCCCACCGATCGGCGGGTGGGCCTATGCCATGGGGGCACACTTTTTCGTCCGCCGCCACCACGGCCTCCACCATGGCGGAAGCGGAAGAGACCCCCTCCACCGTGCATGCGACGGTGGTGACGTCAGCGGCCGCTGATGCTCCAGCGCATGCGCGGACTCACGCTGACTGGCGAAGGCCTTTCGGCCAGCCCCGACGCCGGGGGGCGTGGTGCCAAATGCCGTTGGCGCCAGTCGGCGGAGTGGGAGCCACTCCGGCGTGGGCCTAGCCCCTAAAGGTGCGAAGAATTCCACACCTATGGGGAGGCCCGACGCCGGAGTGGTTGGCGCCACTCCGCTACGCCGGGTAAGGGAGAATTTCCCGCAAGGTAAATGAGCTTGCTGTACACATTGAAATTGGCGGGTACGATGTTGTGGGCATCACAGGGACATGGCTGCAAGGGGATCAGGGATCTAAATATCCAAGGATGTGTGTCCTAACGAATGGACAGGCAGATGGCGCAGGGGACAGGGTTGCATTATTAATAAGGAATGAAATTAAATCGATAGGAAGGAGCAAAATAGGATGAGAAGGCATAGAAACTGTGTGGGTAGAATTGAGGAATCGCAAAGGAAATAAGACCCCAATGGGAGTTTTGTGCAAGTCCAGAGCAGTAGTCAGGATGTGAGGCAGAAAATGAATCAGGGATAGAAAGGGCATAAAAGAAAGGCAATTTTACAATAATCATGGGGACTTCAATATGCAGGTGGACTGGGAAAATCAGGTTGGTAGTGGATCCCAAGGAAATAATAATCTTTATTATCTTTATTATTGTCACAAGAAGGCTTAAATTAACACTGCAATGAAGTCACTGTGAAACAGCCCCAGTCACCACACTCCGGTGCCTGTTTGGGTGCACAGAGGGAGAATACAGAATCCCAATTTACCTAACAGTCTTTCAGGACTTGTGGGAGGAAACCGGAGCACCCGAAGGAAACCCATGCAGACATGGGGCGAACGTGCAGACTCAGCACAGAGACCCAAGCCGGGAATCGAACCTGGAACCCTGGTGCTGTGAAGCAACAGTGCTAACCACCATACTACCATGCCACCCGAAAACAAAAGGAATTTGTGGAACGTCTACAAAATGATTTTTTGGAAGAGCTTGTAGTAGAGCTCACTAGGGAACAAGCAATTCTGGATTTGGTGATGTGTATTGAGGCAGACTTGATTAGGGAGCTTAAGGTGAAGGAACCCTTAGGGAGCAGTGACCACAATATTGTAGAATTCACCCAGCGGTTTGAGAGGAAGAAGCTGGAATCAGATGTAACAGCTTTACAATTGAATAAAGGCAACTACAAAGACATGAGGGAGTAGCTGGCCAGAGTTGATTGGAAGGGGAGGCTAGCAGAGAAGACAGTGGAACAGTAATGGCAGGGGGGGTTATTCAGGAGGTACAACAGAAATTCATCGCAAGAAGGAAGAAACATGCTAAGGGGACGATGAGGCATCCATGGTTGACACGGTAAGTCAAGGACAGCATAAAGGCTAAAGAAAAAACATACAATGTGGCAAGGATAGTGGGAAGCCAGAGGACTGGGAAGCCTTTAAAAGCGAGCAGAAGACAACGAAAAGAGCAATAAGAGGGGAGGAGATGAAGTATGAGTACAAGCTAGCTAGTAATATAAAAAAAAGGAAGCATTTTTTCAATGGATTAAAACCAAGAGAGAGACCACTGGAAAATAAGGTTGGAGAAGTAGTAATAGGAAACAAAGAAATGGCAGAGGAACTGAATAGCATCAGTCTTCACAGTGGAAGACACCAGTGGGATGCCAGAGCTCCAGGAGAACCAAAAGGCAGAGGTAAGTGTAGTGACCATCACTAAGGAGAAGGTTCTGGGAAACTAAAAGATCTGAAGGTGGATAAATCACCTGGACCGGACGGACTACACACCAGGTTCTTAAAAGAGATAGTTGAGGAGATTATGGAGGCGTTGGTAGTAATCATAGAATTTACAGTGCAGAAGGAAGCCATTCGGCCTATCAAGTCTGCACCAGCTCTTGGAAGGAGCACCCTACTTAAGCCCACACTTCCACCCTATCCCCATAACCCAGCAAACCCATCTAACCTAGGGGCAATTTAGCATGGCCAATCCACCTAACCTGCACATCTTTGGACTGTGGGAGGAAACCGGAACACCCGGAGGAAACCCACGCACACACGGGGAGAACGTGCAGACTCTGCACAGACAGTGACCCAGCGGGGAATCGAACCTAGGATCCTGGAGCTGTGAAGCCATAGTGCTAATCACTATGCTACCGTGCTGTCCCCTATGCTACCGTGCTGCCCCACTTTCAGTAATCTTTCAGGAATCACTGGAGGGAGGGAGGGTCCCAAAGGACTGGAAATTGGCATATGTAACACTGTTGTTTAAGAAGGGAGGGAGGCAGAAGATGGGATATTATCGGCCAGTTAGCCAGACTTTGAGTATTCGGAAGATTTTAAAGTCCATTCTTAAAGATGAGATTGGGGAGTATTGGGAAGTGCATGATAAAATAAGACTGAATCAGCACGGCTTCGTCAAGAGGAGGTCATACCTGAAAAATCTGTTAAAGTTTTTTGAGGAGGTAGCAAGGAAGTTAGACAAAGGAGAACTGGTGGATGTGATATATTTGATTTCCAGACGTCCTGTGGAAGGTGCCATATAGGAGGCTGTGAAATAAGTTAAGAGCCCATGGTGTTAAGAGTAAGATACTGGCAAGGATAGAAGATTGGCTGACTGGCAGAAGGCAGAGATAGGGATAAAGGGATATTTTTCAGAATGGCAGCTGGTGACTTGTGGTGTACCTCAGGAATCGGTATTGGGTGGACCACAACTTTTCACAATATACATTAACGATCTAGAACACGGAACTAAGGACGCTGTTGACAAGTTTGCAGATGATACAAAGATATGCAGAGGAACAAGTAGTATTGAGGAAGCAAGGGGACTGCAGAAGGACTTGGACAGGCTTGGAGAGTGGACAATGAAGTGACAGATGGAATAAAATATGGAATAGTGTGAGGTTCTGCACTTTGGTAGGAAGAATAGAGGCATAGACTATTTTCTAAATGGGAAATCAGAAACACAAAGGGACGTAGGAGTCCAAGTTCAAGATTCTCTTCAGGGTAACGTGCAGATTCAGTCAGCAGTTAGGAAGGCAAATGCAATGTTAGCACTCATGTCGAGATGGCTAGATTACCAGACCAGGGATGTATTTCTGAGGCTGTATAAGGCTCTGGTCAGACTCCATTTGGAGTATTGTGAGCAGTTTGTGGGGTCCATATCTATGGAAGGATGTTCTGGCCTTGGAAAGGGTCAGAGGAGGTTCACATGAATGATCCCTGGAATACAGAGCTTGTCATATGAGGAGCGATTGAGGAATCTGGGTCTGTACACATTGGAGTTTAGATGGATGATGGGGGATAGAACATAGAACATAGAACACTACAGCGCAGTACGGGCCCTTCGGCCCTCGATGTTGCGCCGACCTGTGAAACCATCTGAAGCCTATCTGACCTACACTATTCCATTTTCATCCATATGTCTATCCAGTGACCACTTAAATGCCCTTAAAGTTGGCGAGTCTACTACTGTTGCAGGCAGGGCGTTCCACACCCCTACTACTCTCTGAGTAAAGAAACTGCCTCTGACATCTGTCCTATATCTATCACCCCTCAATTTAAAGCTATATCTTATTGATATATTGGATCTTATTGAAACCGACATGATACTCAGAAGCCTGGATAGAGAGGACGTGGAGAAAATGTTTCCACTGAAGGAAAAACTAGAACCCAAGGCCACAACCTCAGACTGAAGGGACAATGCTTTATAACTGAGATGAGGAGGAATTTCTTCAGCCAGATGGTGGTGAATCTGTGGAACTCTTTGCTGCAGAAGGCTGTGGAGGCCAAATCACTGTGTTTAAGACAGAGATAGATTGGTTCTTGATTAATAGAGAGATCAGGGGTTAAGGGGAGAAGGCAGGAGAATGGGGATGAAAAACATATCAACCATGATTGAATGGCGGAGCAGACTCAATGGGCTGAATGGCCGAATTCTGTCCCTATGTCTTGTGGTCTTATCATAGAGGGGGCTGTAACTGACAAAACATAGAAATCTCCTTCCGAACAAAATCCCTCACCTGCAATTACCTGAACCCATTCCCCCCGAAACCTTTCCACCAGCTTCTCCAGACTCGCAAACCTACCGTCCACAAATAAATTCCTGAACCTTTCTACCCCCTCCCATTTATAGACCTTGTACAAAGAGTCCATTCCTGCCGGGATAAATCTGTAGTCCCTACATATCAGCGCCTTTAACATCTCCTTGAACATGGAAGGTGAGACACCCGCATCTTATTAAACTCCATATATGCAGTGATGCAGTGACTATCATCTCACATGCCCCCTTATCCATCAACAACGACACATGGAACCTCCACGAGGGTCGCTGTGCGCAAGCACTCTCCAAACATAAATCCACTAGTGCGGATCGTGATCGGACATCACAATTGTTGAATATTATGACCCTTCCAAACCAGGGAGCAGCACCATACCCATCACGAAAACGTCAATGCATTCCAATCACTCAAGCACGTGATTGGAAGGCACTTACCTCGCTTTGATGTGGCTGCTGTTTGTAAATATTGGAGTTTCAGCACTGAGAGTCACTTATCCATGAAGGGAGATTAATGAATCAAGGCTGCAGCAGAAGCTGTCAATCACAGCTGTTCTCATTCCAGGAATGGACACACATGCTTCTATGTATGTGTGACAGCTGTAATTAGTATCACTGGCGCTGTTTGGGCTGCTCTCTAGCTTCCAGACAGGGTCTTCTTTCTCTGAGGGGTCCCTCTAGTTAGGGAGGCCCTGTGGGGCGGTGTTTCTTTATTTAGGGGTACCTGGACGGGTCTCCGTATTATGGGGGCTTCTTGGTGGGGGAGTCTCCCACGTTAATAGGTCTCTCTAGGGGAGGCGCATAGGGGCGGTCTGGTAGGGGAGGGAGGCAGGTCATGCATTGTGGGGGGGGGGGGGGATAAGGTGGTCCCTGGATGGATTTGGGGGATCTCCCTTAAGGATCCCTTAGCCAACCACGAGGTCCACCACATCAGGTTCATGCTTGGTGATACGTGTAGTAATCCCAACCCACGTGATTTCCAGCCCAGAGGACTGGAGAATCACGGAGTGCAGGAAAATAGGGTGCCGTGCCGGCTGAGTGGATGCAAATGGGTATTTAAGACCCACTGGCATTCATTTACATTTGAATTCCGGTCCTGCCGCCAGCGGTGGGTCAGAGCACTGGACACAAATCGGTGCCCTGCGCCATTACGGATCTCTGCCGGATGCCTGATTCTCCCCCTCACCGGGAAACACACATCAGATGGAGAATTCACCCCAAGATTTTTATGCTTTTTCAATATATTTTTTGGAACTGAATTAAATTTGAATAGCACAGTATATCATTGTTATGGGCAGATTTGTAATGGAAAGTTGAGTCTGCCAGCAAAGTATATGCTTTTATTTGGATAGTTCGTAATTATGTACTGCAGCTATATTAAATTATGATAAAGGGCAAACTTACACATTATGCAAATATGAATTGTAGATCAAAAATGTTCACATGAAACACTTACAGAAGTTTCTATAATTAGAACAAAATAATGACATAAAATTTTTCACTGAAAGATCGAACAAGATTAATAAAAATCACTTAATAGAATGATTCACAGTATTGTTGAGCAAATTAAATTTTGAAGCTCATTGTCCTTTTTCCATATCACCTTAAACTGATCATTTTATCTTTATTGCCTGCCGCAATGTAACGAGAACTAATTAAATTATGAACATAGACTCTGATGAATTTATCTGGAGCAATTGTTCAGTCAATAGATTCATTAATATTGACTATCATGCAGACCACTGTTTGAAAATGTATATTTGCTTGTGCATTAGATTAATCTTGTGTATTAGATTAATTTTAGTTATATTAAAATTTCCCAAGAAGGCACAAAATCTTGAATTAATAAAAGACAGCCTGGCAATGATATTCACGTGAAGAACAATCTGATTATGAATAAAAGCAAATTACTGCGGATGCTGGAATCATAAACCAAAGAGAAAATGCTGGAAAATCTCAGCAGGTCTGGCAGCATCTGTAGGGAGCGAAAAGAGCTAACGTTTTGAGTCCAGATGACCCTTTGTCAAATAATCTGATTATGAATGTGTTTAATGAGGACTACAGTGGAGCCCGAAGATATCAACAAGAAGGTAGGCAGTTTAATTTCCAGCTTAGAGTTTAATGGAAAAGTTACTCTACATGACAAGATGTAGAAACATAGAAACATAAAAAATAGGTGCAGGGGTAGGCCATTCTGCCCTTCGGGCCTGCTCCACCATTCAATATGATCATGGCTGATCATACAAATTCAGTATCCCACTCCCACTTTCTCTCCATACCCCTTGATCCCTTTAGCCGCAAGGGCCACGACCAGCTCCCTCTTGGATATATTCAACGAACTGGCCCCAAAAGCTTTCTGTGGTTGTGGATTCCACAAGTTCACAACTCTCTGAGAGAAGAAGTTCTCAGTCCTGATTGGCTATCCCTTATTCTTAGGCTGTGACCACTAGTACTGGATGTCCCCAACCTCAGGAACTTTCTTCCCACATCTATCCTGTCCAGTCCCATCAGGATTTAATATATTTTTATGAGATCCCCTCTTATTCTTCTAAACTCCAGTAAGTACAAGCCCAGTCGATCCAGTCTTTCTTCAGATGTCAGTCCTTCCATCCCGGGAATTAGTCTGATGAACCTTCGCTGGACACCCTCAATAGCAAGAATGTTCTTCCTCAAACTAGGAGACCAAAACTGCATACAATAGTCAAGGTATGGCCTCACAACACCCTATATAACTGCAGCAAGACATATTCCTATACTCAAATTCTCTCACTATGAAGGCCCGCATGCTGTTAGCTTCCCTCACCGCCTGCTATACCTGCATGCCAATCTTCAATGACTGTTCCACCATAACACCCAGGTCCTGTTGCACTTCTCCTTTTCCTAAACTGCCATCATTCAGATAAGAATATGCCTTCCTGTTTTTGCCATCAAAGTGGATAACCTCACATCTACCCATATGATATTGCATTTGCCAAGGATTTGCCCACTCAACCAGCCTGTGCAAGTCATCCTGTAGCCTCTTTGCACCCCACAGCACACATTGCCACCCAGCTTAGTGCCATCTGGGATATTGCATGTAATTCCTTCGTCCAAATCATTAATGTATATCGTGAACAGCTGGAGTCCCAGCACTGAACCCTGAGGTACCCCACTAGTCACTGCCTGCCACTCTGAAAAGGACTTGTTTATTCCTACTCTCTGCTTCCTGTCTGCCAAATTGTTCTCTATCCACATCAATACATTACCCCCAACACCATGAGGTTTAATTTGGTTCACTAATCTCTTGTGTGGGACCCTGTCAAAAGCCTTTTTAAAGTCCAGATACACAACATCCACTGGTTACCCTTGTCCACTATACTGGTCATAAAAATTCCAGAAGATATGTCAAACATGATTTCCCTTTAGTGACTCCATGCTGACTTGGACTGATCCTGTTCCCACTTTCCAAATGCTCAGTTATTTTACCCTTTGTAATTGACCCCAGAATTTTCCCACCACCGATGTCAGGCTAACCGGTCTATAATTCCCCGTTTTCTCTCCCCCTCCCTTTTTAAAAAAATTTAATACCATTCCACAAGGTTTCTAAGTTACATAATAACTACACAGTTACAGAATAACTAATTGATTATTTCTGATTAGAAAGGTTTTACTTTGCTTGGTAATTAGTTTTCCTCGTACTTTGGAGATTTGTTCAAGACGCTGTTATTTTTACTCCGCTCTGGTCAAGTACATTCTCATACTGGAGACAAGAGTCCACATATTGTGGACCAAAATGAAGACTTTTCTTATGCTATGAAGAGGACAATAAGGCAGTGGAAGTAGCTATATGGAGGGTTTTAGAGTCAAGATTAACAGATGGTGTTTCCTCCCTATGGGCTAATACCCATGTCCAGAGCATACAGATCAAAAACATTTCACTTGAAATTTACTAGTGCTAGTGCTTCAGAGGCTACACGCCAACCCTTTGCCCATCTAAGGGGAAGAGTAGACAGGGAAGAGATGATGAATGCAAATGGACAGATGGTCTGAGGTGTATTTGTTCTAATGCGAGAAGTGTAGCAGGTAAGGCAGATGAATTTAGGCTTGGATTAGTACCTGGGAATATGATGTTATTGGTATTACTGAGACTTGGTTGAGGGAAGGGCAACTAAATATCCCAGGGTATAGATGCTTCAGGAGGGATAGAGAGGGAGGTAAAAGGGGTGGAGGTGTTGCATTACTGGTTAGAGATGATATCACAGCTGTGATTAAGGAGAGCACGATGGAGGATTCGAACACTGAGGCAATATGGGTAGAGCTAAGAAATAGGAAAGGTGCAGTAACATTGTTGGGACTTTACTACAGGCCTCCCAAAAGCAAGCGTGAGGTAGAGGTACAAATAACTAGTCAGATTATATGAAAATGTAGGAGCAATAGGGTGGTTGTGATGGGAGATTTTAACTTCCCCAACATTGAATGGGACTCTTGTAGTGTTGGAGCAGAATTTGTAAGGAGCATCCAGGAGAGTTTTTTAGAGCAGTATGTAAATAGTCCAACTCGGGAAGGGGCCATACTGGACCTGGTATTGGTGAATAATCCCGGCCAGGTGGTTGAAGTTTCAGTCGGTGATTACTTTGGGACTAGCGATCACAATTCCATAAGTTTTAGAATACTCATGGACAAAGACGAGAGTGGTCCTAAAGGAAAAATGTGCTGAATTGGGGAAAGGCAAAGTACAACAAAATTCGGCAGGAGCTAGGGAATGTGGACTGGGAGCAGCTGTTTAAGGGTAAATCCACATTTGAAATGTGGGAGTCTTTTAAGGAAAGGTTGGTTAGAGTGCAGGACATACATGTTCCTGTGAAAATGAGGGATAGAAATGGCAAGATTAGGGAACCATGGATGATGGGTGGAATTGTGAGACTAGCTAAGATGAAAAAGGAAGCATACAAAAGATCTAGGTGACTCAAAACTGATGAAGCTTTGGAGGAATATCGGGAAAGTAAGACAAATCTCAAACGCGCAATAAAGAGGGCTAAAAGGGGTCATGAATTATCTTTGGCTAACAGGGTTAAGGAAAATCCCAAAGCCTTTTATTCGTATATAAGAAGCATGAGGGTAACTAGAGAAAGGATTGGCCCAGTCAAAGACAAAATAGGAAATTAATGCTTGGAGTCAGAGGAAATGGGTGAGATTCTTAATGAGTACTTTGCATCGGTATTCACCAAGGAGAGGGACATGACGGATGTTGAGGCTGGGGATGGATGTTTAAATATTCTAGGTCAAGTCGGCATAAGGAAAGGGGAAGTTTTGGGTATTCTAAAAGGCATTAAGGTGGACAAGACCCCAGCTCCGGATGGGATCTTTCCCAGGTTACTGAGGGAAGCGAGGGACGAAACAGCTGGCGCCTTAACAGATATCTTTGCAGCATCCTTGAGCACGGGTGAGGTCCCGGAGGACTGGAGAATTGCTAATCTTGTCCCTTTGTTTAAGAAGGGTAGCAGGGATAATCGAGGGAATTATAGATCTGTGAGTTTGACGTCAGTGGTAGGCAAAGTGTAGGCAAAGAAGATACTGAGGGATAGGATCTATTCAAATTTGGAAGAAAATAGACTTATCAGTAATAGGCAGCATGGTTTTGTGCAGGGAAGGTCATGTCTTACAAGCCTAATAGAATTCTTTGAGGAAGTGACAAAGTTAATTGATGAGGGAAGGGCTGTAGATGTCATATACATGGACTTCAGTAAGGTGTATGATAAAGTTTCCCATGGCAGGTTGATGGAAAAAGTGAAGTTGTATGGGGTTCAGGGTGTACTAGCTAGATGGATAAAGAACTGGCTGGGCAACAGGAGACAGAGAGTAGTGGTGGAAGGGAGTGTCTCAAAATGGAGAAAGGTGACTAGTGGTGTTCCACAGGGATCCGTGCTCGGACCACTGTTGTTTGTGATATACATAAATGATCTGGACGAAGGTATAGGTGGTCTAATGAGCAAGTTTGCAGATGATACTAAGATTGGTGGAGTTGCAGACAGCGAGGAGGACTGTCAGAGAATATAGCAAAATATAGATAGATTGGAGAGTTGGGCAGAGAAATGGCAGATGGAGTTCAATCCAGGCAAATGCAAGGTGATGCATTTTGAAAGATCTAATTCAAGAGCAGACTATACGGTCAATGGAAGAGTCCTGGGGAAAATTGATGTCCAGAGAGATCTGGAAATTCGGGTCCATTGTACCCTGAAGGTGTCAACGCAGGTTGATAGAGTGGTCAAGAAGGCATACAGCATGCTTGCCTTCATCGGGCGGGGTATTGAGTACAAGAATCGGCAGGTCATGTTACAGTTGTATATGACTTTGGTTAGGCCACATTTGGAATACTGCGTGCAGTTCTGGTCGCCACATCACCAGAAGGATGTGGATGCTTTAGAGGGAGTGCAGAGGAGGTTCACCAGGATGTTGCCTGGTATGGAGGGTGCTAGCTATGAAGAAAGGTTGAGTAGATTATGATTGTTTTCACTGGAAAGACGGAGGTTGAGGAGGGTCCTGATTGAGGTGTACAAAATTATGAGAGGTATGGACAGGGTGGATAGCAACAAGCTTTTTCCAAGAGTGGGGGTGTCAATTACAAGGAGTCACGATTTCAAGCTGAGAAGGGGAAAGTTTCAGGGAGATGTGCGTGGAAAGTTTTTACGCACAGGGTGGTGGGTGCCTGGAACGCTTTGCCAGCGGGGGAGGTAGAAGCGGGCACGATAGCATCATTTAAGATGCATCTAGACAGATATATGAACGGGCGGGGAACAGAGGGAAGTAGATCCTTGGAAAATAGGCGGCAGGTTTAGATAAAGGATCTGGATCGGCGCAGGTTGGGAGGGCCGAAGGGCCTGTTCCTGTGCTGTAATTTTCTTTGTTCTTTGTTCTATCTCCTCCCAGCCCCTTCACCAGGAAAACATTTTTACTTGGGATCCATAGTCCGCTGCCACTAAGAAAATGACATTGCCAATACCAGGCAATGTCACCACTGTCTTGAATCTTTAACAGCTTGATCATTCTAGGGAGCAGCAGGCGACCTTTGTAACATTAGTCAGCCTGCTGCAAAGGGCACATTGCTCTATTCAACGGGAAATTTATGTTCTCTCCAATGAAACTAAACTTTTAAAATTGATTTAAACTGATAACTGTTCTCATGTTGGGCAGCACGGTAGCACACGTTGCTAGCACTGTGGCTTCACAGCGCCAAGGTCCCAGGTTCGATTCCATGCTGGGTCACTGTCTGCGCAGAGTCTGCACGTTCTCCCCTTATCTACGTGGGTTTCCTCCGGGTGCTCCAGGTTCCTCCCACAGTCCAAAGAAGTGCAGGTTAGGTGGATTGGCCATGCTAATTTGCCCTTCCTGTCCAAAACAAAAAGTTTTGGAGGGGTTATTACGTTACGGGGATAGGGTGGAAGTGAGGGCTTAATTGGGTCAGTAAACACTCGAAGGGCCGAATGGCCTCCTTCTGCACTGTACGTTCTATGTGCAAGTGATTTACTTTATCCTCATAAAGATGGGGGATAAACACAAGGGCATGTGTGAAAGGGACAGTCCTGGATTTCCTCCAGTTGCAAGCATCAAAGCAGAACCTTTAGGTTTCTGTGCTACTGACCCAAGTATAAATACATTTACATAATGGGTGCAATCCTAAGACCATGCTGTACCAGAAACACAGCTCGCCACGGTGCAGCATGGCCGCTGAAAGCTGGGAGACTCCACACCCGGGATCTAACCAGCTTGCAATGGCTTGCGAGATTAAATGCAATCTCGCGAGATGTTGCAATGTGAATCTGTCACTTCTTAGCAAATCTACATATTAGATTTAGGCAGTAAGCCTTACTTTAATGTGCAGATTCACGAGGCACCTGAGGCTTTGGGATTCAAACCCTTTGCATGTCAGCTAAAGATGTAATTATGGAGTTGTAAAAGATCAGGTCATGATTGATTCCAACCACTTGCTTGGTTACAGATAATGGACTGATGTGATATTGTTATGAAGCCTGGAGATTCTCTGGAGAGTAGGTAATTTGAGGGGTTGTATTTAGTCCGAGCTAAGCAGATCATGTGACATCTTAGTGGGATACAAATGATGTAATTAATGCGAGGACCCAAGTCTGTTTGCAGTTTTGCAGCTTTCTGTAGGATTTGAGTCTGACAAGACTAAAGGATTTTAAATTGAAAAGCAGTTTTGCCAAAATGTTGTTGGGTTGAGCCAAAGTGTACTGAAACTGCTCTTGAAAGGAATTCTTTCCAAATGTCTCCACACAGCTAAGCAAGTCAGTTTAGCTTGTTTGTTAACTTTAATTATCATTGGCATTTGATCTGTATTTTGTTGCTAAATTGGAAGTAGTAGCGGGTACAGATAGTAAGTTTAAGTGATTTTTTTTGTATTTAAGAACTAAGGGCAGCACAGTAGCATGGTGGTTAGCATAAATGCTTCACAGCTCCAGGGTCCCAGGTTCGATTCCCGGCTGGGTCACTGTCTGTGTGGAGTCTGCACGTCCTCCCCCTGTGTGCGTGGGTTTCCTCCGGGTGCTCCGGTTTCCTCCCACAGTCCAAAGATGTGTGGGTTAGGTGGATTGGCCATGCTAAATTGCCCGTAGTGTCCTAAAAAAAGTAAGGTTAATGGGGGGGTTGTTGGGTTACGGGTATAGGGCGGATACGTGGGTTTGAGTAGGGTGATCATGGCTCGGCACAACATTGAGGGCCGAAGGGCCTGTTCTGTGCTGTACTGTTCTATGTTTAACTGTTAATTGTAAAGCAATTTGTCTGCTGTTAATGTGGTTAATTTTCTGTTTAAATTAACATAATAATTTGTTTTAATGTAACAGATACCGATTGGCCAGTAGTCATCACTCCTGGGGTGAAGTATCCTTTCCTCAGTTTTAAAAATTAAAAAAAACACCTTTGGGATTCTCACCCAGTATCCTCACAAATCATAGAATTTACAGTGCAGAAGGAGGCCATTCGGCCCATCGAGTCTGCATCAGTTCTTGGAAAGAGCACCCTACCCAAGGTCAACACTTCCACCTTATCCCCATAACCCAGTAACCCCACCCAACACTAAGGGCAATTTTGGACCCTAAGCGCAATTTATCATGGCCAATCCACCTAACCTGCACATCTTTGGACTGTGGGAGGAAACCGGAGCACCCGGAGGAAACCCACGCACACACGGGGAGGATGTGCAGACTCCACACAGACAGTGACCCAAGCCGGAATCGAACCTGGGACCCTGGAGCTGTGAAGCAATTGTGCTATCCACAAGGCTACTGTGCTGCCCCTTGGAGCCTGTTGGAGCCTGGTCTGGTATCCGAGAATTACCCACTCAACTCTTGTAACTTACTATGAGTAGCGTTTGATTTGACACTGCTTATTTTGTGTTCAACTCTCCTTCTATCCTCCCCTATTTCCACTTGCTCCATGAGAAATCATAATCACCTTTCTGCTTCTGGATAGGTGGTCAGAAGAGAAAAGAGTGCCGAACATTTCCAATTCAATGGAAAATCAAATTGTTGACAGCAAACAAAACATCCTTGAAGATAACAGAAAAGAAAGTAAGGAGAAAGTGGAAGAGGAAAGGTTGGGGAGAAGCAGTGAGGGTGAATAAATATTGATGTCTCATCACTTACTTCTCATAGAGCAAGTGGGAGCAAGAAGGGCTGACCTGCTGACTATTTCCGATATTTTATGTATTTTGTGATTGAAAATGACCTCTTCCATCTAACATTCTCTTGTTCTATCTCTGTTTTTCTGTTTCTTTCAATCCTTAATGTTATTAGCAATCAGTCACAGACACATTGAATTCATAATTACCTTTTCTAACTCTTAACAAAATAGAATAGGATAATTACTTGTCCTCAACATTCAAATAATATTTCTTTGGAAAACGGAACTACAATTAAGCTAATAGAGCAGAACAACAGACGTATAAGCACAATACTGGAGAGCAATGATAAGTCTCCAAACATTAAGTAAACTGAATGTGCTCAAAACGCACAATTCAAATTCAGTTCACAGGAGTTACAGCCCCCGGCAAAATGATACAATTTAAACCAAATGAATAGAATTCAATTGATAAATTGTGACTCTGAAATAGAATTTTTAAAACTTTGGCTGAACCTATTTTGAACCCTATCTGCGGGAAGTGCACCCGACTCCAGCTCCTCGAGAACCGCGTTAGGGACCTGGAGCTGGAGCTGGATGAACTTCGGATCATTTGGGAGGCGGAGGGGGTAATTGAGAGGAGTTATAAGGAGGTAGTCACACCTCAGGTAAAAGAAGAAGGTAGATGGGTTACCGTCAGGGGAGGGAGAGGGAACCGGCAGGCAGTGCAGGGATCCCCTGTGGTCGTTCCCCTCTATAACAAGTGTACCGTTTTGGATACTGTTGCGGGGGACGACTTACCAGGGGTAAGCAATGGGCACAGGTCTCTGGCGCAGAGTCTGTCCCTGTTGCTCAGAAGGGAAGGGAGAAGAGGAACAGAGCACTTGTCATTGGGGACTCCATAGTTAGAGGAACAGACAGGAGGTTCTGTGGGAACGAAAGAGACTCACGGTTGGTGTGTTGCCTCCCAGGTGCCAGGGTTCGTGATGTCTCTGATCGTGTTTTTGGGATCCTTGAGGGGGAGAGGGAGCAGCCCCAAGTCGTGGTCCACATAGGTACCAACGACATAGGTAGGAAGAGAGATGGGGATTTGAGACAGAAATTCAGGGAGCTAGGGTGGGAGCTGAGAGCTAGAACAAACCATGTTGTTACCTTTGGGTTGTTACCCGCGCCACGTGCTAGCGAAGTGAGAAATAAGGAGAGAGAGGAGTTGAACACGTGGCTACGGGGATGGTGCAGGAGGAAGGGTTTTGGTTTCCTGGATAATTGGGGCTCATTCTGGGGTAGGTGGGACCTCTACAAACAGGATGGTCTTCACCTGAACCAGAGGGGTACCAATATCCTGGGGGGGGGGGGAGATTTGCTAGTGCTCTTCGGGGGGGGTTTAAACTAATTCGGCAGGGGGATGGGAACTTAAATTGTAGTCCCAGTGGACAGGATGTTGAGAGTAGTGAGGTCAGGGATAGGGTTAAAAATTCGAAAGAGGGCACCGGCAAGCAAGACGCTGGTTTGAAGTGTGTCTACTTCAACGCCAGGAGCATCCGGAATAAGGTGGGTGAGTTTGCAGCATGGGTTGGTACCTGGGATCTCGATGTTGTGGCAATTTCGGAGACATGGGTAGAGCAGGGACAGGAATGGTTGTTGCAGGTTCCAGGATTTAGATGTTTCTGTAAGAACAGAGAAGATGGTAAAAGGAGGGGGGGGGGGGGCATTGTTAATAATGGAAAGTATTACGGTGGTAGAAAGGACGTTTGAGGACTCGTCTACTGAGGTAGTATGGGCCGAGGTTAGGAACAGGAGAGGAGAGGTCACCCTGTTGGGAGTTGTCTATAGACCTCCGAATAGTTCCAGAGATGTAGAGGAAAGGATTGCAAAGATGATTCTCGACAGGAGCGAGAGTAACAGGGTAGTTGTTATGGGGGACTTTAACTTTCCAAATATTGACTGGAAATACTATAGTTCGAGTACTATAGATGGGTCAGTGTTTGTACAGTGTGTGCAGGAGGGTTTTCTGACACAGTATGTAGACAGGCCAACAAGGGGCGAGGCCACATTGGATTTGGTACTGGGTAATGAATCCGGCCAGGTGTTAGATTTAGATGTAGGTGAGCACTTTTGTGATAGTGATCACAACTCGGTTATGTTTACTTTAGCAATGGGCAGGGATAGTTATATAACCGCAAGGCAAGAATTATAGCTGGGGGAAAGGCAATTATGATGCTATTCGGCAAGATTTCGGATGTATAGGATGGGGAAGGAAACTGCAGGGGATAGGTACAATCGAAATGTGGAGCTTTTTCAAGGAACAGCTACTGCGTGTCCTTGATAAGTATGTACCTGTCAGGCAGGGAGGAAGTTGTCGAGCAAGGGAATCGTGGTTTACTAAGGAAGTTGAAGCACTTGTCAAGAGGAAGAAGAAGGCTTATGTTAGGATGAGACATGAAGGCTCAGTTAGGGTACTTGAGAGTTACAAGTTAGCCAGAAAAGACCTAAAGGGAGAGTTAAGAAGAGCGAGGAGTGGACACGAAAAGTCATTGGCGGATAGGATCAAGGAAAACCCTAAGGCTTTCTGTAGGTATATCAGGAACAAAAGAATACCTAGAGTAAGATTAGGGCCAATCAAGGACAGTAGTGGAAAGTTGTGTGTGGGATCAGAGGAGATAGGGGAAGCGTTAAATGGATATTTTTCATCAGTGTTTACACTGGAGAAAGACAATGTTGTCGAGGAGAATACTCACGTTCAGTCGACCAGGCTAGATGGAATTGAGGTTCAAAAGGAGGAGGTGTTATCAATTTTGGAAAATGTCAAAATAGTTAAGTCCCCTGGGCCAGATGGGATTTATCTGAGGATTCTCTGGGAAGCCAGGGAGGAGATTGCAGAGCCTTTGTCCTTGATCTTTATGTCATCTTTGTCGACAGGAATAGTGCCGGAAGACTGGAGGATAGCAAATATTGTCCCCTTGATCAAGAAGGGGAGTAGAGACAACCCTGGTAATTATAGACCTGTGAGCCTTACTTCGGTTGCGTGTAAAATGTTGGAAAAGGTTATAAGAGATAGGGTTTATAATCATCTTGAAAAGAACAAGTTGATTAGCGATAGTCAACACGGTTTTGTGAAGGGTAGGTCATGCCTCACAAACCTTATTGAGTTTTTTGAGAAGGTGACCAAACAGGTGGATGAGGGTAAAGCGGTTGATGTGGTGTATATGGATTTCAGTAAGGTGTTTGATAAGGATGCCCACGGTAGGCTATTGCAGAAAATAAGGAAGTATGGGATTGAAGGTGATTTAGCGGTTTGGATCAGTAATTGGCTAGCTGAAGGAAGACAGAGGGTGGTGGTTGATGGCAAATGTTCTTCCTGGAGTTCAGTTACTAGTGGTGTACCGCAAGGATCTGTTTTGGGGCCACTGCTGTTTGTCATTTTTATAAATGACCTGGAAGAGAGTGTAGAAGGATGGGTTAGTAAATTTGCAGATGACACGAAGGTCGGTGGAGTTGTGGATAGTGCTGAAGGATGTTATAGGATACAGAGGGACATAGATAAGCTGCAGAGCTGGGCTGAGAGGTGGCAGATGGAGTTTAATGCGGAAAAGTGTGAGGTGGTTCACTTTGGAAGGAGTAACAGGAATGCAGAGTACTGGGCTAATGGCAAGATTCTTGGTAGTGTAGATGAACAGAGAGATCTCGGCATCCAGGTACATAACTCCCTGAAAGTTGCCACCCAGGTTAATAGGGCTGTTAAGAAGGCAGATGGTGTGCTAGCCTTTATCAGTAGGGGGATTGGGTTTCGGAGCCACAAGGTCATGCTGCAGCTGTACATAACTCTGGTGCGGCCGCACCTGGAGTACTGCGTGCAGTTATGGTCACCACATTATAGGAGGGATGTGGAAGCTTTGGAAAGGGTTCAGAGGAGATTTACTAGGATGTTGCCTGGTATGGAGGGAAGGTCTTATGAGGAAAGGCTCAGGGACTTGAGGTTGTTTTCGTTAGAGAGGAGAAGGCTGAGAGGTGACTTAATAGAGACATATAAGATAGTCAGAGGGTTAGATAGGGTGGAGAGTGAGAGTCTTTTTCCTCGGATGGTGATGACCAACACGAGGGGACATAGCTTTAAATTGAGGGGTGGTAGATATAGGACAGATGTCAGAGGCAGTTTCTTTACTCAGAGAGTAGTAGGGGTGTGGAACGCCCTGCCTGCAACAGTAGTAGACTCGCCAACTTTAAGGGCATTTAAGTGGTCACTGGATAGACATATGGATGAAAATGGAATAGTGTAGGTCAGATAGGCTTCAGATGGTTTCACAGGTCGGCGCAACATCGAGGGCCGAAGGGCCCGTACTGCGCTGTAATATTCTATGTTCTATGTTCTAACTGAGGAAACTATAAAAGGCAAAAATTGAAATGATAAAGCATTTTGAGGAATTTCTGAAAATCCAGTTACCTGGCTGCGCAGGATGGCATATTTGAACTATAAGGTCTCAGTTAATGTGTATTCTACAGTATTTCAACCCATGGTAGTGACCCATGGGTGGGTCATGGGTGCGTGTTGAGAGTGTCATGGAACCATAGAATCCCTACAGTGCAGCAGGAGGCCATTTGGTCCATCGAGTCTGCACAACCTTCTGAAAGAACACTCCACCCAAGCCCACTGCCCTGTCCTATCCCAATAACTCCTTAACCTAAATCCACACATCCTTTGGACACTAAGGGGAAATTTATAGTGGTCATTGCACCTAACCTGCACATCTTTGAATTGTGGGAGGAAACCGGAACACCCGGAGGAAACACATGCAGACAGGGGAGAAAGTGCAAACTCCACAGTCACCCAAGGCCGGAATTTAATGCATCGCGGCAATCCTGATCATGGGAAGTGGAGCTTGTGGCGGGGGCGGCACACCTGATTTGTGTGTTAGGCCAATCCTTAGAGGACACCCTCATTACCTCTGGTAAATGATCCATCCATCTGCCACAGCTAACCACCCTGACAGTCAAACCTCCATAACTAGTGGATTTGAACTTCCAGGCAGTTTGTCCCTTTGTCCTCACTGCCTGAGTGTGGGTTTCTAATCACAGTGCTGTGATCCTTCCCCCAGTGAGAGGGTCCTCAGGCCTCATGAGGCCGGGGAATCTCCCTTTCCTGAGTCCCCCACTCTGCCCTTGAAGACCGGCTTTGAAAATGGTTGGCTGCGAAGGTCGGCCGGCATGGGTCACAAAGGTTGGCTGCCGTGGGCTGCGAGGGTTAGTCTGCATCTGTCTCGAAGATTGACTGGTTGACAAAAATGGGTCCCAAGCAAAAAAGTTTGAAAAACACTGGCCTTTCATAAAACCCCACCTCAGGAACTTGGGTGCGCCATGCCCACTCCAATGGCACCTTTGTAATTTACACCCTGGTGGGTAATGGCTGTCTCAGCGCTCACCTCCGATATCCCCTGCAGAGTAGCTACTGTGAATGGAGCTGACATCACGTTGGCTGAATATTCAATGCGGTGGTGGGGGGGGGGAGGATTTCCAGAGTGAGTGCTCGCTAATGACATGCAAATGTCTTAAAATTAGGTTCCTGAGGTCCCATGGCCCCGTGGCATTTTCAGGGTTAATCTGCTGGTGATGGCGGTTGAAAATCAGAAAATATGCATTCATTGCTTCTCTTGGATTATGCACTGTGTGGGCGATCCTGTGCACTGCTAATGTGGACTCAAGGTTGCCCTCACAATATTTACATTCCCAATACCTTGTCCCTGGTCATTAATTATGTCTCTACATTATTCTTTTCCTGACCTAGTTTCCTTAATGCTGTAATTATTTTATTTTAGGAAGATATTCCCTCCAGACAAATAATCCCTTTTCTTCTTTAATTCATCTCCGGCATTATTATAATTAGTTCAAGTGATGTGTCAGACTTCAATTAGCATCTATTTATATTTCTGCATACGTGGATGAAATCTTCCCAAATTCACCGAAGGAACATAAGCATCCTGGGTGTACGTCACACATGGCAGAATTCCTGTCCCTTAATAACTAAGCCAAGCATTCCTTCAGAGGCTGTTTAAATGTGATTTTCATTTCAAGATAATTGCCTTTCAGCTAAATAACGAGCCAATCCCTTCTTGAGATAACTGCAAAACAGTTACATTTCAGAGAAAGCATCCTCTTGGGTTCCAAGGGATTGTATTCACAATAAATACTAATCTGAATTTACACTACTTTTCTGAATTCTACTGCCATTACCAAAACATAACAATATTTCCAGTAAACTCAATCTTTATTGTTGTGACTACTTCTGTGCATCTGTTCTGCTGTGATGAGCCTCCAGTACTTCTAAATAGTCCATACTAACTATGTGGTATTTTTAGCCAGGCCGTCTGCATAAAACAATCAGGTTGTTAACAGAATTCAGCTGCCATACGGCCGCTGTTTTTTCTCATTAACCCTCCACCCCAGGCATTTTACCAACTTTGTTTGGAACTCACTGCCAGACTCATTTTCAGGCTCAAATGTGCACCAGGGATTGCCTCCAGTGTCCATCTCAGCTGCTGGTCCCTCCCAAAGAGGTTAAAGAGATGGTCCACTCCTCCCAGTGTGAGATCTTGCTCTTCCTGCTTTCCCTTACCTACAAGCCTGATTCCACAACTCAATGGCAAAACTAGGGAACCCATTTCAAGAAGCTAAACAGGCTTTGGGTCAGCAAATCAGTTGAATTCATCAAATTGCTTCAAAAAAATTACAACATCCTGGGCAAGTGTGTGGTCAATTCCAACCCCACATACCCCAAAGTCCCAACACAAGTGAATTAACCAATAATTTGTTTAAGATTTCAAATTTAAAAAATTTTAAATTTAGAGGGCCCAATTATTTTTTCCAATTAAGGGGCACTTTAGCGTGGCCAATCTGCCTATCCTGCACATCTTTGGGTTGTGGGGGTGAAACCCACGCAGACATGGGGAGAACGTGCAAACTCCACATGGACAGTGACCCAGGGCCGGAATTCGAACCCAGGTCCTCAGCGCCGTAGGCAGCAATGCTAGCCACTGTGCCACTGTACTGCCCTAGATTTCAGAGATCTTTGGCTCTTTACTGCTCCAGTGTCTTACAGGTACCAGATTTTTAAATTAAACACAACAGCCGTTTATTTATTGCAGAAAGAGAGTTGAAACATGCAATAATTATAAAGAAATAATGGCAAATAATTTACTACCCCATTTTACCATCTCACCCTCTACCCAAACAAACACAGAGGGAGGAGGAGGGGTAAAAAGAAGAATGACTAAGATGAAAAGAGAGAGATGAGTATCCTTGTTTCCGATTGTCAAAGTGTTTCAGCAGGTTGTCCTCCCAGGATGCAGAGTAATTGACATCCTCTGGCAGGGGCAGTACTCCCAGACAGTCAGATTTCATCTGGGGAGGCACTTAAACTTTTATTATCCTGAGCTTTCACTCAAAGGGACAGCCGCAGGGCAGTTTGATTCTTAAGACGCTCAGTCTCACCTTCTCGCAAGCTCCAATCTGTGTTTTAAACTTAACTGGTTTCCAGTCTAAACAGAATGTCCCCTAGCTTTACTGAGGAAAATCAGAGAAGCCGTTTCCACGAGATTTCAGAGAGGTCTGTTAACATTTCAGGGAGAGAAACCCAAAGAGTTCCATCCAGGCTGGATAGAGAGGAAACGCTGGTTGGATTCATTTTCATAGAATTCCTACAGTGCAGAAGGAGGCCATTTGGCCCATCCGTGTCCACACCGACCCTTTGAAAGGCCAATCCGGCAACCCCAACCTGGGGGAAATTTGGCATGGTCAATTCACCTGACCTGGGGAGAACTGAACACAGGGAGAATGTGCAAACTCCAGACAGTCACCCGAGGTCGAACTTGGGTCCCTGGCGCTGTGAGGCAGAAGTGCCACAGTGCCGCCCCAGGTTTCTACAACAATTGACAATGGTTCCATGGTCATCTTTAGACTTTGAATTCCACATTTTACTTTTATCAATTCAAATCTCACCATCCGCAGCAGCCGGATTCGAACCCGGTCCACAGAAGATTACGCTGCGTCTCTGGATTGCCAGTCCAATGACAAAACCAGTATGCGATTGCCTTCCCTGGAGCGAGCTCCAGCAGAGGTGTTGCTCTGCTGCTGGATATTTAAAACTGAAAGCAAGATGAATCCTCCTAGCTCTGCAGAACCTTCCAGAATGGCCAGCATTGAGTATCAGCCTGGCAGCACAGTGGTTCGCACTGCTGCCTCATGGTGCTGAGGACCTGGGTACGATCCTGGCTCCATGTCTGCATGGGTCTCAGGCCCACAACCCAGAAGATGTGGATGGTAGGTGAATTGGCCACGCTAAAATCCCCCCTTAATTGGAAACATTTTTAAAAAGCAAAGACCTGGCAATTTGAGACAGCTCATTGGCTGCCAGCTAAATCCATCAAGATGTATCATCACTGATTTCAGACTATAACAGCACTTCTGCTTTGTCTTAGGGCCATAGGTCAACCCTCAGTTTATCAGCCACTTGCATTTGGGGCTGATTTAGCACCATAGGCTAAACAGCTGGCTTGTAATGCAGACCAAGGCCAGCAGAGCGGGTTCAATTCCCGTACCAGTCTCCTTAAACAGGTGCCGGAATATGGTGACTAGGGGCTTTTCACTGTAACTTCATTGAAGCCTACTTGTGACAATGAGTGATTATTATTATTAAAGGTGAAGTCCATCTGAAAGGCATACGCACATTCATTGTCCATGTACAAAAATTGAAATAACAAAGTAACAGAAATTAAAAGGAAAAAACAAGGGACAAACAGGGATTAAAAGGAGGATCCTTACAAGAGAAGCAACAGGAAATTAACTGATTAATCTCCAAACCTGACTAATGCACAGACCCTCGTATATTGTTGCAGTAGCGCATGGCTGTGTAATCATTTGGTAATATGGACCTTGAATGTTGCTGAAAAAAAGGAATGCTGTTACTAATTATATAAGGCATTGTCATGGAGGGTGCAGCAAGGAACCATTTGCTTCCCTGTGAAAGAATATATGTAAATGTATATATATTTTGTTATGACAAAGTGAGAAGGGTTGAACTGGCTCCCCTCTATTCGGTCTTCTTGGTTGGTTCCAACAAAGGCTTACATTTATTTTCACAAGGATATGCATTTTCCAAATTCAAATGTATTGAGCTATTTAATCCGTGATCAAAAAGGAGCCAACCAAACAAAGTTTTCTTAAATTGAGGAAAGATTACATTTCTTAACCACTAAGCCCAGGAAAAATAATAAAAATTCAACGTCTCACACATACAGGTGTCTGAAATTAGGGAGGTTAGAATACAGTATAAGAGGTTTTGAAAAATATACGGTTATGTGTCCTTTGTTTGTCCTTGAGGCTTAGATTGTTAAACACGGCAGCTAATCTGGATTATCTAGTTTCCTGGATGCGGTCAGATGCAGAAGATGTTGCAATTGTCATGCGATCTCGGTTCGCTGTTGGATTTCTTGTTAAGCTGTCTTCCGAATCAGTGAAAACATTTGTTCCAAATGGAGAGGGAGAGAGCATACATTTGGAGTCTGTTTTCTCTTCTGAGAATTTTCATGACACCCCCTGTGTCACTGGCTCTCCAATGGCTGTATCCTGGCCTGAAATATTGCCCCACTTCGAGGGAGTTTTGGGTGGGTATGTATGTGCCATTGTTTCACTTTCCAACATTTTTCATTTTAATGTTTCTTCCTTAGACAGTGGTGAGTGTCAATAAATCTTTGAATTATAGAAAGTGTCTCAGCCTTCACTCTCCCCTGAGAGTGTCTCATTTCCTTTTTCAATAATATCTTGGAGGTTTGCTGTTATATTTCTTTGTCAGCGGCAAAGAGAAAGGGTACACTCTGCCCACACTCTGGATACTCTGGATAAGTCAGAGAGATCTGAGCATGCAGCTCCACATATCTTTGAAAGTGGCAACACAAGTGGACAAGGTAGTCAAGTAAGCATATGGAATGCTTGCCTCCATTGGATGGGGATAGAGTATAAAAACTGATCATTATGCTACAGTTGTATAGAACCTTGGTATAAGACCATAAGACATAGGAGCATAATTAGGCCATGCGGCCCATCGTGTCTGCTCTGCTATTCAATCATGGCTGATACTTTCTCATCCCCATTCTCTTGCCTTCTCCCCATAACCCTTGATCCCCTTATTAATCAATTGGTAAGGCCACACTTGGAATATTCCGCATAATCCTGGTCGCCATACTACCAGAAGGATGTGGAGGCTTTGAACAGGGTTCAGAGGAGGTTTACCAGGATGTTGCCTGTTCTGGAGGGTGTTAGTTATGTGGAGAGGCTGAATAGACTCGGATTCTTTTCATTAGAATGACAGAGGTTGAGGGGTCTACAAGATTATGGATAGAGTTTCTCTCTTTCCCTGGGTGGAGGGGTCAGTCACCAGGGGGCATAGGTTTAAAGTTTGTGGGGCAAAGTTTAGAGGAGATGTGCGAGGCAGGGTTTTTACACAGAGGGTGGTGAGTGCCTGGAACGCATTGCCAGGGGAGGTTGTGGAAGCAGATACATTAGCGGCGTTCAAAAGGCATCTCGACAAATACATGGATAGGATGGTTATCGAGAGATACGGAACTAGGAAGTGCTGAGGGTTTTGGCCAAGTGTGATATCATGACCGGTACAGGCTTGGAGGGCCGAAGGGCCAGTTCCTGTGATTTATTGTTCTTTGTTCTTTGTAATGCTTCACCAGCAGGGATTTAATCTATGATACATAATATCCCTCATCTTTAATTAATTAGTGCAATGACAACAACTTAATATTTATACAACAGTGCATTGTTGCCTGTATACATCAGTGGACGTCTGTTCCTTTTGGGTTCAATTCGGCATTCTGGAACTTGGCTACTCAAGAACTTGTAAGTGTCCATTTTTCCTTCAGTAGGTGGTACTTTCTGGAAAGTTACTCTCCTGTCTATCACTATAGGCATTGAAATATCCTCAGAATCTGAACTAGCCTCTGTTCCACAGTATCGCTGCCTAGATTTTCCAAGGGTAGAACCTCTTGAGAAGTTTCAACAAATTCACTTCATGCAGCATATAGCTGATCGGTATGATGTTTCAAACTCTTTAATCATCCATCTGTGTGATCTTTTCTAGGATCACAGCAGGTACCCATTTCTAATTGGTGATGTAGCTTCTAGCTAGCACGCACCTTGATTGAATGCTCACTTTTTTCGAGTTTTGCTCCCTCCTAGAAATCTGTGCATGTTGTTATCAGTTGACAATCTCTGAAGTATCAAGTGAAATTATCAAATCAAACTGTGTTTGCAGTTTCCTTTTGAACAGCAGCATTATTCGTGAACTCTGTTGTTGCACGTGCGGTTTTCTGGTAAGATATGAAGGGTTTGCTCACTATTCTTGCCAATGTCCACTGGTTCTTCGGAGCTTTGATAGAATAATTGAACAAACGTTCAGCCAATCCATTTGTTGCAGAATGATACCTGATGTGGTGTCTCCCATTTCATTTTAAGTAGTCCTCAAACTCCTTTGAAGTGATTTGAGTACCATTCTCACAATCTGCTCCGGTGTTCCAAATCATGCAAAAATTGTGTCTAGCTTCTCTATGGTCTTTTTAGTTGTCATGGAATTCATGATTACGACTTCCGGCCATTTACATTGTGCATCTGCAATCGCTAAGAATATGTAACCCTCCACTGTACCAGCACAGTCTGTGTGTATTCTCTGCCATGCCTGTGTTGACCATTCCCATGGATGTAATGGTTGTAATGATGGAGTGTCCCTTAATTTTGCACAAGATTTGCATTGCTCAATTTTCTCTTTGCTTTGAGCATAGAATCCTGGCCACTAAAAGTAAATGCCTGACAAGTCCATCATCCTCACCACACCAGGATATCCCTCATGTAGTTGGTCAAGGACTCAACTACACAGGCAGGGAGGAATAATCACTCTGATTCTCCATAATAAAACTCCATTCACAGAACTGTCAACTCAAGTCTTCGTGTGATGTAAGGTCTGCATTTTTCCGATGACCATCTGACATCATTCCTTTCGGGACCAAATCCAACAGCTTGCCCATCACTGGATCAGTTCTTGTGTATCTCTGAAAACTGATGTGCTGGGTATGCTGGGTCTGCGAGGACTGCGTTTACCATAGCAGTGAGAGAGACAGGCTTCCAACACTTGGAGAAATGCAACTCTATTTTATTGAACTACTAACTATTAAACATGCTTTAACTGTGGGTTGACACTATGCTGAGTTGACTGGAGACCTGAGGCTAACCTGACCAGACTCTCTTACTACCACATGGTGGATGTTCGAGTTGTTGCTCACATCCTCTGGCTGTCTCAGAGGCTGCATCCCAAGAGAGCGGGAAAACTAGTGCCCTCTGGCTTTATAGTGGCCGTGTCCTGTCTGGTGATTGGCTGCTGTGTTCTGTGTGTTCATTGGTCATCCTGTGCGTCAATCAATGTCTGTGCACCATCATATACTTATGTGTATATTATGATATCTCCCCCCTTTAAAAAAATATGTATATTTCAATAAATAGTGAGTATGTGAATGTGCCTGACTATGTACAAAGTATGTGAGCATATTTACATGATTAGGACCCTGAATATATATACAAAAAACGTGAACGTATTTACATGGGAAGGTGTCTAGTGCAGATAGAGTGCATACAACAAATTAGAAAGAACAATATGTACAGACGAGTAAACGAAGAACAAGGCAATGAAACATTCAGTCTATAAATTCAATCTCAGTGGCGGGCGACGAATTCTGGTTGATCGAACGAGCATTTGGCTCTATTGAGTCAGAGGCCATGCTCGTGGATCCTCTGAAACACTCGCTTGAGGTGATCGATGTGATCCTGCGGAGTTGTGGACCAGACAATGATGTCATCGACGTACACTCGCATCCCCTCGATGCCCTCCATCATTTGCTCCATTATTCGGTGGAACACCTATGAGGCGGAGATGATACCAAAGGGCATCCGGTTGTAACAATACCGGCCAAACAGGGTGTTAAATGTGCAGAACTTTTGACTGGATGCGTCAAGTTGTATCTGCCAAAACCCCTTGGAGGCGTCCAGCTTCGGGGGAAAAATTTGGCGCGAGCCATTTCGCAGGTGAGCTCTTCGCGCTTTGGGATAGGGTAGTGTTCCCTCATGATGTTACGGTTGAAATCTCTGGGGTTGATACAAATGCGCAGTTCCCCTGACTGTTTTCTGACACAAACCATGGAGCTAACCCAGTCCGTGGGTTCCGTGACCTTAGAAATGACGCTCTGGTCCTGGAGGTCTTGCAGTTGCTGCTTGAGGTGGTCCTTAAGGGGAGCCGGCAACCGACGGGCTGCATGAACCACAGGCATGGCATTCGGTTTCAAAAGAATCTTGTATGTGTTGGGGAGTGTGCCCATACCCTCGAAGACGCTGTGGTATCATGCAATGATGTCATTTAATTGGATTTGGAAGTTGGCATCTGGCGAGGCTGATGCCTCAGTGGGCGACATGGTGTGAACCCGCTGTACGAGATTCAGGATCTTGCAGGCCTGAGCACCGAGCAAGGAAGCTTTGTTGGACCCTACAATTTCGAAACGCAGGGTGACTCTTAAAGAATGGTGCGATACCACAAGCTGACATGAACCACTGGCAGCAATGGCATTGCCATTGTAGTCGAGAAGCTGGCAGGCCAATGGAAGGATATTCGGCTTGACGTGGATGGTATCCAGGTCAGACTGCGAAATGAGGTTGGCTGAAGCGCCGGTGTCCAGTCTGAAGCGTATGTGAGATTTGTTGACCGTAAGGGTGGCACACCACTTGTCGTCCGAATCAATGCTCATCACTGGGAGGGGCTTGGCCTTTTTTGAGGAAAGCATCGTATGCTTGGTTGCTGATGCCCACCCGGAATGGGGATGTGAGGTCATCGGTGTCAGGATCTGGAACAATGTTGGAGTTGGAGTCTGCAACGGGTTGCTGCACTGACCATACCTTCCTACGCTGCTGCTGGGACCGATGTGAGGTGGGCAGTTGAGCAGTTCTGCACAGGGCTGCGTAGTGTCCCAGCTTGCTACACTGGAGACAGCGTTGAGATTTCGCGGGACATTGCCGCTTTAAGTGGGAGGAGCCACAGTTGTTGCACGTCATGGCGCCGACGTCAGGACGCTCCGTGCGCCGCCACGCATGCGCAGTGTGGTCGAATGATGTGCGCACCTGCGCAATTCGGTCCTCGGCCTCGCCGTCCACTCGGTCGTTGCGCGCATGCGCAGGAGCCCGGGAAAAGCACGTGAAATGGTTGCCCTAATCCAGACTCAGGCCCTGGAGCTGTTTTACGGCCTGCACCCGCTCCGCATCGTGGGGGCCTTGCCGCGTCGTCTCTGCCGCCTTGATATGGGAGTACCGGTTAATAGCGTGCTCATGTAGGACGCAGGTCTCAATGGTGATGGCGAGGGTGAGCTGCTTCACTTTAAGGAGCTGCTGGCGAAGGGGGTCGGAGTGGACCCCGAAAACGATCTGGTCGTGGATCATGGAGACGGAAGTGGAGCCGTAGTTACAGGGGTGAGCACAGTAAGAAGTCTTACAACACCAGGTTAAAGTCCAACAGGTTTGTTTCAAACACTGGCTTTCGGAGCACTGCTCCTTCCTCAGGTGAATGCTGAGGAATGCTGATTCGCCTGAGGAAGGAGCAGTGCTCCGAAAGCTAGTGTTTGAAACAAACATGTTGGACTTTAACCTGGTGTTGTAAGAATTCTTACTGTGCCAATCCCACCATTGCCAAAGCATCTGACCAGAGTTCGGACGCAGACTCAGAGGATGTACAGGATATACTATACACTGCAACAACAAACAGACTTAACAAATTGGTGACTTGGTAGCACAGTGGTTAGCACTGTTGCTTCACAGTGCCAGGCTTGATTCCCAGCTTGGGTCACTGGCAGTGCGGAGTCTGCATGTTCTCCCCATGTCTGTGTGGATTTCCTCCGGGTGCTCTGGTTTACTCCCACAAGTCCCGAATGACGTGCTTGTTTGGTAATTTGGGCCGGGATTCGCCCTTACCCGGCGGGGCTGGGGGCCCCGGCGTGTTGGAGTGGCATGAACCACTCCGGCGTCGGGCCGCCCCAAAGGTGCGAAATTCTCCGCACCTTTACGGGCCAAGCCCTCACATTGAGAGGCTAGGCCCACGCCGGAGTGGTTCCCACTCCGCCGGCTGGCATGAATGGCCTTTGGCGCCATGCCAGCAGGGGCCGAAAGGACTTCACCAGCCGGCGTAAGTCCGTGCATGCGCCGGAGCGTCAGCGGCTGCTGACGTTATACCAATGCATGCGCAGGGGAGGGGGTCTCTTCCGCCTCCGCCATGGCGTTCATGGAAGAAAAAGAGTGCCGCAACGGCACAGGCTCGCCCGCCGATCGGTGGGTCCCGATCACGGGCCAGGCCACCGTGGGAGCACCCCCCGGGGTCAGATCGCCCCGCGCCTCCCCCAGGACCCCGGCACCCGCCCGCGCCACCAATCCCGCCGGTCAGGTAGGTGTTTTGATTCCCGCCGGTGGGAGAGGCCTGTCAGCGGCGATTCTTCGGCCCATCGCGGGCTGGAGAATCGCTGTAGGGGGCCCGCCGACCAGCGGGGCGCGATTCCCGCCCCCACCGAATCTCGGGGGACGGAGAATTCGAGACATGGCGGGGGCTGAATTGACGCCGGCCCTGGGCGATTCTCCGACCCTGCAAGGGGGGGGGGGGGGGGGGGGGGGGGGTCAGAGAATCCCGCCCTTGGACATACAGAATTCTACCTCTGTGTACCCGAACAGGCGTTGGGAGTGTTACGACTAGGGGATTTTCGCAATAACTTGACTGCAGTATTAATGTAAGCCTACTTGCGACACTAACAAAGATTATTATTATTAAATGGAATTTAATAAATAGGTTCCTCTAAATTGTGGGAGGATGTGTAGAATTGGGGCTCAGACATAAAATTACGCCCATGGATTTGCATTAACTCCCATGTCCGGGTCATAATCCGAATTTTATTGAATGTGCCTAGTTTGCCTCATCTGCCAGACTAGAAAGGCACACGAGGTGGTGATGGGGAATTAGGTTCGGTAATTGGGTAATAAGGTAAGGGATCATATAATACAGAGATTTGAGCACATACTTTTACGAACCTAAACTGAATATCCTAACAATAATGATGGTGGCGGGAAGTAAAGGAAACATTTGACATCAGTAAGTTGGCTATCTTGGGTTAGATCAAGGGCCAAAAGCTGGGGGGGGGGGGGGGGGGGGCAGGAGGGGGAACTGTAAGAGGGGAACTAATGAATATGGTTTCATTACAATGATTATGGAAGACAATATTTATAGTCTATTAAAGGACCTCAGGGAAATGTTTTGAACTAATACTGTTTTCAAGATGTTAAGGAAAATTCCACACACGGGAAAGACATCACCCAGTGGGCAGCTTGGTGGTGCAGTGGTTAGCACTGCTGCCTCAGTACTGAGGACCTGGATTCAATCCCGGGCCCAGGTCACTATCCATGTGGAGTTTGCACAGTCCTGTCTGTGTGGGTCTCACCCCCACACCCCAAAAAGATGTGCAGGATAGATGGATTGGCCATGCTAAATTACCCCTTAATTGGGAAAAGAGAAGAATTGGATACTCTAAAAAAAAATGTTTTAAATACATCACCCAGCAACATGCTGATGTGGCAAAGGACACAGACACCAGCAAATTGCAATAAATTGCTTTTCAGTAATTTGTTTTTTAAAGTCTGCAACTTATTTTCTATGACTTAAAGTAACAGACACAGCTGATAGTGCCAAGCCAATTAGCCATGAGTGAAGAGATTAGAGAGGAGCCATAGAAGAATAAAGGAGAAAAATACTTGCTCTGCCTTGTGAACACCTGCAACTTGTTTAATGTAAAAGTCTGAACCAGACAATGTTCAAATGTAAATAATGCCTTGCCTATGTGACCTACAATGTATAAATGTTTGACTTCTCAACTGGGCAGAGTCAGCTCCAGAAATCCTTCTCTGAGATTGTGCTCTCCCAATACATTGGTTAATAAACAATTGTTCTGCACATGGGTCTCCTGAGATTATTTTGTTAAATGATCTACTCCACAATACTTTTAGTATCAGTTCACTGAGAGTCAAGTGTCTTTTATACTATCAACAGTGATATTTAATGAAAGGAAATCTGCAAAATTCTTGTAAATGTATAAACCCATTAACAATTGTCGATGTTGTAAATTAGAATTGAAGTGTATTAATACATATGAATTTGTTTAATGCCAAAGTTAAAAAATAAATATATGCAAAATAATTGCAATGAAGTGTTTCA
Source organism: Scyliorhinus canicula (assembly GCF_902713615.1). Classification (NCBI taxonomy): domain Eukaryota; kingdom Metazoa; phylum Chordata; class Chondrichthyes; order Carcharhiniformes; family Scyliorhinidae; genus Scyliorhinus; species Scyliorhinus canicula. Next base: position 188,754,303 of record NC_052148.1, read on the forward strand.
GATTCATGATGCCTGGCTAAACTAAAACCTTCTGCACTTCCAGGGTCCGTATCGCTCTATTCCTATCCTATTCACGTATTTGTCAAGATGCGTCTTATACATCATTATCGTACCTCCTTCCACTGCCTCCCCCGGCTGCATGTTCCAGGCACTCACCAGCACCGATGTAAAAGTCTTGCCTCACACATCTCCTCTAAACTGTCCCCTTGCACTTTAAACCTATGTCCCCTAGTAATTGCCTTTTCCACTTTAAGAAAAAGCATCTGACTAGCCCACTCTGTTCACTCCACTCATAATGTTGTAAATTTCTATTACCCTCAACCTCCTTCGTTCCAGTGAAAACAATTCCAATTCAAGTTTATCTGACCTCTTAGAACATAGAACAGTACAGCACAGAACAGGCCCTTCGGCCCTCGATGTTGTGCTGAGCCATGATCACCCCACTCAAACCCACGTATCCACCCTATACCCGTAACCCAACAACCCCCCACCCCTTAACCTTACTTTTTAGGACACTACGGGAAATTTAGCATGGCCAATCCACCTAACCCGCACATCCTGGGCAGCACGGTAGCATGGCTGGGCAGCACGGTAGCATGGTGGTTAGCATAAATGCTTCACAGCTCCAGGGTCCCAGGTTCGGTTCCCGGCTGGGTCACTGTCTGTGCGGAGTCTGCACGTCCTCCCCGTGTGTGCGTGGGTTTCCTCCGGGTGCTCCGGTTTCCTCCCGCAGCCCAAAGATGTGCGGGTTAGGTGGATTGGCCATGCTAAATTTCCCGTAGTGTCCTTAAAAAGTAAGGTTAAGGGGGGGGTTGTTGGGTTACGGGTATAGGGTGGATACGTGGGGTTGAGTAGGGTGATCATTGTTCGGCACAACATCGAGGGCCGAAGGGCCTGTTCTGTGCTGTAAAAAAGAAAAAAAAAATCTTTGGACTGTGGGAGGAAACCGGAGCACCCGGAGGAAACCCACTCTTCTCATAACTAATACCCTCCAGACCAGGCAACGTCCTGGTAAACCTCTTCTGTACCCTTTCCAAAGCCTCCACATCCTTCTGGTAGTGTAGCAACCATAATTGTACACAATATTCCAAGTGTGGCCTAACTAAGGTTCCATACAGCTGCAGCATAACTTGCCAATTCTTGTACTCAAAAATGTGAATGAGGAAAACCATCCAGTCCAACTTAGTTCCTCTATCCAGTGTTCACATAATTATGAAGTATGGAGGTGATAACCACCCAATCCCTTAATTATACCTCTCTCGCCAGGTTTCTGTTGATAATGCCTTCCACTTTTTATTTCCAGACAGGCTCAACCTGTTTGATAGTCACTCTCCTTGTCTACTGCTGTGCTTTGGGATTGCTATTCATTCTGCTTGGTGGGAAATACAAACAATAACTTCATAATGACTAAATGAATTGAAAAAGCAATAAATCCAGCACATCTATTCAGTCCCTAATGACATTCAGCTCCTGCAGTGCCTGCTGAAAAGTGTCTTAACACACGACTATTCGCAGGCCCACGGTACATATAACTTGCGAATAAAAGCGTGAATAAAATTGGGCTACAGCCTTTAACTTTAACCAGTTATCTCACAGAACACACACTAGGTCCCAAATGTCAAATTATATTTTGTTACTGTGCTCATAAAGTACCAGGTTAAAAAATAATGTTTGTAGAGCTGAGAGATGCTGGGGCCCACTCAGGGATCTGCTTAAAATTCCAAATAAATAGCATAAATGTTTCCAATATCACTGCTGTAGCTTTGTTGGAAAATAATATGCAATATGCTGTGTAGAAATTCCATGCACATTTTGTTTGAATAATTCCTACATCTTTAAAGAATAAATTGATTCCACAATATCACAGCTGGCGGCCATACATTGGTACAAACAAGCAGTGAATAACACAGGCTGGATGTACATCTGTTAGTCAGTGTAAATCTTATTGTAGCATCAGTATTTTCGGTTGCTACAAGAGCAATTATATAAGGTTAAGGATAAAAAGATGAATTGTTTTTGATTCCCAACCACACGGACGCAATCACCTGGAACTGGGAATTGGTTTAAATTGGTTGAACAGCTAAATTTTTGATTTAAAAAGTATGCAATCTACATAATTTTGCAGCTAAAATATAGAGGATCAATTTACTTAGGCTTTGTTGTCCTGAATATTTAACTTGGTTATGGTATATCACCCTCAGGTGGCCGTGGTGACCCTGTAATTCCATTATCATACTTTAAAGAAATTTCAAAATTTGCTTAGTTTCTATCTTGTAAGGCAGTGCAGCCATTTTGACTATCTACCACTTGGGGCTTTCCAATACTGCATTTTTGGTGAGAGAATATGCATGATTGCATCAAAAAATAAAGAAAATAAAATCACTCAGAGCAAGTGTTGAAACCCTCTCTGTTTACTATGCTTAGTGCACTCGTCAACAAGTTTCCATCTATTCTTGTTCTTTCTTTTGATAATGTAAGGTGTAACCTTCTACCTGTGAAAGGTTACGCCACTGTTCTGGCATGAGAATTACAGGAAATAGTGAGACAGCACTCAAAGCCCAAATTAAACATTACAATCTTGATCATATTTGTTAGGACTATCTGTTAACAACACAATACGTCAATTAGCAATACAATTAGCATGGGCAATGAGCCGCGAGGTTTTGCTGCAGCTTTATAAAACAATAGTTCGACCACACTTGGAATATTGTGTCCAGTTCTGGTCACCTCATTATAGGAAGGATGTGGATGCTTTGGAGAGGGTATAGAGGAGATTTTCCAGGATGCTGCCTGGACTGGAGGGCATGACTTATGAAGAAAGGTTGAGGGATCTAGGCTTTTCTCACTGGAGCGAAGAAGGCAGAGAAGTGACTTGATAGAGGTGTACATGGTGATGAGGGGCGTGGATAGAGTGGATTGCCAGAGACTTTTCCCCAGTGTGGAAATGGCTGCCTCGAAGGGACATCATTTTAAGGTGATTGGAGGAATTCGGTGCAAACACTGTGGAGAGTCTGGCATTGTTTCTGGGGGCGGGGGGGGGGGGGGGGGGGGGCGTTTGGGTGCTGATTCCTTTGCTGCTTCGGGGCGGCATTGCATTCTCGGGCATAATGTCCCTTGTGTCCACAATTATAACATTCTTGTGTCTTGGGGTGCTGCGCACTACTTCTGCCTTCATTTACCCATGCGGGGTTTTGGTGTGCCTTTACTTGATTCATTGTGGCATCTACTCTCTCCTGCTCTGTCTTTCTCTTCTAGACTGTTCCCAATATGGACAATCGTTTTAGAGCCCATACTTCATTGTGTGCTGGGTCTGAGGGATAGTAACTGGAACATGCCTTCTGTCCTGCTTCTGTGGCATGGGACACTAACGTACGGGTCCATTTGGCCATATTGTCTGCTGATAAATGGGCGCGAGCTAACTCACCAAATACAGCAGTAAAATGGATCCAAAGGCGCCCAGCAAACGCTGTTGGATGCTCTCCCTTTTCCTGCCTGCATCGGTTGAGTCCTTCTACCGGATCTCCTCTATTATATCCTGTGGCGTCTAAAATGGCCGTTTTCATTTCTTGGAGGCTACCTCCTCCTACATTTTGTGGGTCGAGAAGGGCTGAACTAACAGACGGGTCAAGGCTCATCACTATGAGCTTTACCTCTTCCTGCTCGTCCAGACCGTACATGAGGGTCTGTTGCTTCACTAATTCGAAGAAGTGGTGTGGGTCTGATGTGGGGTGGAAATTCTCTATCTTCTCGCGAGCATCTCTTAACTGGGTGATAGTTAATGGGGTGGTATACACAAAATCAGTTTGGCCTTCTGTGGTAACCCTGCGCTGTGTGGTGATGGGGTTCATTGGGTTGGGTGCTGCCTGTGCAGTCGGTGGTGCGGGTGCTTTTCTTTTCGGGGCCTGGGGGGCTCTATTTTGATTCTCGGTCTCACGTACGTACCGCTCCCGGAGCTGCACGTTTAATCTCTCGCTTTCACTAATGTCTCCCTCTCTACTTCTCTCCTTCTCCTCAAGCTGCTTGCGGAGTGTCCTCAGGATGTCCTCTGTGCCTCGCAATTGTGCCAGACAGGACACAATTGCCATCGGCTTACGAATCTTGCTTAAACTTTTCTTGTGAATCTCGGTCAGGCTGTCCCACCAAGTCTGTCCTATGCTGCCAGGACCTGTTTCTTCATTTGTGCAAAATTCTGACAATAGGGGCCATCCTTTCCCCTTTAGGTATCTCCTAAGCTCTTCTTCCCATACGGGACACTGTTCTGATCTATGGGTCGCTGCGACCTCGGGCTCTTGTGGATGCATAAGGCGTTCCATTGCATTCATGGCCATCCCTACAACTACTTCTGTCTCTACTGGAAATTTGGAACAAGGGGAATAAAGCGGTGGTGCAAACATGGGTATGGCTCAAGCTATTTTCCGGTTTATGCAACTCCCGAAAGTTTCACGCCACAAAATCTATCGAGTTTACCTTATATCCCTTTGTTAGTATGAAACAAAAATGAAAATTGCTTATTGTCACGAGTAGGCTTCAATGAAGTTACTGTGAAAAACCCCTCGTCGCCACATTCCGGCACCTGTTCGGGGAGGCTGTTACGGGAATCGAACCGTGCTGCTGGCCTGCCTTAGTCTGCTTTCAAATCCAGTGATTTAGCCCAGTGTGCTAAACAGCCCCTGTTGATCAGAGGATTAGATAGGGTGGACAGTGGGAGCCTTTTTCAAGGTTGAACTTCATCTGCCACTTCTCAGCCCAGCTCTGCATCCTGTCAATGTCCTGTTGTAACCTGCAACAACTCTCAACACTATCTGCGACTCCCCCAACTTTCGTGTCATCTGCAAACTTCCAAACCCACCCTTCCACTTCCTCATCCAAGTCATTTATAAAATCCACAAAGAGCAGAGGTCCCAGAACAGATCCTTGCGGGACACCACTGGTCACCGACCTCCAGGCAGTGTACTTTCCATCCACTCCCACTCGCTGTCTTCTTTCGGCCAGCCAATTCTGTATCCAGACAGCCAAATTTCCCCGTATCCCATGCCCCCTAACATTCTGAATGAGCCTACTATGGGGAACCTTAACAAATGCCTCACTGAAATCCATATTCACCACATCTACTGCCCGACCTTCATCAATGTGTCTCGTCACATCCTCAAAGAATTCAATGAGGCTTGTGAGGCATGACCTGCCCCTCACAAAGCCATGCTGACTATCTTTAATCAAACTATGTTTTTCTAAATAATCATAAATTCTATCTCTCAGAATCCTTTCCAATATTTTGCTCACCACAGTGGTAAGACTGATGGGTCTGTAATTCCCAGGGATTTCCCTATTCCCTCTCTTGAACAGGGGAACAACATTCGCCTCCCTCCAATCATCTGGTACTACTCCAGTGGAGAGTAAGGACGCAAAGATCATCGCCAATGGTGCAGCAATCTCCTCCCTCGCTTCCCGTAGTAACCTTGGGTATATCCTCTCAGGCCCAGGGGACCTGTCTATCCTGACGCTTTTCAAAATTTCCAGCACATCCTCCTTCTTAATATCAACCTGTTTGAGTTAACCTGGTTCAAGCTGTTCTCATGAGCAACAAGGTCCCTCTCTCTAGTAAATACTGAAGCAAAATATTAATTTAGGGCCTCCCCCATCTCCTCAGACTCTAGGCACAAGTTCCCTCCACTGTCCCTGATCGGCCCTACTCTCACTCTGATCATCCTCTTAGTTCTCACATAAGCGTAGAACGCCTTGGGGTTTTCCCTAATCTTTCCTGCCAGGGCTTTTTCATGCCCCCTTCTAGCTCTCCTTAGTCTATTTTTTAGTTCCTTCCTGGCTGCCTTGTAACCCTCTAGAGCCGAGTCAGATCCTTGCTTTCTCGACCTTACATAAGCTTCCTTCTTCCTCTTGACTAGAAGCTCCACTTCTCTTGTCAACCACGGCTCCTTCACCTTACCATTCCTTCCTCGTCTCAGTGGGACAAAATAATTCAGCACTCGCAGCATGTGCTCCATAAACAATCCCCACATTACTGTTGTGCATTTCCCCAGAACAATTGTTCCCACTTTATGCTTCGCAGCTCCTGTCTAATAGCAGTACGATTTCCCATCCCCCAATTAAATACCGTCCCATGCTGTCTGTTCCTATCCCTCTCCATGACTATGGTAAAGTTCAAGGAGTTGTAGTTACTGTCACCGAAATGCTCTCCTACCGAGACATCCGACACCTGGCCTGGTTCGTTGCTGAGCACCAAGTCCAATATGGCCTCCCCCCCCCAGTCAGCCTATCTCCATGTTGAGTCAGAAATCCTTCCTGTACACACCTGACAAAATCTGCTCCATCCAAACCATTTGCTCTTAGGAGGTTCCAGTCAATAATAGGGAATTTGAAGTCACCCATGACAACTCTGTTACTTCTGCACTTTTCCAAGATGTGCTGCCCAATCTGTTCCTCTATCTCTCTGCTGCTATTGGGGGGGTCTATTGAAAACTCCCAATAAAGTGACTCCTCCTTTCTTGTTTCTGACTTCCACTCATACTGACTCAGTAGACAAACCCTCCTCAACTACCTCCTTTTCTGCAGCTGTGATCCACTCCCTAATTAACAGTGCCACTCCCCATCCTCTTTTATCTCCCTCCCTCTTCTTCTGAAAACATCTAAACCCCAGAACATCTAACAACCATTCCTGCCCCTGTGAAATCCATGTCTCCATAATGGCCACAACATCATAGTTCCAAGTACTGATCCATGCTGTAAGTTCATCTCCCTTACTCCTGACATTCCTTGCATTGAAACAGACATACTTTAACCATTCCACTGAGTGCAACTTTGCCCTATCAACTGTCTATCCTTCCTCACAGACTTGCTGCATACTATTTCTGCCTATTCAACAGCTACCCTATCTTCTGATCCATAGCTCTGGTTCCCATCCCCCTGCCAAACTAGTTTAAACCCTCACGAAGAGCTCTAGGAAACCTCCCACCCAGGATATTGGCACCCTCCAGTTTAGGTGCAATCCGTCCTCCATGTACAGGTCCCACCTTCCCCAGAAGATATCCCAATGATCCACATATCTGAAGCCTTCCCTCCTGTACCAGCCCTGTAGCCGCGTGTTCAGCTGCACTCACTCTTTGTTCCTTGCCTGACTTGCACGTGGCTCTGGTAACAATCCTGAGATCACGACTCTGCTTGGCCTGCTCTTTAGCTACCAACCTAACTCCCTAAAATCACTTTTTAGAACCTCATCCCTTTTCTTAGCTATGTTGTTGGTGCCTATGTGCAACACGACTTCCGGTTGCTCAACCTCCCCCTTAAGAATCCTGTAGACTCGATCCAAGACATCCCTGGCCCTGGCAACCTGGAGGCAACATACCTTCCGGCAGTCTTGTTCGCGACCACAAAATCGCCTATCCGTTCCCCTAACCATTGAATCTCCTATCACTATTGCTTTTCTATTCTCCCCCCTTCCCTTCTGAGCCACAGAGTCAGGCTCAGTGCCAGAAACCTGTCTGCTAGGGCCTTCCCCCGGTCGGTCAACCATCCCAACAGCATCCAAAACTGTATACTTGTTTTGAAGGGGAACGGCCACAAGGGATCCATGCACAGTCTGCCCGTTCATTTTCCTTCCCCAGACTGTAACCCAGCTACTCTTGTCCTGTACCTTGGGTGTGGCTACCTATCTGTAACTCTTCTCTATAACCCCCTCTGCCTCCCGGATGATCAGAAGGTCATCCAGCTCCAGCTCCAGTTCCCTAACACGATCTCTGAGGAGCTGGAATTGAATGCACTTCACGCAGGTGTAGTCAGTGGGGACACCAGTGGTATCCCTCACCACCCACATTCTGCAGGAGGAGCATACAACTGCCCTAGCCTCCATCCCCTCTGATCTGAATTCACAAAGAGATTTAAAGGGTGGAGGGGGGAAGAAAAGATTAAACACCAGTTAGGCCCTTTAAATATATATATATATATTCTGTTGCTACTTTCCCGAGTGAACTCTCTAAATTTGGTGATTCTGCAAAATGTTACAATGACAGCTTGCTGCCTCCAAAAAACAAGACAAATACGAAAAATAAAATTTTTAAAATTAAAAATTAAAAACCCCCAAAAACAAACAACTCTTACCTTACAGAATGTATCTGCCCTGTGAACCAGCTGGAACTCTGTCCTCCGGCTCTGCTCCCAGTCATCTGCACTCTCTGTAAGCTCCCAGCTCCCTTCACGCTCTTTGAGAAAGTGTAGGAAATCAAATGAAGTATTATCCGATTACAGATTCAGTCTTTCAGGTTTCTTTCTATGCCTTGTCGATCTTAGCTTCAGTAGATCTGACGAGTCTGCGTGACAGTCTTGCATTTCTGTACATGTAACTGGTATGACCACATCACTGTCCGGAACCTCAGACTGTCCAATGATATTTGATTCTTCCTCTGGTTGTGTTGGTTTTGAAGAATACAAGTTTTCATCGACATCTTTGCAGTTGAGTAACAGGTTGTTTAACTTTCAGGAGTGCTCTTCTGTTTCTCCGCAGTACCTGGCCTTGTCCTGTGAGTACAGTATAAAATCTCGGACCTATTTTCTGTAATGCTGTAGCGGCACGGTAGCGGCACGGTAGCACATTGGTTAGCACTGCTGCCTCACAACATCAGGGACCAGGGTTCAATATCAGCCTTGGATGACTGTGTGGAGTTTGCACGTTCACTCCGTGTTTGTGTGGGTTTCCTCCAGGTGCTCTGGTTTCCTCCCACAGACCAAAGATATATTCAGTAAGTGGATGGGCCATGCTAAATTGCCCCTTAGTGTCCAGGGATGTGAAGGTTAGGTTATGGAGTTGCAGGGATAGGGTTGGACATGGATCGGTGCAGACTCGATGGGCTGAATTACCTCTTTCTGCACTATAGGGATTCTATAATTCTATAATTTTGACCAGCCATCAGGATCCTCCACCCTCACTAAATCATTCAGATTTAAAGGTTTCAGAGCCCTGGTTGACTTGACATAGTAACTTGTCTGCATCTTCCTTTGGGATTGCAGCTGATTCCGTATCTTGTGATTCACTTGCTGTTTGCTATGGCATGGCAGAGTTGCTCTTAACTTTTGACTCATTAACATTTCTGGTGGCAACAAACCACTACTTAAAGATGATGTTCGATAGCTGAGCAATACTAGATATGGGTCACGTTGACCGTCTATGGATTTCTTTCAATAGTTGTTTAACTATTGGGATGGAGGAAAGTTCATTTGAAGGGTTAAGCCTCTGGGCCCTATTAATGACATCACTCGCGCATACCTCAAACCTTGTGGTGATCTCCACTTTAAAGTTATGGAGGCAGCTCAGGCAACACTACAAGCTGAGTGCTGTGTCATTATCAGCTCTTATTGGGCCATAGGGTTTGGATTCGACTTTTAAGATATGGGATGGGAAAGAGCTTAGAGAGTACTTTAGAGATCTGCTGATAGAGGGATGGTTCGCCAGTTTGGAGGAGTTCTCGATGAAATTCCAACGATCAGGTAAACACCTATTCTGATATTTTCAATTGCACAACTTAGTTCACAGGGCTGAGTGTTCCCCGCCAGGGCACTGAGGAAAAACAAAGTATTTTTTTTTATTAGATCGCACCCATTGGCTTTTTTTAAGGGGATAGTGCCTTGAGCTCCCTATCATTGCAGTTCCATTTGTGTCTGCATTAATCAGATCTGCTATTTGTTTGTAACTCTCCTACATTATAGACGCCTACTTCCAGTATCTGGACCATTTCAAAATCTGCCAATCATTCAGACTTCTTCATGTCACCATCTGTCCCAGTAAGGCTGCAGGAAATGCCTACTTCCACAGGAATTTTTCAAGGAAGCAAATATCTGATCCAAAATTGAGTCTCTCTCTGAGAATCAAATGTCAATTAGAGCCTGTCCATATGTGACACCTTAGCATGATCCAGCAATTTAAATGCTAACACTGGACCACAGGTCTGGCTATTGTATGGAAGATTAAGGACATTCAATGAGTTAAAATCCATGATATGTTTCTCCATTAAATAACCATCTATTTTCCTTAATTGTCTCATGGGCATTCAATAGAACATTTTTCTTGTAAATGTCATTCAAGAGCTCTAATAGAAGACACAAACCTTCATCTATATCCAACTGACTGCACCCAGCTCATTAAGTACTTCATTTCTTCTTTAGCTTCTGATGGGGTGCAACAATACCAATTGAGCCATTACTTGTTTCCTCTTTGCTAACTTGTGTCCACATATCCACTTCATTTTTCTGTCAGTCATGTGGTTCAGACTCGAAGGGTTTCAGAGGTTCATTGCACCCCAACAATTTACACTTGCTCTTTGTCATTTCTCGCAATAGTTACTAAAATTGTCGTCTTCTTTCTGATTTTTTTCTTATGTCCATAATTAAACATTAAACGGTCATTCTCTGCTGCCATGTCAGAATCCAGAATCCAGATGTCTGAAGCCAGTTAGTGGAGGATGATACTGAATCCAATCTTTATTCATTCTTGCATTTATTTGCAGAGTGAAACATTATAAGCATACATCTCCCAACTCATCGACTCTCAGGTTCAAGTCTCATTTGTGTGCTCAAGCGAAATGCAATTAATACCCTTCACCTGCATGCAATTAAAGACAATCGATATACAATTACTACTGAATGCCAACATTACTTGATTTTGTTGAAATGTAGTTATCTTGAACATTTTAAAGGTATCTCTCAATTTTGAGGTTTCTGGTTAATGTGGGAGGTTTGGATAGAATATCTTGGAAGGAGGCTATGGAGTTCTTGCACTCTAACCCATTGATAAGCCCGTTAACAATACTTATTTGCCTAAAACAACTCTCAAAATCATATAGTTCATTATCGGCTTTGTCATTATCGTCAGCCAAAAATCATTCAGTGCTTCCACCTCTACTACAGTTATGGAGGAACTACGAGATGGCGACCCTAAGCACTAGGCAATGACAATGACAATGCTTGCTGTTGGTTTCAGAGTTTTAAAGATTTGATAGCTACCACTTGACCAGTTGCCCAGTCATCAGTGGCGCCTCAGATCCAGGATCCAGCAGTCATCTGTCAGGACAGCAGCATGGGGGTGAAACATCCAAATTTCTCCTACCTGGCAAGGGGCTGGCTTAGCACAGTGGGCTAAACAGCTGGCTTGTAATGCAGAACAAGGCCAGCAGCGCAGGTTCAATTCCCGTATCGGCCTCCCCGAATAGGTGCTGGAATGCGGTGACGAGGGGCTTTTCACAGTAAATTCACTGAAGCCTACTTGTGACAATAAGCGATTATTATTATTTTCCCGTGTTATATACATCTCAGGTCTTCCTATAATCGGCGTTGCTTGTATATTGTTTGAGGTGGGGTAGTGTTTCACATACACTGTCCTCCTTTTTGTATTGTACTGAAATGGGACTGAAAACGGCGTGGCAATTGTAGACCTCATTGTTTAAATGGGAGGCATGGTAGCACAGTGGATAGCACTGTTCCTTCACAGCGCCAGGGTCCCAGGTTCAATTCCCGGCTTGGGACATTGTCTGTGCGGAGTCTGTACGTTCTCTCCGTGTCTGCGTGGATTTCCTCGGGGTGCCCCGGTTTCCTCCCACAAGTCCCGAAAGATGTGCTGTTAGGTCATTTAGACATTCTGAATTCTCCCTCAGTGTACCCGAACAGGCGCCTGAGTGTGGCGACTAGGGGCTTTTCACAGTAACTTCAATGCAGTGTTGGTGTGTGAGCCTACTTGTGACAATAAAGGTTATTATTCTAAAAAATGAGTAAGTTTTCTCAAATAATATACACAGGAATTTGATGCAGGTGCACTAACCAGTGTGCTGAAAATAGCATTCAGATACGTTTCAGTGTGATATTAACGCCAGGATTCTGCCATTAGTAGATATAAAATCATTTGAAAAATAATCTGTTGGCAAGCTAATGCTATCAAGAACCAGACTGGAGAACTGTACAATGTTTGCTCAGCATTGCAGTGTGTGGGAGGAAGATTCACCCATCACAGATGTTATAGTTCTGTTAGTAACAGACAAGATCAAAATCCTCAGTCATCAATGACACATCTGCAACTAAGGTTCTCGAGTTAGGAGAGAGCCAAGTCTTCTATTTATCAACAGAATTGAAAAAGACTTGCTTTTACAGAATCTATGAAAAGAGCACATTAATAAGATTGATGCTTTGATAATGAACTCAGAAAATTCAAAACATCATGAACAACTTTATGGTTCACATTCCTCACATCATTATAACGGGAAAAATGTTCCCCTCTTCGCTAGGTTTAATAGACGAACAAATTAAATTTAAAAGGCAATATTGGATTTTACTTCTGCTTTTACAATAGCTCAAACCTTTGCTCCTATTTTGGGATATATTGAAAAGAAATGATTCTAGTGTTATTAAATTGGGTGGGATTAACTTTGAAATGGCCAGGAAAGAAAGTACAATCAATTGTACTGTGATCAATTACGCTTGGCAGGAGATGCAATTCCTGAATCTTAAAAGCTTTTTGTTCAGCTGCCCCAGCAGAGACAGCCAACATAGTCACTTGTTACAAGGGCTGAATAAATCTGCATGTTCTCCATTCACTACTGCTTAACAAGCCTATCATTAGCAAAGTAAATCATGTTTAAGTTGAACCAGTGCATTCAGCGTGTGTCAAACCTGCTTCCTTTTTGTTTTTAACTCTGTATTAACTTTTTGTAAACGGTCTACATGTATTGTCATCCAAGAATATGGATGAAGGCAGCGAGTTGTAACTGAGTACCTTTCTTGATAGGATGCCTTCAGAGCATAGATGACACCTTTGATCCATGATGGATTATTCCATCTGTTGCCACTGCACTGCACCCATCGCTAAACCGAGACCAAGAGTGCAATCTATCGGAATAGGACCAGAGTCCCGTAGAGTGTGTGTTTAGCCGCATATTTCCCAGTATTCAGAACGCCGAGAAACACCATGCTACACCTTTCGGATAGATATGGGGCTTCTGCAGGGAACGCCTAGGTGAGGCCGCACTTTGTCTCATTTTCTGCACTGAGGAACTCGGCTCTCCGGAACTCCTAAGTGCAGGATATAGGAACACCATTTTTAAATGGCATCCCAATCTCTCAAACACCCCCCCTCCCCACCCCCGACACGACCCTCACAACTCCCCAACTCATTGTAAGGGGGTCCTCAGGGCCCCCCACAATAGGTACTCCTCCGGCCGATCAAAGAACAAAGAACAAAGACAATTACAGCACAGGAACAGGCCCTTCGGCCCTCCCAGCCAGCGCTGATCCAGATCCTTTATCTAAACCTGTCTCCTATTTTCCAAGGTCTATTTCCCTCTGTTGCCGCCCATTCATATACCTGTCTAGATGCCTCTTAAATGATGCTATCGTGCCCGCCTCTACCACCTCCGCTGGTAAAGCGTTCCAGGCACCCATCACCCTCTTCGTAAAAAACTTTCCACGCACATCTCCCTTAAACTTCCCCCCTCTCACCTTGAAATCGTGACCCCCTTGTAACCGACACCCCCACTCTTGGAAAAAGCTTGTAGCTATCCACCCTGTCCATACCTCTCATAATTTTGTATACCTCAATCAGGTCCCCCCTCAACCTCCATCTTTCCAACGAAAACAATCCTAATCTACTCAACCTTTCTTCATAGCTAGCACCCTCCATACCAGGCAACATCCTGGTGAACCTCCTCTGCACCCTCTCTAAAGCATCCACATCCTTCTGGTGATGTGGTGACCAGAACTGCACGCAGTATTCCAAATGTGGCCTAACCAAAGTCCTATACAACTGTAACATGACCTGCCAACTCTTGTACTCAATACCCCGTCCGATGAAGGCAAGCATGCTGTATGCCTCCTTGACCACTCTATCAACCTGCATTGCCACCTTCAGGTACAATGGACCTGAACCCCCAGAACTCTCTGTACATCAATTTTCCCCAGGACTCTTCCATTGACCATATAGTCCGCTCTTGAATTTGATGTTCCAAAATGCATCACCTCGCATTTGCCTGGATTGAACTCCATCTGCCATTTCTCTGCCCAGCTCTCCAGTCTATCTATATTTTGGTGTATTCTCTGACAGTCCTCCTCGCTATCTACAATTCCACCAATCTTAGTATCATCTGAAAACTTGCTAATCAGACCATCTATACCTTCGTCCAGATCATTTATGTAGATCACAAACAAAAGTGGTCCGAGCACGGATCCATGTGGAACACCACTAGTCACCCTTCTCCATTTTGAGACACTCCCTTCCACCACTACTCTCTGTCTCCTGTTGCCCAGCCAGTTCTTTATCCATCTAGCTAGTACACCCTGAACCCCATACGACTTCACTTTTGCCATCAACCTGCCATGGGAAACCTTATCAAACGCCTTACTAAAGTCCATGTATATGACATCTACAGCCCTTCCCTCATCAATTAACTTTGTCACTTCCTCAAAGAATTCTATTCGGTTTGTAAGACATGACCTTCCTTGCACAAAACCATGCTGCCTATAACTGATAAGTCTATTTTCTTCCAGATATGAATAGATCCTATCCCTCAATATCTTCTCCAACAGTTTGCCTACCACTGACGTCAAGCTCACAGGTCTGTAATTCCCTGGATTTTCCCTGCTACCCTTCTTAAACAAAGGGACAACATTAGCAATTCTCCAGTCCTCCGGGACCTCACCCATGCTCAAGGATGCTGCAAAGATATCTATTAAGACCCCAGCTATTTCGACCCTCGCTTCCCTCAGTAACCTGGGATAGATCCCATCCGGTCCTGGGGACTTGTCCACCTTAATGTCTTCTAAAATACCCAAAACTTCCACTTTCCGTATGACAACTTGACCTAGAGTATTTAAACATCCATCCCTCGCCTTCACATCCGCCTTGTCCCTCTCCTTTGTGAATACCGATGCAAAGTACTCATTAAGAATCTCACCCATTTCCTCCGAGTCCACGCATAAATTCCCTCTCTTGTCTTTGAGTGGGCCAATCCTTTCCCTAGTTACCCTCTTGCTCCTTACATACGAATAAAAGGTTTTGGGATTTTCCTTAACCCTGTTAGCCAAAAATATTTCATGACCCCTTTTAGCCCTTTTTATTGCGCGTTTGAGATTCGTCCTACTTTCCCGATATTCCTCCAAAGCTTCATCAGTTTTGAGTCGCCTCGATCTTACATATGCTTCCTTTTTCATCTGAGCTAGTCTCACAATTTCACCCGTCATCCATGGTTCCCTAATCTTGCCATTCTATCTCTCATTTTCACAGGAACATGTCTGTCCTGCACTCTAATCAACCTTTCCTTAAAAGACTCCCACATTACCCTTAAACAGCTGCTCCCAATCCACATTCCCTAGCTCCTGCCGAATTTTGTTATACTCTGCCTTTCCCCAATTTAGCACTCTTCCTTTCGGACCACTCTTGTCCTTGTCCATGAGTATTCTAAAACTTACGGAATTGTGATCGCTATTCCCAAAGTAATCACCGACAGAAACATCAACCACCTGGCCGGGATCATTCCCCACTACCAGGTCCAGTATGGCCCCTTCCCGAGTTGGACTATTTACATACTGCTCTAAAAAAACTCTCCTGCATGCTCCTTACAAACTGCTCCATCTACGCCTCCAACACTACACGAATCCCATTTAAATGTTGGGGAAGTTAAAATCTCCCTTCACAACCACCCTATTGCTCCTACATTTTTCTATAATCTGTCTGCATATTTGTACCTCTACTTCATGCTCACTTTTGGGAGGCCTGTAGTAAAGTCCCAACAATGTTACTGCACCCTTCCTATTTCTTAGCTCCACCGATATTGCCTCAGTGCTCGAATCCTCTATCGTGCCCTCCTTAATCACAGCTGTGATATCATCTCTGATGAGTAATGCAACTCCTCCACCCCTTCTACCTCCCTGTCTATCCCTCCTGAAGCATTTGCTGATGACACGAAGGTCGGTGGAGTTGTGGATATAGGATGTTATAGGATACAGAGGGACATAGATAAGCTGCAGAGCTGGGCTGAGAGGTGGCAGATGGAGTTTAATGCGAAAAAGTGTGAGGTGGTTCACTTTGGAAGGAGTAACAGGAATGCAGAGGACTGGGCTAATGGCAAGATTCTTGGTAGTTTAGATGAAGAGAGATCTCGGCATCCAGGTACATAAATCCCTGAAAGTTGCCAGCCAGGTTAATAGGGCTGTTAAGAAGGCATATGGTGTGCTAGCCTTTATCAGTAGGGGGATTGAGTTTCGGAACCACAAGGTCATGCTGCAGCTGTACATAACTCTGGCACGGCCGTTCCTGGAGTACTGCGTGCAGTTCTGGTCACCACATTATAGGAAGGATGTGGGAGCTTTGGAAAGGGTTCAGAGGATATTTACAAGGATGTTGCCTGGTATGGAGGGAAGGTCTTACGAGGAAAGGCTCAGGGACTTGAGGTTGTTTTCGTTAGAGAGGAGAAGGCTGAGAGGTGTCTTAATAGAGACATATAAGATAGTCAGAGGGTTAGATAGGGTGAACAGTGAGAGTCTCTTTCCTCGGATGGTGATGGCCAACACGAGGGGACATAGCTTTAAATTGAGGGGTGGTAGATATAGGGTAGATGTCAGAGGCAGTTTCTTTACTCAGAGAGTAGTAGGGGTGTGGAACGCCCTGCCTGCAACAGTAGTAGACTCGCCAACTTTAAGGGCATTTAAGTGGTCACTGGATAGACATATGGATGAAAATGGAATAGTGTAGGTCAGATAGGCTTCAGATGGTTTCACAGGTCGGCGCAACATCGAGGGCCGAAGGGCCCGTACTGCGCTGTAATGTTCTATACCCTGGGATATTCAGTTGCCAATCCTGCTCTTCCCTCAACCAAGTCTCAGTAATACCAATAACATCATATTCCCAGGTACTGATCCAAGCCCTAAGTTCATCTGCCTTACCGGCTACACTTCTCGAATTAAAACAAATGCACGACAGACCTCCTATCCCTTTGCGTTCATCATCTCTTCCCTGTCGACTCTGCCCCTTAGTCACATGGAGTTTATTATCTCGTACCTTACCGGCTTTAGTTGCTGCTTCTTTACTGACCTCTAACTTCCTAATCTGGTTCCCATCCCCCTGCCACATTAGTTTAAAACCTCCCCAACAGTGTTGGCAAAAGCACCCCCTAGGACATTGGTTCCAGTCCTGCCCAGGTGTAGACCATCCGGTTTGTAATAGTCCCACCACCCCCAGAACCGGTTCCAATGTCCCAAAAATCTGAACCCCTCCCTCCTGCACCATCTCTCAAGCCACGTATTCATACTGACTATTCTTGAATTTCTATTCTGACTGTCCCGTGGCACTGGTAGCAATCCTGAGATTACTACCTTTGATGTCCTACTTTTTAACTTATCTCCTAACTCCCTAAATTCTGATTGTAGGACCTCATCTTTTTTTTACCTATATCGTTGGTGCCTATATGCACCATGACAACTGGCTGTTCACCCTCCCCCTTTAGTATGTCCTGCAGCCGATCGGAGACATCCCTGACCCGAGCACCCGGGAGGCAACATGCCATTCGGGAGTCTCGTTTTCGACCACAGAAACGCCTGTCTACTCCCCTTACAATTGAATCCCCTATGACTATAGCCCTGCCAGTCTTTTTCCCACCCTTCTGTGCAGCAGAGCCAGCCACGGTGCCATGAGCCTGGCTACTACTGCCTTCCGCTGGTGAGCCATCTCCCCCAACAGTATCCAAAACGGTATACCTGTTTTGGAGGGAGATGACCGCAGGGGACACCTGCACTGCCTTCCTGCTCTTTCTCTGCCTTTTGGTCACCCATTCCCTGTCTACCTCACCAATCCTAATCTGCGGTGTGACCAACTCACTGAACGTGCTATCCACAACCTCCTCAGCATCGCGGATGTTCCAAAGTGAGTCCATCCGCAGCTCCAGAGCCATCATGCGGTCTAATAGGCGCTGCAGCTGGACACACTTCACACACATGAAGGAGTCAGGGACATCAGCCACGTCCCTAAGCTCCCACATTGAGCACGAGGAGCATAACACGGGTCTAGGATCTCCTGCCATTTTTACCCTTTACCTTAACTGACTACAAACTATACTATCAAATAATTAATAAGTGAAAGGAACAAAGATTTTACTTACCAATCACAATACTTACCAACACACGAAGCATAGGAAAAATTCCAGCTTGGCACATTAGCAGTGCCAGCCTGGCAGTGCCCCTACCAGCTGGCAGCACCACCTGGGCACCTTGGCAGTGCCAGCCTGGCACCCAAGTGACAGCACCAGGATGGCACTGCCAAGGTGCCCAGGTGGCACCAGCAGTGCCAGGGTACCATCCTGCCCAGATGGCAAGCACTTGGGGGGCTTCCAATTCCCCAGGGGACACCACCCCATGAGTGCTGTTTCATCTGGTCCCCATTTATGGAGACCAGCACTGAACAGCACTTACCTGAAATCTCCAAGGTGATGGGGTTTGACCCTTCACCTTGGTAGATCGTGGGAATGCATTTTAGAGTGAGACTAGCTGCCTGACTCTAATATGCAGATTTGCCAAAAAGTGATCTTCCTACAATGGCCGTTAGATCTTGCGATATGTGGTGAGCTGGAAGATCCAGAAGAGGGAACTCCTGACATCTACCTGCTGTGTTACACTGCGCTGCGCCAAACTGCTTTTCACGCGTAATGCAGCCGGTAGATGTGCCCCAAACCTCTGGAGAAAAATCCAGTAATTAGGACTGATTGTACTATGATCCTTCTTCACCCCCATCTCAAACATATTACTGCCAATAGCAATTTTAGGATTGTGGGCAAAGTTTAAGGAGAGAGATTAAAGCTGGAGCCATGGACGGCATTGGCTGAAAACATGCAGGCAGCCCTTGTCAACAAGGGCTCAAATTGGAAATCAACTTGAGCTGCAGATTCTACCTGAATCCTCAAAGCAGATTTTTTTTAATACTAAGCCATATAGGGGTAGGGTTTGTGGAGAGACTGGGGTGAACTTTGTTGATGGCCTTGTTATGCTTCCAAAGGGGAACTGGTATGGATTTTTGGCTTTGGTTAGCAAAGGTGCAACTCAGCACTTAAATTTAATGTGTCCCATTGTGGAATGCAATGTCCTAATCTCTACAGGCTGGTTTTGATATCTTTAATGCAGTTTTATAGTAAAAAGAAAGATTTGTATTCAAGTCATTCATTTTTGCCTCCCTCCTTCTACATAAGATGATGGGCATGCAGCAAATTAAATCCTTGAGGATGGGTAGCTTCATACTTTTCCTTGTAGTGATCTCTGTATGTGCATGTACACAAGGGGTTAATGTGTAATCAGTAGCAACAGATGATCAATAGAGGGCCGGTCCAACAGAGGTATAAAAGCAACCACCTTGTGTCTCTCTCCCTCTCTTTTGGATGTACTGTGACCAGGACAGGAGTATCAGATTAGCTCATATGGTTAGTGTAGTTACACAAAGTTACTGTAGTTAGATCTTGTTAACCTTATTGCTAGTATCAATGTTAAAGTAAAGAACTCACGCAATTATTGTTATAGTTACTCAATAAACCTTTTGTTACTACTGGGCGAGTTTCAGTCTTCTTCATCGAGATTCAGAAGACTTCATCAGCAACCAAGGTTTGAGTAACACATATTACACTCCGTATGATATCAAAACACACAAAGAAGTGTAATAAAAGATGATGCAGGAATGTAATAAAAGAAGATACCAGGTCTGTTGGCTTTAAAAGCACTATTCGGTAAGACAAAAAGAAAGAAAACAAAGTACCGACTGCTCGACTTTGGAAGACTTCGCAGCATATGGATCCTCGACGACTAACTGATTCGATGGAACTCGTTGGTGCTCCATGGCAGCTGGAAACAACCGGTAATTTAAGTTATAACTGGAAAATGTTTGAACTGATGTTCCAAATATTTATCGCAGCTAATTATTTGAGAACAGCCTCTGACGCAATGAAATATCTCGGCTACTTGCAACAGCAGGACATGAAGCTAGAGAAATCTAGAATTGTTTTAATTGCTTAGAAGGTGAAGACAACACCAAATTAGAAATAATACTCAAGAAATTTTAAAATCACTGTAACACCAGTAACAATGTTGCTTTAAGACATTCAATGCTCGGAGACTAAATTGCACAGGGAGTGATGTGAAACTCAAACAACCATTATCAGACAGAAAGGTTTAACTCTAGAAATTGCGATTTAACAGTGCATAGTGCATGAACAGAAAAAAAAAATCAATACTTTGAGTCTTAACAAACAAAGAATCAGTATCTAGAAAACAAAATCCGAAAAATGGCGCAAATACTCACCACGAGGCAGAGGCAGTGTTGAAACTTAAGAAGATGGATGTTCTGAGTGGCAGCCATCTTGCAAGTGTGCAGTTTGACCAGTCTGCCCATGTGCACTCCCCTAAAAGACTCAAACGGGCAAAACAGTGTTTCGCGAATGCGTGAGAGGCAGCACATGCGCAGTTGCAAAAAGAGTGCACATTAAAGGAAAATCAGTTTGCGCATGCACAATCGATTCCTACGCATAACGTCACAACCATCATGACATCAGAAGACTCAGGCCACTCCCACTTCAAGGGGAAATGCTCGAAAATTGAAAAGAAGAGTTTTAAAGTTACAAAACTCTTTTTTTTTACCTCGAAAGACAGAACAATGCCTGAACTACCAGCAATTGAAAATAACCACCACAGCACCCTGAAACAAGCAGTTTACATCACCCAAAGTGAAGAGCTCGATGACAAATCCGAAACCAGAGAAGATGATTTGTTCATTGAAGATAAAGAGCACAATAACAAATCCTAAATCGCGTGGGCAGCATGGTAGCATAGTGGTTAGCATAAATGCTTCACAGCTCCAGGGTCCCAGGTTCGATTCTCGGCTGGGTCACTGTCTTTGCGGAGTCTGCACGTCCTCCCTGTGTGTGCGTGGGTTTCCTCCGGGTGCTCCGGTTTCTTCCCACAGTCCAAAGATGTGCGGCTTAGGTGGATTGGCCATGATAAATTGCCCGTAGTGTCCTAAAAAAGTAAGGTAAGGGGGGGAGTTGTTGGGTTCCGGGTATAGGGTGGATACGTGGGTTTGAGTAGGGTGATCATGGCTCGGCCAAAGATGAGGGCCAAAGGGCCTGTTCTGTGCTGTACTGTTCTATGTTCTATGTAAACTAAAAGAGATGATTTGTATATTGAAGAATACTATTCAAACATGGCTGAGCTATTCGGATATGTTGAAACACATCAGCAACACAGTTGAAAAGCTCAACACGACTCTACTCATCAATTCAGGATGGTGAGTAACTCCAAAGTGAATTTCCAGGTGGTGGTCCAGACTATGAGAAAGCCCGTGAAACAGCCGATGATGTCACAGACTATCAGTGACTAAACTCTTCATGTGACCATTGCAACAAAACAACAGCAACCCACATACATAACTTCCCTTTTCCTTTACTTCTACGGTCCAACACAACAAATAACTCTTGTATTGTTACATAGCCATTAAAACATATGCACAAGGCATTAAATCATTATACAGTAATAATACAGTTAATAGAAAGAAATCCGGTGGGCGTCTCTTCTGCACTGGTTTCCTGCACACTTCAGGGATTTGGTTGTTCTTTATAATATGAAAATGAAAATCGCTTATTGTCACGAGTAGGCTTCAGTGAAGTTACTGTGAAAAGCCCCTAGTCGCCACATTCCGGCGCCTGTTCGGGAAGGCTGTTACGGGATGTCTCTACCCTGGAAGACATTACAGTCTATTTTGCAGAAGGAAGACTAGTAGCAGCAGGGGACTCTTTGGCAGTCTCTGTTTCTACTTATTGACCAGAAGTTGCAGTCACACAATCTGGTAGTATGGATTACCTCTGAGGTCATTCTGGCATACATGGTACTGCCACATTGCTGCGTGTAGATAACAATTGATCTGCGTGTCGTCTCCACACTAACTCAACTTCAGCTTGGATTGTATAGGAGATGGGGCCAGTACAGTTGCAGGAACCCACTTCTCACTAGTGGTATAGCTGCGTGCCTACACTTGCTCTTCTTGTTTAAACAGGCGTCTTCTCGAATTATCTTCTCTCTCATGATCTACGGCTGCTGATTGCGTTCAACTACCTCTTGATGTCTCCTGCAGTAAGAGTAGATCAAATGTAGTTCTCAGCTTCCTCTTCATTAGCAGTAAAGCTGGAAAACTCTGTGTAGTCGCATGAGTGGTGTTGCGACACATTACCAAGAAACCGTTTATGTAGCGATGCAATGAAACGTGACCCTTGAAAACTTTCAGTGCATGCTTCAAGGACTGGACAAACCTTTTGGCTAAATCGTTTATAGATGGGTGGTGAGGTGCTGATGTTATCTGTTGGCTACCATTCATCTTTCAATAGTTCTCAAACTCCTGAGCTGTGAACTGTGTACCATTAACCTCATAGGAATGTGCAGATAATATTAAAGAATATCATTGAAGTCTACTTTATACCAATGAAGGATTACCTTTACGTGACACAAAAACAACTGTTAAGAGCCTGTGGTCCATCAACAATATGAAGTGATGAACACAGAGGTATTGGTGAAAGTTTCTCACACCAAAAATAATACTTAGTGCCTCCTTCTCCAACTGAGCATAGTTTGTTTCAGCACTTTTTAAGGTACATGACACAAAAACTGTTGGTCTTTCTTCCCCTGATGGTAGTATTTGTGACATCACCATTCCAACTCCAAATGGCGAACAATCACAGGGAAGAGCAACTTTGGGTTGAAATGTACCAATTTCAGTGTTTCTTTAACTGACTGATATGCTTTTTAACATTTGGTGTCCATTTCAGAGCTTGTTTTATGCACAACAAAGTTTAAGTAGTTTAAGTAGAGTTGCTAGATTCAAGACAAATTTTCCATAGCAGTTAATTAACCCGAGGAACAATCTTAACTGTGTTACATTTATTGCCCGAGGGGTTGCCATTATAGCCTTCATCTTCTTGGGTGCCTTGTGCAAACCCTATCAATCACATGGCCTAAATATTGGACTGATGTTTTGTAGCCATCTGAGGTGGCCACCTGCAAAGGACCATGGGAATTATGGCCAACCCAGGACTCAGACAGATGCAGAGCCTATGTGTATCTGAAACACAGGTAACCAGACCTGATCGAAACCCCCGCTCATTTGCATTTTAATAGCCCATTTTCCCAGGACAATAGAACTCCAATCAAGAAACCGGTACAGCCACAGACTGATTGGCGCCACTCCCCTCACTCAGAAAGCCCAACTGCCAAGGTCAATGAGCGCTGAGGACCCGCCCAGCTACCAAGGCACCCGCCCCTTTATTGGCCGAAATCGAAGACAGTGATCAGAGCCCTGTTGAACTATTGGGTCCAAGGTTATGGACTGCCCCAAAGAGTGTGAAATCCCAGAGGGATAAAAGAGGACACAACCATGTGTTCTGTCTCTCTTGGATCCGGCCTGTGCCAGCCCAATTGCAGCAGGAACAGCCAGCTAATTTCAAGACAAACGATTGCTACCTGACGGATGAGCCCAGCAGAGACAGAGCCACTTTCTTCGAACCAGCCAAGTGAAATCCCGATAAAGGCCTTATCCATTTACACAGTGCCAGTCGCCCTGAAGTTAAGTATAGGTTATTGTAGCTGATAGGTGTAGTTTAACTCGTAGTAGATATTGTGTTTGCATGTTGAGATGACTTTTGTGCATGTAAATAAACTATCTTTTGAACTAACTAACTGGTTGTGTGGTCATTTGATTGATATAAGGGAAAGCCTTGTGGTTCACCGAGATAAATAAATAGAGCAACAGTTTGAAAGAAGCCACACATATAGTTCCTCACACCAAGACCATGCATCTGAAGGCTTCTAAGTTAGGTAAGTGTTGCTGTTCATTGGTGTCAGTAATTAGTATATCACCAAAGTAACATTATACCTCCTATAAACCACTCAGGATCTAGTCAATCGACCATCAAAATAAATCAGATGCCGATATTATTCCAAAAAGTAATGGCTTACAGCAGAATAGCTCTTTATGTGTTATAACAGTAAGCAGGGTTGAGCTTCAGCTGCAGTATTCATTTGCAGGAAGTCTTGTGATAGGTTGATCTTTCTGAACTTGTATTCTCCTGCTTGGCTGGCAAACAAATTCTCAATCAATGGCATGCATTGATCCGTGCATTGAAGCAGATGAATGGTTGTTTTGAAAGATCCGCAAATGGGTATAGTTCTGTCTTGCTTAATTACAGGCACAATAGGGGTTGCCCAGTCACTAGTAGTGGAGGGTTCTAAAATTCCAGTATCCACATGTCTCATTAGTTCAGATTCTGCCTTTGGACAAATGGCATAGGGTACTGCTCTAATCTTGAGACTCTTAGTATGGCTGTTTTGCTTGATCTTTCCTGAACTCCAGTGTGTCCTTAAACGCACTGCTGTATTTTTCTAAGATGGTCTGTAAACCCATCTTTGAATCAACTAAGCTGTTCATAGCACTCTAGTTCAATGTTATCTTTTCCAGCCAGGAGCGGCCAAAGAGAGATGGAAAACTTCTTCAGACAACATGGAGCGGCAGCTCCTCAGTTTGCCTACTTAACTCTACTTTGACAATGATGTATACTCTTAGAGGCACCATTTCCCTTTGTGGGTCCTCAGGGTGCAATCTGCTGGCTTTCAAGATAGGTGATTCAATTTTTGTTCATAGATGGTCTCGGGGATTAAGGAGACAGCAGCCCTTAAATCGACCTCCATTTTATATGAACTACCCAAAAGCGATGTAATTCACCTTGAACTGAATGTATATTTAACTTCAATTCAATTTGGTGTGCTGAGTCTATATTGTTGTTATTATTTTTTTCTTCCACATTGTGAATTTTCTGGTTGATTTCGTTTTGTTTCTTCTTTTTGTTGTGCGCAATCTAACTGGATAAAATAAGAGTCCGCTCTGGATGGGATTAGCAGGGTCGTTTACGGTGCTCCTCAGTGAAGGAAGAAATTGCGCCGCTATTTTTAAATGGCACCCCGATCTCGCGGCCCCCTGACACGACTCCCCGATCTCCCCAATGCCCTAACTCACCTATATAGGGTCCTCAGGGCCCCACTGCCCACACCTGACATGGGTTACGGGGATAGGGTGGAAGTGACGGCTTAAGTGGGTCGGTGCAGAATCGATGGGCCGAATGGCCTCCTTCTGCACTGTATGTTCTATGTTCTATGATCCCTGGCACAGGCAAAGTGCCAGCCTAGTGGCACCACCAGGGTGCCAGGTTGGCAGTGCTAAGATGCCTGGGTGGCACCAGCAGTTCCAGAGTACCACCCTGCCTGGAGGCCGAACACCTGGGGATCCCCGATCACCTGTGAGGATACCCAAGTGCAATTCCACCTGGTCGCCGTTTGTGGGGACCAGTGCTAAAAAGGGCCCGGCTAGGGTCTCCTCGGCAAGTTCGATAGATGATAGATTGCGAAGTTTCGTGAGGCCTAACAACCGTTGGGAATTCCAGGGGCAGCCTCTCCCGGCATCTGCCAGTCGAATCCTGCCCCGATTCTGACAGGGTGCCCGGTGGTAAATTGTGCCCAATAAGTTTTCTGTTTTTCTTCAATGTTCTTTTCTGGAGAAACTGGTGGACTCCAGAAATCTCTTACTGTGTGGCCAGTTCTACCACAATTTTTGCCTTGGTTGTCCTTGCTGCAGCAATCAGCCTGTGAATGGTCTATTTTTGCACAGCTGGCTAGACTCCTGTTGCTGGCTAGACTTTCTCTGGGCAGCAGCCAGTTCATGGGTCTTTGTATCTGCTCCAAACTGAGAATTCTCCTTAACAGCAAGCTCCATCGACATGACCATCTCTAAGATTGTTTCAGACTTAAATCTCATACAGCTAGCAACTTCCTCTGATTAAGTCCTGAAAGACGTGCTGTCAGGTAATTTGGATGTTCTGAATTCTCTCTCTGTGTACCCGAACAGGCACCGAATGTGGCGACTCGGGGCTTTTCACAGTAACTTCCAATTTTCGGACTCTTCCTCAAATGGGTCCATGGCACCAGATTTTCCCACCATTTTTCAGCAATATCAAACTGCTCTCAACTTCTGTTGTATGAATGGTCAAGTGACTGTTGTTGAATAAGTCAATTGAAACAGTTAATGTTTCCAGAATTTTGTTCTCTACCCCATTCTATCTCCGTGTCTTACTCTAATGTACATGGCATCTTTTGCAGCCTGAACTTGTTATGGCTGACAATGACAAGAAGTTAAAATCAATGCAATGAGCAATGAAATTATTGATGTTGATTCCAACCACACAGAAACACTATTAAAAGTAGGAAGATCAATAAAACTCAATCTGTTTGTTCATTAAGGAAACTTGAGGTTCAAGAGTTTTATTCTTCTTCTTGCAAATAACCTATTATTCTGATATAATTGGTGTATTTATGTAGTTTAGTGCCTGTTGATTAAGTACTGTTTGAGACTATTTTAATTTAAATAACAGCATTTCAGAATGAGGATAAAACCCTTTTGTCATGTTTTATTCAGTAAGAGCATAGTGATCAGTCTTGAATAGTGATGGGAGGACATTGCCAGTCAAGATCAATTTACTCGAATTGTATAATTGCAACATTGCCAAAAAGAATTTGCAGTGCACATTTAAAAAGATGGTGCTGTAGCCAAGCTAATGTTCATTATCTTTGTAATCTTTTTCACAAATTAAATTCCAAATTAGCAGTAAATAATTGCAGCATAATTACCACTTCTTTTATTCAGGTTCGACCTCTGTGGAGATTTGCTCAACATGGAACATGCTACTGATTCTTTTTGATGATGCAGATCATTTCTGTGCCAGAAAAATGGCATTTTCAATTAGTGGGCATGCAGAAATTAGACCAAGCTATGTTAAAAATAACAATTTTTGTCACCAATGCTCACAAGCCAGATGTTTCTTCAGATCGAATATAATTCAGGATTACAGCATTTTAAAAACACAGAACAGTTTAATGCCTTTTTTATAGATTGATAAATAGTTAAATTAATGATAGAACAATAGAACATTACAGCGCAGTACAGGCCCATCGGTCCTCAATGTTGCGCCGACCTGTGAAACTACTCTAAAGCCCACCTACACTATTCCCTTATCGTCCATATGTTTGTCCAAAGATCATTTAAATGCCCTTAATGTTGGTGAGTCCACTACTGTTGCAGGCAGGGCATTCCACACCCTTACTACTCTCTGAGTAAAGAAACTGCCTCTGACATCTGTCCTATATCTATCTCCCCTCAATTTAAAGCTATGTCCCCTCGTGCTAGCCATCACCATCCGAGGAAAAAGACTCTCACTGTTCACCCTATCTAATCCTCTGATCATCTTGTATGCCTCAATTAAGTCACCTCTTAACCTTCTTCTCTCTAACGAAAACACCCTCAAGTCCCTCAGCCTTTCATAGAACATAGAACAGTACAGCACAGAACAGGCCCTTCGGCCCTCAATGTTGTGCCGAGCCATGATCACCCTACTCAAACCTACGTATCCACCCTATACCCGTAACCCAACAACCCCCCCCTTAACCTTACTTTTATTAGGACACTACGGGCAATTTAGCATGGCCAATCCACCTAACCCGCACATCTTTGGACTGTGGGAGGAAACCGGAGCACCCGGAGGAAACCCACGCACACAGGGGGAGGACGTGCAGACTCCACACAGACAGTGACCCAGCCGGGAATCGAACCTGGGACCCTGGAGCTGTGAAGCATTTATGCTAACCACCATGCTACCCTGCTGCCCATAAGATCTTCCTCATAAGATCTTCTCGCCATACCAGGTAACATCCTGGTAAATCTCCTCTGCATCCTTTCCAATGCTTCCACATCCTTCCTATAATGCGGCAACCAGAACTGCACGCTATACTCCAAATGTGGCTGCCCCAGAGTTTTGTACAGCTGCAACGTGATCTCATGGCTCCGAAACTCAATTCCTCTACCAATAAAAGCTAACACACACACCGTACGCCTTCTTAACAACCCTATCAACCTGGGTGGCAACTTTCAGGGATCTATGTACATGGACACCGAGATCTCTCTGCTCATCCACACTACCAAGAATCTTACCATTAGCCCAGTACTCTGTCTTCCTGTTATTCCTTCTAAAATGAATCACCTGACACTTTTCTGCATTAAACTCCATTTGCCACTTCTCAGCCCAGCTCTGCAGCGTATCCATGTCCCTCTGTAACTTGTAACATCCTTCCGCACTGTCCACAACTCCACCGACGTTAGTGTCATCTGCAAATTTACTCACCCATCCTTCCACGTCCTCCTCCAGGTCATTTATAAAAATGACAAACAGCAGTGGCCCCAAAACAGATCCTTGTAGTACACCACTACTAACTGAACTCCAGGCTGAACATTTGCCATCAACCATCACCCTCTGTCTTCTTACAACGAGCCAATTTCTGATCCAAACCGCTGAGGCACGACCTACCCTTCACAAAACCGTGTTAACTATCCCTAATCAAATCATTCCTTTCCAGATGATTGTACATCCTATCTCTTATAATCCTTTCCAAGACTTCGCCCACAACAGAAGTAAGGCTCACTGGTCTATAGTTACCGAGGTTATCTCTACTCCCCTTCTTGAACAACGGGACAACATTTGCTATCCTCCAGTCTTCTGGCACTTTTCCTGTGGACAATGACGACATAAAGATCAATGCCAATGGCTCTGCAATCTCCCCCCCTAGCTTCCCAGAGAATCGTAGGATAAATCCCATCTAGCCCAGGTGATTTATCTATTTTCACAGTTTCCAGAATTGCTAACACCTCCTCCTTATGAACCTCAATCCTGTCTGGTCTAGTAGCCTGTATCTCAGTATTCTCCTTGACAACATTGTCTTTTTCCTGTGCAAATACTGATGAAAAATATTCATTTAGCGCCTCTCCTATGTCCTCGGACTCCACGCACAACTTCCCACTACTGTCCTTGACTGGCCCTACTCTTATTCTAGTCATTCTTTTATTCCTGACATACCTGTAGAAAGCTTTAAGGTTTTCCTTGATCCTACCTGCCAAGGACTTCTCATGTCCTCTCCTGACTCTTCTTAGCTCTCTCTTTAGGTCCTTCCTAGCTAACTTGTAACTCTCAAGCGCCCTAACTGAAGCTTCACATCTCATCTTTACATAAACCTCCTTCTTCTTCTTGACAAGTGATTCAACTACTTTAGTAAACCACGGTTCCCTCGCTCGACCACTTCCTCTCTGCCTGACAGGTGCATACTTATCAAGGACATGCAGTAGCTGTTCTTTGAACAAGCACCACATTTCAATTGTGCCCATCCACTGCAGATTCCTTCCTCATCCTATGCATCCTAAGTCTTGCCTAATCGTATCATAATTGCCTTTCCCCAGCTATAACTCTTGCCCTGCAGTATATATCTATCCCTTTCCATCGCTAAATTAAACATAACCAAATTGTGATCACTCTTACCTACCTCCAAATCTCAGGGGCTCCCAGGTCTGGTTTAGCACACTGGGCTAAATCGCTGGCTTTTAAAGCGGACCAAGGCAGGCCAGCAGCACGGTTCAATTCCCATACCAGCCTCCCTGAACAGGCGCCGGAATGTGGCGACTAGGGGCTTTTCACAGTAACTTCATTCAAGTCTACTCCTGACAATAAGCGATTTTCATTACATTTCATTTCATTTTTTCATCTAGCCTTGTTCATTACCCAGTAGCAAATCCAATGTGGTCTCGCCTCTTGTTGGCCGATCTACAAACCCTCCTGCACACATTGGACAAAACTTGGACATTTGTTCTAGCTCTAAGATTCCACCCTAGCTTCCTGAATACCTGCCTTACATCCAATCCCTTTTCTACCTACGTTGTTGGTGCCTATTTGGAACACGACTTGAGGCTGCTCCCCCTCCCCCTTACGGATCCCGAAAACACGATCCGAGACATCACGAACCCTGGCACCTGGGAGGCAACACACCAACTGCGAGTCTCTCTCGTTCACACAGAATCTCCTATCTGTCTCCCTAACTATGGAGTCCCCAATGACGAATGCTCTATTCCTCTTCTCCCTTCCTTTCTGAGCAACATGGACAGACTCTATGCCAGAGACTTGTACCCCATGGCTTACCCCTGGTAAGTCATACCCCCCACCAGTATCCAAAGCAGTATACTTGTTACTTAGGGGAATGACCACAGGGGATCCCTGTACTGACTGCTTCCTCCCAGCCCCTCTCACCTTCAACCATCTATCTTCATTCTTCGGAGTAACTCCATCCCTGAAGCTTCTATCTATGACCACCTCTGCCTCCCGAATGATCCAAAGTTCATCCAACTCCAGCTCCAGTTCCCTAACACGGTTTCTGAGGAGCTGGAGGTGGGTGCACTTCCCACAGGTGAAATCAGCAGGGACACTGACGGCGTCCTTCACCTCAAACATTCTGCAGGAGGAACATTGCACTGCCTTCCCTGCCACCCCCTCTATATAAAGCAAGAAAAAGAAAGGAAGATCTTACCTGATATTCACTCTGCCCCTTAGGTGAGAGGAGGTGGCTCCTCTCCCGCTTTTAAATCTCCGGCTCCTCTCCCGTGCTTTTAAATCTCCAACTCAAAGAAGAACAAAGGAAATTACAGCTCAGGAACAGGCCCTTCGGCCCTCCCAGCCTGCGCCGATCCAGATCCTTTATCTAAACCTGTCTCCTATTTTCCAAGGTCTACTTCCCTCTGTTCCTGCCCATTCATATATCTGTCTAGATGCCTCTTAAATGATGCTATCGTGCCCGCCTCTACCACCTCTGCTGGTAAAGCGTTCCAGGCACCCACCACCCTCTGCGTATAAACTTTCCACGCACATCTCCCTTAAACTTTCCCCCTCTCACCTTGAAACTCCTCTCCTCCTCTCCCGCTTTTAAATCTCCGGCTCCTCTCCCGCTCTTAAATCTCCGGCTCCTCTCCCTCTTTTAAATCTCCGGCTCCTCTCTCGCTTTTAAATCTCCAGCTCCTCTCCTGCGCTTTTAAATCTCCACGTCATAAGAACATAATAAGAACATTAGAACTCGGAGCAGGAGTAGGCCCCTCGAGCCTGCTCCGCCATTCAATGAGATCATGGCTGATCTTTTTTGGACTCAGCTCCACTTTCCGGCCAGAACACTATAACCCTTAATCCCTTTATTCTTCAAACAACTATCTATCTTTACCTTAAAAACATTTAATGAAGGAGGCTCAACTGCTTCACTGGGCAGGAAATTCCATAGATATTCACTGGGCAAGGAATTCCATAGAATTCCTTACTTGGCTCCTCTCCAGCTCCTCTCCCGCTTTTAAATCTCCGGCTCCTCTCCCACTTCTAAATCTCCGGCTCCTCTCCCACTTTTAAATCTCCGGCTCCTCTCCCACTTCTAAATCTCCGGCTCCTCTCCCACTTCTAAATCTCCGGCTCCTCTCCCACTTCTAAATCTCCGGCTCCTCTCCCACTTTTAAATCTCCGGCTCCTCTTCCGCGCTAATGGCCCGTAACTTCCTGGAAGATTCGCGACACTAAGTCCCTGGTGCTCCACACATGCGCGATGTGATGGCCCGGAAGTGCGGGCGTTAAGACATGCACACGAAAAGCATGTGGCGTTCAAACTCGCTGTAATTTTGTGTTCTGGCAGCTTGAAGCTCTGTGCTGCTGAATGAAAAATCTAGCTGCAGCACTAACGTGGGCTTCTTACCTGGATTTTTGATGAGTTTTTACGCCTTTTTATTTATTTGGAAATTTTTCAGTCAAGCAGAGGCAGGAGACATTTTTTTAGGTAGATTAAAGTTTTATATTATTAGTGCTTAGCATTAATAAACTTGTTTAAAATGCAAATAAAAAGAAAGGAAGATTTTATTTATTTTTTTATTTTGGTTTAGCACGAGGCTGTTAATTCCATTAAAGGAATTATAATTGATAGGATGCGGTGATCACTCGCTAGCGGGTATGATTGGCCACCTTTGAGCGCAGCACGGTAGCACAAGTGGATAGCATTGTAGCTTCACAGCACCAGGGTCCAAGTTCGGTTCCCCGCCGGGTCACTGTGCGGAGTTTGCATGTTCTCCCCGTAACTGCGTGGGTTTCCTCTGGTTTCCTCCCACAGTCCAAAGACGTGCAGGTTAGGGGAATTGGCCATGCTAAATTGCCCTGAGTGACCAAAAAAGGTTAGGGAGCTTATTGGGTTCCGGGGATAGGATGGAAGTGAGGGCTTAAGTGGGCCGCTGCAGACTCGATGGGCCGAATGGCCTCCTTCTGCACTGTATGTTCTATGATCTATGATTAATAAAGTGAAATAAAGTAAAATAAAGTGTTACTTTTCATGGGTTCTGTGGGTCCTTAAGTGGCTGATGAGACCAACTTGGCAGGAATTTCCAAAAGGTGGCATTGGTCCTTGGTTGCTAAGTCGCAGGTATTCCTTTCTTGGGCTCCCCTTCTGGGCCTCCTCTTCCCATTGGTTTTCTCGAAGAATTGTGACTTTTCAATCAGGAGGTTCCCCAAGTCGGTATCCTCTGAGCAAAGTCTCCCAGGCGTTGACGTCTATGTTCCGTTTCTTGAGATAAGCCTTCAAGGTATCTTTGAAGAGCTTCCGTTGCCCCCCTCTTGTTTGGGATCCTTCCTTGAGCTGGATGAAGAAGATTTGCTTTGGCACTCAGAACTCTGACCATCCTAAGCATATAGGTGGACCAGCAGAGTTAATTTTGGATGATCACAGCCTCGATACTGTGCTATTGACTCCTTCAAGGACACTGGCGTTAGCATGCCTGTCCTCCCAGCTGATTCAGAGCTAAAGTACATTTAGATTTTGCAATGTATTTTAAGCTGAGTTGTTTACAAGTCTCCCTGATGTAATGTTCCTCCTTCAAAGCCTCAGTGATTACTTCAAATGCTTCAACAAAGTTTAATGCCTTCGCTGATATTTGCAAGCTTCATGTGAGATAAAACAATATCAGAGGAGATGTGTGACACTGCACTTCAACAGCTGCTGCTTTCTGACGTTGAGCTTGTCAATTTCAATTGTCAAAACCCTCCCATTCCCCCCATCTTCCCTCCTACCCCGTTCCCTCCCTCCCCTTTACAAATAGACGTGACCCTTGTGTTTAGGTGAGAAGATATATTTTATTGCAAGAAATTTGAAAAAATTGAGGTAGTTTTATGTCATTGTTCAGCTGATAAAGTTAAACATTAAGTTAAATGTTAACTGCTTTTAAAGTTTTGTATTTGTAAAATTATTTTTGTGAATAAATGTTTTACATTAAACTTTACAAGCTTCTATAAATGTCTTACTGAAATATCAGAACACGCCATTTAATTGAGATAATTATAAATGAATAAAATAATTGAAGTAAACAACTTAGAAACATATTTTGGGCGGCACAGCAGCACAGTGGTTAGCACTGTTGCTTCATAGCGCCAGGAACCCGGGTTCAATTCCCGGCTTGGGTGACTGTGGAGGTTGCACGTTCTCGCCATGTCTGTGTGGGTTTCCTCCATGTGCTCCGGTTTCCTCCCACAAGTCCCGAAGACATGTTGTTAGGTGAATTGGACATTCAAATGGTTTTCTTCTGCACTGCAGTGATTCTGTAAACACTAATCAAAAACCAATTAGATGTTACAAGGCCTGTGGCGCTTTTAAAATCTTATGACCATAATCTAAATTAAAACATACAAGCATTTTTAAGCGTGCCACATGCAAAGTTATATGATAATACAATGCAGTTTTAACAGTTTCACAGATTTAAAACAAATAACCAAACCTATGTTCACTTATAAAATAATCACCTTTAATCATGAAAAATAAATTACTATTAAAGAATCAACAATAGCAGCAGGGTAGCATGGTGGTTAGCATAAATGCTTCACAGCTCCAGGGTCCCAGGTTCGATTCCCGGCTGGGTCACTGTCTGTGTGGAGTCTGCACGTCCTCCCCCTGTGTGCGTGGGTTTCCTCCGGGTGCTCCGGTTTCCTCCCACAGTCCAAAGATGTGCGGGTTAGGTGGATTGGCCATGCTAAATTGCCCGTAGTGTCCTAATAAAAGTAAGGTTAAGGGGGGGGTTGTTGGGTTACGGGTATAGGGTGGATACGTGGGTTTGAGTAGGGTGATCATGGCTCGGCACAACATTGAGGGCCGAAGGGCCTGTTCTGTGCTGTACTGTTCTATGTTCTATGTAATAATCGTAATGTCTGTTTAAAAGAAAGAGAAAAGAAACTTTTTTTAAAAATCTACATTCCTTTCAAGTACTTATTGAAATAGGTGCCTATTGTTTTCTATCTCAATCTACTGCATACATGCCTGCCCTTAATGGGCTTTCCCAAGCTGGTCTTCTCCTGCGCTGCACTGCTGCCAGCATAGACTGGGGCGCTGGAAACCACAGGACGTCGAAGAGAAAGGAAGGTTGGTCGCATCACTGGAGTGCAGAAAAATCTACAGATTTCACTTTGACAATCAGCAGCCTGTGGCTTCCCACCGCTAGCAGGAAGTCATGGGCCAATGATTTCGCCACATAATTTCATTATTTTAACTGTTACTTCAAGTTTGAAAAGAAGCTACCGAATAAAGCCGAATTAGATTGGAACAATACAATAGTGCATTACAAACAGGGGCAATCAAATTGACAAGAATGGTCAAGAAGATGTGCTTGTAGAATGTTTTTGTGGCAATTTCTTAGCACAGTACGTAATGGAACCGACTCAGGATAAAAATATCTTTGTTCTAGTATTGTGTAATGAAGTAGGGTTAATTAGTAATGTCACAGCAAAAGATTCGCTGGAAAATATTGATCATAATTTTTTTTAAATTTAAAGTACCCAATTCATTCCTTTTCCAATTAAAGGGCAATTTAGCATGGCCAATCCACCTGCCCAGCTCATCTTTAGGTTGTGGGGGTGAGACCCACACAGAGAAGGAAAGAATGTGCAAACTCCACATGGACAGTGACCCGGGGCCGGGATCAAACCCGGGACTTCAGTGCCGTGAGGCAACAGTGCTAACCACAACGCAACCATGCTGTCCCTAAAAATAGTGATCATAATATATGTTACATTTGAAAATGATGTATTTCACTTGTAAACAAAAATCTTAAACTTAAACAAAACAAATTGAATAGGTTGGAGGGAGAACTGGCTAAGGTTAATTGGGTAAATAGGCTAAAAAGTATGGAGGTAAATGAACAGTGGAAAACATTTAAAGAAACAGTTCAAAATGTTCAAAAAATCCATTCCATTGAAGAACAAAAACGCAGGAAGAGGGACACACATATCCATGGCTTACTCAGGAGGTTAAGGATTGTATTAGATGAATAGAAGAGGTTTACAGTGTTGCAAAAGAAAAATAGAAAATCTGAGGATCCTGAATGTTTTAGAAATCAGCAATTAATTCCAATCAATTCTTTTTTGTGCTTCACGGTGTTTGACGACCCAAATGAGCTGATCCAGCAGTGTTTTTGTCTGTCTCCTTAAATTTACATTATCTTGTTGACAACATTTTCAACAGGCTCACCTGATTCCTCCCTCAGGTCTTGAAATACATATAAATGTAGCTAGTTATTTGATTTTGGCTGTAGGTGGGTGCTCAATATTTCACAATTTTGTATGGGATTTTGCTGTAATTTTCACTCTAGCTATTGAACAATTTAATCCTTTTTCTCCTGACTTTCCTCTTCACTAGTGCATTTTAGAAAGCTAGTGAATGTCAGTCCACACTTTTGTTTGAACTTCTCAGATGTATCCACAACATTATCAGCCCCCTAATTCATTATGGGCGGGAGCTGTGATTTTAGTGCTGTGGAGTCCATTTTGGTTTTACATGATTCACTAGTATTTTTCAAATTTGATTTTTAATCTAGTGCAGTGTTGAAATTGCTTGAAATGTTCACTGTCTTCTGGTTCATGTTAGTTAGAAACAATCACACTTTAGACTCAAACTGCTGGAGCTTCATCAGAGCCTGAATTCCGTGCTTCCTCACCTGTTCGTTTTTAGGCAGCGGGAGCACGAAATTGAAGGAACAGGATTCTCTCTGGTTTCCCACCTGACCTGATCGTGCAATGATTTTATGCTGGAGCGGGCACGGTCTTGAAAGGAAGCCCACCCTTGCCCCAATTCCTAGGCTGGTGGGTGAATTGACCTTGTACGTGGGAAGTCCAAAAGTCAGCAGACTTAGATCTCAGATGGGGGGGAGGAGGGATGCTTCCATCAGAAGCCCTCTTCTGAGGTCGAGTGCATCCCCCCACTTAAGGTCCAGTGATCTCTGGGCCTCTACCCACTCCCCCTCTCGGCCTCTCCATCAGATTGGCCAGCAGCTGTCTAAGACAGAACTATCACCTGAGTGAGGGGTGGAAGTCCCGCCTTCAGTCAAGCATAAAATGGCTTTGGGTAGTCGGAGGCTTCGGGTATGCATTCCCCGCTGACTCTTTCGATGGCGGGCAGCTAGACCCACCATCCCAAACATTCAGGCCCAAGACTATTTCTTGCTGATCTCTACAAAGTTGATGGATGGTTGACTGATAATTTGTTATTCGGCACAGGACTGCACTGTGACAATTAATGTGACATCTCCAGATATATATTCAAATAATAGTTATTTCCAAGCTCATTATGAATAATACTATGGCGATAGCAGTCATCCTCTCTGAAGATACCAGGTGGCTAGGACCTTTTGCTGAGAGCCCTCTTTTCCTTCTTGCCCCTTGTTACTGCTGCAACTAATTTCCTCTCCATGCAGAACAAGAGCAGCTCCTTGCAGTTATCATTGACTAAACATTTCCTTTCACCTGGTGACACCTATAACCTGCCCCTTTAGGTAAATATCACTCTAAGCCCTGAAAGAATTTCAAGGAAAAGTATGGATGTTGTGCTGGGGAAGTATTAACAAAGATTTCTGTAAATTCTCTCGATTGCAATGTATCTCAAAAGTCTTTCTCAAACTTAGTGTAGCTAATTGAATGCAGGAAGTGAAGATTAAAAGCTGAGCAAGGCTTTAAGCTGTGCTCAAAATCCTGAACAATAACTTGTTCACACTAGCTCAGCTGCTCTGTTAGGAAAGGTTGTTAATCAACTTGATATCCAGCAAAATGCTATGCAGCCTCTTCAATGAGTGATGGCAGGCATTTTAATTGTCAATTGGCTCCTTATCAATCATCAGAGTGGCAGCTGTCCCTAAGCACAAATTTAGGATTTCAATGGCGTGGTCCTTGTGTCTGAATGGGTTGCAGCTCAAGTTCTGGATCACAGATGTTTTCAGGCGTAGTTCTAAAGCAGTGTTTTTCAAACTTTTTCTCCCAGGAACCATTTTTCATCCCACACTAGTCGACTTTGGTGACCCACGCTGGCCATCCTTCATGACACACGCTGATCCATCTTCGTGACACACGCCGACCAACATACCTTTTCGACATACACTGACTGACCTTTGTGACATACGCTGACTGATCTTCGCGATAAAACCCAACCGACCTTCATGACATTCGTCGACCGACTTTCACGACATACGCCAACCGACCTTTGCGACATATGCTGACTGACCTTCACGACAAAACCCAACCGACCTTCGCGACATACGCAGACCGACCTTTGTGACACACGCCGACCGACCTTTGTGACACACGCCGACCGACCTTTGTGACACACGCTGACCGACCTTAGCGTGTGACTGACCTTTGCATCACACGCCGACCGGCCTTTGTCACACATGCCGACCGAACTTTGCAACACACGTTGACCGACCTTTGTGACACACGCTGACTGACCTTTGCGACACACGCCATGTTTGCTTCCCTTTTAATGTGCAATGGAAACCTGCTTTGTCCTCACAATCTCGTTTGAATCTGTGCAGACCTCAGTCAGTTATTTTGTGCCATCTTCATCTTTATGCATACAGAAAATCCAACCTCGCACATATAGGCCATCGTAAAGAGCAATAGCAACAAAATGCACATTTTACCCAGGACTGGATGCTCCTGGGAGATGCTACATCAGAATGCCAGCAGCCTTGAGTGTTTTTTGGCATGTTTTTAATGTGGCGTTACAGCAGCATAGTCTTTTAATTTGGAGTCAGCCCTAAGTTAATAACTGACTCCGTGGTCTCAACCTCAAAAGAGATTTGTCACACAACACTTCTATTTCAAATTCTGAAACTTTTCTCATTTACCAGTACTTCCCTGCATATAACATATATGGGCTTTGCCTCCATATTTTCATTATCACAATTGACAAAATCATACCTCGTGAAATAATCTTTAGTTTTTTAGTGCTGTTAACCAGAGGCCCTGGACTCTTAAAACTGCCACTTCTCTGTCCTGCCCTGGACTCTCCTCTGCAGCTCTCTCCAGCAGCTTCCGTTGTGATATCATCTCCAATACATAAACGCCAATTTGAGTCTCTGACCATCTCTTACTTAAAAAAAACATTGATCTTCACAATTCACATGCCTTTCTTGACAGCAGCCACAAAATTGAAACAAGTCTGCTCCCTGCTTTGGCCCCAAATGCACGTCCCTGGACTGTTCTTTACGTCAATTCGCAGTACAAGGCACAAGACCTGCTCTCTGCTGCCACTTCTGGCTGGAAGATTCCACTCAGTCTATCTCCATTAAAAAGGCTGTAATTCTCTATGTAAAAGCTGATAACGGCTGTTTGGGAGTTCTCCCACGATTGGCACCACCACGATCGCTTCACGACCACACCGACACCTGCCCGTAACCCCCAGGTGGGGGGTCTGAATTTGAAAAACCATGGCCGGGATATTTTGAAATCCCGACCAAGTGTTGACGCCGGCGTCAAAACAGGGGGGAGCAATGCCGGCCTCAATGGGCCTCCAGGCACAGATATTCACCCCTTCCTAGGGGGCTAGAACGGTGCCAGAGTGCTGTCCGCCGCTCCGGTGCTGAAAGCCAGCATGCCATGGCCGGCGCAGGACCGCGCATGCGCGCCACAGCCGGTGCAGGACTGCGCATGCAAGCCACAGTCGGTGCAGGACTGCGCATGCGCGCCACAGCCGGTGCA
Organism: Scyliorhinus canicula; assembly: GCF_902713615.1. Lineage (NCBI taxonomy): Eukaryota > Metazoa > Chordata > Chondrichthyes > Carcharhiniformes > Scyliorhinidae > Scyliorhinus > Scyliorhinus canicula. The sequence continues at coordinate 188,793,301 of NC_052148.1, forward strand.
GGACCGTGCATGCAAGCCACAGTCGGTGCAGGACCGCGCATCGCATGCACGCCACAGCCGGTGCAGGACTGCGCATGCACGCCACAGCCGGTGCAGGACTGCGCATGCAAGCCACAGTCGGTGCAGGACTGCGCATGCGCGCCACAGCCGGTGCAGGACCGTGCATGCAAGCCACAGTCGGTGCAGGACCGCGCATCGCATGCACGCCACAGCCGGTGCAGGACTGCGCATGCGCGCCACAGCCGGTGCAGGACCGCGCATGCAAGCCACAGTTGGTGCAGGACCGCACATGCAAGCCACAGCTGGCGCAGGTCCGCGCATGCGCATGGGTTGCCGGCCCCAGGGCAACATGGCGGAGTGCTACAGGGGTCTGGCACGGAGGAACATAGGCCCCGATCGCCTGGCCTGGCCACCGTGGCGGTCCCCCCCCCGGAGTCGGAACTCCGAGGTCCTGCCGGGTAGGACCATACGTAATCCACACCGGCGGGACTCAGCCGAACACGGCGGGCACTCGGCCCGTCGAGCGCGGAGAAGCCGGGGAATCGGTGACCCGGCATCGGAGCGGCATGGCGCGAGTCTCGCCCATGTGCGGAGAATCCCGGCCCATGTTCTAAAGGATAGCATTAAATTCCCAGGAACAAACTCAAGTTCCCGTTGACAAATTGGATTGTCTTGAATTACTGTGGAGTGGAATCTGGCAGAATGGATCGCCATTCTATTTCCTGCTCCAGCCGGCTAGAGGCTACTGCCCAGAAATCAGCTGATAAGGGAAATCATCTTGTATGTCCTTCTCATGCACCTACACGCGATGCTTGTCTGTTTGCAATTGTAAGATTTGCATAGATTCAACTTATGAACTGTCCTCACTTCTGACCATATGATGGAAAGAAGATCATTGATGAAGCAGCTGAATGATGGTTGAACCTAGGACACTACCCTGAGGAACTCCTGCAGTGATGTCCTGGACCTGAGACTCCAATCACCACAACCATTTTCCTTTGTGTCAGGTATGACTCCAACCAGCAGAGTGTTTCCCCCCTGATTACCATTGATTCCAGTTTTGCTAGGGCTCCTTGATGCCAGTCAAATGCTGCCTTGCTGTCAAGGGCAGTCGCTCTCACCTCACCTCTGGAGTTCAGCTCTTTTATCCATGTCTGAACCAAGGCTGTAATGAGGTCAGGAGCTGAATGACTTTGTTGGAACCCAAAAGAGTATCAGTGAGCAGATTATTGCGAAGCAAGTGTCGCTTGATAGCACTGTTGATTACCCCGTTTCATCAATTAACTGATGCTTGAGGGTAAACTGACGGGGTGGTAATTAGCTACGTTGGATTTTTCCTGTTTTTTTGTGTACAGGACATACCCACATTACTGTACTGAAACAGCTTGGCTAGGGGCATGGCAAGTTCTGGAGCACAAGTTGTCAGTACTATTGCTGATGGACGTGGCAAGTTCTGGAGCACAAGTCAATGACCCTTAAGGCCACACGGACAGAACATTGCTAACATTGTAGCGTTCCCAAACGTGCAAGCGGTAATATATTTCACACGTGTGGCAATTAAACACCATAGGGACAGCCAGACACATGAATGAACAGAAAAAGGGACAATTTCTTCAAAGTTCAGCTTGTTTTTAACCATAGACAAAGCATAATGCAGGTGTACTTATGCTATCCTGTCAGCAGTCATGGTGCCTACGTATTGAGACACGGCCGGTGCCTGGGATGTTCTATGGACTGGAACCCTTGGATGCTTCTGGGTGACAAGGGCTCCCCCTATTTCTATGAAGAAATATTTCATAAACCCAGTCTGTAACCTGCACACTGTGTCAAGAGAAGGGATCCAATGAGAGCATGCTTCCATCAGGACCATTGAGTTGTCTATGGGCCTGCTGAAAATTAGATTCTGATGTTAGATCAGTCAGGCGGCACTCTTCAACATCACATTGCCCAAGTCTCACTTATCGCGATGGTATACTATACCTTGCACAACTCGGAACTCCAGTGACGGGAGCCCTGGCAGAGGGGAGGATCTAATGGAGCGAGGCCTATTCTCTGACAAGGAACCTGAGGATGAGTGTGATGGCGAGGGTGAGCCACACCAGCCAGCTAAACAAGCTGGTGCACAGAATGCTTTGGATGCCACAGTGTTACAACATTTGTTAATAATGTGAAAATTTTACGAGCAATTCACAGTTTGATCTCGGAGACCACCTTGGCCACCCTCACTTTTACTTGGCATCTCCCACTCTTCTATTCCAGGGCTGCCTAGGCATGAACCGATGCATAAGTACCAAATGTGGCCAATCAGAGGGGCCCACATGAGCACAAACTCTCGTAAGAACATGCAGTCAATCAAAACTAGCACATCACAAACATTAAACACTGAAGCATGCAGAGCCATAAGTGCAAAAGGAAATTACGTCGTGACACATTCCTCCTTCAATTCTGAAAGTCTGCATAGTCCAAACCAATCAAACCGCTTCCCTGCCACCTTTCCCAGTGCCTTCCAATCCCTGGTCCTCCATGCTCTATCCATCCTCTTCAGCGCTATCCTTGCAGAAGAGAACTATGCTCCATTAGAGTCTCACCACCCTGGCCCATCCTCCAACCTCACCTCACTCATGGTATAACTGCACTGATTTGATGACAAGCTCCATCACTTCCTCCTCTATAAGGGTGCAAATAGCAATGTTGCATCAGCTTTCTCTTGGAAGTTATTTTGTCTCTTCTACAAATAAAAAGGGGCATTTTAATTAGTCCACTGTGGTAGAAAACATACTTTCAATTGTCTGCCTAATGTCCTCATACCCTTCCATATAGATCCAGCCACAACTGCTTGCACACTCACCCTGGCAGATCATAAGAAGTCATCGAGCCTTTTACAGCAGTGTAACCACACCCTGTGCATGGCCCGGGGGCTGCTGTCCATTGCTGTGATCTCTTACAGCAGTGTAACCACACGCTGTGCATGGCCCGGGGGCTGCTGTCCATTGCTGTGATCTCTTACAGCAGTGTAACCACACCCTGTGCATGGCCCGGGGGCTGCTGTCCATTGCTGTGATCTCTTACAGCAGTGTAACCACATGCTGTGCATGGCCCGGGGGCTGCTGTCCATTGCTGTGATCTCTTACAGCAGTGTAACCACACCCTGTGCATGGCCCGGGGGCTGCTGTCCATTGCTGTGATCTCTTACAGCAGTGTAACCACACCCTGTGCATGGCCCTGGGGCTGCTGTCCATTGCTGTGATCTCTTACAGCAGTGTGACCACACCCTGTGCATGGCCCTGGGGCTGCTGTCCATTGCTGTGATCTCTTACAGCAGTGTAACCACACACTGTGCAGGTCCGAGGGCTACTGTCCATTGCTGTGATCTCTTACAGCAATGTAACCACGCCCTGTGCATGGCCCTGGGGCTGCTGTCCATTGCTGTGATCTCTTACAGCAGTGTAACCACACCCTGTGCATGGCCCTGGGGCTGCTGTCCATTGCTGTGATCTCTTACAGCAGTGTAACCACACCCTGTGCATGGCCCTGGGGCTGCTGTCCATTGCTGTGATCTCTTACAGCAGTGTGACCACACCCTGTGCAGGTCCGAGGGCTGCTGTCCATTGCTGTGATCTCTTACAGCAGTGTAACCACACCCTGTGCAGGTCCGAGGGCTGCTGTCCATTGCTGTGATCTCTTACAGCAATGTAACCACACGCTGCGCATGGCCCGGGGGCTGCTGTCCATTGCTGTGATCTCTTACAGCAGTGTAACCACATGCTGTGCATGGCCCTGGGGCTGCTGTCCATTGCTGTGATCTCTTACAGCAGTGTGACCACACCCTGTGCAGGTCCGAGGGCTGCTGTCCATTGCTGTGATCTCTTACAGCAGTGTAACCACACACTGTGCAGGTCCGAGGGCTACTGTCCATTGCTGTGATCTCTTACAGCAATGTAACCACGCCCTGTGCATGGCCCTGGGGCTGCTGTCCATTGCTGTGATCTCTTACAGCAATGTAACCACGCCCTGTGCAGGTCCGAGGGCTACTGTCCATTGCTGTGATCTCTTACAGCAATGCAACCACGCCCTGTGCATGGCCCTGGGGCTGCTGTCCATTGCTGTGATCCCTTACAGCAGTGTAACCACACCTTGTGCATGGCCCTGGGGCTGCTGTCCATTGCTGTCATCTCTTACAGCAATGTAACCACGCCCTGTGCATGGCCCTGGGGCTGCGGTCCATTGCTGTGATCTCTTACAGCAGTGTAACCACACCCTGTGCATGGCCCGGGGGCTGCTGTCCATTGCTGCGATCTCTTACAGCAGTGTAACCACGCCCTGTCCATGGCCCGGGGGCTCCTGTCCATTGCTGTGATCTCTTCTAGCAGTGTAACCACACGCTGTGCATGGCCCGGGGGCTGGGGGGGTTTAAACTAATTCAGCAGGGGCATGGGAACCTGGATTGTAGTTTTGGGGTACGGGAGGTTGAGAGTATAGAGGTCAGGAGCACAGATTTGACTCCGCAGGAGGGTGCCAGTGTTCAGGTAGGTGGTTTGAAGTGTGTCTACTTCAATGCCAGGAGTATACGAAATAAGGTAGGGGAACTGGCAGCATGGGTTGGTACCTGGGACTTCGATGTTGTGCCCATTTCAGAGACATGGATAGAGCAGGGACAGGAATGGTTGTTGCAGGTTCCGGGGTTTAGGTGTTTTAGTAAGCTCAGAGAAGGGGGCAAAAGAGGGGGAGGTGTGGCGCTGCTAGTCAAGGACAGTATTACGGTGGCGGAAAGGATGCTAGATGGGGACTCTTCTTCCTAGGTAGTATGGGCTGAGGTTAGAAACAGGAAAGGAGAGGTCACCCTGTTGGGAGTTTTCTATAGGCCACCTAATAGTTCTAGGGATGTAGAGGAAAGGATGGCGAAGATGATTCTGGAAAAGAGCGAAAGTAACAGGGTAGTTGTTATGGGAGACTTTAACTTTCCAAATATTGACTGGAAAAGATATAGTTCGAGTACATTAGATGGGTCGTTCTTTGTACAATGTGTGCAGGAGGGTTTCCTGACACAATATGTTGACAGGCCAACAAGAGGCGAGGCCACATTGGATTTGGTTTTGGGTAATGAACCAGGCCAGGTGTTAGATCTGGAATTAGGTGAGCACTTTGGAGACAGTGACCACAATTCGGTGACCTTTACGTTAGTGATGGAAAGGGATAAGTATACCCCGCAGGGCAAGAGTTATAGCTGGGGGAAGGGCAATTATGATGCCATTAGACATGACTTAGGATGTGTAGGTTGGAGAAGTAGGCTGCAAGGGTTGGGCACACTGGATATGTGGAGCTTGTTCAAGGATCAGCTATTGCGTGTTCTTGATAAGTACGTACCAGTCAGGCGGGGAGGAAGGGGTAGAGCGAGGGAACCGTGGTTTACCAAAGAAGTGGAATCTCTTGTTAAGAGGAAGAAGGAGGCCTGTGTGAAGATGAGGCGTGAAGTTTCAGTTGGGGCGCTTGATAGTTACAAGGAAGCGAGGAAGGATCTAAAGAGAGAGCTAAGACAAGCAAGGAGGGGACATGAGAAGTCTTTGGCAGGTAGGATCAAGGAAAACCCAAAAGCTTTCTATAGGTATGTCAGGAACAAAAGAATGACTAGGGTAAGAGTAGGGCCAGTCAAGGACAGTGGTGGGAAGTAGTGTGTGGAGGCTGAGGAGATAAGCGAGATACTAAATGAATACTTTTCGTCAGTATTCACTCAGGAAAAAGATAATGTTGTGGAGGAGAATGCTGAGACCCAGGCTATTAGAATAGATGGCATTGAGGTGTGAAGGGAAGAAGTGTTGGCAATTCTGGACAAGGTGAAAATAGATAAGTCCCCGGGGCCTGATGGGATTTATCCTAGGATTCTCTGGGAATCCAGGGAAGAGATTGCTGAGCCTTTGGCTTTGATTTTTATGTCATCATTGGCTAGCGGAATAGTGCCTTAGGACTGGAGGATAGCAAATGTGGTCCCTTTGTTCAAGAAGGGGAGTAGAGATAACCCCGGTAACTATAGGCCGGTGAGCCTCACGTCTGTTGTGGGTAAAGTCTTGGAGAGGATTATAAGAGATACGATTTATAATCATCTAGATAGGAATAATATGATTAGGGATAGTCAGCATGGTTTTGTGAAGGGTAGGTCATGCCTCACAAACCTTACCGAGTTCTTTGAGAAGGTGACTGAACAGGTAGACGAGGGTAGAGCAGTTGATGTGGTGTACATGGATTTCAGTAAAGCGTTTGATAAGGTTCCCCACGGTCGGCTATTGCAGAAAATACGGAGGCTGGGGATTGAGGGTGATTTAGAGATGTGGATCAGAAATTGGCTAGTTGAAAGAAGTCAGAGGGTGGTGGTTGATGGCAAATGTTCAGAATGGAGTTCAGTTACGAGTGGCGTACCACAAGGATCTGTTCTGGGGCCGTTGCTGTTTGTCATTTTTATAAATGACCTAGAGGAGGGCACAGAAGGTTAGGTGAGTAAATTTGCAGATGGGTAGGGGCAGCAGGTTAGCATGGTGGTTAGCATAGATGCTTCACAGCTCCAGGGTCCCAGGTTCGATTCCCGGCTGGGTCACTGTCTGTGTGGAGTCTGCACGTCCTCCCCCTGTGTGCGTGGGTTTCCTCCGGGTGCTCCGGTTTCCTCCCACAGTCCAAAGATGTGCGGGTTAGGTGGATTGGCCATGCTAAATTGCCCGTAGTGTCCTAATAAAAGTAAGGTTAAGGGGGGGGGGTTGTTGGGTTATGGGTATAGGGTGGATACATGGGTTTGAGTAGGGTGATCATGGCTCGGCACAACATTGAGGGCCGAAGGGCCTGTTCTGTGCTGTACTGTTCTATGTTCTATGTTCTATGACACAAAAGTCGGTGGAGTTGTAGACAGTGTGGAAGGATGTTGCAGGTTACAGAGGGACATAAATAAGCTGCAGAGCTGGGCTGAGAGGTGGCAAATGGAGTTTAATGTAGAGAAGTGTGAGGTGATTCACTTTGGAAAGAATAACAGGAATGCAGAATATTTGGCTAATGGTAAAATTCTTAGCAGTGTGGATGAGCAGAGGGATCTCGGTGTCCATGTACTTAGATCCCTGAAAGTTGCCACCCAGGTTGATAGGGTTGTGAAGAAGGTCTATGGTGTGTTGGCCTTTATTGGTAGAGGGATTGAGTTCCGGAGCCATGAGGTCATGTTGCAGCTGTACAAAACTCTGGTACGGCCGCATATGGAGTATTGCGTACAGTTCTGGTCGCCTCATTATAGGAAGGACGTGGAAGCTTTGGAACGGGTGCAGAGGAGATTTACCAGGATGTTGCCTGGTATGGAGGGAAAATCTTATGAGGAAAGGCTGATGGACTTGAGGTTGTTTTCATTAGAGAGAAGAAGGTTAAGAGGTGACTTAATAGAGGCATACAAAATGATCAGAGGGTTAGATAGGGTGGACAGTGAGAGCCTTCTCCCGAGGATGGAGGTGGCTAGCACGAGGGGACATAGCTTTAAATTGAGGGGAGATAGATATAGGACAGATGTCAGAGGTAGGTTCTTTACTCAGAGAGTAGTAAGGGCGTGGAATGCCCTGCCTACAACAGTAGTGGACTCGCCAACACTAAACGCATTCAAATGGTCATTGGATAGGCATATGGACGATAAGGGAATAGTGTAGATGGGCTTTAGATTGGTTTCACAGGTCGGCGCAACATCGAGGGCCGAAGGGCCTGTACTGCGCTGTATCGTTCTATGTTCTATGCTGTCCATTGCTGTGATCTCTTACAGCAGTGTGACCACACCCTGTCCATGGCCCGGGGGCTGCTGTCCATTGCTGTGATCTCTTACAGCAGTGTAACCACACCCTGTGCATGGCACGGGGGCTGCTGTCCATTGCTGTGATCTCTTACAGCAATGTAACCACACGCTGTGCATGGCCCGGGGGCTGCTGTCCATTGCTGTGATCTCTTACAGCAGTGTAACCACACCCTGTGCATGGCCCTGGGGCTGCTGTCCATTGCTATGATCTCTTACAGCAGTGTGACCACACCCTGTGCAGGTCCGAGGGCTGCTGTCCATTGCTGTGATCTCTTACACCAGTGTGACCACACCCTGTGCAGGTCCGAGGGCTGCTGTCCATTGCTGTGATCTCTTACAGCAGTGTGACCACACCCTGTGCATGGCCCTGGGGCTGCTGTCCATTGCTGTGATCTCTTACAGCAATGTAACCACACCCTGTGCATGGCCCGGGGGCTGCTGTCCATTGCTGAGATCTCTTACAGCAGTGTAACCACGCCCTGTGCATGGCCCGGGGGCTGCTATCCATTGCTGAGATCTCTTACAGCAGTGTAACCACGCCCTGTGCATGGCCCGGGGGCTGCGGTCCATTGCTGTGATCTCTTACAGCAGTGTAACCACATGCTGTGCATGACCCGGGGGCTGCTGTCCATTGCTGTGATCTCTTACAGCAGTGTGACCACACCCTGTGCATGGCCCGGGGGCTGCGGTCCATTGCTGTGATCTCTTTCCAGGCTGCTTTGGTCTGGCTGAGACTTCTCCTTTTTCATTCAGCAGGCATGAGGATCTCCTGCAGATCACACAGAGGGTGGAGGGGGACTTGCAGGGCGTCCTCATTAAACCAAGGGGGCTGTCCTCGGTCTGAGCCTCTGTGGAGGGACAAAAAGAGTTAAAGGGTAGAATTTGAGTCTTTTCCTAAACACTTGATATTCATCAGGCGAACAGAACATAGATCCGACAGTGCAGAAGGAGGCCACTCGGCCTATCAAGTCTGCACCGACCCACCCAAGCCCTCACTTCCACCCTATCCCCGTAACCCAATAACCCCTCCTAACCTTTTTTTGGTCACTAAGGGCAATTTATAATGGCCAATCCACCTAACCTGCACGTCTTTGGGCTGTGGGAGGAAACCGGAGCACCCGGAGGAAAACCATGCAGACACGGGGAGAACGTGCAGAGTCCGCACAGACAGTGGCCCAGCAGGGAATTGAACCTGGGACCCTGGCACTGTGAAGCCACAGTGTTAATCACTTGTGCTACTGTGATGCCCAAAATGGGCTCCAATGTTCTTTCCTCCCTGGCTTGGGTCCTGAATAAAACCTTGTTAGAACTATAGTCACCCGATGATTTTCCAAGCATTTGTTTAAATGAATGGAAGCTATTGGACGGTGTAGCATGGTATCTTGGCCTGCAGTGCCACACCTTACCAGGAACACACACCATGAGATCTGACCTCGCAGGCTCGAGGAATGATCATTTATGGTGCTTTATTGCATGTGCATTATTGTCACGGAAAGCATTCAGCGCACTTGTCGGGTTTGATTTTGTTAATCCTCTTGGAAGTCTGGAATCGGATAAGCTGGTGTGAAGTGTCTGTTGCTTTGTTGCTGCCCATGTTACCAGCAGAGGGGAAGTGTGCCATGAAGGTCCTCTTCCTGCTGCTGCTGGCAGTTTACCACATCTACATGCGGAAGCTTCCTGGTAAAGTCTGGCTACATCGCTCCAGGCTCAGTGGGGCCAATCGAGCAATCTGTGGACATCAGAGAGATCCCGTGGTCGCAAATGGCCATTCCGCAGTGACCCCCACCACTGCCCACACCAACCTCATCCCACCCCTCACTAGAGCCGTCCACCCCAGGCCCCATTTACTGGCTTGGAAGAAGATCTGCTTCCAAGGCATCCTCTCTGATTCGTGCAGACCCAACAGTGGCCACTTTTCCTGGTGGCACTGCTAGAACTGCTGACTTATGTGGTGATATGAGTGGGAGCACTGCCATTGGTGCAGAACATTGGTTTCCCATTGGCTCTGGCTGGTCATGTGCCTCTTATCTGATTGGCTGGGACTAGTCATGTGACTGCTCACCAATTGGTCGAGAGGCAAGTAGACCCTACCTCCGAGGCAGGATATAAGTACCCAGAGTTCCCGACGGTCGGCCTTTCTCTGTAGTCGACCACCGGGCTAACAACTAGCTGATTAAAGCCACAGTTTGGATCTTCATCGTGTCTCGCGTCCAATTGATGGTACATCAACTTAATAATAATCTTTATTGTCACAAGTAGGTTTACATTAACACTTCAATGAAGTTACTGTGAAAAACCCCTAGTCGCCACATTCCAGCGCTTGTTCGGGGACACTGACGGAGAATTCAGAATGTCCAATTCACCTAACAAGCACATCTTTCGGGACTTGTGGAAGGAAACCGGAGCCCCTGGAGGAAACCCACGCAGACATGGGAAGAACATGCAGACTCCGCACAGACAGTGACCAAAGCCGGGAATCGAACCTGGCGCCCTGGCGCTGTGAAGCAGCTGAGCTAACCAGTGTGCTACCGCCCTTGCCAGTCGTCTGATTGGCTGTCAGCTCTGGCAGACGGGCTCTTTTCCATCAGAGGAATGAGCAACTAAGTAATTGCTGGACAGCCAAAAATGCAGTCAGGGGGTATCAGAAATAGGTTGGGTTGCTCTCGGATTTTGGGCGCATCATCAAACCTTGTTGACTAAATCATATTAAGTTCTACTGACCAGCTCTGTAAACTAACCATTCAGTTTCTGATAACTGAGTCTCAAACAGCCAGCTTTGAAAGCTGAGTGTGTGCTTCAAGAATGTTCAGAATTTTGATTGTGCAGCTTCATTAGCACAATCCGCAAAGGTCAACTGACAAAGCTGAGGTTTACAAAGGAATTAGAAACCATGGTAATGCATTCTGATTTTAAAGATGTTGTCTTCTTCATTATTTTTTTCACTTTAAATGAACAGTTCTGTTCATTTTGCAAATGTTCTGTTAAAGTAAAATGATCAATAATATTAATATAAATTAATTGTTCGGCTCTTTGATGAATTCATTCTATTTGTAAAATTGGTTTTCATGGAAATATATCCCAATCAACAAATATATCCCAATTAGGACAGAACATTTAATGCTTGAGTTTTGTAACCAAATGTAATATGGCCGGAATTCTCCGCCAGTTGTGATTCTCTTTTCCCACTGCAGCACACAACTGCCCGTGGGTTTCCCAGCGCTGTGAGGTGGCCACGATGGGAAATCCCATTGACAAGCAGCCAGAACAGAAAATCCCGCCATCAACGAACGATGCGCTACTGAGAAGCAGTGGATTACTGGAGAATCTGCCAATAATAAATACAGCCGTGTTTTACGGGGTGACACATCCTCGCCAGAAGCTGGATTTTCCGTTCCCGCCACCTGCCAATGGAGTTTCCCATTGTGGCCACCCCACGCCGCTGGGAGACCTACGGGTGTGAGGGCACTGTCGGTGTAAAGAGAATCCCGCCCGCAGTGTTTGAGAGAAAACAACATCTGAATTAAGAGACATGCGCGGGATTCTCCGCTGGCAGGATGCTCGGCTTTGCTGGCATGGGCTACCCCATAATGGTAACCTCATTGACCAGCCGGCGTAACGGAGCACCCAACCGGCTGGGTGAGGCAGAAATGTGGTGCGGCGCGACGGAGGATCCCGCCAAAGTATTTGACATGATAACAAAGAAGTGCTGACTTCAAGTGAAAACAACAAATTATTGAAATGCAAAATAATTCTAGCAATAAAAACTGAAGCTTTGAACATAATCAGAATGAAAATTTCATTTTCAAAGAGCATATGTTTAGCAGCAGATGTCTCCAAGCCTGATCTTGATGGATGACAGAAAAATACTTAAGTCTACGTGGTATAATGATTGAAATCATTATTACATAATCTAATGATACTCGGTCAGCTGTAGGTTCCAATGATATTCACAAAACTGAGGCTCACGTTGATTTACAATATATTCAATTTTGTCACATCAATTTAGGCATACGTAGAAATTATTCTCCTTAGTTTGCCACGACTTGTTCTCTTGCTAATAGTATAATTCTTGAAAAACAAAATGGAGGATGATCTTTATCAGCCGAGCAGATTGAGGAAAGTTGGGAAGCCAAGTTGACGATGCTAATTTTTCTTCCATTGATTTAACAGGGAAGAAGCAAATCAGGTGGTCTCTGAAATACAGGCTCCAGCCCTCTACTCTCTACCTACCTTTATTCTTGCACAGTCATCAAATAGTATTTTCCTGCTTTAAAAAAAAACTGCTAATTTCCAACTCTTTGTGGGGGAACTTACACAAGAAAGCAATTTCATCCATCCAATGGAGAAGAAGGTAACCCAAGACTTGAGGGTCCAAATTGAGGAGAGCAACAGAAACATAACAAACCTGCAAAGATGTATCAGGTAAGGAGGGGGGGGGGGGGGGGATCACAGTTAAGAGGGCAAAATGTCAATAATGGGAGCTTATGCTGAATTGACCCAACCACAAAGTTTTTGCAATATTACCTGTGTGGATTATTGATGCATACAGTGGCCATTAGGCAAGTGACTGGAGGCTGATTGCCAGCACCAAGTTCCCTGCCCAGAGATATTCTATTTAAATAACGCCTTTGTGCTTTTTTAAAGCCCAGTGATGCAACATGCTAAAAATAGATGACATCAGTGGTTGGCATAGCAACTACCAATTTTCTTCAGGCTTCGCCAAGTTTTATAACAGAGAAACAAAACATGAAACCCATACATTATAATGTTGTACCAGTATTCCTATCAGTTTATGGCAAGTGTCTATCTTTCAGATACATTGACCAATGAGGTAGAAGCATTATTTCTATTATGACTTAAGGCATAACACACAGTAAGATTGAGGACTGGAAAATTGTTTTGTTAGAATGATAATGTCTGTTCAAATTATTTTCTGATGCTTTAATTGCGCGGCTTCAAATTTCAGTTCCCTGCTATGACAATTGTGAAAGCTTTATTACCACATCAGCATGTCTGCGCAGTCCATCTTAATTGGAATATTCTGTGAGTTGTAATTAAACATTCATAGTCATTAGAAAAGCCGCTGGCTAAAAGTGACTGAACAAGTCACTTATTCTTATTGCATGAGATTCTCCGTCTTTACTGGTGCTCGGGACGTCACATTCATTAGATTCCATCCATTTTTCTGTGGAGAAAGACATAATTAGTTTTAGATAAGATTTAGGGACCTGACAATTATAATGGACAAATTTTCCTTAGGGAAAGAATAATTGAAGTTAATTTCAGAGTAAGCTCCACTGGGTTTGGGTCAATGGAAATGGAAAATATAAGAGTGTTCAAATGCATTAAGAACTCTGCCAATTGGACCTGGAAGCACTTCACCCTGGATGCCTCCATATCTGTTTTCTTACCCTCAGTTGTCACTGATAACTTCAAGAAAAGTTGAGTATGTAGCTTAGGCAAATTAAATCGCTTTTGCACAAATGGAAGTTGCAGTAAGGAGGGGGAGAGGCCAGAAAGGTATTAGATCGAGAGAGTAGGGAGAGAGTGAGGGAGGAATACAAAGGGCAGGGAATGGAGAAATTGTTCCCTGGGGGGGGAGTTACCACCCAGCAAGCAGGCTGGTACAGTGAGGTACGGTGGGGGGGAGGGGTGGGCATGGCACAGATTCTGACAGGGAGTGAGTGTCTGGCAGAAGCGGGGGGAAGTGTTAGATCAGGGGGAAGGAGCGGGGGAAGAATTGAGGGTGGTGAAGGTGGGGGAGATGTCCACAGGGGCAAGGGGAAGGGAGCAATAGACGGGCCCTTGGGGGTAAGTGGTGGAGAGGAATGGGTAGGGTAGAGTACTGATTGCAACAGGTCGCACATGGTGACAACAGGAACAAGGGTATCGAAAACAGCTATTTTGAATGGCTCCCAAACAAAGGGAAACCCCAGAGTGCAGTGGCACATCCATATTTAATATGGCTGGCCCCGCAGGAGTGGCGTTGAAAAGCCCCCCCCATGAGGATAGTCACCTGCAATGTCCGGGGATTTAACGGCCCACCTGAAAAGCCTGGTGGCCAACATAATCTTCCTCCAAATGACACATCTGAGTGACAATACTGATAGAGGGGCTTCTGAATGCCCCTCCTGCAGGGCCAGCCATTTAAAATGTACATGAGCCCCTGCACCCTGGGGTCTACCTTTGTTTGGGGGCCATCCAAGATGGCTGTTTTCGATACGTTTGTTCCTGAGGGAGGAGGACAGACTGAGGGTAAAAAAGAGCTGGATGGGACAGGCGTACCAGGCGTGTTACAAAGAACAAAGAGAACAAAGAAAATTACAGCACAGGAACAGGCCCTTTGGCCCTCCCAGCCTGCGCCGATCCAGATCCTTTATCTAAACCTCTCGCCTATTTTCCAAGGTCTACTTCCCTCAGTTCCCCGCCTGTTCATATGTCTGTGCAGATGCATCTTAAATGATGCTATCGTGTCCGCTTCTACCACCTCTGCTGGCAAAGCTTTCCAGGCACCCACCACCCTCTGCGTAAAAAACTTTCGACGCACATCTCCCTCAAACTTTCCCCCTCTCACCTTGAAATCATGACCCCATGTAATTGACACCCCCACTCTTGGAGAAAGCTTGTTGCTATCCACCCTGTCCATACCTCATAATTTTGTAGACCTCAATCAGGTCCCCACTCAACCTCCACCTTTCCAACGAAAACAATCCTAATCTACTCAACCTTTCTTCATAACTAGCACCCTCCATACCAGGCAACATCCCGGTGAACCTCCTCTGCACCATCTCTAAAGCATCCACATCCTTCTGGTAATGTGGCGACCAGAACAGCACGCAGTATTCCAAATGTGGCCTCACCAAAGTCCTATACAACTGTAACATGACCTGCCGACTCTTGTACCCAATACCCCGTCCGATGAAGGCAATCATGCTGTATGCCTTCTTGACCACTCCATCAACCTGCGTTGCCACCTTCAGGGTACAATGGACCTGAACTCCCAGATCTCTCTGTGCATCAATTTTCCCCAGAACTCTTCCATTGACCATATAGTCCGCTCTTGAATTAGATCTTCCAAAATGCATCACCTCGCATTTGCCTGGATTGAACTCCATCTGCCATTTCTCTGCCCAACTCTCCAATCTATCTATATTTTGCTGTATTCTCTGACAGCCTCCTCGCTATCTGCAACTCCACCAATCTTAGTATCATCTGCAAACCTGCTCATCAGACCACCTATACCTTCGTCCAGATCATTTATGTATATCACAAACAACAGTGGTCCGAGCACGGATCCCTAAAGAACACCACTAGTCACCTTTCTCCATTTTGAGACACTCCCTTCCACCACTACTCTCTGTCTCCTGTTGCCCAGCCAGTTCTTTATCCATCTAGCTAGTACACCCTGAACCCCATAAGACTTCACTTTTTCCATTAACCTGCCATGGGAAACTTTATCAAACGCCTTACTGAAGTCCATGTATATGACATCTACAGCCTTTCCCTCATCAATTAACTTTGTCACTTAGAACTATAGAACAGTACAGCACAGAACAGGCCCTTCGGCCCTCAATGTTGTGCCGAGCCATGATCACCCTACTCAAACCTACATATCCACCCTATACCCGTAACCCAACAACCCCCCCCCTTAACCTTACTTTTATTAGGACACTACGGGCAATTTAGCATGGCCAATCCACCTAACCCGCACATCTTTGGACTGTGGGAGGAAACCGGAGCACCCGGAGGAAACCCACGCACACAGGGGGAGGACGTGCAGACTCCACACAGACAGTGACCCAGCCGGGAATCGAACCTGGGACCCTGGAGCTGTGAAGCATTTATGCTAACCACCATGATACCCTGCTGCCCTGCTTCCTCAAAGAATTCTATTAGTGTTTGTAAGACATGACCTTCCCTGCACAAAACCATGCTGCCTATCACTGATAAGTCTATTTTCTTCCAAATGTGAATAGATCCTATCCCTCAGTATCTTCTCCAACAGTTTGCCTACCTCTGACGTCAGGCTCACAAGTCTATAATTCCCTGGATTATCCCTGCTACCCTTCTTAAACAAAGGGACAACATTAGCAATTTTTCAGTCCTCCGGGACCTCACCCGTGCTCAAGGATGCTGCAAAGATATCTGTTAAGGCCCCAGCTATTTCGTCCCTCATTTCCCTCAGTAACCTGGATGGATCCCATCTGGTCCTGGGGACGTGTCCACTTTAATTCCTTTTAGAATACCCAAAACCTCCCCCTTCCTTCTGCCGACCTGACCTAGAGTATTTAAACATCGATCCCTAACCTCAAAATCCGTCATGTCCCTCTCCTTGGTGAATACCGATGCAAAGAATCTCACTTACTTCCTCTGCCTCCACGCATAAATTTCCTCTTTTGTCTTTGAGTGGGCCAATCCTTTCTCTAGTTACCCTCTTGCTCCTTATATACGAATAAAAGGTTTTGAGATTTTCCTTAACCCTGTTAGCCAAAGATATTTCATGACCCCTTTTAGCCCTCTTTATTGCGCGTTTGAGATTTGTCCTACTTTCCCGATATTCCTCCAGTTCTTCAGTTTTGAGTCACCTCGATCTTATGTGTGCTTCCTTTTTCATCTCAGCTAGTCTCACAATTCCACCCGTCATCCATGGTTCCCTAATCTTTCCATTTCTATCCCTCATTTTCAAAGGGACATGTCTGTCCTGCACTCTCATCAACCTTTCCTTAAAAGACTCCCACATTTCAAATGTGGATTTACCTTTAAACAGCTGCTCCCAATCCACATTCCCTAGCTCCTGCCAAATTTTGTTATAGTTGGCCTTTCCCCAATTTAGCACTCTTCCTTTAGGACCACTCTTGTCTTTGTCCATGAGTATTCCCAAAGTAATCACCGACTGAAACATCAACCACCTGGCCGGGATCATTCCCCAATACCAGTCCAGTATGGCCCCTTCCCGAGTTGGACTATTTACATACTGCTCTAAAAAACTCTCCTGGATGCTCCTTACAAATTCTGCTCCATCTACACCTCCAACACTACATGAGTCCCATTCAATGTTGGGGAAGTTAAAATCTCCCATCACAACCACCCTATTGCTCCTACATTGTTCTATAATCTGTCTACATATTTGTACCTCTACTTCACGCTCGCTTTTGGGAGGCCTGTAGTAAAGTCCCAACAATGTTACTGCACCCTTCCTATTTCTTAGCTCTACCCATATTGCCTCAGTGCTCGAATCCTCCATTGTGCCCTCCTTAATCACAGCTGTGATATCATCTCTGACTAGTAATGCAACTCCTCCACCCCTTTTACCTCCCTCTCTATCCCTCCTGAAGCATCTATACCCTGGGATATTTAGTTGCCAGTCTAGCCCTTCTCTCAACAAAGTCTCAGTAATACCAATAACATCATATTCCCAGGTACTAATCCAAGCCCTAAGTTCATCTGCCTTACCTGCTACACTTCTTGCATTAAAACAAATGCACCTCAGACCACCTGTCCCTTTGCGTTCATCATCTCTTCCCTGTCTACTCTTCCCCTTAGTCACATTGGGTTTATTATCTAGTCACATTGAGTTTATTACGGGACGAGGACTAAGATGACGGCCATATTGCTCAATAAGAGGAGGACATTCACAGCGACAAAGAGGGTGACAGACCCAGAGAGATGGTATGTCATGGTGAGCAGTGTACTGGAAGGGGCGCCGGTAGTACTGGTAAACCCTCAACTGGAATGACGTTGACTTTATAAGGAAAACCATGGCAGAAATCTCTGACATAGACTCCCACTGACTTATCATGGGGGGGGGGGGGGGGGGGGGGGGGGGGTGTTCAACTGTAGAGAGCCCACGGATGGACATGTCCAGCCCTAAAGCAGGGAAAAGTCAAACATGGTGAGAGAACTAAACACCTTTATGGTGTAGATGGGGGCAGTGGATCCATGGAGGTTCACACACCCCAGGCGGAAGGAAATCTTCTTCTTCTCACAGGTCCACAAGGTCTATACCAGAATCAACTTCTTTGTGAGGAAAATCGGTGCTTCCTGGAGTGGTAGGAATGGAATACCCCACAATAGTCATCTCCGACCACGCTCCACACTATGTCGAGGTTGGAGACGCGCCGAGACCAACGTCCCCCATGGAGGCTGGTCATAGCTCTTCTGGCTGACAAAGCGTTCTGTGAGAGGATATCACAGGACATCAATGAGTATGTAACCTGCAACCAGAATGGGGAGTCCCACCTTCCACATTCTGGGAGACACTGAAGGGGGTGTTAAGGGAGGAGAGCATTGCATACAAAGGGCTCAAGGATCGACAGTAGAGGGCAGCTAGGCAACAGCTAATCAACTCCATGCTGGAGGTGGATCGACGGTACTCCACCGCCCTGATCGTGGTCGAGAGGAAAAAGCAACAAATGGACTTTGATCTGCTCTCCACCAGGAAAGCAGTGAACAAGCTCCACCAGGCAATTTTATAAGCAAGGAGACAAGGTCAGCTGCCTGCTGGCTCATCAGCTGAGAAAGCAGGTAACCAGGAGGGAAATAGCGCAAGTAAAAGATGGCAAACTAGCCGCAGCACTGGATAGGATTAATGAGACATTTCTGACTTTCTACTGAGAGCTGTACACCTCCGAGTCCCCGGAGGGCGGCTCGAAGGTTAAACTGTTCCTCGACAGTGCTGGTCATGGGGGAGGAAAAGGGACAGGGCCTGGAAGCAAAACTAGAACTGGGGGCAGTCATGGGGAGTATTAACTCCATGCAGATGGGGAAGGCACCGGAGACTGGACGGATTCCCGCAGACTTCTACAAAAAAATCGTGCCAGGGCTGGCCCCGCACCTGCGGGAGATGTTCATCGATTCACTATCAAGGGGAACACAGCCACTAACGCTGGCACAGGTCTCGATATCATTAAACCCTAAAAAGGACAAAGATCTGACAGAGTGCGTGTCATTCAGACCCATCTCACTCCTTAATATCAACACAAACGTCTGTTGTCTTATGCTTCTTCCTGTAGCATAAGCTGCTTCCTTGATGTATGCTCTGACAAAGGAAGGTTCAGACTTGGAGATAGGTTTAACACATTTATTGAACAGTTAACAATTCTCCGACTTGAGTTCTACTCCTGCTAATCTTCCTATAGTAACTCAGTCTAACTAACCTGTCTGCTCTGAGCCACGTGGTGGATGTGATGCTTCTGATCTGCCCCTGTCCTTCTCTCTAAGTGTCGCCTATGGAAAGAGAAAGAGCATGTGTGCCCTTTCCTTTTATATATGGGTTTTGTAATGCCCCCTTGTGGTAGTGTCACCTCTGGGTGTCTTGAAGCAAATTACTGCGGATGCTGGAATCTCAAACAAAAGGGAAAATGCTGGAAAATCTCAGCAAGTCTGGCAGCATCTGTAGGGAGAGAAAAGAGCTAATGGAGCTTTGACAAAGAGTCATCGGACTCGAAACGTTAGCTCTTTTCTCTCCCTACAGATGCTCTCAGACTTGCTGAGATTTTCCAGCATTTTTCCTTTCGTTTCTTATTCTATGTGTTCATTAGATGTATGTCTGCATCTCTCTGGTGCTCCCTCTAGTGTTTACTTAGTCGTAGTGTATTACATTAACCCCTTGTGTATTTACAGTGATGCATATCACCACAACGTCCTGCCGAAAACCCTGGAGAGGCGACTAGAGAGTTGCGTGCCAGAGGTAGTCGGCACGCACCCCCAGCTGCATATAGGCATGTGGCAGGGATGCCCTTTATCGCCACTGCTGTTTGCCCTGGCAGTGAAGAGGTGGAGAGCCATTTAAAGAGGAGACAGTGAGCATAAAGTCTCACTCTATGCGGATGACCTGCTCCTCTACGTCTCAAACCCCTTAGGCAGCATGGAAGGAATAATAGAACTCTGAAGGAAGTTCGGAGCCTTCTCAGGTTACAAACTCCACCTGAACAAGAGCAAAGTCTTCCCTGTGATCCCGCAGGGGGAGGAGAAGAGCTGGAAAATTGCCGTTCAAGCTGGCCCGGACCAAATTCTGATACCTGGGGATCCAAATACCCTTCAACTGGAAACGGATCCACAAATTCAACATGACAAGTCTCGTGGAGGAGGTAAAAAGGGACCTGCAGAGGTGGTGCTCACTTAACGCTCTGACCGGCTGGGAGAGTGCAGACGATCAAGGTGAACATACAGCCCAGGTTCCTTTTCCTGTGGCATTTGTGTGTGTGTGTGTGTGGTGGGGGGGGGGGGGGGGGGGGGGGGGGGGGGGGGGGGGGGGAGGGGGGGGGGGTTGTGTGTGGGGAAAGAGCCCGAGAATTATGGAAGGTTCAACAAAGAAGGAGGAACTTGGGAGATCTGGCCCTTCTGAGTCATCAGTTCTACAATCGGGCAGCCACTGCAGGAATGGTATGTGGGGGGGGTCAAGGAAACAGGAACAAAATGGATCAGAATGGATGAGAGCTCCTGAACACGACATCCCTCCGAGCACTGGTGACGACCAGACTCCCCCCCACCCTGAGGATGCTCAAAAAGCCCAGCGGTGGTAGCCACACTGACAACGTGGAACCAACTACAACATCATTATATTCTGACTGAGATGTCCACTGAGATCCCCCATCTGCAAAAACCACAAATTTGCCCTTGCGACAATGAATGCCTTCTTCAAAAGGTGGAGACAGGACAAAGGACTCTGACGGTCGGAAACATGTATGTAGAAGGCAGAGTAGCGACCCTAGGACAAGTTCCAGCTCCCGAAAGAGAACAAACTAAGATACAAGCAAATCAAAAACTTCCTCCGCAAGGTGATGATGGCATTCCCCCAGATACCAGGACACTCAGTATTAGACAGGCTACTGACTGCAAGTCAGCTAGGAGACGGGAACTGTGCGGACACGTATAGACTAAAACTGGAGGAGGTTCGCTCACTCCTGGATGCATTAAGGGAGATATGAGAGGAAGAGCTAGGCATGGAGATTGGGGGATGTATTTCTTTTTTTTTTAAATTTAGATTACCCAATTATTTTTTCCAATTAAGGGGCAATTTAGCGTGGCCAATCCACCTACTCTGCACATTTTTGGGTTGTGGGTGCGAAACCCACGCAGACACAGGGAGAATGCGCAAACTCCACACGGACAGTGACCCAGAGCCGGGATCGAACCTGGGACCTCAGCGCTGTGAGGCGGTTGTGCTAACCACTAGGCCACCGTGCTGCCCGGGGGATGCATTTCTAAAGCTCAACTTTCGTTAAGAATAATGATATTAGGGGCAGCAGGGCAGCATGGTGGTTAGCATAAATGCTTCACAGCTCCAGAGTCCCAGGTTCGATTCCCGGCTGGGTCACTGTCTGTGTGGAGTCTGCACGTCCTCCCCTTGTGTGCGTGGGTTTCCTCCGGGTGCTCCGGTTTCCTCCCACAGTCCAAAGATGTGCGGGTTAGGTGGATTGGCCATGCTAAATTGCCCGTAGTGTCCTAATAAAAGTAGGGTTAATGAGGAGGTTGTTGGGTTACGGGTTATAGGGTGGATACGTGGGTTTGAGTAGGGTGATCATGGCTCGGCACAACATTGAGGGCCGAAGGGCCTGTTCTGTGCTGTACTGTTCTATGTTCTATGTTCTAATCCTTTCTGAATTACTATATCTTATAACTTATTAACTAGTTGGCCACTCTAAGGTCTTCTGTCCCTTAGACTCCCTCGCTGATACCAGATGGGAACTAATAGAACATAGAACGATACAGCGCAGTACAGGCCCTTCGGCCCTCGATGTTGCACCGACAATTCTATTCCAAAATATATTTCAAGTTATCATAGGGTCCCAAATCTACAAGAAAGGATTTTAACTCACTTGCCACTCAATGTCCTTTAAGGGTCTGGATCTGTTGAGGATGTATAAGTGAGTCTTTTGGGTAAACCACTATTTCAGGTTTAAATTTGAAATAAACCGCTATTTCAGGTTTAAATTTGAAATAAACCACTGTTTCACGTTTAGATTTGAAATCATAGAATCATAGAATTTACAGTGCAGAAGGAAGCCATTCAGCCCATCGAGTCTGCACCGGCTCTTGGAAAGAGCACCCTACCCAAGGTCAACAACTCCACCTATCCCCATAACCCAGTAACCCCACCCAACACTAAGGGCAATTTTGGACACTAAGGGCAATTTATCATGGCCAATCCGCCTAACCTGCACATCTTTGGACCACATATAACCCACTGTTTCAGGTTTAGATTTGAAATAAACCACTATTACAGGTTTAAATTTGGAATAAACTACTATTTCAGGTTGAGATTTTGAATAAACCATTGTTTCAAGTTTAGATCTGGAATAAACCACTATTTCACAAGAACATAAGAACATAAGAACTAGGAGCAGGAGTAGGCCATCTGGCCCCTCAAGCCTGCTTCGCCATTCAGTGAGCTAATGGCTGATCTTTTGTGGACTCAGCTCCACTTTCCGGCCTGAACACCATAACCCTTAATCCCTTTATTCTTCAAAAAACTATCTATCTCTATCTTAAAAACATTTAATGAAGGAGCTTCAACTGCTTCACTGGGCAAGGAATTCCATAGATTCACAACCCTTTAGGTGAACACGTTCCTCCTAAACTCAGTCCTCAATCTACTTCTGCTTATTTTGAGGCTATGCCCCCTAGTTCTGCTTTCACCCGCCAGTGGAAACAACCTGCCCGCATCCAACCTGCCCGCATCTATCCTATCTATTCCCTTCATAATTTTATATGTTTCTATAAGATCCCCCCTCATCCTTCTAAATTCCAACGAGTACAGTCCCAGTCTACTCAACCTCTCCTCGTAATTCAATACCTTCAGCTCTGGGATTAACCTAGTGAATCTCCTCTGCACACCCTCCAGTGCCAGTGCGTTCTTTCTCAGGTAAGGAGACCAAAACTGAACACAATACTCCAGGTGTGGCCTCACTAACACCTTATACAATTGCAACATAACCTCCCTAGTCTTAAACTACATCCCTCTAGCAATGAAGGACAAAATTCCATTTGCCTTCTTAATCACCTGTTGCACCTATAAACCAACTTTTTGCGACTCATGCACTAGCACACCCAGGTCTCTCTGCACAGCAGCATTTTTAATATTTTATCATTTAAATAATAATCCCGTTTGCCGTTATTCCTACCAAAATGGATAACCTCACATTTGTCAACATTGTATTCCATCTGCCAGACCCTAGCCCATTCACTTAACCTATCCAAATCCCTCTGCAGACTTCCAGTATCCTCTGCACTTTTTGCTTTACAATTTATCTTAGTGTCATCTGCAAACTTGGACACATTGCACTTGGTCCCCAACTCCAAATCATCTCTGTATATTGTGAACAACATTGATCCTGAGGGACACCACTAGCTACTGATTGCCAACCAGAGAAACACCCATTAATCCCCACTCTTTGCTTTCTATTAATTAACTAATCCTCTATCCATGCTACTACTTTACCCTTAATGCCATGAATCTATATCTTATGCAGCAACCTTTTGTGTGGCACCTTATCAAAGGCTTTCTGGAAATCCAGATATACCACATCCATTGGCCCCCCATTATCTACCGCACTGGTAATGTCCTCCAAAAATTCCACTAATTTAGTTAGGCACGACCTACCCTTTATGAACCCATGCTGCATCTGCCCAATGGGACAATTTCCATCCAGATGCCTCGCTATTTCTTCCTTGATGAAAGATTCCAGCATAGAACATAGAACATAGAACACTACAGCGCAGTACGGGCCCTTCGGCCCTCGATGAAACCATCTGAAGCCTATCTGACCTACACTATTCCATTTTCATCCATATGTCTATCCAGTGACCACTTAAATACCCTTAAATTTGGTGAGTCTACTACTGTTGCAGGCAGGGCGTTCCACACCCCTACTACTCTCTGAGTAAAGAAACTGCCTCTGACATCTGTCCTATATCTATCACCCCTCAATTTAAAGCTATGTCCCCTCGTGTTGGTCATCACCATCCGAGGAAAAAGACTCTCACTGTCCACCTTATCTAACCCTCTGACTATCTTATATGGGGCAGCACGGTAGCATGATGGTTAGCATAAATGCTTCACAGCTCCAGGGTCCCAGGTTCGATTCCCGGCTGGGTCACTGTCTGTGCGGAGTCTGCACGTCCTCCCCGTGTGTGCGTGGGTTTCCTCCGGGTGCTCCGGTTTCCTTCCACAGTCCAAAGATGTGCGGGTTAGGTGGATTGACCATGCTAAATTGCCCGTAGTGTCCTATAAAAAAAGTAAGGTTAAGGGGAGGGTTGTTGGGTTACGGGTATAGGGTGGATACGTGGGTTTGAGTAGGGTGATCATGGCTCGGCACAACATCGAGGGCCGAAGGGCCTGTTCTGTGCTGTACTGTTCTATGTTCTATGTTCTATGTCTCTATTAAGTCACCTCTCAGCCTTCTCCTCTCTAATGAAAACAACCTCAAGTCCCTGAGCCTTTCATCATAAGACCTTCCCTCCATACCAGGCAACATCCTAGTAAATCTCCTCTGAACCCTTTCCAAAGCTTCCACATCCTTCCTATAATGTGGTGACCAGAACTGCACGCAGTACTCCAGGTGCGGCCGCACCAGAGTTATGTACAGCTGCAGCATGACCTTGTGGCTCCGAAACTCAATCCCCCTGCTGATAAAGGCTAGCACACCATATGCCTTCTTAACAGCCCTATTAACCTGGGTGGCAACTTTCAGGGAATTATGTACCTGGATGCCGAGATCTCTCTGTTCATCTACACTACCAAGAATCTTGCCATTAGCCCAGTACTCTGCATTCCTGTTACTCCTTCCAAAGTGAACCACCTCACACTTTTCCGCATTAAACTCCATCTGCCACCTCTCAGCCCAGCTCTGCAGCTTATCTATGTCCCTCTGTATCCTATAACATCCTTCAGCACTATCCACAACTCCACCGACCTTCGTGTCATCTGCAAATTTACTAACCCATCCTTTTACACCCTCTTCCAGGTCATTTATAAAAATGACAAACAGCAGTGGCCCCAAAACAGATCCATGCGGTACACCACTAGTAACTGAACTCCAGGATGAACATTTGCCATCAACTTCTTCTTTCTTGCTGTTTTCTTTCAGCTAGCCAATTACTGATCCAAACCGCTAAATCACCTTCAATCCCATACTTCCTTATTTTCTGCAATAGCCTACCGTGGGGAACCTTATCAAGCGCCTTACTGAAATCCATATACACCACATCAACCGCTTTACCCTCATCCACCTGTTTGGTCACCTTCTCAAAAAACTCAATAAGGTTTGTGAGGCATGACCTACCCTTCACAAAACCGTGTTGACTATCGCTAATCAACTTGTTCTTTTCAAGATGATTATAACCCTTATCTCTTATAACCTTTTCCAACATTTTACCCACAACCGAAGTAAGGCTCACAGGTCTATAATTACCAGGGTTGTCTCTACTCCCCTTCTTGAACAAGGGGATAACATTTGCTATCCTCCAGTCTTCCGGCACTATTCCTGTCGACAAAGACGACATAAAGATCAAGGACAAAGGCTCTGCAATCTCCTCCCTGGCTTCCCAGAGAATCCTAGGATAAATCCCATCTGGCCCAGGGGACTTATCTATTTTGACATTTTCCAAAATTGCTAACACCTCCTCCTTTTGAACCTCAATTCCATCTAGCCTGGTCGACTGAACCTGAGTGTTCTCCTCGACAACATTGTCTTTCTCCAGTGTAAACACTAACGAAAAATATCCATTTAACGCTTCCCCTATCTCCTCTGATTCCACACACAACTTTCCACTACTATCCTTGATTGGCCCTAATCTTACTCTAGTCATTCTTTTGTTCCTGATATACCTATAGAAAGCCTTAGGGTTTTCCTTGATCCTATCCGCCAACAACTTTTCGTGTCCTCTCCTCGCTCTTCTTAACTCTCCCTTTAGGTCCTTCCTGGCTAACTTGTAACTCTCAAGTGCCCTAACTGAGCCTTCATGTCTCATCCTAACATAAGCCTTCTTCTTCCTCTTGACAAGTGCTTCAACTTCCTTAGTAAACCACGGTTCCCTTGCTCGACAACTTCCTCCCTGCCTGACAGGTACATACTTATCAAGGGCACGCAGTAGCTGTTCCTTGAAAAAGCTCCACATTTCGATTGTACCCATCCCCTGCAGTTTCCTTCCCCATCCTATACATCCTAAATCTTGCCGAATAGCATCATAATTGCCTTTCCCCCAGCTATAATTCTTGCCTTGCGGTATATACCTATCCCTGCCCATTGCTAAAGTAAACATAACCGAGTTGTGATCACTATCATCAAAGTGCTCACCTACATCTAAATCTAACACCTGGCCGGGTTCATTACCCAGTACCAAATCCAATGTGGCCTCGCCCCTTGTTGGCCTGTCTACATACTGTGTCAGAAAACCCTCCTGCACACACTGTACAAAAACTGACCCATCTATAGTACTCGAACTATAGTATTTCCAGTCAATATTTGGAAAGTTAAGGTCCCCCATAACAACTACCCTGTTACTCTCGCTCCTGTCGAGAATCATCTTTGCAATCCTTTCCTCTACATCTCTGGAACTATTCAGAGGTCTATAGACAACTCCCAACCTCTCCTCTCCTGTTCCTAACCTCGGCCCATACTACCTCAGTAGACGAGTCCTCAAACGTCCTTTCTACCACCGTAATACTTTCCTTGATTAACAATGCCACCCCCCCCCCCCCCTTTTACCATCTTCTCTGTTCTTACAGAAACATCTAAATCCTGGAACCTGCAACAACCATTCCTGTCCCTGCTCTACCCATGTCTCCGAAATCGCCACAACATCGAGATCCCAGGTACCAACCCATGCTGCAAGCTCACCCACCTTATTCCGGATGCTCCTGGCGTTGAAGTAGACACACTTGAAACCAGCGTCTTGCTTGCCGGTGCCCTCTTTCAAACTTTTAACCCTATCCCTGACCTCACTACTCTCAACATCCTGTACACTGGGACTACAATTTAGGTTCCCATCCCCCTACTACCAAAGTTAAGCTCACTGGCCGATAATTACCCGCTTTAGAACATAGAACATAGAACAGTACAGCACAGAACAGGCCCTTCGGCCCTCGATGTTGTGCCGAGCAATGATCACCCTACTTAAACCCACGTAACCCGTATACCCGTAACCCAACAATCCCCCAATTAACCTTACACTACGGGCAATTTAGCATGGCCAATCCACCTAACCCGCACATCTTTGGACTGTGGGAGGAAACCGGAGCACCCGGAGGAAACCCACGCACACACGGGGAGGACGTGCAGACTCCACACAGACAGTGACCCAGCCAGGAATCGAACCTGGGACCCTGGAGCTGTGAAGCATTGATGCTAACCACCATGCTACCGTGAGGCCCCTTTCTGTCTACCTCCTTTTTTAAACAGTGGCGTCACGTTTGCTAATTTCCAATCCGCCGGGATCCACTAGAGTCAAGTGAATTTTGGTCAATTATCACTAGTGCATCTGCAATTTCCCTAGCCATCTCTTTTAGCACTCTGGAATGCATTCCAGCAGGGCCAACCTTTAGCCCCATTAGCTTGCCCATCACTACCTCCTTAGCAATCATCTCAAGGTCCTCACCTGTCATAACCTCATTTCTATCAGTCGCTGGCATGTTATTTGTGTCTTCCACTGTGAAGACCGACCCAAAAAACCTGTTCAGTTCCTCAGCCATTTCCTCATCTCCCATTATTAAATTTCCCTTCTCTTTTTTGTTTTATATATTTGTAGAAACTTTTACTATCTGTTTTTATATTCTGAGCACATTTACTCTCATAATCTATCTTACGCTTCGTTATAGCTTTTGTAGTAGCTTTCTGTTGCCCCCTAAAGATTTCCCAGTCCTCTAGTCTCCCACTAATCTTTGCCACTTTGCATGCTTTTTCCTTCAATTTGATACTCTCCCTTATCTCCTCAGATATCCACGGTCAATTTTCCCTCTTTCTACCGTCTTTTTTGTTGGTATAAACCTTTGCTGAGCACTGTGAAAAATCGTTTGGAAGGTTCTCCACTGTTCCTCAACTGTTTCAGTCTTTGCTCCCAGTCTACCTTAGCTAGTTCTTCCCTCATCCCATTGTAATCTCCTTTATTTAAGCACAAAACACTAGTGTTTGATTTTACCTTCTCACCCTCCATCTGTATTTTAAATTCCACCATATTGTGATCGCTCCTTCCGAGAGGATCCCTAACTATGAGATCATGAATCAATCCTGTCTCATTACACAGGACCAGATCTAGGACCGCTTGTTCCCAATATAGGTTCCATTACATACTGTTCTAGGAAACTATTGTGGATACATTCTATAAACCCCTCCTCAAGACTGCCTTGACCGACCTGGTTAAACCAATCGACATGTGGATTAAATCCCCATGATAACTGCTGTACCATTTCTACATGCATCAGTTATTTCTTTGTTTATTGCCTGCCCCACCATAATGTTATTATTTGGTGGCCTATAGATCACGCCTATCAGTAACTTTTTCACCTTACTATTCCTGATTTCCACCCAAATGGATTCAACTTATCCTCCATAGCACTGATGTCATCCCTTACTATTGCCCGGACGTCAACCTTAAATAACAGAGCTACACCACCTCCTTTACCATCCACTCTTCCAAATAGTTTGATACACTCGGATATTTAACTCCCAGTCTTGACCATCCTTCAACCATGTTTCAGTAATGGTCACTAAATCATAGTCATTCATGATTTACCTTATTCCGAATACTACAAGCATTCAGGTAAAGTACACTTATGTTGTCTTTTATACCTCTGTTTTGAATCTTAACACCTCGATCAGTAACCTCTCCTAAGTTATCTTTTCTCTTAACTTTTCTCCTAATTTTACTTGTCGTTGAACCCATATCTTCATGTAACAACCTGCCGCGTCGCTTACCATTTACGTTTTTAATTCTTGTTTTATTCCTTTTAGTATTACTGGGCCTATTCACTATCCCCTCAGTCACTGTACCTTGTACTGTCGCCCTTTTTAAATTTTGATTATGGCTTCTCTGCCTCACACTTTCCCCCTTACTGCCTTTTGTTTCTGTCCCTGTTTTACTACCTTCCGACTTCCTGCATTGGTTCCCATCCCCCTGCCACATTAGTTTAATCCCTCCCCAACAGTTCTAGCAAACACCCCCCCCCCCCCCCCAGGACATCGGTTCCAGTCCTGCCCAGGTGCAGACCGTCCGGTTTGTACTGGTCCCACCTCCCCAGAACCGGTTCCAATGCCCCAGGAATTTGAATCCCTCCCTCTTGCACCATCTCTCGAGCCACACATTCATCCTTTCTATCCTGACATTCCTACTCTGACTAGCTCGTGGCACTGGTAGCAATCCTGAGATTACTACCTTTGAGGTCCTACTTTTTAGTTTAACTCCTAACTCCCTGAATTCAGCTTGTAGGACCTTGTCCCATTTTTTTTACCTATATCATTGGTGCCTATGTGCACCACGACAGCTGGGTGTTCACCCTCCACCCCTCAGAGTGTCCTGCAGCTGCTCCAGACATCCTTGACCCTTGCACCAGGGAGGCAACATACCATCCTGGAGTCTCGATTGCGTCCGCAGAACCACCTGTCTATTCCCCTTAGGATTGAGTCCCCTATCACTATAGCCCTGCCATTCTTCTTCCTGCCCTGCTGTGCAGCAGAGCCAGCCACCGTGCCATGAACCTGGCTGCTGCTGCCTTCCCCTGGTGAGCCATCTCCCTCAACAGTATCCAAAGCGGTATATCTGTTTTGCAGGGAGATGACCGCAGGGAACACCTGCACTGCCTTCCTACTCTTGCTCTGCCACCCATTTTCTATCTCCCTCAGCAACTTTCACCTGTGGTGTGACCAACGCGCTAAACGTGCTATCCACGACGTCCTCAGCATCGCGGATGCTCCAAAGTGAGTTTATCCGCAGCTCCAGAGCCATCAAGTGGTCTAACAGGAGCTGCAACTGGACACACGTTTTGCACGTGAAGGAGCCAGGGACAGTGGACGTGTCCCTGAGCTCCCACATCACACACGAGGAGCATGGCACGGGTCTGGGTTCTCTTGCCATATCTTAAAACTTTGGTTAACTTATACAACTACAATTCCAAACAAAAGAGAAAAAAAGAAGTATACCAATGAAAAGAAAAAAGAAAAACTACTTACCAGTCACTTACCAGGGTTAAAAAGCACCTCCTCCCCACCCAGCTTCAAATTCCCAAACTCACTCTTCGCTGTGTCTCACTCTGGCTGTGTCTTCTCTGGCTCACTGGGAGAACTCACTGGGAGTGAGTTCCAAGTTGCTCTTTTTAAATTGGCCTGAGTTGACTCACCCCTTCCCCACCTACTTTTAGATCAAAGTAGATTAAGGTGACTGATACTTAGTTAAGTTATCTGAGTGGGTGGGGCAGCCTTGTTAACCTTCACTGCACAATTGTAGATTAATTTATATTCCTGAAATTTAAAAGGAACAATCTTACCGATTGAATTTAATTCAATTCCCACCTAGCTTCAAATTCCCAAACTCACACTTGGCTGTGGTTTAGATTTAACATAAAACTAATTTTTATTTGCTTTTACAAAATCTTAACAAATGACTTTGTTTTTAAAGATCTCTTTTCAACTTCATGCTTGAATTTGCCTCTCCAACGCATATCAATTCCAAAGCATTGTCTCTTTTTTTATCTCGCACCTGGCTGAAGACTGCCATACATTTAAAACACATTATAGCATTTTTTCCCAATAC
Organism: Scyliorhinus canicula; assembly: GCF_902713615.1. Classification (NCBI taxonomy): domain Eukaryota; kingdom Metazoa; phylum Chordata; class Chondrichthyes; order Carcharhiniformes; family Scyliorhinidae; genus Scyliorhinus; species Scyliorhinus canicula. The sequence continues at coordinate 188,823,851 of NC_052148.1, forward strand.
AAACACGCCCTGTTCTCAAGATTGCTACTTTTACAAAACCTCATTTGTACTGCTACGCTTCTTCAACTAATTGACAGCTATATCCTGTCTATTTCAGACACTCAGTTTTCTCAAAACTGCTCTTCTTCTCAAACTTTTAACCTCTTCTGTGCTTGCTCACTTCAAGCTTTTCTTAAAAAAGCGCTCTGACTTTCCCTCGTGTATGTTCCTTTATATGTTTCTTTTACTCTGTTTATTTTGTTCCAAACTACATTCTCCTTTCCCATTTTCATTTACAGGGAGGACTCTGAATCGAAGCACTACACAGGGCAAACTTCATCTCCACATGCGCAGCACTGAGCCCAACACAGGCACACTTAACCAGGCAAGAATGAGCGGGTTCTTCCTGGAGGTGGTGGACAAGTGTGAACAGTGCCAGGGAAGCAAGGCCAACCACACCCACATGTTCTGGTCTTGCCCCAGACTTGTTGGGTACTGGATGTCCATCTTCGAGGCCATGTTGTCGCCATCTGGGATGGCCACTTACAACAAGAAACATGGGGTGTTGGCAAAGACTAAAGGGAAATATGGACAATGTAAGATTCAGGCAGGCACAGAGCCTGATGTATATTTGTGAGCAGAGAATCCAGACAGCATCGAAACCCCCAGCCGATTAGCATTTTAATGACCCATCTCCGTAAGACAAAGGACTGATACTCAGGTAACCGATACAATTCCAGACACATCGGCGCAACTCCCTTTACTCAGGAAACATAAACAGCAAGGTCAGTGACCGGCCATCAAGGCACCCAGGGGCTTAGATCGAAGGCAGTGATCAAGAACTGCCCAATTAATTGGGTCCAAACCCAAGGACCGGCCAAAAGAGCGCAAAACCCCCCCAGGATAAAGAGAGACACTGCCATGTGTTCGATCTCTTTTGGACCTGCCGCTCCGGCAATGTCCATCTCCAATTGCAGCACCACAACCAGAAGCAAGTCCAAGTTCAATGCTCGCTACCAGATGGATGAGCCTAGCTAAACAGCAGTTACTTCTCCAGACCCAGCAGATCCAGATTCAAACAAAGACCACTGTTCCTCTGACCTAAACCGGGTGCCTGAAGTTAAGTACAGGTTGTCATAGTTGTTAGGTGTAGTTTAACTCGTAGTGTTTATGTTGCATGTATAAGTAATCTTGTGTGTAAATAAAGTATTATTAAACTTGAAATAACTAACTGGTTGTTGGGCCCTTGATCGATATCCGGTTGAACCTTGTGGTGGTATCATTTGATACCTGGCGACTCTGAAAGCAATATAATAACAATATCTAGACAAAAGAAGGGCAACTTTATTGACTGCCATATTTATAGTGAGTAAATATAGCAACAATGTCCAGGGTGTGGGGTGAGGGGGGAACTGTGCCCACTAGTGGTGGCCTTCGGGGTATCAGAAGCCAGAGCTCTTCATGGGGAGAGGGGCTTTGTTGATCGCCCACTGGAAAATCCTGCCCAGCAGGAGTCCGGCAGCACTACTCAAGGCTGCAGACTGGCTGTCCAACCGGTTCCAATTTCACAAGCTAGAGAAAATAAAATACGCCATTAGAGGATCAGAGGAAGGGGGTAGCAGTGATTAGCACTGCTGCCTCACACTGCTGAGGACCCGGGTTTGACCTGGGTCACTGTCCATGTAGAGTTTACACATTCTCCCCGTGTCTATATGGATCTCATCTGCACAACCAAAAAGATGTGCAGGGTAGATGAATTGGCCACGCTAAATTGCCCCTTACGGGGCAGCATGGTAGCATTGTGGATAGCACAATCGCTTCACAGCTCCAGGGTCCCAGGTTCGATTCCAGCTTGGGTCACTGTCTGTGCGGAGTCTGCACATCCTCCCCGTGTGTGCGTGGGTTTCCTCCGGGTGCTCCGGTTTCCTCCCACAGCCCAAAGATGTGCAAGTTAGGTGGATTGGACATGCCAAATTGCCCTTAGTGTCCAAAATTGCCCTTAGTGTTGGGTGGGGTTACTGGGTTATGGGGTTAGGGTGGAGGTGTTGACCTTGGGTAGGGTGCTCTTTCCAGGAGCCGGTGCAGACTCGATGGGCCGAATGGCCTCCTTCTGCACTGTAAATTCTATGATCTTAAGTGAAAAAAAAATGGGCACTCTAAATTTATATTTTAAAAAAGAGGATAAGAAGGAGACTTCCATAACACTTGGTGGCTATCCATCAACTTGTTCCAAGTTCTGTTTGTAACAAGCAATCAACAAAGTAGGGAGGGGGTATGGGGAAGGGGGAGACACCGGAACAGAGCGCAAAACTAGGATGGGAAAGGGGAGGAGGGGGAGAGAGCAGGTGAGGTGTAGGGTCTCAAGAAAGCGACCACCCGGAAGCGATGACTGGAGAAAAGTTTCAATTTATTCTCCTTACTATTTATACCCCTACTCCCCGAAGGGTCTCCTGTGCCCACCCACATTCGAGCCGGGTTATTTATGTCCCAGCAATCCTAGGATTAGGGGGGTGGCTCTGTCCCACCTCATCTGGGGAGGTCATACTCAGGTGAGGCCACAGGGATTCTGAGGTTGCAGATCCCTGGGCCTCCTGTAAGGTTATATCACCTCTCCCATGACCAAGTCCAATACATCGTCCATTTCGACAGGAGGGGGGAGTGGGTTTAGGGAAGTCCTTTGCCCTCTTTGCCTTGGATTATCTATCCAGTGCATACTGCTCCGGGTCTGGAGGGGTATAACGGACTGTAGATCAACGTTTTCTAAGCGAACATCTGGACCGTTCTGTTGTTCCCTGTCCGGCGGTCACCTATCTCGGGACCTGTCTCCACTTCCGCGGTTAAAAACGCCATGTCCAGCACAGATGTTCTTCCGTTAATGGGGGTGCATTTGAGATTAGTTTCAGGGTCACAAGCTGGTGAGCGCATCACAGGTGACAGAGCCTATAACAGGCGATATTGGCCATGTGGAATCTGTTGGAGTTGCAAGAAAAGCTAAGGGGACATCTGGCAGAGCTGCCTGAGGTTGACAGCGGAGGAGTCCACCCAGTTCATCCAGACCAGCATGTCATCACTTTGTCAATGTAGCAGCGGTAAGGCAGGAGGAATTTCAAGGTTAGCATTTGTGGGGTCATTCTGCAATGAGTTCATGTACTGTTATTGCTTCTAATTCTAATTCTTGCTACCCTTTGAGTCATCTACAGCCTTTTTCCCTCAATGGGCTGCAAGTGATAGACTAAGATATGGTTGGATAGCTTTGCAGCCCTGCCATTGTGTTCTATACACCTGGGTGCAGGGTGTTGGAGCAGAAAATGAAGGAGCTGACAGCAGAACTGTGTAAAGGTATGCCTTTATGAGAATATTTCTGAAAGGACTTAAGGGACACATCAAATGGCCTTGATACATGAAACACTTGATAAGGCATACTTTATGTAGAGCTCTAGCAGATTAACGAGGGCACCTAAATTGCATATTCAACAGTCCATTGGCCTGCTTGATGGTCTCTGGGTTGACCCATGGTGGGTGTTAAATCTCTCCTTTGCTGCAGTGCATGGACCCCTCATCTGGTATGAATAGCTATGCATTTAGCAAGTAGCCTTTGTGTCCAGTATCCATCCCTGGTGGTGATTTAACATGAGGGTCACAAGCCTAAGGCAAGGGGCAAGGTTGAGAAGGTGGGGTGGGACCTTCATGGATAACCTCAGCCAGTATGGGAATTGAATCCATGCTGTTGGCCTCGCTCTGCATCACAAACCAGTTGTCCAGCCAACTGAGCTAACCAACCCCCATAGTTCTGAGCCTTTGGGCCTCAATATTGAATCCAACTATCTCAGATTATAACTACTGCTTTCAATGTTGGACTGTAGTTCTTGGTAATCATTATACCATCTTCATTAGCACCTACTCACCTTCTATTTTTTGTTTCTTTACAACCCCCATTTCCATCCTCTTTTGCATGTCAAAACGTCTTTCCTTGCCTATCGCAGGATTTTATGCTTGTTCTTTTTGCCTTCTTCTCCCTTCCCTGCCCTCGGTACCTGTTAAAATCCGTTACATCGCCAACGTTTTCTAGTTCTAACAAAAAGCCAGTTACCTGAAGTATTTGACAGGATTTTACTGGATTGGCCAAGATCCTGACATCAGCCAGAATTGTGTGTTGGGAGCAAACATGCTCATTCAGAGGGACCTCCATCTCAATACTCTGGGCAGGAGCTAATTAAGTAGCTGCCACAGTGGTTGAAATTCTGTTCAGGATGGTGACCCCCTGCCCCCCCAGTGCTGCTGGTCCAGAATTTTGCCCTGGCAACAGTGAAAAAAACGGTGCTAAATTTCTAAATCAGGGTGGTGAGTGACTTGGAGGGGAACTTTGAGGCATGGTAGCACAGTGGTTAGCACTGTTTCTTCACAGCTCCAGGGTCCCAGATTCTATTTCTGGCTGGGGTCACTGTGAGCAGAGTTTGCACTTTCTCCCCGTGTCTGCATGGGTTTCCTTCGGGTGCTCCGGTTTCCTCCCACAGCCCAAAGATGTGCAGGTTAGGTGGGGTTATTGGCTTTACGGGGATTGTGTGGATACTTGGGATTAAGTAGGGTGCTATTTCAAAGGGCCGATGCAGACACAATGGGCCGAATGACCTCCTTTTGCACTGTAAAATTCTATGATGTTCCCATGTATCTACTGTCCTTGTCCTTCTAGATGGTAGTGGTCATGGGCTTGGAAGATACTGTCGAAGGAACCTTGGTGTGTTCCTGCAGTGCATCTTGGAGATGGTACACGTGGCTGCCACTGTTCGTGGTGGTGGAGGGTTTGAATGTTTGTGGAAGGGGTGCCAATCAAGCGGGCTGCTTTGGCCTGGATGGTGTCAAGTTTCTTGAGTGTTGTTGGAGCTGCACTCATCCAGGAAAGTGGAGAGTATTCTGTCACACTCCTGACTTGTGCCTTGTGTGTGTGGGCAGGCCTTGTGGTATCAGTTACCCGCTGCAGGATTCCTAGCCTCTGATCTATTCTGTTAACTACAGCTTTTACATGCTAGTCCAGTTCAGTTTCTGGTCAATGATAAGCTCGCAGGATTTTAATGGTGGGGGATTCAGCAATGGTAATGCCAACGAATGTCAAGTGGTGATTATTTGATCCTCACTTGTTGGGGAGGGTTATGGCCTGGCACTTGTATAGCACAAATGTTATTTGCCACTTGTCAGCCAAAGCCTGGATATTGTCCAGCTCTTGCTCCATTTGGACATGGACTTGCTAATTGTGACCCACATTTTCTGTTTTTATATTTAATACGTTTAATGTGAATCCTGCTCTATCTCTCAGGTTCTATCTTCTCTTCTGGACATGGACCATCAGATTTTTTAAAAACACCTCTGACAACTGACTCGCTTTTACATCATTTTGCTTCCACCATTTAAGGGCTAGAATTTTTGTTTTTAATTATAAATTCAGAGTACCCAATTGTTTTTTTTTTCCCAATTAAGCGGCAATTTAGTGTGGCCAATCCACCTACGCTGCACAACTTTGGGTCGTGGGGTGAGACCCACGCAGACACAGGGCGAATGTGCAAACTCCACACGGGCAGTGACCCGGGGCCGGGATCGAATTCTGGTCCTCGGCTCCGTGAGACAGCAATGCTAACCACTGCACCACCCTGCTGCCCGTTTAAGGGCTGGAAAGAATGACCACATAAAGGTTTCAACTTTTAACATGATTTTCAGCGTGAGACAATAAGCACAAATGCCGGTCGATTCATCTGATCCATGGCTCCAGGAGACTGATTGTGTTCAGAAAATGTGAGTAAAGCATAGCATTCTGATGATTATAAATATTACTTAATTTATCTGGGTTACTGTCCAAATTGTAACTTTTGTTATGTGAAAACAAGACCACGTTTGAATTTTTTTAATTAAACAAAACCTATGACTTTCATAATGTTTAATTCAGTCAAAGAGCAGGCTACTGTTTCATAATTAATGTAACATAATTTGCTGCTTTCATGTATTCTGGTACATGCAGCACTCCCTTGGGCTTTGGAGCTTGAATTTTTAATTTTAAAAAAGATAAAAGGTTAGCCTGATAGCCATTAATTTTATAACATATAATGAGACAGAACAAGTGATAATGATATCATTGGGGGCCTTTAAAATAAGTGAGCCATACAATGCAGAAAACATTTGCTTGATAAAATGAAAAGCAACCAGCTATTATAAAATTTTAAATGATAAAGAGGCTCTGTGGTCACATATCTAAGATCAAATTAATATTTATGCAATAAAAGATTTATAAGAGAATATCACAGTCAGGCTGCGGGCAGTATTCAGTTAGAATCAAACCGGACATTTTATCACTCACAAAATAAAATCAACCACAACGCAATTGCGTGAACTTATCTTTTAATCAATTGGTACTATCTAATTAAAGTTTTGAACAAAACATAGACAATGGAAATGACTATTTAATTGCTCGCACCAGCACCGCATTTTCAATTATAAATGTTACCCCCCATTAAATGATCTCGTAGTTATACTTGAAATTTAGCAGAAGGAGTAACACAAAAGGCTATTGCATAAGATAAGGGTATGGTGGTATGGATATGAGCACTGCCATTGGTGCAGAGCACTGGCTTCCCATTGGCTCTGGTTGGTCATGTGCTTCTCGTCCGATTGGTTGGGACTAGTCATGTGATTGCTCTCCAATTGGTCGAGAGGCAAGTAGGCCCCACCTCCGAGGCGGGGTATAAGTACCCAGAGTTCCCGGCGGTCGGCCATTCTCTGTAGTCAACCACCGGGCTAACAACTAGAAGATTAAAGCCACTATTCGGATCCTAAATGTGTCTTGAGTCGAATTGATGGTACATCAATTTAATCTGCTAGAATTTTGGAATGGAGCTTCGCATCAAGCCTGACTGCCTCCATACCAGCACGCATGCTGCAAATGCGTCTGCAATCTTTAAACACTGGCAGGCGTGTTTTAATAGCTACCTGACGACTGCAGCCGGCAAGCCCAGCAAGGAGCAGAAACTCCACATCCTCCACTCATGCGTGGGCACATCGGTCTACTCAATGATCGAAGACGAGGGCAACTTTGATGCAGCCATGGAGATTCTCAAAGGACATTTTCTCCGGCCGGTCAATGAAGTATACGCACGGCATCTCCTGATGACCAGACAACAGTTCCCTGGTGAGTCCCTCTACGGGTTTTACCAGGCCCTCGCAGCTCTAGGGAGAACGTGCGCATGTCTCCAAGTTTCGGCGACGGAGCACATGGAACTTCTAATCAGAGACGCTTACGTTGCTGGCATGCAGTCCCCTTCTATCCGCCAATGATTGTTAGAGAAGAACACTCTCAGCCTAGCTGAAGAACGGACTCTGGCAACTTCCCTGGATGTTGCTGAGCTGAACGCCTGCGCAAATGCCCCCGGCCACGCAGCAACGCCCTGGTCTTCATGGCATGCGCCACCACCATCCTAAATGGTGCGGGAAGAAGGGCCACTACGCGGTGGTCTGCCAGACCAAGTCGTTCGCTGCTGTTCCGCGCAGCGACCGCGGATCCTCCTCCCCCCGGGCCCCCCCAGGGCCCCACGCCGCGCACCAACCTCTCCGGCCCACCTCCCGGCCCCCGCAACTGCCCCACGGTCCTCCCGACCCTCGCTCCCAGCTGCCCCGACCGGCCCGCAGATGCCGCTGACACTGCACCCAGCCGCCACGAGGCTACCACGGGCGCCACCATCTTGGGCCCCGGACGCCATGTGCGGTCCATGGGCACCGCCATCTTGGGGCCCCGGCTCTACGTGCAGGTCCTGGGCGCCGCCATCTTGGGACCCCGACTCCACGTGCAGGTCCTGGGCGCCGCCATCTTGGGCCAACTCGGAAGGCCCTGCAAGCGAATACTCTGCCATCGAAGAGGATCTGGAACTCTCACCACGACTTGCTTCCATCAAGCTCAACCAGTCGCGACCACGCACGCTCGCCAAGACTACAACAATGGTTCAGCTCAACGGACACAAAACAAGGTGCCTGCTGGACTCCGGGAGCACGGAAAGTTTCGTCCACCCCGACACGGTAAGACGCTGCGCGCTCCCCATCCTCCCAGTTAAACATAAAATTGAATTGGCCTCAGGTTCGCATTTCGTTCAAATCACCGGGTACTGAATAGCGGACCTCACAGTCCAGGGGAGGGTTTTCAAAAATTTCAAACTCCTCATTCTCCCCCGTCTATGCGCTCCAGCAGTCTTGGGCCTGGACTTCTAGTGCAACTTGCAGAGCTTGACCTTTCAATTCGGCGGCCCTATTCCTCCTCTTACTATTTGCAGCCTCGCGTCCCTCAAAGTGGAACCCCCTTCCTTGTTTGCTAATCTCACCCCAGATTGTAAACCTGTCGCCACTCGGAGCAGACGATACAGTGCCCAGGACCGGACCTTCATCGGGTCCGAGGTCCAGAGGCTCCTTAAGGAAGGAGTTATTGAGGCCAGCACCAGTCCCTGGCGAGCCCAAGTGCTGGTAGTTCGGACTGGGGAGAAAAATCGGATGGTCATTGATTACAGTCAGACCATCAACAGGTTTACGCAGCTGGACGCTCTCTCCCCCGTATTTCCGACCTGGTTAACAGGATTGCGAAGTACAAAGTCTTCTCCATGGTGGACCTTAAGTCTGCCTACCACCAGCTCCCCATTCGCGTGAATGACCGAAAGTACACCGCGTTTGAGGCAGATGGGCACATCTACCACTTCCTCAGGGTTCCATTCGGTGTCACAAATGGAGTCTCGGTCTTCCAACGGGAGATGGACCGAATGGTCAACTGGCACGGTTTACGGGTCACCTTCCCGTATCTCGATAACGTCACCATCTGCGGCCACGACCAGCAGGACCACGACATCAACCTCCAAAAATTCCTCCAAACAGCAAAACTCCTTAATTTAACTTACAATAAGGATAAGTGCGTGTTTAGCACCGACCGTCTAGCCATCCTTGGCTACGTAGTGCGTAACGGAGTGATAGGCCCCGACCCTGAACGCATGCGCCCCCTGATGGAACTCCCCCTCCCCAACTCCCTCAAATCCCTCAAACGCTGCCTGGGCTTCTCCTCATACTACGCCCAGTGGGTCCCCAACTATGCCGACAAAGCCCGCCCCCTCATCCAGTCCACCTCCTTTCCCCTGTCGATGGAGGCCCGCCAGGCCTTTAGCCGCATCAAAGCGGATATCGCAAAGGCCACGATGCATGCTATCGACGAGTCCCTCCCATTCCAGGTCGAGAGCGACGCGTCTGATGTAGCTCTGGCGGCCACCCTGAACCAAGCGGGCAGACCCGTGGCCTTCTTTTCACGAACCCTCCACGCTTCCAAAATCCGCCATTCCTCGATGGAAAAGGAGGCACAGGCCATAGTCAAAGCTGTGCGAAGCCGGCAGGAGGTTTACCCTCCTCACAGACCAACGGTCAGTAGCTTTCATGTTCGATAATGCACAGAGAAGCAAGATCAAGAACGACAAGATCTTGCGGTGGCGGATCGAGTTGTCCACATACAACTACGATATCTTGTATCGTCCTGGGATGCCCTATCCCGCGGTACCTGCGCCAGCGCGCAAATTGACCGCCTCCGCTCCCTCCACACGGACCTCTGCCATCCAGGGGTCACCCGTTTCTACCATTTTATTAAGACCCGCAACCTGCCCTACTCCGTCGAGGAAGTCAGGACAGTCACCAGGGACTGCCACGTCTGCGCCAAGTGCAAACGCACTTTTACCACCCCGAACGAGCGCATCTGATCAAGGCATCCCGCCCCTTTGAACGTCTCAGTATAGACTTCAAGGGTCCCCTCCCCTCCAACAACCGTAACACATATTTCTTGAGTGTTATCGATGAATACTCTCGATTCCCTTTCACCATTCCCTGTCCCAACATGACCACAACAAACATCATAAAGGCCCTCCTATCCATCTTCTCCCTGTTCGGTTACCCCGCGTACATCCATAGCGACCACGGGTCCTCTTTTATGAGTGACGAACTGCGTCAGTTCCTGCTCAGCAGGGGCATAGCCTCTAGCAGGACGACCAGTTATGACCCCCGGGGTAACGGTCAGGTCGAGCGGGAGAATGATGCCATTTGGAAGACCATCCTGCTGGCTCTACGGTCCAGAGGATCCCCTCTCCCGATCTGGCTGGCCACCCCCAGGCCCATCTTGCTCCGGAAGCATGTGCGGGTGCACAAGTCCGACCCGTTGGTTGAGCGAGTCCAGTTACTCCACGCCAACCCGCAATATGCCTACGTGGTGAATCCCGACGGTTGGCAGGATACGGTCTCGCTCTGGGACCTGGCACCCGCCGGCGTGCGGCCTTCTTCCCCTACACCAACACCTCCCCCCCAACTCCAATTCCCCCCAGCGCCCCCCGCGCCCCCACGACCCAGCGCACATGCCCCCTCTTCACCCGATTACAGCGTCTCCACCACCGGCCTGGGGTATGGAGACACATCTACGACCAACGCTCCCGTAGGCAAGGACGACCATCGGCCCGACATCACCGGCTCCACTGCGACGGTCCTCCAGAACACCACGGGCACCCGACAGGCTGATCGTCTCCATCTGATGCAGAAATGGGACTTTTTTGGACATTTTGTATTATTCTGTCGTTATTAGTAGTAGGAGTATTGTTTTGCCACGAGCCACTGGGCAGCTCACCCCTATTGATTTTCGCTGCTCATACCACCAGTCCTCGGACCCCCACCCCCTCTCTCCCACTTACACCCCCCCCTTCTTTCTCCACAAGGGGTGAATGTGGTGGTATGGATATGAGCACTGCCATTGGTGCAGAGCACTGGCTTCCCATTGGCTCTGGCTGGTCAGGTGCCTCTCGTCCGATTGGTTGGAACTATTCATGCGACTGCTCTCCAATTGGTCGAGAGGCAAGTAGGCCCCACCTCCAAGGCGGGGTATAAGTACCCAGAGTTCACGACGGTCGGCAATTCCCTGTAGTCGACCACCGGGCTAACAACTAGCAGATTAAAGCCACTATTCGGATCCTAAATGTGTCTTGAGTCGAATTGATGGTACATCAAAGGGTGCACGGCCTTATCTTATAAAGTAATGTATTAGCATGAATAGAGGATTGGTTAATTAACAGAAAGCAAAGAGAGTGGATAATTGGGTGTCTTTCTGGTTGGCGATCAGTGACTAGTGTTGTGCCTCAGGATCTGGTTTGGGTCTGCAATTGTTTACAATTTACACAGATGATTTGGGGGTAGGGACCAATTGTAATGTGTTGCAGTTCGCAGGTGATACTAAGATGAGTGGTAGAGTAAAGTGCGCAGAGGACACTGAAAGTCTGCAGAGGGATATAGATAGTTTAAATGAGTGGGCAAGAGTCTGACAGATAGAGTACAATGTTGGTAAATGTGAAGTCATCCATTTTGGAAGGAATAACAGCAAAAGGGACTATTATTTAAATGGTAAAAAATTATAGCACGCAGAGGGACCTGGGTATCCTTGTGCATGAATCACACAAAGTCGGCTTCCATTTTCAGCAGGTAATTAGGAAGGCAAATTGAATTTGTCCTTCATTGGTAGACGGGTGGAGTTAATAAACAGGGAGGTTATACTGCAGCTGTATAGGGTGCTGGCAAGGCCACACCTCGAGTATTTGCAGGACAGGACCAACTCAGTTAATGGTAGGGAGTTGGGGATAGTTACAGAACAAAGAGATTTAGGGGTACAGGTTCATAGCTCCTTGAAGGTGGAGTTGCAGGTGGACAGGGTGGTGAAGAAGGCATTCAGCATGCTATGTTTTATTGGTCAGAATATTGAGTACAGGAGTTGGGACATCTTGTTGAAGCTGTACAAGACATCAGTAAGATCATACATGGAATACTGTGTTCAGTTCTATTATAGGAAGGATATTGTTAAACTACAAAGATTACAGTAGAGATTTGTGAGGATGCTACCAGGACTTGAGGTCTGAGCTATAAAGAGAGACTGGATAGGCTGGGTATTTTTTCCCTGCAGCGTGGGAGGCTTAGGGGTGGCCTTATAAAGGTGAATAAAACAATGAGGGGCATAGATAAGGGAGATAGTCAACATATTTTCCCAAAGATAGAGGAGTCTAGAACTAGAGGGTGTAGGTTTAAGGTGAGAGGGGAGAGATACAAAAGAGACCAGAGGGGAAATTTCTTCACACAGAGGATGGTGAGCATTTGGAATGAGCTGCCAGAGGCAGTGGTGGAGGCGGGTACAATATTTTCATTTAAAAAGCAGTTATACCGTTATATGGGCAAGGTTGGTACAGAAGGATATGGGCCAAATGTGGGCAAGTGGGATTAGTTCAGTGATAAAAAACTGGGCGGCATGGACAAGCTGGGCCAAAGGGCCTGTTTCCATGCTGTAAACATCTATGACTTTACTGTGTACAGTTTTGGTCTCCTTACTTGAGAAAGGATGTCCTGGCACTGGAGGGGTTACAGAGGAGATTAACTGTGTTGATTCCAGAGTTGAGAGGATTGGCTTCAGAGGAGAGACTATGTAGACTGGGACTATACTCATGAGAATTTGGAAGAATGAGGGGGGATCTTATAACATAACATAAAATTATGAAGAGAACAGATAAGATAGAAACAGGGAGGCTGTTTCCACTGGCAGGTGAAACTAGAACTAGGGGACATAGCATTAAACTAAGGGGGGGAAGATTTAGGACTGAGTTGAGGAGGAACTTCACCCAAAGGGAATTCCCTGCCCAGTGAAGCAGTTGAGGCTACGCCGTTAAATGTTTTGAAGGCAAAGATAGATAGATTTTTGAACTGTAAAGGTAATAAGGGTTATGGTGAGAGGGCGGGTAAGTGGAGCTGAGTCCACAAAAAGATCAGCCATGATCTTATTGAATGGCGGAGCAGGCCCGAGGGACTGAGTGGCCTACTCCTGCTCCTAGTTCTTATGTTCTGAAGGTAATGCATGAAAGCCTGCAAACAGTAAATTTAGGTCATCATTTAAAAAAAACTTTAGACGAGGAAGGAAATCATGGAGCTTAGAAACATGGGGCGGAATTCTCCGCTCCCGCGATAAATCGGGAAGGCCGTCGTGAACTCGGCCGAGTTTCACAACGGCCTCGGAGGCCGCTCCTCTCACCTTATTCACCCCCACCTGGGGGGCTAGGAGCGGCGCTCCGTAACTCTCGGCCGGCGGGCCTTGACACTTGCATCAAGGCGGCGCGCTGAGAATGACGTGACGGAGGCGCCTAAGTGACATCAGCCATGCATGCGCAGGTTGGGCAGCTCGTACCCGCGTATGCACCGCTGACGTCACGACGGTAGACGGGGCTTAAACCCGCGCATGCGTGGTTGCCGTTTTCCCCTCCGCTGCCCCGCAAGACGTGGCGGCTTGATCTTGCGGGCGCCGGAGGGGATAGAGTGCGTCGCTTTGAGACGCCGGCCCAACGATCAGTGGGCAACGATTGCGGGCCAGTCCCCTCCCGAGCACGGCCATGGTGCTCAATCCCCTCTCCACCCCCCACAAGCCTCAAACCAGCATTTGGCACCCATGTTCACGACAGCAGCGACCAGGTGTGGTTGCCGCTGTTGTGAACCGGTCAGGAACATCAGGCCACTCGGCCCATCCGGGCCGGAGAATTGCCGGTCACCGTGAAAAACAGCGAGCGTCGATTCTTCCGAGCGGGGGGGGTGGGAGAATCACTGGGGGCGCTACGGGGGCGTGTTGTGAGTCGCCCGGCCCTCCCGCGATTCTCCCACCCGGCGTGGGAAGCGGAGAATTCCGCCCATGGGGTTTCCCACAGAGGTGGAAAATAGAAGTCGGCTGTATTTCCAGATCAGAAGATCATCTCAAGTGGGAGACAGATTAAAGTTCAGATTTCATGAGGGGAAATAGTAAATAGGTTTAATGTCCACGCAGAACCAATGGGGTTGGGAATGAAGATGGGTCAGATGAAGTATGGAACTCATTTAGACAGCCATAACAGCAGATTGTTCTGAGGGAGAGGTCTGTGATTTGTATCAATCTTCCACTGTACCAAAGGGAAGTGAGATAGATGTCCGAGGGGAGCCGGAGGCCCAGCACCAAAAGCAGCATAGTCTTTTGCTTCATTGATGTTAACCTGGATCTAATGCTGTATTTAATACTAGAGGTTGTGAGGGAGAGGAGAGATGTCCTCCACCCAGAGAGTAGTTTCATTGGTCAGATCATTGAATACAGGAATTGGGACGTGTCATGCGGGTGTCCCTTTAAGAAATGTATGTATTCTGAAATGGCTGCAGTGATGTCATTGTGTGGGTGGAGCTGCACTGTGGCTTTGGGTTTTAGTTTCATTTTTGTGCTGGGAGCTGTTTGTGGCTCTGTGTTTTACTTTTCGTTTAGACAGTTGGAAGCTGCATTCAGATAAAGAAGGTTTATTTTGGTCATTCTCTCTCTGCATGGAAAAAGGTGTCTCTAAATCACTTGATAATTTCAAAGTAATAACTGTTTCTGGAAGGAATTCAAACCTACTCTTTTGTGGTAAAAGGGTCGACTGGTTTATGGATGTTGTTACTTGAGTGAAACAGTAAAGGGAAGTTATTAAGGGTTAAATATAGAGTACTATATTATATTATTAAACTAGAAAGAGTGCAAAAAAGATTTACGAGGGTGCTACCAGGACTTGATTGTTTGAGTTATAAGGAGAGGCTGAATGGGGTGATCTTATAGAGGTCAATAAAATACTGAGGGGTATAGATAAGTCAACATCTTTTCCCAAAGATAGGGGAGACTAAAACTAGAGGGCATAGGTTTAAGGGGAGAGATACACAAGGGTCCAGAAGGGCAAAGTTTTCATACAGAGGGTGGCGAGTGTCTGGAATGAGCTGACAGAGGCAGAGTAGAGGCAGACACAATTATATGGGAAAGATGGATCTAGAGGGTCAAATGTGGGCAATTAGGACTAACTCAGTGGTAAAAACTGGGCGGCATGGTCAAGTTAGGCCGACAAACCTGTTTCATGCTGTAAATCTCTGACTCTGTGACTCTACAGGATTCCTTTCTAACCCAATATGTAAAAAGCCCAAATAGACTTTGGGAGTGGAGATAAAGTAGAGCAGATAAGGAAAGTGAAAGTATGGAGCATTGAGGCAACAGTAACCTTAATGTAATCGGCTTTAAGATGAAAATGGAAAA
Organism: Scyliorhinus canicula; assembly: GCF_902713615.1. Classification (NCBI taxonomy): domain Eukaryota; kingdom Metazoa; phylum Chordata; class Chondrichthyes; order Carcharhiniformes; family Scyliorhinidae; genus Scyliorhinus; species Scyliorhinus canicula. Next base: position 188,838,963 of record NC_052148.1, read on the forward strand.
GGGTATGGAGAAGGGAGAATGGTATGATGATAGCCAGGTGAATATATCAAGAAAAGTTGCTTTTCAGGGGCTGAGAATAGAATTTTGGAAAATAAAATTGGAAGCAATGTAGAACAACATTTAGAATGGTGCTGAACAGAGATCAGGAAAAGTCTACTTTTTTGAAAAGGTGAAAAAAAACGAATTTTTCACTGGAAAAATTTCAGAGTGTATTTTGGGCACATTCACAAGGTGTTCCTCAATGGATGCATTAGTGAGTTCGCAGCACATATTCAACGGCAATTTGTGCCATAAAATGAACGGCCACGAGATTCTCGGCATTACTGGCTCCTTCGCCATCTGATTCACATAACTCACGCCTCAGCTTCTTGCAGCTAACAAGAGAAGCAGCTTTAAACGCTCCCTCACCACTCACTCTCAGTCAACACATGAGCATAGCAGCGCACAGACCTGCTCCTTGTTTTGACGATGCCGATCTGGCCAGGGCTTCACGATACTGTGGATAAAAGACAGTCACCCAAGGGGGTGGGAGGACCAGTAGCAGGGTGAGCATTGCCGCCTGGACGGCAGTGGCAGCAGCTGTCAGTTCAGGCAGCATGACCAGGAGGACCACTGTCCAGTTTTGGAAGAAGGCTAACAACTTCCATTGAGCTGCAAGGGTAAATTACCACCTCTCCCTTGGCATCAGTCCACCTAACACCCCTCAAATTCCCAAACCACCCCACAAATCACACTTCGCACTCTCCCCACATCCGATCTTTATGTGTATTCCTCAGAAGCCCCAGGCACTCACTAACATAAGAACATAAGAACTAGGAGCAGGAGTAGGCCATCTGGCCCCTCGAGTCTGCTCCGCCATTTAATGAGATCATGGCTGATCTTTCCGGCCCGAACACCATAACCCTTAATCCCTTTATTCTTCAAAAAACTATCTATCTTTACCTTAAAAACATGTAATGAAGGAGCCTCAACTGCTTCACTGGGCAAGGAATTCCATAGATTCACAACCCTTTGGGTGAAGAAGTTCCTCCTAAACTCAGTCCTAAATCTACTTCCCCTTATTTTGAGGCTATGTCCCCTAGTTCTGCTTTCACCCGCCAGTGGAAACAACCTGCCCGCATCTATCCTATCTATTCCCTTCATAATTTTAAATGTTTCTATAAGATCCCCCCTCATCCTTCTAAATTCCAATGAGTACAGTCCCAGTCTACTCAACCTCTCCTCATAATCCAACACCTTCAGCTCTGGGATTAACCTAGTGAATCTCCTCTGCACACCCTCCAGTACCAGTACGTTCTTTCTCAAGTAAGGAGACCAAAACTGAACACAATACTCCAGGTGTGGCCTCGCTAACACCTTATACAATTGCAACATAACCTCCCTAGTCTTAAACTCCATCCCTCTAGCAATGAAGAACAAAATTCCATTTGCTTCTTAATCACCTGTTGCACCTGTAAACCAACCTTCTGTAACTCATGCACTAGCGCACCCAAGTCTCTCTGCACAGTGGCATGTTTTAATATTTTATCGTTTAAATAATAATCCCGTTTGCTGTTATTCCTACCAAAATGGATAACCTCACATTTGTCAACATTGTATTCCATCTACCAGACCCTAGCCCTAACATGACCCCTTCATGTACAGATGCGGTGCCCACACATTCCACTTGCTATACACCCCCCTAACCCAGCAAGCGTGCAGCTCACAATGCCCTTTCTCTGTCCCCACAGGAGAATATAGCCCACAATAAATGGAAATGGGATAAGGTGGGAGTGGGAACGGGATGCCAATGATCTGAGGTGGCATCCCTGATGAGGAAGAGGGCCTGGAAATTGTGGAGTTGTCCGAGAGGAGCAGTCACTGACAGCGAGGTCGGCCTGCACCACAGACTGCCCGTTCACCCACATATCCTGTCTCAAGTGCGTTGTTCATGTCAGACAAAACGATCCTCCCTTCTCACTGACCTCATGTCCATTGTCTCGCAGGATTTCCATCTGATGAGGCCAGGCCATCCATAGTTGTATCTCTTTCCCCACCCCCACCCCAGCCGCCGCCTAGAGACCACCTCAGAGGGAGCTCCGAGGAACCCACTATTGAGGCATCACAGCTGTCACCCCTACCTTCAACCAACACAGAGACACACACCTCGGTGGGCGACATTCGTGGACAGGTTTCTTGGGGCACAATCTGGTGAGCATCACATAGTTGCTGATTCATAGTTGCTGATGCACATCGAGGGGGTCAGGATGGACCCCGGGCTTCAGCTGGATCCCTATTAGATGCCGAGCCTCTGGATAAGGTTCTTGCTGAGCTGATGCAGATGATAGGACGCAGCCTGACATCGGTCGGGATGAGGGCGGGGGAGTTGTCGGCTACATTTCAGTGACTCCAAAGCCAATTGGAGGATTCCCAAAGGCTTCAGGTGGAGGAAATGGTGCGGACAATGTGAGGCCACCACTGCTCCGGTGGCGACCGCCAAAGCTTGGAGCACGATGTCCACAGCTTGAGTGGTGGTGTCCAAGGCATGGCTCAGTTTGTGACGATCATGGCTGACGGCCTCAGCAACATGTCCCACCTGCAGGTGGACATTCCTAGGGTACTCCACAGTGTGGACCAGTCAATGAGGAGCATCTCTGAGGACATCAACACCATGGTGCAGGCAGTGGGGAACCTTCAGGACTGACAGAGCCAGATGAGTGATCAATCCAGCTGCCCGTCCATCCCATTGAGTCCCCCAGGGCCCCACAGGCGCTGTTAGGGAGGAGGAAGTGCTGGAGGCCAGCCCTCGGCCTGTTAGCATGGAGACGACGGTGGTCTCCAGTTTTTCTGGATCCCCCCCGCCCCCTCGTGACACCAGTTCATCTCAAGTGAAGCAGGTGGCACGGTGATGCCTGTGACAGCTGTAAGTTGGCCAGTGCCCTCCAGCTCCAGGCCCTCCACAGGATGTCTACCACAACTGTCAAAGGCCATCTGGCACAGAACGCAGCAGGCTTTCCACCTTTGAAGTGCATCGTGGAACACACCTAAAATTATCATCAGACCACAAAAGATCAATAAGAATGAGAGGGACTGAGCGAGCACTGGGGGTTAACTATCTGTTGCTAGAGGAAATGGAAATGTAAAATGTTCACGATTAAAACATGTAACACCTGATCCATGTGAAGCCTCTGTCATGTTAATCTTCACAGCGGGCCTGCCTGCACCACCACCCCTCTTTCCCTCCGCTCCCGCCACTCCCCACCTCCAGGAACAGTTCTGCAACACCACAACACCACTGAGTTCTGCAATCTCTCTCCAAATAAATAGTATATTGCTTTTCCACTCTTCCTGCCTAAATGGACAAGTCTGTATTTTCCCACATTATACTCCATCTGCCAATTGTTTTGCCCATGCACTTATTTATATCTCTTTGTAAACTCTTTGGCCGGGATTCTCCACTATCCGGCGGGGCAGCCCGTACCGGCGTCGGGCTGCCCTGAATAATCCGCACCTTCAGGGACTAGGCCTGGGCCGGTGGGGTTGGCGCTGTGCCAACCGGTGGCGAAGGGCATCCACTGGCCGGCGTGAGTTGGCGCATGCGCAGGAGCGGCAGTGCATGCACAGGGGGGTTCTTCTCCGCGTCGGCCATGGTGGACCGTAACAGCAGCCGACGCAGAGGGAAAGAGTGCCCTCACGGCACAGGTCCGCCCGCAGACCGGTGGGCCCGATTGCGGGCCAGGCCACCGTGCCGTGCCCCCCCCCCCCCCCCCCCCCCCCGGGGCAGATCCCCCCGCACCCCCCCGAAAACTCCGCAGGCTGCCCGCAGAGCCATGTCCCACCGGTAAGGACCTTGTTTGATATACACCGGCGGGACTGGCCGAAAAATGGCGGTCACTCGGCCCATCGCAGAGCGGAGGGTCACTGGGGGGGCCACTGCCAACGGCCTCCGACCGGCGCAACACGATTCCCGCCCCCACCGAAAAACCGCCGCCAGAGAATCCGGCAGCCGGTGTCGGGGCGGGATTCACACTGCCACCACCCCTGGTGATTCTCTGGCCCGGCGGGGGGTCGGACAATCCCGCCCTTTGTGTCCCTTCTCACTATTTACTTTCCTCCCCAAATTAGTGTCAACCGTAAATGTTGCAACCATACATTTCGTCTCTTCAGCCAAGCCATTTATTTAAATTGTAAATAGCTGCGGTCTGAGCGCTGATGCTTGTGACACACCACTAGTTACAGCTTACCAACCCAAAGAAGACCCAATGATCCCTACTCACTGCTTCCTGTAAGTTATCCAATCCTCTATGCGTGATGTTACTCACTACACCATGAACTCTTATTCTGCACAGTAACCTTTGATGTGCCATTTTATCAAATGCCTTTTGGATATCCCCTTTGTCCAATTTACTTGCTACTTCCTCAGATAACTCAAACAAATTAGTCAAACATGATTTCACCTTCACAAAATCATGTTGTCCCTGCCTAATTGCATTAAGCTGAACTGATAGAGACTAGTTGCGCTTTGTTGCTACCTTGAGCAACACTAGGGACTAGGCCGGAGCTGGCGGGGTTGGTGCCACGCCAGCCTGTATGACAAACACCTTTGAGAAAATGCCATGCGCCAGCTGTTCTGTCGATACCCAGATCAGGGCATTGACATCTGTGTTGCTTGGGCCCTCAGGAGATTGCGGAAATGGATCATCCACTTCTGGTTGAAGACAGTTGAAAATACTTAATGGTGGTGAGCAGAGGGCAAAAGGTTGGCATGAAGACGTGGTGCCATGGGGGTGGGTGAAAGGAATAAGGTGACAGAGCTTGGCATGGATGGGTCTTGGGGGGCGGGGGGAGGGAGTGGTGTGCGTTGGGGAATGATGGTAGGATGGCTGTTTTTTTGGGGTTTTTTTAAACTACAAAACATTTTGGAACACTGAGGTGAGCCTTTCATAGTCTGCAGCTGCACTTGGCTGCACCTGTGGCTGCCTTTGAACTATTTCTGGGGGTGGAAGTCGCATCTCCTATTAACATGTAGCACCACCCCAAAATTCTTACTGTCGAGAGTAATTTCTCCCGTCCTGGGTATGCAGAGCGTGGAGTTTTCCCAACTTTGCGTTCCTGAATTGGGGGCGAACATTCGGGCCTGTGTTTTTTATTCCAAAGCCCAAATCACCAATGTAAATTGTGAACAGCAGTGGTCCCAGCATTGGCCCAGTTGGAATAGCACATTCCACCTTCTGTCATTCAGAATATCTAGCCTTTACTTCCACTCTCTGCATTTTAGCTTGAAGCCAGCTGGCGATCCATACTGACTCCACATTCTCTGATCTTATTCAGTAATCTGCTATGGGACAACTGACCAAAGGCCTTTTGGAAATCCAGATCAATTGCATCTTCTGCATTATCATTGTGTACCCTCTCTTGTTTGGTTGTTCAAACAACAATTTCACTTTTGAAAACCGTGCTGAATATACCTTATTTTATCTTTCATGTTCTCTTTTATGTTCTGCTTTAGTAAGGATCTTATTATTTTTCCTCCCATGATGTTGGTCTAAAATTGCCTAGATATGTTCTGCCCCCCTTCTTAGAACATAGAACATTACAGCGCAGTACAGGCCATTCGGCCCTCGATGTTGCGCTGACCTGTGAAACCAATCTAAAGCCCATCTACACTATTCCCTTATCGTCCATATGCCTATCCAATGACCATTTGAATGCGTTTAGTGTTGGCGAGTCCACTACTGTTGTAGGCAGGGCATTCCACGCCCTTACTACTCTCTGAGTAAAGAACCTACCTCTGACATCTGTCCTATATCTATCTCCCCTCAATTTAAAACTATGTCCCCTCGTGCTAGCCATCACCATCCGAGGAAAAAGGCTCTCGATGTCCACCCTATCTAATCCTCTGATCATCTTGTATGCCTCAATTAAGTCCCCTCTTAACCTTCTTCTCTCTAACAAAGACAACCTCAAGTCCCTCAGCCTTTCCTCGTACGATCTTCCCTCCATACCAGGCAATATTCTGGTAAATCTCCTCTGCACCCTTTCCAATGCTTCCACACCCTTCCTATAATGTGGCGACCAGAACTGCACGCAATACTCCAAATGCGGCCACACAAGAGTTTAGTACAACTGCAACATGACCTCATGGCTCCGAAACTCAATCCCTCTACCAATAAAATCTAACACTCCGTACGCCTTCTTAACAACCCTCTCAACCTGGGTGGCAACTTTCAGGGATCTATGGACATGGACACCGAGATCTTTCTGCTCATCCACACTACCAAGAATCTTACCATCAGCCCAGTACTCTGTGTTCCTGTTATTCCTTCCAAAATGAATCACCTCATACTTTTCTGCAATGAACTCCATTTGCCACCTCTCAGCCCAGCTCTGCAGCTTATCTATGTCCCTCTGTAACCTGCAACGTCCTTCTGCACTGTCCACAACTCCACCGACTTTAGTGTCATCTGCAAATTTACTCACCCATCCTTCTACGCCCTCCTCCAGGTCATTTATAAAAATGACAAACAGCAATGGCCCCAAAACAGATCTTAATGGTACACCACTCATAACTGAACTGCAGGGGGAACATTTGCCATCAACCACCCCTTCTGTCTTCTTTCAGCTAGCCAATTTCTGATCCAAACTGCTAAATCACCCTGAATCCCATGCCTCTGTATTTTCTGCAATAGCCTACCATGGGGAACCTTATCAAACGCTTTACTGAAATCCATGTACACCACATCAACTGCTTTAACCTCGTCCACTTGTTTGGTCACCTTCTCAAAGAACTCAATAAGGTTTGTGAGGCACGACCCTTCACAAAACCGTGCTGACTATCCCTAATCAAATTATTCCTTTCTAGATGATTATAAATCCTATCTCTTATAAACCTTTCCAAGACGTTGCCCACAACAGAGGTAAGGCTCACTGGTCTATAGTTACCGGGGTCGTCTCTACTCTCTTTCTTGAACAAGGGGACAACATTTGCTATCCTCCAGTCTTCTGGCACTATTCCTGTAGACAATGAGGACATAAAGATCAAACCCAAAGGCTCAGCAGTCTCCTCCCTAGCTTACCAGAGAATCCTAGGATAAATCCCATCCGGCCCAGGGGACTTATCTATTTTCACACTTTCCAGAATTGCTAACACCTCCTCCTTATGAACCTCAAGCCCTTCTTGTCTAGTAGACTGTATCTCAGTATTCTCCTTGACAACATTGTCTTTTTCTTGCATGAATACTGACAAAAAATATTCATTTATCACCTCTCCTATCTCCTCTGACTCCACGCACAACTTCCCACTACTGTCCTTGACTGGCCCTACTCTTACCCTAGTCATTCTTTTATTCCTGACATACCTGCAGAAAGCTTTAGGGTTATCCTTGATCCTACCTGCCAAAGACTTCTCATGTCCCCTCCTGGATCTTCTTCGCTCTCTCTTTAGGTCCTTCCTAGCTAACTTGTAACTCTCGAGCAACCTAACTGAACCTTCACGTCTCATCTTTACATAAGCCTCCTTCTTCCTCGTGACAAGTGATTCAACTACTTTAGTAAACCACGGTTCCCTCGCTCGACCACTTCCTCCCTGCCTGACAGGTAAATACTTATTAAGGACAGGCAGTAGCTGTTCTTTGAATGAGCTCCACATTTCAATTGTGCCCATCCCCTGCAGTTTCCTTCCCCATCCTATGCATCCTACGTCTTGCCTCATCGCATCATAATTGTCTTTCCCCCAGCTATAACTCTTGCCCTGCGGTATATACCTATCCCTTTCCATCACTAAAGTAAATGTAACTGAATTGTGGTTACTATCACCAAAGTGCTCACCTACCTCCAAATATAGCACCTGTCCTGGTTCGTTATCCAGTACCAAATCCAATGTGGTCTCGCCTCGTGTTGGCCTATCTACATACTGTGTCAGGAAACCCTCCTGCACACATTGGACAAAAACGGACCCATCTAAAGTACTCGATCTATGGTCGCGATTCTCCGCAAATGCGGAGAGTCATGAAGACTGCCGTGAAACCGGCCGTGTTTCCCGGCAGCCTACGCGCCACCTCCCGGGACGAGCAGCGATTCATGTCGGGGGACGGGCGTGGGGGGGGAAATAGCGGGAGGTCGGGAAAAATGTCGGGAAGGCCCTCCCGCTATTCTCCGACGATTCGTGGGGGGCGGAGAATCGCGCCCTACAGCTTTTCCAGTGAATATTTGGAAAGTTAAAGTCCCCCATAGCAACTACCCTGTTACTTTCCCTCCTATCCAGAATCATCTTTGCAATCCTTTCCTCTACATCTCTGGAACATGAAAGGGTGATGGGTGTGGGCCGAGGTAGGATGCTCTTTCAGAGAGTCGGTACAGATTTGATGGGCCAAATAGCCTCCTTCTGCACTGTAGAGTTACTAAGGGGCTGGATTCTCTGTCGGCAGGATCCTCCGTTTCATTGGCAGTGCACTCACATCCACAGATTTCCTGTTGGCGCGGTGGTACCCACAATGGGAAATCCCATTGGCCAGCTGCTGGGATGGAGAATCACGCTGCACCAGAAAATGGGTGTGGCAGGATGGAGAATCCCGTCCATGGTTTTTAGATGTGAGGGTGGTGACAGAGGATAGGGAATAGCTTAGTGGTTAATAACTGGGCGGCATGGACAGGTTACGCCAAAGGGCCTGTTTCCAGACTGTAAACATCTATGACTCTAATTGCAGAAGTTAAGCCCGTGTTTATTAAGCGATGTCGGGGTGGATACTCCGTTCTGGAGACTAGTGCTGATGGTGGGACTGAATTGGTGGTGTTTTACGCTCACAGTCCCGGAGCATCCTAATGGGCTAGCACCGGCGCCATGTGGAACTAGTGCAATTCCAAGGAATGCTGCTGTGCGATTTGCAAGTGTTGGGATTGGCACTCGAGAGCTTGGCACGCTGCAGCCACATATAAACACTGCACTCCCGACACACACTTATTCCAGAGTGGCATTGTGGTTCACTGATGCGGAGCTGGAGACACAGTTGAATGCTGAGCAGTGCAACACCCTTTTTCCCTGGGGTGGGAAGGACGCTGCCATCTGTGCCCATCCCCTGCAGTTTCCTTCCCCATCCTATGCATCCTACGTCTTGCCTCATCGCATCATAATTGCCTTTCCCCCAGCTATAACTCTTGCCCTGCGGTATATACCGACCCCTTTCCATCGCTAAAGTAAACGTAACTGAATTGTGGTCACTATCACCAAAGTGCTCACCCACCTCCAAATCTAGCACCTGTCCTGGTTCATTACCCAGTACCAAATCCAATGCGGCCTCGCCTCTTGTTGGCCTATCTACATACTGTGTCTGGAAACCCTCCTGCACACATTGGACAAAAACGGACCCATCTAAAGTATATGTAAAGTTAAAGTCACCCATAACAACTACCCTGTTACTTTCACTCCTATCCAGAATCATCTTTGCAATCCTTTCCTCTACATCTCTGGAACTTTTCGGAGTCCTATAGAAAACTCCCAACAGGGTGACCTCTCCTTTCCTGTTTCTAACCTCAGCCCATACTACCTCCGTAGACGAGTCCTCATCAAACGTCCTTTCTGCCACCGTAAGACTGTCCTTGACTAACAATGCCACTCCTCCCCCTCTTTTACCACCTTCCCTGAGCTTACTGAAATATCTAAACCCAGGACCTGCAACAACCATTCCTGTCTCTGCTCTAGCCATGTCTCCGAAATGGCCACAACATCAAAGTCCCAGGTACCAACCCATGCTGCAAGTTCACTCACCTTATTCCGGATACTCCTGACGTTGAAGTAGACACACTTTAAACCACCTTCCTTCCTGCCGGTACACTTCTGCAACGTTTAAACCTTACTCGTAACCTCACTACTCTCAGCTTCTTGTGTACTGGAGCTGCAATTCAGGTTCCCAATCCCCTGCTGAACTAGTTTAAACCCTCCCGAAGAGCATTAGCAAATTTCCCCCCCAGGATATTGGTACCCCTCTGGTCCAGGTGCAGACCATACCGTTTGTAGAGGTCCCACCTATCCCAGAATGAGCCCCAATTATCCAGGAATCTGAAACCCTCCCTCCTGCACCATCCCTGCAGCCACGTGTTCAACTGCTCTCTCTCCCTATTCCTCGACTCGCTAGCACGTGGCACAGGTAACAACCCAGAGATAATAACTCTGTTTGTCCTGGATCTAAGTCTCCACCCTAGCTCCCTGAATTCCTGCCTTACATCCCTATCCCTTTTCCTACCAATGTCATTGGTGCCTATGTGGTACATGACTTGGGGCTGCTCCCCTTCCCCCTTAAGGATCCCAAAAACACAATCCGAGACATTGCGGACCCTGGCACCTGGGAGGCAACACACCAACCGTGCGTCTCTCTCATTCCCACAGAGCGGCAGCAGGGTAGCATGGTGGTTAGCATAAATGCTTCACAGCTCCAGGGTCCCAGGTTCAATTCCCGGCTGGGTCACTGTCTGTGTGGAGTCTGCACGTCCTCCCCCTGTGTGCGTGGGTTACCTCCGGGTGCTCCGGTTTCCTCCCACAGTCCAAAGATGTGCGGGTTAGGTGGATTGGCCATGCTAAATTTCCCGTAGTGTCCTAATAAAAAAAGTAAGGTTAATGGGGGGGGGTTGTTGGGTTACGGGTATAGGGTGGATACGTGGGTTTGAGTAGGGTGATCATGGCTCGGCACAACATTGAGGGCCGAAGGGCCTGTTCTGTGCTGTACTGTTCTATGTTCTATGTTCTATCCCCCTAACTATGGAGTCTCCAATGACTAATGCTCTACTCTCCCCCTTCCCTTCTGAGAAACAGGGACAGACTCTGTGCCAGAGACCTGTACCCCCATGGCTGACCCCTGGTAAGTCCCCCCCCACCAGTATCCAAAGTGGTATACTTGTTATTAAGGGGAACGACCGCACTGGATCCCTGTACTGACTGCTTCCCCCCCCCAGCCCCTCTCACCGTCACCCATCTATCTTTATTCTTTGGAGTAACTACATCCCTGAAGCTTCTATCTATGACCACCTCTGCCTCCCGAATGATCCAAAGTTAATCCACCTCCAGCTCCGGTTCCCTAACGCGGTTTCTGAGGAGCTGGAGATGGGTGCACTTCCCACAGGTGAAATCAGCAGGGACACTGACGGCGTCCCTCACCTCAAACATTCTGCAGGAGGAACATTGCATTGCCTTCCCTGACATCACCTCGAGATAAAGCAAGAAAAAGAAAGGAAGAGCTTACCTGATATCCACTCAACCCCTTAGGTTAGAGGAGGTGGAAGGGTGGGGGACACTACAAGTGTACTGTCTTGGGTTTAGCAACCGCCCAACCTATATACAGGTACTAGAAACCTTCCCAGAAATCTCCACGGCCGACTTCCGGTTTCCTGCTGCTCTGAAACAAAAAGAAATTCCAAAAAATAAAAGTTAGTTTGTAATTTTAAAAAACTTTTAACCTCATCTTTGTATTTCCTCTCTGCTGGTCACCGTGGAGGTGAGGTGGGCTACCCTGTACAAGGGACCGCCGGACCTGCAGCCCCTGACAGCAGTGGAGCAGCGGGCACAGCACCTGGTCGGTGGGCCCGGAGAGAGGGCAGTCAGAGGATTGCATCGGGCGAGCAAGTAAGTCCCCAGTGATTTGCAGTTTTCCATGCACTGCAGACTGTGCCCCCCAGCATGTTCCCTACTCTCCACTCCTCCCCCATCCCAAACCCACATCCTGGTCGTTCCCCCAGACACCCTGCCTTCCGCACCCCGGGCCCCATTCGTGCCCAACCCGTGGGGGCCCCTGGTGTCCATCCCTGATGCCAGAGGTACCGTGGGATGATGCTGCGTGACCCCATCCAGCGCCCACCTGCAGGAGACACAGTGTGGGGGGGTTACCCTTGGGCGGTATCATCGATGATTTCTGCTTTCACCAACCTCACTGCCACACACCTATCATTGCTGCTTCTCGCTCTTGCCGCTCACCATTCTGCCACACCCTTTTAATCGCTCACCTCTCTCTTACTCTTCCTCCCCGCCACTCCCCTCACTGCCACTCCCCTCTCACTGCCACCCTCCCTCTCTACTGCTCCCCCCTCTCTCTGCCACACCCCCCTCTCCGCCTCTCCCCTCTCTCTCTAACTCCCCTCTCTCTGCCTCTCCCCTCTCTCTCTAACTCCCCTCTCTCTGTCACTCCTCTCTCTCTGCCTCTCCCCTCTCTCTCTAATTCCCCTCTCTCTGCCACACCCCCCTCTCCGCCTCTCCCCTCTCTCTCTAACTCCCCTCTCTCTGCCTCTCCCCTCTCTCTCTAACTCCCCTCTCTCTGTCACTCCTCTCTCTCTGCCTCTCCCCTCTCTCTCTAATTCCCCTCTCTCTGCCACACCCCCCTCTCCACCTCTCCCCTCTCTCTCTGTCACTTCCCTCCCTCTGCCACTCCCCTCTCTCTGTCAGCCCTCTCTCTGTCACTCCCCTCTCTCTGTCACTCCCCCCTCTGTGCCTCTCCCCCCTCTCCGCCTCTCCCCGCCACCCCCCCCCCCCCCCCCCCCCTCCACCTCTTCCCTCTCTCCGCACTCCCCCCCCCTCTCCGGCTCTCCCCTCCCTCTGTCACTCCTCTCTCTCTGTCGCTCCCCGCTCTCTGCTGATCCCCTCTCTCTGCCATTCCCCTCTTCTCTGCCTCTCCCTTCACTGTCACTCCCCTCTCTCAGTCACTCCCCTCTCTGCCACTTCCCTCTCTCTCTAATTCCCCTTTCTCTCTAACTCCCCTCTCTCTGTCACTCCCCTCGCTGCCACTTCCCTCTCTCTCTAACTCCCCTCTCTCTCGAACTCTCCCCTCTCTGTCACTCCCCTCCCCCTCTCTCTGTCACTCCCCTCCCTCTGCCACTCCCCTATCTCTCGAACTCTCCCCTCTCTGTCACTCCCCTCCCCCTCTCTCTGTCACTCCCCTCTCTCTGTCATTCCCCAATCTCTGTGTTGTAGTCACTACTGTTGTATTATATACTGCATACAAGGGTATTACGGTAAGGCCCCTATACTACAGATACGGGGGTAGATCCCTGCCTGCTGGCTCCGCCCAATAGGCGGAGTATAAATGTGTGGGCTCTCCGAGCTGCAGCCATTTCGGCAGCAGCTGCGGGAGGCTCCATATCTCTGCGTAATAAAGCCTCGATTACTCTCTACTCTCGTCTCGTCGTAATTGATAGTGCATCAATTTATTACGCAGAGATTTTACAACGATGGATCTCCACATGAAGCCTGATCGCCTGCAGCTGCATCCTCAAGCAGACAACGCCAAGTCAGCCTTCACACACTGGCTAGCTTGCTTTGAAGCACACATTGGATCTGCGACTGAACCACCCTCAGAGGTACAGAAGCTCCAGATGCTTTACACGTGGCTGAGCTCCGATATCTTTCCCCTCATCCGGGACGCACCGACCTATGCTGAGGCCATGGCGCTACTGAAGGAGAACTACACTCAGCAGACTAACAAAATCTACACCAGACACCTCCTGTTCACACGGCATCAACTCCCTGGTGAGTCTGTGGAAGATTTCTGACATGCCCTGCCTTCCTGGTGAGAGACTGCGATTGCCAGGCCATTGCGACTGCTGAACATTCTGACCTGCTACTTAGAGACGCGTTCGTTATGTGCATAGGGTCGGCCTACATCTGCCAGTGCCTCTAAGAATGGGCTACTCTCGACCACGCGGCGATGAAGAAACTAGCGCTCTCGCTCACAGTTGCCTCATGCAATATACAGGCGTATGCCCCCGACTGCACGGCCCACCCCTCCTGGGCATCGTGGACCTCGCCAGCCAACACCCCACCGTGGACCCCATCAGTGTGGTGAACCACGGTGTACACTTGTATTAGGGGATGTACGGTAGGACCTGTACTACAGGTTCGCCGGTAGCCCCTGCCGGCTGGCTCCGCCCACAAGGAGCTGTATAAATATCCGTGTCCTCCATTGATTGCCATTTTGCCAGCTGCAGCAGGAGGCCACGCATCTGACTGCAATAAAGCCACAGTTGTACCCAATCTGAGTCTTTTGTGCAATTGATCGTGCATCAATTTATTGCAGTCAGATTTTCAACAAAATGGATATCAGAATCAATCCAAATCACCTGCAGCTGGATCTGCACTCGCCCGACGCCAGAAAGGACTGTAATCACTGGCTAGCTTGTTTTGAGGCTTACATCAACGCTGCGACCCCCATGCCGACGAGGCTCAGAAGATACAGGTCCTGTACTCCAGGTTGAGCTCAAGCGTGTTCCCGTTGATCCAGGACACCCCATATTACGCGGAAGCGATGGCACTCCTAAAAGCAAACTATGCGCAGAAAGCGAACACGATCTTCGCCAGGCACATACTCGCCACTCGCTCTCAACTCCCTGGTGAGTCCATCGAAGACTTCTGGCGGTCCCTAATCCCACTCATCCGGGACTGTGACTGTCAGGCTGTTACGGCCACCGAACATTCTAATCTCCTCATGCGTGATGCGTTCATAACGGGGATTGGGTCGGACCTCATCCGACAACGACTGCTGGAAGGGGCCACGCTCGACCTAATGGAGACAAAAACTTTAGCACTCTCCATGACGGTCGCATCCCGTAATGTCCAGGCCTACCCCCCTCGCCGCTCTGCCCACCCGTCCTATCCCTCCTGGACCCCGCAAACAACCCCCCAGCTGGGGTCCTGTCTAGTCAATATGCCTGTGCTGCACGCCAAACCGCGAGCACCCCGGGGGTCCCCGCTGCTACTTCTGTGGTCAACAGAAGCACCCACGCCAATGCTGCCCAGCCCGCGCCGCCACTTGCAAGTCCTGCAGTAAAAAGGGCCACTTCACAGCTGTGTGCCAGGCCCGTGCAGTCGCCGCTATCGCACCCCCTATTGCGCCCGCTATCGCCCCCACCCCCTGGCAAACGCACAATGGGTGCCACCATCTTCTCCTCCCAGGGCCACATGCAGTCAGTGAGCGCCGCCATCTCCCCCCCTCAGTCCATGTGTGGCCCATGGGCGCCTCCATCTTGCCCAGCGCCACCAACGTGCGTCCTATGGGCGCCGCCATCTTGTCCCACCCCTGCAATGTGCGCCCCATGGGTGCCGCCATTTTGTTCCCCAAAGGTACTCCGGACGCCGCCATCTTGTCTTCCCCAAGGGGCTGGAACGCCAACTACATCCCACGATCTGGGTCGCCGACGCTTTCCATCCGAAACTTCTGATGACCACCCGCAGCTCGCCTCGATGACACTGGGCCAGTTTCGTCCACATAACCTGGCCACCGCTTCAACAACAGTGAAAATCAACGGCCACGTGACCTCTTGCCTGCTGGACTCCAGGAGCACCGAAAGCTTCATACACCCGGATACGGTAAGGCACTGCTCCCTCGCGGTTCACCCCGCCAATCAACGGATCTCCCTGGCCTCCAGATCCCACTCTGTCCCGATCCGAGGATTCTGTACGGTCACTCTCACTGTCCAGGGTGTAGAATTCAGCGGTTTACGTCTCTACATCCTCCCCAACCTCTGCGCTGCACTATTGCTGGGCCTGGATTTCCAGTGCAATCTCCAGAGCCTCACCCTCGAATTCGGCGGTCCCCTACCTCCACTCATCGTTTGCGGTCTCGCGACCCTCAAGGTTGACCTCCCCCCTCCCTCTTTGCCAATCTAACTGCAGATTGCAAACCCGTCGCCACCAGGAGCAGACGATACAGTGCCCAGGACAAGGCCTTCATCAGGTCCGAGGTCCAGCGGCTGCTTCGGGAGGGTATCATCGAGGCCAGCAATAGCCCCTGGAGAGCTCAAGTGGTAGTATTAAAAATGGGGGAGAAACACAGAATGGTTGTGGACTACAGCCAGACCATCAATCGGTACACGCAGCTCGACACGTACCCCCTCCCACACATATCTGATATGGTCAATCAGATTGCGCAGTACCAGGTCTTTTCAACAATTGACCTGAAATCCGCTTACCACCAGATCCCCATCCGTAAATCGGACCGTCCATACACTGCCTTCGAGGCGGACGGTCGGCTCTATCACTTTCTTAGGGTTCCCTTCGGCGTAACTAACGGGGTCTCGGTCTTCCAAAGGGAGATGGACCGAATGGTCGACCAGTACGGTTTGCGGGCCACGTTTCCGTACTTAGATAATGTCATCATCTGCAGCCATGATCAGCGGGACCACGATGCCAACCTTGCTAAATTCCTCCTCACCGCCTCTCTTCTCAACCTTACGTATAATAAAGAGAAGTGTGTGTTCAGCACGACCCGCTCAACCATCCTCGGCTATGTAGTCCAAAACGGACTTCTGGGGCCCGATCCCGACCGCATGGAGCTCCACCTTCCCCTCTGCCCGAAGTCCCTCAAATGCTGCCTGGGGTTCTTCTCGTACTATGCCCAGTGGGTCCCAAACTATGCGGACAAGGCCCGCCCACTCAATTTCCCCTCGCGGCCGAGGCACAACATGCCTTCGCCCGGATCAGAGCAGACATAGCCAAGGCCGGGATGCACGCAGTAGACGAGACACTCCCCTTTCAAGTAGAAAGCGATGCTTCAGATGTCGCCCTCGCTGCCACTCTACATCAGGCAGGCAGACCCGTGGCATTCTTTTCCCGCACCCGTCATGCCTCTGAAATTCAGCACATATCAGTCGAAAAAGAGGCCCAAGCCATCGTTGAAGCTGTACGGCATTGGAGGCATTACCTGGCCAGCAGGAGATTCACTCTCCTCACTGACCAACGGTCGGTAGCCTTCATGTTCAATAACACACAATGGGGCAAGATCAAAAATGATAAAATCTTGGGGTGGAGAATCGAGCTCTCCACCTATAATTACGAAATTTTGTATCCACCCGGCAAACTCAACGAGCCCCCATATGCCCTCTCCCGAGGTACATGTGCCAGCGCACAAGTAGACGAACTCCGGGCCCTACACGTTAGCCTTTGTCACCCGGGGGTCACACGACTGTACCACCTCGTCAAGGCTCGCAACCTGCCCTACTCCATCGAGGAAGTACGGACAGTCACCAGGGACTGCCAGGTCTGTGCGGAGTGCAAGCCGCACTTCTACCGGCCGGACCGTGCGCGCCTGGTGAAGGCCTCCTGCCCCTTTGAACGCCCCAGCGTGGATTTCAAAAGGCCCCTCCCCTCCACCGACCGCAACACTTATATTCTCAGTGTGGTCGATGAGTACTCCAGATTCCCCTTCGCCATCCCATCCCATATGACGTCTGCCACCGTCATCAAGGCCCTCAACACAATCTTCGCTCTGTTCGGTTTCCCCAACTATATCCACAGTGACAGGGGATCCTCATTCATGAGTGATGAGCTGCATCAGTTCCTGCTCAGCAGGGGTATCGCCTCCAGCAGGACGACCAGCTACAACCCCGGGGGAAACGAGCAGGTAGAGAGGGAGAACGGGACGGTATGGAGGGCCATCCAGCTGGCCCTATGGTCCAGGAATCTCCCAGCCTCTCGCTGGTAGGAGGTCCTCCCTGATGCACTACACTCCATCCGGTCACTACTGTGTACCGCCACAAATAACACACCCCATGAACGTCTTTTTACCTTCCCCAGGAAGTCCACATCCAGGATATCGCTCCCGACTTGGCTCGCAGCTCCAGAACTGGTCCTGCTCCGTAGGCACGTCCAACTCCACAAGGTGGACCCCTTGGTGGACAGGGTACACTTGCTCCACGCCAACCCCCAGTATGCCTACGCGGAGTTCCCCTGATGGCTGCCAAGATACTGTCTCCCTCAGGGACCTGGCGCCGTCAGGTTCCACTCCAACACACTCCCCCACCCACACGCCACCCTCCCCTCCCCCGGCGCTCCCAACATTAACCCCACCAGGTCCATCCGTCGTTCCCCTGACCATGCAAGAGGACAAAGAAGATTTTGGCACGCTCCCGGGGTCATCCGACTACTGGCCAGCAGCAACACCGCCAGCACCGACGTTGGCGACACCAGCACCGCCAGCACCGACATCACCGCCACCGGTACATCGCTCCCAGCGAACCGTCAAAGCATCGGATCGACTGAACCTCTGACGGGCACCGGACCGTCAAAATGGACATTTTTTCCCCCTTCCCCACTCATTTTATAAGACACTATACATAATTCGCAACATTGTATGTAGTTCCACACCAGCCCCGCCGGACTAATTCTTAACAGGGGTGAATGTGGTGAACCATGGTGTACACCTGTATTAGGGGATATAAGGTAGGACCTGCACTACAGGTTCGCCGGTAGCACCTGCCAGCTTGCTCCGGCCACAAGGAGCTGTATAAATATGTGTGTCCTCCATTGATCTGCCATTTCGCCAGCTGCAGCAGGAGGCCATGCATCTGACTGCAATAAAGCCACAGTTGTACCCAATCTGAGTCTTTTGTGCAATTGATCGTGCATCAATCAGCGACCTCCCCCAGCCAACCCCAGGCCTGCGCCGCGTGGCAGCCAACCAACCCTGGGGGACCCAAGTGTTACTTCTGCGGACACTCAAAACACCCCCGACAGCAACTGGGGATGCTCATTCATGAGCGATGTGTTGCGCCAGTACCTGCTCAACAGGGGAATTGCCTCGAGCAGGACGACCAGCTACAACCCCTGGGGAAACGGGCAGCTGGAGTGCGAGAATGGGACAGTCTGGAAGGCGGTCCATCTGGCCCTCCGGTCCAGAAATCTCCCGGCCTCCCGCTGGCAGGAGGTCCTCCCCGATGCACTTCACTCCATTCGGTCGCTCCTGTGTACTGTAACTAACAAAACTCCCATGAACGTCTCTTTGCCTTGCCCAGGAAGTCCACCTCCAGGGTTTCGCTCACAACATGGCTGGCAGCTCCAGGACCCGTTCTCCTCCACAAGCACGTGCAGCTACACAAGGCGGACCCATTGGTTGAGAGGGTACAGCTACTCCACGCAAACCCGCAGCATGCCTACATAGGAACCCCGACGGCCGCCAAAACATAGTCTCCCTCAGAGACCTGGTGCCTGCTGGGTCCCCACACACCACCCCCCCCTGCCCCGGCACCACCCTCCCTCCCCCTCGGCGCACCCCACCACAGCCCCCACTCCAGGATGATCCACCCTCCCCTTGGTCCCAACCATGGATGAAGATGAGGTTGACATGCTCCCGGAGTCACCGACGACCGAACCGACGCCTGTGGTGGTCACCACTGTTGTATTGTGTATACTGCATACAAGGGTATTACGGTAAGGCTCCTGTACTACAGGTAGATCCTTGCCTGCTGGCTCCGCCCAGTGGGTGGAGTATAAATGTGTGGGCTCTCCGAGCTGCAGCCATTTCGGCAGCAGCTGCAGGAGGCTACACATCTTTGTGTAACGAAGTCTTGATTACTCCCTCCTTTCGTCTCGTCATAATTGATAGTGCATCCCTCTGTCACTCCCCTCTTGATGCACTATCAATTACGACGAGACGAGAGTAGAGAGTAATTGAGGCTTTATTACACAGAGACGTGTGGCCTCCTACAGCAGCTGGCGAAATGGCTGCTGTTCGGAGAGCACACACATTTATACTCCGCCTACTGGGCAGAGCCAGCAGGCAGGGATCTACCCCCGTACCTGTAGTACAGGGGCCTGACCGTAATATCAATATATACAATATAATACAACAGTGGTGACTACCACATTCACCCCCGTTAAAAATGAGTCCAGCGGGGATGGTGGAAAACTATATACATGCAGACTGGTTTTAAAATTACAGAGAAGGTTACAAATTTAGACAATCGAGCGCCTTGATCTGTCGTCGAGAGTGCCGCAGTGCTGGTGGCGACTCAGGAGTCGGCTTGGTCTTCGGTTACTCCGGGAGCGTGTCGAAATCCTCTTCATCCCCAGGTGGGAGCAAGGGTTGACGGATTGTCCAGGAGTGGGGGCTGCGGTGGGTTTCGCCGGAGGAAGGGAGGGTAGCGCCAGGGCAGATGGGTGTGTGTGGGGAACCAGCTGGTGCCAGGTCCCTGAGGGAGACTGTGTCTTGGCAGCCGTCAGGGTACGCTACATAGGCGTACTGCAGGTTTGCGTGGAATAGCTGTACCCTCTCAACCAACGGGTCCGTCTTGTCGAGCTGTCTGTGCTTGCGGAGGAGAACGGGTCCTGGAGCTTCCAGCCATGTTGGGAGTGAAACCCTGGAGTTCCATGGACTTCCTGGGGAAGGCAAAGAGACGTTCATGGGGGGTTTCGTTAGTCACGGTGCACAGGAGCGACCAAATGGAGTGAAGTGTGTCGGGGAGGACCTCCTACCAGTGGGAGGCCGGGAGATTTCTGCACCGAAGGGCCAGCTGGACGGCCCTCCAGACCGTCCCATTCTCCCGCTCCACCTGCCCGTTTCCCCTGGGGATGTAGCTGGTCGTCCTGCACAAGGCAATACCCCTGTTGAGCAGGTACTGGTGTAGCTCATCGCTCATAAATGAGGATCCCTGGTCGCTGTGGACATATGCGGGGAAACTGAACAGAGCGAAGATGGTGTTGAGGGCTTTGATGACGGTGGCAGACGTCATATCGGTGCATGGGACGGCAAAGGGGAATCGGGAATATTCGTCAACCGCAGTGAGAAAGTACGTGTTTCGGTCAGTGGAGGGGAGGGGCCCTTTGAAGTCCACGCTGAGGCGTTCAAAGGGGCGGGAGGCCTTCACCAGGCGCGCACAGTCTGGCCGGTAGAAGTGCGGTTTACACGTCGCGCAGACCTGGCAGTCTCTGGTGATAGCCCTGACTTCCTCGATGGAGTAGGGCAGATTGCGGGCCTTGATGAAGTGGTAAAAATGGGTGACTCCTGGATGACAGAGATTGTCGTGCAGGGTCCGGAATCGGTCCACTTGTGCGCTGGCACATGTACCTCAGGATAGGGCATCAGGGGGCTCGTTGAGCTTACCGGGGCAATACAAAATCTCGTAAATCAAGTCTCTGTGGCGGGCGACGAATTCTGGTTGATCGCCGCAACGGTGGATCAGGGGCTGCCTGCACTTGGATAGGCGGGACCGCCACCAATGCGGTGGTCGCTGGGGTTGGCAGGATTGCTGGTATATGTGGTAGATGTGGCCTTGTGGTAGGGCACGTCCGGAGGACGCATCGTGTGTGTCGGGGCATCACGGTCAGGTGGCGGGCGTGGAACTCTGCGCAGTGCCCTTCTGTTGCGTCGTAGGAAGCAGCCATCAGCCATGCGGACGAGGAACGATCTCTGGACCACTTGCTTGACCACCACATCTGTGGCAGACCAGCCGCCGTCAGGCAACTGTACACAAACTCAATCAGTTGGGACCAGTTCGGGGAAATCGGTGGCATGAGCGTCGTATGCTGATTTCTGTGGGGCCCGAGACTGCTGCATCTTTTGTATGACCGTGAGGTGGTCAAGGTTTGGGTGGCTGGAACCGTGGTTCGCAGAGTGCGATTCATGAGCATCTGTGCTGCAGACAATCCAGTGGACAGTGGGGTTGCTCTGTATGCCAGCAGTGCCAGGTTGAAGTCTGAGCCTGAGTCTGCAGCCTTGCATAGTAATCTCTTGACGATATGGACCCCTTTCTCGGCCTTCCCGTTTGACTGCGGTTACTGGGGGCTGGAGGTCACGTGACGTAAGTTGTATAAGTGTGCAAAATCAAACCATTCCTGGCTGTAAAAACAGGGGCCGTTGTCACTCATCACCGTAAGCGGTATCCCATGCCTGACGAACGTTTCTTTGCAGGCTTTAATCACTGCCTTCGACGTGAGGTTGGACAGTTTCACCACTTCTGAGTAACTGGAGAAGTAGTCGACCAGGAGGACATAGTCACGCCCCTTGGCGTGGAAAAGGTCGACATCGACTTTGGACCATGGGGAGGTCACTATCTCATGTTGCTGCAAAGTTTCTTTGGGTTGAGCTGGCTGAAATTTCTGACATGTAGGGCAGTTGAGGACCGTGTTGGCAACATCCTGGCTGATGCCCGGCCAATAGACTGCCTCCCGAGCTCTGCGGCGACATTTCACGACCCCCAGGTGACCCTCATGGAGCTGGACGAGCACCATAGCTCGCATGCTCTGCGGAATCACGATTCTGTGAGCTTCATGAGGATGCCATCCACCACCGTCAGGTCATCTTTGACGTTGTAGAACTGGGGACACTGTCCCTTCTGCCAGCCGTTTGTAAGGTGCTGCATCACTTGCTGTAGCAGTGGATCCTTGGCCGTTTCCTCATGAATTTGGATGACCCTCTCATCAGAGGCCGGAAGGTTGGAAGCACACAATTGTACCTGGCAGACCACGTCCGTTTGTTCACAGGGTGTGGTAATTGACCTGGAAAGGGCATCTGCAACAATGAGTTCTTTGCCTGGCTTGTAGACAAGTTCAAAATCATAGTGGCGTAGCTTGAGAAGGATTCGCTGTAACCGAGGCGTCATGTCATTTAAATCCTTCTGGATTGTGTGGACTAGTGGTCTGTGGTCCGTCTCTACCGTGAATTTTGGGAGGCCATAAACATAGTCGTGAAACTTGCCGATTCCCGTTAGGAGGCCCAGGCATTCCTTCTCAATCTGAGCATACCGTTGCTCAGTGGCATCATGGTCCTGGAGGCATACGCAATTGGAGCCCAGGACGAGGAGTCATCCCATTGGAGGAGCACCGCCCCAATACCATCCTGGTTCGCATCAGTGGAAATCTTGGTCTCCTTGGTAGGTTCAAAAAATGCCAGAACCGGGGCTGTGGTAAGCTTTGCCCTCAGCTCACGCCATTATTTTGCATGAGTGGGCAGCCACAGGAATTCCGTCGACTTTTTGACGAGATGGCGTAGGGCTGTGGCGTGGGACGCCATGTTGGGAATGAACTTCCCGAGGAAGTTGACCATCCCTAGAAAGCGGAGGACCGTTTTGTCCTCTGGGGTCTTCATGGTGTTGATTTCCGAAACCTTGTCAGCATCTGGCCGCGCGCCTTGCTGCGAGATGTGGTCACCAAGGAATTTGATGTCTAATTGACCGAACGAGCACTTGGCCCTGTTGAGTTGGAGACCATGCTCATGGATTCTGTGGAATACCTGCTTGAGGCGAGCGATGTGTTCTTGGGGAGTTGTGGACCATTTATGACATTGTCAACATACACTCGCACCCCCTCGATACCCTCCGTCATCTGTTCCATTATGCGGTGAAATACCTCTGAGGCAGAGATGATGCCAAAAGGCATTCGGTTGTAGCAGTAGCGACCGAACGGGGTATTGAATGTGCACAGCTTGCGACTGGACGCGTCCAGCTGTATTTGCCAGAACCCCTTGGAGGCATCCAGCTTCGTAAAGAATTTGGCATCAGCCATCTCGCTGGTCAACTCTTCTCGTTTTGGTATCGGGTAATGCTCCCGCATGATGTTGCGGTTTAGATCCTTGGGGTCGATGCAGATCCGAAGCAACACTGACGGCTTCTTGACGCAGACCATGGAGCTGACCCAGTCCGTGGGTTCTGTGACCTTTGATATGATGCCCTGGTCCTGGAAGTCCTGTAATTGCTGCTTGAGGCGATCCTTGAGGGGTGCCGGCACCCGACGTGGTGCGTGAATTACAGGAGTGGCATTCAGTTTGAGCAGGATTTTGTATCGGTATGGGAGCGTGCCCATTCTGTCGAACACACGGCGTTATTGCGCTATGATGTCATCAATTTGAGCCTGGAAGTTTTCATCAAGTGAGGCTGTCGCCTGTGAGGATGACATGGTGTGGATTCGCTGAACCAGGTTGAGGAGTTTGCAGGCCGAAGCACCAAGCAAGGAAGATCTGTCAGGTCCTACTATCTCAAACCGCAGCGTCGCTTTAATTGACTTATTGGAAACTCCGAGTTGGCACGAGCCACTGGCAGCTATGGCACTGCCATTGTAGTCAAGGAGCTGGCAGGCCGGTGGAAGAATACTTGGTCTGAGGCGGATGGTGTCGAGATCGGATTTCGAGATCAGGATCGCCGATGCGCCGGTGTCCAGTTTGAACCGGATGTGAGCCTTGTTGACTGTAAGGACAGCACACCACTCGTCGTTGGGATCCACGCTGAGGATCGAGAGGTGCTTCACTGTCTTGGAGAAAGGCAGCGCATGCTTCATAATGATGCCCACCCGGTATGGGGATTTGAGGCACTCAGCATCAGGATCTGTTGGGCTGTCGGGGTCGGAGTCTGGCATGGCCTGCTGTGTGGAACGGACGCTCCTGCGCCGTGGCTGGGATCGCTGGATGCTGGGCAGTGGAGCAGATCTGCAAAGGACTGCGTAGTGGCCAAGCTTGCCACACTGTAGACAGTCGTGATTTTGCCGGACATTGCCATTTTAAATGGGCGGAGCAACAGTTCGGACACGTCATGGCGCCAACGTCAGCGTGTTCTGTGCGCCATCGCGCATACGCAGTGCGGTCGTACGACGTACGCATCTGCGCAGTCTGGTCGTCTGTCTCGCCGTCCCCTCGGTCGTGGCGCGCATGCGCAGGGGCCCGGGAAAAGTGCACAAAATGGCCACTCTCGTCGATACTTAGGCCCTGCATTTGTGCGATAGACTGCACCCGCTCCCCCTCGCGGGAGGTTAGTTTTGTAGTTTCTGCCGCCCTGATGTGGGAGTACCGATTGTTCGCATGTTCGTGGAGAAGGAACGTTTCGATGGCGATGGTGAGAGTGAGCTGCTTGACTTTCAGGAGCTGCTGGCGAAGGGAATCGGAGTGGATCCCAAAAATGATCTGATCCCGGATCATGAATCAGTTGTCGAGTCATAGTTACATGACTGCACGAGGATGCGGAGATGGGTCAAAACAGACTGAAAAGGTTCATCCTTACCCTGAAGCCTCTGCTGGAAAACGTACCGTTCAAAGCTCGCATTCACCTCAATGTCGCAGTGGCTGTCGAACTTCAGCAGGAATGTTTTAAATTTCCTCTTGTCTTCGCCTTCAGCGAATGTAAGGGAGTTGTAGATGTGGATGGCGTGGTCCCCGGCTGTGGAGAGGAATAGTGCGATCTTCCTGGCATCCGATGCGGCCTCGAGATAGAGTTGGAACTTCTGTTTGAAGATCTTCCAATTTGCACCGAGGTTGCCGGCGATGTGGAGCTGCGGAGGAGGGCGGACATTTTCCATGTCACCGGATGGCTGCTTGCTGGTTAACGCTGATTCACTCAAGGTAGGTCCGTCAAATTTCAGCATCACTCACTGGGACCATGATGTGTTAGGCTGGCTGGGTCGATGTGGACTGCACTTGATGCAGTGTAGCGAGAGACAGACCTCCAACACTTGATGAGATGCAACACGATTTTATTTAACGTCTTCACTACTATATGTGGTGATCACAAGTTAACCAGATGCAACACAACTGAGCGACCACTAGAGGGAGCACGGGAGAGCCATATAAATAGATCAGGACAGGAAGTGGAAGACACTCTTCACAGCAGGCGGGCTGATAAGCAGGACACAGCAAGCAAAGCTGGTAGTTAGCACTGGAAGGTAGTTCTAGGTCGAGCTCTGGAAACTGAATGAACCCACAATAAAGCATCTTCTCCACACTTGAGACTGCGAGCTTTATTAAGACACGAGGAACAACACATGGTACCTAGGAGTGATTTCAGACGCTTACGACAGGACAACTCAGCTGCAGATACAGAAAGCACAAAATGGCATGGAAATCTCCTACTGGACATTTGACTGGGGAAGACATCGCTAATTCGAGGATGTGGCATGGATACCCACCTCAGCTGGACACGACTGGTAATGTAAGAAATGTCTGGAAAAGGTTCAAACAAATGTTCGATTTTTATCTCATAGCTAATGATGTAGCAGACGCCTCAGACAAAATTAAAATAGCAATTCTCATCGAAGGGCCTGTCAATAAGAAAGTGTATAATGGATTTAAACACTCAAAAGGTGAAGACAGGAACAGCTTACAAACGTTACTAAACAAATTTGAAGAGTACTGTGAGAAATTTGAACAGCAAGGCATGCTCACAGTCCAACCTGCACAGAGACTGAGTGATGCAAGACTTAAAAAATCACAAAAAGATCAGGAAATCGCGAATGCACAGTACAGATCAAAAAGAAGAAATAACATGAATTTTTCACAAAGCCAAAACGCTGAAATCCAGTCCAGATCGGAAAGAAAAGGTAACTTACAACTTTTAGAAAGAAAAAACGCTGAAATCCGCGATAAAATGGCGTCGGAGCACATTTTGCAGTCTCTGGTAAGCAAAGAACTACAAATCGCGTCTGCGCATGCGCCGGAACCGGAAGTTGCGCATGCGCCGGAACCGGAAGTCGCGCGTGCGCCGGAACCGGAAGTCGCGCATGCGCAGTTTACAAAAGATCGCGGCGCCGATCGTTATGCGCATGCGCAAGCCGCGCATGCGCAGTCAAAAAAAGTCTTCGTCGCGGACCGTCATGCGCATGCGCAAGCCGCGCATGCGCAATGGACACCGAACCGCACAAGGAAAGAAAGCCGATTTGCGCATGTGCAAGTCGTTCCTACGCGTGACGTCATGACGTCTGAGAATCCTGACCACGCCCACTTAAAAGGGAAATGCCCGAAAATTGAAAACAAGACACTTAAAGTGGTAAAACCAAATTTTCTTGCCTCAGAACACAGAAAAACGCCTGAACTTAAACCAACAGTGAAAAACAACTTGCACAAAACCTTGGAAAAAGCTGCCTTCACCACACACAGTGAAGCGAACAAAAAGAATTCCGAAACAACAAAAGATGATTTGTTTTTCGACGATTACCTCTCAGACCTGACTGGGTCAGTCGGATATGCTTATCACAGCATCAGCGACACGGTCGCAAAGCACAACACGAACCAACTCGTGGTAGATGAATCCAACCAAGATGATTTGGTTTTCAAAGAATACTACTCAGACATAGCTGAGTCAGTCGGACATGCTTATCACAGCATCAGCGACACCGTCGCAAAGTTCAACACGAATCAACTCGTGGTAGAAGAATCCAACCAGGATGATTTGGTTTTCGGAGAATACTACTCAGACACAGCTGAGTCAGTCGGATATGCTTATCACAGCATCAGCGACACGGTCGCAAAGTTCAACACGAATCAACTCGTGGTAGAAGAAGCCAACGAAGATGAAATGGGTTTCAAAGAATACTACTCAGACATGGAGGAGTTATTTGGACATGCTGATCACAGCATCAGCGACACCGTTGCAAAGCTCAACACGACTCTACTCATGGTGGATGAATCCAACACCATGGTGCCATGGCAGCTCGTCGATACATTGGATGACAGCAATACCCAAGACGAAGACGACGCCACACAGAGAGCACAGGAAGACTCCACGGAGCGAGCAATGACAGGCTCCACAGTGCGGGTGATGAAAGACGCCAACAGGGATGCAAGCAAACACTCCCGGGCGGACACCAAGCATGAACAAGACCATGAAGGTAAACCCGCTGTACCTGAGCAACCGCAAGCAGACTATGAAAGTCTACCAAGCTCACAGGAACAAGAAGAAAGAGCGGACTATGAAAGTCCAACACGCTCACAGGAACAAGAAGAAAAAGCAGACTATGAAAGTGCAACACGCTCACAGGAACAAGAAGAAAGAGCAGACTATGAAAGTCCAACACGCTCACAGGAACAAGAAGAAAGAGCGGACTATGAAAGTCCAACACGCTCACAGGAACAAGAAGAAGACAATGCACCTCTGCCCACTGCATGCGAAGACAGTGACAAGGTGATCACACTCAACGTACAGGATCACAGTGAGACTGACAGTTCTCAGCTTGTCTGTACCGAAGCACAGAGCGAAAACAGTGACAAGGTGCTCGCACTCGACATACAGGATCACAGTGAGACTGACAGTTCTCAGCTTGTCTGTACAGAAGCACAGTCGGGCCACCCAACAGTCCAGAGAGACGATGCCGAAAGAAAACATGCAGATTTTGACTCCAGAAGAGGAGCACCTGGAGCCCAGAGAGACAACGCCAAAAGAAAACATGCAGATTTTGACTCCAGAAGAGGAGCACCTGGAGTCCACAGAGACAATGCCGAAAGAAACCATGCAGATTCTGACTCCAGAAGAGGAGCACCTGGAGTCCAGAGACATCAAACAAAAAGACACCATGCAGATTTTGACTCCAGAAGAGGAGCACCTGGAGTCCAGTGAGATAACATCAACAGAAATCATGAAGATTTTAACTCCAGAAGCGGAGCACCAAGAGTCTAGAGAAACCACGTCAGCTGAAATCATGCAGATTTGGACTCCAGAAGAGGAGCGCCGAGAGTCCACAGACACCGCGTCAAATGTAATCAAGAAGACTTTGACTCCGGAAGACGAGCACCAAGAAAGCAAAGATGCGGAATCCAATTCTCCACAACTGATTGATGTCACCTGCACCGATGCAACATCAGATCATTCGCACCACTCGCAAGACGGAATGCTCAATGACTCAAATTATCCACTCGGGACACTCACAGAGTATAACAAGAAAAACAAAAGTCAAAAGAAACACAGCAAGAACAAAAACAACATGAAGCGCGACAAGACCAACAACAATAGCAAGAAGCACAGCAGAAACAAGAACGACAACAGCAAGAAGAAAAGCAACATGAAGCGCGACAAGACAAACAACAATAGCAAGAAGCACAGCAGAAACGAGAACGACAACAGCAAGAAGAAAAGCGACATGAAGCGCGACAAGACAAACAACAATAGCAAGAAGCACAGCAGAAACGAGAATGACAACAGCAAGAATAAAAGCAACATGAAGCGCAACAAGACAAACAACAACGTCAGGCACAAAGATAGCGACAACGACAGGGACAGAAACAACAAGAATGGCAACAAACACAACAAAGTCAGGAACAAAGATAGCGACAACACCAAAGACAGAAACGACAAAAACAGCACCAAGACCGGCAACGAGAACAACAAAGTCAGGAACAACGACAGTGCCAACACCAAAGACGGAAACGACAAAAACAGCGACAAGTACGGCAACGAAAACAACAAAAACAAGAACGACAGAAACAACAGCAATGAAACAACGACTTGTACACAATGGAACTACTTGGCACATGACGGACAATGCCACAGCGCATGGCAAAACGATGACAAGACTACAAACATGTCATGGGATGACGACGAATCGCATAAACACACGTCTGCTCCAGAACGAGCAAGCACACCAGCATCCAAGGCGGATGAGACAATAAATCAACACCACAAGCACAGAAAAAAAAAGTCCATGCCAGTCAACATCAGTGATGTGACCATGCAGACACCTCGGGATGACGCATTGGGTACTTAAGATAACAAGGAACACCAACAACATTAACAGCGGACTTGCAATATCAATATCACCACGTCATCAACAACAAAAAGAAAAAAAAAAAGCTCTGAACAAATTCATCAAGTTTGGACTCATAAATGTTTTTATTAAGATTGGACATATAAATACATTGGCTTTGTTAACTAAGGCAATAGCATCATCACTTGTATAGATACGCATATCATAAGTTACTGTTTTGTATAAAATTTCTTTAATGATGTACAGAAACTATGTAATGAGAAAAAGGGGGATGTGGTGATCGTAGATTGACCAGATACAAAACAACAGAGCAAACACGAGTGGGAGAGCTATAAATACACTGGGACAGGATGTACAATTTTCTTTAACGATGTTCAGAAAATATGTTAAGAGAAAAAGGGGGATGTGGTGATCACAAGTTAACCAGATGCAACACAACTGAGCGACCACTAGAGGGAGCACAGGAGAGCCATATAAATAGATCAGGACAGGAAGTGGAAGACACTCTTCACAGCAGGCGGGCTGATAAGCAGGACACAGCAAGCAAAGCTGGTAGTTAGCACTGGAAGGTAGTTCTAGGTCGAGCTCTGGAAACTGAATGAACCCACAATAAAGCATCTTCTCCACACTTGAGACTGCGAGCTTTATTAAGACACGAGGAACAACACACTATACATGTTCAACTGTGGGTTGACACTATGCTGACTTGACTGGAGACCTATGTTCTAGCCTGACCAGACTTACTAGCTACCACATGGTGTTTGCACTGGCTAGCTCACGAGCTCTGACTGTCTCAGAGGCTGGGTCCCGAGAGAGCGGGAAAACTGGTGCCCTCTGGCTTTATAGTGGTCGTGTCCTGTCTGGTGATTGGCTGCTGTGTTCTGTGTGCTTACTGGTCATCCTGCGTGTCAATCACTGCCTGTCTGCACTCCATTATATACATAGATGTATATTGTGACACCACTCTCCTCTCTCTGTCACTCCCCTCTCTCTCTAACTCCCCTGTCTCTGTCACTCCCCTCTCTCTCTAACTCAGGACAGGACTTGTGTCGTATGAGATACGTGTTGGAAAACATGTAATAAAGAAACACCTGGACCAGGTGCAGTCCTCAGATTTGTTTCCTCCTCCGGAGCTGACTCCAACCAGCATACCAAGGACAAACTATTGACGCCCCTCTGACACCACTGGTGAGGACATCGGACTCGGATATGCACACCGTGGATGATGCCACAGCTGTACCCCTGCCACCTCCCCTCAGGCACTCACATCGGAAAAGATGGGCGTTGCAAAAACGAAGCAGGAGACCCATGAGTCACGAGGACCATGGCGTTCCTCGGACTTTGGGGGGGAGGGGTGTAATGACGTGGGCCAAGCCTTTGAGATTGGCCAATTAGAATACGAGTTCCCTGATTAATGGCCCAATCAGGGAACCCCTTTCTGTGTATATAACGGGGAGTGTCAGATCCTGTGCCCTCCCTGTGTAGACAGCAGACTGAATGGTCATGGTTGTTCAGCTGTTGGCTTTGTAAATGAAAGGAATTCTGGTGATGGGACTTCTGCCTCCGTGGACTTATTACACTCCGTCACTCCCCTCTCTCTGCTGCGCCCCCTCACTCAGCCTCTCCCCTCTCTCTGTCACTCCCCTTTCTCTGTCACTCCGCTCTCTCTGTCACTCCGCTCTCTCTGCCACTCCCTTCTCTCTGCCACTCCCCTCTCTCTGCCACTCCCCTCCCTCTCTAACTCCCCTCCCTCTGTCACTCCCCTCTCTCTGCCACTCCCTTCTCTCTGCCACTCCCCTCTCTCTGCCACTCCCCTCTCTCTGCGGCCCCAATCTCTCTGTCGCCCCCCCTCGCTGCCACTCCCTTTCCATTTCTGCTTTCTCTGCTTCTACAATCTCTGCAGGCCAACTACCGATCACTGACCTGCAGGGTGCTGTTGCTGCTGGTGATGGTAGCTGGTTATGTTAGCCTTTGATCCAGTCTAAGGTAGACAAAGCACCATCCATCGCTGTGTGATTGAACCAACTTCCAAAGTTTAGAAAATAATGTCTCAGCAATAGTACTGTCAAGAAACCCACTGGTAAGTGAGGGAACAGCTGTGAGTAGTGTCATAATATACACACAAGTATATGATGGTGCATAGACACACACTGACTGACACACTGAAAGACCAATCAACACACACAATACAGTAACCAATCACCAGACAGGGCACAATCACTATAAAGCCAGAGGGCACTAGTTTTTCCACTCATTTGGGATGCAGCCTCTGAGACAGACAGAGCCCGCAGTCAGTAGCACAAACATCTACCATGTGCTAGCAGTATAGTCTGGTCAGGTTAGCCATAGGTCTTCAGTCAACCTAACATAGTGTCGACCCACAGTGCAAGTATGTTTAACAGCTCATAGTTAAATAAAATAGAGTTGTACTTCTACAAGTGTTGGTAGCCTGTCTCTCTCACTGCTATGGTAAACGCAGTCCTCGCAGACCCAGCATACCCAACACATCATGGTACCAGTACGTGATGTTAGAGTTTGATGGACCTACCCTCAAATAATCTGCCTTCGACCAGCGATTAGCCATCCGGTAGTATGGACAGCGTCCGCCCTCCTCCGTCGCTCCGCATCACCAGCAACCTCGGTGTGAACTGGAAGATTTTTAAACAAAGATTTCAACTGTATCTCGAAGCTACAGATCTGGAAGCTGCCTCAGACGCCAGGAAGATTGCTCTCTTCCTCTCAATGGCAGGGGACCATGCCATCCATATCTTCAACTCCCTCACATTCGCTGAAGGTGAGGACAAGTCCAAGTTCAAAACAGTCCTGCTCAAATTCGACAGCCACTGTGATGTCGAAGTCAACAAAAGTTTTGAACGCTACGTCTTTCAACAGCGTCTGCAGGGTAAGGATGAACCTTTTCAATCTTTCCTAACCCATCTTCGCATCCTCGCGCAATCCTGCAATTACGGCTCCACCTCCGACTCAATGATCTGCGACCAGATCGTTTTCGGTGTGCAATCGGACCCCCTACGCCAGCAGCTCCTCAAACTTAAACAGCTCACCCTCGCTATAGCCATCGAAACCTGCATTCTGCATGAGCACGCCACTAACTGATACTCGCACATTCAAGCGGCAGAGACGGCGCGGCAAGGCCCCCACGAAGCAGAGCGGGTGCAGGCCGTAAAACAGCTCCAGGACCTGAGCCTGGGTGACGGCGGCCATTTCGCGTGCTTTTCTGAGGCTCCTGTGCATGCGCGCAATGACCGAGGGGATGGCAAGGCCAAAGACCGAACTGCGCAGGCGCGCACTACGTACGACCGCACCGCACGTGCGCGGTGGCGCACTGAGCGTTCTGACGTCACGGCGTGCAACAACTGTGGCTCCGCCCATTTAAAGCGGCAATGTCCCGCGAAATCCCGACGCTGTCTATAGTGTGGCAAGCTTGGCCACTACGCAGCCCTATGCAGGTCTTCTCAAACAACTACCTCTCGTCGCTCCCACCAGTTGCGCAGGATGTCCGGACCTTCCAACCACCGGTCACCGATTCCGACTCCGAAATGGTTCCAGACCCTGACACCGATGATCTCAAATCACCATTCCGGGTGGGCATCATCACCAAGCACAAGGTGCTTCAGAAGAAAAAAGCCAAGTCCTTCCCAGTGCTGAGTGTGGATCCGGACGATGAGTGGTGTGCCACCCTCACGGTCAACAAATCTCGCATCCCAGTCCGGCTGGACACCGGCGCTTCAGCCAACCTCATTGCACGGTCGGACCTCGACAGCCTTCACGTTAAGCCAACCATCCTGCCATCCGCCTGCCAGCTTCTCGACTACAATGGCAATGCCATTGCTGCCAGTGGCTCATGCCAGCTTGTGGTGTCGCACCGTTCCTTAAAGGCCACCCTGCACTTCGGGATTGTAGGGTCCACCAAAGCTTCACTGCTCGGTGTCAGGCCTGCAAGATCCTGAATCTCGTCCAAAGGGTTCACTCCATGTCGCCCGCTGAGGCATCAGCATCGCTGGACGCCGACTTTCAAACACAACTGAAGAACATCATTACTCGATACCACAGCGTCTTCGAGGGCATGGGCACACTCCCATACACGTATAAAATTATTTTAAAACCAAATGCCATGCCTGTGGTTCACGCACCTCGCTGGGTACCGGCGCCCCTCAAGGACCACCTCAAGCAGCAGCTGCAGGACCTCCAGGACCAGGGCATCTTCTCTAACGTAACGGAACCCACGGACTGGGTCAGCTCCATGGTGTGTGTTAAGAAACCATCAGGGGAACTACGCATTTGCATCGACCCCAAAGATCTGAACCATAACATTATGAGGGAACACTGCCCTATCCCAAAGCAAGAAGAACTCACCTGCGAGATGGCCCGCGCCAAATTTTTCACAAAGCTGGACGCATCCAAGGGGTTCTGGCAGATACAACTTGACGCACCAGTTGGAAGCTCTGCACCTTTAACACCCCATTTGGCCGGTATTGTTACAACCGGATGCCGTTTGGCATCATCTCAGCCTCGGAGGTGTTCCACCAAATAATGGAGCAAATGATGGAGGGCATCGAGGGGGTGCGGGTATATGTAGATGACATCATTGTCTGGTCCACCACCCCGCTGGAACACATCGATCGCCTCCAACACGTCTTCCGGAGAATCCATGAGCATTGCCTCCGCCTCAACAGTGCAAATGCTCCTTTGGTCAAACAGAAATTAAATTCCTCGGTGACCACATTTCACAGTTTGACATGCAGCCGGGGCAGACAAGGTGTCGGCCATTAATGCCATGAAGACACCGGAGGACAAGAAGGCGGTCCTCCGCTTCTTGGACATGGTCAATGTCCTGGGGAAGTTGATCCCCAAACTCGCATCTCACACCACGGCTCTCCGCAATCTGGTGAAGAAGACAACCGATTTCCAATGGCTCCCCGCTCACGAGCGAGAGTGGCGAGAACTCAGGGCGAAACCCACCAAGGCCCCTGTATTGGCATTCTTCGACCCAGCCAAGGAGACAAAGATCTCCACTGATGCGAGCCAGTTCGGCATTGGAGTAGTGCTCCTCCAACACGACGACGCCTCCTCATGGGCTCCAGTCGCATATGCATCGGGTGCAATGACGCCCACCGAGCAACACTTTGCGCAAATCGAAAAAGAGTGCCTGGGCCTTCTCACGGGAATTGTCAAATTCCATGACTATGTCTATGGACTCCCAAAATTTACGGTTGAAACAGACCACA
Organism: Scyliorhinus canicula; assembly: GCF_902713615.1. NCBI lineage: Eukaryota > Metazoa > Chordata > Chondrichthyes > Carcharhiniformes > Scyliorhinidae > Scyliorhinus > Scyliorhinus canicula. The sequence goes on from NC_052148.1 coordinate 188,873,388, forward strand.
GGCATTGGTCAACATGGACCTAAATGATATGATGCCGTGCCTGCAACGCATTCTTCTTAAACTCAGGCGATATGACTTCGAACTGGTCTACACCCCGGGTAAGGAGCTCATCGTCGCCGATGCACTTTCCCGTTCTGTCACTACGCCCTGCAAGCCGTCGGGCTTACTGTGCCAAATTGATGCTCATGTTGAGTTCTGCGCATCTAGCCTGCCCGCCACGGACAAACGCCTCATCCAGATTCGTCGTGAAACTGTCAATGATCCTCTGCTCCAACGCGTCATGCACCATCTGACAGATGGATGGCTCAAGGGCCAATGCCCGCATTCTACAACATCAAAGATGACCTGGCAGTGGTAGATGGCATTCTGCTCAAGTTGGACAGGATTGTCATTCCGCACAGTATGCGAGAATTCATCCTTAAGCAGCTCTATGAGGGTCACCTGGGGATGGAGAAGTGCCGCCGGCGGGCCCGTGAGGCAGTGTACTGGCCTGGCATCAACCAGGATATCGCCAACGCCGTTCTCAACTGCCCAACATGCCAACGGTTCCAGCCAGCTCAGCCAAAGGAGACCTTGCAGCCATATAGATATCATAGAATTTGCAGTGTAGAAGGAGGCCATTCGGCCCATCGAGTCTGCACCAGCTCTTGGAAAGAGCCCCTACCCAAGGTCAACACCTCCACCTTATTCCGATAACCCAGTAACCCCACCCAACACTAAGGGCAATTTTGGACACTAAGGGCAATGTATCATGGCCAATCCACATAACCTGCACATCATTGGACTGTGGGGGGAAACCAGAGCACCCGGAGGAAACCCACGCACACACGGGGAGGATGTGCAGACTCCACACAGACAGTGACCCAAGCTGGAATCGAACCTGGGACCCTGGAGCTGTGAAGCAATTGTGCTATCCACAAGGCTACCGTGAACTGGTGCCGTCCCCCTGGACCAAGGTTGGCATTGATCTTCTCCATGCACTAGGCCGGAACTACGTCCTCATAGTGGACTACTTCTCTAACTACCCAGAGGTGGTTAGGCTACATGACCTCACGTCGACAGCGGTCATCCGTGCGTGCAAGGAGACTTTTACTCGCCATGGCATCCCATTCACGGTCATGTCTGACAATGGCCCGTGTTTTGCTAGTCAGGACTGGTCCAATTTTGCCCGGCTATATAATTTCACGCATGTCACCTCCAGTCCCCACTACTCCCAGTGCAATGGCAAAGCTGAGAAGGGGGTGCACATTGTCAAACGACTCCTGTGCAAAGCGGCCGATGTGGGATCCGACTCTTACCTCGCACTACTAGCCTACAGGTCAGCTCCATTGTTCACTGGCCTGTCGCCAGCTCAATTGTTGATGAACCGCACATTACGAATGACGGTGCCCGCCATACAACAACCTTTGGGTCCTGTGTTGAATGCAGTTGTCTCGGGCCCAACACAAATCGGCATACGACGCCCACGCCACGGATCTCCCTGCTCTCGCTCCTGATGACCAGGTTCAAGTGCAACTTCCTGAAGGTGGCTGGTCTGCCGCCGCTGTGGTACTCAAGCAAGTGGCCCCCAGGTCGTTTCTGGTTTGTCTGCAGGACGGCTCTCTTCTTTGCCAAAATAGGCGGGCACTGCGACTCCTTCCATGCTCGCCGCCCGATTGTCCTGCCTTGCCTCGCCCTCAGGACAGGCCCGTCCAAGAGCTCGCAGATCTACCTTTTTTATTGCCACCCTCTGCGACTGACACAGTCCCGCCCGCTCCAGAGCAGGCGGCCCCTGAATCACCCTTGAGGCGGTCAATCAGAATTCGTCGCCCTCCACAGAGACTGAATTTATGAACTGCCTGAATTTATGAACTCTCTAAACTCATGGTCTGATTGTTTCATCACCCTGTTTATTCGTTCACTAGTTTGTACATGCTGTTATTCATGTTCCGTGTTATGTTACATACAGTCTATCTGCACTAGACACCTTCCCATGTAAATATGTTAGCAATTTTGTATATAGTCCTGTAAATATGCTCACATATTCCCCACATAGTCAGGGACATTCACATACCACACTATTTATTGCCACGTGCACATATTTTTTTTTTTTAAAGGGGACATGTCATAATATACACACAAGTATATTATGGTGCATAGACACACACTGACTGACACACTGAAAGACCAATCAACACACAGAACCCAGCAGCCAATCACCACACAGGACATGGCCACTATAAAGCCAGAGGGCACTAGTTTTCCCGCTCATTCGGGATGCAGCCTCTGAGACAGCCAGAGCCCGTGATCAGCAACACAAACATCTACCATGTGCTAGCAGTATAGTCTGGTCAGGTTAGTCATAGGTCTTCAGACAACCTAACAGTGTCGATCCACAGTGCAAGTATGTTTAGCAGCTTATAGTTAAATAAAATAGAGTTGTACTTCTACAAGTGTTGGTAGCCTGTCTCTGTCACTGCTCTGGTAAACGCAGTCCTTACAGACCCAGCATACCCAACACATCAAGTAGAGTATTTTGTTACAGAACCCCCATTCAGCCCCTTAACTTCCCATTGTGTTCCAGCCTTGCCTTCACTGGGGAGCTTCAGGGTGCTTGGATATAGATTTAAAAACCAGTGCAAGTATTGATCTAACTCAACTCATAGAATTTGGTAAAAGACAGCCAGCAATCTTTCACATTTGGTGAAATTACCTCACCATGAGTGGCCTGGTGTTTTTATGATGATGCCTTTGACCTTGGCAAGAGGTCACCTGCATCTGACATCAAAATTACATGAGACCTTCAACAATGGTTTGCGCTGTGTAAATATTAGTAGGATGAATGATACTCTATCCGTGACCTTTCAGTGATTCATTGATCAGCAGCAACGTTATATCCAGCTCACTGCTGTTAGGGATGTGCAACTGGGTCTTGAGGATGAAAAGAGAATGAGGACGTGGGCAGTCAGCACAAAGTTCTGGCTGTTTCCACCCTCAATTGATGCCTGTTGCCTAGTGTCTGAATCGTTGAGTCTGCTCTTGCACAGGGGCAGCTCAAGCAGTCTTTGTTGGAGTCCTAACAGACTCTAAAACCCAGAGGAAGTTGGCCCACAACAGCTCAACTGTCAGGTCTGGGGTCTGATTAGCCTGCTTCTCCCTCGGCTGAAGCCACTCAGATTACATCATGGAGAAGTTCTCGGAAAAGCCAAAAGGAATATTATTACAGGAAATGTTGGAAATGCTCACAGCCTCTGTGGAGAGACAGGGGATGAAATGAAACTGGACAGCTTCGGGTTAGAATGAGTTAGTGTTGCCATCGAAAGTAAGTGCCGGTTCTGATGAAATGTGAACTCTGTATTGCATTTTATATCTTCGTCTTTGTTCATCAATTTAAAAAACGCATTGATCCAAAGCAGTTGATCTGTCCTTTATCCTGAAAGCTTATGATTAGGTACAGTGGTCCTGTGCTGTCCACTTTCATTGCTCTAAAGCTGTGTGAATGCTCCTTCAACATTAAAAGCACAGTTGGACACAAGTTAATTTAAACCCCTAAATCCAGCTGTTTGCAGTCTGCTACATTAGGATTCACTGAGCTTTCCTTCGACCTTTTTCCCTCGCACATATCCAGTCTATTCAACATGTACAACGTATAATAACCATTAGTCCCTTCACAGAAGCAGCAGGCTAACCACATGCCACATATAATTAACAGTAATTGTCAGCACATAAGGCTTCCTGATGACGTGTGAGAAGTCGATTCTCTTGCTCCATACAAATAGTGGTACGAACATAATTTTAGTTAATGATGCTATTTAGTTGAAAAGTGCATTTTGTCTATCAGTGCTCAAAAGAGTAATGGAAACAGCAACATTGGACTTTATATATGGCTGATGGTAGAGATAATTACATTTATTTCACACATTTACCAATACAATGTGGCATTTCACGTACCTTAGTTAATGCCACTGTCACTGCTAAGTTAATGTCCATTAATGTATTTGCAGTGTCAATTTGACTCAGTTGACACCTATGAGTCACATGCTCATGGGATCAAGGCCCATGATGGAGGGGAGGAGAGAATTTAGGGAGGAGAAGGATGAGAGAAGGGAAAAAAAAGAGGAGAGAGTAGAGGGAGGGGTCTATATGAGATTATGGAGATAGGGAAGAAGGAAGGAATGAAGAAGACAAAAGGATGGTGGATAGGAAAAGTGGTTAGAAAGAGAGAGGGGAATGAGTAGAGAAGCAGACCCTAAAGTATACATCAACATGTGTGATGCACGATCAATTACACAAAGACGAGAGTTGGATGCAATCGAGCGAAATGGCTGCTGTATGGGGAGGACACATATTTATACTCCACCTACTGGGCGGAGCCAGCAGGCAGGGAACTACCCCCATACCTGAAGTACAGGGCCTTACCATAAAGCACCTACATCGACATCCTCTATATATAAAATATATACATCAGTGGTGACTACCACATTCACCACCTGTTAAAAAATTGAGTCCGGCGGGGGTGGTGGAGAACTATGTACAGAAAGATGTGTTTTAAAAGTACAGATAATATTACAAATTCAGGCAGTCCGGTGCCTTGATCTGTCCTTGAGAGCTCCGCAGTACTGGCGGCGACTCCGGCGACGGTTTGGTTTTCGGTGACTCCGGGATCGTGTCAAAATTCTCTTCATCCCCGGGTGTGGGCAGGGGGAGGATGGATTGTCCTGGAGCGGGGACTGCCGGGGAGGGGAGGGTGGTGCCGGTTCGGGTGTGTGTGTGTGTGGAACCAGCTGGTGCCAGGTCCCTGAAGGAGACTGTGTCTTGGCGGCCGTCGGGGTACACTACGTAGGCCTACTGCAGGTTGGCATGAAGTAGCTGTACCCTCTCAACCAACAGATCCGCCTTGTGGAGTCAAATGTGTCTACGGAGGGGAACAGGTCCCGGAGATGCCAGCCATGTTGGGAGTGAAACCCTGGAGGTGGACTTCTTGAGGAAGGCAAAGAGACGTTCATGGGAGGTTTCAATAGTCGCGATTCACAGGTGCGACTGAATGGAGTGAAGGGCGTCGGGGAGGACCTCCTGTGAGCGGGAGGCCGGGAGATTTCTGGACCATAGGGCCAGTTGGACGGCCTTCCAGACCGTCCCATTTTCCCACTCTACCTGCCCGTTTCCCCTGGAGTTGTAGCTGGTTATCCTGCTCGAGGCAATGCCCCTGTTGAGCAGGAACTGGCGCAGCTCATCGCTCATGAATGAGGATCCCCTGTCGCTGTGGACGTAGGCGGGGAAGCCGAACAGAGTGAAGATGGTGTTGAGGGCTTTGATGACAGTGGCAGACGTCATATCGGGGCATGGGATGGTGAAGGGGAATCTGGAGTATTCATCTACCACACTGAGAAAGTATGTGTTACGGTCGGTGGAGGGGAGGGGCCCTTTGAAGTCCATGCTGAGGCGTTCAAAAGGGCGGGAGGCCTTCACCAGCACGCACAGTCTGGCCGGTAGAAGTGCGGTTTACACTCTGCGCAGACCTGGCAGACTCTGGTGATAGCCCTGGCTTCCTCGATGGTGTAGGGCAGGTTGCGGGCTTGATGAAATGGTAAAAACGTGTGTGACCCCAGGTGACAGAGGTTATCATGCAGAGTCTGGAGTCGGTCCACCATGGCACATGTACCTCAGGATAGGGCATCAGGGACGTCGTTGAGCTTACCAGGGCGATACAAAATCTCGTAGTTGTAGGTGGAAAGCTCGATCCTCCACCTCAAGATTTTATAATTTTGATCTTGCCCCGCTGTGTGTTATTAAACATGAAGGCAACCGACTGTTGGTCAGTGAGGAGAGTGAATCTCCTGCCGGCCAGGTAATGCCTCCAATGCCTCACAGCTTCAACGACGGTTGGGGCCTCTTTTTCGACGGAGGAATGCCGAATTTCAGAGGCATGTAGGGTGTGGGAAAAGAATGCCACGGGCCTGCCTGCCTGGTTGAGGATGACGGCCAGAGTGACGTCTGATGCATCGCTCTCGACTTGGAATGGTAACGTCTCGTCGCGGCTTTGGCGATGTCGGGATCAGGCCCCAGAACTCCGTTCTGGACCACAAAGCTGAGGATGGCAAAGCGGTTCGTGCTGAACATGCACTTCTCCTTGTTGTAGGTCAGGTTGAGGAGAGTGGCGTTGTGGAGAAATTTAGCAAGGTTGGCGTCATGGTCCTGCTGATTATGGCCACAGATGGTGACATTGTCCAGGTACGGGAAGGTGGCCCGCAGTCCATACCGGTCAATCATTCGATCCATCTCCCGTTGGAAGACAGACCGTTGGTAAAGGCAGCCGTCCGCCTCGAAGGCAGTGTATTGGCGGTCCGCCTTACGGATGGGGAGCTGGTGGTAGGCAGATTTCAGGTCCACAGTTGAGAAGACCCGGTACTGTGCAATCTGATAGACCATATGCGTGGGAGGGGGTACGCATCGAACTGCGTGTACCAATTGATGGTCTGACTGTAGTCTACGACCATCCTGTGTTTCTCCCCAGTTTTCACAACTACCACTCTCCAGGGGCTGTTGCTGCCTTCCCGAACCAGTCGCTGGACTTCGGACCTGATGAATGTCCTGTCCTGGGTGCTGTACCATCTGCTCCTGGTGGCGACGGGTTTGCAATCCGGGGTTGAAATTAAAATCGCTTATTGTCACAAGTAGGCTTCAAATGAAGTTACTGTGAAAAGCCCCTAGTTGCCACATTCCGGCGCCTGTTCGGGGAGGCTAGTACGGGGTTAGGTTTGCAAATAGGGAAGGTGGGTCGACCATTCGGGTCACAAGGCCGCACACAGTAAGGGGTGGTAGAAGCCCGCCGAATTTCAGTGTTAGGCTCTAGAGGTTTCACTGGAAGTCCAGGCCGAGTTGCAGGGCAGCGCAGAGGTTGGGAAGGACATAGAGGCAAAAGCCGCTGAACTCCACGCCTTGGACAGTGAGAGTGGCGATGCAATACCCCCAGATCGCCATGGAGTGGGACCAGGAGGCCAGGGGAATTCTCTGGTTAGCGGGGTGTACCGCGAGGGAGCAGCGTCTTACCGTATCGGGGTGAATTAAGCTCTCAGTTCTCCCGGAGTCCAGCAGGCAGGAGATCTCATGCCCATCCACCTTCACTTTGGTTGAAGCAGTTGCAAGGTTGTGTGGACGAGACTGGTCAATCGTGACAGAGGCGAGACGCAGCTGGTCATCGGCGGTTGCAGGCGCCGAGCGACTGGGTGAGGTGCCCGGGGCAGATGGCGTAGAGTGTGCCAGTCTGCTGAGCGTAGTTTTCCTTCAGTAGCGCCATGGCTTCTGCGTAGGTCGGCGCGTCCTGGATATGTGGAAAGACGTTGGAGCTCAGCCTCGTGTAAAGGATCTGGATCTTCTGAGCTTCTGGGATTGGGTCTGGCGCAGATCCGAAACAGACTAGCCAATGTTCAAAGTCCTTTTTGGCGTTTTCTGCTTGCGGATGCAGCTGCGGGCGATCCGGCTTGATGCGGAGGTCCATCTTCTGAAAGCTTTGTGTAATAAATTGATGCACGATCAATTACACAAAGACGAGAGTTGAATAAAACTGAGTCTTTATTACACTAAGATGTGTGGCCTCCTACAGCAGCTGGCGAAATGGCTGTTGTATGGGGAGCACAAATATTTATACTCTGCCTACTGGGCGGAGCCAGCAGGCAGGGAACTACCCCCATACCTGTAGGACCGGGCCTTACCATAAAGCACCTACATCAACATCCTCTATATACAATATCAGTGGTGACTACCACAATGTGGTTCAAGAACTCAAGTACCCAGGGCACACAAGATTACAGCTTGGAATGATCTGTCAGCAGGCGGTGGGGGGGGGGGGGGGGGGGGGGGGGGGGCGGGAGAGAGCCAAAAGTCCTCCAGTGGAAAGTGAAAGTAAATTTAGTAAGAATGTTGGGAGTGGGATGGGGAGGTGAAGATCGGCTGTGGGAGGAACAAATGTTGTCAGCTCCACAAAGTCTCTTGATGTGTTTGCTGTCTAGCTAAAGAACCTTCTCCATTTTAGTCAGTCACAAACCATGGTCTTCCATAAGTCAGTGGATAGGTTTGACCCCTTCAGGGGATCTTGGAGGACGTCCCTAAAGTGATTCCACTGTCCACCTGTGAAGCTCCTACTGTGACCGAGTTCTGAGCAATTGCTCAAAATGCTCCAAGTCACGATTTCCCCTTAAGAAATCCATGCTGACTTGCCTTAATTAACTCGCATATGTCCCTGAGACTATTCATTTTGATCCAAGCATTTGTTTCTAAACATTTCCCCACCACTGAAGTTAAAATGACTCAGCTACAGTTTACGGGCTGGATTCTCCGTCGGCCGACTGCGGAATAGCGAACAACAATCGGGCGGAGAATCGCACGTGAGCCGAGAATCAATGCTCGCGCTGGGTGCCCAACAGAATGTAAAACTCCAGAGCCTCGACAGCAGCTTGAATGCATTGCACACTGCACGCTGGCATGGACATGCAAATTGTGCAGTAAAGGCCGTTGACATGTCATTAACAGGCTTGACCAGGCATTTTCTGGACCTCCCATGATGCTCCACGGTTACCAAGCGTTCACTTGTGGTATTTAAAATCAGGAAACAGGTGCTGATGAGGGTGAGAGAGAGTCAAGACATGTTCCCAAAGGTGCAGCCATGGGCCACCAGTCCTGCTGCAGGAATGGGCGTTAGCTTGGGCCGGGGGAGTAGCAGGGGGCAAGCAGGGGATGGGTCATGGGGCTGGGTGTCCCCCAGAGACCGAGGTGTCCAGGCACGAACCACCGTCGGCAGGGCCTGCAAGATAACCATCTGGATGTGAACCCCACTGACTGCTCATTGTCAGCCACCGTTGCACGGAGCATTAACTCTCCACTCCACAACTGGGTGCCACCCTACTGCCGGGACATCACGTGGTCCACCCAAGGAGGATGCCCAAAGTAGACCCCACAGGAGAGCACAGGACAGGGGCTGCAGAGCACATTGCTGTCATGGGTAGCCCCAGCCAGTGGTAACCCTGCTGGCAGGGATGGGTGCTCAGACGCGGGAAGCGCAGGGGGTCTGTGGCTGGTGACCTGTGTGCACAAAGCACCCGGCCATGACAGGTGATATGGGTGTTGGCATATGCTGCAGGGTGGGTTGCACACAGGCTGCTGGCAGGTAGGGTTCGAACGGCCTCTGAGGCGGGGGTGAGCTACAGGTGTGTAGGATGAAGTGGTGCCAGGGCACGGTGGTGGTGATGACCCATCCTGGTTTGCCTGGGGGAGTTGATTGACCTGATTGATGCCATAGATGGCAGCGTCCTTCCCACCCCAGGGAAAAAGGGTGTTGCACTGCTCAGCATTCACCTGTGTCTCCAGCTCCGCATCAGTGAACCACAATGCCACTCTGGAATAAGTGTGTGTCGGGAGTGCAGTGTTTATATGTGGCTGCAGCGTGCCAAGCTCTCGAGTGCCAATCCCAACACTTGCAAATCGCACAGCAGCATTCCTTGGAATTGCACTAGTTCCACATGGCGCCAGTGCTAGCCCATTAGGATGCTCCGGGACTGTGAGCGTAAAACACCACCAATTCAGTCCCACCATCAGCACTAGTCTCCAGAACGGAGTATCCACCCCGACATCCCTTAATAAACACGGGCTTAACTTCTGCAATTAGAGTCATAGATGTTTACAGTCTGGAAACAGGCCCTTTGGCGTAACCTGTCCATGCCGCCCAGTTATTAACCACTAAGCTATTCCCTATCCTCTGTCACCACCCTCACATCTAAAAACCATGGACGGGATTCTCCGTCTTGCCACACCCATTTTCTGGTGCAGCGTGATTCTCCATCCCAGCAGCTGGCCAATGGGATTTCCCATTGTGGGTACCACCACGCCAACAGGAAATCTGTGGATGTGAGTGCACTGCCAATGAAACGGAGGATCCTGCCGACAGAGAATCCAGCCCCTTAGTAACTCTACAGTGCAGAAGGAGGCTATTTGGCCCATCAAATCTGTACTGACTCTCTGAAAAAGCATCCGACCTCGGCCCACTCCCATCACCCTTTCATGTTCCAGAGATGTAGAGGAAAGGATTGCAAAGATGATTCTGGATAGGAGGGAAAGTAACAGGGTAGTTGCTATGGGGGACTTTAACTTTCCAAATATTCACTGGAAAAGCTGTAGGGCGCAATTCTCCGCCCCCCACGACACTTCGGAGAATAGCGGGAGGGCCTTCCCGACATTTTTCCCGACCTCCCGCTATTCTCCCCCCCCCCCCCCCACGCCCGCCCCCCCGACACGAATCGCTGCTCGCCGTTTTTTTACGGCGAGCAGCGATTCTCCCCTAGCCGATGGGCCGAGTTCCCAGGCCTTTACGGCCGTTTTCACGAACGGCAACACACCTGCTCTCACCGTTCGTGAAAACAGCCACAAAGTGCCGTTCTGGGTAACCATGGCACCGATTGGGGGCAGCGGGTCCGAACCCCGCGCACTCTTTGTTCCTCCGCCGCCCCGCTGGATCAGTCCACGGGGCGGCTGAGGGGCATACCGGCCCGCGCTTGCGCGGGTTTCACGCATATGCGTGATGACGTCATCCGCGCATGCGCGGCTGACGTCATCGTGCGCGTCAGCCGCCGTTAACTTTGGCGCGCGGGCTTAGCGACTTTCGCTAAGCCTGCGATGCCAAGGTTCACGGGGCCCCGCTGCTAGCCCCGACCGGGGAGCAGAATCGGGTCCCGGGAGGGGGCGTGGAGGCTGCCGGGAAACACGGCTGGTTTCACGGCAGCCTTCACGACTCTCCGCATTTGCGGAGAATCGCGCCCATAGATCGAGTACTTTAGATGGGTCCGTTTTTGTCCAATGTGTGCAGGAGGGTTTCCTGACACAGTATGTTGACAGGCCAACACGAGGCGAGACCACATTGGATTTGGTACTGGATAATGAACCAGGACAGGTGCTAGATTTGGAGGTAGGTGAGCACTTTGGTGATAGTGACCACAATTCAGTTACGTTTACTTTAGCGATGGAAAGGGATAGGTATATACAGCTGGGCAAGAGTTATAGCTGGGGGAAAGACAATTATGATGCGATGAGGCAAGACGTAGGACGCATAGGATGGGGAAGGAAACTGCAGGGGATGGGCACAATTGAAATGTGGAGCTCATTCAAGGAACAGCTACTGCCTGTCCTTAATAAGTATTTACCTGTCAGGCAGGGAGGAAGTGGTCGAGCGAGGGAACCGTGGTTTACTAAAGTAGTTGAATCACTTGTCAAGAGGAAGAAGGAGGCTTATGTAAAGATGAGACGTGAAGGTTCAGTTAGGTTGCTCGAGAGTTACAAGTTAGCAAGGAAGGACCTAAAGAGAGAGCGAAGAAGATCCAGGAGGGGACATGAGAAGTCTTTGCCAGGTAGGATCAAGGATAACCCTAAAGCTTTCTGCAGGTATGTCAGAAATAAAAGAATGACTAGGGTAAGAGTAGGGCCAGTCAAGAACAGTAGTGGGATGTTGTGCGTGGAGTCAGACGAGATAGGAGAGGTGCTAAATGAATATTTTTCGTCAGTATTCGTCAGGATTGAGGGTGATTTAGAGATGTGGATCAGAAATTGGCTAGTTGAAAGAAGACAGAGGGTGGTGGTTGATGGCAAATGTTCAGAATGGAGTTCAGTTACGGGTGGCGTACCACAAGGATCTGTTCTGGGGCCGTTGCTGTTTGTCATTTTTATAAATGACCTAGAGGAGGGCACAGAAGGTTGGGTGAGTAAATTTGCAGACGACACTAAAGTCGGTGGAGTTGTAGACAGTGCGGAAGGATGTTGCAGGTTACAGAGGGACATAGATAAGCTGCAGAGCTGGGCTGAGAGGTGGCAAATGGAGTTTAATGTAGAGAAGTGTGAGGTGATTCACTTTGGAAAGAATAACAGGAATGCGGAATATTTGGCTAATGGTGAAATTCTTAGCAGTGTGGATGAGCAGAGGGATCTCGGTGTCCATGTACATAGATCCCTGATAGTTGCCACCCAGGTTGATAGGGTTGTGAAGAAGGCCTATGGTGTGTTGGCCTTTATTGGTAGAGGGATTGAGTTCCGGAGCCATGAGGTCATGTTGCAGCTGTACAAAACTCTGGTACGGCCGCATTTTGAGTATTGCGTACAGTTCTGGTCGCCTCATTATAGGAAGGACGTGGAAGCTTTGGAACGGGTGCAGAGGAGATTTACCAGGATGTTGCCTGGTATGGAGGGAAAATCTTACGAGGAAAGGCTGATGGACTTGAGGTTGTTTTCGTTAGAGAGAAGAAGGTTAAGAGGTGACTTAATAGAGGCATACAAAATGATCAGAGGGTTAGATAGGGTGGACAGTGAGAGCCTTCTCCCGCGGATGGAGGTGGCTAGCATGAGGGGACATAGCCTTAAATTGAGGGGTAATAGATATAGGACAGACGTCAGAGGTAGGTTTTTTACGCAAAGAGTGGTGAGGCCGTGGAATGCCCTACCTGCAACAGTAGTAAACTCGCCAACATTGAGGGCATTTAAAAGTTTATTGGATAAGCATATGGATGATAATGGCATAGTGTAGGTTAGATGGTCTTTAGTTTTTGACTTCCCATGTCGGTGCAACATCATGGGCCGAAGGGCCTGTACTGCGCTGTATCGTTCTATGTTCTATGTTCTATGTTCTATGCACGCAGGGAAAAGACAATGTTGTCAAGGAGTATACTGAGATACAGGCTAGTAGACTAGAAGGGCTTGAGGTTCATAAGGAGGAGGAGTTAGCAATTCTGGAAAGTGTGAAAATAGATAAGTCCCCTGGGCCGGATGGGATTTATCCTAGGATTCTCTGGGAAGCTAGGGAGGAGATTGCTGAGCCTTTGGCTTTGATCTTTATGTCGTCATTGTCTCCAGGAATAGTGCCAGAAGACTGGAGGATAGCAAATGTTGTCCCCTTGTTCAAGAAGGAGAGTAGAGCCATCCCCGGTAACTATAGACCAGTGAGGCTTACTGGGCAAAGTCTTAGAAAGGTTTATAAGAGATAGGATTTATAATCATCTAGGAAGGAATAATTTGATTTGGGATAGTCATCACGGTTTTGTGAAGGGAAGGTCGTGCCTCACAAACCTTATTGAGTTATTGAGTTCTTTGAGAAGATGACCAAACAGGTGGACGAAGGTAAAGCAGTTGATGTAGTGTATATGGATTTCAGTAAAGCATTTGATAAGTTTCCTCACGGTAGGCTATTGCAGAAAATACGGAGGCATGGGATTCAGGGTGATTTAGCAGTTTGGATCAGAAATTGGCTCGCTGTAAGAAGACAAAGGGTGGTGGTTGATGGGAAATGTTCAGCCTGGAGTTCAGTTACGAGTGGTGTACCACAAGGATCTATTTTGGGGCCACTGCTGTTTGTTATTTTTATAAATGACCTGGAGGAGGGTGTAGAAGGATGTGTGAGTACATTTGCAGATGACACTAAAGTCGGTGGAGTTGTGGACAGTGCGGAAGGATGTTGTAGGTCACAGAGGGACATAGATAAGCTGCTGAGCTGGACTGAGAAGTGGCAAATGGAGTTTAATGCAGAAAAGTGTGAGGTGATTCATTTTAGAAGGAGTAACAGGAAGGCAGAGTACTGGGCTAATGGTAAGATTCTTGGTAGTGTGGATGAGCAGAGAGATCTCAGCGTCCATGTACATGGATCCCTGAAAGTTGCCACCCAGGTTGATAGGGTGGTTAAGAAGGGTGCATTAGCTTTTATTGAGTTTCGGAGCCATGAGGTCATGTTGCAGCTGTACAAAACTCTGGTGCGGCCGCATTTGGAGTATTGCGTGCAGTTCTGGTCGCCGCATTCCAGGAAGGATGTGGAAGCATTGGAAAGGGTGCAGAGGAGATTTACCAGGATGTTGCCTGGTATAGAGGGGAGATTAGGAAAGGCTGAGGGACTTAAGGCTGTTTTTGTCAGAGAGAAGAAGGTTAAGAGGTGACTTAATTGAGGCATACAAGATGATCAGAGGATTAGATAGGGTGGACATTGAGAGCCTTTTTCCTCGGATGGTGATGGGTAGCATGAGGGGACATAAGAACATAAGAACATAAGAACTAGGAGCAGGAGTAGGCCATCTGGCCCCTCGAGCCTGCTCCGCCATTCAATTAGATCATGGCTGATCTTTTGTGGACTCAGCTCCACTTTCTGGCCCGAACACCATAACCCTTAATCCCTTTATTCTTCAAAAAACTATCTATCTTTACCTTAAAAACATGTAATGAAGGAGCCTCAACTGCTTCACTGGGCAAGGAATTCCATAGATTCACAACCCTTTGGGTGAAGAAGTTCCTCCTAAACTCAGTCCTAAATCTACTTCCCCTTATTTTGAGGCTATGCCCCCTAGTTCTGCTGTCACCCGCCAGTGGAAACAACCTGCCCGCATCTATCCTATCTATTCCCTTCATAATTTTAAATGTTTCTATAAGATCCCCCCTCATCCTTCTAAATTCCAACGAGTACAGTCCCAGTCTACTCAACCTCTCCTCATAATCCAACCCCTTCAGCTCTGGGATTAACCTAGTGAATCTCCTCTGCACACCCTCCAGCGCCAGTACGTCCTTTCTCAAGTAAGGAGACCAAAACTGAACACAATACTCCAGGTGTGGCCTCACTAACAACTTATACAATTGCAACATAACCTCCCTAGACTTAAACTCTATCCCTCTAGCAATGAAGGACAAAATTCCATTTGCCTTCTTAATCACCTGTTGCACCTGTAAACCAACCTTCTGTGACTCATGCACTAGCACACCCAAGTCTCTCTGAACAGCAGCATGCTTTAATATTTTATCGTTTAAATAATAACCCCGTTTGCTGTTATTCCTACCAAAATGGATAACCTCACATTTGTCAACATTGTATTCCATCTGCCAGACCCGAGCCCATTCACTTAACCTATCCAAATCCCTCTGCAGACTTCCAGTATCCTCTGCACTTTTCGCTTTACCACTCATCTTAGTGTCATCTGCAAACTTGGACACATTGCCCTTGGTCCCCAACTCCAAATCATCAATGTAAATTGTGAACAATTGTGGGCCCAACACGGATCCCTGAGGGACACCACTAGCTACTGATTGCCAACCAGAGAAACACCCATTTATCCCAACTCTTTGCTTTCTATTAATTAACCAATCCTCTATCCATGCTACTACTTTACCCTTAATGCCATGCATCTTTATCTTATGCAGCAACCTTTTGTGTGGCACCTTGTCAAAGGCTTTCTGGAAATCCAGATATACCACATCCATCGGTTCCCCGTTATCTACTGCACTGGTAATGTCCTCAAAAAATTCCACTAAATTAGTTAGGCATGACCTGCCTTTTACGAACCCATGCAATTTCTTCCTTGATGATAGATTCCAGCATCTTCCCTATTACCGAAGTTAAACTCACTGGCCTATAATTTCCTGCTTTCTGCCTACCTCCTTTTTTAAACAGTGGCGTCACGTTTGCTAATTTCCAATCCACCGGGACCACCCCAGAGTCTAGTGAATTTCGGTAAATTATCACTAGTGCATCTGCAATTTCCCTAGCCATCTCTTTTAGCACTCTGGGATGCATTCCATCAGGGCCAGGAGACTTGTCTACCTTTAGCCCCATTAGCTTGCCCATCACTCCCTCCTTAGTGATAACAATCCTCTCAAGGTCCTCACCTGTCATAGCCTCATTTCTATCAGTCGCTGGCATGTTATTTGTGTCTTCCACTGTGAAGACCGACCCAAAAAACCTGTTCAGTTCCTCAGCCATTTCCTCATTTCCCATTATTAAAACTCCCTTCTCATCCTCCAAAGGACCAATATTTACCTTAGCCACTCTTTTTTGTCTTATATATTTATAAAAACTTTTACTGTCTGGATCCCTAACTATGAGATCATGAATCAATCCTGTCTCATTACACAGGACAAGATCTAGGACCGCTTGTTCCCTCGTAGGTTCCATTACATACTGTTCTAGGAAACTATCGCGGATACATTCTATAAACTCCTCCTCACGGTTGCCTTGACCAACCTGGTTAAACCAATCGACATGTAGATTAAAATCCCCCATGATAACTGCTGTACCATTTCTACATGCATCAGTTATTTCTTTGTTTATTGCCTGCCCCACCATCTCGTTACTATTTGGTGGCCGATAGACTACTCCTATCAGTGACTTTTTCGCCTTACTATTCCTGATTTCCACCCAAATGGATTCAATCTTATCCTCCATAGCACCGATGTCATCCCTTACTATTACCCGGATGTCATCCTTAAATAACAGTGCAACACCACCTCCCTTACCATCCACTCTGTCCTTCCGAATAGTTTGATACCCTCGGATATTTAACTCCCAGTCGTGACCATCCTTTAACCATGTTTCAGTAATGGCCACTAAATCATAGTCATTTACGATGATTTGTGCCACCAACTCATTTACTTTGTTCCGAATACTACGAGCATTCAGGTAAAGTACACTTATGTTGGTTTTTTTACCTCTGTTTTGAATCTTAACATCTCCAGTTTTATTCCTTTTGTTATTACTGGGCCTATTCACTGTGCTCCCCTCAGTCACTGTACCTTGTACTAGAACATAGAACATAGAACAGTACAGCACAGAACAGGCCCTTCGGCCCTCAATGTTGTGCCGAGCCATGATCACCCTACCCAAACCCACGTATCCACCCTATACCCGTAACCCAACAACCCCCCCCTTAACCTTACTTTATTAGGACACTACGGGCAATTTTAGCATGGCCAATCCACCTCACCCGCACATCTTTGGACTGTGGGAGGAAACCGGAGCACCCGGAGGAAACCCACGCACACAGGGGGAGGACGTGCAGACTCCACATAGACAGTGACCCAGCCGGGAATCGAACCTGGGACCCTGGAGCTGTGAAGCATTTATGCTAACCACCATGCTACCCTGTCGCCCTTATGGATTTCTGACTATGTCTTCTCTGCCTTGCACTTTTCCCCTTACTTCCTTTTGTTTCTGTCCCTGTTTTACTACCTTCCAACTTCCAGCATTGGTTCCCATCCCCCTGCCACATTAGTTTAAACCCTCCCCAACAGCTCTAGAAAACACCCCCCCTAGAACATCGGTTCCAGTCCTGCCCAAGTGCAGACCGTCCGGTTTGTACTGGTCCCACCTCCCCCAGAACCGGTCCCAATGCCCCAGGAATTTGAATCCCTCCCTTTTGCACCATCTCTCGAGCCACGCATTCATCCTATCTATCCTGACATTCCTACTCTGACTAGCTCGTGGCACTGGTAGCAATCCTGAGATTACTACCTTTGAGGTCCTACTTTTTAGTTTAACTCCTAACTCCCTGAATTCCGCTTGTAGGACCTCATCCCGTTTTTTACCTATATCGTTGGTGCCTATGTGCACCACGACAGCTGGCTGTTCACCCCCCCCCCCCCCCAGAATGTCCTGCAGCCGCTCCGAGACATCCTTGACCCTTGCACCAGGGAGGCAACATACCATCCTGGAGTCTCGATTGCGTCCACAGAACCGCCTGTCTATTCCCCTTACGATCGAGTCCCCTATCACTATAGCCCTGCCATTTTTCTTCCTGCCCTGCTGTGCAGCAGAGCCAGCCACGGTGCCATGAACCTGGCTGCTGCTGCCTTCCTCTGGTGAGCCATCTCCCTCAACAGTATCCAAAGCGGTATATCTGTTTTGCAGGGAGATGACCGCAGGGGACACCTGCACTGCCTTCCTACTCTTGCTCTTTCTTTTGGTCACCCATTTTCTATCTCCCTCAGTAACCTTCACCTGCGGTGTGACCAACTCGCTAAACGTGCTATCCACGACCTCCTCAGCATCGCGGATGCTCCAAAGTGAGTCCATCCGCAGCTCCAGAGCCGTCAAGCGGTCTAACAAGAGCTGCAACTGAACACACTTCTTGCACGTGAAGGAGCCAGGGACAGTGGACGTGTCCCTGAGCTCCCACATCGCACACGAGGAGCATGGCACGGGTCTGGGATCACCTGCCATGTCTTAAACCCTTGGTAAACTTAAACAACTACAATTTCAAAATCAAAATAAATAAATTAGACAATGAAAAGAAAAAGAGAGACTACTTACCAGTCACTTACCAGGGTAAAAAAGCACCTCCTCACACTCTGCACCGAATTACCTCACTGCACCAAATTACCAAGTTTAAATCTCTCACTCTGTGTGAGCCTCACTCCGGATGTGTCTCCTGGAAAAGTGCTCGCTTACTGTGTGCGCTCTCTGTCTGTCTTTTATACAGACCTCAGCTAACCGATGACTCAAAAAAAAAAGCCTTACCTTCAAAGAGAATAATACAATGTGCCCCTAAACAGGCCTCAACAGGCCTCAGGTGATTGACAGATAACTGCCTCTCAGCAATTAGGGTGGGGGCAGCTTCAACCAATCAGACACTAAGCTCCACACTGCACTTTTAACTGAAAAACAGCAGAATTAGATTTTCCACTTACCTTTGCTGATTTACCTCACTGCACCAAATTACCAAGTTTAAATCTCTCACTCTGTATCAGTCTCACTCCGGATGTGCCTCCTGGAAAAGTGCTCGCTTACTGTGTGCGCTCTCTGTCTGTCTTTTATACAGACCTCAGCTAACCGATGACTCAAAAAAAAAACCTTACCTTCAAAGAGAATAATACAATGTGCCCCTAAACAGGCCTCAACAGGCCTCAGGTGATTGACAGATAACTGCCTCTCAGCAATTAGGGTGGGGGCAGCTTCAACCAATCAGACACTAAGCTCCACACTGCACTTTTAACTGAAAACAGCAGAATTAGATTTTCCACTTACCTTTGCTGATTTACCTCACTGCACCAAATTACCAAGTTTAAATCTCTCACTCTGTATGAGTCTCACTCCGGATGTGTCTCCTGGAAAAGTGCTCGCTTACTGTGTGCGCTCTCTGTCTGTCTTTTATACAGACCTCAGCTAACCGATGACTCAAAAAAAAACCTTACCTTCAAAGAGAATAATACAATGTGCCCCTAAACAGGCCTCAACAGGCCTCAGGTGATTGACAGATAACTGCCTCTCAGCAATTAGGGTGGGGGCAGCTTCAACCAATCAGACACTAAGCTCCACATTGCACTTTTAACTGAAAAACAGCAGAATTAGATTTTCCACTTACCTTTGCTGATTTACCTCACTGCACCAAATTACCAAGTTTAAATCTCTCACTCTGTATGAGTCTCACTCCGGATGAGTCTCCTGGAAAGTGCTCGCTTACTGTGTGCGCTCTCTGGCTGTCTTTTATACAGACCTCAGCTAACCGATGACTCAAAAAAAAACCTTAACTTCAAAGAGAATAATACAATGTCCCCCTAAACAGGCCTCAACAGGCCTCAGGTGATTGATAGATAACTGCCTCTCAGCAATTAGGGTGGGGGCAGCTTCAACCAATCAGACACTAAGCTCCACACTGCACTTTTAACTGAAAAACAGCAGAATTAGATTTTCCACTTACCTTTGCTGATTTACCTCACTGCACCAAATTACCAAGTTTAAATCTCTCACTCTGTATGAGTCTCACTCCGGCTGTGTCTCCTGGAAAAGTGCTCGCTTCTCTCCTGGAAAAGTGCTCGCTTTAAATAGCTTTAAATTGAGGGGAGATAGATGTAGGACAGATGTCAGAGGTAGGTTCTTTACTCAGAGAGTAGTAAGGGCGTGGAATGCCCTGCCTGCAACAGTAGTGGACTCGCCAACATTAAGGGCATTTAAATGGTCATTGGATAAACATATGGGCGATAAGGGAATAGTGTCGATGGGCTTTAGAGTGGTTTCACAGGTCGGCGCAACATCGAGGGCCGAAGGCCCTGTACTGCGCTGTAATGTTCTATGTTCTATGGTAACCCCATCTAATCTGCACATCCCTGTACACGAAGTGGCAATTTCTTATCATGACTAATCCACCTAACTTGCACATCTTTGGACTGTGGCAGGAATCCGGAGCACCCGGAGGAAACCAATTTGACATGGGGAGAAAATGCAAATGCCACAAAGACAGTCACCAAAGGCCAGAATTAAACCCGTGTCCTTGGCACTGTTAGGCAGCAGAGCTAACCATTGTGTCACCCCAGATTGGAAAGGTTGGAAAATTATGGCCAGTGCCCCCACAATTCCCACTCTCACTTCCACCAGTATCCCTGGTTGCATTTCGTTTGGTTTGGGTGCCTTATCAACCTTAAGTTCAGATAGCATGTCCAATACTTCCTCCTTATCAATTGTAAATCAGTTTAGTGTCTTAATTACCCCCTCTTTCACCATGGCCTGGGGAGCATCTTCTTCCTTGGTAAAGATAGATGCAAACTATCAGCCATGTCCCATGCTTCCATCTATAAATCCCAAGGTTTAGTGCCCTCGTTGGTGTAGGCACGCCTCCTGTAAACTAATGTGAACAATCTCTGTGACAGGTATTGCAGAATCCAGTGCAGATTCAAAATCTGTAGTCATTCTCCACCTCCGCTGTGGCATCACACTCTTAGTTTGGCTTCTTAAAATCACTGAATTTGTTTTGAGACTTCCATGTAAGTGTAGTGTGGTCATGAGAGAAGAATCAGGCCACATGTCTGGGATGTTTTAAATTGTGACAGCAATTCCCCTGTTCCCCTAGACCCTCCATGAAAGTCTTTAACTCTAAGTTAGGATCAGAGACATGAAATGGTTCTGATTTACTTACCTGGATAATTAACCAGGAAATATTAGACAGAGAAATCCTCATTTAATTCCTGGGTAACTAAAGAACTTATCCTCAGTCTCTCACAATGACCCTGCAATCACTATAAGTGAGCCCCCTGACTCCTCCCTCAGCCCCTTGAATAGCCCCCCCCACCCCCAACCAACACCCTGCCCAACCAGATGACCACCTCCCAATTGCATTAACCTCTAACAGCCGACTGTCTTTCTACCCACATCAGATCTTTCTCCCTTCTGCTAACCCCCAAACCACCAAGCTATGCGCCTCCGCCTGACTACCCACCCGAGACACACCTGACTAACTAATCAGGGGCCTCACGGTAGCATGGTGGTTAGCATCAATGCTTCACAGCTACAGGGTCCCAGGTTCGATTCCCGGCTGGGTCACTGTCTGTGTGGAGTCTGCACGTCCTCCCCGTGTGTGCGTGGGTTTCCTCCGGGTGCTCCGGTTTCCTCCCACAGTCCAAAGATGTGCGGGTTAGGTGGATTGGCCATG
Organism: Scyliorhinus canicula; assembly: GCF_902713615.1. Lineage (NCBI taxonomy): Eukaryota > Metazoa > Chordata > Chondrichthyes > Carcharhiniformes > Scyliorhinidae > Scyliorhinus > Scyliorhinus canicula. Next base: position 188,894,567 of record NC_052148.1, read on the forward strand.
CTAAATTGCCCGTAGTGTAAGGTTAATGGGGGGATTGTTGGGTTATGGGTCTACGGGTTACGTGGGTTTAAGTAGGGTGATCATTGTTCGGCACAACATCGAGGGCTGAAGGGCCTGTTCTGTGCTGTACTGTTCTATGTTCTATGTTCTATGTAACTCCCAACCCAACTCCCCCTCCAAACCACCAATCTACTTCACCCACTTGCCCTTGCACCCACCTGCCACCCTACTCCCTTACCAACTACCTCACTCACCTTCACACCCTCTCACCCGGCCCATTCACTAACATTCATCTATTCACCCATTCACTAACAACTGGATATTTAAAATTATTTCCAATAGCTAGTGCTGTAAAACAAATGGGATGTGGCTTTGTTATGGGCCAGAGTTTAGAGACTCCCAAAGTGTGTCATGGAGTTCACCTGACCCACGACCTTTACTAGATTGTGGTATGGGGAGCACACAGCCCACTCTACAAGTGTGGTGCAGCAGCAATTTAAAAGTATATTTTAAAGCAAAGCAATGTTTATTCTATGAACTCAGTTAACCTTTTTAAAACATACAGTGAACATGTTAGCAACCATCAATTCAAATACAACCCCCAAAGAATACAACACACTAAGTAATCCTTAAACTTTCCTTTTAACATCCATAAGACAAAATTCCTTTTTACAGAATCACATCAGGTTTAAATTCTCTACTGAGAGCAGTTATCACTCTCAATTCACGGAATGATCTAGGCAAGCGGGTGAAGGGCAGGACTGGAACCGATGTCCTAGAGCTGTTGGGGAGGGTTTAAACTAACGTGGCAGGGGGATGGGAACCGATGCAGGAAGTTGGAAGGTAGTAAAACAGGAACAGAAGCAAAAGGAACTAAGGGGAAAAGTGCAAGGCAGAGAAGACATAGTCAAAAATCTAAAAAGGCGACAGTACAAGGTACAGTGACTGAGGGGAGCTCAGTGAATAGGCCCAGTAATAACAAAAGGAATAAAACTGGAGATGTTAAGATTCAAAACAGAGGTAAAAAAACCAACATAAGTGTACTTTACCTGAATGCTCGTAGTATTCGGAATAAAGTAAATGAGTTGATGGCACAAATCATCGTAAATGACTATGATTTAGTGGCCATTACTGAAACATGGTTAAAGGATGGTCATGACTGGGAGTTAAATATCCGAGGGTATCAAACTATTCGGAAGGACAGAGTGGATGGTAAGGGAGGTGGTGTTGCTCTGTTATTTAAGGATGACATCCGGGCAATAGTAAGGGATGACATTGGTGCTATGGAGGATAAGGTTGAATCCATTTGGGTGGAAATCAGGGATAGTAAGGCGAAAAAGTCACTGATAGGTGTAGTCTATCGGCCACCAAATAGTAACGTTATGATGGGGCAGGCAATAAACAATGAAATAACTGATGCATGTAGAATTGGTACAGCAGTTATCATGGAGGATTTTAATCTACATGTCGATTAGTGTTTTAGCATAAATGCTTCACAGCTCCAGGGTCCCAGGTTCGATTCCCGGCTGGGTCACTGTCTGTGCGGAGTCTGCACGTCCTCCCCGTGTGTGCGTGGGTTTCCTCCGGGTGCTCCGGTTTCCTCCCACAGTCCAAAGATGTGCGGGTTAGGTGGATTGGCCATGCTAAATTGCCCGTAGTGTCCTAAAAAGTAAGGTAAGGGGGGGGGGGGGGGGGGTGTTGTTGGGTTACGGGTATAGGTTGGATACGTGGGTTTGAGTAGGGTGACCATGGCTCGGCACAACATTGAGGGCCGAAGGGCCTGTTCTGTGCTGTACTGTTCTATGTTCTATGATTGGTTTAACCAGGTCGGTCAAGGCAACCTTGAGGAGCAGTTTATAGAATGTATCCGCGATAGTTTCCTAGAACAGTATGTAATGGAACCTACGAGGGAACAAGCGGTCCTAGATCTTGTCCTGTGTAATGAGACAGGATTGATTCATGATCTCATAGTTAGGGATCCTCTCGGAAGGAGCGATCACAATATGGTGGAATTTAAAATACAGATGGAGGGTGAGAAAGTAAAATCAAATACTAGTGTTTGGTGTTTAAACAAAGGAGATTACAAGGGGATGAGAGAAGAACTAGCTAAGGTAGACTGTGAGCTAAGACTTTATGGTGGAACAGTTGGGGAACAGTGGAGAACCTTCCAAGCGATTTTTCACAGTGCTCAGCAAAGGTTTATACCAACAAAAAGGAACGACAGTAGAAAGAGGGAAAATCAACCGTGGATATCTAATGAAATAAGGGAGAGTATCAAATTGAAGGAAAAAGCATATAAAGTGGCAAAGATTGCTGGGAGATTAGAGGACTGGGAAATCTTTAGGGGGCAACAGAAAGCTACTAAAAAAGCTATAAAGAAGAGTAAGATAGAGTATGAGAGTAAACTTGCTCAGAATATAAAAACAGACAGTAAAAGTTTTTACAAATATATAAAACAAAAAAGAGTGGCTAAGGTAAATATTGGTCCTTTAGAGGATGAGAAGGGAGTTTTAATAATGGGAGATGAGGAAATGGCTGAGGAACTGAACAGGTTTTTTGGGTCGGTCTTCACAGTGGAAGACACAAATAACATGCCAGCGACTGATAGAAATGAGGCTATGACAGGTGAGGACCTTGAGAGGATTGTTATCACTAAGGAGGTAGTGATGGGCAAGCTAATGGGGCTAAAGGTAGACAAGTCTCCTGGCCCTGATGGAATGCATCCCAGAGTGCTAAAAGAGATGGCTAGGGAAATTGCAGATGCACTAGTGATAATTTACCGAAATTCACTAGACTCTGGGGTGGTCCCAGTGGATTGGAAATTAGCAAACGTGACACCGCTGTTTAAAAAAGGAGGTAGGCAGAAAGCAGGAAATTATAGGCCAGTGAGCTTAACTTCGGTAGTAGGGAAGATGCTGGAGTCTATCATCAAGGAAGAAATAGCGAGGCATCTGGATAGAAATTGTCCCATTGGGCAGACGCAGCATGGGTTCATAAAGGGCAGGTCATGCCTAGCTAATTTAGTGGAATATTTTGAGGACATTACCAGTGCAGTAGATAACGGGGAGCCGATGGATGTGGTATGTCTGGATTTCCAGAAAGCCTTTGACAAGGTGCCACACAAAAGGTTGCTGCATAAGATAAAGATGCATGGCATTAAGGGTAAAGTAGTAGCATGGATAGAGGATTGGTTAATTAATAGAAAGCAAAGATGGGGATTAATGGGTGTTTCTCTGGTTGGCAATCAGTAGCTAGTGGTGTCCCTCAGGGATCCGTGTTGGGCCCACAATTGTTCACAATTTACATAGATGATTTGGAGTTGGGGACCAAGGGCAATGTGTCCAAGTTTGCAGATGACACTAAGATGAGTGGTAAAGCGAAAAGTGCAGAGGATACTGGAAGACTGCAGAGGGATTTGGATAGGTTAAGTGAATGGGCTAGGGTCTGGCAGATGGAATACAATGTTGACAAATCTGAGGTTATCCATTTTGGTAGGAATAACAGCAAACAGGATTATTATTTAAACGATAAAATATTAAAGCATGCCGCTGTGCAGAGAGACCTGGGTGTGCTCGTGCATGAGTCACAGAAGGTTGGTTTACAGGTGCAACAGGTGATTAAGAAGGCAAATGGAATTTTGTCCTTCATTGCTAGAGGGATGGAGTTTAAGTCTAGGGAGGTTATGTTGCAATTGTATAAGGTGTTAGTGAGGCCACACCTGGAGTATTGTGTTCAGTTTTGGTCTCCTTACTTGAGAAAGGATGTACTGGCACTGGAGGGTGTGCAGAGGAGATTCACTAGGTTAATCCCAGAGCTGAAGGGGTTGGATTATGAGGATAGGTTGAGTAGACTGGGACTGTACTCGTTGGAATTTAGAAGGATGAGGGGGGATCTTATAGAAACATTTAAAATTATGAAGGGAATAGATAGGATAGATGCGGGCAGGTTGTTTCCACTGGCGGGTGAAAGCAGAACTAGGGGGCATAGCCTCAAAATAAGGGGAAGTAGATTTAGGACTGAGTTTAGGAGGAACTTCTTCACCCAAAGGGTTGTGAATCTATGGAATTCCTTGCCCAGTGAAGCAGTTGAGGCTCCTTCATTACATGTTTTTAAGGTAAAGATAGATAGTTTTTTGAAGAATAAAGGGATTAAGGGTTATGGTGTTCGGGCCGGAAAGTGGAGCTGAGTCCACAAAAGATCAGCCATGATCTAATTGAATGGCGGAGCAGGCTCGAGGGGCCAGATGGCCTACTCCTGCTCCTAGTTCTTATGTTCTTATGTAGATAGTCTTTAGATGGCAGAGAGATCAAGATTACACCTTCTTTGGCTGGCTTCAGTTCCAACGCTAAAACAAAACGAAAATACATAGACACACCCAAGCTTTTTCTTAAATTGAAACTAGAAAGCAGGGCTCAGCTCCACCCACACTCTGACATCACTACAGCTACTTGAGCAGACAAACAGTTCTTAAAGTGACATTCCCATGCCACCTCCCCCAAGAAAAAAAAATAAACCATCAACTTCAAGATGGTTTTATTTTTCACCCTTTCACTTTCCTTTAAGAAATGCAGACAGTAAATATACATTTTTGTTTAAAAAAACAACACACGCAAACAGACATAATGGGGCGCGATTCTCCGCAACCACGATGTGTGGGAGAATAGTGGGAGGTCCGCTCCGGCACCTCCCGCTATTCTCCCACCACCCCCCAAAATGGTGCGTCCGGTTTTGCGACACGCCGCTCGGAGAAACTCGGGCCGCCATTTCTCACGGCGATCGGCGATTCTCTGCCCAGATGGGACGAGCGGCCTGCCGTTCCCGACCTGTTCACGACGGCGGCAACCACACTTGGTCGCTGCCGTCGTGAACATGGCGTGCCAGGTAAGTGTGGGGCCTGTGGGGGGCGGATCGGGGATCGAGCACCACGACCGTGCTCGGGAGGGGACGGGCCTGCGATTGGTGCGCACCGATCGTCGGGCCGGCGTCTCCAGGGGAAGCACTCTTTCCCCTCCGCCGCTCCGCAAGACGTGGCGGCTGAGGGAAATGACGGCAGCCGCGCATGCGCGGGTTTGAGCTGTCCAACCCGCGCATGCGCGGCTGACGTCATTAGGTGCCGTGGCGACTTCATTCTTGGCGTGCCGGGCCTTGAGGCCAGGGACAAGGCCCGGCAGCCAAATTTCCCGGTACGTCCCTCCTATCCCCCCGGGGAGGGGAGAATAGGGGGCCGGGAGAGGCTTCCGACGCCGTCGTGAACCTCTCCGAGTTTGACGACGGCGCCGGACCTTGCGGAGAATTCCGCCCAATAACATAGTCCATTTCAGTTCTTCCTGTAATTTGTCATCACATTCTTGACAAAGCAGCGGCTATCATGTTTCTCGTCCTGCCACATGGATTATTTCTAATTGAAATAGCTGTAACAACAAACTCCATCAAAACAGTCTGGCATTGTTATTCTAGAATCGCGCCAAAAACGTCAGCGGATTATGATAAGTATAGATAATCGTGTCAGACGGATTGCTGGTCACAAAAATTTGAAAATGTTGCAAAGACAGCACCGAGCTCAAAGTCTCCTTCTCAATCATGGAATACTTCTTCTGGTGAGAATTCAATTTCTTCGAAAAATAACCAATAGGCCGCTTTAGCCCTTCGTCGTCGTCTTGTAGAAGCACCGCACCTATGACCACATCACTCGCATCAACAGCCATTTTGAATGGTTTTGTGTAATTTGGGAGGGCTAACATAGGAGCAGCGGTCAGCACAGCCTTCAGGCCATCAAATGCCTGTTGACACTCCGCTGTCCACTGGAATTTGTTACGCTTCTTCAGCAAGTCTGTCAGTGGAGCGACCACACTGCTAAAATCCGGTACAAATTTCCGGTAACATCCACTCATACCCAGAAATCGCATTATTTCCCGCCGTGTCAAGGGTACTGGAAACTCCCCAATAACTTTTGTTTTCACATCCCGAAGGACCATGCAACCCTGTCCGATTGTATGGCCAAGGCAAGTGACTTGGGCTTTTCCAAATTCACTTTTGGCTAGGTTTATCACCAAACCCACCTCCTGAAGTCGATCGAATAACTCCATCAGATGCTTCAAATGTTCTGTCCATGTCTGAGTAAAAATCACCAGATCGTCGATGTATACCGCACAATTGGGTAATCCAGTTAGTTAACTGTTCAAATGTGGCTGGGGCATTTTTCATGCCAAATGGAGTCACAAAAGCTGAAATCTCCTTTGCCCTGTCTGATAAAGGTACCTACCAATAACTTTTGAGTAAATCCAATTTGGAAATACAAGCTGATTGTCCCACTTTCTCAATGCAATCCTCCAAACGTGGGATAGGATAAGAGTCCATTCTTGTAACTGCATTAACCTTTCTATAGTCCTCACACAACCGTTGGGTACAGTCTGGTTTAGGTACCATCACTGTGGGTGAGCTCCATTGGCTGCAACCCACTTCAATTATGCCATTTTTAAGCATACTTTCTATTTCTTTGTGAACCTATGCCAATTTTAAAAGAATAAGTTGATATGGATGTTGTTTGATAGGAACAGCATTTCCCACATCTGCATCATGTATAGCCATTTTAGTGCTTCCCAACTTATCTCCACAAACTTGCCCATGTGATATCAATAACTCTTTCAGGTCAGTCCGTTTTTCCTCTGGAAGGTAACTCAACAATTTATGACAATTTTTAAGGACATCCTCATTTTCCAATTTAATTTGAGGTATGTGAAATTCAAAGTCATCTGGATTTGTTCGTCAGTTTGAGGTAGAATCATTAAAACCTCCTCCTTTTGCTCTCCTTCCCTTTCAAAGTGCCTTTTAAGCATATTCACATGACACACTCGTTGAGTTGTCCTATATGGCGTTCTTACCACATAATTCACCTCACTTAATTTCCTTTCAATCTGATAAGGTCCACAAAACCTTGCTTTTAAAGGTTCACCTACCACTGTAACAATACTAAAACTTTATCTCCACAGGCAAACCAAAAACTTTGGATTTCTTGTCCGCTGCCTGTTTCATCACATGTTGTGCAACTTTTAAATGTTGTCCAGCCAATTCCCCTGTTCTAAAACCCTGCTGGTTTTATCACTGCTTGAGGTTTCCCTATCACTTGACATGTGTAACATGATCGACAAAATTTAACTACATCTGTATGTAGTCCAGGCCAATAAAAATCTTGAGTTTTCCTTACTCCCAAATGACCTCCCACTGGTACCTCAGGTGCAACTTGCAACACTTCCTTTCTATACCCTACCGGCAATAGTACTTGATGAACTTCTGCCCACTTTTTATCCGCCTGCATATGTAAAGGTCTTCATTTTCTGAATATTTGCCATCCACCACCACTCTCTAACTTCTATTGGTTAGCCAGTTTGTTATCCAACTGGCCAAATTCCCCACTGTCCCATGCCTCCTTACTTTCTGCATAAGCCTACCATGGGGAACCTTATCAAATGCCTTACTAAAATCCATGTACACTACATCCACTGCTTTACCTTCGTCCACATGCTTGGTCACCTCCTCAAAGAAGTCAATAAGACTTGTAAGGCAAGACCTACCCCTCACAAATCCGTGCTGACTATCCCTAATCAAGCAGTGTCTTTCCAGATGCTCAGAAATCCTATCCCTCAATACCCTTTCCATTATTTTGCCTTCCACTCGAACGCTACTCCTCTCACCCTGAATTCTACATATTACCACCTTTTCTGGCAATATTCCTCCCAAACTAGATAACTCTTCATCTCTTACCATCAAAGATTGACTAGCTCCCGTATCTCTTAAAATAGTGACTGCTTTACCTGCTCTTCCTGATACACATGAGTAAATTTCACCCACACAAGTAAATTCTTGAAAGAGATCTGGCACCTTCTTATCAATCACCTCTGGATCAGGCTGTACAATGTTTTGCATCTCCTTCACTTCACTTGGGCTTTCCTTTACCACTTTAACAAACCCCACTGTTTTATCCTGTTTTACCACATCAGCCTTCCCAGTGCTTTTCTTCCACCACCCACAGTGTGACTTTACATGGCCTAGTTCATTACAGTGAAAACATTTTAAACTTTTCATGTCCCTTCCACGCTCCTGGATTCCTTTTTTAATCTGAGGTACACTCTCCTTTTTATCTCCCATCAGATCATCTTTACCTTTACCACTTGAGTATTTCTCATGTCCCCAGTTTCAATCCCTCACAGGTTGAAACTGATGTCAGAAACCAAGCTTTGATTTATGAACTAAATCATAATCACCAGCCATTTCTGCTGCTAACCTCACAGTTTTAACCCTCTGCTGTTCCACATGAGTTCTCACTACATCAGGAATTGAATTTTTAAACTCTATTCTTTCTGTTTTCCTTTCTTCTCTCTCTTTTTATTTTTCCACTCTATCTCTTTCGTTTTCCTCCCTCTCTCTTTTGTATTCAAGCTGTTTTATTTCTTTCTCATGTTCCATTTGTTTAATTTGTAACTGAATTTTTGCTATTTCCAATGAGTTAAACTGTATCTCAGACAATTTTAAATGCTTAGCTACCACCATAATTACCTCACCTTTTCGCATTTTGTGAGGTAACGTTAACTGCATGTTTTTGCCAACTCTAAAGGCTTGGTTTTTGTCTCTGTCCGTACGGTACTGTGTGTGACCGTCTCCATCCCCAAAAACTTTGGAGCCTCTGAAAGAGCCATTGTCCACAACACACTCCCTACTTAAACTGAAATACCACACCTGAAAAGCAACCACAATATGCTCACCCCACACTGTCTTTAAGTTCACTAAGCCAATCTTTTATCCCCCTTGAGCCCCCAATTTGTTATGGGCCAGGGTTTAGAGAACTCCAAAGTGTATCATGAAGTTCACCTGACCACAACTTTTACAAGATTATGGTATGGGGAGCACACGGCCCACTCTGCAGGTGTGGTGCAGAAGAAATGTTTAAGTACTTTTTCAAGCAAAACAATGTTTATTCTGTGAACTCAGTTAACCTTTTTAAAACATACAGTGAACATCTTAGCAACTATCAATTCAAATACACCCCCCAAAGAATACAACACACTAAGTAATCCTTAAACTTTCCTTTTAACGTCCATAAGACAAAAGTCCTTTTTACAGAAGCACATCAGGTTTAAATTCTCTACTGAGAGCAGTTATCACTCTGAATTCACCAAATGATCTAGAGATAGCCTTTAGATGGCAGAGAGATCAAAATTACACCTTCTTTGGCTGGCTGTAGCTCCAACACTAAAATGAAACCAAAAAACACAGACACACCGAAGCATCTTCTCAAAGCGAAACTAAAAAGCCAGAGCTCAGCTCCACCCACACTCTGACATCACTACAACCACTTGAGCAGACACACATTTCTTAAAGTGACACTCCCATGACACAGAGGAAGGAGTTTCTTCACTCGGAAGCTGGTGAATCTTTGGAATTCCCTTCTCCAGAGAGCTGTGTGGTTCAGTCATTGACTATATTCATAACAGATATTTATCTCAAAGATATCAAGAGATATGGAGATAATGCAGGATAATGGCGTTGAAGTAAAAGTGTCACAATGGCCTAGTTGAATGAGGAGCAAGCTGGAGGAGGCAAATGGCCTACTTTTGCTCCTGTTTCTTATGTTCCTATATGGCTTGTCTTCCATCCGATGCTTCAGCACTGCCATGAAGTTTTTCGTAGATCTGTATCCTCTACATTGCTGAAGAAGCTGGACTTCAAAAGGCATCTCGACAAATACATAGATTGGGCGGCTAGGGTACGGCACTAGGAAGTGCTAAAGGATTTGGCCATGGGTGATGCCATGACCGGTACAGGCTTGGCGGGCTGAAGGGCCTGTTCCTGTGATGTATTGTTGGTTGTTCTTTGTTCAAGAACCCGATCAGAAATGTGGAAGAACGTCTAGGTCCTGAAAAGTACAAGTGGAGTGGAAATCCAAAGCCAGAGTAAACCATCCTCGTTTGGAGTTGATGTCTATAGTTCTCCAGCTAAAGTTAGAATAAAAAAAACAGCAGTCAGATTTCTCATGCTGTTCCAACCTTGCCACACAAAGATTGGAAATCAGGATTTTGTCAGATGAAGCAGGCAGGGCCTCGCATCCATCACAAATAGCTCCACTGAGTAGCAGCGTCAGCAAGTTCAGACAAACACATTAAGGGTTTATGTGTTTGCATCCCATGCAGTATTTTCAGGGTTATAGTTCTGAAAGCTTCATGTCCTTGAATGTCTCTGTAGCTGCGTTATTTTGAAAAGAGTCAAGAGTTTTGGCATAGGTTCAACACAGGAACAGTCAGATCAAAATGGCACAAAGCTAAAATGCAGTGACTACAAAGTAAGAGCAAGTCAGAACCAATCGAAAGGATATTTGGAGAGTCAATAGAAACAGAGGGAATAAGAGCATGAGTAGGCCATTCAGCCCGTCAAGCCAGTTCCACCATTCAATACGAGAAAGGGCATCTAGGACAAACTTCCCGTACCCCGAGACGCGTTTAGAGTCTAGAAATATATCTATTTCCTTCTTAAATATATTCAGTGACTTAGAAACATAGAAAATAGGAGCAAGAGGATGCCATTTGGCCTTCGAGCCTGCTCTGCCATTCATTATGGTCATGGCTGATCGCCCAATTCAATAGCCTAATCGGGCTATATCTAGCTGCTTCTTGAAAACGTGCAATGTTTTTGCCTCATCTACTTCCTGCAGTAAGAAATTCCACATGCGACAACTCACTGGGTGAAGATGTTTCTCCTCGTCTCTGCCCTAAATGGTCTACCCCGTATCCGCAGACTGTGACCACTAGTTCTGGACGCATCCGCCATTGGTAACATCCTTCCTGCATCTACACTGTCCAGCCCAGTTAGAATTTTATAGGTTTCTATGAGATCTCCCTTCATTCTTCTGAACGCCAGCGAATTCAATCCTAACTGACTCAATCTCTCCTCATATATCAGTCCCACGATCTGAGGAATCAGTTTGGTAAATCTTTGCTGCACTCCCTTGTGAGCAAGAAAATCCTTCCTCAGAAAAGGTGACAAAACTGCACACAATGGTCGGGATTCTCCCCTACCCGGCGGGGCGGGGGGTCCCGGTGTGTTGGAGTGGTGTGAACCACTCCGGCGTCGGGCCGCCCCAAAGGTGCGGAAGTCTCCGCACCTTTAGGGGCCAAGCCCACACATTGAGGGGCTAGGCCCGCGCCGGAGTGGTTCCTGCTCCGCCGGCTGGCATGAACGGCCTTTGGCGCCACGCCAGCTGGGGCCGAAAGGACTTCGCCGGCCGGCGTAAGTCTGCGCATGCGCCGGAGCGCCAGCAGCTGCTGACATCATCCCGGTGCATGCGCAGGGGAGGGGGTCTCTTCCGCCTCCGCCATGGCAAAGGCGGAAGAAAAAGAGTGCCCCCACGGCACAGGCCCACCCGCCGATCGGTCGGCCCCAATCACGACCAGGCCACCGTGGGGGCACCCCCCGGGGTCAGATCGCCCCTCGCTCCCCCCCAGGACCCCGCCGCCTGCCCATGCCGCCAATCGCGCCGGTAAGGTAGGTGGTTTAATCCACACCGGCGGGAGAGGCTTGTCAGCGGCAGGACTTTGGCCCATCGCGGGCCGGAGAATCACCGCAGGGGGCCCGCCGACCGGCGCGGCGCAATTCCTGCCCCTGCCGAATCTCGGGTGGCAGAAAATTCGGGACACGGTGGGGGCGGGATTGACGCCGGCCCGGGGCGATTCTCCGACCCGGCGGAGGGTCGGAGAATCCTGCCCAATATTCCAAGTGTGGCCTCACCAAGAATGGTATATAATTCAACAGATTCATGACCCTTTGAGTGAGGAAATCTTTCCTCACCTCAGTCCTAAATGTTTTGCGCCATATCCAGAGTCTGTGACCCCTTGTTCTAACCCTCCAGACAGAGGAAGCAACATTCCTGCGTCCAGTCTTTCCAGGCCTGTCAGACGTTTACATATTTCAAATAGATCCCCTCATATTCTTCTGAATTCCAGTGAATACAGACTCAGTTGTCCCAATCTCCCCTCATACAATGATCCTACAATCCCAGGAATTAGTTTGGGGAACCTTCACTGCACTTTCTCGACACCAAGTTAATCATTTCTTGGGTAAGGAGACCAAAACTACACACAATACTCCAGGTTCGCACCAAGGCCCTGTACAGCTTCAGTAAGACAGCTTGGCTTCTGTACTCAAGTCCCTTTGCAATGAAGGCCAACATACTATTTGCCTTCCTAACAGTGATCCTACGCCGCACAGGGGGCCAGCATGGCAGTGGAGAGCCTCATGCTGCTCCAGCTGCCGAAACGGGCGCCGCGGGTCCCCCATACACGCCACGGCCAGCGCGAGTTTGCACATGCTTCCTTCTTTCTCGAGCCTGGCAGACTATCGTAGGAGAGGTCAGTGCAGCTGGCCACACCAAGAGGATGAATATACTCATCTACTCCACCAGTGCTAGTCATTCTTCAACTCCCTCCAATATCAAACTCTCATCATTGCACTTGTTAGGACCTTCCTGTTGAAACCTTGTTTTCCCTGTGTATTCCCTTTAATTTCTGTTATTTTGGCTTTTAGAATTTTTTTAACCTGGACAAAACTTCACAGACATTTTTAAGATGGTCTTTGATGGAACCATCAATTCAGCGAACACGTGTAGTTGGATCTGAACAGAGGCTTTAATACACTTACAACAGAGCCAGCCTATTTGTCGTTGAACTCCATGAACTGGCAGGCTGGCTCTAAGGCACTGATCTTTATACATCGGTCCCAGGGGGAGGAGTCCTGGGCGGAGCCAAGGGAGGAGCCCAGTACAAACTCTCGCGTACTCCCAGAGTGACTCCCCCTGGTGGTCGGATAGTGCAACTGCACTTACAATGGTGGATAGTGAACATATATACACGGAGTTATATTGGCAACTATATACAGCATTGATCTTGCAACGGGTAGATAATGAACATATATACATGGAGTGATATTGGCAATTATATATAGTGTGAATCACATTCACCACAGTCTTCACCTTTCATTTTTTTTAAAAAGGTATCCAGCAGGACATGGTCTGACATCAGTGATGACTCAAAGAACAATACAGCACAGGAACTGACCCTTCAGCCTTCCAAGCCTGTACCAGTCATGATACCAGCTTTGGCCAAAATCCTCAGCACTTCCTTGGCCGTATCACTCTACTCATCTTGATGGACTTGGCCTGTCAGCCAATGAGCTATTTACTCTGCTAGGATTTCAGCTGATCATCGATGTTGGTTAGCATTGACCGTTCTGAATGTTCTGCCAAAGACAGGAAGGCTGGACGGGATTCTCTCAGCCCGGAGCTGGGCCGGAGAATCTCCGCAACTGGCGCAAATTGCACCACGCCACCCCGATGCTAGTACGCGATTCTCTGCAGAGCGGAGAATCTGCGCCATTGACGCCGGCGTGGTCGGTGCGGCGCCGGTCTGGGGCCACTCTACACAGCCCCCCCCCCCCCCCCCCCCCGCCGATTCTCGGCCCGGGCCGTCGCAAAAAACCCAAGTCCTGCCGGCGCCGTTCTAACCTGCTCTCAGCCGGTGGGACCTTGGTGTGAAAGGGTATAGAGACGACCTGTGGGGTGGGAAGGGAGGAATCGACCCCAGAGGGGGGCCTCCATTGTGGCCTGGCCCGCGATCGTGGCCCATCGATCGGCAGGCCGGCCTCTCGGGCTGAGGGCCTCCTTTCTTCCGGGCTGACCCCTTTAGCCCTATTTCATGTTCCGTCGGGGCCGGTGCGGAGAAGGGAGCCACCGCGCATGCATGGCAATCGCGCCGGTACCACTGCGCATGCGCGTGTTGGTGGTGGTCCCACTGCACATGTGTAGACCCCGCGGCACCCAGTTGATGCCGGAATCAGCAGCTGGAGCGGCGAGGGTCGCTCCAGTACCGTGCTGGCCTCCTGTAGGGGCCAGAATTGCTGATCCTGAGGACGTGTTGACGCCGTCAAGAAACGCGACGGCGTTTCCGACAGCGTCAACACTTAGCCTCAGGATCAGAGAATCCCGCCCACTGTATCTGGAGATTTTGTGTTTTGGTTTGAACTCAGAGCTATGGGAAACAAGTTTGTATGTTTCTATCCTAAAAAGGGTAGAACTCTCTCAAACACCTTGACTGGGGCTCACTTCAGGTAAATGGTGCAGCCAACATTTCCTTGCTATCCAGCCTGTGGGGGAGCCGACATTGTACCTCTCAACTAATTTGAAGAGGTCACCATCGGGCTGGCTGGGGAAAGCAGGGATTGATCATGAGCAAAAGGAGAGATTGGCCTCTCTCAGAAACGTAGTAGGGCTGTTCAGGCCGAGGATGGTGCATCTGCCCCTAAGCCGGAGGCCCTTATCAGGGGACCTCATGCCACCCGAGGACATGTGCCAAGAGATCAACACATAGAGGTCAGCAGGCTGCCTCCATCTCTGCTGCAGATGCCGGGGCTGCACTCAGACATAGTGGTAGGGTTAGGAAAATAAAAAAATATTGAAATCATTTTTGGGTCCCAGGTGCACAAACACTGTAAAAAAGATATTGCATTTTGTTAATACATTTGATGTTTCTGTGAATTCATAGAATCATAGAATTTACAGTGCAGAAGGAGGCCATTCGGCCCATCAAGTCTGCACCGGCTCTTGGAAAGAGCACCCTACCCAAGGTCAACAACTCCACCCTATCCCCACAACCCAGTAACCCCACCCAACACTAAGGGCAATTTTGGACACTAAGGACAATTTATCATGGCCAATCCACCTAACCTGCACATCGTTGGACTTGGTTGCTTGGTGAACTGAAGTTATTGTGATTGTGTGCATATGAATCTTCAGATTTTGAGGTCTAGCCATCCTCCCACTTGGTAATTGTGAGATTCTCATTTGTATGATGTCAACCTCACTGAAGATATTTTCTACACCTTGTGTGATGTCATGGAAACGTGTGTGTTTGTAACCCTTTTTCCTCATTGTGTGAGGGCAGCTCAGCAACCTCAAGAGATTAGCAGTAGTTGTGGCTCCTCAGTGAACAAAGAACAAAGAAAGGTACAGCACAGGAACAGGCCCTTCGGCCTTCCAAGCCCGTGCCGACCATGCTGCCCAACTAAACTACAATCTTCTACACTTCATGGGTCCGTATCCCTCGATTCCCATCCTATTCATGTATTTATCAAGATGCCGCTTAAATGTCACTCTCGTCCCTGCTTCCACCACTTCCTCCGGCAGCGAGTTCCAGGCACCCACTACCCTCTGTGTAAAAACTTGCCTCGTACATCTCCTCTAAACCTTGCCCCTCGCACCTTAAACATATGCCCCCTAGTAATTGATCCCTCTACCCTGGGGAAAAGCCTCTGACTATCCACTCTGTCTATGACTCTCATAATTTTGTAGACCTCTATCAGGTCGCCCCTCAACCTCTGTCGTTCCAGGGAGAACAAACTGAGTTTATTCAACCGTTCCTCATAGCTAATGCCCTCCATACCAGGCAACATCCTGGTAAATCTCTTCTGCACCCTCTCTAAAGCCTCCACATCTATCTGGTAGTGTGGCGACCAGAATTGAACACTATACTCCAAGTGTGGCCTAACTAAGGTTCTATACAGCTGCAACATGACTTGCCAATTCTTATACTCAATGCCCCGGCCCATAAAGGCAAGCATGCCATATGCCTTCTTGACTACCTTCTCCACCGAACAGGCGCCGGAATGTGGCGACTAGGGGCTTTTCACAGTAACTTCATTTGAAGCCTACTCGTGACAATAAGCGATTTTCATTTCATTTTCACCTGTGGACCTGTACACCTAGATCTCTCTGACTTTCAATACTCTTTAGGGTTCTACCATTCACTGTATATTCCCTACCTGCATTAGACCTTCCTCACATTTGTCCAGATTAAACTCCATCTGCCATCTCTCTGCCCAAGTCTCCAAACGATCTAAATCCGGCTGTATCCTCTGACAGTCCTCATCGCTGTCTGCAATTCCACCAACCTTTGAGTCGCCTGCAAACTTACTAATCAGACCAGTTACATTTTCCTCCAAATCATTTATATATACTACGAACAGCAAAGATCCCAGCACTGATCCCTGCGGAAAACCACTAGTCACAGCCCTCCAATTAGCACCCTTCCATTGCTACTCTCTGCCTTCTATGACCTAGCCAGTTCTGGATCCATCTTGCCAGCTCATCCCTGATCCCGTGTGATTCACCTTTTGTACCAGTCTACCATGAGGGACCTTGTCAAAGGCCTTACTGAAGTTCATATAGACAATATCCACTGCCCTACCTGCACCAATCATCTTTGTGACCTCTTCGAAAAACTCTATCAAGTTAGTGAGACACGACTTCCCCTTCACAAAACCATGCTGCCTCTCACTAATACGTCCACTTGCTTCCAAATGGGAGTAGATCCTGTCTCGAAGAATTTTCTCCAGTAATTTCCTTACCACTGACATAAGGCTCACTGGCCTGTAGTTCCCTGGATTATCCTTGCTACCCTTCTTAAACAAAGGAACAACATTGGCTATTCTCCAGTCCTCCGGCACATCACCTGAAGACAGTGAGGATCCAAAGATTTTTGTCAGGGCCTCAGCAATTTCCTCTCTAGCCTCCTTCAGTATTCTGGGGTAGGTCCCATCAGGCCCTGGGGACTAATCTACCTTAATATTTTTCTTGACGCCCAACACCTTGTTTTTGGATCTCAATGTGACCCAGACTATCTACACACCCTTCTCCAGACTCAACATCCATCAATTCCTTCTCTTTGGTGAATACTGATGCAAAGTATTCATTTACTACCTCGCCCATTTCCTCTGGCTCCACACATAGATTCCCTTGCCTATCCTTCAGTGGGCCAACCCTTTCCCTAGCTACCCTCTTGCTTTCTATGTACGTGATAAAATCCTTGGGATTTTCCTTAACCCTATTTGCCAATGACTTTTCGTGACCCCTTCGAGCCCTCCTGACTCCTTGCTTAAATTCCTTCCTACTTTCCTTATATTCCACACAGGCTTCGTCTGTTCCCAGCCCTCTAGCCATGACAAATGCCTCCTTTTTCTTTTTGACGAGGCCTACAATATTTCTCGTTATCCAAGGTTCCTGAAACATGCCGTATTTATCCTTCTTCCTCACAGGAACATGCCGGTCCTGAATTGCTTTCAACTGACACTTGAAAGTCTCAGATGTTGATTTACCCTCAAATACCCACCCCCAATATAGGTTCTTCAGTTCCCGCCTAATATTGTTATAATTAGCCTTCCCCCAATTTAGCACATTCACCCTCGGACCACTCTTATCCTTGTCCACCAGCACTTTAAAACTTACTGAATTGTGGTCACTGTTCCCGAAATGCTCCCCTACTGAAACTTCTACCACCTGGCCGGGCTCATTCCCCAATACCAGGTCCAGTACAGCCCCTTCCCGAGTTGGACGGTCTACATATTGTTTTGAGAAGCCCTCCTGGATGCTCCTTACAAACTCTGCCCCATCTAAGCCCCTAGCCCCTGGGAAGTTGAAGTCTCCCATCACAACAACCCTGTTGTTTCCACTCTTTTCCTAAATCTGTCTACATATCTGCTCCTCTATCTACCACTGGCTGTTGGGAGGCCTGTAGTAAACCCCCAACATTGTGACTGCACCCTTCTTATTCCTGATCTCTACCCATATAGCCTTGCTGCCCTCTGAGGTGTCCTCCCGTAATACAGCTGTGATATTCTCCCTAACCAGTAGCGCCACTCCGCCACCCCTTTTACATCCCCCTCTATCCCACCTGAAACATCTAAATCCTGGAATGATTAGCTGCCAATCCTGTCCTTCCCTCAACCAGGTCTCTGTAATGGCAACAACATCATAGTTCCAAGTACTAATCCAAGCTCTAAGTTCATCTGCCTTACCCGTAATACTTCTTGCAATAAAGCATATGCACTTCAGGCCACCAGACCCACTGTGTTCAGCAACATCTCCCTTTCTGCTCTGCCTCAGAGCCATACTGGCCCTATTCCCTAGTTCTCCCTCAATGCTTTCATCTTCTGATCTATTGCTTCAGTGCCCACCCCCCTGCCATACTAGTTTAAACCCTCCCGTGTAACACTAGCAAACCTTGTGGCCAGAATATTTATGCCTCTCCAGTTTAGATGCAACCCATCCTTCTTATACAGGTCACACCTGCCCCGGAAGAGCTCCCAGTGGTCCAGATAACGGAAACCCTCCCTCATACACCAGCTTTTTAGCCACGTGTTTAGTGAAAGTGAAAGTGAAAAGTGAAGTGAAAATCGCTTATTGTCACGAGTAGGCTTCAAATGAAGTTACTGTGAAAAGCCCCTAGTCACCACATTCTCGCCTGTTCGGGGAGGCTGTTATGGGAATCGAACCATGCTGCTGGCCTGCTTGGTCTGCTTTCAAAGCCAGTGTTTTAGCCCTGTGCTAAACAGCCCCTGTTTAGCTGCTCTATCTTCCTATTTCTAGCCTCACTGGCACATGGCACAGGGAGTAATCTCGAGATTACAATAGAACATAGAACATAGAACAGTACAGCACAGAACAGGCCCTTCGGCCCTCGATGTTGTGCCGAACAATGATCACCCTACTTAAACCCACGTAACCCGTATACCCATAACCCAACAATCCCCCCATTAACCTTACACTACGGGCAATTTAGCATGGCCAATCCACCTAACCCGCACAACTTTGGACTGTGGGAGGAAACCGGAGCACCCGGAGGAAACCCACGCACAAACGGGGAGGACGTGCAGACTCCACACAGACAGTGACCCAGCCGGGAATCAAACCTGGGACCCTGGAGCTGTGAAGCATTGATGCTAACCACCATGCTACCGTGAGGCCCAATCTTACAATCTTAGAGGTCCTGTCTTTTAACTTTCTGCCTAGCTCCCTGAACTCCTGCTGCAGGACCTCATGCCCCTTCCTGCCTATGTCATTAGTACCAATATGTACGACGACCACTGCCTGTTTTCCCTCCCCCATCAGGATGCCCGCTACCCATTCAGAGACATCCTGGACCCTGGCACCAGGGAGGCAACATACCATCCTGTAGTCTCTTTCACGTCCACAGAAGTGCCTATCTGTGCCCCTGACTATAGAGTCCCCTATGACTATTGCTCTTCTGCGGTTTGACCTTCCCTGCTGAACATCAGAACCAGCCATGGTGCCACTGCTCTGGCATCTGCTGTTTTCCCCTGATAGGCTATCCCCCCCGACAGTATCCAAAGCGGTATACCTGTTCGAGAGGGGGACAACCACTGGGGATTCCTGCACTGACTGCCTGCCCCTTCTGGTAGTCACCCATTTCTCTGCCTGCACCTTCGGTGTGACCACATTTATATAACTGCTATCTCAGACGCTTTCCGCCACCTGCATGCTCCTAGGTGCATCTAACTGCTGCTCCAACCGAACCACGTGGTCTGTGAGGAGCTCTAGTTGGGTGCACTTTCTGCAGATGAAGCCATCCGGGACGCTGGAAGCCTCCCGGACCTGCCACATCTCTCAGTCAGAGCACTGCACCCCTCTAATTGACATTGCGGCAATTAATAAGTAAATTAAATTTTAAAGTTTTTTTAAAAGTTACTGTTAACTATACGTTTCCTAGCACCAGATTTCTACCATAAATGTGAAAGCTAAATACAGTACTCTCCAATTTCTGGCTTAGGTACCCCTGTAAATTATAATTAAGTAATAAGTAATTATGTTTAATTAGTTTAACAACGCTTATTTTTTACATTTAGTGTAGCTTCCCAACCAGCCAATCAGGTCACAGCTTTACTGTGATGTCACTTCAGTTCCCCCCCCCCCACATAATTTGTAAAGGAAATAAAAATAAATAAAAATCACTTACCTCCCAGGTTCTCAGGTGCTCACTGGTTCTCTCCCTGCAGATTAAAAGTTATAGGCCAGAAGAAAGAGAGAGAACAAATTGGTAGGGAAAATGCAAGTTCTCCCACTCTGCACCGAATTACCTCACTGCACCAAATGACCAACTTCCAAATTCCCACTCTGGATTTGTCTCACTCTGGCTGTGTCTCCTCTACTTGCGCAGTGGTAATGCCAAAGGACAAGGCCTGGAAAGGCGAGTGATATCACCAACCATGTCTTCATCTCACATACCACTGTAGTTTTTCAGTAATATGGTGGCGCCTGCATAAAGTAAGTTACCGCAGCATTCTCTCTGTTGTGTCAACTTTCACTTCCCAGATTGGGTGCGTACAGGGTGCACCACCGACCTTCCTAAAGATCATGGTCTGGTCAATAATGAGGCTAGAAGGTGCAAGTCTGAATATTGAAGTTGCTTTCAATGTGACTATTGTGCACCCCTTTTCAATGCAAAGGAATGGCATTTAGGGCCAATAGAAATGTAACCATCTGCTGTTATCTTTACTCCTCCTGAAATCGGAATTAAAGTGGCACAGACATGTTGTCCATGCCATGCTTCCACGATGGCACTGTCCCATTGAAGCTCATCCTCATCACTCTTTTCAAGCTCCTGGCTCTCCAGCTCTTCATTTTCCGATAAGCTCTCATTCACAGCAGGATAGTAGCACAGTGGTTAGCACAGTTGCATCACAGCTCTAGGGCCCCAGGTTCGATTCCCGGCTTGAGTCACTGTCTGTGCAGAGTCTACACGTTCTCCCCATGTCTGCATGGGTTTCCTCCGGGTGCTCTGATTTCCTCCCACAGTCCAAAGATGTGCAGGTTAGGTGGATTGGCTATGCTAAATTGCCCTTTGTGTCAAAACAAAAGGTTAGGTGGGGTTACAGGGATGGGTGGAGGCTTGGGATTAACTGGGGTGCCCTTTCCAAGGGCCGGTGCAGAGTCGCAGGACCGAAAGGCCTCCTTCTGCACTGTAAATTTTATGATTCTTTGAACCTTTTCCATTTCTCCGTCTGACAAGAAATTTTCCCTTTCCAGCTCCAGGTTATGAAGGGTGTAACACACAGAAATGATGCAGGTCACCTTGTTTGCAGTGTTCTTAAGCAAGGTTGACATCACGCAAATGCGAATCTCACAAAAGAGCCGTACAAATATCGGGAGTGCATCTTCAGAATGCCAATAGTCTGACTTTTCAGAATCTTAAGAATGTCAATAGTCTGTTCAATTAGAGACTGTGTGGAGCTGGGAGCTATTCTCTGCCTCTCCTCCTATGTACTCTGAGGTCGAAGCATAAGGGCCATTTGGCAGCAGGTTAGTGGGTACCTCATATCCCCAAGCAGACATCCATGTAGACAATCAGATCCTTTGACTATCTCAGCCACCTGGGAGTGGCTTAGACATAGAATTTACAGTGCAGAAGGAGGCCATTCGGCCCATCGAGTCTGCACCGGCTCCTGGAAAGAGCACCCTACCCAAGGTTAACACCTCAACCCTATCCCCATAACCCAGTAACCCCACCCAATTTTGGACACTAAGGGCAATTTATCATAGCCAATCCACTAACCTGTACATCTTTGGACTGTGGGAGGAAACCGGAGCACCCGGAGGAAACCCACGCACACACGGGGAGGATGTGCAGACTCCGCACAGACAGTGACCCAAGCCAGAATCGAACCTGGGACCCTGGAGCTGTGAAGCGATTGTGCTATCCACAATGCTACCGGGCTTAGGATGGATCTGTCATGGGAACTCCCAGGATATCATGCACAAAGGTGCATTATGTGTTTCTCTTGATTGTACACCAGTTGCACATTGATGGAATGACAGACTATTTAGTTGATAAACATTAGGGCTGCTGCAATAGAGCCCATAAAGCCACATGGGTGCAGTTGGTTGCACCCTGCTCTCCTGAGAAGCCTGGTTTAGCTACAAAACTATTGACTCTCTCAGCCTGGCTTCTTCATCAAGTGCAAACCTCACATAGTGATGTGCCTTGTTATGGAAGGCATCTGTGGCACCCTTAATGCATTGATGTGTGACAGATGTGCTGTTAGGTAATTTGGATATTCTGAATTCTCCCTCTCTGTATCCGAACAAGTGCCGGAATGTGGCGACTAGGGGCTTTTCACAGTGACTTCATTGCAGTACTTGTGACAATGAAGATTGTTAAAAAAAAAAGGCTGCAAGGTGCTGCACAGGTCCCCTATAGATCCCTGAAATGACCCACAGGCAACTAAATTCAGCGCGATGGTCACTTTCAAGGCCACTGGCAGGGGGCAGCCTCCCACTCCACGGGACATTAGTTCTTCACAAAGAATGTGGCAGGTGTGACCCACCAGAGTTTGGGAAAAAGTGCAGATGTATGTGGCATTATCTCTCACTCATGTGCAAATGGGATGGGAATATTGGGCGGAATTCTCCCCCCCCCCCCCCCCCGGCTGGGTCGGAGAATTGGCGTGGCTCTGCGCGGATTGCGCCACGCTGCCCCGATGCCGGGACGCAATGCTCTGCAATGCACCATTCTAACATCCTCTGAGCCAGTGGGACTTCGGCGTTGAAGGGTCCGGGGGTGGCATGTGGGGGGCGGGGGGGGGGGGGGGGGGGGGGGGGTCCGACCCCGGTGGGGGCCTCCATAGTGGCCCAGCCCGCGATCGGGGCCCACTAATCGGCAGGCTGGCCTCTCTGCACCCCCCTCCCCCCCGGCCTCCTTTCCTCCACACCGGCTCCTGGAGCCCTGCGCCATTTGAGGCTGCCGTGGGGACGAAGGCCACTGCGCATGCGCTAGTTGGTGCCGGCCCAACTGCGCATGTGCGGACCCCACGGCGCCGGGTTCAGGCCGGGATCGGCAGCTGGGGTGGCGGAGGCCACTGCAGCACCGTCCTAGCCCCCTGTGGGCCGCAAAATGGGGTCCTGGAACGGGCGTCGACGCAGGAGTAAAACATTCCGGTTTTTACTCCAGCTTCGGCACTTAGCCGCCCGTTGGGAGAATCCCACGCGTTATCTATGGTAGGTCAATGTGTCTGGTAAGACACGGTGTTAGGTGAATTGGACATTTTGAATTCTCCCTCTGTGTACCCGAACAGGTTCCAAAAACTAGGGGATTTTCACAGTAACTTCATTTCAGTGTTAATGTAAGCTTACTTCTGATACTAATAAAGGTTATTATTATTAGGTCCAGCAAGATGTCTCTGTTGTCTGAGTCTGCCCTCCTGATCCTCATGTTCTTACTGTGGTTCCCCTGCACCCTACACCTCAAGCAGGACTTCCTCATGAAGCTGTGTTTGTTGTTTCCTCTCTCTTCTTCTCCTCCTGCATTGGGTTAAAATCCTCAAAAAAGCAGCATTGAGTACTAGAACCACAATTGTTTTATCCTTATTTCTGAAATGATCTAATGAATATATAATGAATAATAGGTGACCATAATGACAAATGGGCCAGGTAAGGATGACAGATTTACGCCATTAGCAATTTTCAAGCAAGCGCCAATGTTGAGGTCTATAGTGGCTTCTGCCCCACTAGCCTTGTCGTTGATGCAGTTGTATCTAAGGCACTACCAGACGCATGGAGGTGATGCCATCCCTGACTTAACATCTCAATCCCACAGAAGTTGGAGAAGGTTTGAATGACATGTGCGACATGACACACCTCAGTGTCCCAATCTCTGATCTGCCATACTAACCGGCAATAAATTGCTTCTGATTAATGACAGGATGCCCTTTGACCCTTTATGAATTCCAATTCTGGAGAGCACATGAAAATCTCTCATTGATGAGATGCCATATGCAACACTTATGCATTCCTGTGTGTGTTAATGTTGAAATGCAGTGACTGATGTTAAGCCAGTGAGTCCCTTTAACAATGTGGCAAATGGCATGGGTTCCAATGGCTAGCTTCTCAAGAAGGGATCATCCATTCTCTCAGCTCTGACTCCATTTGAAACTTGTGGCATCAGCAATCAGAGGGTGCCCCCAGAAAGGGACCCCGATTCCAGCAGTGCACTCCCCCCAGGCTGCTCAGACCCCTCCCATACAAATTCACTTCTCTGTTCGATTTGCAACTGCAGCATTAGGTTCAAAAGGGCAAAATGGTGGTTCTGAGCTATTATTGAGACCAGCTTCAAATTAAAAGTCTAAGGATAACCATGAAACCATTGTCGATCGTCGTGAAATCCATCTTGTTCAATAATGTTCTTTAGTGAAGGAAATCTGCTGCCCTTACCTCGTCTGACCTACATGTGACTCCAGACCCACAACGATCTGTTTGATTCTTAAAATTCCCTCTGAAATGGCCAAACAAGACATTCAGTTCAAAAGCAATTAGGAATGGATAACAAATGCTGGCCTTACCAGAAATGCCCACATCCCATGAGGGGCTGGTTTAGCTCACCAGGCTAAATCGCTGGCTTTTAAAGCAGACCAAGCAGGCCAGCAGCACGGTTCGATTCCCGTACCAGCCTCCCCGGACAGGCGCCGGAGTGTGGCGACTAGGGGCTTTTCACAGTAACTTCATTGAAGCCTACTCGTGACAATAAGCGATTTTCATTTCATTTTCATTTCATGAATGGATTTTAAAATCCCTCTCTGAATGTCCACATCCCAAATACATTCATGGAATCTTGCAATGTTCAGAAAGGTCTCCCTCCTGTTATTCTCCAGCCTCCCCCGGTAATGCTGGATTCCATTGATGTTGTGGTCAACATTCCTATCCTACACCGCCCCCCCCCCCCCCATGAACCCATCACTGTTGATGTACTAACAGTCCATGGACTCAGAATGACGGGCACGAACATGCCTCTGCATGTACTACCTCATCTCCCTCGCCATCCACGGCACCTATTTCCCGTTTTGGAAACCACATGTGAAACACGGCGTTGATAATTCATCCTAGCGGAGGCGGTGCATCGCGGAGCCCCGGAGAATATCGGGTCAGGCCTGTTAATGATATACAAATGGTGTTTACTGTACATGCGGAGTAGTACGCATTGATGCAGCTGTCGAGCCACCGGAGTATGGTATTTTGGCGTGTGCCTGGCACCGACCTTGATTTTGGCTTCACGGCCATTTCTCTGCCTCATTGCCTTTCCTGATTTCGGGTGGACAGATGGAGAACCCCACCCCATGTCTCCAATTCTCCAACTGAGTAAGTGTACCTTCTGTTTTATGGCTTCATCTCTTGTTTTCCGACTCTATTAAACAAATATGGTTAACCTACTGAACTGGCACTCTGTGGGACGCTCTGGCAATCTATAAATGCCAGCCTTACCTTCACAATAACAATCTTCTCAGAACTAAATATTAAATATTACCCTCTTAAATATTAACACAGACCATGAATTAGATACTCGCAACAACTCATTAGAACAAAAATGAAAATACATCATCAATGTAATTAATTTTCAATTAACATTTTGAATACAACAACTTAAGAAATATTATTTATCTTAAACTATCCTTCATGCAATACACACAATAATTTTTTTAAAATAAATTTAGAGTACCCAAGTCATTTTTTCCAACTAAGGGTCAATTTAGCATGGCCAATCCACCTACCCTGCACATCTTTGGGTTGTGGGGGCAAAACACACGCAAGCACGGGGAGAATGTGCAAACTCCACATGGACAGAGACCCAGAGTCGGGATCGAACCTGGGACCTTGGTGCCGTGAGACAGCAGTGGTAACCACTGTGCCGTCCTATACGCACAATAATCATCTCTTCATTGTCCAATTAAATTCAAGATCAACAGGACTCTGCTGAATTCCATATCCAGTTGAAGATGAAAAATATTGCTTTTCACAATGTTTTCTGAAAGTTTTCTTACAATTATATTCGGGAGGTTCATTCATGTCCTTTCTGTGTCCTCTCGGACAAGGGGGCCCATAACAGACAAGAGTGGCAGAGGACTGGAGGGTGCATCCCTGACCTGTGTGTCCCCGTGCGTGGGGAGGGGGCGATGGAGATGGCGGGCTAGGGTGATGAAAGGTGTCTGAAACGGAGGTCGGCATGCGGCAACCAATTGCAACGATGATGTGCCTATAGCAAGTGAGTCACCCCTCTCCCACAGAGCTCTCCATCCCAAGATCTCACCATTTAACTTGTCTTTTGTCTTACAGGATCACCAACAGATGAGACTGGGCTGTCCGGGGCTGATGCCCCCCAGCCATAACCCCAACACATCTGGAACACCAGACCGTGGAAGACACCGGAAAGGGGCAATACAGGTGGAGAAGGTAGTCAAGAAGGCATACGGCATGCTTGCCTTCATTGGCTGCGGCATTGAATATAAGAATTGGCAAGCCATATTGCAGCTGAATAGAACCTTAGTTTGGCCACACTTGGAGTATAGTGTTCAATTCTGGTCGTCACACTACCAGAAGAATGTGGAGGCTTTAGAGAGGGTGCAGAAGAGATTTACCAGGATGTTGCCTGGTATGGAAGGCATTAGCTATGAGGAGCGGTTGAATAAACTCGGTCTGTTCTTACTGGAACGACGGAGGTTGAGGGGCGACCTGGTAGATGTCTACAAAATTACGAGGGCCATAGACAGAGTGGATAGTCAGAGGCTTTTCCCCAGGGTAGAGGGGTCAATTACTAGGGGGCATATGTTTAAGGTGCGAGGGGCAATGTTTAGAGGAGATGTACGAGGCAAGTTTTTTTACACAGAGGGTAGAGGGTGCCTGGAACTCACTGCCGGAGGTGGTGGTGGAAGCAGGGACGATAGTGACATTTAAGGGGCATCTTGACAAATACATGAATAGGATGGGAATAGAGGGATAAGGACCCAGGAAGTGTTGAAGATTTTAGTTTAGACGGGCAGCATGGTCGGCACTGGCTTGGAGGCCGAAGGGCCTGTTCCTGTGCTGTACTTTTCTTTGTTCTTTATCTCACCCTCACCTGATAGGCAGCCGCGTCCTCAGGATCTGGAGTGGTTTCCGGACACGCATCTCACACATCTGCTGATGCTACTGCTGTCACCGTCTCTGGCGTCTGCCCACCTGGCCTAGCAGTAGCAGCACGAGAGCACGTTCTGGGCCCAATACCCCTAACATTCGATATCTATAAGGAATTGGGAGAGAGTGTTAGACTGACATACATCAGTGGCTCCAACACCGGGACCTTCAATTCCCCCATTGACCCCCCTCACCCCCACCCAAATGCCCTGACGCATCGGGCCCTCCTCATGGGACCCAAGAGCCTGTACCCCGGACACCTGCTCACAACATGACCTGGACCTGGTGCTGTACCCACCCCGTGCCAGTCACCCACCCTCCGGCCATGGACATATCCTCAGAGCTGTGTCCCATCCCCTGGATGTTCGGATGTTGGCTGCTGCGTGTGTGGTGTTGCCTCCCACAGCGTCCAGGCATGAAAATGAAAATCGCTTATTGTCACGAGTAGGCTTCAAATGAAGTTACTGTGAAAAGCCCCTAGTCGCCACATTCCGGCGCCTGTTCGGGGAGGCTGTTACTGGAATCGAACCATGCTGCTGGCCTGCTTGGTCTGCTTTCAAAGCCAGCGAATTAGCCCTGTGCTAAACAGCCCCTACGGCTGTGATTGGTGTGCGAGGCAATGACTTCCACATGCTACATGGCCCGCCCACCCATGGGAATCCACTTGGGTTGTGTGAACAAAGAACAAAGAAAAATTACAGCACAGGAACAGGCCTTCGTCCCTCCAAGCCAGTGCCGATCCAGATCCTCTATCTAAAACTGTCGCCTATTTTCGAAGGATCTGTATCCCTCTGCTCACTGCCCATTCATGTATCTGTCTAGATACATCTTAGATGATGCTATCGTGCTCGCCTCTACCACCTCCGCCGGCAATGCATTCCAGGCACCCACCACCCTCTGCATAAGGAACATTCCACGCATATCTCCCTTAAACTTTTCCCCTCTTGAACTCGTGACCACTAGTAATTGAGTCCACCACTCTGGGAAAAAGCTTCTTGCTATCCATCCTGTCTATAACTCTCATAATTTTGTAGACCTCAATGAGGTCCCCCCTCAACCTCCGTCTTTCTAATGAAAATAATCCTAATCTACTCAACCTCTCTTCATAACTAGCGCCCTCAATACCAGGCAACATCCTGGTGCACCTCCTCTGCACCTTCTCCAAAGCATCCACATCCTTTTGGAAATGTGGCGACCAGAACTGTGTGCAGTATTCCAAATGTGGCCGAACCAAAGTCTTATACAACTGTAACATGACCTGCCAACTCTTGTACTCAATACCCCGTCCGATGAAGGAAAGCATGCTGTATGCCTTCTTAATCACTCTATCGACCTGCACAGCCACCTTCAGGGTACAATGAACTTCAACACCCAGATCTCTCTGTACATCAATTTTCCCCAGGGCTTTTTCATTTACCGTATAGTTTGCTCTTGAATTGGATCTTCCAAAATGCATCACCTCGCATTTGCCCGGATTTAACTCCATCTGCCATTTCTCCACCAAACTCTCCAATCTATCTATATTCTGCTGTATTCTCTGACAGTCCCCTTCACTATCTGCTACTCCACTAATCTTAGTGTCATCTGCAAACTTGCTAATCAGACCACCTTTACCTTCCTCCAGATCATTTATGTATATCACAAACAACAGTGGTCCCAGCACGGATCCCTGTGGAACACCACTGGTCACAGTTCTCCATCTTGAGAAACTCCGTTCCACTACTACTCTCTGTCTCCTGTTGCCCAGCCAATTCTTTATCCATCTAGTACACCCTGGACCCCATGAGACTTCACTTTCTCCATCAGCCTACCATGGGGAACCTTATCAAATGCCTTTCTGAAGTCCATGTATATGACATCTACAGCCCTTCCCTCATTAACCAACTTTGTCACTTCCTCAAAGAATTCCTCAAAGATGTTGATAAGACATGACCTTCCCTGCACAAAACCATGTTGCCCATCACTGATAAGCCCAATTTCTTCCAAATGGGAATAGATCCTATCCCTCAGTATCTTCTCCAGCAGCTTCCCTACCACCGATGTCAAGCTCACCAGTCTATAATTATCTGAATTATCCCTGCTACCCTTCTTAAACAAGGGGACAACTTTAGCAATTCTCCAGTCCTCCGGTACCTCACCCTTGTTCAAGGATGCTGCAAAGATATCTGTTAAGGCCCCAACTATTTCCTCCCTCACTTCCCTGAGTAACCTGAGATAGATCCCATCCGGACCTGGGGACTTGTCCACCTTAATGCCTTTTAGAATACCCAACACACCTTCCCTCCTTATGCCGACTAGAGTAATCAAACATCTATCCCTAACCTCAACATCCGTCATGTCCCTCTCCTCGGTGAATACCGATGCAAAGTACTCGTTAAGAATCTCACCCATTTTCTCCGACTCCACGCAGAACTTTCCTCCTTTGTCCTTGAGTGGGCCAACCCTTTCTCTAGTTACCCTCTTGCTCCTTATATATGAATAAAAGGCTTTGGGATTTTCCTTAACCCTGTTTGCTGAAGATATTTCATGACCCCTTTTAGCGCTCTTGATTCCTCGTTTCAGATTGGTCCTACATTCCCGATATTCTTCCAAAGCTTCGTCTGCCTTCAGTCGCGAAACCTTATGTATGCTACCTTTTTCCTCTTGGCTAGTCTCACAATTTCAACTGTCATCCATGGTTCCCTAATCTTGCCATTTCTATCCCTCAATTTCACAGGGACATGTCTGTCCTGCCCAACATTGTTACCGCACCCTTCCTATTTCTGAGCTCTGCCCATATCGCCTCACTGCTCGAGTCCTCCATAGTGCCCTCCTTCACCACAGCGGTGATATCCTCTCTGACCAGTAATGCAACTCCTCCACCCCTTTTACCTCCCTCTCTATCCAGCCTGAAGCATCGATATCCTGGAATATTTAGTTGCCAATCATGCCATTAGGCAGCACGGTAGCATGGTGGTTAGCATAAATGCTTCACAGCTCCAGGGTCCCAGGTTCGATTCCCGGCTGGGTCACTGTCTGTGTGGAGTCTGCACGTCCTCCCCGTGTGTACGTGGGTTTCCTCCGGGTGCTCCGGTTTCCTCCCACAGTCCAAAGATGTGCGGGTTAGGTGGATTGGCCATGCTAAATTGCCCGTAGTGTCCTAAAAAGTAAGGTTAAGGGGGGGTTGTTGGGTTACGGGTATAGGGTGGATACGTGGGTTTGAGGAGGGTGATCGTTGCTCGGCACAACATCGAGGGCCGAAGGGCCTGTTCTGTGCTGTACTGTTCTATATTCTATATTCTATGCCCTCCCCCAACCAAGTCTCAGTGATAGCAACAACACCATACTCCCAGGTACTAATCCAAGCCGAAGTTTATCTGCCCTACCTACTACACATTTTGCATCAAAACAAATGCACCTCAGACCACCAGTCCCTTTGCGTTCATCATCTGTTCACTGCCTAATATTCCCCTTAGTCACGCTGACTTCATGATCTAGTTCCTCACAGGCTTTAGTTACTACCTCCTTACTGTCTGCTAACCTCCTCATTTGGTTCCCACCCCCCTGCCACATTAGTTTAAACCCTCCCCAACAGTGTTAGCAAATGCACACCCAAGGACATTGGTTCCAGTCCAGCCCAGATGTAGACCGTCCAGTTTGTAGTAGTCCCACCGCCCCCAGAACTGGTCCCAATGTCCCAAAAATCTGAACCCCTCCCTCCTGCACCATCTCTCAAGCCACGCATTCATCCTGCCTATTCTTTCATTTCTACTCTGACTACCACATAACACTGGTAGCAATCCTAAGATTACTACCTCTGATGTCCGACTTTATAACTTGGCTCCTAACTCCATAAATTCTGCTTGTCGGACCTCATCCCATTTTTTACCTATGTCATTGGTGCCTATATGCACCACGACAACTGACTGTTCACCCTCCCCCTTCAGAATGTTCAGCAGCCGATCTGAGACATCTCTGACCCGTGCAGCTGGGAGGCAACATACCATTTGGGAGTCTCATTTTCGACCACAGAACCATCTATCTACCCACCTTACAATGGATCCCCTATGACTATAGCCCTTCCACTCTTTTTCCCGCCCTTCTGTACAGCAGAGCCAGCCACGGTGCCATGAACCTGGCTACTGCTGCCTTCCCCTGGTGAGCCATCTCCCCCAACAGTATCCAAAACGGTATACCTATTTTGGAGGGAGATGACCGCAGGGGACACCTGCACTGCCTTCCTGCTTTTTCTCTGCCTTTTGGTCACCCATTCCCTTTCTCCCTCAGCAATCCTGACCTGCGGTGTGACCAATTCACTAAACGTGCTATCCACGACCTCCTCAGCATCGCGGATGCTCCAAAGTGAGTCCCTCCACAGCTCCAGAGCCGTCATGCGGTCTAACAAGAGCTGCAGCTGGACACACTTCCAGCACGTGAAGGAGCCAGGGACATCAGCCACGTCCCTGAGCTCCCAAATTGAGCAAATGGAGCATAACACGGGTCGGAGATCTCCTGCCATTTTTAATCTTAAGTTTAACTTAGTCCAACTATAATATCGAATAATAGATAAATGAAAAAGGAAAAAAAAATAGAAATAGAAAAACCTTACCTTATCAACACACCTCAGGGAAAATAAAAACTACTTCCCAGTCACCAGCCAATCACCTACCTGCTGGCTGTGACGTCACAGTTCAACTTATTTCTACTTCTGCCTGCCCTCGAGTCTCCCTCTTCATCTTTACTCGCCTGGGATCCTTACAGTGATTTTTTTTTGTTTAGAGGCGTAGGTAGGGAGGGAAACACTGCAGAAGTGTTTGCGGTTTAACTGTCACTTGACAACAGCTCCTCCACAAACCACCTTCTGGATAGTGACCGCAATGCACTGATGCAAATTTTCCCCACAACAGCCAATCAGCGGCTCCTCTCTGCTGCCCTCCGCTGGATGCTTTCCTTCACTTGAACACGGAGGGTGTCTTTCTCAGGTACACCTTCTGAATACAGTGACTGCAATGCACTGATGCAAATTTTCCCCGTAACAGCCAATCAGAGGCTCTGCTCTGCTACCCTCTGCTGGATGTGCTCACTTAACCGTGATTGCTAATTCCCTATTAGCAATAGCCTTCAGCCACACGGCCAGAGGCTTTGGCAGTCGCTGGGGGTTATTAGTGGCCTTGGCAGCCCACCCAAGCCAGGGCTGTCTCTCCCCCCCCCCACCCTCCAGTCCCTCACCCCCACCCCTGCCAATCACTGGGGTGGCAAGCCCAGCACCCCCAGGCTCTTTATCTGTGAGCAAAGATGGCTACTCACCTCCTCGACATCCCACAGAAGCGCTTCCGCCATGTTCACATCTTTCAAAAGGAGTACTATTCGGTGCCAGCGTGACCACTTGCTGGGAAGGCCTCTGAATGACGAGAGGCCATTGGATATGGGGTGGCTCTCGTTAATTGTATGGAAATAGGGCTTAAGTGGAGATAATTGATTTCTCATCACGCTACGGCGAGATCTTGATTTCACCCATTGGATCAGGCCGGTTGCATTGCAAACTGTTTGGCGCCTGGCGCGGTTCTCGTTTTCGGCCTCTCCCGCCGTTCAGCAGCCTCAATTTGCTTGAGGGAGAGCGTAATGAGGCCGGAGAATCGCGTCCTTTAAATGTGACCTATCAAGGTTCAATGTAAGTTTAACATAATATCTCCACCCAAGAGGAATGAAATACAAATTCAAGGAGGTGATGCTTCAGTCCAACGGAGCCTTGGTGAGACTAACCAACTGGAAAGATGCATTGGCCTTGCAGAGAGTACAGTACAGTTCTGTCAGTATGATATCAGGATGTAAAGAGTTAAGTTATAAGGAAAGGTGTAAATCCTGGCTTGCAGTTCCTTGAATTTAGAAACTGAGGTGTGATCTAATCTCGACATTTAAATGTGGAAAGTGATTTGATAAGGAAAGCATTTAATCTGCCGAGGATTCCAGAACAAGTGAAGATAATCTTAAAATATAGAGCCAGGAAGAAAAACATTTTCACAAAGCATAGTAGAAACCTGGAATTCTCTCTCGTATAAAATTGTGCTGTTCAGGAGATTTGTGTTGGATATGAGTATTAAAGGATTATGGAGCCATGTTGGGCAAATGATGTTGAAGTACAGATCAATCATAGTCCAATTTAATGGCAGAATTGGACAAAAGGACTGAATAACCCACTCCTTTTCCCATGATGTAAAACATAGTTATATTCACCAACTATGCTATTTTTTTTAATTACCTGCCTAACCAACATGAAGAAAGAAAAAGAGATAAAGAAGAGAAAAAAAGTCCCCGCATTTCAAGTGTTCAGGTATTTAAGAGAATGAGAGCAAAAAACATACCTAGGGCTGTAATATACATTTATAATTCAAACTATTGGATTGGATTGGATTGGATTTGTTTATTGTCACGTGTACCGAGGTACAGTGAAAAGTATTTTTCTGCAAGCAGCTCAACAGATCATTCAGTACATTGGAAGAAAGGGAATTGAACAGAATTCAAGAAAGTACATGAGAATACATAATAGGGCTACTAGGGCTAATAGGGCTATTAAATCTGCCATGGGGTTTGGGCCATTAGGCCCCGTGGCCTCAGCTGAATAAGATCTTCCCCAGTGAGGGGCGACCTGGGACTTAAAAACCCCGGGAGTAGTGTGCGTAGTTATGTAAGTCTTATTGAACCTTGACTTCGGGTGGCGGCTATGAGAGAGTAGGTCACACATTTGGTGGCTCCCACTTCGGTTGGACTTTTGGACCTTTTCCCCTGACTTTTTTGCACTTTTGAGTGCGGAACTATAAAGCAATAGTACTCAGGCACAGGACCCATACAAAATTGTATGGACCTAAGAAGCAGAAGTGGTCGAGTAAGGGCACATCTTTTTCTGTGTCTGTATGGGTAGGACTGAAGAGTGCCTGTTATTTCTTATTTATTTTATTCCTTGTTTAACTTGAATTGTGCTATTGTGGGGGTTGTTTATGACTTGTATAGAGTGTTCGCTTAAGTAGGGCTGATCTGGGTAAGTGGTGTGGAGGGACCGGGGGATCGGGGTGACTGGGAACAATGGATGGGAGACGGGCTGGTGCCGAGGCTGGGCGCTCGAGTGCAGCTAGTCAACGGGAGCTGAGGTGGGGGGTGTCCATATAGTTAGATTAGAGCAGGGGTTAGGTGGGGGGGGAGGGGGGAGAGTTGTTCTGCTGACAGGGATAGAAACTGGGCATGGTAACAGTGAGGAGTTCATGGGTGGAGCAGGCCGGGAGGTGGGCCAGAGGAAGCGCGACATATGGCTGGGGGGCTGGCCAAGGAAAGGGGATGGCTGATCGGCAAAGGGGGGGGTTGAAGTGCCCCCCAACCAGGCTGATGACCTGGAATGTTCGAGGGTTAAATGGGCCAGTGAAGAGGGCGCGTGTGTTTGCGCATCTGCGGGTTCTGAAGGCGGACATAGTCTTGTTGCAGGAGACGCACCCAAAAGTGGCAGACCAGGTTAGGTTAAGGAAGGGCTGGGTCAGTCAGGTCTTTCATTCGGGGCTTGATTCTAAGACGAGGGGGGTTGCGATCCTGATTAATAAAAGGGTACAATTTGAGGCGGAAGGCACAGTCGTGGATGGGGGTGGCAGGTTCGTTATAGTGAGGGGTAAACTCAAAGGAGTGAGAATAGTCCTGGTCAGTGTGTATGCCCCTAATTGGGATATTGTGGATTTTATTAGGAGGATGCTAGAGAAGATCCCCGACTTGGACTCGCGTAAGTTGCTCATGGGCGGAACTTTAATACAGTCCTGGACCCGAGCTGGACCGGTCATGCTCAAGAACGGGCAGGTTGCCAGTGATGGCAAAGGAACGGAGAGGGTTCATGGAGCAAATTGGTGGAGCAGATCCGTGGAGATTTAGCTGGCCGACGGCGAGGGAGTTCTCGTATTACTCCCACGTCCACAAGGTGTATTCCCGAATTGACTACTTTGTGGTGAGTAGGGACCTGCTGGCCGGAATGGTGGGGGCAGAATATTCGGCAATTGCCATATCGGACCATGATCCGCACTGGGTAGACCTGCAGTTTTGTAAGGACAGCTTTCAGCGCCCACCATAGAGGCTGGAAGTTGGATTACTCGCGGTGTGTGAGAGGCTGAGGAAATGCATGCAGAATTACCTGCAGGTGAACGATACTTGAGAAGTCTCGGCAGCGGTGCTCTGGGAGGCACTGAAGGCAGTGGTGAGAGGGGAGCCGATTTCAATCCGGGGGAACAGGGACAGGACGGATAGGGCAGAGACAGACCGACTGATTAAAGAAATTCTACGGACGGACAGGAGTTACGCGGAATTCCCGAGGCCAGAGTTACTCAGGAAACGACAGAGGCTGCAAGCTGAGTTTGGGGTGCTGACTACAGGCAAGGGTGTAGAGCAGCTTAGGAAGGTAAAAGGCGCGATTTATGAGCATGGGGAGAAGGCCAGTAGAATGCTTGCGCAGCAACTGAGGAAGAGGGAAGCGGCTAGGAAAATAGGGAGGGTAGTGGATGGGGAAGGTAATCTAGTGGGTGATCCAGCAGGGCTGAACAAGGTCTTTAGGGACTTTTATAGGAAGCTGTACACTTCGGAACCACCTGGGTGACCGGGAGGGATGAGACGGACTGACCTTCCCAAGAGTGAGGTGGATGGACTGGGGGCCCTGGTCAGGATCAAAGAGGTATTGGGGGGCCTGAAGGTCATGCAGTCGGGTAAATCCCCGGGGCCGGACGGGTATCCGGTGGAGTTTACCCCCGACGATGTCGCAGGCCAGCATCTTGCTCATTCTGAAACGGGATAAGGACCCGGAGGCCTGTGGGTCATACAGGCCGATCTCTTTGATCAACGTAGACGCCAAGATACTGGCCAAGATATTGGCGACCAGAATTGAGGACTGTGTACCGGATGTAATTGTGGAGGACCAAACCGGGTTTGTAAAGGGGAGGCAGCTGGTGGCCAATGTAAGAAGGCTGCTCAACGTGATTATGATGCCCCCGGAGAGTAGGGAGGTAGAGATAGTGGTAGCCTTGGATGCTGAAAAGGCTTTTGACCGGGTCGAGGGGAATTATCTAGAACATAGAACATAGAACAGTACAGCACAGAACAGGCCCTTCGGCCCTCGATGTTGTGCCGAGCAATGATCACCCCACTTAAACCCACATACCCGTAACCCAACAATCCCCACATTAACCTTACACTACGGGCAATTTAGCATGGCCAATCCACCTAACCCGCACATCTTTGGGCTGTGGGAGGAAACCGGAGCACCCGGATGAAACCCACGCACACACAGGGAGGACGTGCAGACTCCACACAGACAGTGACCCAGCCGGGAATCGAACCTGGGACCCTGGAGCTGTGAAGCAGTGATGCTAACCACCATGCTACCGTGAGGCCCCAATCTGTGGGAGGTACTAGGACGGTTCGGGTTGGTTAGGCTATTTTATCAGGCCCTGGAGGCGAGTGTAAGGACAAACAGGACGACATTGGACTATTTTAGACTGCACCGTGGGATAAGACAGGGCTGACCTCTCTCCCCACTGCTGTTTGTGCTGGCCATAGAGCCGCTGGCAATTGCACTGAGAGCTTATAGGGGCTGGAAAGGGCTGGTCCGGGGTGGAGTGGAACATAGAGTTTCGTTATACGTGGATGATCCGCTGTTATATGTATCGGACCCAATGGTGGGGATGGACGGTATATGGCAACCCTGAGGGAATTTGGCTGGTTCTCTGGATACAAACTGAACATGGCTAAGAGCGGGTTGTTTGTAATTCAGGCGAGGGGGCAGGAGAGTAGGCTGAAGGGGTTGCCGTTCAGGCTAGTGGGGGAGAGTTTCCGATATTTGGGGATTCAGATGGCACGGGACTGGGGCAGGTTGCATAAGCTCAACCTGTCCCGACTGGTGGAACGAGTGAGGGAGGAGGTCCAGAGGTGGGATGCACTCCTCCTGTCATTGGCGGGGAGGGTGCAGACTGTTAAGATGATGATTCTCTCGCGGTTCTTGTTTGTTTTTCAGTGTCTCCCCATCTTTATCCCGCGGTCCTTCTTTAAGAGGCTGAATAAAATTATTCTGGGATTTGTATGGGCAGGGAAGTCCCCACGGGTGAAGAGCGTGCTGCTTGAAAGGAGCAGAGAAGGGGGGCTGGCGTTGCCAAACTTCAGCAACTATTACTGGGCGGGCAACATAGCGATGATAAGGAAATGGATTGTGGGTCCAGGGTCGGTTTGGGAGCGGATGGAGGCTGCTTCGTGCAGGGGCACTAGCTTAGAAACCCTGGTCACGGTGCCTCTGCTGCTTCCGCTGGCGCGGTACTCCACCAGCCCGATAGTAGTGGCGGCTCTTCGGATCTGGGGCCAGTGGAGGAGGCATGTAGGGGAGGTAAGAGCATTGGTATGGACCCCAATCTGCGGCAACCATCGATTTGCCCCGGGGAACATGGACGGGGGGTGGGTATAGACTGTGGAGGAGGGCGGGGATTGTGAGGATGGGGAATCTGTTCCTGGAAGGGAGCTTTTCGAGCATGAGGGCGCTGGAGGAGAAGTTTCGGCTGGCGAGAGGGAACGACTTTAGATACTTGCAGGTGAGGGATTTTGTACGCAGACTGGTGCCGTCTTTCCCACATCTCCCGTCGAAGGGGAGGCAGGACAGGGTAGTTTCTAGGGGAGAGGTGGGAGAGGGTAGAGTCTCAGACGTCGACAAGGAACTACTGGGAGCTGAGGATACGCAGACCGAGGATCTGAAGCTTAAGTGGGACGAAGATCTCAGGGAGTGGGGAGCTGGAGGACGGTATTTGGGCAGAAGCCCTGAGCAGAGTAACCAGAACCGCAACATGCGCCAGGCTCAGCCTGATCCAGTTTAAGGTCGTGCACAGGGCCCACATGACGGTGGCCCGGATGAGCAGACTCTTCGTGCTGGAGGACAAGTGTGCTATAGATGCGCCGGAGGGCCGCTAACCATGTACACATGTTCTGGTCGTGCCCTAAACTCGGGGGATATTGGCAGGGATTCGCAGATGTCATGTCCCGGGTATTGAAAACTGGGGTGGTAATGAGCCCGGAGGTGGCAATCTTTGGGGTTTCGAAGGACCCGGGAGTCCAGGAAGAGAAAGAGAGGCCGACGTTCTGGCCTTTGCTTCCCTGGTAGCCCGGCGCCGAATACTGTTAGCATGGAGGGGCTCAAAGCCCCCGAGGACTGAGGCAAGGCTATCGGACATGGCGAGCTTTCTTGGCCTAGAGAAAGTCAAGCTCGCCTGAGAGGTTCGCAACTAGGGTTCGCCTGAAGGTGGCAGCCATTTATTGACTTCTTCGCAGAGGAGTAAGCGTCAGCAGGGGTGGGGTGGGTGAGCTCGGTGAGGGGGGGGGGGGGGCAAGGCTAGAGTAGAGTAGAGTAGGGGGATATTGAGGCAGGTCTATGCGTGAACAGAGCCGTGGTTTGCACAAAGTTTATTTTGTAATTTGTGTCTTGACTTTTTTTTTTGTACTGTACAATGTCACTTTTTCTATATGCCTAAAATACCTCAATAAAATTGTTTGTTTAAAAAAATGTCTTATTGAACCTTTTTGTTCCAATCCAACATCGCTTCCTCGTGATCCCTTGCCGGGATCTTAGAAAATCCATCAAGAACCCATGGAGCGGCACGGTGGCACAGTGGTTAACACTGATGCCTCACAGCTTCAGGGACCCGGGTTCAATTCCGGCCTCAGGTGACTTCTGTGCGGAATTTCTATGTTCTCCTCGTGTCTGCATGGGTTTCCTCCGGGTGCTCTGGTTTCCTCCCACAGTCTAGAAATGTGCAGGTTAGATGGATTTGCATTGATAAATTGCCCTTTAATATCTAAAGATGTGCAGGTTATGTTTTGAGATTACGGGGTTCGAGAATAAGGCAGAGTAGACACTCATAAATGGGCAGAGTGATCATTCAAAGGGTCGGTGTAGAGTCAATGGGCTGAATGGCCTAACTCTGTATTGTAGCGATTCTATGAAGAATAGTGAAAGATGAGTGAAAAAGAACATATTTAATTTAAAATTGATCCCTTAAGCTTCCAAACATTTCGAACAACAATATCAGCTTCATAATTGCCCAGTGAGATCTTGAGTTTTTATTTAATTTCATCAAAACTTATTAGACTTGAAAGTCTCACTTGAGGGACTGAATACGCAGCAATTGAAATACTTCAATTAATTAACTTGCTATCTAAATAAAATGAGCATTGGTGCTAAAAGAGTTTGTGGATTAAATCTAGTAAATCGTATCTGTCATCTTCTGAATTTACTCCCAAATTTGATCCACTGAGTGTGTCAACTGACAAAACTTGTCGCCATAATTTGTTCGAGGTTCATGAAATATCAACCAAGCTAGGTTCTGCACTTTTTATGAAATGTTGAACTCGCATTGGAATAGAGAACAAGCCAATAAAAACAAAGAAACAACCACAAGACTTATCTTCATATAGTTATAAATTGTAAATGGAGTTAACACCCCCAATACAGGATAATTCACATCTGTCTCAATTTTCCAGTTATTAATTTTAATAAATCAGGAGGACCACAAATTGCGACACTAGTATTCATACCCAATTGTCTGATCTGCCCTCAAGGTTCCACACACACAGAGCCAACACATAAGATTTATCCCATATTGTTGAAAAGAGAGACATTTTGCCAAAGCTTTTTGCCTTGCACTCATCAAGGGAAAAAAACAAGAATAACAAATTTCAAACAAGCAGAACAATTTATACCACATGAGAAAAGGGGTGCTGATTAATTGGCAAGTCAATTCTGGCCGAGGTTTTGCCATGGAGAAAGCAATGTGGAACTATAGGCTTCACATGCTTCTGCATAATTCTCAAGGCATAATGCTCAGAGTGGGTTCCGCATACAAATGGATATCAATTCTAGCAAGGGGAAACAAACCGCATTACAACTCAGCTGATTATCTAAATTGGTTTTATAGTGTAACTATCAACACTATCTCCATGGCAACACCTTGGACAATCAGAGTTGACTTGCCAGCCAATTGGCACTGCTTCTCTCCTGCAGTATAAATTGTTATGGTTGTTTGAAATTTGGAATTCTTGGGTTTGTCCCAATGAGTGCAACATGAAATATTTTGGGAACATGTCTCTCTCTTCAGAAATACTAAAGTTCTGTATGAAAGTGACTAGTTATCCATAATGCCAAATGTGTCAAATAGATAAAATCATGCAAGTAACTTCAGCACGTGGAGAAATTACAACGTAAGCAGTCATGCATCTTTCAAGTTGCCCAAGGAAATGAAAGGTTGCTTTCTAAGAGCGTGTTGTTGCCGAACTTTAGGGCCACGATTTAACGGAAATGAAACAGTATCCCGTGTCGATTGTGTTTAGCTGTGTGTTTCCCGGAGCTCACAGCACAGAGAAAGACTCTGCTATCTAACGGCACTCTGTTTCATTTTGGGGCCTCAGCGGGGACCGCCCCACCCATGCTGCACTTAGTCTCATTTCCTGCACTGAGGAGCTCAATGGGGTGATCTCGAGACACCCCAACACGACCCCGAGACTACCCCAGCACCCCAACTCATCAATAATGGGGCCATTGAGCCCCCCACACCCCTCCTAATCAGGACAGGGCAGCCCCAGCCTGATCCTCAGCATGGGCAAAATTTCACTTGTGCACCTTATCTACCTGGCAACCTGACAATGCCGCTTGTCAGCTTGGCAGTGCCACCTTGGCACCCTGGAGGTACCATGGTGGTACCCAGGTGGCACTGCCAGAGTGCCCATGTGGCATTTCCAGGGTGCCCGGGTGATATTCCTGCCCAGAACCCAGCCACCCAGGAGCCTCTGATCCCTTGGGAGACCCCTCTAAATGCCGGTGCGTCTGGTCCCTGTTTGTGGAGACCGGTATTAACCAGCGCTCGCTTGGGGTCTCCAAGGTGCTGGGGTTAAATTCTATGCCTTGAGCAACGCAGCGAGTGCATATCAACGTGCTGCTTAGATCCGTTAGATTTTGCAATGTGTGGTGAGCCGGGCAAATCTCGTCCGGGCAAGCAATAGCCGTTAGATTTCACCCTAGATCTAAACAGTTAGGTTTTATATTAATGGCGATTTCACTTGTCCTGGTAACAAGTCAAAAGTTTTAATGATACTAGAGTAGCACAAAATAACAGTGAATTTGAAGCACACTGTTTGGGCACTACATGAAATGAAAGTCGCTTATTGTCACGAGTAGGCAAGTGAAAAGCCCCTAGTCGCCACATTCCGGCGCCTGTTTGGGGAGGCTGGTACGGGAATCGAACCGTGCTGCTGGCCTGCTTGGTCTGCTTTAAAAGCCAGCGATTTAACCCAGTGAGCTAAACCAGCACATTGGGTGCTGCATTCCATCGCATGAGGCACTCACGGAACAAAGGGTGCAATTCAATGAAAACATTTCTGAGTCTAGTTTCGGATGCATTTAGTGGGGTTTTCTTGGCACCCGTATCGGCGAGAAAGACTTCGCTATTCCACCGTACCTAGCTGCTTTCTTTGGCCTCGGGGAGGGACACCTCGCCGTGGCTGCACTTTAGTCATATCCTGCACTGATGAGCTCAGCTCAAAAAATTGTCTGTTTCCGTTTTTGCGTTGTAAAACCTTTCTATTTGCATACTGTGACATGGTACAGCACGGTGGCACAGTGGTTAGCACAGTTGTTTCACAGCTTCAGGCTCCCAAGTTTGATTCCCAGCTTGGTTCACTGTCTGTGTGGAGTTTGCACTTTCTCCCCGTGTGTGCGTGGGTTTCCCCCGGGTGCTCTGGTTTCCTCCCACAGTCCAAAGATGTGCAGGTTGGGGGAATGGCCATGATAAATTGATCCTTGGTGTCCAAAAGGTTAGGTGGGGTTACTGGGTTATGGGATAGGGTGGAGGTGTGGGCCTAAGTAGGGAGCTTTTTCCAAGGGCCGGTGCAGGCTCGATGGGCTGAATGGTCCCCTTCTGCACTGTAACGGCCAGGTGTGGCCGTTAGGTCCCGGGCAATTGAAGAATACAGCAGATATATATTTAATTGAGCTCAATGGATCATTTAAATGTGCAGATCTGGATCTCGGCGAGTCAGAGCGAGATCCAGATCGCGATGTTTCACAAGATTCGGTTGAATCTCGAGAGACATCTTGGACGCCGTGAATCTCGCCAGACTCCTCTCAATATCCAATATCTTAGTTTCAACATCTATCAAACATAACAAAGGGCAAATTATTGACAAACAAAAAATCAAGATGATTATTAATGAGCGGAATCTTCCCTTTTTTTATGTGTGTGAGACAGCTGTTGGGCCAAAGCGACTTTCTTTGTCGAATTTTTAGGGGAAATTGAAAAGAAAAAGTCATGGGGCACACTGGTGGGGCAGGTTGGAATTGAACCCGCTCTGCCAACAACTTTGGTTTTTAAATATGGGGCGCCATCTCGGTAAACAAAAGTAGGAATCGAGTTACCCTGCCCCACGTACCCACCACACAACACCACCTCTACTGAGTACTTCCCTATGGCACACCTCCGCAGTGCCAGAGGGCAGTGCCTTAAAGCTCCCCAGGTAAGTCACTCTCCATAGAATCCCTACATAGAATTAGTACAGTGCATCAGGAGGCTATCGAGTCTGCGCCAACCCTCTGAAAGATAACCCTATCGAGGCCAACTCCCCAGTCCTATCCTATAACCCCACCGAACCTGCACATATTTGGACATTAAGACACAATTTGGCACGGCCAATCAAACTATCCTGTACATCTTTGGACTGTCGGTGGAAGCCGGAGTACCCAGAGGAAATCCATGCAGATGTAATTCAGACTGGCATGCTGTCACACCAGAATCAAATTTATTATAAGGGCATTCCCAGTGCTGTACATCAGTATTCCCATTATGTTACTGTAAGAGTGTTTCCAAGGCCTTGAGTATTGAGCCAACCTTTTTGTGGGGTTCCTCCCTCATTGATATGGCTTAGCTTGATAAACAGAGCAGACACAACCGGGTTGAAACGGCTTTATAATCCCAAGCTTGGTTTTGTGTACATGAGAGATGGATCTGGATAAATGCCAAGATCGATCTGCGAAACACTGATAAAAACACATTAATTATTACGGAGCTGGGTTGGAGGGGTTGACTCCCAATGCGTCAGAACAGAGAAGAGTTTGTGCAGGGGGGCGGGATTGAAGGCACGATAGGAGTCCGGTAGTAATAGCTTTGTTGAGAATTTGGAGGCAGTTTTGCCAACACTTCTGTTTGGGGGCAGGGTCAAGGGAAATGCCCATTAGGGGGAACCATAGATTTGAGCCAGGGAAGTGGGATGGAAATTTTCAGAGATGGGAGAAGACAGGAATTAGGACACTAAAAGATTTGTTTCGGGTGGGGGGGGGGGGGGGGGGGGTGGGGGTGGGGGGGGGGGGGGGGGAGGATTTGCAGGATTTAAAAAAATAAAAAAATTTAGAGTACACAATTATTTTTTTCCAATTAAGGGGCAATTTAGCATGGCCAATCCACCTATCCTGCACATCTTTTGGATTGTGGGGGTGAAGCCCACGCAGGCACGGGGAGAATATGCAAACTGCTCACGGACAGTGACCCAGAGCCGGCATTTGAACCCGGGTCTTCAGCGCCGTAGGCAGCAATGCTAACCACTGTGCCTCCGTGCAGCCCCCAGTTTGCAGGATTGAAGGAGCTGGGAGCGAAGTATGGGCTGGAGCAGGGGGAAATATTTAGATACATGCAGGTTCGAGACTTTGCCAGGAAGGAAATACAGAGCTTCCCGTGGAGCCGGCCTCCACATTCCTTGAGAAGGTGCTGACGATAGTGGTCTGGAGTAGGGGGTAGTGTCGGCTGTTTATGGGGCTATTTTGGAAGAGGAGAAGGTGCCGCTGGAAGAAATCAAGGCAAATGGGAGGAAGAGTTGGGAGAGGGGTTCTGGTGTGAGGTGCTACGGAGGGTGAACGCCTCCACCTCGTGTGCGAGGTTGGGGCTGATACAGCTGGAGGTGGTATATAGAGCATACCTTACTAGGGCAAGGATGAGCCGGCTCTTTGAGGGGGTAGAATATGTCTGTGAATGTTGCGCGGAGGGGCCCCACAAACTACGTTCATATCTTTTGATCTTGTCCAAAGCTGAAGGATTACAGGAAGGAGGTTCTTAGGGTAATCTTTAAAGTGCTGCACTTAAAACTGGACCTGGGCCCTGAGGAGGCCAGATTCGGGGTGTCGGACTAGTCAGGGTTGGAAACGGGGTTGGAGGTAAATGTTGTAGCCTTCGCCACGTTGATCGCCCAAAGGCGGATCCTATTAGGGTGGAGATCAACCTCTCCACCCTGTGCCCTTGCGTGGCAGGGGGACCTGCTGGAATTCATAATGCTTGAAAAGGTTAAATTTGAACTGAGGGGAAGGATGGAGGAGTTCTACAATTCATTGGCGTTATTCATTATGCACTTTCGAGAATTGGATCACATCGAACATTAG
This sequence comes from Scyliorhinus canicula, assembly GCF_902713615.1. Lineage (NCBI taxonomy): Eukaryota > Metazoa > Chordata > Chondrichthyes > Carcharhiniformes > Scyliorhinidae > Scyliorhinus > Scyliorhinus canicula. The sequence goes on from NC_052148.1 coordinate 188,938,840, forward strand.
GGGAGGGGGGTGCTGGGAGGGTTGAGGGTGAGGGATTGTATGTGTTAATGGTGACTATGGGTTATTCCCGATTCCTTTTTGTCATTTGTTTATGTTAACATGCGGGCTAATGTCTGGGGTTTGGTGGGAGGACGGGATCGTTGTTATTGATATGGGGATTGACATTGCATTTGTTACTGATTATTGTTTGTTGTTGGGTGTAAATTTGGGAGAAAATGTGAAAAAGGAGGAGAATAAAAATATTTTTTAAAAACACATCAATTGTACGATTTTCCAAAAATCAATAGCCCACCCCAGTTGGACTTGATCCAATCCTTGGAGCTGTCATTTCCATATCATCCAGTAAAATTGTGATAAGCTCATGATTTAACCCCATCCTGTCACCTGTTGTTTACCAGGATCTCGTGTCCATTCTAAAGCTGCTTTGTGGACATGCCCATCCTGATATCGCAGTCAATTCCTGTCCAACTTCATAAATTGTTTCAGGCAAGATATTGGGGCCACTGGTAAAAATTGTTTACTCAGTCCACTGTGTAAGCTGCTGACCACACATCACATGTGTCTCAAAAACATGGGCAAGTTAGCTAGACTAAATCATGCATTGTGGACACTGCTTGTAGCTAGAGTTTAAATGATTATCACTGCTATGTTGTAAAATACAGGTTTGATAGTTAATAATGATTACTGGGTCTACTTTCTATGATTAATCTCAGTCCTTAACAAACTAACATTTGTAGAGTTATCCTAGTATTATCCTAGCTATTCAGTTTTAAGAGGTCAGTTTTAAAGAGGCAATATAATTTTGACTATTGTTACTCACACCCTGAAAATCAGCATACTCGTGGAGTGCGCCCGCACCGCGACGCTCCGTCCCCGACCGGCCGAATTCCCGACGACGTGGACCTCTCATGGTCCCACCATCGGTGGTCCTTGCGTGGCGGCTGTGGACTCAGTCTGGAGACGCAACAGTCGGGGGAGGGCCGATCGGTGGGCGGGGGGTTGGGGTGGGGGGGGGGGGGGGACTTCATTCGGGGCTGGGGGCAATGTGTGCGGGAGGTCTGGGGCATGCGAGCGGCCGATGCGGGGCACTATTCTGCCAGTCCAGGTCTGTGGGCTGAGTCCGCCATGGATCACGGCGCGGCTGCTGGACACCTTCATTGTTGCATTCACGGCCTCTGAAGCAGAAGTGTGAGGGGGGCCGTATCGGCAGCTGGAGCTGTGAGCTCTACGACAGCTGCCTGCTAGCCCTCAGCAAAAAGGGGAATCTGTGGCCTTTTGACTCCAGTTTTCCTGACGTAAAACACCACCGTTTTCCAGACGACGTGGGGACTTAGTGCCAAAGACGGAGAATCCAGCCATTTACCTCTCCATAGCGTTACTTTAACTAATAAGAAGAAGAAATAGTAAAGAAATAATCTTCAAAATTACCAATTTGTCATATTCAATATTAGACATTTTAATCAAATCCGCTTTAGTTGAAAATGGTGGGCAGCTGCAAGGAACTTGCTGCATATTCTATCAACCAGGAAATTCAATCAGATAATAAAACCATGAGGGGGGGAGAGGGAGGATCACAGATGTAAAAAGATGAAAGGCTGGAGGGGTTCACATGTGACTCCTGCAAAACCATATCATCTTCATGTCTTAAATTTATTTCCATTGAAATAATATTTCTATATAAATCTTTATGGATTGTAATATTTTACAAAAGAAAATGAATTGTGGATACCACACAGTCTTAATATACTAATTTTCACATTGCAAACTGAAATATCATTTTTATATTTGAGAATATAGAATAAATTTCAGTGTGGTGTGATTGAAAAAGGAAAGTATTTCATTTTCATAGCACCTTGACATGTCTTTCCAAGTTTTACACCTCCAGGACAAAGAGGATGATAGCCTGTTTGAATCTCTCCCAATTTTAATTTTTATTGGCTTGAATATTTGTTGTTGAAGGTTTTTCCTAACATGGTAAATACAGTCTCCACTGGTTGTAGTCAGACATGGCACAAAGGAAGATGGTTGTGGTGGTTGGAGGTCAATCATCTCAGCTGCAGGACATCACTGCAGACATTCCTCAGGGTAGTGTCTTAGGCCCAACCTTCAGCTGCTTCATCAATGACTTCCCTTCCATCATAAAGTCAGAAGTGGGGATGTTTGCAGATGACTGCAGAATGTTCAGCACCATTCGCGACTCCTCAGATACTGAAGCAGTTGGGGCCTCATGGTAGCATGGTGGTTAGCATCAATGCTTCACAGCTCCAGGGTCCCAGGTTCGATTCCCGGCTGGGTCACTGTCTGTGTGGAGTCTGCACGTCCTCCCCGTGTGTGCGTGGGTTTCCTCCGGGTGCTCCGGTTTCCTCCCACAGTCCAAAGATGTGCGGGTTAGGTGGATTGGCCATGCTAAATTGCCCGTAGTGCAAGGTTAATAGGGGGGTTGTTGGGTTACGGGTATACGGGTTACGTGGGTTTAAGTAGGGTGATCATTGCTCGGCACAACATCGAGGGCCGAAGGGCCTGTTCTGTGCTGTACTGTTCTATGTTCTATGTCCAAATGCAGCAAGACCTGGACAATATCCAGGCTTGAGCTGACAAGTGGCAAGTTACATTACCACACAATTCCCAGGCAATGATCATTTCCTACAAGAGAGGATCTAACCATCGCCCGTGACATTCAATGGCATTACCATCGATCAGAAACTGAACTGGACTAGCCATATTAATACTGTGTCTACCAGGGCAGGTCAAAGGCTAGGAATCCTATGGTGAGTAACTCAACTCCTGACCCTCGAAAGCCTGTCCACCAACTACAAGGCACAAGTCAGTAGCTTGCCTGGATGTATACAGTTCCAACAACACTCAAGAAGCTTGACACCATCCAGGACAAAGCAGTCCGCTTCAATGCTCCTCCTTCCACAAACATTCAAAGCCTCCACCACCGATGAACAGTGGCAGCTGCGTGTACCATCCACAAGATGCACTGCAGGAACTCGCCAAGGCTTCTTTGGCAACACCTTTCAAACCCAAGACCACTACCATCGAGAAGGACAAGAGCAGCAGATACCTGGGAACCCCACAACCTGGAGGTTCCCCTCAAGTCACTGACCATCCTGGTTTGGAAATATAGCGTTGTTCCTTCACTGTCACTGGGGCAACATCCTGGAACTCCCTCCCTAACAGCGCAGTGGATGTACGTACACCTCAAGGACTACAGCAGTTCAAGAAGGCAACTCACCACCACCTTCTGAAGGGCAACTAGAGATGGCCAATAAATGTTGGCCTAGTCAGCAGTGCTCACATCACATAAAAGAATAAAATAAATACTATATAGAAGTTTACAGATCTAAAATGGCAGAGGGAAATTCTGCTAAAATTTCAAAAATTTGAAGAACCCTTTTCATCCAATAATTTTAGTAAACAGAATCCTATTGGTTGGGTGATGCACGATCAATTGCACAAAGACGAGAGTTGAATACAACTGAGGCTTTATTACACTCCCACAGCAGCTGGCGAAATGGCTGCTGTATGGGGAGCACACATATTTATATTCCGCCTACTGGGCGGAGCCAGCAGGCAGGGACTAACCCCGTGCCTGTAGTACAGGGTCGTACCATACAGACCCTAATATATATACAGCAGTGGTTACTACCACATTCACGCCCTGTTAAAATTGAGTCCGGCGGGGGTGGTGGACGACTATATGCAGCACAAGTTTAATATACAGAGAAAAACATTTTGAGTCCAGAACCAATTACAGGTTTAGCCGGTCTGGAGCCTTGGTCTGACGGGAGCGACGCCATGGTGTCGGCGATTCTGGCGTCGGTCGGGTCCTTGGTGACTCCAGGAGCGTGCTGAGATCCTCTTCATCCTCGGGCGTAGGCAGGGTGAAGACGGGTGGTCCTGGGAGCGTTGCTGCTGGGTGTGCTAGGGGAGGAGAGGGTGGCACCGGGCTAGGGTGTGTGTGTGTGTGGAACCTGCTGGTGCCAGGTCCCTGAGAGAGACAGTATCTTGGCGGCCGTCGGGGTACGCTACATAGGCATACTGGGGGTTGGCGTGGAAGAATTGCCCCCTTTCCATCAATGGGTCCGCCTTGTGGAGTCGTACATGCTTACAGAGGAGTACGGGTCCTGGAGCTGCGAGCCAAGTCGGGAGCAACACCCCGAAGGTGGATTTCCTGGGGAAGGCAAAGAGACGTTCATTGCTTGTGTCTTTAGCCGCAGTGCATATGAGCGACCGAATGGAGTGCAGTGCATCGGGGAGGACCTCCTGCCAGCGGGAGGCAGGAGATTTCCAGACCGTAGGGCTAACTGGATGGCCCTCCAGGCCGTTCCGTTCTCCCTCTCAACCTGTCCATTTCACCGGGGGTTTTAGCTGGTCATCCTGCTCGAGGCGATATCCTGTGGAGCAGGAACTGACGCAGCTCATCGCTCATGAATGAGGATCCCCTGTCACTGTGGATATAGGCGGGGAAGTCGAACAGAGCAAAGGTGGTGTTGAGGGATTTGATGACAGTGGCAGACGTCATGTCGGGGCATGGGATGGCAAAGGGGAATCTGGAGTACTCATCGACCACACTGAGGAAATACGTGTTCCGGTCGGTGGAGGGGAGCGGCCCTTTGAAGTCTACGCTGAGGCGTTCAAAGAGGTGGGAGCCTTCACCAGGTGCGCACGGTCCGGCTGGTAAAAGTGCGGTTTGCACTCCGCACAGACCTGCCAGTCTCTGGTGATAGCCCTGACTTCCTCAACGGAGTATGGCAGATTGCGGGCCTGAACGAAGTGGTACAACCATGTGACTTCCGGGTGACAAAGGTTGTCATGCAGAGTCCTGAGTCAGTCCACCTGTGCACTGGCACATGTACCTCGGGATAGGGCATCAGGGGGCTTGTTGAGCTTACTACGCGATACAAAATCTCATAGTTGTAGGTGGAGACCTCAATCCTCCACCTCAAGATTTTATCATTTTTGATCTTACCCCGCTGTGTGTTGTTAAACATGAAGGCTACCGACCGTTGGTCAGTGAGGAGAATGAATCTCCTGCCGGCCAGGTAAAGCCTCCAATGCCGCACCGCTTCAACGATGGCCTGGGCCTCTTTTTCGATGGAGGAGTGCCGAATTTCAGAGGCATGAAGGGTTAGTGAAACGAATGCCACGGGCCTGCCTGCCTGGTTGAGGGTGGCAGCTAGAGCGACGTCTGATGCGTCGCTCTCCACTTGAAAGGGTAACGTCTCGTCGACTGCGTGCATCGCGGCCATGGCAATGTCGGCCCGAATACAGTTGAAGGCCTGTTGAGCCTCGGCCGTCAGGGGGAAAAGGGTGAACTGGATGAGTGGGCGGGCCCTGTCCGCATAATTTGGAACCCACTAGGGGCAGCAGGGTAGCATGGTGGTTAGCATCAATGCTTCACAGCTCCAGGGTCCCAGGTTCGATTCCCGGCTGGGTCACTGTCTGTGTGGAGTCTGCACGTCCTCCCACTGTGTGCGTGGGTTTCCTCCGGGTGCTCCGGTTTCCTCCCACAGTCCAAAGATGTGCGGGTTAGGTGGATTGGCCATGATAAATTGCACGTAGTGTCCTAATTAAAGTAAGGTTAAGGGGGGGTTGTTGGGTTACGGGTATAGGGTAGATACGTGGGTTTGAGTAGGGTGATCATGGCTCGGCACAACATCGAGGGCCGAAGGGCCTGTTCTGTGCTGTACTGTTCTATGTTCTACTGTTCTATGTTCTAACCCCGGGCAGCGTTTGAGGGCCTTGGGGCAGTGGGGAAGGGGGAGTTCCTTGAGGGGGCGCATGTGGTCGTGGTCGAGCCCCAGAACTCCGTTCTGGACCACATAGCCGAGGATGGCTAAGCGGTTCGTGCTGAACACGCACTTGTCCTTGTTATAAGTGAGATTTAGGAGAGTGGCGGTGCGGAGAAATTTGGCAAGGTTGGCGTCATGGTCCTGCTGATCGTGGCCACAGATGGTGACATTGTCTAGGTACGGGAAAGTGGCCCGCAGTCCGTACCATTCGGTCCATCTACCTTTGGAAGACCGAGACCCTGTTGGTGATGCCAAAGGGAACCCTAAGAAAATGGTAGAGGAGGCCATCTGCCTCGAAGGCAGTGTATGGGCAGTCCGCCTTATGGATGGGGAGCTGGTGGTAGGCAGATTATAGGTCTACAGTTGAGAAGACCCAGTACTGTGCAATCTGGTTGACCATATCAGATATGCATGAGAGGGGATACGCGTCGAGCTGCGTGTACCGATGGGAGGGGATACGCGTCGAGCTGCGTGTACCGATTGATGGTCTGGCTGTAGTCCGCGACCATTCTGTGTTTCTCCCCCGTTTTCACCACTGCCACTTGGGCTCTCCAGGGGCTGTTGCTGGCCTCGATGATGCCTTCCCGAAGCAGCCGCTGGACCTCGGACCTGATGAGGGTCCTGTCCTGGGTGCTGTACCGTCTGCTCCTGGTGGCGACAGGTTTGCAATCCGGGGTTAGGTTTGCGAATAGGGAAGGTGGGTCGACCATTAGGGTCGCAAGGTCGCACAAAGTAAGGCATGGTAGGGGGCCCACCGAATTTCAATGTTAGGCTCTGGAGGTTACACTGGAAGTCCAGGCCGAATAGCAGGGCAGCGCAGAGGTTGGGGAGGGCGTAGAGGCGGAAGCCGCTGAAGTCTACGCCCTGGATAGTGAGCGTGGCTATGCTGTACTCCCGGATTGCCACGGAGTGGGACCCGGAGGCCAGGGTGATTCCCTGATTGGCGGGATGTACCGCGAGGGAGCAGCGCCTCACCATATCGGATGTATGAAGTTCTCAGTGCTCCCGGAGTCCAGCAGACAGGAGATCTCCTGCCCATTGATCTTCACGCTTGTGGAGGCGGTTGCTAGGTTGTGCGGCCGAGACTGGTCGATCATGACCGAGGCGAGCCGTCAGACAATGGGGTGCCCAGGGGGCACGGGCCCTGGAACCATGAAGGCACCCACGTGCTGTGGGGGAGACAAGATGGCGGCAACTGACAATCCTGAGGAGGACAAGGTGGCGGCGCCCACGGGTCGCACGTGGCCTGGGAAGGGGAAGAGGGCATCGCCCACTGGCCGTGCGTGGCCCGCGGGGGGCGGGGGGGTGAGAAGATGTCAGCGTCCACTGTCCGTACGCGGGGGGTAGGGGTCGGAGCGATAGCGGTGACTGAGCGAACCTGGCACACCACAGCAAAGTGCCCCTTTTTGTCACAGGCCTTGCAAAGGGCGTTCCGGGCTGGGCAGCAGTGGCAGGGATGTTTTGGGTGCCCACAGAAGTAACATCTGGGGCTCCCGGGGTTGGCTGGCTGGTCCGTGGCACAGGCGTAGGGTTGACTGAGTGAGGTCCCTGATGGGGCGGCTGTCTGAGGGGTCCACGATGCGTAGGCGGGATGGACCGCGCGGCCGGGGGTGTAGGCCTGGATATTGCGCGAGGCGGCCGTCATCGATAGTGCCAGATTTTTGGTTGCCGCAAAGTCGTGCGTGGCCCCCTCTAAATGTCACTGGCAGATGTGATCTGATGCAATCCCCAAAACGAAAGCGCCCGCCTGAGTAAATTCGAGTGTTCCGTGGCCGTGACGGCCAGACAGTCACAGTCTCTGACCAGGGGAATTAGGGCATGCCAGAAATCTTCTATTGACTCACCAGGGAGTTGACGATGAGTTGAGAGGACGTGCCTGGCGTGAAGCGTGTTAGTACGCTGAGCGTAATTCTCTTTCAGTAACGTCATGGCTTCATCATAGGTCGGCACGTCCTGGATAAACGGAAAAACGCTGGAGCGCAGCCATGTATAGAGGATCCGGATATTCTGATGTATGCTTTGAAACAAGCTAGCCAGTGTTCAACGTCCTGTTTTGCGTTGCTTGATTGCGGATCCAGCTGCAGGCGATCCAGCTTGATGCGCAATTCCATCTTCTGAAAACTTTAGTGTAATAAATTGTTGCACGATCAATTGCATAAAGACGAGAGTTGAATACAACTGAGGCTTTATTACACTAAGATGTGTGGCCTCCTACAGCAGCTGGCAAAATGGCTGCTGTATGGGGAGCACACACATTTATATTCCGCCTACTGGGCTGAGCCAGCAGGCAGGGAACAACCCCCATACCTGTAGTACAGGGCCTTACCATACATACCCTAATATTTACAGCAGTTGTGACTACCACATTGGGGTTGCACAATGTTGCCACCAGTGCTCATGGCATGTTAACATGTTCCAAATTCCAAGCACTAACATCTCAGAATTTCGTAGTTTTTTGTAAGATCACTGGATAAAGGTTATTGAGGAGCTGCTGCGTATCGTGGACTAATCTCTTCCAGTCTGAAGCACAGAGGCTAATAGGAGCACGCTTGCACAGCTGAGATCAGCTCAGTCAAGATCGTCCAGGTTATTGAACCAGTGCAGCTCAATACATATCACAAAATGATTTAATCCCTACTCTTGTGGGAAGATCCCTCCCATTATAGTTTTATTTCCTCACAGAGGAAGAATACCACTGGTCTATGTTAAAACAAATGATTGAAAATTGGGTCTCGAGGGAAATGTTATGAAAGTACAGCTACTTTAACCTTGAAAATCATATCAGATCCAAAGACAGAAAAAATCCATTACTTAAGATTGGTTGTTCTCCTTTAATAGCTTTCATGCATTCATTTATTTGAGTCCATCTATCTGGTGACATCAAGCAGTAACAGCTCATCTCTCTTCATCTCAGTCCTTGCCTCTCAGCCACAGTCCATGTGACGGCCTTCAGTCACAGTGTAAATCTTCCTAAATAACACCATTACACGAGCTGTCACTAATCAACAGACTCTAGACCAAAATTGACAAAACAAATTGCCTTTATCAAATTGTTAAATACCTGAGCAAAGAAAATGTGGATAATTCTGCATTTTGAGGGACAGACTGCGCTGGCAAGTCAGCAAATCAGCAGGCCATTTTATTTACATCTCTCCCCACCAGATCTACATGAAGTAACAATTTGCTGTTACCTGTTTTACACATTCATACTGTAGCCATCTGAGATGGCCACTCGCAGTAAGAAACATGGACGTTCGCAAAGCCTAAAAGGAAATATGGCCAATGTAAGATTCAGGCAGGCACCGAGCCTGAATGTATATTTGTGAGCAGAGAATCCAGACAGCATCGAAACAACCAGCCAATTAGCATTTGATGTGCCATCAATTGGATTCAAGACACGATTAGGATCCGAACTGTGGCTTTAATCAGCTAGTTGTTAGCCCGGTGGTCGACTACAGAGTAAGGCCGACCGCCGGGAACGCTGGGTACTTATACCTCGCCTCGGAGGCGGGGTCTACTTGCCTCTCGACCAATTGGTGAGCAGTCACATGACTAGTCCCAGCCAATCGGACGAGAGGCACATGACCAGCCAGAGCCAATAGGAAACCCATGCTCTGCACCAATGGCAGTGCTCACATTCATACCACCACATTCACCCCTTGTGGAGAAAAAAAGGCGGGGGGGGGTGGTGGGGGTGTAAGTGTAAGAGAGAGAGGGGGAAGGGGGGTCCGAGGACTAGTGGTATGAGCAGCGAAAATCGAGAAAGATGGGCTGCCCACTGGCTTGAGGTGCAACGGAATAACAACAAAGTCCAAAATGTGCAACGGAATAACAACAAAGTCCAAAATGTCCCATGGCCACATCAGATGGACATGATCAGCCTGTTGGGTGCCCATGGTGTTCTAGAGGACCGACGCAGTGAGCCGGTGACGTCGGGCCGATGGTCATCGTTGCCTTTGGGAGCGTCGGTCGTAGATGTGTCTCTGTACCCCGGGCCAGTGGTGGAGACGCTGTAATCGGGGGAGAGGGGGCATGTGCGTTGGGTCGTGGGGGAGTGGGGGGCGCTGGGGGGAATTGGGGTTGGGGGGGAGGTGTTGGTGTAGGGGAGAAGGCCGCATGCCGGCGGGTGCCAGGTCCCGAAGCGAGACCGTATCCTGCCGACCGTCGGGATACTCCACGTACGCATACTGCGGGTTGGCATGGAGTAACTGGACTCGCTCAACCAACGGGTCGGACTTGTGCACCCGCACATGCTTCCGGAGCAAGATGGGCCCGGGGGTGGCCAGCCAGATCGGGAGAGGGGATCCTGAGGGCGACTTCCTGGGGAAAACAAGAAGACGTTCATGAGGTGTTTGATTAGTGGTAGTACAGAGGAGAGACCGGATTGAATGCAGCGCATCGGGGATGACCTCTTGCCAACGGGGGATAGGGAGATCTCTGGACCGTAGGGCCAGCAGGAAGGTCTTCCAAATGGTGCCATTCTCCCGCTCGACCTGAGCGCTACCCCGGGAGTTATAGCTGGTCGTACTGCTAGGGGCTATGCCCCTGCTGAGCAGGAACTGACGCAGTTCGTCACTCAAAAAGGAGGACCCCCGGTCGCTGTGGATGTACGCGGGGTAACCGAACAGGGAGAAGATGGATAGGAGGGCCTTTATGACGGTTGTTGTGGTCATGTCGGGACAATGAATGGCGAAAGGGAAGAGGGAGTACTCGTCGATAACACTCAAGAAATATGTGTTACGGTTGTTGGAGGGGCGGGGACCCTTGAAGTCTTTACTGAGACGTTCAAAGGGGCGGGATGCCTTGATCAGATGCGCTTGTTTGGGGCGGTAGAAGTGCAGTTTGCACTCGGCGCAGACGTGGCAGTCCCTGGTGACTGTCCTGACTTCCTCAACGGAGTATGGCAGGTTGCGGGTCTTAATAAAATGGTAGAAACGGGTGACCCCTGGATGGCAGAGGTCCGTGTGGAGGGAGCGGAGGCGGTCAATCTGCGCGCTGGCGCAGGTACCACGGGATAGGGCATCGGAAGGCTCGTTGAGCTTCCCAGGACGATACAAGATATCGTAGTTATAGGTGGACAACTCGATCCGCCACCGCAAGATCTTGTCGTTCTTGATCTTGCCCCTCTGTGCATTGTCGAACATGAAAGCCACTGACCGTTGGTCTGTGAGGAGGGTAAACCTCCTGCCGGCCAGATAGTGCCTCCAATATCGCACAGCTTCGACTATGGCCTGTGCCTCCTTTTCCACCGAGGAATGGTGGATTTTGGAAGCGTGGAGGGTACGGGAAAAGAAGGCCACGGGTCTGCCCGCTTGGTTCAGGGTGGCCGCCAGAGCTACGTCAGACGCGTCGCTCTCGACCTGGAATGGGAGGGACTCGTCGATAGCATGCATGGTGGCCTTTGCGATATCCGCTTTGATGTGGCTAAAGGCCTGGCGGGCCTCCATCGACAGGGGAAAGGAGGTGGACTGGATGAGGGGGCGGGCTTTGTCGGAGTAGTTGGGGACCCACTGGGCGTAGTATGAGAAGAAGCCCAGGCAGCGTTTGAGGGATTTGAGGGAGTTGGGGAGGGGGAGTTCCATCAGGGGGCGCATGCGTTCGAGATCGGGGCCTATCACTCCGTTATGCACTACGTAGCCAAGGATGGCCAGACGGCCGGTGCTAAACACGCACTTATCCTTATTGTAAGTTAAATTAAGGAGTTTTGCAGTTCGGAGGAATTTTTGGAGGTTGATGTCGTGGTCCTGCTGGTCGTGGCCGCAGATGGTGACGTTATCGAGATACGGGAAGGTGGCCCGTAAACCGTGCTTGTCAACCATTCGGTCCATCTTCCGTTGGAAGACCGAGACTCCATTTGTGACACCGAATGGAACCCTGAGGAAGTGGTAGAGGCGCCCATCTGCCTCAAACGCGGTGTACTTTCGGTCAATCACGCGAATGGGGAGCTGTGGTAGGCGGACTTAAGGTCCACTGTGGAGAAGACTTTGTACTTCGCAATCCTGTTAACCAGGTCGGAAATACGGGGGAGAGGATACGAGTCCAGCTGCGTAAACCTGTTGATGGTCTGACTGTAATCGATGACCATTCGGTTTTTCTCCCCAGTCCGAACTACCAGCACTTGGGCTCACCAGGGACTGTTGCTGGCCTCAATAACTCCTTCCTTAAGGAGCCTCTGGACCTCAGACCCGATGAAGGTCCGGTCCTGGGCACTGTATCGTCTGCTCCTAGTGGCGACAGGTTTACAATCTGCAGTGAGATTAGCAAACAAGGAAGGGGGGACACGAGGCTGCAAACAGTAAGAGGGGGAATAGGGCCGCCGAATTGAAAGGTCAAGCTCTGCAGGTTGCACTGGAAATCCAGGCCCAAGAGTGTAGGAGTGCATCGACGGGGGAGGATGAGAAGTTTGAAGTTTTTGAAGACCTTCCCCTGGACCGTGAGGTCCGCTATGCAGCACCCGGTGATTTGGACGGAATGCGAACCCAAGGCCAATTCAATCTTATGCTTAACTGGGTGGATGGGGAGCGCGCAGCTTCTTACCGTGTCGGGGTGGACGAACCTTTCCGTGCTCCCGGAGTCCAGCAGGCACCTCGATTTGTGTCAGTTGAGCTGAACCGTTGTCGTAGTCTTGGCGAGCGAGCGTGGTCGCGACTGGTCGAGCGTGATGGAAGCAAGTCGTGGCGAGAGTTCCAGGTCATCCTCAGTGGCAGAGTAATCGCTGGCAGGGCCTTACGTGTTGGCCCAAGATGGCGGTGCCCAGGACCCGCACGTGGAGCCGGGGTCCCAAGGTGGCGGCGCCCATGGCCCGCACATGGCGCCCGGGGCCCCAGATGGTGGTGCCCGTGGGAACCTCGTGGCGGCTGGGGGCAGTCTCAGCAGCGTCTGCGGGCCGGTCGGGGCAGCTGGGAGCGAGGGTCGGGAGGACCGTGGGGCCGTTGCGGGGGCCGGGAGGCGGGCCGGAGAGGTTGGTGCGCGGCCCTGGGCCCTAGGGGGGGGGGGGGCGATCCGCGGTCGCTGCGCGGAACAGCAGCGACCGACTTGGTCTGGCAGACCACCGCGCCCTTCTTCCCGCAGCTCTTACACAGAGTGGAGCGGGCCGGGCAGCGCGGGCGGGAGTGTTTGGAGAGACCACAAAAATAGCAACGGGGCCCCGCTGGTTTGTCTGAGCGACCCGCATCGCAGGCTTGGGGGGGGTCGGGGTCCATGGAGGATGGGGGTGGCGCATGCCATGATGTCCAGGGGGTTGCTGCGCAGCCGGGGGCGTATGCGCGGGCGTTCAGGTCAGCAACCTCCAGGGAGGTTGGAAGAGTCCGTGCCTCAGCTAGGCTGAGGCCGTTCTTCTCCAGGAATCGTTGGTGGATAGAAGGGGATTGCATGCCAGCAACGTAAGTGTCTGATTAAAAGTTCCATGTGCTCAGTCGCCGAAACTTGGAGACACGCGCACATTCTCTCTAGAGCTGCGAGGGCCTGGTAAAGCTCGTCGAGGGACTCACCAGGGAACTGTTGTCTAATCGTCATGAGATGCCGTGCGTATACTTCGTTGACCGGCCGGAGAAAATGTCCTTTGAGAATCTCCATGGCCGCATCATAATCGCTTTCGTCCTCAATCATTGAGTAGATCGCTGTGCCCACGCATGAGTGGAGGATGTGGAGTTTCTGCTCCTTGGTGGGCTTGCCGGCTGCAGTCGTCAGGTAGCTATTAAAACACGCCTGCCAGTGTTTAAAGATTGCAGACGCATTTGAAGCATGCGGGCTGGTACGGAGGCAGTCAGGCTTGATGCGTAGCTCCATTCCAAAATTCTAGCTGATTACATTGATGTACCATCAATTGGATTCAAGACACGATTAGGATCCGAACTGTGGCTTTAATCAGCTGTTTGTTAGCCCGGTGGTCGACTACAGAGTAAGGCCGACCGCCGGGAACTCTTGGTACTTATACCCCACCTCGGAGGCGGGGTCTACTTGCCTCTCGACCAATTGGTGAGCAGTCACATGACTAGTCCCAGCCAATCGGACGAGAGGCACATGACCAGCCAGAGTCAATGGGAAACCCATGCTCTGCACCAATGGCAGTGCTCACATTCATACCACCACAGCATTTTAATGATCCTACTCCGTAAGACAAAGGACTGATACTCAGGTAACCGATACAATTCCAGACACATCGGCTCCACTCCCTTTACTCAGGAAGCATAAACAGCAAGGTCAATGACCACTTAGGGCACGCCCAGCCATCAAGGCACCCAGGGCCTCAGATTGAAGGCAGTGATCAAGAACTGCCCAATTAATTGGGTCCAAACCTAAGGCCCAGCCAAAAGAGCGCGAAACCCCCCCCCCACTCCCAAGGATAAAGAGAGACACTGAATATAGAAATGGCAATGAAGGCAATGGAACGCTTTATGTACCCACAGGAACCCGAGGTCGCAGCGACCAATAGAGCAGAACAGTGCCCCATATGGGAAGAGGAAATTAGGAAGTATCTAAAGCGGAAAGGATGGCCCCTATGGTCTGAGTTTTGTGCAAATGAAGAGACAGGTCCTGGTAGTATAGGACAAACTTGGTGGGATAACCTGACCGAGATCCATAAAAAGAGTTTAGGTAAAGTTCGTAAGCCGATGGCAATCATGCCCTGTTTGGCACAATTGCGAGGCACAGAGGAGGTCGTGAGGATGCTCCGCAGACAGCTTGTAGAGAAAGAGAAGAGTAGTGGGGGAAACGTTAGCGAAAAAGTAAATGAGCAATTCCGAGAGCAGCTTGCAGCGAAGGACAAGCAGATGGCTGATGCTAAATGGGCACACCAATCTTGTCTAGCTGACCTAAGCAGCTTTCAGATACAATATGATAAGGCCGACCAAGACACGCAACGTGCGGTTCTGGTAAGGGAAGCAACAGAACACCAAGTAGAACAATTGAAAAAGCAATGCGAGACTTAAAGGCAGCCCTTCGAGCACTCCACAGTTCCACAACAGAACAAAGGCAGAGTTCAGTAGACCATGCCAAATGCAGGCAGCAAATTTCACGATTAGAGTCACTGCTTTCAATGCCTTTGGGCCAAATATAGACCAGGAAGATGGCCCCGATTGGCACCAACTTAATGAAACTCCCGAAACGGAACAGAGATTCAGAATAGAGCCCGCCAGGCCCCGAAAAGAAAAGCATCCACACTACCGACTGCACGGGCAGCAGCCAACCCTATGAATCCAGTCACCATGCAGCACAGAGTACCAACAGAAGGCCAACCCGATTTTGTGTACACCACCCCACTAACCATCACCCAGTTAAGGGATGCCCGCGATAAAATAGAAACCTTTCAACCCACATCAAACCCACACCATTTCTTTGAGCGATTTAGGCAGTCATGTACAGTCTGGACGAGCAGGAAGAAGTGA
The DNA here is from genome assembly GCF_902713615.1 of Scyliorhinus canicula. Classification (NCBI taxonomy): domain Eukaryota; kingdom Metazoa; phylum Chordata; class Chondrichthyes; order Carcharhiniformes; family Scyliorhinidae; genus Scyliorhinus; species Scyliorhinus canicula. The sequence goes on from NC_052148.1 coordinate 188,954,024, forward strand.
AACTGATAGTAATGAGCTTGACCCATCCGTTAGTTCAGCCCTTCCCCACCCACAAAATGTAGGAGGAGGTAGCCTCCAAGATATGAAGACAGCTATCCGAGATGCAATTGGCTATAATAGAGGAGATCCCGTAGGAGGACTCAGAAGAAAGGAGAGCATCCAACAGCATTTGCTGGATGCCTCTAGATACACTTCACAGCAGTATTTGGAGATTTAGTCCGCGTCCATTTAACTGCAGACAGTATGGCTGAATGGACCAGTATTTAAGTCTCCCACGCCACAGATGCAGGACAAAAAGCATGTGCAAACTACGACCACTCAGACCCTGCACACAATGAAGTGTGGGTTCTGAAGAGACTCTCGAGAGCTTGGGAACAATCATAGATAGATATATAGAACAGTACAGCACAGAACAGGCCCTTCGGCCCTCAATGTTGTGCCGAGCCATGATCACCCTACTCAACCCACGTATCCACCCTATACCCGTAACCCAACAACCCCCCCCTTAACCTTACTTTTATTAGGACACTACGGGCAATTTAGCATGGCCAATCCACCTAACCCGCACATCTTTGGACTGTGGGAGGAAACCGGAGAACCCGGAGGAAACCCACGCACACAGGGGGAGGATGTGCAGACTCCACACAGACAGTGACCCAGCCGGGAATCGAACCTGGGACCCTGGAGCTGTGAAGCATTTATGCTAACCACCATGCTACCCTGCTGCCCCTACACAAATCCCTACATAAAAAGGCAGAGCAGGAGAAGGTAGAAGCAAACATGAATCCAGTAAGGACACATCAAGACCCCGCATGGGTAAATGAAGATAGAAATAACGCACAGCACCATAAAGCACAGGGATGCTACAATTGTGGACACGAGGGACATTAAGCCGGAGAATGCAATCCCCCCCCCCCCCCCCGAAACAGCAACGGAATCAGCCCACAAATGCCCCACATACAAACAATGCCAGGCCTATCCACAGTGTTAGCGCCTGTTCAGATAATCTGGCCATAACCGGCACCCATTGACGGTGTTCAGACTCCCCAACTTGGGTCTGCGATACGCTTTGGGACAAGTCCGGAAGACCGGTAGTCATAGGCACAGTTCGGGGACACCCTGTAGAATTCCTTTGGGACACAGGAGGGTCCCGAACCAGGTTAAACTCCTCAATGATGTAGCAGCGAGATATATGGCCCACTACAGACACTATCACTCTGAGTGGCTTCACAGGACACCTCCAGCAGGGAAACATTACGGCCCCTGTGGATATTCAGATCGGTAACATTAGAACCAAGCACTCAGTCGTTTTGTAGATTTACCCCAGACGGCAGAGTACATCTTGGGGATAGATTTCATGAGCTCACACAACCTTTCTTTTGACCCCTTAAATAAGTGTGTCTGGAAAATGGCTACAGCTGCATGAGCCCCCGCCACGCTTTCAGTAGGAGACTATGAATACAGGATTAGCTCAGTGGCAGATTATTGGTTTGATCCAGAAACCATTACCACAGACAAAACAATTAGGGACCTTTTAAAGAAACACAAAGCATCTTTTGCCCAGCACAAGCATGATTGCGGTAAAATTCCAGGAATGGTCACCATTCCAGCTCCCAATCCTAAGCCCCAGAAACAATACGGTTTTCCACAGCAAGCCGAGGGAGAAATAGCTGAGGTAATTCAAAGTTTATTGGATCAAGGTATAATTTGGCCCGTAGCCTCAACGAACAATGCCCCGATTTGGCCCATAAGAAAACCAGATGGTTCATGGAAACTGACCATCGACTATAGAGAATTCAATACAGTAACTCCATTAGCAACCCCCACCATTGTCATGAGTCCTGACACCATGTTAAAGCAGGGCCTTCAGTCAAAATATTTAACGGTTCTGGACATTAGCAATGGCTTTTGGTCCATTCCATTGGATAAAAGGTGCCACTACAAATTAGCTTTCACCTTCCAGGGACAGCAGTACACGTGGACATGCCTTCCACAAGGCTTCCACAACTCCCCCTCCATTTTTCACAGACAATTGGCGAATGGATTATCAAAATTTTCCCGACCCGAATGCCTCATTCAGTATGTGGACGACTTGTTCCTAAAGACTGACACCAAGGAAGAGCACATTTCGCTTCTTTCCGAACTATTAGGACTCTAGTGCGTGGGAGGAGCTGAAAGGGAGCGGTAAGTTTCTCTACTTTTAAAAAAGCTTAACTTACAGTTTGCAGTGAGTGGGAGGAGCCAAATTGCACCCTGGGAAGGTGAGTGAATTGATTTTGCCTTGCAGTTTCAGTGCGTGGGAGGAGCTGAAAGGGAGCGGTAAGTTTCCCTAGTTTAAAAAAAAACTTAACTTACAGTTTGCAGTGAGTGGGAGGAGCCGAATTGCGCTCTGGGAAGGTGAATGAACTGATATATTTGGGCAGCAGCTAAACCCGAGACACTACACGTGTAGTGTCTCCCACCCGCCCTCCTCCTCTAACCAAAAAAAAAAGACTGGTGATAAGGAGCAGCGGCCTTCAGATTTTCGGCGGGGGCAGTGGCCGGGGTCTGTCGGGAAAGTAAGTTTACCTCTTTAAAACTTTAAAAACTTACCTGGAAGAGTGACATCACAGCAAAGCAGTGATCTGATTGGCTGGTCAGGAAAGTGCTCCAATTAGCAGTAGCTGGGAGAAATTTAACTCTTCGTGTGTTGGTAAGTATTGTGTTTGGTAAGTAAAATCTTTGTTCCTTTCACTTATTAATTATTTGATAGTATAGTTTGTAGTCAGTTAAGGTAAAGGGTAAAAATGACAGGAGATCCCAGACCCTCGTCTCAATGTGGGAGTTCAGGGACGCGGCCGATGTCCCTGACTCCTTCATTTGTGCGAATTGTGTCCAGCTGCAGCGCCTGTTAGACTGCATGGCAGCTCTGGGGCTGTGGGTGGACTCACTTTGGAGCATCCGCGATGCTGAGGAGGTCGTGGATAGCACACTCAGTAAGTTGGTCACACCGCAGATTAGGATTGGGTGGGGGGGGTGGGTGGGGGGAGTGGGGGGTGGGGTGGGGTGGGGTGGGGGGGTGGGGTGGGGGGTGGGGTGGGGGGGGTGGGGAGGGGGGGGGTGGGGGGTGGGGGGTGGGTGGGGTGGGGGGGTGGGTGGGGTGGGGGGGTGGGGTGGGAGGGTGGGGTGGGGGGGGTGGGGAGGGGGGGTGGGGGGGTGGGTGGGGGGGGTGGGGTGGGGGGGGGGGGGTGGAGGGGGGGTGGGGGGGGGTGGAGGGGGGGTGGGGTGGGGGGTGGGGGGGTGGGGTGGGGTGGGGTGGGGGGTGGGTGGGGGTGGGGGGGGTGGAGGGGGGGTGGGGGGGGGTGGAGGGGGGGTGGGGTGGGGGGGTGGGGGGGTGGGGTGGGGTGGGGTGGGGGGTGGGTGGGGGGGTGGGGTGGGGTGGGGTGGGGGGGTGGGGTGGGGGGGTGGGGGGGTGGGTGGGGAGGTGGGGTGGGGGGTGGGTGGGGGGGTGGGGGGGTGGGTGGGGGGGGTGGGGAGGTGGGGGGGGGTGGTGGGGGGATGGGTGGGGGGTGGGGGGATGGGTGGGGGGGGGTGGGGGGATGGGTGGGGGGATGGGGGGGGGGGTGGGTGGGGGGGGTGGGTGGGGGGGGGGGGTACCTACCGGGGGGACCTACCGGGGGAAGGCCCCAGCGGCCAAGTCTCTGGCACTGTGTCTGGCTCTGGGGTTCAGAAGGGAAGGGGGAGAATAGAATAGCAATAGCGATAGGAGACTCAATGGTTAGGGGAATAGATAGAACATAGAACATTACAGCGCAGTACAGGCCCTTCAGCCCTCGATGTTGCGCCGTCCTGTGAAACCCTTCTGAAGCCCATCTACACTATTCCCTTATCGTCCATATGCCTATTTAATGACCATTTGAGTGCGTTTAGTGTTGGCGAGTCCATTACTGTTGCAGGCAGGGCATTCCACGCCCTTACTACTCTCTGAGTAAAGAACCTACCTCTGACATCTGTCCTACATCTATCTCCCCTCAATTTAAAGCTATGTCCCCTCGTGCTGGACATCACCATCCGAGGAAAAAGGCTCTCACTGTCCACTGTCCACCCTATCTAATCCTCTGATCATCTTGTATGCCTCAATTAAGTCACCTCATAACCTTCTTTTCTCTAACGAAAACAGCCTCAAGTCCTTCAGCCTTTCCTCATATATCTTCCCTCCATACCAGGCAACATTCTTGTAAATCCTCTGTACCCTTTCCAATGCTTCCACATCCTTCCTATAATGTGGCGACCAGAACTGCACGCAATACTCCAAATGCGGCCGCAACAGAGTTTTGTACAACTGCAACATGACCTCATGGCTCCGAAACTCAATTCCTCTACCAATAAAAGCTAACACACCGTACGCCTTCTTAACAACCCTCTCAACCTGGGTGGCAACTTTCAGGGATCTATGGACATGGACACCGAGATCTCTCTGCTCGTCCACACTACCAAGAACCTTACCATTAGCCCAGTACTCTGCCTTTCTGCTATTCCTTCCAAAATGAATCACCTCACACTTTTCTGCATTAAACTCCATTTGCCACCTGTTAGCCCAGCTCTGCAGCTTATCTATGTCCCTCTGTAACTTGTAACATCCTTCTGCACTGTCCACAACTCCACCGACTTTAGTGTCATCTGCAAATTTACTCACCCATCCTTCCACGCCCTCCTCCAGGTCATTTATAAAAATGACAAACAGCAACAGCCCCAAAACAGATCCTTGTGGCACACCACTAGTAACTGGACACCAGTCAGGGCATTTCCCATCAACCACCACTCTTTGTCTTCTATCAGCTAGCCAATTTCTGATCCAAACTGCTAAATCACCCTGAATCCCATGCTTCTGTATTTTCTGCAATAGCCGACTGTGGGGAACCTTATCAAACGCTTTACTGAAATCCATATACACCACATCAACTGCTTTACCCTCATCCACCTGTTTGGTCACCTTCTCGAAGAACCCAATGAGGTTTGTGAGGCACGACCTACCCTTCACAAAACCATGTTGACTATCTCTAATCAAATTATTCCTTTCCAGATGATTATACATCCTATCTCTTATAAACCTTTACAAGACTTTTCCCACAACAAAAGTAAGGCTCACTGGCCTATAGTTACTGGGGTTATCTGCTGCAGAAGTCACAGGGTAGTAGTCAAGGGTGACTTCAACTTCCCATATATTGAGTGGAAACTCTTTAGATCAAATAGTTTGGTGGTGTTTGTGCAGTGTGTCCAGGAAGCTTTTCTAACACAGTGAGTAGATTGTCCGACCAGAAGGGAGGCCATATTGGATTTGGTACTTGGTAATGAACTCGGGCAAGTGATAGATTTGTTAGTGGGGGAGCATTTTGGAGATAGTGACCACAATTTACAATTTCACTTTAGTAATGGAGAGCGATAGGTGCGTACAACAGGGCAAGGTTTAGAATTGGAGAAAGGGTAAATACGATGCTGTCAGACAAGAAATGAAGTGCATAAATTGGGAACATAGGCTGTCAGGGAAGGACAGAATTGAAGTGTGGAACTTGTTCAAGGAACAGATAGTACGTGTCCTTGATATGTATGTCTCTGTCAGGCAGGGAAGAGATGGTCGAGTGAGGGAACCATAGTTGACAGGAGAGATTGAATGTCTTATCATAGAATTTACAGTGCAGAAGGAGGCCATTCGGCCCATCGAGTCTGCACTGGCTCCTGGAGCACCCTACCCAAGGTTAACATCTCCACCCTACCCCCATAACCCAGTAACCCCACCCAACACTAAGAGCAATTTTGGACACTAAGGGCAATTTATCATGGCCAATCTACCTAACCTGCACATCTTTGGACTGTGGGAGGAAACCGGAGCACCCGGAGGAAACCCACGCACACACGGGGAGGATGTGCAGACTCCGCACAGACAGTGACCCAAGCCGCAATCGAACATGGGACCCTGGAGCTGTGAAGCCATTGTGCTATCCACAATGCTACCGTGCTACCGTCTTGTTTAGAGGAAGAAGGATACTTATGTAAGGCTGAGGAAACAAGGTTCAGACATGGTACTTGAGGGATACAAGATAGCCAGGAGGGAACTGAAGAAACGGATTAGGAGAACTAAGAGAGGGCATGAAAAATCTTTGGCGGGTAGTATCAAGGAAAACCCTAAGGCCTTTTACACATATGTGAGAAATATGAGAATGACTAGAGCGAGGGTGGGTCCGATAATGGACAGTAGTGGGAGATTGTGTATTGAGTCAGAAGAGATAGGAGAGGTCTTGAACGAGTACTTTTCTTCAGTATTTACGAATGAGAGGGGCCATATTGTTGGAGAGGACAGTGCAAAACAGACTGGTAAGCTCGAGGAGATACTTGTTAGGAAGGAAGATGTGTTGGGCATTTTGAAAAACTTGAGGATGGACAAGTCCGCCGGGCCTGACAGGATATATCCAAGGATTCTATGGGAAGCAAGAGATGAAATTGCAGCGCCGTTGGCAATGATCTTTTCGTCCTCACTGTCAACAGGGGTGATACCAGGAGATTGGAGAGTGGAGAATGTCGTGCCCCTGTACAAAAAGGGAATAGGGATAACCCTGGGAATTACAGGCCAGTTAGTCTTACTTTGGTGGTAGGCAAAGTAATGAAAAGGGTACTGAGGGATAGGATATCTGAGCATCTGGAAAGACACTGCTTGATTAGGGATAGTCAGCACAGATTTTTGAGGGGTAGGTTTTGCCTCACAAGTCTTATTGAATTCTTTGAGGAGGTGACCAAGCACGTGGATAAAGGTAGAGCAGTGGATGTAGTGTACATGGATTTTAGTAAGGCATTTGAAAAGGTTCCCCATGGTAGGCTTATGCAGAAAGTAAGGAGGCATGGGATAGTGGGAAATTTGGCCAGTTGGTAATGAACTGGTGAACCAAAAGAAGTCAGAGAGTGGTGGTGGATGGCAAATATTCAGCCTGGAGCCCAGTTATCAGTGACGTACCGCAGGGATCAGTTCTGGGTCCTCTGCTGTTTGTGATTTTCATTAATGACTTGGATGAGGGAGTTGAAGGGTGGGTCAGTAAATTTGCAGATGATACGAAGATTGGTGGAGTTGTGGATAGTGAGGAGGGCTGTTGTAGGCTGCAAAGAGACATAGATAGGATGCAGAGCTGGGCTGAGAAGTGGCAGATGGAGTTTAACCCTGAAAAGTGAGAGGTTGTCCATTTTGGAAGGACAAATATGAATGCGGAATACAGGGTTAACGGTAGGGTTCATGGCAATGTGGAGGAGCAGAGAGATCGTGGGGTCTATGTTCATAGATCTTTGAAAGTTGCCACTCAAGTGGATAGAGCTGTGAAGAAGGCCTATGGTGTGCATTAGCAGAGGGATTGAATTTAAGAGCCATGACGCGATGATGCAGCTGTACAAAATCTTGGTAAGGCCACATTTGGAGTTCTGATTTAGAGTGCAGTTCTGGTCGCCTCATTTTAGGAAGGATGTGGAAGCTTTGGAAAAGGTTAAAATGAGATTTACCAGGATGTTGCCTGGAATGGAGAGTAGGTCTTACGAGGAAAGGCCTTTTCTCATTAAAACGGAGAAGGATGAGGGGCGACTTGATAAAGGTCTATAAGGTGATCAGAGGAATAGATAGACAGTCAGAGACTTTTTCCCTGGGTGGAACAAACCATTACAAGGGGACATAAATTTAAGGTGAATGGTGGAAGATATAGGGGGGATGTCAGAGGTAGGTTCTTTACCCAGAGAGTACTGGGGGCATGGAATGCACTGCCTGTGGAAGTAGTTGAGTCGGAAACATTAGGGACCTTCAAGCGGCTATTGCACAGGTACATGGATTATGGAAGAATGAGGGGGTGTAGATTAATTTGTTCTTAATCTAGGACAAAAGTTCGGCACAACATCATGGGCTGAAGGGCCTGTTCTGTGCTGTATTTTTCTATGATCTATGCTCTGAGAGGGTCACTGTCCGGTTTCGCCCGGAGGTGTCAACCATTTATTGACTTATTCGCGGAAAATTAATCGACAGCAGGGGGTGAGGGGGTGGGGAAGGAGGGTTAGGGTAATGTAGATTAGGGGGTTAGTTAGCCGGGGCTTGTAGAAGGGGATCTGGTTTTTGCACTATGCTGATTGTTCTTTGCACACTGTTTTGTATTGTTGTTGTTTACTATGCCAAAATGCTTTAATAAAATTGTGTATCAAGAAAAAAAAAAGAAATGAAGGATGCAAAAGCAATGCCTCTTCGACTTAAAGGAGAAAACTGATTTCCAACTTGATGAAGAATTAATTGACTGCAAATAATGAATTGGCAGAGAGCTGAAAAATGTGGCTTGGGGGCGAAGGGTGGCTCCACAAATTGTCAAGTGGGTTGCCTCCAGCTTTCAGGCCTGTTATTGGGGCTGCCAGAATTCTGGCCTTCGTGTGCAGTGGTGAACAAAGAATAGACACCTTGGGCGGGATTCTTAGAAAATGGGGCTATGTCCCGACGCCGGCGGGAAAACCGGCGGCAACAACTCTGGTATCAACAGCCCCCCAAGGTGAGGAATTCTCACCTTTCTAGGGGGCTAGGTTGCTGCCGGAGGCATTGGCGCCGCGCCTTCCGGTGCCGAAGGGCCGCTGCCAGTTCGTGCATGCGCGGAACGGCCAGCGTGATCTCGCGCATGTGTGGACCGGCCGGCATATTTCCGCACATGTACGGGGCTTCTCTTCTCTACGCCGACCCCGGGCAATATGGCAGAGCCCTACAGGGACCCTGCATGGAGGAAAGAAATGCCCCCACGGAACAAGCCTGCCCGCAGATCGGTGGGCCCTGATCGCGAGCCAGGCCACTATGGGGCTCCTCCAAGGGTCGGATTCCCTCGCTTCCCCCCCGATGACCACCCCCGCATACTCACCTGCCAGGTCCCGCCATGTGTGAGGTGAGTAATCCACGCTGGCAGGGCTGGCCAAAAATGGACGTCCCATAGGGGTCCGGGGAATCGTCGGGGGGGCGGCCCCCGACCCGTGTGGCTGGAATCCCGCCCCCGCCCGATGAATGGTGCCAGAGCACAGGGCAGCCAGCATCGGGGCAGGATTCACGCCTCCCCCCCCCCCCCCCCCCCAGGGATTCTCCGACGCAGGGTCGGAGAATCCCGGCCCTCATGTGCAGTGTGGAAATTATGTTCCATTCCACTGGTTCAAACCTACAGAATTTAGCCATGCCCAAGGCCATCAAAGAACAAGTGTTATATCATCCTCATAAATTGAGATTGACCAGCACAGTAGCACAGTGGTTAGCACAATTGCTTCACAGCTCCAGGGTCCCAGGTTCAATTCCCGGCTTGGGTCACTGTCTGTGCGGAGTATGCAAGTTCTCCCCGTGTCTGCGTGGGTTTCCTCCGGGTGCTCCAGTTTCCTCCCACAGTCCAAAGATATGCGGGTTAGGTGGATTGGCCATGCTAAAATTGCCCTTAGTGTCCAAAAAGGTTAAGTGGGGTTACGGCGATAGGGTGGAGGCATGGGCTTGAGTGGGTGCTCTTTCCAAGGGCCAGTGCAGACTCGATGGGCAGAATGGCCTCCTTCTGCACTGTAAATTCTATGATTCTATGACCAGCTTTGGTCCCTCTATTTGAGGAGGGATGTAGTTGCATTAGAAGCAATTCAGAGGAAGTTCACTAGATTGATTCCAGAGATATGGGGTTTGTCTTTTGAAGAGAGATTGAGCAGTTTCGGCCAAACTCTCTGGGGTTTAGGAGAATGAGAGGAGACCCAATTGAACTATATAAGATGATAACGGGTATTGACAAAGAGGACGTGGAGTGGATGCTTCTTGTGAGGCAATCTAGAAGGAGAGGTCATAGTTTCAGGATAAGGGATAGCAGATCTAAAACAGAGATGAGGAGAAATTGCTTCTCAAAGGGTTGTGATCCTGTAGAATTTGCGACCCGAGAGTGCGGGGGATTCCGGGACATTGAGCTGGATTCTCCGTTCCGTCGTGCCACATTTCAGGTTCACCCCGCCAGCAGGATGCTCCGTTATGCCGGCTGGTGAATGGGGCTTCCCATTGTGGGGCAGCCCCACGCCGTCAGGAAACCCCCCGGGATGCCAGCAAAATGGAGCATCCCGCTGACAGAGAATCCAGCCCATTAAGTAACTTTAAGGAGGAGATAGGCAGGTTTATTAATCAGTAATAGGTTGAAGGGTTATGGAGATCAGGCAGGAAAGTGGACTTAAGGCCGAAAGGAGATCAGTCATGATCGTGTTGAATGGCAGAGCGGGCTCAAGGGGCTGAATCGCCTACTCTTGCCCCTCGATCTTATGTTCTTATAACATGATGTTAGATAAAATTACGTCACAATAATGGGGTTATTGCATGTTATGCCTGACTGATACATGATCACAATTTCAACCAAAGGTGCAAGGTTAAGCAGACTGAATGGGCAATAATATTATCACTGTTTCTTTTAACCAGGTTTAGCTTTAATAATTAAATGCCATTTGTTATTCTACCATCACAATCAACACTGCTGAATAAACTAACCCAAACTGAGAAAGATTTTAAAATCTTCCAGAGACCATTAACTCACATATACAGGGAAAAGGAAATGGCATATCGACACAGTGCTTGAGGGAATAAATTAAGGTGTTGTGCACAGCAATATTGAGTTTGCCTTGTCTGATAGCTAAGGCCTTTAAGCACTTAGAGCGAAAACGCCAAGAAAAACTGCTGTTTTTCATACATATTCTCTATGTCTACAAAAACAAGCAGCTTGACTATAAATCTCATGAGGCACTTCATGCCAGCATGTGAATGATTTGACTCAAAATATTTGTCAATCAAACCGCACAATATCTTGTCAATAATATGAACAGAATTATAGATAATGGAGGCAATTTCAAGGCTATAATTCAACCTGAGTGTTTGAGGGTGATAGTAAACATACTAACAATGGTTTCTATATATCAACTGAACTTAAGTTTAAGGCACAGCCTTAAACTCACTCCCAGATACCTTTTACATAATCAATATTTGTGAAATTACTTTTCACAAGTATTTTTCACTATTCGTCATACATGTAGTAAGCATGTGAGGTGCATGGAGTGAAGAAAAATTCAATATTGTAATGTTTCACATGACAAACACAATCGGATTATTCGTCTTTCGTATATATTATTGCGCAGTTTCATAAATTGGTAACAAAAAACCTGTCAAGTAACTCTTTTTTGTAAAGATATTAATATTGTCCATGGGTTACAGAAATAATATTCAAATTAAACTTTATGCAAGTGAACATACATTTTAATTTCTTATTTTAACCCCATTAATCTGCCATCATTTGCTCTAACTTAGCAAATGGTGTGATTGCTGCCAGGTACCCCTTGTGGAGTGAGAAAGGTTACCCACTGTGCATGCAGGGATGTTGCTGCCTCCCCGCAAAGCTGAGGGCCTTCCTTACTGCTGGTACAATGTCAGCCGTGACATCAAATGGCCCCTCTTCACACCAGTTCAGCCACTCTGTTGTCTCTGGGTGGGAGGATCGTGCTCCACATGCATTGTGATTGGTAAATGCCACAACAGTGGGACGACAATGGAATGGCTCTCCACCACCTGCCTTCCTTCACCATTTTACAGGCTCCTGGGCCTCCCAGTCTGTCCCGAAAACGCTGGTAAAATCCAGTCATTATTTCAAAGCATTAACCTTCATCAGTATAAAAAGCATCTTAAATATTCCTCCCGTGTTAAAATAAATTCTTCCCCATTAGCGGCACATCAAAATAGTGTTTTGGACATTGGCTATGTAAATGAGAGAAGTCAGAAAATAGAAAAACTTCTTTAGTCTGAGTTGTGATTTCTACTACTATAAGATATATTTATATTTGCACGTACAAAATAACAAACATGGCATGCTTATGTGTTGTCTATTATACGTCAATGTCCTACAAGCATTGTATGATTCACACAAATTATATATTATCAAATAGCGATGAATAACTGTCCATGGAGCAGTAATGAAAATATACCAAATAAAATCAGAAATTGAATAAGTGGCTAAAGTTATTTTCGAAGTTCACCAGCTGTCACTTTCTTTTCTCAGCTAGCCCACTAAGCACAAAAACAGCTAAAAAGTCATTAAATATTATGTACTTTGCAATAACCTGACTAGATCTGTCTATAAACTTTGCTAGAGGTGACACAATGGCACAATAATTAGCAGTGCTGCCTCACAGCGCCAGAGACAAAGGTTTAATTCCGGTCTTGGGTGACTGTGTGGAGTTTGCACGTTCTCCTATGTCTGCGCGGGTTTCCTCCGGGTGCTCTGGTTTCCTCCCTCATTCCAAGGGCAGGATTCTCTGTCGGCCAAAGCCAACATTAGGAAAGGCGATTGGGTGGAGAATCAGGCGTGAGGCAAAAACTGTGGCCAGCACCAGGTGCCCGCCAGAATGCCATGCTCCGGTGCCTCGGCAGCAGCGTCGATGCATGGGGTTACACCCTCCATGGGACTGGGGTGCCAAAGCATGGACTGCCATTGCCACAGTCTGCAAGACAGGCATCTTGCTGCATACCCCACTGACCGCCCACCATGGCATGTGGTTGCGCAGAGTGCCACCGGCCATATGGGTGACCCCACCACCCCCACACTCCGTCCCCACCTTCCAACCAGCCACCACCCACTGGTGGGGCAGCATGCGGCCCAGCGAAAGGGAAGGACATAGAGGGTCGCCGGATGGGAGCATACCTTAGCATGAGTAGCGCCAGCCAACGGTACACCTGGCAGCAGGGATGGGTGCCAGGGCCAGATGGCCCCATGGTGCCAGGCCGTGGGGGGGGGGGGGTCATACCAGGATTTGGAGGGGGCATGCGACATGTGGGGGCAGAGTCTGCTGTGCAGACCGGGGCCAACGTGTAGCTCAGCGGACCCCATTGGGCAAGGGGATATGCACCATGCCAACATGTATGTCTTTCACCACCTGCAGACAATGCATTTCAGAATCCAACCAGGAATGGTGGCCTTCTCCCTCGTCGCCAAAGCCCTGGGGATGCACTGAGGCTGTACGAGCTGGAGCTGCTTGGGGAGGACCCTGCAGCACAATACATCAATTTCAATGAGGCCAACAGGATGCCCGGCCAACGGGGTTCGCCATCATCCCCGATATGTCCCAGGTCCAGGGAATAATGGACGATCACCTGCAGATGACAGGCCACTCTACACAACCTGAAAGGGGTACCATCAATGAACGTGCAGCTGGTGCATGACCATCAGATGCACATCATGGTCTGCGCCCAATAACTGAACAGCGTACAATGCCTTTCATCCTGGCACACTCGACAGTTCCTGATCTCTTCGAGGCACAGCGTTTTACCAGACTGGTTCCAGGGATGAGGTTGGGATTGTTCTCGATTGTTCAGATGAATGAGGGGGGATCTCAAAGAGACTTATAAAATTCTAACAGGACTAAACAGGGTAGATACAGGGAAGATGTTCCCAATGGTGGATGGGTCCAGAACCAGGGGTCACAGTCTGAGGATTTAGGGTAAACCATTTTGAACAGAGATAAGGAGACATTTCTTCAACCAAATAGTGGTGAGCCTGTGGAATTCATTACCACAGGAAATAGTTGATGCTAAAATATTGAATATATTCAATAGGTGGCTGCAAATAGCACTTGGGGAGAAAGAGATCAAAGGTTATAGGGATTAGGGATATAGCAGGATTAGGCTATGTTGTGTTGGCTTGTGTAGGCTTGAGAGGTGAACAGACACTTCCAACACAGATGAAGGTTCAACACAATTTTATTAACTACTTCTAACTAACTAAAACACGATGATTGTGGGTCTAAATAATGCTAACTTGAACTAGAGACCTAAGCCTTGTCTAAACCAGTTGATTCTCTCAGCACATGGTGTGAGTCTGTGCTGGGCTGGATGAGTTCTTGTTATACTCAGAGGCAGCACCCAGAATGAGTAGGAACCGTGGTGCCCTCTGCCTTTATAGTGTGTGTATTCTAACTGGTGATTGGCTGCGGTGTTTGTACATGTTGATTGGTCCCTGTGTGTGTCCATCCGTGTGTGTCTGCACCATGATATATTGGTATTTATGATGACAGGCTATTGAGTTGGATGATCAGCCATCATCGTGATGAATGACAGAGCAGGCTTGAAGGGCCAAAAGGCCTCCTCCTGCTCCTATCTTCTATGTTTCTATGTACCCCCGTATGAGAGGTTGGCTACTGGGCGACAGGGGTAATCCGCTGGGTGGTGGCTGATAACGCCTTTCTGGAGGCACAGACCGGCATGGAGATCCGCAATGACTCCCATGAGAGGAGGATAAATGGGAGTCTGATGGGAGAGGATGCAGGGGCGGCAGAGGATGGGCAGGACATGGGGCCTGGGAAGGTACAGGAGGCCATTTAACTTGTGCGCCGCCAGAGCAGCTGCACACAGGATGCTCTAATCGTCTCCAGGTTCACCGACAAGTGAGCCTGGCCAGCGGCACAAACATCCTATCCCACCCCCACACCATCCCCAGCTGACCTTCCCCTTCGATGAACACTCTGACTGCACCAGCCCTCCCTCCCCACCCCCCCCCCCCCCCCCCACCCCCCCCCACACCCTCTCTCCTACGCCATTGCAACCCTCTCTGTGGTACATGCCTCAGTATGTGATGTGGGCCCTGGGTCGGCAGTAAAAGCGGGTCTGGTCCATGGGATGGAGAATGATGACAACCCGCTCTGCGGTGAGCTCTGGTGCTCCGCATCGTATGACAACGTATGACTACAGTACCACTCCAGTAGTACTTCCCACTGTCCACCTGGGTGATCCCTGCAGTTGAGCTGGCCATTCCATCACACAGTCCCATCGAATCCCTGGGGTGGCGGAGGTGACACAAGGCCCCATCACCTCCACATCCCTCTGGGTCTGCACCACATCGGCCAGCGTGTGGGCAATGCCTCTGACACTCTCAGACATGGCCTACTGTGACTGGTCCATGCTCAGGAGCGCTGCAATGTCCAGATGGCTATGGCACAGGGCTGCCTGTGAGCTGTCAACCCTGTCCTCGGTCTCAACCAGCAACTGCACAGAATTCCCCAGGTCTTGAACATGCTGATCCATAGCCAAAATCCTTGCTCTCAAGGCCTCCACCACGATACCACCCGTGCACTGTTGGTCTGGGCGGCACACATGGCCGGCACCACCTCCTGCTCCTGCATGTGGTTGGACTCCTCCACCTGCGACGCAGGTGCTAGATGCTCGCCGACAACCCTTCATGTAGTCCCTGGCTCTGCGACCACTTCTCCATGATCGGTGGGACTGTCCGTTCCATAAGCCTGAAACCCATCTGGATGGCAGCTGGTTCCTTGGGATGGGCCATCCTCTGATTGTCCACTCCTCGTGAGTTCCTACCTCCACCTGCTGTACTGGAGCATGTGTGTGGTGAGCACCAGATAGTGTCCCAGGAGCCTTTTCACAAACTTACCCAACTGAGGTCAGTGTCTCTGGGATGGTGGAAGGTATTGGAGACAGCTGTGATGGGAAATTAGTGTGATCCCCGATCCAAGCTCCAGGTACCCTCGGTCTCGGGTCTCTGGCCTCTGGCTTGCATCCGTGTCAGCGTCCTCATTCCTGCTTGGTACCTGGGGCTCTGGCTGGGACTGTAGCTTGGAGCGGGGGACACCAGCAGGGCCCATCCCATTGTTATGGGCCAAGGTTTAGAGACCCCCAAAGTGTATCATGGAGTTCACCTGACCCACAACTTTGAATAGATTGTGGTTATGGGGAAACATACAGAAACACATCAGGTTTAAATTCTGTACTGAGAGCAGTTATCAATCTGAAATCAGCAAATGATCCAGAGATAGCCTTTAGATGGCAGAGAGATCAAAATTACACCTTTGGCTGGCTGCAGTTCCAATACTAAAACAAAACTAAAAAACACAGACACACCCAAGCTTTCCCTCAAAGCAAAACTAAAAAGCAGAGCCAGACCTCAGCTCCACCCACACTCTGACATAACTGCAGCCACTTGAGTAGACAAACATTTCTTAAAGTGACATTCCCATGACACCTTCCCCCCAAGAAAAAAAAACCCATCAACTTCAAGATGGTTTCATTTTTCACCTTTTCACTATCCTTGAAGAAATGCAGACATTAAAAAAAATTTTGTTCAAAAAAACAACACACACAAACAGTCCATTTTAGTTCTTCTTCCTCCACCGAACAGGTTTCTCTTCATCACACTCGAGAAAAAGCATCGGCTATCACGTTTTCTCATCCTGCCACATGTATTATTTTTAAATGAAATAGCTGTAACAATAAACTCAATCGAAACAGTCTGGCATTGTTATTCCAGAATCGCTCCAAAAACGATCAGTATAGATAATTGCTGGTCACATAAATTTGTAAATGTTGCAAAGCCAGCACCAAGCTCAAAGTCTCTGTCTCAATCATGGAATACTTCTTCTGGTGAGAATTCAATTTCTTTGAAAAATAACCAATAGGCCGCTCAAGCCCTTTGTTGGTGTCTTGTAGAAGAACCGCATCTACGCCCACATCACTCGCATCAACAGCCACTTTGTATGGTTATGTGTAATTTGGGATGGCTAACACAGGGGCAGTGGTTAACGCAGCCTTCAGGCCATCAAATGCCTGTTGACACTCCGCTGTCCACTGGAATTTGTTATGCTTCTTGAGCAAGTCCGTCAGTGGAGCGACCACACTGCTAAAATTCAGTACAAATTCCCAGTAAAATCCACTCATACCAAGAAATTGTATTACTTCCCGTCGTGTTGAGGGTATCGGAAACTCCCCAATAACTTTTGTTTTCACATTCCGTGGGACCATTTATCACCAAACCCACCTGCTGAAGTCGATCGAATAACTCCATCAGATGCTGCAAATGTTCCGTCCATGTCTGGCTATAAAATTACCAGGGCATTGATGTATAGGGCACAATTGGGTAATCCTGAAATGACTTAACTGTTGATATGTGGCTGGGGCGTTTTTCATGCCAAATGGCATAACTTTGAATTGCTATATACCATCTGGAGTCACAAAAGTTGAAATCTCCTTCGCCCTTTCGGATAAAGGTACCTGCCAGTAACCTTTAAGGAAATCCAGTTTGGAAATAAAAGCTGATTGTCCCACTTTCTCAATGCAATGCTCCAAACGTGGGATAGGATAAGAGTCCGTTCTTGTAACTGCAATAACCTTTCTATAGTCCACACACAACCGTTGGGTACCATCTGGTTTTGGTGCGATTACTATGGGTGAGGTCCATTGGCTGCAACACACTTCAATTATGCCATTTTTAAGCATATTCTCAATTTTTTTGTTAAACTATGCCAATTTTAAAGGGTTGAGTCAATATGGATGTTGTTTGATTGGAACAGCATTTCCCACATCTACATCATGTATAGCCATTTTAGTGCTTCCCAGATAGCCAGGAGGGAACTGAAGAAAGAGATTAGGAGAGCTAAGAGAGGGCATGAAAAATCTTTGGCGGGTAGAATCAAGGAAAACATTAAGGCCTTTTACATATGTGAGAAATATGAGAATGACTAGAGCGAGGGTGGGTCTGTTCAAGGACAGTAGTGGGAGATTGTGCATTGAGTCTGAAGAGATAGGAGAGGTCTTGAATAAGTACTTTTCTTCAGTATTTACGAATGAGAGGGGCCATATTGTTGGAGAGGACAGTGTGAAACAGACTGGTAAGCTCAAGGAGATACTTGTTGGGAAGGAAGATGTGTTGGGCATTTTGAAAAATTTGAGGATAGGCAAGTCCCCCGGGCCTGACGGGATATATCCAAGGATTCTATGGGAAGCAAGAGATGAAATTGCAGAGCCGTTGGCAATGATCTTTTTGTCCTCACTGTCAACAGGGGTGGTACCAGGGGACTGGCGAGTGGCGAATGTCGTGCCCCTGTTCAAAAAAGGGAATAGGGATAACCCTGGTAATTACAGTCCAGTTAGTCTTACTTCAGTGGTAGGAAAAGTAATGAAAAGGGTACTGAGGGATAGGATTTCTGAGCATCTGGATAGACACTGCTTGATTAGAGATAGTCAGCATGGATTTGTGAGGGGTAGGTCTTGCCTCACAAGTCTTATTGAATTCTTTGAGGAGGTGACCAAGCATGTGGATGAAGGTAAAGCAGTCGATGTGGTGTACATGGATTTTAGTAAGGCATTTGATAAGGTTCCCCATGGTAGGCTTATGCAGAAAGTAAGGAGGCATGGGATAGTGGGAAATTTGGCCAGTTGGATAATGAACTGGCTAACCGATAGAAGTCAGAGAGTGGTGGTAGATGGCAAATATTCAGCCTGGAGGCCAGTTACCAGTGGCGTACTGCAGGGATCAGTTCTGGGTCCTCTGCTGTTTGTGATTTTCATTAACGACTTGGATGAGGGAGTTGAAGGGTTGGTCAGTAAATTTGCAGATGATACGAAGATTGGTGGAGTTGTGGATAGTGAGGAGGGCTGTTGTAGGCTGCAAAGAGACATAGATAGGATGCAGAGCTGGCCTGAGAAGTGGTAGATGGTGTTTAACCCTGAAAAGTGTGAGGTTGTCCATTTTGGAAGGACAATTATGAATGCGGAATACAGGATTAACAGTAGGGCTTTTGGCAATGTGGAGGAGCAGAGAGATCTTGGGGTCTATGTTAATAGGTCTTTGAAATTTGCCACTCAAGTGGATAGAGCTGTGAAGAAGGCCTATGGTGTGATAGTGTTCATTCGCAGAGGGGTTGAATTTAAGAGTCGTGAGGTGATGATGCAGCTGTACAAAACCTTGGTAAGGCTACATTTGGAGTACTGTGTGCAGTTCTGGTCACCTCATTTTAGGAAGGATGTGGAAGCTTTCGAACAGGTGCAAAGGAGATTTACCAGGATGTTGGCTGGATGGAGAGTAGGTCTTACGAGGAAAGGTTGAGGGTGCACGGCCTTTTCTCATTAGAACAGAGAAGGATGAGGGGTGACTTGATAGAGGTTTATAAGATAATCAGGGGAATAGATAGAGTAGACAGTCAGAGACTTTTTCCTCGGGTGGAACAAACCATTACAAGGGGACATAAATTTAAGGTGAATTGTGGAAGATATAGGGGGGATGTCAGAGGTAGGTTCTTTACCCAGAGAGTAGTGGGGGCATGGAATGCACTGCCTGTGGAAGAAGTTGAGTCAGAAACATTAGGGACCTTCAAGCGGCTATTGGATAGGTACATGGATTACGATAGAATGATGGGGTGTAAATTAATTTCTTAATCTAGGACAAAGGTTCGGCATAACATCGTAGGCTGAAGGGCATGTTGTGTGCTGTATCTTTCTATGTTCTATGTTCTATCGTATCTCCACAAACTTGCCCATGTGATATCAATAACTCTTTCAGGTCAGTCCGTTTTTCCTGTGGAAGGTAACTCAACAATTTACCCCAATTTTTCAGAACATCCTCATTTTCCGATTTAACTTGAGGTGTGTCAAATTCAAAGTCATCTGGATTTGGTTTGTCACTTTGAGTTAGAATCATTAAAACCTCCCCCTTTTGCTCTCCTTCCCTTTCAAAGTACCTTTTAAGCATATTCACATGCCACACGCGGTGACTTTTCCATCTATCCGGCGTTCTTACCACATAATTCACCTCACTTATTATCCTTTCAATCTGATAAGGTCCACAAAAACTTGCTTTTAAAGGTTCACCTACCACTGGTAACAATACTAAAACTTTATCCCACTGGCAAAACTACGAACTTTGGATTTCTTGTCCACTACCCGTTTCATCACGTTTTAATTTAAGTGGTCCTCTTACCTCATGACCAAAAATTAGTTCGAAAGGACTGAATTTGGTTGACTCCTTAGGTGCATCCCTAATTGCAAACAGTACGAATGGAATTGCTTTATTCCAATCCTCTGGATAATCTTGACAATAAGCCCTCAACATTGTCTTTAATGTCTGATGGCACCTTTCTAACGCTCCCTGCGATTCTGGATGGTACGCAGTTGATTTAAATTGTTTTATTCCCAAGCTATCCATAACTTCTTTGAATAACCTTGAGGTAAAATTCGATCCTTGGTCCGATTGTATTTCTGTGGGTAGTCCATATCTAGTAAAGAATTTAAGTAACTCCTCCACAATCTTTTTAGCCACTTTTTGTTTTAGGAAGCGGTCCTACACAATCAATTAGGACCCTTGTAAAAGGTCCCTCAAATGCCGGAATGGATATTAACGGCGCTGGTTTTATCACTGCTTGAGGTTTCCCTGTCACTTGAAATGTGTGACATGATCGATAAAATTTAACTACATCTTTATGTAGTCCAGGCCAATAAAAATGTTTCTGGATTTTAGCTCGAGTTTTCCTTACTCCCAAATGACCTCCCACGAGTACCTCATGTGCAACTCGCAACACCTCCTTTCTATACCCTACCGGCAATACCACTTGATGAACTTCTGCCCACTTTTCATCTGCCTGCATATGTAAAGGTCTCCATTTCCTCATCAAGACATCATTTTTACGGTAATAACACTCTGGTATACATTCAGATTCCTCTTCTGTGTATGCTTTCTGATACATCCGGTTTATTTCTACATCTTTCTGTTGTAACGCTGCCAATTTTCCTGAATAAAAATATCCGCCTCATCCTCCACCTGTTCTTTTCCAACCCATCTGATCAAAAATTGTTTCTGATAATGGCACTTCACCTTTATCTTCACTCTCTGATTTCTCCTCTTGTCTTAACCTGTGACTTTGTGACCTTGTTACCACACAATCCGGAAAAATCCCAGGATATTCGTCCTACAACACTTCAGTTTTCTGATTTTCCACTGGCTTATCAACCACAGTAGGCATCACTCCCACCTGCGATCCAGCGATATTGTTACCCAAGATAAAGATTGGGGCTGGTTTAGCTCACTGGACTAAATCACTGGCTTTGAAAGCAGACCAAGCAGGCCAGCAGCACGGTTCAATTCCCGTACCAGCCTCCCCGGACAGGCGCCGGAATGTGGCGACTAGGGGCTTTTCACAGTAACTTCATTGAAGCCTACTCGTGACAATAAGCGATTTTCATTTCACTTCATTTTTCAAACTGTATTTCTGGACAAGATAGTTTCTCTATTACTCCTACTACCACTTCACCACTCTTCACTGGACTTTCCAACCTTACCTTTTATAATGGAAAACAACTCTTCCCACCCTGAATTCCACATATTACCATTTTTTTGGCAACATTCTTCCCAAACTACATAACTCCTCATCTCTTACCATTAAAGATTGACTAGCTCCTGTATCACTTGAAATTGTGACTTCTTTACCTGCTCCTTCTGGTACACATGAGTAAACTTTACCCACACAAGTCAATTCTTTAAAGTCATCTGACACCTCCATTTCAATCATCTCTTGATCAGGCTGTACAATCTTTTGCACCTCTTTCGTTTCACTTGGGCTTTCCTTTACCACTTTAACAAACCCCACTGTCTTATCCTGTTTTACCATATCAGCCTTTATGAACTAAATCAAAATTATCTGCAATTTCTGCTGCTAATCTCGCAGTTTTAACCCTCTGCTCTTCCACATGAGTTCCAACTACATCAGGAATTGAATTTTTAAACTTCTCCAAAAGTATAATTTCTCTGATAGCTTCATACGTTTTGGTCTATTTTCAAAGCTTGTATGGGCTGGTTTTGCTCACTGGGCTAAATCACTGGCTTTTAAAGCAGACCAAGGCAGGCCAGCAGCATGGTTCAATTCCCGTACCAGCCTCCCCGAACAGGCGCCAGAATATGGCGACTAGGGGCTTTTCACAGTAACTTCATTGAAGCCTATTCGTGACAATAAGTGATTTTCATTTCATTTTTCATTTCATTTCAAAGCCCTTATCCACCTATCAAAATTACTCTGTTTGATCCTTTCAAACTCCATGTATGTTTGACCAAATTATTTCCTTAAATTTCTAAACTTTTGTCTATAGGCTTCAGGCACTAGTTGACATGCACCTAAGATGGATTTTCTCAACTCCTCATACGACCCAGATATATCCTCCGGTAGTGATGCAAACACTTCACTAGCCCTACCTACCAACTTTGAACAAAGAACAAAGAAAAGTACAGCACAGGAACAGGCCCTTCTTACCTCCAAGCCTGTGCGAACCATGCTGCCCGTCTAAACTAAAATCTTCTACACTTCCTGGGTCCGTATCCCTCTATTCCCATCCTATTCATGTATTTGTCAAGATGCCCCTTAAATGTCACTATCGTCCCTGCTTCCACCACCTCCTCCGGCAGCGAGTTCCAGGCCCCCATTCCCCTCTGTGTAAAAAAACTTGATTCGTACATCTCCTCTAAACATTGCCCCTTGCACCTTAAACCTATGCCCACTAGTAATTGACCCCTCTACCCTGGGAACAAACCTCTGACTATCCACTCTGTCTATGCCCTTCATAATTTTGTAGACCTCTATCAGGTCACCCCTCAACCTCCATCGTTCCAGTGAGAACAAACCGAGTTTATTCAACCGCTCCTCATAGCTAATGCCCTCCATACTAGGCAACATCCTAGTAAATCTCTTCTGCACCCTCTCTAAAGCCTCCACATCCTGCTTGAATCAGTAATAACCACATGTCCTGTGGCCATTTCATTTGTTTAGCTACCATCTCAAATAAAATGAAAAAGGCTTCCACCTACTTCTCGTCAAACCTTGGCAATGCTTGGACATATTTAAATAGATCCTCACCAAGCCTTCGACTATGACGCTCTTTCTCACTGTCCTCATCACTATCATCCAACTGTATGTTTCCCTTTATTTTATTCTTCACAGAAACACATCAGATTTAAATTCTCTACTGAGAGTAGTTATCACTCTGAATTCACCAAATGATCTAGAGATAGTCTTTAGATGGCAGAGAGATCAAATTTACATCTTCTTTCGCTGGCTGCAGCTCCAACAGTAAAAAGAAACTAAAAAAAACAGACACACCCAAGCTTTTCCTCAAAGCGAAACTAAAAAGCAGAGCCAGAGCTCAACTCCACCCACACTCTGACATCACTGCAGCCACTTGAGCAGACAAACATTTCTTAAAGTGACATTCCCATGACACCATCATCAGCAAGACACAAGACAAGACGAATGATTTGCCCTTGAGTCGGCGGGGAGGGGGGGTGGTGGAGAGGGAGTGTGGGGATGCTGTGAGGGTCATGTGGGGGTGAGGATGGTGTTGGGGGGGTTTGACACGCATATCACAGGCAACCCCAACTCAGTGGGGTCTCACTTCCTCGCCTGACACCAATCTCCCACTGTTGCCTGCCCTTTTGCTCGGCCCCACCGACCACGTCCAGCGCTCTCTGCTCTGCTACAGTGAGCAGCCTTAGGTCCGGCAGTCCCCCTCAAGTCATTTCCCAGTTACAGCAGTTATGGGCGGCCTTCTCCTGGGAATGGGTGGAGGGAAGAAAAAAACACCGTGTTAGGCAGTCCAACATATGCAGCCCAGGGTGTGGGTAGCTGGTTGGTTCAGTGTCCAGGGCCATTGTGGCCAGTATGGATGTCGGCAGATGGTGCAAGGTGGGGGTTTGGCCGCCCTCCGGGTGGGGGGGGGTTGCGGTTATGGGTGTGTGGGACGTGGGTTGGTGCCAGGGGCACAGTGCTGCCTCCTCACCCTGGCCGCCCTGAGGAGGTTGTGCAGTTTCTGACAGTTTTGCTGTCGTAGAACTCAGTGAATCCTGTCTGGAGTCAACACTTGGGGCTGGATTCTCATATTTTGAGGCTGTGTCCGGAACATGTGTCTAGTCTTACGACGGAAAAATCGGCGCTGCCCACGCACGATGCTCCACCCAGTGGGGGCTAGCAGCCGTGCCATGTAAAACCCCGGCATTCCCTGCAGATACAGCCGCAAAATTTCCGGGTCCGTGGCCGCGCATGCGCACAGCGGCGACCTGCAAAGGTCGCGCCGCACAACATGGCACCGGCATGTGCGCGTACCCGACCTGCCAGTTAGTGTCCCCCGTCACTCCCTTCACCATGCCCGGACCACCCCCCAGTGCCCCCAGCCGACCCCCCACCCCCACCCCATCCCCCGCCGAGCAGCAAAACAGCTCCCCCCGCGACGTGGTGGCGCTGGACACAGTCCACAGCGCCATGCGAGGTTGACGAAACTCATATCGCATGCGCCCAATGCCTTCAGGAAGCCGGCCCATCAGGGGCGGAGCATTGGGGGAAAGCCTTCAGGTGACGTCCTGAGGCCGTCCCAACGGCATGCGGCGTACTCACCAATGGCGTTGTTTTGGAGGGGGCAGAGCATCTGAAAACATGCGCCGCCCCCGATTTCGGTGTATAAAGGGATTCTCCGTCCAATCACTGAAAGCGATTTCGCCATCGGCACTCGGAGAACCCAGCCCTTAGCCTAAAGAATGGAGAATTCCACTGACAATGTTCTGACATCAATTGCTTTCTGTGGTAGAGAATTCCACAGGCTCACCTGTCTCTGGGTATAGAAATTTCCCCTCGTTTTAGTCCCAAATGGACTATCCTCAGACTGTGACCTCTAGTTCTAGACACTCCCACCATCAGAAACATCCTTCCTGCATCTACCCTGTCTTGTCCTGTTTCTATGATATCCTGCTTCATTTAACATAAGAACATAAGAACTAGGAGCAGGAGTAGGCCATCTGGCCCCTCGAGCCTGCTCCGCCATTCAATGAGATCGTGGCTGATCTTTTGTGGACTCAGCTCCACTTTCCGGCCCGAACACAGAACACGTGGCTACAGGGATGGTGCAGGAGGGAGGGTTTTGGTTTCCTGGATAATTGGGGCTCATTCTGGGGTAGGTGGGACCTCTACAAACAGGATGGTCTTCACCTGAACCAGAGGGGTACCAATATCCTGGGGGGGGGGGGGGGGGGGGGGGGGGGTGATTTGCTAGTACTCTTCGGTGGGGTTTAAACTAATTCAGCAGGGGGATGGGAACCTAAATTGTATCCCAGTGTTGAGAGTAGTGAGGTCAGGGATAGGGTTAAAAGTTCGAAAGAGGGCACCGGCAAGCAAGACGCTGGTTTGAAGTGTGTCTACTTCAACGCCAGGAGCATCCGGAATAAGGTGGGTGAGCTTGCAGCATGGGTTGGTACCTGGGATCTCGATGTTGTGGCGATTTCGGAGACATGGGTAGAGCAGGGACAGGAATGGTTGTTGCAGGTTCCAGGATTTAGATGTTTCTGTAAGAACAGAGAAGATGGTAAAAGAGGGGGGGGGTGTGGCATTGTTAATCAAGGAAAGTATTACGGCGGTAGAAAGGACGTTAGAGGACTCGTCTACTGAGGTAGTATGGGCCGAGGTTAGGAACAGGAGAGGAGAGGTCACCCTGTTGGGAGTTGTCTATAGACCTCCGAATAGTTCCAGAGATGTAGAGGAAAGGATTGCAAAGATGATTCTCAACAGGAGCGAGAGTAACAGGGTAGTTGTTATGGGGGACTTTAACTTTCCAAATATTGACTGGAAATACTATAGTTTGAGTACTATAGATGGGTCAGTTTTTGTGCAGTGTGTGCAGGAGGGTTTTCTGACACAGTATGTAGACAGGCCAACAAGGGGCGAGGCCACAGGCCAAAAAGGGACGAGGTGCACTCTATACACCACCTTCAGCTGTATCAGCCCCAACCTCGCACATGAGGTGGAGGCGTTCACCCTCCAGAGCACCTCGCACCAGAACCCCTCCTCCATATCCTCTCCCAACTCTTCCTTCCACTTTGCCTTGATCCCTTCTAGTGGCGCCATCTCCTCCAAAATAGCCCCGTAAACCGCCGATTCTTCCCCGTTCTCCAGCCCCCTTGTCGTCAGAACCTCCTCCAGCTCTACCGCGAAGCTCTGTATCTACTTTCTGGCAAAGTCTCGAACCTGTATGTATCTAAATATTCCCCCTGCTCCTGCCCATACTTCGCTCCCAGCTCCTTCAATCCCGCAAAATGACCCCCAAGAAATAAATATTTTTGTGTTCTAATTCCTTTCTCCTCCCATCTCCGGAGATTTCCATCCCACTTCCCTAGCTCAAATCTGTGGTTCCCCCGAATCGGCATTTCCCTTGACCCTGCCCCCA
Source organism: Scyliorhinus canicula (assembly GCF_902713615.1). Taxonomy (NCBI): domain Eukaryota; kingdom Metazoa; phylum Chordata; class Chondrichthyes; order Carcharhiniformes; family Scyliorhinidae; genus Scyliorhinus; species Scyliorhinus canicula. The sequence goes on from NC_052148.1 coordinate 188,980,065, forward strand.
ACCCGAAGTGCTATTGAAACTGCCTCCAAATTCTCAACAAAGCTATCATTACCGGACTCCCTGATTATCTCCCTGACCATCGGGAGCGGCGCTGTCGCTAGCGCCTTCAATCCCGACCCCCTACACAAACTCTCCTCCATTCTGACCCATTGGGAGTCAGCCCCTCTGACCCAGCTCCGTACCTTCTCCACATTCGCCGCCCAGTAATAATACATCAGGTTCAGAAGACCCAAACCTCCTGCCTGCCTTCCTCTCTGTAGTAGCATCTTTCTAACTCTGGCCACCTTCCCTCCCCATATGAATGAGGTAATCATCCCTTCAATCTCTCTAGAAAATGCCTTTGGCAGGAAAATCGGCAGGCATTGAAAAATAAACAGGAATTGCGGCAGCACGTTCATTTTAACCGCCTGTACCTGACCCACCAGTGACAGAGGGAGACCATCCCACCTTGCCAGATCGGCTTTCACTCTCCCCACCAAACTAGAAATGTTGTACCTATGGAGCCTCCCCCCAATCATGGGCAACCTGCACCCCCAGGGACCTAAAGTGAGTCCCTGCCCTACGGAATGGCAGCTCCCCCATCCCTGCCCCCACCCCTGGCCGAGACACCACAAAATACTCACTCTTGTCGAGATTTAATTTGTACCCCGAGAAAGACCCAAACACCTGAAGCAGCTCCAGTATTTCCCCTATTGACACACTAGGTTCCGACGTATAATAACACGTCATCGGCACATAAGGACACCCAATGCTCTATCGACCCCGCACTATCCCTTTCCATACCTCCGACCTTCTTAATGCGATGGCCAATAGCTCAATCGAGAGTGCAAAAGCAGGGGGGACATAGGACATCCCTGCCTCGTCCCACGGTGGAGAGGAAAGTATTCTGAGCTGATGTTATTTGTGCAGACGCTTGCCCTCGGCTCCTTATATAATAGCTTTACCACAAATCTGGATCCAATTCCAAACCGCTCCATAACTGCCATCAAGTACCCCCATTCTACCCGGTCAAACGCTTTCTCAGCGTTCAATGCCACAACCACCTCTGGTTCCTTCCCCTCTGCCGGTACCATAACCACGTTCAATACCCTCCTAATGTTCGAAAAGAGTTGCCTCCCTCTCACAAACCCCGTCTGATCTTCACCTATCACCTTCGGGAGGCACTCCTCCAGCCTACCCACCAGTACCTTCGCCAATATCTTTGCCCCAACGTTTAAAAGTGATATGGGCCTATACGACCCTCACTCCGGCGGATCCTTATCTTTCTTAAGTAACAGGGAAATCGATGCCTGCCCCAAGGTTTGTGGTAACACCCCCTTCCCTATAGTCTCCTCAAACATCACGACCATCAGCGGCACAAGCTTATTTTTGAATTTTTTACAATATTTTTATAATATTCCACCGGAAACCCGTCCGACCCTGCCACCTTCCCCGACTGCATCCTCCCAATCGCATCGTTTATCTTCTAGAAAACATTTAATGAAGGAGCCTCAACTGCTTCACTGGGCAATGAATTCCATAGATTCACAACCCTTTGAGTGAAGAAGTTCCTCCTCAGCTCAGTCCTAAATCTACTTCCCCTTATTTTGAGGCTAGTTCTTCTTTCACCCGCCAGTGGAAACAACCTGCATCGATCCTACCTATTCCCTTCATAATTTTATATGTTTCTATAAGATCTAATGTTTCTAAATTCCAACGAGTACAGAAGGATTTTCCCGATTCAATGTCTCCTTCCATGTCAGCCTCGCCATCCCCGGAATCAGTCTGGTAAACCTTCGCTGCACTCCCTCCACATCAAGAACATCTGTCGTAAGATAAGGAGACCAAAACAGCACAACATATTCCAAGTGTGGCCTTACCAAGGCCCTGTATAATTGCAGCAAGACATCCCTGCTCCTGTACTCGAATCCTCTCTCTATGACGGTACTCCCTGGGATGGCACGGTAGCACAGTGGTTAGCACTGTTGCTTCACAGCGCCAGTGTCCCAGGTTTGATTCCGGCTTGGGTCACTGTCTGTGCGGAGTCTGCATGTTCTCCCCGTGTCTGTGTGGGTTTCCTTTCGGTGCTCCGGTTTCCTCCCACAAGTTCCGAAAGACATGCTGTTAGGTAATTTGAACATTCTGAATTCTCCCTCTGTGTACCTGAACAGGCGCTGGAGTGTGGCGACTAGGGGCTTTTCACAGTAACTTCATTGCAGTGTTATAATGTAAGCCAACATGTGACAATAATAAAGATTATTATTATATGGGGGGCCAACATGCTATTTGGCTTCTTCACTACCTGTTGCACCTGCATGCTTTAAATTAAGCGACTGGTGTACAAGGAGACCCAGATCTCATTGCACATTCTCCTGTCTCAATCTATAGTCATTCAGATAATAATCTGCCTTCCTGATTTTGCTACCAAAATGGATAACCTCATATTTATCCACATTATACTGCATCTGCCATGCATCTGCTCACTCACTCAGCTTGTCCAAATCACACAGAAGCATCTCTGAATCCATATTTACAACTGATATATCCTGCCATTTCTGTTCTTACTAGCTCATGGCACTGGTACGTGAGATCACCATCTTTGAAGTTCTACTTTTCAACTTACTTCCTAACTCACTTTATTCTGCATTTAAGACTTTTTTTTAACCTATGTCTTTTGTACCAACGGGCACCAAAACCACTAGCAGCTCACCCTCCCCTCCAGAATGTCCTAGAACTACTCTGAGATATCCTTGACCCCAGCATCAGGGAGGTAACATACCATCCTGGAGTCACAGAAACGCCTACCAATTCCTTTACCATTGAATCCCTGGTGACTATTGCAATCCCACACTTTTGCTTTGCCTTGAATGAACCTGTGCTTACCGCAACTATCCAGGAAAGTGAACAGTATTCCATCACAGTGCTAACTTGTAGGTGCAGGAAGGCTTTATGCAAGAGGTTAGCAGCTTGCTGCAGAATATCCAGGCTCTGGTCCGTTCTTCTCATCATAGAGTTTATGTGGCTGGTCCAATTCAGTTCCTGGCCAAAGATAATGCCCAGGAAATTGTTGGTGTATAATTCAGCAATGATAATTCCACTGAATGCCAAGGGTAGATTGCTATGCTCTCTCTTGTAAGAGATGGTAATTGTTTGGCACTGTTGCATGAATGTTACTTTCCATTCATCAGCACAAACGTGGATGTTGCCCAGATCCGATTGCATGTGGACACAAACTCCTTCATTATCTGAGGAATTGTGAATGGAGTTGAACATTGTGCAATACCTCAAAAATCATTGCAGTAAGGGTGATTGAAGAGTTCAAAAAATTGAATTGAAGAATGTTTGTGAAGTAAAAATACTAAGGTTCATTGAACCAAGGGGCGAGCAATTGGAATTGAGATATAGATTAGCCACGATGAGAGGCTGGATGGCCTACTGCTGTTCCTCATATTGCTGTAACATGTTGCTAAGCGCTTCTGCCTGGAACACAACAGGATTTATTAAACTAGAAGCAATATGAAGTGAAGCACAAAAAGATGTTCCGATGTAACAATGGGCTGGCTTGGGATCACCTAAATAAACTAAAAGGAGGTATGACAGGACATCAGAAACAAAGGGAACTTGCAGCACAGCTTGCTAACAATAATAGAATAACATGGAAACTTCTGTACATTTTCCAATTTAACTTCACCATCACCTGTGCTGCCTGTGAAGTTTGAAGTTGCCTCGTGTCGCCTGACAATTAGGAGTCCAGCACTTGTCAATGGGATCATGGACAATGGCAGATTTAAAAAAAAGAAAATTGCATGAAAAAAGGAGAAACATGCTCCCCAAAATACATTAATGATTAAAACAAAATTCTGTGGCAAAGAGATAATGAAATCAAAATGATTTATGGGCATCTGCCCCATTAAAATGGATATTTGCCTCTGTGGCACTGAAGCTGAATTTAAAAAATGTATTTCATTGGCATGGTGATCATTTGTTGCACATCACTAATTGCCCTTGAGAAGGTAGTGGTACAGTCTGTCAGGTGCAGGTACACCTACAGTGCTGTTAGAAAGGGGATTCCAAGATTTGATCCAGTGATGGTGAAGGAATGGCAATATAGGTGCTTCCAGGAGTGGTATTCCCATACATCTGCTGCCTTACCTCATGGGTTAGGACCACTGCTTTTCTTGATACATATTAATGACCTAGAGTTGGGAACAATTTCAACATTTGCAGCTCACACAAAACGTGAAAACATTGTGAACTGTGAGGAAGATAATGTTAGACTTCAAGACAGCTTGGGCAGGCTAATGGAATGGATGGATGAGAGGCAGATGAAACTTAATATGCAGAAGTATGAAGTGATTCATTTTGGGCAGGAGAATGAGGAGTGACAACTGAAAATAACTCGGCAGAATTGCCGAGCAAAACCTTATAGCTAAGTTCCGCACGCATGAGTGCGGCCTCGACCGGGATCTTGGATTCATGTCGCATTACATCCACCCCCCACCATCTGGCCTGGACTTGCAAAATCCTACCAACTGTTCTGGTTTGAGACAATTCACACCTCTTTAACCTGTGATTATCCCTCTCCCTGGATCTGTAATGATTTGATTACCTGCAAATGCTCGCATTCCTAGCATTGTCCAGCATCTCTGACTTTGTCTATATAAATGTTTCTGGAACATACCTCGCCATTCACCTGAGGAAGGGGCTGTGCTCCGAAAGCTCGTGTCACATTGGCGCAGTGGTTAGCACTGCTACCTCATGGTGCTGAGGACCCGATTTCAATCCCAGCCCTGGGTCACTGTCCATGTGGAGGTTGCACATTCTCCCCGTGTCTCCGTGGGTTTCACCCCCACAACCCAAAGATGTGCAGGGTAGGTGGATTGGCCATGCTAAATTGCCCCTTAATTGGAAAAAAAAAGAATTGGGTACTCTAAATTTATTTTTAAAAAGATGGGGGGGAACCATTGAGCTGCTATTGTCAAGAGGAGATACAGACACAAAGAAAGATTGGCCACCTTCTGCGCAGAATTGCACAATGGTTCTTTCAATTTGATATATCCTTAACTTCCTTAATAAGCCATAAATGATGCATCCTTCTCCCAGAGGTCTTCTTTCTCAAGAGGATAAATCTTTGCTGAGAGTTATTAAATATCTCCTCTTGGGGAAGATGTACTCTGTGCACAAAAGATAACAAAATTGTACACCATTTATAAATATGCATTTATACTACAGGGAGAAAATAGTTGAAAAGTATCTATTATGATAGTTTTCTTATGGACTAAGATTCCGATAGTCTTGCTGTATAGGGTTTGAAGATACCCTGATTTGTGAGAGGCGATATATAAATGAAAGTCTTTCTTTTTAAGGAGGACTAAAGTTGAGAACTGGAAGGACATTGTGCTATCAGGCAGGTGGGGAATTATAGATACACTATCAACTCTTGACATATCTGAAAAGGTAGGAGGATTTATCCTCGTTAATTAGACTTTATTCCAGGATAAATAAAACACAATATCAGTCTGAAGCTTAAACCTAATCTTTGAAATCTGCAAACATTAAATGTAGGAAGCTAAATCGGATAGCATTTAACCTTGAGTCAGGGTATAGCTGAAAAAGTGCAAGAGGTAATGTCAAAGAATGATTGACATACTGCAACATAGACCATTCATTAGAAATGGTCTTAGTTTTGTATTCTGATGCTGTCTAGATGCTAAAGGTTTCCTCAGTTAATAAAGCTGAAAGGAAAATAATTCTAAGAGGAATATGTTTTGTTCAGTCTATACCAGATGGAGTTGGCACATTCTCCCCATGTCTGCCTGGGTTTCCTCCGGGTGCTCCGGCTTCCTCCCACAGACCAAAGATGTGCAGGTTATGTGGGCCATGTTGCATTGCCACTAGTGTCCAAACATCAGGCGGGGTTACAGGGTTAGGGCAAGGAATTGGGCCTAGGTAGAGTACTCTTTCAGAGGGTTGATGCAGACTCGATGGGCTCAATGGCTTCCTTCTGCACTGCAGAGATTCTATGATTCTATAACCACAATTTAAAAGAAGAAAAAATAGACTCAAGTGAGCTGATTTATAGTTTCTGTGACTGTCTACAACAGGCTTCCTATAATATGTTCAAATAAACACCGTACTTTTAAATATGATTCTTGTAGAATCCAACCAGCAAGAAACACTCATAGGACGTACGGTGGGCTATAACAAAGAGATTTATTGAGATACAGTACTAAACTTCCACAACCCGAAGCATCACCCTCCGTGACCTGCACACAGGCTGGGGTTTTTATACTGTGGAATATTCCTGTTAAACGGGAAGCTTAGCCCCCAATTCCCAGGGGGAGTTCACACTCGTTATGAGTTAATGGGAGTCGGATGGTGCACACTCCCTTACTTCCCAGGGGGTCATAACAATTCAAGAGTAAAGGTGAGGGCATGCATATGCTTAGGTGTAATTATATTTTGTTCTTCATCACAACCTCACCTAAAACACTGAACAAAATAGGCACTTAAAAAATAATTCTAATTGCCGGAACCTGTCTTTTGCTTATTCTTAGAACATAGCACATTTCACAACAGTGGACATATTGAGTAATGTGTCTGATACACAACCCAGCTGTCAGCCTGTGTTACAGACACATTACCCACTGAGCCCAGTTATGAGATACGTATTCCTGATGTGCAATGCTGCAGACAACAGTAAGACATAATATGCAAAGGGAAATGTAGAATTACCTGAAGGGATTATTTCACAGGTGTGTTCCCCGCTCATGATTTTCCTACCATTAAAATCAAGAGATGAAAAACCAGTAATGTACACCAGGATTTTCTGACATGTATTATCCATAACCATCCTCCCTACCAGCAGTACAGAATTGTGGATTCATCCCTTAAGCTATCAAATAATAACAACTTGTACTGATACAACATCTTTCACACAATGAAACATCCAAAGGCACTTCACAGCAACGTTATGCAGTAAAGCTTGACATCAAGCCAGGGAAGGAGTAATAGGAGCCGAGCACCAAATGTTCATTTAACAGTTAAGTTTTAAGCAGTGTTCTTAAGGAGGAGAGAGATCAGGAGAGGTGGAGAGGCTTAAATAGGAAATTGCAGAGCTTCTGGCCATGACAGCTGAAGGTACAACTGTCAATAGTGGAAAAATTAAAATCAGGTTTGTTCAAGAGGCCAGAATCCAAGGAGTACAGAGGGTAAGCTGAGTTTCCAACAGTCAAGGTGTAAAGAATGGCTGAATGCATCTGATATGTACCATGCTTGTAGGCGAGGAAGAACAGTGATGCTAACTAGAGACCAAACATGCTACCTTTAACAGCACAGAAATATACCTTGCAATGACCAGTTAAACAATGCTTTACACTAAAATCAAACACTTTAATTCCTAACCGCTACTTTGTTTATCTCCAATCATGCAAAACCCATCACAGGTCAAAACCCACATTTAAATAAAGTTAGCGAACACAGGATTACTTGCCTATCTTTAGATCTTTTGAAAGACCAGTTGAAGAGAGAAATCCTGTCAGAAACAGGCTGCAGGTTCTTGTCTGTGTCCAACTATTACTTAACCTGAGAGCCGTTTGCAGAAGCTACTATTCAGCTCTAAGCAAAAACTGACTCTACTCAAAACTGACTGCTTCAGCCCTGGCTCTTCCCTTTACTACATCATCTTTATCCCATTTAAATCCCATGACCCAATTACTTAAGTTGAGACATAATGGGATGAATTCTCCGCCTTCGGGATTCTCCATTTTGCAGACATCCCAAGGGTTTACCGACCTCGTGGGGCTGCCCCACAATGGGAAACCCCATTTGACCAGCCGGCGAAATGGAGAATCCTGCCGGCGTGCCGCACTACAAATCTGGTGCAGCGGGACGGAGAATCCCACCTAATGAATCTAATTATCTACTCCCCAGAAATCATAACAGAAACTCATGAGGCCTTTCATTGTAAACATGAACATAGTTTGAAAAAATGATGATCTCAGTCTTATAGAACAAAGAACAAAGAAAATTACAGCACAGGAACAGGCCCTTCGGCCCTCCCAGCCTGCGCCGATCCAGATCCTTTTTCTAAACCGGTCTTCTATTTTCCAAGGTCTACTTCCCTCTGTTGCTGTCCGTTCATATACCTGTCTAGATGCATCTTAAATGATGCTATCGTGCCCGCCTCTACCACCTCCGCTGGTAAAGCGTTCCAGGCACCCACCACCCTCTGCGTAAAAAACTTTCCACGCACATCTCCCTTAAACTTTCCCCCTCTCACCTTGAAATCGTGACCCCTTGTAACTAACACCCCCACTCTTGGGAAAAGCTTGTTGCTATCCACCCTGTCCATACCTCTCATAATTTTGTAGACCTCAATCAGGTCCCCCCTCAACCTCCGTCTTTCCAACGAAAACAATCCTAATCTACTCAACCTTTCTTCATAGCTAGCGCCCTCCATACCAGGCAACATCCTGGTGCACCTCCTCTGCACCCTCTCCAAGGCATCCACATCCTTCTGGTAATGTGGCGACCAGAACTGCACGCAGTATTCCAAATGTTGCTGAACCAAAGTCCTATACAACTGTAACATGACCTGCCAACTCTTGACATCTTGACATCGATGACATCTTAATTTCACCTTCTGCAGCCACGGTATATGCCTTCCTTTTAAACCAGGATTTTTTAAAAAATCACTGCAATAGATATATACACACACTAACCCAGGCACCAGGTACTTATAATAGAATCTATATAACAATTTCTTGCATTCATCACACTTCCCCCTTAAAAATAATGAACTAGCAATATGAAAAGGTGGCTTCATTTTTTAAAAACCTTTTAACTTTAAACACTGCTCACTACTAAAGACCACAAATACTCTTTAAGATACATATCTTGTTACATTTAGAGAATCAAATGTGAACATGAGCATAGTCCATTTGTATTTCTTTTCCAACTTCGAACATTCTAGTCTTCTCACACCTGAAAGTCACTATAAAGCACCTGCAAACACGTTTTCTCTTCCTGCGACATGTATAATTTTCAAATTAAATGGTTGTAGCAATAAACTCCATGTAAACAGTCTTGTTGTACCGTGCCACACAGTGGTTAGTACTGTTGCTGCACAGCGCCAGGTTCCCAGCTTCGATTCCCGGGTCACTGTCTGTGTGGAGTCTCCATGTTCTCCCCGTATCTGCAAGGGTTTCCTCTGGTTGCTCCGGTTTCCTTCCACAAATCCCAAAAGACGGGCTATTAGGTAATTTGGACATTCTGAACTCTCGCTCTGTGTACTCGAACAGGTGCCAGAATGTGGCGACTAGGGGCTTTTCACAGTAACTTCATTGCACAAGTAAGCCTACTTGTGACAAATAAAGATTATTATTATTGATCCTTAAACTTCTCCAACAACTTTAATGGATTATGGTCTGTATATACAACTGTCTCTGAAGAATTGTGAGCAACATAAATGTCAAAATGTTGCAACGCCAGTACCAAACTCAATGGGCGGGATTCTCTGTTCCTGCGGCTAAGTGCCAGCTCGAACAGAGAATCCACGGGAGGTTCACGTCAAATAAATCGGAGCAAGCCCCTCATCGATTCCAGTGCCAGTGATGAAGGGTCACAGGCCACTCCCTGGCCACCCCCCACCAGAACCCCCAGCCCTCGCAGAAGCCCCCCGGCTAGCGGCACAAATCCTGCTGCCACGCCCGGTTCACGATTTGTGTGACCATATGTGTCCCACGGCATCAGAAACTTGGCCCATTGGTGGCGGAGCATCGTGGGTGGGCCGGCTGATGAGTCGCCACCGGCATTGCGGCTGCGCACCATGATAACACCGGTTTAGAGGGGGCAGTGAATCGCAAACCGGCGTCAAACCGCTGCCGGCCCCGATTCTGATTTCAGCGACGGGCAAAAGAGAATCCTGCCCAATATCTCCTTCTCGATGGTGAAATACTTCTTTGGATGCATATTTAGTTTGTGTGAAAAATAACCAAATGGCCTTTCTATCCTTTGTCATCTTCCTGTAACAGTAAAGCCCTCACACCCACATCACTCGCATCAATGGCCACCTTAAATTGCTTGACATAATTAGATGTTGCCAACACTGGTGTGGTGGTTAACACAGTTTTCAAATTGTCAAATGCCTGCTAACATTCTGACGTCCAATGAAATATGCTGCATTTTTCAGAACTTCAGTCAGTGGAGCAACCACACTGCTAAAAATTGGCACAAATTTCCTGTGGAAACCACTGTTGCTCGTTCTGGGTGAGTGTGCTTAACACTCAATTTGGCTCTGTTTCGTTACTTAGCTCTGGAGTCGCCAGGTATCGTTAAGATGCCGCCACAAGTTTCAAGGTCAAGTTCAAAGCAATAAAACCATACACCAATTAGTAAGTTCAAACAACTGAGTTTATTATAATACAATTATAATACTACCCATGCACACGCTAAGATGATTAAACTATTCCTACCGCTAAATAAACCAATACTTATCTCAAAGGGAACTGCCGGATCAGGGAACAAGGCCTCTTGCTCTGCTCTGGTCTGCAGACTTCAGGGTGGTACGGGTTAAAAAGGGGTCAGGAGTGTCTATCTCTGGTAGCGATCGTTGCGAGACACTTACTTGCTGGCGGCTGCTGTCCCAAATCTCTCCTCTCTCTCGTTCAAGGTCTTCTTTGGCAAAAGCTGGTCGAGATGCTGGTCCAGAGAGGAGGGCTGGTTAAGAAGAATGAACTAAGTGTGGGACCTGTCTTTTATAGGTCCTAGGGCTTCGCGCCCTTTTGGGCGGACCATTTTCCTGCTGGGAATCGATTGGGTCTCTTCCCAATCGATTTGTTTGAATCTCCCCAATACTGAGGCTCTCTCTCGGCTACTGGGCGGGCCTTCAGGTGCTTTGTTTTCGAACCCAGCTGGTGCCGGGGTGTCTGGTTTCCCATACACTGTTGCAATCACTTCCCTATTTGTGTCCATTGTCCCTGGGATCGTTCCATTGCTATGTTAACTATCCCGGAGATTGCCTCATTAGTATGCGGAATGTTCGTTTCGGTGCTGTCTGCTCTCTTAGCAGACAGAATACACATTGGCTTGGTGCAGCCTGCTTGTGCTGCAAACATTGTTCATTTTAACCTGCAAGCTTTGCGTTCCTCCATTTTGTATTGAGGGAATGGCCAACTGGTGCGACACCACTCATGCCCAGAAATCTCAGAACTTCTCTTCTCGTTGATGGTGTTGGAAAATACCCAATAGCTTTTGTTTTCACATTCTCTGGGGCCATCTGACCATGTCCAACAGTATGGCCTCAAAATGTGGCCTGAGCTTTTGCAAATTCACTTTTAGCAAGTTTACCACCAAGCCCGTCTCCTGTAGTCAATAAAACAATTTATTTAAATGTTCTAAATGCTCATTCCACAATTGACTGAACACCACCAAATTGTCTTTGTATGCTGCACCATACTTTAGTCCAGGAATGGCCGTGATGGTTAGTCTATGGAATGTTGCTGGTGCATTCTTCATTCCAAATTACATAATTTTAAACTGATACAGACTATTTGGCATTACAAAAGCTGAAACCCCCTTCACCCTGCCTGCTAAAGGTATCTGCCAGTATCCTTTAAACAAGTTAAGTTTGGTAATAAAACTCGCTTGTCCTACCTTCTCAATACAGTCTTCCAAACAAGGAATAGGATATGAATCTAACTTCGTAACTGTACTGACATTTCTATAGTCCATCTGTGGAGGAAGTACTGAGGCTGTACGAGCTGGAGCTGCTTGAGGAGGAAGCTGCTACAGCGGAGCCTGCCCAAGAGCAACAGGAGGCAGCCAGTGAGGATGGAGAGCCGGCCGCCCAACAGGCCAATGAGGAGGTGCAAACAAGGCAAGAAGGAAGTACAAAGAAGGTGTTGCTTGAGGCCTCTTGTGTACCGCACCGCCTGTCATTCAAGGACCTGCCAGACCGGGCATGCCGTCGAAGACTCCGGCTGAGCAGGGAGTCAGTGTGACGTACTTGGCACCACAGGGGAATGGGGGTGGACACCCGCTCCCAGTACCCATCATGGTAATGGTCGCTCTGAATTTTCACGCCACAGGGCTCTTCCATCCACACCGTCATGGTGGTCGGTGTGATCCAGAATGAAGCGGATGAGTTGCAGAATTGCGTCTGGAGATTGGCAGTTATCGGTGTTGAGTACTGAGGCTGTTGCAGCAATGAGGCAACCAAAGTGGAAAAGAGTCAAATTGGACCCCTCCGGAAGGCCACTCCCTTGACTCGACATGTATGCTCAAGCCGTGAGGAATTGCGTCAATGCCAGATTCATCAGTCGCATTCACAAGACAGGCCCGAACGTCACCCAAGCACAACGCAACGCCATCCGCACTCTCAAGACCAACCGCAACATCATCATCAAACCAGCAGACAAAGGAGGGGCCACCGTCATACTGAACAGGACGGACTACTGCAACGAAATGTACCGACAGCTCAACAACCAGGAACACTACAGACCGTTACCCGCAGATCCGACCAAGGAACACACCCGCCAACTCAACAGACTAATCAAGACCAGGAACACTACAGACCGTTACCCGCAGATCCAACCAAGGAACACACCCGCCAACTCAACAGACTGATCAAGACCTTGGATCCAGACCTTCAGAGCACCCTACGTGCTCTCATCCCACGCACTCCCTGCGTTGGAGATCTCTACTGCCTCTCAATCTCTGAAAGACGTGCCAAATCATCAACATGGGTACCACCATTACACGTGAGAACACCATCCACCAGGTACGCGGTACATACTCGTGCGACTCGGCCAACGTTGTCTACCTCATAAGCTGCAGGAAAGGATGTCCCGAAGCGTGGTCCAAAGGCTAGACCACGCAGACGCTGTGACAACGGATGAACGGACATCGCGCGACAATCGCCAGGCAGGAATGTTCCCTTCCAGTCGGGGAACACTTCAGCAGTCAAGGACATTCAGCCTCTGATCTTCGGGTAAGCATTCTCCAAGGCAGCCTTCTGGACGCGCGACAATGCAGAATCGCCGAGAAGAAACTTATAGCCAAGTTTCACACAAATGAGTCCAGCCTCTACCGGGACCTTGCATTCATGAAATTAAATTAAATGAAAATGAAATGAAAATCGCTTATTGTGAAAAATGAAATGAAAATGAAATGAAAATCGCTTATTGTCGCGAGTAGGCTTCAATGAATTTACTGTGAAAAGCCCCTAGTCGTCACATTCCGGCGCCTGTTTGGGGAGGCTGGTACGGGAATTGAACCGTGCTGCTGGCCTGCCTTGGTCTGCTTTAAAAGCCAGCGATTTAGCCCAGTGTGCTAAACCAGCCCCTCATGTCGCATTACATTCACCCCCCCACCACCTGGCCTTGGCTTGCGAAATTCTACCAACTGTCCTGGCTTGAGACAATTCAGACCGCTTTAACCTGGGATTACCCCTCTCGCTGCATCTGTAAAGATTTAATTACCTGCAAATGCTCGCATTCAAAGTATCGTCTTGCATCTTTGACTTTGTCCATATATATGTTTCTGGAACCTACCTCTTCATTCACCTGAGGAAGGAGCAGTGCTCCGAATGCTAGTGATTTGAAATAAACCTATTGGACTTTAACCTGGTGCTGTAAGTGGTTGGGGAGAACAAGGGGACTGGGCAGGCACAGGAGGCCGCACAAAGAGTGCACCAGGGCTGATGTGCACGGGACACTCTAATCGCCTCCAGGTTCACCAACTAGAGGGCCTTGGCGATGGCACAGACATCCCATCTGACCTGCACACCACCCTGCCCCCCCTTCCCGCGGGCAGCCGCTCCCTCCAATGAACACTCTCCCTGCTCAACCTCCCCCTACCCTGCCTTGCAATCCCCTCCAAGATTTGTACCTGCCTCATTGCAGGGTGAGAGCCCTGGGTTTGAAGTAACTGCGGGTCTGGGCCATGGGATGGACAATGATGGCAACCCTCTCTACGAAGAACTCTGGTGTTCTGCATCATTTGACAACGTCTGACTCCTGCCTATGTTTCTGTCCACCTGGGTGATGCCTGCGTGTGAGCTGGCCTTTCCATCACGTTCCCATCGAATCACAGGGGTGGTGGAGGTGGGCATGGTTTGAGGGTATGGGGGTGGAACTCTGGAGCGGTGACGCTGGCGGAACTGTGGTCCTTGGGCCAAGCCTACCCCCAATGTTCATCCATTTCCCCCAAATCCCCTCCCGACCCTCTGTGGCAGCCCAGACCAGCCCATCCCTCACACCTTACTGAGAGAGCACTGAGGCAGGTTGCAACGTTGTGCACAAGTGTTTGATGTGAACAAATATATACAGATACCAGCGTCAACTCGGCGCCGTGGGCTCTGCGCATGAGCAGTTGGGCCGGCGGCAACTAGTGCATGCACAGTGGCCTTCTTCCCTGCGCCGGCCCCGACTCCAAATGGCATAGGGCTACAGGAGCCGGCACGGAGGAAAGGAGGCCCCCAGACAGAGAGGCTGGGCCACTGATTGCGTCCCGGTGGCATGATTCACGCGCGCGGCGCCGATTCTCTGACCCAGCCGTGGGGGGGGGGGGGGGGGGGGGGGGGGGGGGGGGGGGGGGGGGGAGGGGGGGGGGAGGGGGGGGGGGAGAGAATTCTGCCCTCTGTCTGTTCTCACTGGAAGGACGGAGGTTAAGGTACGATCTGACAGAAGTCTACAAGATTATGAGGGGCATAGACAGAGTGGATAGTCAGAAGCTTTTTCCAAGAGTGGAAGGGTTAATTACTAGGGGGCATAGGTTTAAGGTGTGAGGGACAAAGTTAAAAGGAGACGTACGAGGCAAGTTGTTTTACACAGAGAGTGGTGGGAGCCTGGAACTCGCTGCTGGGGAGGTAGTGGAAGAAGATACAATAGTGACTTTTAAGTGGCATTGTGACAGATACATTAATAGGATGGGAATAGAGGGATATGGTCCCCGGAAGGGTAGGGTGTTTGTTCAGACAGGCAGCATAGTTGGTGGAGGCACTGTAATTTTCTTTGATATGGAGCTGCCAGCGAGATCACCTGCTCTCCGAAAGCTAGTGATTCGAAACAAAACTGTTGGACTTTAACCTGATGTTGTAAGACTTCTTGCTGTAATTTTCTTCGTTATTTCTCTTTATTGTTTGTGTCCTTTTTGGCGCCGGTGCTAGTCCCTTAACAGTTGGTGGATTGGTCTAGATACAACGCCAATTTTGCTGTGGTAGAACACCACTAATTCAGTCCTGGTGTCAGAACTGGTGGCACAGAGAAGTCCGCAGAATGTCTAATTATTGACTCCCCAGAAATCATAACAAAAACCCATTAGGCCATTTCTTGTGAACATAAGCATTGTTTGAAATACATAGATACATACATAGAAGATAGCAGCAGGAGGAGGACTTTTGGCCCTTCAAGCCTGCTCCGCCATTCATCATGATGATGGCTGATTATCCAACTCAACAGCCTAATCCTGCTTTCTCCCCATAGCTTTGATCCCATTCTTCCCAAGTGCTATATACAGCCACCTCTTGAATATATTCAAAGTTTTAGCATTAACTACTCCCTGTGGTAATGAATTCCACAGGCTAACCACTCTTTGTGTGAAGAAATGTCACCTTATCTCTGTCCGAAATGGTTTACCCTGAATCCTCAGACTGTGACCCCTGGTTCTGGACACACCCATCATTGGTAACATCTTCCCTGCATCTACCCTGTCTAGTCATGTTAGAATTTTATAAGTCTCTATGAGATCTCCCCCCCCCCCTCATTCTTCTGAACCCCAGCAAGAACAATCCCAACCTAGTCAATCTCTCCTCATATGACAGTCCCGCCATCCCTGGAATCAGTCTGGTGAACCTTCGCTGCACTCCCTCGAGAGCAAGAACATCCTTCCTCAGAGGAGAACAAAACTGCACACAATACTCCCAAGTGTGGCCTCATCAAGGCACAATGCAATTGCAGCAACTTCACTGCTGAACCCCTGCTTCAATACTCAAAACCTTTTGCAATGAAGGCCAACATACCATTAGCCTTCTTTACCGCCTGCTGCACCTGCATGCTTACCTTCAGCGAATGGTGCACAAGGACAGCCAGGTCCCTCTGCACACTCCCTTCTCCCAAATTTACAACCATTCAGGTAGTAATCTGCCTTCCTGTTTTTGCTTCCAAAATGAATAACCTCACACTTATCCAAATTATAATGAATATCTCTGATCTCCCTCAGTTCTTCCCTCTCACTAAACCTTTCATTTTTCAACATTTCTGGGATCTGATTTGTGTCCTCATTTGTGAAGACAGAACCAAAGTATGTATTCATTTGCTCAGCCATTTCTTTGTCCCTTATTATGCATTTCCCTGTTTCTGTCTGCAGTGGGCCTCCATTTCTCTTTACCAATCTCTTTCTCTTCACATATCTGTAGAAACTTGTAATGTCAGTCTTTATGTTCCCTCCAAGCTTCCTTTCGTACTGTACTTATCCCTTCTTACATAATCCGTTCATCCTTCTTTGCTGAATTCTAAACTGCTCCCAATCCTGAGACCTATTATTTTTCTTGGCCAATCTGTATGCTTCTTCCTTGTGTCGGATACTATTTCTAATTTCCTTTGTAAGCCATGGATTGGCCCTCTTACTCCCTTTGCTTTTGTGCCAGACAGGAATGAACAGTTGCTGTAGTTCCTCTATGCGTTCCTTGAATGTTTGCCATTGTCTATCCACTGTCATCCCTTTAAGTAACTCTCCCCAATCTGTCAAGGCCAACTCACGCCTTATATCAGCATAGTTCCCTTTATTAAGTTTCATAGCCCTTGTCTCCGAATCAGCTACTTCACTCTCCATCTTGATAAAAAATGTTTACATGTTATGGTCGCTCATCCCCAAGGAGTCTCGCAAAGCCAGATTGGTAATGATTCCCTTCTCATTACACAGTATCCAATCTAAGATGGCCTGTTCACTAGTTGGTTCCTCCACATATAAGAAAACCATCCCGTATACACTCCAGGAATTCCTCCACTACAGCATTGTGGCCAATTTGATTTGCCCAATCTATGTGAAGATTAAAATCACCCATGATCACCAATCTTCCCTTATTACATGCATCTCTAATTTCTTGTTTAATGCCATTCCAAACCTCATCAGTGCAGTTTGGGGATCTATATATGACACCCACTAATGTTTTTTGTCCCTTGGTATTTCTCAACTGTACCCATACAGATTCCACATTGTCGGAGCTAATATCCTTTCTCACTATTGTGTTAATTTCCTCTTTAACCAGCAGTGCCATGCCACCACCTTTTCTTTTATGCCTGTCCTTCCTAAATGCTGAAAACACTGGGACATTCAGTTCCCATCCCTGTTCACCCTGCAGCCATGTCTCCATAATCCCAATTATATCATACCCATTTATATCTATCTGCGCGATTAGTTCATCCACTTTATTGCAAATGCTCCGTGTATTACGGCACAGAGCCTTTCAGTTTGTCTTTCTCACAATGCTTGTCTTGCTCCCAATATTTTTCTCTGCTGCCCTGTTTGAATTTTGTCCTTGGTTTCTTCACCTATCACTTTTCTTATTCACTTTTCTACCATTTGCTTTTGTCCTTGCTCCTCTTTCTCTGACTCCTTGCATTGGTTCCCACTGAGATGGCGTAAAAGATCTCACTTTTACGCCTTCTCAATTGCACCTTTTGCAATGTCTGTCTTTCTATTCAACCAGGCTTTTTTCTTAAAAATTACTGCAGCAGATACATACACACCCGAACCCAGGCATTTAAAATATTACTGGATCATATACACATAGTACAATATAAATACCAACTTCTTTCATTCATCATAGCCTCCAAGCCAAAGTTATTCCAGATCAGCTACGAGACTGGCATCTACTGCCAAGATCTATTTTGAATATTGTTTTAGAATAATTAAACATGAGAAAGTAAATTTTGCTGAAGATTTAATAAATCAATTTAGAGGCAAAGCATGTTCCTGGGGAAGAGAGTGGTGCAGAGATGTCTGGATGAATAATTCAACAGAAAGCTATTGCATGTGATGGAAAATACAAGAAATGCCAACTTTTAACATGAAGCTATTTTAATTTTCATTCTACTTCTCTTCACCCATGCATTGCAAATCACCACTTCATGTGTGCTCACACCAGGAGCTGCTCTAATGATGTGGATTACTGGTGTACCCTGGATCCACTCCATATTTAGACAACATGTGGAATAAACATAAGGCAGCAGGGTAGCATGGTGGTTAGCATAAATGCTTCACAGCTCCAGGGTCCTAGGTTCGATTCCCGGCTGGGTCACTGTCTGTGTGGAGTCTGCACGTCCTCCCCCTGTGTGCGTGGGTTTCCTCCGGGTGCTCCGGTTTCCTCCCACAGTCCAAAGATGTGCGGGTTAGGTGGATTGGCCATGCTAAATTGCCCGTAGTGTCCTAATAAAAAGTAAGGTTAAGGGGGGGTTGTTGGGTTACGGGTATAGGGTGGATACGTGAGTTTGAGTAGGGTGATCATGGCTCGGCACAACATTGAGGGCCGAAGGGCCTGTTCTGTGCTGTACTGTTCTATGTTCTATGTTCTATGTAAACATGGATTGTTCAAATTAATCGAATATGTCCTGTCTACATAGAATTTACAGTGCAGAAGGAGGCCATTCGGCCCACTGAGTCTGCACCAGCCCTTGGAAAGGACACCATACTTAAGCCTACACCTTTGTCTTATCCCCATAACTCCTCCTAACCTTTTTGGTCACTAAGGGCAATTTAGCATGGTCAATCCATCTAACCTGCACATCTTTGGACTGTGGGAGGAAACCAGAGCACCCGGAGGAAACCCACGCACACACGGAGGGAATGTGCAAACTCTGCACAGATTGTGAGCCAAGCCGGGAATCGAACTTGGGACCCTGGAGCTGTGAAGCAACAGTGATAACCACTGTGCTACCATGCCGCCTATACATAAGTAAGAAGTCTTACAACACCAGGTTAAAGTCCAACAGGTTTGTTTCAAACACGAGCTTTCGGAGCACGGCTCCTTCTTCACCTGAAGAAGGAGCCGTGCTCCGAAAGCTCGTGTTTGAAACAAACCTGTTGGACTTTAACCTGGTGTTGTAAGACTTCTTACTGTGCTCACCCCAGTCCAACGCCGGCATCTCCACATCATGCCTATACATAAAGCAGGCCACATACAATCCAGCCAATTACCACCCCCTAAATCTCCTCCAAATCATCAGTAAAAGTGGTGGAAAATGTCACTGACTGTTATTAAGCAGCATCTAGACAGCAATAACTTGCTCATGGACAGTCAGTTTGGGTTCCACTAGAGTCACTTCCCTCCAGGCCTCATGACAGCTTTGATCAAAAACTAGAAAAAAAGAGGTAAATTCAAGAGGTGAGATGAGAGTGACTGCCTTTGCCTTCAAGGCAGTATTTGATTGAATGTGGCATCAAAGAGCATTGGCAAATTTAAAATCAATGGGGATCAGGGGGAAGCTCTCCACAGTTTTGAGCCATACTTAGCACAATCATGATTGAGTCATCCCCGTCAGCAACTTACCTGTTTAAAATATTGGAGAACCATTTTTAAAGGATGCCCCAGTACATAAAGGTTCATATGAAACCTCCCTCCCATGCCAATCTCCCGCAGCATTGTCAAGGCTGGCACTGCCCCTGGGAGTGCCCAGACAGTGCAAGGGGGCAGTGCCTGACAGCAGTGTGAGTGAGCATTGCCCGGCCTTGACCCTCTTCCCCCTGAGTGATGCACTCACCTGAGCTTCTCTTGGAGGTCTGCTTGCCAGGCGAGTGCATAATTTAGGCTGGTCTACCGACCAAGCCCAGTCACACTCATATCAAAGCTCCAAAGCCGAGGACTTGGCTCCTCTCCCTGCAACTAGATCCTCGATTTCCTGACCCACAGACCACAATCAGTCAGAATAAACAACAACATCTTCTCCTCCACGATAAACCTCAAAACCGGGGCCCCGCAAGGCTGCATACTTAGCCCCCAACTATACCCCCTGCACACACATAACTGCGTGGCAAAATCTGGCCCCAACTCCATCTACACGTTTGCTGGCGACACAACCATAGTGGCTCGGATCGCCAACAATGATGATTCAGAATATAGGAGAGAGATGGAGAACCTAGTGGAATGGTGTAACAACAACAATCTCTCCCTCAATGTCAGCAAAACTAAAGAGCTAGTCATTGACTTCCGGAAGCAAAGTATCGCACACACCCCTGACTGCATCAATGGGGGTGAGGTGGAAATGGTTGACAGCTTCACATTCCTTGTGTGTACATCACCAACAATCTGTCCTGGTCCACCCACATCGACATTCCGACCAAGAAAGCACAACAGCGTTTATACTTTCTCAGGACATTGACTCTTCCCAACTTTTATAGATGCACCATAGAAAGCATCCTGTCTGGCTGTATCACAGCCTGGTATGGCAACTGCTCAGCACAAGACCGTAAGAAACTTCAGAGAGTCGTGAATACTGCCCAGTCCATCACACAAACCCGCCTCCCATTCATTGACTCCATCTACACCTCCCGCTGCCTTGGGAAAGCGGCAGCGTAATCAAAGACCCCTGCCATCCGACTTATTCACTCTTCCAACTTCATCCATCGGGCAAGAGATTCAAAAGTCTGAGAGCACGCACGAACAGATTCATTAACAGCTTCTTCCCCGCTATTACCAGACTCCTAAATGACCTTCTTATGGATTGATCTGATCTCTTCACACATCTTCTGTACTGAGTAGTACTACACTGTGTGCTTCACCTGATGCCTGTGTCTATGTATTTACATTGTGTATTTTATGTTTGCCCTATGTATTTCCTTTTCATGAATGGAATGATCTGTCTGAACTGTGCTCTTTCAGAGGGTCAGTGCAGAATCTATTGGCCGAATAGCCTCCTTCTGCACTGTAGGGATTCTCTGATTCTGTGACTCACTTTGGGTTTAACTGCTACACCAAAGTTGCAAACAGTCTGGTTTAGCCGCTGACTGTTGCCATGGTGGGGAATGGAGTGAGTCTCGGGAATGAAGTTTGTGGGATGGAGCAGAGACAATGCTTTCAACCTTCCAATATTTCTTGAGAGTACATTTCTGCTCATGCATTATTACATATTGAACAGCAGGTTTTATATTCGGCTGTGAGTGATTTTACAATACCTTGAAGTACAAAGTCCAAACAACAGGAGACCAAGATAATCACCTGGGAATTTTCAAACTTTTATTTACTGAACATTTTGATAATAATACTAAATAACAGATACATCTTCAGGTAGGCAAATACAAGAACAGATTTTAACATGAACGTCCTCAGAATATTAGAATAGTCAACATCTTTGGAAGCTTGTTTTATGCAAAATCACAATAAGCTTGGAGAAAATCTGTCTTGCAACATTCAATCAAAGTAAAAATTCCACTGACCCCTTGCATGGAGAAATTGAAATACATAACTCCTGAAGCAATAAAAATCAAAAGCAGAAATATTGATGAGGGGGTCGTTTTCTGCCATGTGGGATTTCCAACAAACCCATCTGAGTCATGAATTATTTGTAACAGCCTTAAGACATCAATGATTTTGTTATCAGAAGGTCGAGAGGGATTTACAGAAGTGGAGATGAAAGAAATACATCAAAGGACCTTTACATTATGGTTTTGTACCAATGTCAATGAACTTCTCATTATGGCTATTTGGGAGATGGTTAGAAGCAGGTTTCAGTTGATCTTTGGCCATTACACTCTCATGCAGCATCAATGTAAGGTATTGGAAAGCATAAAATTTCACTATTTTGTTAATCAGATTTCAGATACTGTATAGAACATTGTACATACAGTGCAGAAGGAGGCCATAGAACATAGAACATAGAACGATACAGCGCAGTACAGGCCCTTCGGCCCTCGATGTTGCACCGACATGGAAAAAAACTAAAGGCCATCTAACCTACACTATGCCCTTATCATCCATATGCTTATCCAATAAATTTTTAAATGCCCTCAATGTTGGCGAGTTCACTACTGTTGCAGGTAGGGCATTCCACGGCCTCACCACTCTTTGCGTAAAAAACCCACCTCTGACCTCTGTCCTATATCTATTACCCCTCAATTTAAGGCTATGACCCCTCGTGCTAGCCACCTCCATCCGCGGGAGAAGGCTCTCGCTGTCCACCCTATCTAACCCTCTGATCATTTTGTATGCCTCTATTAAGTCACCTCTTAACCTTCTTCTCTCTAACGAAAACAACCTCAAGTCCATCAGCCTTTCCTCATAAGATTTTCCCTCCATACCAGGCAACATCCTGGTAAATCTCCTCTGCACCCGTTCCAAGGCTTCCACGTCCTTCCTATAATGAGGCGACCAGAAGTTTACGCAATACTCCAAATGCGGCCGTACTAGAGTTTTGTACAACTGCAATATGACCTCATGGCTCCGGAACTCAATCCCTCCACCAATAAAGGCCAACACACCATAGGCCTTCTTCACAACCCTATCAACCTGGGTGGCAACTTTCAGGGATCTATGTACATGGACACCGAGATCCCTCTGCTCATCCACACTACCAAGAATTTTACCATTAGCCAAATATTCCGCATTCCTGTTATTCTTTCCAAAGTGAATCACCTCACACTTCTCCACATTAAACTCCATTTGCCACCTCTCAGCCCAGCTCTGCAGCTTATCTATGTCCCTCTGTAACCTGCAACATCCTTCCGCACTGTCTACAACTCCACCGACTTTAGTGTCGTCTGTAAATTTACTCACCCATCCTTCTGCGCCCTCCTCTAGGTCATTTATAAAAATGACAAACAGCAACGGCCCCAGAACAGATCCTTGTGGTACGCCACTCGTAACTGAACTCCATTCTGAACATTTCCCATCAACTACCACTCTCTGTCTTCTTTCAACTAGCCAATTTCTGATCCACATCTCTAAATCACCCTCAATCCCCAGCCTCCGTATTTTCTGCAATAGCCGACCGTGGGGAACCTTATCAAACGCTTTACTGAAATCCATATACACCACATCAACTGCTCTACTATCGTCTGCCTGTTCAGTCACCTTCTCAAAGAACTCGATAAGGTTTGTGAGGCATGACCTACCCTTCACAAAACCATGCTGACTATCCCTAATCATATTATTCCTATATAGATGATTATAAATCGTATCTTTTATAATCCTCTCCAAGACTTTACCCACCACAGACGTTAGGCTCACCGGCCTATAGTTACCGGGATTATCTCTACTACCCTTCTTGAACAAAGGGACCACATTTGCTATCCTCCAGTCCTCTGGCACTATTCCTGTAGCCAATGATGACATAAAAATCAAAGCCAAAGGCTCAGCAATCTCTTCCCTGGCTTCCCAGAGAATCCTAGGATAAATCCCATCAGGCCCCGGGGACTTATCTATTTTCACCTTGTCCAGAATTGCCAACACTTCTTCCCTACGCACCTCAATGCCATCTATTCTAATAGCCTGGGTCTCAGCATTCTCCTCCACAATATTATCTTTTTCTTGAGTGAATACTGACGAAAAGTATTCATTTAGTATCTCGCTTACCTCCTCAGCCTCCACACACAACTTCCCACCACTGTCCTTGACTGGCCCTACTCTTACCCTAGTCATTCTTTTATTCCTGACATACCTATAGAAAGCTTTTGGGTTTTCCTTGATCCTACCTGCCAAAGACTTCTCATGTCCCCTCCTTGCTCGTCTCAGCTCTCTCTTTAGATCCTTCCTCGCTTCCTTGTAACTATCAAGCGCCCCAACTGAAACTTCATGCCTCATCTTCACATAGGCCACTCGGCCCATCGATTCTGCACCAACCCACTTAAGCCCTCATTTCCACCCTATTCTCTCTAACCCAATAACCCCTCCCAACCTTTTTTGGACACTAAGGGCAATTTTGCATAGCCAATCCACCTAACCTGCATGTCTTTGGACTGTGGGAGGAAACCGAAGCACCCGGAGGAAACCCACGCAGACACGGGGAGAACGTGCAGACTCCGCACAGACAGTGACCCAAGCCGGGAATCGAACCTAAGTACCCAATTAATTTTTTTCCAATTAAGGGGCAATTTAGCATAGCCAATCTACCTACCCTGCACATCTTTGGATTTTGAGGGTGAAACCCACGCAGACACGGGGCCGGGACAAACCCGGGTCCTTGGCGCTGTGCAGCAGCAGTGCGAACCACTGCACCACCGTGCCATCCTAATAATAGCACTTTTAACAGAATTATTGTCATTGGCAGATGGTTGCCACAGATTCATGCTCTGCAGTATTTCAATAAAACTATTTAGGTGCGCATCACGCACGTATGCATGTTTCTTTATAACATTGTTTTCTTCCTTCTGTGCCTGTCCCCGAGGTAATTTCAGATGAGGAGCTTATTCTCTGCATATACTGCACATCCTCAGGTCCCCAGAGAGATGTCAGTCTTCAGCCAATTCAATTCACTCCATGTGACATCAAGAAACAGCTGAAGGCACTGGATGCTGCAAAGGCTGTGGGCCCTGACAATGTTCTGGAAATAGTACTGAAGACGTGTGCTCCTAACCTTGCTACACCACTTGCCAAGCTGTTCCAGTACAGCTACAACACTGGGCATCTACCTGGTAATGTGGAAAATTGCCCAGGCATATCCTATACATAAAAAGCAGGACAAATCCAACCCAGCCAATTACCACTCCATCAGTCTACTCTTGGTCAAGAGCAAAGAGATGGAAGAGGTTGTTGCTGTCAAGCAATAAATAAAAACACACTGAACTGGGCTAGCAATATAAATATCTTGGCTATAAGAGCAGGTCAAAGGCTGGGAATTCTGCAGTGAGTAACTCACCTCCTAACTCCCCAAAGTCTGACCACCATCAACGAGGCCCAAGTGAGGAGTGTAATAGAATATTCTCCACTTACTTGGATGAGTGCAGCTCCAACAACACTCATCCAAGTAAGAAGCTCAACACCATCCAGGAGAAAGCAGCCCGCTTGATCGTTACCCCTTCCACAAACATCCATTGTAACAATCTTTATCCAACTTCTAAACTTTTAGAAATAGCCATGACGTTATCTGGGAATATTTTTCATAAAAATATGCAAAGTGAGCTCTTAATCCCCTCACAGAGCCGATGGCTGCTCATCTCCATGGCAAGCTCTACCTGGGTCAACTTGGTCATTTGTGATGGTTTTTTACTGGGCCAAAGCTGGAAACAGTGGGCTGGATTCTCTGTTTGGGAGACTAAGTCCCCACGCCGGTGAGAAAACAGTGGTATTTTAAGGCAGGAAAATTGACGCAAAACGGCCACCGATTCGCCGGTTTTCTGGGGGTTAGTAGGGAGGCAGCGTAGAGCTGGCAATGGGGTCTGGAGCATTTCCGGGTCCGTGGCCACGCATGCGCATGGCGGAGGCCTGCAGTGGCTTTGCCGTGCTTCATGGCGGACTCAGCCCACAGACCCAGACCGCAAAAATAGTACCCCCCTCCGGCTCTTCGCACGCCCCAGACGACCCGCCCACAGTGCCCCGAGCTCCGAATGAAGCCTCCCCTGCCCGCGAATCGGCCCTCCCCCAACTGTGGTGGTGAGCATCGGGGGCGACCCCCAGGCAATGGCCTGAGGCCGTGGATACGTGGCGCGGCATACTGGGTGCGGAGCATCGTCACTCCCGATTTTGGCATCATCGGGGATTCTCCATCCCCTCGCCAAACACGATTTCGGCGTTGGGGATCAGAGAATCCAGCGCAGTATTTTGTCTGCACCTTTGAACAGCATGGACAAGGTCAAGCAGTGAGATTTTTGATAAACCATGGGTGAATTGTGAAGCTCAGGACACTGTTGAAGCCATTGATGTCACTGAATGCACTTGTGTGAAACTTCAGAAGTTCTTTGGTGCAATAACAACAGAAATTCAAACATTGGACAATCAATGTCAAAACTAGGGGCTGGTTTAGCATAGTGGGATAAACTGCTGGCTTGTAATGCAGAACAAGGCAAGCAGCATGTGTTCAATTCCTGTACCGGCCTGCCCTAACAGGTGCCGGAATGTGGCGACTAGGGGCTTTTCACAGTAACTTCATTGAAGCCTACTTGTGGCAATAATCTATTATTCTATTATTATTAGAAAGTCTGCATGCGAATGCTGCAACACAAGACTGTCTGCCCTTTAAATATAACACCAGTTCCTTTTTGTTTATTTATTCACGGGATGTGGCCATTGCTGGCCACGCCAGCATTCATTGCCCATCCTAATTGCCCTTGTGAGGATGGTGGTGAGCTGCCTTCCTGAACTGCTGCAGTGCATTTAGTGTAGTCCTGCACAGGGATCAGGTGATGCCGGCTTTCTGATGTCAAAGCTGCCCATCACGTGATCCAGTGCCATGTCTGCATTGCCCGCATTCAGGAGATTGCTACAGTGTGATCAGATTCAGGGGCTACATCCTTCCTGCGCCAGATCCCCAACTAATTCCAGGCGTACCGATAGAGGGAGCGACAGTAAGATTAAACCCAGCCGCATGAAACACTGAGTTCTCAGAGGGACTTGAGGTTTGAAGATGTTACAGATATATGAGGGGGCAGCATCTTGGAGGGATTTGAAAACAAGGCTGAGAATATAAAAATATACAGATGCAAAAGTAGACAGTCATTGCGATGGAAAGGATGTGGGGTTAGAATCTCAGCTCAAAGTCAAATCAGATGGCAAGGTTGGTACAGAAATACAAGACATACCACCACCCATTGTGCAGTCACCTCCTATTGATCATATACGCTTCAGCAAGTACACAACACAAGAGGTAGCAGCAGGAAGAGATCATACCACCATCAAGTCTGCTCCACCATTCAAAGTAATCATGGCTGATCTTGGACTATACCTCCACTTATCTCCACAACAGGGCAGCAAGGTAGCACAGTCTCTTCACAGCTCCAGGGTCCCAGATTCGATTCCCGGCTTGGGTCACTCTCTGTGCGGAGTCTGCATGTTCTCCCCTTGTTTGCGTGGGTTTCTTCCGGGAACTCCGATTTCCTCCCACAGTTCAAAGATGTGCAGGTTAGGTAGACTGGCCATGCTAAATTAGTGTCCAAAAGGGTTAGGTGAGGTTACTGGGTTACAGGTGGAGGTGTGGGCTTTCCAAATGCCGGTGCAGCTTCGATGGACCAAATGGCCTCCTTCTGCACTGTTGATTCTATGATTCAATGATACACGTTTGCTCCCATAACCCCAAAGACTAAAAATCTGTCCATTCCAGACTTCAATATAGTCAATGATAGAGTAGGAAAACCCTCTCGGGTAGGTAATGCTGAAGGTTCACAACCCTTTGAGTGAAGAAAAGTCCCCTCATCTCAGTCTTGAATAATCATCACCTTATCCTGAGACTCTGTCCTCATATTCAAGACTCACCGCCATGGGGATTCGACCTCTCAGTGTCTCTCCTGTCAAGCCCCTTCAAAACCTTGCATGTTTCAATGAGATCACCTCTCATTCTTCTACGTTCCAGAGAACATATGCTCAATTTTCTCAACCTCCCACGATAGCACTCATCCCAGAGACAATCGAGTGAATCTTTGCTGTCCTGGCTCCAATGCAAATATATCCTTCCTTAAACATGGAGACCAAAATTGCAGACAGTATTCAAGGTTAGTCTCACCAGAAGCATGTACAACTGGCCAAATTGCTTGGCTGTGGCATCAGAACACTCTTTACAAATATTTTTAGACTCTTCTTTCCAAAGTGGGCAGAATGTTCTGTTGCAGGATATTACTGTCCTATCAAAGTCCACCTTAAGCTACAATAGTCCAATAGGGTGTCTCATGATGCTATTTCTTAAACTTATTTTTCTGGTTATGCATTCCAGGACTACCAAGTTAATTTAACAATCAGCATCCCTCAAATTACTAAACTTCCTGAAAGTTGTTCCGGAATTAAAAACAGGTTTAATTTGATCAAAACAATGACACCTTCTAAAATTAGTTTATCTGTATCTCAAAAGTAGATGAACCCTGACATTATTAATTAATGTTAGCTTGTGTCGTGTTCGTGCAATTTTTGAATAAACTTCACACCACTCAAGTTCATGATTGGGGTTTTAGAACTCATTAAAACAGGCATGTTTGCAGGGATTTCATGGGGCCAAGATGCCCCCATAATTTCCAGGCCCTTGTCTCTATTCCTATTCAGTCTTTTTTACCAGATCTAATGAAACATAACATTCCACTAAGGTTCAGACATCAAAGTAAAATGCAACTTTGAAGTATGGCTGTTGGTTTCACACTATTTTATGCCTCTTGGCATCTTTCCAAACATTCCATGGTTTTGAAAATATCTTCTGCACAGACCAATGGCTTTTGTTTATCTGTGGAAAAAGCAGCCTGAAATTTTTAGTAGGTTCTGTTTTACCAAAGTTTGCTTTACATTTTAAAGCTCTCTTTTTGGTGATCACTCGCTAACGAGTATGATTGTCCACCTAAAATTTGGGGGGTGGATTTTAATATGGTGCGTAATCCTTGGCTGGACCGGTTATGTCCCAGGTCCCTGAGGGGGTCGGCCATGGCAAAGGAGCTGTCGGGGGTTATGGAACACGTGGGAGGGGCAGACCCCTGGCAATTTGAAAGGCCAAGGGCCAAGGAATTTCCGTACCAGCCTCCCCGGACAGGCTCCGGAATGTGGCGACTAGGGGCTTTTCACAGTAACTTCATTGAAGCCTACTCGTGACAATAAGCGATTTTCATTTCATTTCATTTTTTTCAATTTTTGTACTTCTTGCATGTCCACCGCGTGTACTCCCAGAATTACTTCTTTGTTCTGGAAAAAGCGTTGTTGGCGGGGGTGCTTGGATTAGAGTATTTGGCGCTATTGTGTCTGACCATGCACTGCATTGGGTAAAATTATGGATGACAAACGGGAGCCCCCAACGGCTGCATTTGAAGTTGGATGTGGGGTTATCGGCGGATAAGGAGGTTTGCGAGAAGATAGGAGTGGCTGTTCAGATCTATGTGGAACAGAATAAGATAGGGGAGGTTTCTGCCTACATGTTGTGGGAGGCACTGAAGAGAGTGGTAAAGAGGGAGTTATCGTGATCCAGGCATATACGGAGAGGGTGGAGTGGGCTGAGAGGTTGAGGTTGGTGGAGGCCATTCTGAGAGTTGACCGGAGGTACTCAGCAGCGCCTGAGGAGATGCTGGAGAAAGAGAGACAGAGGCTCCAGATGTAGAACATAGAACATAGAACAGTACAGCACAGAACAGGCCCTTCAGCCCTCGATGTTGTGCCGAACAATGATCACCCTACTCAAGCCCACGTATCCACCCTATACCCGTAACCCAAACAACCCCCCTTAACCTTACTTTTTAGGACACTACGGGCAATTTAGCATGGCCAATCCACCTAACCTGCACATCTTTGGACTGTGGGAGGAAACCAGAGCACCCGGAGGAAACCCACGCACACAGGGGGAGGACGTGCAGACTCCGCACAGACAGTGACCCAGCCGGGAATCGAACCTGGGGCCCTGGAGCTGTGAAGCATTTATGCTAACCACCATGCTACCGTGCTGCCCGTGTCCATGGGAAAGGCAGTGGGGCAGCTGTGCAGGGCCAGGGGGCAATATACGAATATGGGGAGAAAGCCAGCAGGATGCTTGCTCATCCGCTGAGGAGGCAGGTAGCAGCAAAGGAAATTGGGGGGGATGAGAGACGGCGGGCGCATGGTGGTAAGGGAGCCGGAGGAGGTTAATAGGATGCTTGAGGCGTTTTACCGGAAATTGTATAGCTTGGAGCCTCCAGTGGGGGCTGAGGGTATGAGGTGATTTTTGGATGGGCTGGAGTTCCCGAGGGTGGCGGACGTTAAGGTGCAGGGCTGGGTGTCCCGATCGGGACGAGGGAGGTCCCGATTGAGGCACCCATTGTGTGGAGTCGATGCAGAACCTATCTATTTTTGTCTTAAGACACTCTGATTTGGCCTCCACAGCCTTCTGCGGCAAAGTGTTCCACAGATCCACCACTGGCTGAAGAAATTCCTCCTCATCTGTTTTGAAGGATCCTCCCTTCAGTCTGAGATTGTATCCTCTGGTTCCAGTTTTTCCGACAAGTGGAAACCTCCTCTCCACATCCACTCTATCCAGGCTTTGCAGTAAATTGCAAGTTTCAATAAGATCCCCCCTCATTCTTCTAAACTCCAACGAGTACAGCCCAGAGTCTTAAACTGCACCTCATATAACAAGCTCATCATAATAATAAGAATCTTTATAGCCATAAATAAGCTTACTTTAACACTGCAATGAAGTTACTGTGAAAATCCCATAGTCGCCACATTCCGGTGCCTGTTCGGGTGAATTCAGAATGTCCAATTCACCTAGCAGCACGTCTTTCGGGACAACTTAGAACATACAGTGCAGAAGGAGGCCATTTGGCCCATTGAGTCTGCACCAACCCACTTAAGCCCTCACTTCCACCCTATCCCAGTAACCCAATAACCCCTCCTAACCTCTTTTGGTCACTAAGGGCAATTTATCATGACCAATCCACCTAACCTGCATGTCTTTGAACCGCAGGAGGAAACCGGAGCACCCGGAGGAAACCCATGCAGACACGGGGAGAACGTGCAGACTCTGCACAGACAGTGACCCAGCAAGGAATCGAACTTGGGACCCTGGTGCTGTGAGGCCACAGTGCTATCCACTTGTGCTTCCGTGCTGCCCTGATCAATACAGATATCATTCTTCTGAACCTCCTCTGGACCTTTTCCAAGGCCAGAACATCCTTCCTTAGATACAGGGCCCAAAACTGCTCATAATACTCAAAATGGGATCTGACCAGAGTCTTATACAGCCTCAGAAGTACTTTCTTGCTCTTATATTTTCGCCCTCTCGATATGAATACTGCCATTGCATTTGTCTTCCCAACTGCCGACTGAACCTGCACGTTTTTTTAAGAGAATCGTGAACAAGGACTCCCAAGTCCCATTGTGCTTCTGATTTCCTGAGCATTTCCCCATTTTGAAAATAGTCTATGCCGCCATTCCTCCTTCCAAAGTGCAAACCATCACACTTTTCCATCTGCCATTTCACTGCCCACTTTCATAGCCTGCCCAAGTCCTTCTGCAGCCCCCCCTGTTTCCTCAATACTACCTGCCCGTCTGCAAATATTTGTATCATCTGCAAACTTAGCAACAGTGCCTTCAGTTCCTTCTTCCAGATCATTAACGTATTGTGAAAAGTTGTGTCCCCAGCACAGACCCCTGAGGCACACCACTAGTCACAGGCTGCCATTCTGAAAAAGTCCCCTTTATCCCCACTCTCTGCCTATTGCCAATCAGCCAATCCTCTATCCATGCCAGGATCTTCCCCTGAACACCATGGGCTCTTAACTTATTTAACAGTCTTCTATGCGGCACCTTGTCAATGGCCTTCTGAAAATCTAAATAAATTAAGTCCACTGGTTCTCCTTTGTCTAACTTATTTGTTACCTCCTCAAAGAACTCTAACAGATTTGTCAGACATGACCTCTCCTTGACAAAGCCGTGCTGATTCAGTCCTATTTTATCATAGACTTCCAAGTACTCCACAATCTCACCTTTAATAATGGACTCTAAAATCTTACCAATGATCGACGTCAGGCCTCGTGGCCTATAATTTCCCCGTCTTCTGCCTCCCTCTCTTCTTAAACAGGGGTGTTACATTAGTCACTTTCCAGTCCTCTGGGACCTTCCTGCCTACAGTGATTCCTGAAAGATCATCACCAATGCCTCCACAATCTCCTCAGCTGTTACTTATAGAACCCTGGGATGTAATCCATCCAGTCCAGATGATTTATCCACCTTCAGACCTTTCAGTTTCCCAGAACCTTCTCCTTAATGATGGTCACTGCACTCACCTCTGCCCCTTGGTTCTCCTGGAGCTCTGGCATCCCACTGGTGTCTTCCACCGTGAAGACTGATGCAAAGTAACTATTCAGTTCCTCTGCCATTTCTTTGTTTCCTATTACTACTTCTCCATCCTCATTTTCCAGTCCTCCAATGTCTATTTTTGCCTCTCTCTTACCTTTTATATTTTGTAAAACTCTTCCTATCTTCTTTTATATTACTAGCTTACACTCATATTTCAACTTCTCCCTCCTTATTGCTTTTTTAGTTGTCCTCTGCTTGCTTTTAAATGATTCCCAATCCTCTGGCTTCCCACTAATCCTCGCCACTTTTTCTTTTGCTTTTATGTTGTCCTTGGTTTCCCTGATCCGTCATTGATGCTTTGTCCTCCCCGTAGCATGTTTAACCTCCTTGGGATGAATTTCTGTTGTGCCTCCCGAATATCTCCCAAAAACCCCTGCCATGGACATGGCAGATGATCTCTTCTCCTTCAAGTTTGAAAATCTCCTCTGGGATCCCGTCCACTCGCGAGGCTTTTCCATTCTTCTTGTGTTCAATGGCTGCTTCAACATTGTCCAAACTTGGTGGGAGTCCAAGATCATCTTTGATGGAGAGTTGGGGGATTTCCTCAAACCCGTTCTCATCTACGGTTGGTTTTTGATTTCCCTTATTCTACTTTGTACCTCTGCCTTGGCTAATTGATGATCTCTCCTCTTTGCGTTGCTGGTTATGTCATTTCGTCAGGAGCGGCGAGCTTTCCTCTTCTTGTCAATGAGGTCTTGGATGGCAAGGTCGTTCTCATTGAACCAGTCTTGATGTTTCCTGTTCTTATAGCCGATGGTTCTTTCACAGCTTGTGATTATGGCTGTCTTCAGATTTCCAGTTTTTTTCTGCACCATTAGAATGGGCATTTTAGAGATTTTAATGAAGACATTGTTGGACGTTCACTCATGTGTTTGGCTCTTTAAGCACTCAATGCTGATCTTTTTTCTGAGCTGTTTCTTCATCTTCCACTGCTTCTGGTGGAGTTTGATGGACATAGTGGATCGGATGAGCCGGTGGTCTGTCCAGCAGTTATCTTCACTGGTCATCGCTTTGGTGACGAGGACAACCTTTTGGTCTCAGGGTCAGTCGATGTTGAAGTTGATCATGTGCCAGTGCTTTGATCATGGATGTCTACAGGAAGTCTTGTCAGGAAAAGTGTGTTAGTGATGACAAGCTAGTGTTCCACACATCTGATGAGGAGAACCCCGCTGGATGTTGCAATTGCAATATCCTTCCTTTCTGATGGTTCCTTTCCAGATTTGGGAGTCGTTCCAATCCTTGCGTTGAAGTCCTCAAGGGGAATGATCCTATCTTCCTCAGGAATGTTGGGGAATATGGGGTCCTTCTTTGGACTCATTATCGGCATCAAGATTTGGGGCCTAGGCACTCAACCATTGACTGCTAGTTCTTGGCAAGTTGTAGACGGAGGGTCATTGATGCCGTTGATGCTGACAGGGAGCTCAGAGAGTTGGTTGACGAGTTTGTTCTTGATGGAGAATCCAATTCCGCCTTCTTCCCTCAGCTGTGCTTCGCCTGCTCTTTCGGCTCTCTTGCAGGTCAGTGACATCAGTATTGAAATGTCTACATTCATGGGCAACAAAGGTAGTCGATTGTTTTGCTCATTTTCCATGAAGATTTGTACATTCCAGGTTCCAAAATTGAGTTTAACTTTGATTTTCTGACCACAGGTAGATGAGCTGCTGGATTTGGTTTACCAGCCAGGTTGGGGATGGAATAGACTATTTTTAGGGCACCTTCTCTAACTCTTTCCCCATGCGAGGTGAGCAGAATGGATTCTGAAGAGGGTTGCTCAGTCATGAAGCGCTCTCCTGTTCCTAGTCCATGAGCGAGACGACGGAATCAAACTGCACCACTTACATGCTGGTCCAAAACTAGGGGCATCCAGATCTCATGGTCTCTGTCACCTTTTGCCGATCGCCGCAGGGTTTGTTTGTGTGGGGAGAGTACTAGTTTCCTCTAGGTAGACGCCTGGTGGGGGACATCTTTTAATGTGGGTATGCTGTTGCACATACCATTCTACCATCACCACTACACACAATGACACTGAAGCCCTGTCGGCTCTCCGACTTAAAGTGATAGAACATAGAACATAGAACAGTACAGCACAGAACAGGCCCTTCGGCCCTCGATGTTGTGCCGAGCAATGATCACCCTACTCAAACCCACGTATCCACCCTATACCCGTAACCCAACAACCCCCCCCCCCCTTAACCTTACTTTTTAGGACACTACGGGCAATTTAGCATGGCCAATCCACCTAACCCGCACACCTTTGGACTGTGGGAGGAAACCGGAGCACCCGGAGGAAACCCACGCACACACGGGAAGGACGTGCAGACTCCGCACAGACAGTGACCCAGCCGGGAACCGAACCTGGGACCCTGGAGCTGTGAAGCATTTATGCTAACCACTATGCTACCGTGCTGCCCTAAACAACGCAGTGACCCAAAACAACGCAGTTGGTGTAAAGTCCAGTTGGGAGCCACAGGAAAGAAGTTGGCCTTGACTTTCTGGCCCATAGACTTCGCTGCCCCATAATCTCCTGTCCCTTTGTCTTTATTCAGTTTTATTTTTTACCAGACTTAATGAAACATAACATTCCACTAATGTTCTAGCATTAAAGTAAAATTCAACTTCATAGTATGGCTGTTTGTTGGTTTCAGCTCTACTTTATGCCTCTTGGCCGCTTTCCAAAACTTCTATGGTTTCGAAAATGTGATCTTCGTCTCAGACCAGTGGCTTTTGTTTATCTGTGGAAGCAGCCTACAATTTTTAGTAGGTTCTGTTTTGCAAAAGTTTCTTTGGCCTTTCAAAGCATGCTAATATAATGGGCTAGATTCTCCGCACCCCAATGCTGATGCTCCGTTTCAGGGACTATGTCCCCACACCATCGTGAACACTGTGGCCTTTTACACCAGGAAAACTGGCGTCAAAAGGTCAGATTCACAGCCTGGCAGGGGGCTAACAAGCAGCTGTACTGGAGCTTGGAGCTCCAGCTGCTGATACGCCCCCCCCCCCCCCCCCCCCCCCCCCGCACTTCTGGGTCAGAGGCCGTGCATGCTCACGGCGGCGGCCTCCAGCGGCCGTGCCATGCTCCATGACGGATTCAGACCACGGACCAGGACCGCGGAAGTAGTGCTCCCGATCGGCAGCTCACCCGACCAGGACAGCCCGCACAATAAAAGCCCAATCCCAAATGAGGCCCCCCCACCCTCCGGTCGGCTCGCCTCCGACGGTGGCGGCCGCGGAGTGAGCCCGCAGCCGCCACATGGGTATCACAAACGGTGGGACCACAGAAATACGCCGTCGGGATTTCAGCCGATCAGGGGTGGAGAATAACGGATCAGGCCTCAAGCAATGGCCGCAGGTGGAGGGTATGCGGACATTGCTTGAGTACTCCGCTTTTCGGGGGAGCGGAGAATCGCGGAACCGGCGCCGATCCTGATTTCATGCGTGAAACTAGATTCTCCGCCTCGGAGCCGAACGTAGTCCTGAAACAGAGAATCCAACCCAATGTCTTCACTTTTTATCAGGACTATCTATGCCCTCCATCCTCTCAGCTCCCATGACTGGGTTGAAAGCTTTCACAAATCTCAATCACAAATTTCTGGGAAATTACTATCAGGTTAGTCAAGAATATTACAGCTTTTTACAGGGGTCGGGTGCTGATGCAGTCAGTGTCCACATGCAACATGACCTTTACAACTTTCAGCCTTGGGCTACCAAGTGGCAAGTAACATTTAAACCAGACAAGTGTCAGGTAATGACCATCTCCAAAAGAGATCATCTAATCATTTTTTTTAAATTTAGAGTACCCAATTCATTTTTCCAACTAAGGGGCAATTTATCATGGCCAATCCACCTAGCCTGCACATCTTTGGGTGGAAAACCCACGCAATTACGGAGAGAACGTGCAAACTCCACAAGGACAGTGACCCAGAGCCAGGATCGAACCTGGGACCTCGGCGCAGTGAGACAGCAGTTCTAACCATTGCGCCACCGTGCTGCCCTGAGATAATCTAATCATATGCCCTTAACATTCAATCTTATTGGGCGGCATGGTGGCACAGTGGTACGCACTGCTGCCTCATGGCACCTAGGTCCTGGCCCTGGGTCAATATCCATATGGAGTTTACACATTCTCCCCGTGTCTGGGTGGGTCTCACCCCCATAGCCTAAAAGATGTGCAGGGTAGGTGGACTGGCCATGATAAATTGCCCTTAGTGTCCAAAATTGCCCTTAGTATCCAAAAAGGGTAAGTGGGGATTACTGGGTTATGGGGATAGGGTAGATATGTGGGCTTGAGTAGGGTGCTCTTTGTAAGGGCCGGTGCAGGCTCGATGGGCTGAATGGCCTCCGTCTGCACTGTAAATTCTATGATAGAGGGCATAGGTTTAAGGTGAGGGGTGAGAGATACAAAAGAGACCAGAGGGGAAATTTCTTCAGAGGGTGAGCATCAGGAACGAGCTGCCAGAGGCAGTGGTAGAGGCGGGTACAATTTTTTCCTTTATTTTAATAATTTTAAAAAACAGTTGGACAGTTACATGAGCAGGGTGGGTATAGAGGGATATGGGCCAAATGTTGGCAGGTGGGACTATCTTAGTGATAGAAACTAGGTGGCATGGACAAGCTGGGCCAAGGGCCTGTTTCCATACTGGCACATGATGAGGATGTATTAACCCTGCTTAGGGCATCCGCCCACAGACCCACCACTACTCCGACCTCAGCTGGTTCGTACGCACACTCACTACTGGTGCCTGATAGAGCAACCGCACTCAGTCAATGAAGCCTCACCAAACCCAAACCTTCCCAGCGCCTCCCACAGGTAATCCCACTCCACCCGATCAAAAGCCTTGTCCGCATCCATCGCTACCACCACCTTCATCTCCCTTCCTGTGGCTTGTGGTGGAGAAGATGGCGGCGCCCCTGGATCGCACGTGGGGGGTGTAGAAATGCTGGGCCTGGAAACAGCTGCGACCGACCGGGCCTGGCAAACAGAAACAAAGTGGCCCTTCTTCCCACACCCGTTGCAGGTCACGTTCCGCGCCGGGCAGCGCTGCCGGGGGTGTTTGCTCTGTCCACAAAAATAACACTTGGGCCGTCCGAGTTGGCTGGCTGCCGCGCGGCGCAGGCTTGCGGTGAGCTGGGGTCGGCAACTGGTGGGGCCCACGATGGCCACGAGGGTGATCAGGCTTGATTAGGAAGTCCATCTTTTAAAATCTTTATATCAGCAATAAATTGATGTACCGTCAATTACCACGAGACGCGAATGGTGAAACAATCGATGCTTTATTGCACAAGATCTTGTGTCTCCTACAACTGAAACCAGAATGGGAGCAGCGCAGGAGAGCATACAATTTTATACGCCACCTGCTGGGAGGCACCAGCAGACAGGGATTTACCGTAGTACCTGTAATACACGGGTAATACATACAATATATCACTAGTGGTGTTTACCACATCCTACATTCTTTTCTGGCGGTCATTCATCATCTCCACCTTGGTCTCCAGCACGATTAGGTATTCCTCATGCTCGGACACTTTTATCTACACCTCCTGGATCGCACGTCTGTAGGATTCTTGATTCTGCACCACCTGCTCAATCGAAGACTTGATCAGGTCCAGCATGTCCTTCTTAAGCTTGACGAAGAAATCTTCAAAAAAAACTTCACCATGCTTTCTCCATCAATCTTATTAACCACTTCTCAATCACCTTCAACAATATTTTTTAATTCATTTTTACGAGATGTGGGCTTTTCTGGCTCGGCCAGATTTGTTACCCAACTCTAATTGGTGGTGATGAGATGCCTTCCTGAACTCCTGCAGGCACACCCACAGTGCTATTATGGAGGGACTTCCAGGAATTTAACCCAGCCACAGTGAAGGAGCAGCAATATATTCCCAAGTCAGGATGGTGAGTGACTTGGATGGGAGCTTCCTGGTGGGGTTCCCAGGTATCTTCTAGATGCTCGTGAGTTTGGAAGGTGCTGCCTTCGGAGATTCTATGAGTGTCACTAGTCTGTGAGATGGCTCTCTCCAATTCGATACAAGCTGTTAGTAAGGAGGATTTTGCAGGGTTGACAGGGCTGGGTTTGCCGTTCTCATTGCAAATGCCTAGGTCGATGCCAGACGGTCTGTCCAGTTTCTTTCCTTTTAAGCTTTGCATCGGTTTCTGATACAGCTGAGTGGCTCGCTAGGCCATGTCAGAGGGCATTATGGATATGGAATCAAATGTAGGCCAGACCAAGTGAGGGTTGCAGACATTTATGAATCGCATGACTTTTTAAATTATAATCAACATTAGACTTTTAATTCCAGATATTTATTGGATTCAATTTACTCCAAACCCGGGTCCCCAGAGTCCCTGGATCACCACTTCAGTGACAATACGACAACACCACCATCCTCCTGTGATTTGTGCCCATACATCCTCAGGTCCCTCTGCTCCTTTACCCCTTTTAGAATTGCATCTTTTATTTTATATTGCCTTTCCTTATTTTTCCTATCAAAATCTACCCCTTTAAGAATGTGTATGAAAACAATAACTTACAGTTTGATATGCTAGACTTTTGAATCAACAACATTTTCTGGATGATTTGTGGTCTTATGAAAATGAGAGCTTGTCCAATCTCCCAATGAGTTCAAAGAAACTTCTAGATTTGCAAATTAAACTTACTGATTGAGGGAAGTTAGGGCTGCAATCTCATGGTATAAGGGCCCTTTGGTGCTAACATGAATTCAAATTATGGAGGACACAATCTCACACAGAAGGTGGTGGGTGCCTGGAACGCCTTGCCAGTAGAGGCAGGCATGATAGCAACATTTAAGATATATCTTAATAGGCACATGAAGGGGTGGGGAATGGAGGGATACAGATAGTTTGGGCAATAAGCAGAAGGTCGAAATAAGAAATTTGGACCGGCGCAGGCTTGGTGGGCTGAAGGGCCTGTTCCTGCGCTATTTCTCTACCTGATTTAATCCAATTCATTCTACTTCCTTATCTACTGTTTCTCCTGTTTCTTCCTTTATTGTACCATCTCATTGATTAAAGAGATAGACAGCTAGTCCTGTCACCAAGGTCCCAAATGCTCTGTGATCCTCAACATGCTGTTAGAAGTTGGGACCGACAGCAATTTATGACTCAAAAAATAGCCGACATATAATATGAAAATGAAAATGAAAAATAAAATGAATAATAGAATTCCAGCTCATGATTCACATCGCAGGATGCCTCACTCTGGCAATTACAGGGCGACTAAATTAATGGGATTTATCCTAGGATTGTCTGGGAAGCTAGGGAGGAGATTGCTGAGCCTTTGGCTTTGATCTTTAAGTCATCTTTGTCTACAGGAATAGTGCCAGAAGACTGGAGGATAGCAAATGCTGTCCCCTTGTTCAAGAAGGGGAGTAGAGACAACCCCGGTAACTATAGACCAGTGAGCCTTACTTCTGTCGTGGGCAAAGTCTTGGAAAGGTTTATAAGAGGTAGGATGTATAATCATCAGGAAAGGAATAATTTGATTAGAGATAGTCAACAGGGTTTCGTGAAGGGTAGGTTGTGCCTCACAAACCTTATTGAGTTCTTTGAGAAGGTGACCAAACAGGTGGATGAGGGTAAAGCAGTTGATGTGGTGTCTATGGATTTCAGTAAAGCGTTTGATAAGGTTCCCCACGGTAGGCTATTGCAGAAAATACGGAGGCATGGGATTCAGGGTAATTTAGCAGTTTGGATCAGAAATTGGCTAGCTGGAAGAAGACAAAGGGTGGTGGTTGATGGGAAATGTTCAGACTGGAGTCCAGTTACTAGTGGTATACCACAAAGATCTGTTTTGGGGCCACTGCTGTTTGTCATTTTTATAAATGACCTGGAGGGCGCAGAAGGATGGGTGAGTAAATTTGCAGATGACACTAAAGTCGGTGGAGTTGTGGACAGTGCAGAAGGATGTTACAAGTTATAGAGGGACATAGATAAGTTGCAGCGCTGGGCTGAGAGGTGGCAAATGGAGTTAAATGCAGAAAAGTGTGAGGTGATTCATTTTGGAAGGAATAACAGGAAGACAGAGGACTGGGCTAATGGGAAGATTCTTGATAGTGTGGATGAGCAGAGAGATCTCGGTGTCCATGTACGTAGATCCCTAAAAGTTGCCACCCAGGTTGAGAGGGTTGTTAAGAAGGTATACGGTGCGTTAGCTTTTATTGGTAGAGGGATTGAGTTTCGGAGCCATGAGGTCATGTTGCAGCTGTACAAAACTCTGGTGCGGCCGCATTTGGAGTATTGCGTGCAATTCTGGTCGCCGCATTATAGGAAGGATGTGGAAGCATTGGAAAGGGTGCAGAGGAGATTTACCAGAATGTTGCCTGGTATGGAGGGAAGATCTTATGAGGGAAGGCTGAGGGACTTGAGGCTGTTTTCGTTAGAGAGAAGAAGGTTAAGAGGTGACTTAATTGAGGCATACAAGATGATCAGAGGATTAGATAGGGTAGACAGTGAGAGCCTTTTTCCTCGGATGGTGATGTCTCGCACGAGGAGACATAGCTTTAAATTGAGGGGAGATAGATATAGGACAGATGCCAGAGGTAGGTTCTTTACTCAGAGAGTAGTAAGGGCGTGGAATGCCCTGCCTGCAACGGTAGTGGACTCGGCAACACTAAGGGCATTCAAATGGTCATTGGATAGACATATGGCCGATAAGGGAATAGTGTAGATGGGCTTTAGAGTGGTTTCACAGGTTGGCGCAACATCGAGGGCCGAAGGGCCTGTACTGCGCTGTAATGTTCTATGTTTTGCTGGATAAAAATCCAGTGTTATATTGCAGTGTATTATAGGGAATTTTGAATTAAAACAATTCTTGGCGATTAAAATTTTATACATTTTACAGATTAGAATTCCGGACACATTTTCAATAAGTAATTTCTTATGCTTTCAGTAGACTGCCAATATGAACAGAAAATTTGTTAAGATTTAAGAGAGAAAACGGAATATAACTGTAACTGTGAATTTAATAGGGTAGTTTGCAAGATCATTAATCATGCTTGGAATTAACTAAAGTCTCATATGAAACTTCCTATTTAAACAATTTAGTAATTGGACTAATTCTACAATAAATTGCTCTTAAAGGAGCAAGTCAGATACAAACAGTTAACATGAGCTAATTAAGCCCTTAATTAGCAGTACACAGCATCAGATGCAATACATATCTTTGTTTTACAATTACTGTTTCAGCATCCTGGCAAATACTTGAAGCTTAAATTTTAAGGCATGGAGTCCTGAAGTAGTTTCATAATTTTATTATGTAGCTGTTGGAACAATATTTTATTGTTCACAAATGGCAAATGCCAAAATAGAAACAGAGTGGTGGCATTTCTGCAGCAGAAAATCCACAGACATCCCAAAGAAATGGGCAACAATGCCCCAAGGCTTCTCTGGGCTTTCACATATTAACTTGACATTTTTTCTATACAGGGAGCCCTTTTCAGAAACAAGTAATGGGCAACAGTTTTGAGGAGAGAAATTCAATAAAACAGGGTGGCACGGTGGCTGTGGTGATGTGCATCTCTGTAAATACACAAGGGGCTAATGTAAATACATGAGGACTAGCTAGACACTAGAGGGAGCACCAGAGACATCACACACACACACACCCAATCAATAGATCAGTTAGATAGGACATGACCAATGGGCATTCACGATACACACAGAGGTGACACGACCACAGGAGGGCATTACACCAACTGATATATAAAGGACACCACACACATGATCTGCCTCTTTCCAGTGGAGACAGTCAGTGAGCAGAGACACAGGGTTGATTTGATATCACTCCCACCACGTGGATTGTAGCAGTCTGGTTAGTCAGTCTGAGTAGCTATAGTAGGATTAGCAGTAGTGTCGAACCCAAGCTATAGAAGTGTATATAGTTTAATAAATGTGTTGAAGTTATCTCCACGTCTGATCCTTCCTTTGTCAAGTGCACCACAAGAAAGCCGCTTATGCTACACCTAAAGCATAACAAGACAGTGGTGAGCACTGCTGTCTCACAGCGCCAGGGATCCGGGTTCAATTCCAGCCTTGGGTGACTGTCTATGTGGAGTCTGCACGTTCTTCCCTTGTCTGTGTGAGTTTCCTCCCAAATTCCAAAGATGTGCAGTTGGCCATTCTAAATTACTGTTTAGTGTCCAGGGATTTGCAGGTTAGGTTAATGGGTAAGGACGGGGTGGACAGGTGAGTGGACTTAGGTAGATTGTTTGGAGGGTCGGTGCAGACTCAATGGGCCATCTGCCCTATCTCTGCATTGTACCAATTCTATGAAATAAACAGAATGGAATAATTAATGTTTTCATCCTTTCATTTTATGCTGCTGTGATCTGCAGTAAATTTTCAACTTTCATTCAGGTTTATTGCACTGGTTGTTGATAAAGTGCTCCCATGTACATGAGACCATTTTTAAAGTTAAGGCAACAATTTGCAGATCTCAACCAGTTAATAATGGAAGGCAGTTGAATGAAGCAAAGATTCAGCTTTCGAGGATCTGGCATTATGATTCATGATAATCTTAGCTGGATTTGCTTTGCAATATTTGAGTGTTTGCAGCAGCTGACATGGAATCATAGAATTCCTACAGTGCAGAAGGCGGCCATCCGGCCCATCGAGTATGCATCGGCCTTGGAAAGAGCACCCTACTTAAGCACACGCCTCCACCCTATCATCGTAACCCAGTAACCCTACCTAACGTTTTAGATACTAAGGGGTAATTTAGCACGGCCAATCCACCTAACCTGCATATCTTTCGACTTTGGGCATCTTGAAGTATTTGGTATATGCTGCATGTAACTTGGAGGATAAGTTAGTACCATAGGAACGTGGTCCCATTTTCCTCAGGATAAAAGGTCAGGGGCTGCATTCTCCGATAATGGGGTTACGTGTTGACGCCGTCGTAAAGACCATAGGGTTTTACGACGTCGTCAACAGGACCCCAGGATCACCGATTCAACAGCCCACAAGAGGCCTGCATGGGCGCCGAGGGAAGCGCCCGAGGGAGCGGCCACCGATAAGCGGCGTCGCGTCATTGACGCAATGCTGCGGCGCCTTAAAGGCAGATCCGCCCCAAATACGTCCGTTGCATGGAAGGTGGCCGCCCGCTGTGCAGCACCAAGATTTCGGGAAGGTGAGCTGAACACCCTCCTAGATCCCATGGAGCAGAGGAGAGGGGTCCTGTACACCGCACCCGGCAACAGGTTAGCACCCGCCGCCATCCGGCGTTCGTGGGTGGAGGTGCGCGATCCCGCTTGGAGGGCGGGACGCTTGTCAGGACAGGCGAGCAGTGCCGCAAGAATACGCACGACCTACTCAGGGCAGCCAGGGCAAGTACCATCACTATGCCCTTGGCACCAAACTCCCTAACCAACAAGTGAGCCACCACAACCCCCCCCCCCCCCACCACCATCCCCGGTGGGACAGTCCCACCCCTGCCCTGATCCACATGGCTGCATCCACCCATGGCAGCCGCAGTGGCCTCGTGCCCTGTGCACCAATGCCATCACGGACCCAACCGCTTGGCAGCTTGCGTCAGACCGTCTAACACTTTTGATGCTTGTGTGCCCCTCCCCCCACCCAAGATAAGAACGCCCAGAACCGCAGATAGCGGGAGAAGACTGTCGGGGGGGGGGGGGGGGGGGGGGGAGGGGGGGGAGAGCACCTGAACTGCGTCCCCCTCACCGTGGCCAAGCGGAGGCCACTTGACCTCACTGTTGGACCCAAGGATAGGGAAGTTGCCGATGCCAAGGTCAGAGGTGTGCCACCAAGTGAGATGCGCCCCGCCTGGCCGTGGCCCGTCACAACACATTTGTGCCAAACCACACCCCCC
Source organism: Scyliorhinus canicula (assembly GCF_902713615.1). Classification (NCBI taxonomy): domain Eukaryota; kingdom Metazoa; phylum Chordata; class Chondrichthyes; order Carcharhiniformes; family Scyliorhinidae; genus Scyliorhinus; species Scyliorhinus canicula. Next base: position 189,023,829 of record NC_052148.1, read on the forward strand.
CTCACCACAACCCCTCACCCTAACCACCCTTCCCCACCCCCACTCACCACAACCCCCCTCAGCACAACCCATCACCCCAACCACCCTTCCCGACCCCCACTCACCACAACCCCCCTCAGCACAACCACACCCTCCCATTACCCGTCGGTCTAACCATGCATGCTGTCTTGTATCTTTCAGGACCAGCCGGCGATGTTCCAGACCCACCCGTCGCCCCCCACACCAGCCAGTGCCAGGGCTGGTGCCTCCCAGGGACGCGAGCACCGACGGGAAGGGGAGTCACCTCAACAGCCCTGCGCCTGGCACATCTACATGGGGCACATCGACACGGGGCACATCGACACGGGACATTCTACACAGGGGACGGAAACAGAGGGCACAGAAACAGAGGGGACGGACACAGCACACAACCACACAGGGGATGGGCACACAGGACAACACAGCACACATCGACACAGGGGATGCCGGACTTCGGATCCGATGAGGACATTGCATTAGAATCTCCGGCACCGCCATCACCCACACCTTCCACCATTGCAGAGACTCTCACCTCTGTTGGGATCTTTAGTGAGGAGGCTTCTGGGACATTCAGTGGTGCGCAGCACACAGCCGCAGCGGTTCAGCAGGTGGAGGTAGGAGCAAAGAGGGGCCGGTCGGTCGGTGGGCAGACCGGCCCCAGCATTAGCTGCCGCTCAGATGGGTCCCGGGTTCCTGGAATTTCTACTCCCACCCATAGATACGATGCAGTCAGCAACACAGGGACCGGACAAGGGGTTGACAGCCGGTTTGCAGCACCTACAGACGCAGATGGAGGAGTCCAACCGCTTGCAGTGGTGCCGGTCATGCGCTACTGCCGAAACCGCATGGGTGGCGTCCGCGGTGGAGGAAATGGGGGCGACTGTGTCGGACATGGGTCACGTTATGCAAGGCCTGGGGATATCTGTGCAGGGGGTCCACGGCCCCAGGGCATGGCTGCCCACTCACAGAGCCATGTGCAGATTGCGGCGATGCTCTTCACTGTGGCCCAGTCCCGGCAGGACATGGCCCAGTCCCAGCAGGCCAGAGGGAGATGGCGCAGTCTCAGAGGGAGGTAGCACAGTCCCAGTGGGAAGTGTCACGATCCCAGTCAGGGATGGCCTACTCCCTGGGCTCCATAGCCACTAATGTCCAGACCCTTGTCCTGCTATGGCGGGACTCCAAATTCTATCAGACTCCTGGTCAAACAGGGAGGTTCCACATTAAGGCAAAATGGAAATCAAATTTCACATGTAAATATTCCTCATTACAATTGTTTCACTTTATTCATGAATGCATCATCATCATTTGTTGAAACTGGCTTAGTCAGAAAGCTAAATGCACTGGCACTCAGCATGGTTCGTCCACATTTATGATTAATGAGGAGGGGCATTTCCTTTATTATGTAGCAAACAGTTGTGGTAAATCACTGTTACACCTAGTCAGAGTAGGAATGTCAGGATAGATAGGATGAATGCGTGGCTCGAGAGATAGTGCAAGAGGGAGGGATTCAAATTCCTGGGGCATTGGAACCGGTTCTGGGGGAGGTGGGACCAGTACAAACCGGACGGTCTGCACCTGGGTAGCACTGGAACCAATGTCCTCGGGGAGGGGGGGGGGGGGGTGGTGTTACTAGAGCTGTTGGGGAGGGTTTAAACTAATGTGGCAGGGGGATGGGAACCGTTGCAGGAAGTTGGAAGGTAGTAAAACAGGGACAGAAGCAAAAAGAAGTAAGGGGGAAAGTGTAAGGCAGAGAAGCCATAGTCAAAAATCAAAAAGGGCGACAGTACAAAGTGCAGTGACAGAGGGGAGCTCAGTGAATAGGCCCAGTAATACTAAAATGAATAAAACTGGAGATGTTAAGATTCAAAACAGAGGTTAAAAAAAACAACATAAGTGTACTTTACCTGAATGCTCGTATGTATTCGGAATAAAGTAAATGAGTTGAAATGGTTAAAGGATGGTCACGACTGGGAGTTAAATATCTGAGGGTATCAAACTATTCGGAAGAGTGGATGGTAAGGGAGGTGGTGTAGCTCTGTTATTTAAGGATGACATCTGGGAAATAGTAAGGGATGACATCGGTGCTATGGAGGATAAGGTTGAATCCATTTGGGTGGAAATCACGAATAGGAAGGCGAAAAAGTTACTGATAGTAGTAGTCTATAGGCCACCAAATGGTGGGGCAGGCAATAAACAAAAAAATAACTGATGCATGTAGAAATGGTACAGTAGTTATCATGGGGGATTTTAATCTACATGTCGATTGGTTTAATCAGGTCGGTCAAGGCAACCTTGAGGAGGAGTTTATAGAATGTATCCGTGATAGTTTCCTAGAACAGTATGTAATGGAACCTACGAGGGAACAAGCGGTCCTGGATCTTGTCCTGTGTAATGAGACAGGATTGATTAATGATCTCATAGCTAGGGATCCTCTCGGAAGGAGCGATCACAATATGGTGGAATTTAAAATACAGATGGAGGGTGAGAAGGTAAAATCAAATTTTATGCTTAAACAAAGGAGATTACAATGGGATGAGAGAAGAACTAGCCAAGGTAGACTGGGAGCAAAGACTTTATGGTGAAACAGTTGAGGAATAGTGGAGAACCTACCAAGCGATTTTTCACAGTGCTCAGCAAAGGTTCATACCAACAAAAAGGAAGGACGGTAGAAAGAGGGAAAATCGACCGTGGATATCAAAGGAAATAAGGGAGAGTATCAAATTGAAGGAAAAAGTGTAGCCACCTGGGTTGGCCACTTCCCGACTTTAAAATGGAGATTCGCTAAGAATGCAGGGAAATTCAGCCAAGGACAGACAAACAAGCAGGTGCAAAATCTCCTGTATATTAGAACGTTCAGAAACCCAGACAGCACTGAAACTGACGACCATCTACATATTGATGAGCGATACCCGGGAACAATTGAAACAGTTAAGATAATCGAGGCCAAGCCAGACTCCTGGGCGCCAGTGGGAGCCAAGACAAAGGAAGGCCAACGGGCACTAAGGAACCGCCCAGTGATCAGGGAACAGCTCCAGTATTGGAGAAATCGATCCAAGTGATCAGAACTCAGTCCAATCACTTGGAACCAGGTACGGTCCGCCCAAATGGCGCGAAGCCCCTGGGGACTATAAAGTAGAGTCCCCAAGTTCAATTTGTTCTTCTTGGCAGCTCTCAAAGAACTCTTGACCGTGACTCTCAACTCGGAGAGACTTGCCTAGCAGCTGCACCAACAAGTAAGTGTCCAGTCAACGTACGCTACGAGATAGGCGCTCCTAACCATTAGTCCATACCAGCTGGAAGCCTGCAGACTCAGGATCGAACGAGAGGCCAATTTTCCCCTGACCTAATGGGTCCCTTTTCCAAAGCTAAGTATTGGCCTGTTCGTGTTAGTGATAGCCTAGTGAATAGTATTTTATGCATGAGTAGCGATTGACTGTATATAATAAATGTGTTTTGATTTGAACCTTACTAACTGGTGTATTGAGTTATTGATCAGCACTTGAACTTGAACCTCGTGGTGGTATCATAAAGATACCTGGCGACTCTAGAGCAAGGTGATTAAACAGAGCAAATTAAGTGTAAAGCACACTTAACAAAATTAGCAACAAAAGCATACAAAGTGGCAAAGATGGTGGGAGACTAGAGGACTGGGAAATCTTTAGGGGGCAACAGAAAGCTATTAAAAAAGCTATAAAGAAGAGTAAGATAGATTATGAGAGTAAACTTGCTCAGAATATAAAAACAGACAGTAAAACTTTCTACAAATATATAAAACAAAAAAGAGTGGCTAAGGTATATATTGGTCCTTTAGAGGATGAGATGGGAGTTTTAATAATGGGAGATGAGGAAATGGCTGAGGAACTGAACAGGTTTTTTGGGTCGGTCTTCACAGTGGAAGACATAAATAACATGCCAGTGACTGATAGAAATGAGGCTATGACAGGTGAGGACCTTGAGAGGATTGTTATCACTAAGGAGGTAGTGATGGGCAAGCTAATGGGGCTAAAGGTAGACAAGTCTCCTGGACCTGATGGAATGCATCCCAGAGTGCTGAAAGAGATGGCTAGGGAAATTGCAAATGCACTAGTGATAATTTACCAAAATTCACTAGACTCTGCGGTGGTCCCAGAGGATTGGAAATTACCAAATGTGACACCACTGTTTAAAAAAGGAGGTAGGCAGAAAGCGGCTAATTATAGGCCATTGAGCTTAACTTCGGTAGTAGGGAAAATGCTGAAATCTATCATCAAGGAAGAAATAGCGAGGCATCTGGATAGAAATTGTTGCATTGGGCAGGCGCAGCATGGGTTCATAAAGAGCAGGTCGTGCCTAACTAATTTAGTGGAATTTTTTGAGGACATTACCAGTGCAGTAGATAACGGGGAGCCAATGGATGTGGTATATCTGGATTTCCAGAAAGCCTTTGACAAGGTGCCACACAAAAGGTTGCTGCATAAGATAAAGATGCATGACATTAAGGGTAAAGTAGTAGCATGGATAGAGGATTGGTTAATTAATAGAAAGCAAAGAGTGGGGATTAATGTGTGTTCCTCTGGTTGGCAATCGTAGCTAGTGGTGTCCCTCAGGGATCAGTGTTGGGCCCACAATTGTTCACAATTTACATAGATGATTTAGAGTTGGAGACGAAGGGCAATGTGTCCAAGTTTGCAGATGACACTAAGATGAGTGGTAAAGCGAAAAGAGCAGAGGATACTGGAAGCCTGCAGAGGGATTTGGATAGGTTAAGTGAATGGGCTAGGGTCTGGCAGATGGAATACAATGTTGACAAATGTGTGGTTATCCATTTTGGTAGGAATAACAGCAAACGGGATTATTATTTAAATGATAAAATATTAAAGCATGCTGCTGTGCAGAGAGACCTGGGTGTGCTAGTGCATGAGTCACAGAAAGTTGGTTTACAGGTGCAACTGGTGATTAAGAAGGCAAATGGAATTTTGTCCTTCACTGCTGGAGGGATGGAGTTTAAGACAAGGGAGGTTATGCTGCAATTGAATAAGGTGTTAGTGAGGCCACACCTGGAGTATTGTGTTCAGTTTTGGTCTTCTTACTTGGGAAAGGACGTACTGGCACTGGAGGGCGTGCAGAGGAGATTCGCTAGGTTAATCCCAGAGCTGAAGGGGTTGGATTATGAAGAGAGGTTGAGTAGACTGGGACTGTATTCATTGGAATTTAGAAGTATGAGGGGAGATCTTATAGAAACATATAAAATTATGAAGGGTATAGATAGGATAGATGCGGGCAGGTTGTTTCCACTGGCAGGTGAAAGCAGAACTAGGGGACATAGCCTCAAAATAAGGGGAAGTAGATTTAGGACTGAGTTTAGGAGGAACTTCTTCACCCAAAGGGTTGTGAATCTATGGAATTCCTTGCCCAGTGAAGCAGTTGAGGCTCCTTCATTCAATGTTTTTAAGGTAAAGATAGATAGTTTTTTGAAGAATAGAGGGATTAAGGGTTATGGTGTTCGGGCTGGAAAGTGGAGCTGAGTCCACAAAAGATCAGCCATGATCTCATTGAAAAGTGGAGCAGGCTCGAGGGGCCAGATGGCCTACTCCTGCTCCTAGTTCTTATGTTCTGTATTAGGTGATGTAAGGTAGGACCTGTACTACAGGTTCTCCGGTAGCCCCTGCCTGCTGCTCCGCCCAGTAGGAGGAGCGTGTCCTCTATTCAGCAGCCATTACGCCAGCTGCTGTGGGAGGCCACACATCATACTGCAATAAAGCCACAGTTGTATCCAACCTTAGTCTTTGTACAATTGATCGTGCATCAACAGTGTTGGACGCAATCTACCTGAATTGCAACAGAGTCCCTGTCGAGCGTGTTTAGCCAGGTTCCAGGCGCTTGCAGCATCTAGGAACACCACGCTATCGCACAGGACTCTCTAGCAATCTGGGGCCTCAGCGGGGAATGTCCCACCGAGGTCATACTTAGTCCCGTTTCCTTCACCGAGTGTCTCCGATTGGCAGAACCTATCAGTGCAGGAGGGGGCGCCCCGATCTCTCAATCACACTCCTCACGGCAACGTGCCCCCGGGCCCCCCCAAAGTCCCAACTCACCAATTGTAGCTGTCTCCACCATATCATTCGGAACATCGTTCTCCACCAGTGATGTAACGCGTTTCCCAATGGGATGATTCACAACGGATCTCTCAAGTTGTGCACCTGGCAAGCAGACCTCCCTCAGGTGAGTGCATCGCTCAGGGGGGGAAGGGACATGCTCGGGTTGTACCCAGGCAGTGCCAGAAAAAAAATGCCAGAAGCGGCGCCTGAGGGGGGTGGAGGTGGCAGGTTGGGGGGGGGGGGGGATTCCAAGTGAACTTTTGTGCAGTGAGGCAGTCTTTAAAAATGGCACCTAATCTCAAAAACAAAGTTGCTGGCAGGATGGCGTCAACATGAGTGACGTTGTAGGACACAACCCTTGCCATTTTTTCTCTATATCCCAAATCATATGGCACAGAAAGCCACCATTGGCCTTGACCGATATTCGGGAAAATTCCACCTTCCACTTCTTTTTCATAGAACATTTTCACAGCTTATATTCCTACCTAGCTTTGTATCAACAGCAAACCTAAATTTATTACTCTTCGGACATGATCTATTGGCCATGTCCCGCCCGAACGGCTGTGCAACGCAGCCTCTTCCAGGATTTCCCTGAATCTAACGGGATCTCACGAGATGTCGCAATCATGATCCCGCCCAATGTGGGCGGATCAGTATTTGGCGAATCTGCATATTAGAGTGAATAGCTAGTCTCACTCTAATATGCAGCTCACCTGATCTACCCGAAGCATTGGGATCTAACTCCTCCGCCTTGGAACCTTAGGCGAGCGCCGTTCAGTACTGGTCCCCACAAATGAGAACCAGACAGAACGGGACTGAGGGGGTCTCCCAGGGAATTAGAGGCCCCAGGTGGTTGCCTGCTGGGCAGAATGGCCAGCACGGCCAGCAGGGCACCCTGGTTCTACCACCTGGATGCCAACCTGGCACTGTCAATGTGCCCAGGTGGTGCTGCCAGGCTGGCAGAGGCATTACCAGGCTGGCAGGGCCAAGGTGGGAGGCTGGCACTGAGCTCACTCATGGGATTGGGCTGGGGATGCCCTGCCAGTTTGAGTTGGGGCGTCGTGAGGACCCCCTTATTGGTGAATTTAGGATTTGGGATCTGGGTCTCACATCACGGGTGCTGACAGATCGGGGGGGAGGGGCACTCTTTAAAAATGGCATCTCAATCTCCTCTTGCACTGCGTTCCCCGCTGAGTCCAAAGATTGCAATAGGAGCGCTGGGAAACACCCTACTAAACAGGACTCTGTTGCAATTCAGTCAGATTGCACCCTTGATCTCTTTGTCTTAGTCTTTAATATCCATTGTGTAAAGCTGAGGCTGCAAGGATCGGTGGATCCTTGTGGCATCTCATTAGTCACAGCCTGTCAACTTGAAAATGCCCTTTAATATTATGGATTTGATGTTTATCAAGGCAAGAAAACACCTCAGTGTTTCCTTCGGACAAAAAGATTATTGTGAAGCATTGCAGAATTTGATACCAGTCAATAAATCATTTGTACTTACTTTTATATTTAAAAAAATGGGGAAAATGTGTTTCTGCTTTGATTGAATGCTGCAGTAATATCCCCTGTTGGGTAAGGAGCCAAAATGTTGTCTGTTGTGTTAGTGACTGCACATAGATATCCGGATATTCCAGACATACATCAGATACTTTGAAGAAACCAGTGCTGCATCAAACCAGGCTTACTTGAGATAAAGCTTCTAAATGCTTTGGGAAGACTGCTTTCATCTTCAGCTCCTCTCAAAATGATTCTACCCTCATTTACAATGTCACAACTGGTGCCTTTAACAAGGTATCTTCTCCCAGAACAGAAATATTACCTTCCATGCAATCTATCTTACATCCCCATTTTCAGAAAATGATGGCTGGATTTTCTGCTTCTGCGCTTGTTAGTTTGTACTCCATTCACTTTAATAGGCAGAAAATCACAGACTAGCAAGTGCAAGAGGAGACATTTTTGACATTCGTCTCCGTAAATTGATAAAGATGAATTGAAGAAATAGCATGGCAATTGCTAGAAGTCTGGCGTAAAACCAGAACTTTCCGGAAATATGCAAAGTGTCAACTGAGGTCAAGGTACTTTAACAGAACCTTGCTTCAGGGATAAAAGTTCATACATGGACAACATATTGGTACATAGAACATACAGTGCAGAAGGAGGCCATTCGGCCCATCAAGTCTGCACCGACCCACTTAAGCCCCCACTTCCACCCAAAAGATAAAATATAAAGTTTGTGAATGCATTGGTGATCATCTTCTGAAATTCTATAGATTTTGGAATGGTTCTTAAAGATTAGAAGGTAGCACATGTCACCCCACTATTTAAGAATGGAGGGGGAGAGAAAACAGGGATCTACATACCTGTTAGCCTTATACTAGTGGTAGGGAAAATGCTGGAATCTATTATAAAGTTTGTGATAAATAGACACTTGGACAATCATGATCAGATTGAGCACAGTTACAATGGATTTACGAATAGGAAATCACGTTTGACAAACTTGTTGGAGTTTTTTGGAGATGTTACTAATAAATTTGACAGAGTCGAGGACGTAGCATATTTGGAATTTCAGAAGGCTTTTAATAAAGTTCATTAGTAAAATAAAAGCACATTAGATACGAGAAAATGGACAGGAATGGATTCAGGGTTGGCGAACAGGGAGAAAACAGAGAGTAGGAATAAATTGGTCATTCTCACGTTAGCAGGGGGTGGCTCATGGGGTACCGGAGGGATCAGTACCTGGGCCCCAGATGTTCACAATATATATCAATGATTTGGATGTGGGGACCAAATACAATGGGCAGGATTCTCCCTTCTGGGGACTAAGTCCCTATGCCAGCGGGAGAACCGGCGTCAACAGCCCCCGAAAGTGTGAAATTCTCCACACTGCTGGGGGCTAGGTGGACGCCGGAGGGGTTGGCGTCGCTCCAACTGGCACCAACGGGATTGCGCGAGTTCGCGCATGCGCCAAAGGGCCGGCGCGATCTTGCAATGCGCAGAACTGCTGCCGTGTTTTCCACACCGGCCTTGGGCCTACAGGGGCCAGCGCGGAAGGAAGTAGTGCCCCCACGGCACAGGCCCGCCTGCAGATCGGTGGGCCCCGATCACGGGCCAGGTCACCGTGCCCCCCCCCCCCCCCCCCCGAGGGCGAGATTCGTGCCGCTCCCCGGGGTTCTCCAACCCGGCGGGGGATTGGAGAAACCCTCCTAATATTTCCAAGTTCGCAGATGAAACAAAGCTAGTCAGGAATTTGTGTTGTGAGGAAAATGTAAAGTGGCTACTGGTGGATTTGGAGTGACTTAATGAGTGGGCAAGAATATTGCAGATATAATGTAACGTGGAAAAGTGCAAAGCAATCCCGTTTGGTAGAAGGAACAGATGTGCAGAGTATTTCCTAAATGGTAAGAAATTATAAAGTGTTGATGTACAAAGCGAGGTGGATGTCCTTGTCCATAAGTCACTGAAAAATAACATGCAGATGCAACAAGCTATTAGGAAGGTTAATGGGATGCTCGCCTTTATTGCAAGAGGATTTGTGTTCCACCCTATCCCCGTAACCCAATAACCCCTCCGAACCTTTTTGGTCACGAAGGGCAATTTAGCATGGCCAATCCACCTAACCTCCACGTCTTTGGACTGTGGGAGGAAACCGGAGCATCCGGAGGAAACCCACACAGACACGGGAAGAACTTGCAGACTCCGCACAGACAGTAACCCAGCAGGGAATCAAACCTGGGACTCTGGAGCTGTGAAGCCACGGTGCTATCCACTTGTGCTACCGTGCTGGTTATATTACTGAAACCTACAAAATACATAAAGGAATAGACAGGGCAGCAGGTAAGATGTTTCCCTTGGTTGGGGAGTCCAGAACCAGGAGGCACAATTTCAAAATAAGGGGGAAGCCACATAGGACCAAGATGAGGAGAAATTTATTTAGAACAAAGAAACAAAGAACAAAGAAAAATTACAGCACAGGAACAGGCCCTTCGGCCCTCACTGCCTGCGCCGATCCAGATTCTCGAATAAAACTGTCGCCTATTTTCTAAGGATCTGTATCCCTCTGCTCCCTGCCCATTCATGTATCTGTCTAGATACATCTTAAATGATGCTATCATTCCCGCCTCTACCACCTCCACCGGCAATGCATTCCAGGCACCCACCACCCTCTGTGCAAAGAACTTTCCACGCACATCTCCCTAAAACTTTTCCCCTCTCACCCCAAGTAATTGAGTCCACCACTCTGGGAAAAAGCTTCTTGCTATCCACCCTGTCTATACCACTCATGATTTTGTAGACCTCAATGAGGTCCCACCTCAACCTCCGTCCTTCTAATGAAAATAATCCTAATCTACTCAACCTCTCTTCATAGCTAGCGCCCTCCATAGCAGGCAACATCCTGGTGAACCTCCTCTGCACCTTCTCCAAAGCATCCACATCCTTTTGGTAATGTGGCGACCAGAACTGTACGCAGTATTCCAAATGTGGCCGAAACAAAGTCCTATTCAACTGTAACATGACCTGCCAGCTCTTGTACTCAATACCCCGTCCGATGAAGGAAAGCATGCCGTATGCCTTCTTGACCACTCTATCGACCTGCGCAGCCACCTTCAGGGTACAATGGACCTGAACACCCAGATTTCTCTGTACATCAATTTTCCCCAGGGCTTTTTCATTTACCACGTAGTTCGCTCTTGAATTGGATCTTCCAAAATGCATCACCTCGCATTGAACTCCATCTCCCATTTTTCCGCCCAACTCTCCAATCTATCTAATATAAAAAGATGTTTTTTTAAATGTCTCACCAACTTGATTGAGTTTTTTGAAGAAGTGACAAAGAAAATTAATGAGGGAAGGTCTGTGGATGTAGTTTACATGGACTTTAGTAAGGCATTTGACAAGGGTCCACATGGCAGACTGGTACAAAAACTAAAATCACATGGGATTCGGGGTGCGCTGGCTAGATGGATACAGAACTGGCTTAGTTATAGAAGACAGAGAGAAGCAGTGGAAGGGTGTTTTTAATGAATGTAGATCTGTAGCTAGTGGTGTTCCACGGGGATCAGTGCTTGGACCTCTGTTGTTTGCAATACATGTAAATAATCTGGAGGAAAATATAGATGGTTTGCTGGCAAGTTTGCGGAAGTCACAAAGATTGACGGAATTGCTGATAGTGCCGAGGACTGTCAGAGGATACAACAGGATATAGATAGAACAAAGAAAAGTACAGCACGGGAACAGGCCCTGCGCTGACCATGCTGCCCGTCGAAACTAAAATCTTTGACATTTCCAGGGTCCGTATCCCTCTTCCCATCCTATTAATGTATTTGTCAAGATGGCCCTTAAATGTCACTATCGTCCCTGCTTCCACCACTTCCTCTGGCAGCGAGTTCCAGGCACCCACTACCCTGTGTAAAAAGAAACTTACCTCATACATCTCAGAGATCATAGATCATAGAATTTCCAGTACAGAAGGGGCCATTCGGCCCATCGAGTCTGCACCGTCACTTGGAAAAAGCACCCCACCCAAGGTCCACACCTCCTCCCTATCCCCATAACCCAGTAACCCCACCCAACACTGTGGGCAATTTTGGACCCCAAGGACAATTTTAGCATGGCCAACCCACCTAACCTGCACATCTTTGGACTGTGGGAGGAAACCGGAGCACCCGGAGGAAACCCACGCACACATGGGGAGAACGTGTAGACTCCACACAGACAGTGACCCAAGCCGGGAATTGAACCTGGGACCCTGGAGCTGTGAAGCAATTGTGCTAACCACAATGCTACCATGCTGGACCTTGCCCTTCGCACCTTAAACCTATGCCCCCTTGTAACCGACCCCTCTACCCTGTAAAAGTATCTGACTATCCACTCTGTCTATGCCCCTCATAATCTTGTAGACCTTTATCAGCTTGCTCCTCAACCTCCTTCATTCCAGTGAGAACAAACCAAGTTTAATCAACTTCCCCTCATAGCTAATTCCCTCCATACCAGGCAACATCCTGGTAAATATCTTCTGCACCCTCTCTAAAGCCTCCACATCCTTCTGGTAGTGTGGCAACCAGAATTGAACACTATGCTCCAAGTGTGGCCTAACTAAGGTTCTATACAGCTGCAACATGACTTGCCAATTTTTATACTCAATGCCAATGAAGGCAAGCAAACCGTATGCCTTCTTGACTACCTTCTCCACCTGTGTTGCCCCTTTCAGTGACCTGTGGACCTGTACACCAAGATCTCTCTGACTGTCAATACTCGAGGGTTCTACCATTTACTGTATATTCCCTACCTGTATTAGACCTTCCAAAATGTATGACCTCACATTTGTCCGGATTAGACTCCGTCTGCCATCTCTCCGCCCAAGTCTCCAAATGATCTAAATCCTGCTGTATCCACATCAGGGGCTGGTTTAGCTCACTGGGCTAAATTGCTGGCTTTTAAAGCAGACCAAGCAGGCCAACAGCACGGTTCAATTCCCGTACCAGCCTCCCTGGACAGGTGCCGGAATGTGGCGACTAGGGGCTTTTCACAGTAACTTCATTGAAGCCTACTCGTGGCAATAAACGATTTTCATTTTTTCATTTCATCCTCTGACAGTCCTCATCGCTATCCACAATTCCACCAACCTTTGTGTCATCCGCAAACTTACTAACCAAACCAGTTACATTTTCCTCTAATCATTTATATATACTACGAACAGCAAAGGTCCCAGCACTGATCCCTGCGGAAAACCACTAGTCATAGCCCTCCAATCAAAAAAGCACCCTTCCATTGCTACTCTCTGCCTCTATGACCTAGCCAGTTCTGTATCCATCTTGCCAGCTCACCTCTGATCCTTTCTGACTTCACCTTTTGTACCAGTCTGCCCTGAGGTACCTTGTCAAAGGCCTTACTGAAGTCCATATAGACAACATCCACTGCCCTACCTGCATCAATCTTCTTTGTGACCTCCTCAAAAAATTCCATCAAATTAGTGAGACACACCCTCCCCTTCACAAAACCGTGCTGCCTCTCGCTAATACGACCACTTGCTCACAAATGGGAGTAGATCCTGTCTCGAAGAATTCTCTCCGGCAATTTCCCTACCACTGATGTAAGGCTCAACGGCCTGTAGTTCCCTGGGTTATCCTTGCTACCCTTCTTAAACAAAGGAACAACATTGGCTATTCTCCAGTCCTCCGGAACATCAACTGAAGACAGTGAGGAGCCAAAGATTTCTGTCAAGGCCTCAGAAATTTCCTCTCTTGGCTCCTTCAATATTCTGGGGTTTATTCCATCAGGCCCTGGGGACTTATCCACCTTAATATTTTTCAAGACACCCAACACCTCATCTTTTTGGGTCTCAATGGGACCCAGGCTATCCACACACCCTTCTCCAGACTCAATATCCACCAATTCCTTCTCTTTGGTGAATACTGATGCAAAGTATTCATTTAGTACCTCGCCCAGCTCCGCACATAGATTCCCTCCCCTGTCCTTCAGTGGGCCAACCCTTTCCCTGGCTACCCTCTTGCTTTTTATGTACGTGTAAAAATCCTTGGGATTTTCCTTAACCCTATTTGCCAATGGCTTTTCATGACCCCTTTTAGCCCTCCTGACTCCTTGCTTAAGTTCCTTCCTACTTTCCTTTTATTCCACACAGGCTTCGTCTGTTCCCAGCCCTGACAAATGCATCCTTTTTTTTTTGATGACGCCTACAATATCTTTCGTTATCCAAGGTTCCCAAAATTCATCATATTTATCCTTCTTCCTCACAGGAACATGCCGGTCCTGAATTCCTTTCAACTGAAATTTGAAACATGTCAGATGTTGATTTACCCTCAAACATTCGCCCCCAATCTATGTTCTGCAGCTCCCGCCTAATATTGTTATAATCAGCCTTCCCCCAATTTAGCACATTCACCCAAGGACCACTCTTATCCTTGTCCACCAGCACTTTAAAACTTACTAAATTGTGGTCACTGTTCCCAAAATGGACCCCTATTGAAACTTCTACCACTTGGCTGGGCCCATTCCCCAATTCAGGTCCAGTACAGCCCCTTCCCTGGTTGGACTATCCACATATTGTTTTAATAAGCCTTCCTGGATGCTCCTTATAAACTCTGCCCCGTCCAAGCCCCGAGCACTAAGTGAGTCTCAGTCAATATTGGGGAAGTTAAAGTCTCCCATCACAACAAGTAAATATACTTTTTTGTTTCAAAAAACAACACACGCAAACAGGTATAATAATATAGTCCATTTTTGTTCTTCTTCCTCCAACTGAAATCCTTCTCGATTGACAGTCTCTTTGAACAAGAAGGTCTCTGCATGATCCATCCATTTCTCTCCGCCTCGGCATTTCTCTTTAAAGTCAGATACTTTAGTCCAATCTGATCGGAGAGTCCCTTGTAATTCTCCAACACAGGAACATTGGCCATCACAGCTTTCAGGCCATCAATTGCCTGTTGAAAGTCCGCTGCCAATGAAATATTTGACGTTTCTTCAGCAAGTCCATCAGGAGCAATCACGCTACAATGTTCGATCAAATCCAATCATGCCCAGAAATCGCATTATTTCCCTTTGCCTTGAAGGTATAAAAAACTCAAGGAAAGTGACTTGGGCTTTTCCAAATTCTCTTTTGGCTAGGTTTATCACCAATCCCGCCTCCTGAAGTCGATTGAATAACTCCATCAGATGTTTTACATGTTCTTTCCTTGTCTGGCTGAAAATTACCAGATCGTTGATGTATACCGCACAATTGGGTAATCCTGAAACAACTTTGTTAGTTAGCCATTGAAATGTGGCTGGGGCGTTTTTCATGCCAAATGGCATAACTTTGAATTCGTATATACCAATCTGGAGTCACAAAAGCTGAAATCTCCTTCATCCTTTCGGATAAAGGTACCTGCCAGTGACCTTTAAGTAAATCCAGCTTGGAAATAAAAGCTGATTGTCCCACTTTCTCAATGCAATCCTCCAAACGTGGGATAGATAAGAGTTCATTCTTGAAACTGCATTAACCTTTCTATAGTCCTCACACAACCGTTGGGTATCGTCTGGTTTAGGTACCATCACTACGGGTGAGCTCCATTGGCTGCAACCCACTTCAATTATGCCATTTTTAAGCATACTCTCAATCTCTTTGTTAACCTGTGCCAATTCTAAAGGGTTAAGTCTATATGGATGTTGTTTGATTGAAACAGCATTTCCCACATCTACATCATGTATAGCCGTTTTAGTACTTTGCAATTTATCTCCACAAATATGCCCATGTGATATCAATAACTCTTTTAGCTCAGTTCATTATTCCTCTGGAAGGTAATTCAACAATTTATCCCAATTTTTAAGAACATCCTCGTTTTCCAATTTAATTTGAGGTATGTCAAATTCACAATCATCTGGATTTGGATTGTCACTTTGAGTTAGAATCATTAAAACATCCTCCTTTTTCTCTCCTTCCCTTTCAAAGTACCTTTTAAGCATATTCACATGACACCATGGTCCCAGGTTCGATTCCCGGCTGGGTCACTGTCTGTGTGGAGTCTGCACGTCCTCCCCGTGTGTGCGTGGGTTTCCTCCGGGTGCTCCGGTTTCCTCCCACAGTTCAAAGATGTGCGGGTTAGGTGGATTGGCCATGCTAAATTGCCCGTAGTGTCCTAAAAAGTAAGGTTAATGGGGGGATTGTTGGGTTATGGGTATAGGGTGGATACGTGGGTTTGAGTAGGGTGATCATTGCTCGGCACAACATCGAGGGCCGAAGGGCCTGTTCTGTGCTGTACTGTTCTACCGTTCTACACTCGGTGAGTCTTCCTTCTATCTGGTGTTTTTACCACATAATTCACCTCACTTAATTTCCTTTCAATGTGATAAAGTCCACAAAACCTTGCTTTTAAAGCTTCACTACCACTGGTAACAATACTAAAAATTTATCTCGACTAGCAAAACTACAAACTTTGGATTTCTTGTCCGCAAACCGTTTCGTCACATTTTGTGCAACTTTTAAATGTTGTCTAGCCAATTCACCTGCTCTATTTAATCGTTCCCTAAAATTTGACACGTAATCCAATAATGTAATTTCTGATTTCTCACTCACCAATTTTTCCTTAATCAATTTAAGTGGTCCTACTACCTCATGACCAAATATTAGTTCAAAAGGACTGAATTTGGTTGACTCCTTAGGTGCTTCCCTAATTGCAAACAGTACGAATGGGATTACTTTATTCCAATCTTCTGGATAATCTTGACAATAAGCCCTCAACATTGTCTTTAATGTCTGATGCCACCTTTCTAACGCTCCCTGCGATGCTGGATGGTACGCAGTTGATTTAAATTGTTTTATTCCTAAGCTATCCATAACGTCTTTGAATAACCTTGAGGTAAAATTCGATCCTTGATCCGAGTGTATTTCTGTGGGTAGTCCATATCTAGTAAAGAATTTAAGTAACTCCTCCACCATCTTTTTAGCTGTAATATTATGTACTGGAATGGCCTCTGGAAACCTAGTAGACATGCATTATCGCCAGAAGATACGGATTCCCTCGTTTTGTTTCAGGAAGCGGTCCTACGCAATCAATTAGGTTATTGTAAAAGGTTCCTCAAATGCTGGAATGGGTATTAAGGGCGCTGGTTTTATCACTGCTTGAGGTTTTCCTATCACTTGACATGTGTGACATGATTGACAAAATTTAACTACATCTTTATGTAGTCCAGGCCAATAAAATTGTTTCTGGATTTTAGTTCGAGTTTTCCTTAATCCCAAATGACCTCCCACTGGAACCTCGTGTGTAACTCGCAACACCTCATTTCTATACCCTACCGGCAATACTACTTGATGAACTTCTGCCCACTTTTCATCCGCCTGTTTAGCTCACAGGGCTAATCGCTGGCTTTGAAAGCAGACCAAGGCAAGCCAGCAGCACGGTTCGATTCCCGTAACAGCCTCCCCGAACAGGCGCCGGAATGTGGTGACTAGGGGCTTTTCACAGTAACTTCATTTGAAGCCTACTCGTGACAATAAGTGATTTTCATTTCATTCATGTAACGGTCTACATTTTCTCATCAAGACATCACTTTTACGGTAATAACACTCTGGTATACACTCAGATTCCTCTTCCGTGTATGCTTTCTGATACATCCATTTTATTTCTATATCTTTCTGTTGTAACTCTGCCAATTTTCCTGAACTAAAACTATCCGCCTCATCCTCCACCTGTTCTTGTTCTTTTTCAACCATCTGATCAAAAATCGTTTCTGATAATTGCACTTCAACTTCATCTTCACTCTTTGATTTCTCCTGTTGTCTTAACCTGTGACTTTGCAACCTTGTTGCTACACAATCCGGAAAAATCCCAGGATATTTGTCCTTCAATACCTCAGTTGTCTGATTTTCCACTGGCTTATCAACCACAGTAGGAATTACTCCCACCTGTGATCCAGCTATATCATGACCCAAAATAAACTGTATTCCTGGACAAGATAGTTTCTCTACTACTCGTATTACCACTTCACCACTCTTCACTAGACTTTCCAACCTTACCTTATATAACTGAACATTACTCCTCTCACCCTGAATTCCACATATTACCATCTTTTCTGGCAACATTCTTCGCAAACTACATAACTCCTCATCTCTTACCATTAAAGATTGACTCCCGTATCTCTTAAAATTGTGACTTCTTTACCTGCTCCTCCTGATTCATATGAGTAAACTTTACCCACACAAGTAAATTCTTTAAAGAGATCTGGCACCTTCTTATCAATCACCTCTTGATCAGGCTGTACAATCTTTTGCACCTCCTTCGCTTCACTTGGGCTTTCCTTTACTACTTTAACAAACCCCACTGTCTTATCCTGCTTTACCACATCATCCTTCCCAGTGCTTTTCTTCAACCACCAACACTTTACATGGCCTAGTTTATTACAGTGAAAACATTTGAAACTTTTCATGTCTGTTCCACCCTCCTGGATTTTTTTTTAATATGAGGTACACTCTCCTTATTATCTCCCATCAGATCATCTTTACCTTTAACAAGAACAAAGAACAAAGAAAAATTACAGCATACGAACAGGACCCTTCGGCCCTCCCAGCCTGCGCCGATCCAGATCCTCTATCTAAAACGGTCGCCTATTTTTTGAGGATCTGTATCCCTCTGCTCCCTGCCCATTCATGTATCTGTCTAGATACATCTTAAATGACGCTATCGTGCCCGCTTCTACACCGGCAATGCGTTCCAGGCACCCACCACCCTTTGCATAAAGAACTTTCCACGTATATCTCCCTGAAACTTTTCCCTTCTCACCTTGAACCTGTGACCCCTAGTAATTGAGTCCCCCACTCTGGGGAAAAAGGAGTATTTCTCATGTCCTCCGTTTCTATCCCTCACAGCTGAAACTGATGTCGGAAACCATGCTTTGATTTATGAACTAATTGATAATCATCTGCCATTTCTGCTGCTAAACACGCAGTTTTAACCCTCTGCTCTTCCACACGAGTTCTCACTACATCAGGAATTGAATTTTTAAACTCCTCCAAAAGTGTAATTGCTCTGAGAGCTTCATACATTTGGTCTATTTTCAAAGCCCTTATCCATCTATCAAAATTACTCTGTTTGAGCCTTTCAAACTCCATGTATGTTTGACCAAATTATTTCCTTAAATTTCTAAACCTTTGTCTGTCGGCTTCAGGCACTAGTTCATATGCACCCAAGATGGATTTTTTCACCTCCTCATATGTCCCAGATACCTCCTCCAGTAGTGATGCAAACACTTCACTAGCCCTACCTACCAGCTTTGTTTGAATTAGTAATACCCACATGTCCTGTGGCCATTTCATTCGTTTAGCCACCTTCTCAAATGAAATGAAAAAGGCTTCTACCTCCTTTTCATCAAATCTTAGCAATACTTGGACATATTTAAATAGATCCCCAGCAAGCCTTCGACTATGATGCTCTTTCTCACTATCCTCATCACTATCATCCAACTGTACGTGTCCCTTTACGCCTGCCGATTTTAACTGACTGTCATGTTTCATGGACATTTTCTGAAGTTCAAACTCTCTCTTTATCTTTTTCCCTGATCTGTATCTCCCCTTCACTTTCTTTTTGTTCTGCTGGGGCTATTCTTTCTTTTCACCCTTCTTCTCTCTCCTTTACTTTCTCCTCTATTTTTCTTTCCGTTCTATCTCTTTCTCTTTCTTTTTCTGCTCTCTCTCTCTTTCTTTTTCCTCTCTTTCATATTCAAGCTGCTTTAATTCTTTTTCATGTTCCGTTTGTTCAATTTGTAACTGATTTTTTGCCATTTCCAATGAGTCAAACTGTATCTCAGGCAACTTTAAATACTTAGCCACTGCCATAATTAGCTCATCTTTTCTCATTTTGTCAGCTAATGTTAATTGCAATTTTTTGCCAAATCTAAAAGTCTGCTTTTAGTCTCTGTCCGTAAGGTACTGCGTGTGACCATCTCCACCCCCAAAAATTTCTGAGCCTCTGAAAGAGCCTTAGTCCACAACACACTCCCCACTTAAACTAAAATACCACACCTGAAAAGCAACCAAAGTTTGCTCACCCCTCACTAAGTTCACTAAGCCAATCCAATAGATAGACTTTTATCCCGGACGTGCCCCCAATTTGTTATGGGCCAGGGTTTAGAGAACCCCAAAGTGTATCATGAGTTCACCTGATCCACAACTTTTAATAGATTGTGGTTATGTGGAGCACACGGCCCACTCTACAGGTTGTGGCACAGCAGAAATGGAAAAGTATTTTTTAAAAAGCAAAACAATGTTTTGCTCAATGAACTCAAGTTAACCTTTTTAAAACATACAGTGAACATCTTAGCAACCAATTAATTCAAATACAACCCCCAAAGAATACAACACTAAGTAATCCTTTAAGCTTTCCTTTTAACATCCATACAACTTAAAAAACCTTTTACCAGAAGCATATCTGGTTAAAGTCACTACTGTTATTAGTTTTAAATTACCAGGATCGATTTACAGTCTTTAGATAGAACAGTACAGCACAGAACAGGCCATTCGGCCCTCGATGTTGTGCCGAGCAATGATCACCCTACTCAAACCCACGTATCCACTCTATACCCGTAACCCAACAACCCCCCCCCCCCCCTTAACCTTACTTTTAAGGGCACTACGGGCAATTTAGCATGGCCAATCCACCTAACCCGCACATCTTTGGACTGTGGGAGGAAACCGGAGCACCCGGAGGAAACCCACACACACAGATTTAGATTACAGAGAGAGATTCATACACCTTCTGGCTGGATGGGATGCATTCAGAGATACTGAGGGAAGTGAGAGTGGAAATTGCAGAGGCACTGCCCATAATTTTCCAATCCTTCTTCAACTCGGGGGTGGTTGCAGAGGACTGGAGAATTGCAAATGTTACATCCTTGTTCAAAAAAAGGGTGTAAAAATAAGCCTAGTAAATACGGGCAAGTCAATTCAACCTCAGTAGTGGAGGAACTTTTAGAAACAGTGGGTGGAATTCTCTATTTCTTTCTGAGTGCGGTCGCAGGCATTCATACGGTGTCATTCCCGCTGACCGGAATGGTGCGAACTGGTGCCTGACACCACAAACACTTATATCACTCCCTCCAGCCTACTTGTCTTCATGAACCTGTACAGGATGTCCTAAACCCAAAGGCAAAGGCTAACAGCCTGAAGAAGTCTGCACCCCGATTAAACCACCTTGTTCTTAAAGCCTTGATTCAAGGAGTCAGGACATAGAGCACCCCTATGTAATCTCTCCAGCCTGCAAAGCAGTTACCCAGGAGGTCAGCGTGGCTTTAGGGATAAAGGTAAAGGAGGTGGGTTGCACAAGAGCTCAGAGAGATAAAAATGCAGGATTTATTTGAGGTTTGTTAGACTGAAGGATGTTTTAAAGGTTAGAGAGAGGCAAGGTCACAAAGGGATTCATACCCAAGAATAAGGGGTTTTATTCTCCGTTTCAGCGGTTAAGTGCAGGCTGAAATGGACAATTCGCGGGGGTTTCTGATGCCAAAATCGTCGCCGAACTCTCACCGATTCCAGGAACAGTGAGCAGCTAGCAGCGGCACCAGGTGAAACTCCCGGCTCCTGCATCGACAACGGGTGGAGAATGGTCAGGTCTGTGGCCGTGCATGCACACGGCGACAACGTGCAGCGGTCGCGCCTTACAGCATGGCGCCAGCCGTACCTGGACCCAACCCCGCAGGCTACCTCCAACGAGCCCCCCGGCTCTCGTGGAAGCCCCTCTTGCCAGCGGCATGGCTCGCAGCCGAGTGAAGCAGCGCTGGACACAGTCCGCAGCCGCCACGCTGGGTTCCCGATCACTCAGACCACACGTCAACCGCGTAGTCAGGAACTTGGCCCATCCCGATGGCAGAGCATCATGGAGGGCCTTCCGTTGACACGCCAATGATGTTCCTACGGCATGCAGTGTGTGGCACAATTATGCCACTTCTGTGGAGGCGGAGCATGGCTGACCAGCGTCAAACCGGCGCCGGCCCCAATTTGAGCGTCGGAATAGATTCTCCACCCGATCGCCAATTATGATATCAGCGGCGGGCAACAGAGAATCCTGCCCAAGGAGTTTAAAAATGAGATATGGAGGTACTATTGCCAACCTATATCACTACACGTTTGCAAACTTTCGGTGCCCTCAGAGAACTCACATTTCTAATCTTTGCACTTCCTAATGCTGCCATTCCAGTATTACCACACTTCACCTGCATCATCCCAGGACTTCTCCATCCAGAACCCTTCCCTCAATGTGATGATATCTTGTCACGCCTCTCCTATCACAACCTGGTTATACCTTGCCAATACTAGTGAATATCTTTGCATTTTCCCACGTGCTTTGAGGTTTCTGTCTCCAATCTACCTGAGCAGGCATGATGTGGACTTGTGTGACTTGATTTCACCTCATCGATTTAAAGGCCCATTTCACAGATTGAATGGAAGAGGAGGTTTAGCACCTTGTGTTGAAGTAAGTAGAAGCAGAGTTATGAAAGGAAGGAAGGCAAAGGTTGTCCCACATTTATTGAGGTGTCCCTGGATGTGCTATTGAGTGCAATAAGGAGAAGAAAGGAGATCCTCATTGCCAGCAATGGGGGGAAAAACTGCAGCCAATATAAAGAAGGCATTGAGGGAAGCGACTCGTGAAATTAAAAGCAGAAGTGCCATATTGCAGACTTGGATACCGTGTAGGAAGTGTTTTAATAACCTAAACATGTCAGAAAATGTGAGCAAAGTTGCTGTCACCTACACCCTATAGTTCACAAGCTGTCACTCTTTTTTGCCAAGCATATTTCATTTAGATCACTCGCCACACCCACGTAGGTTTCTGCAATATTGTTCGCTTTCTTTGCTCATCCTCTCTTTTCCTTCCTCCATCCATACTCCCATTCACCCCAATCCACTTGTAATCTGATATCCCCAATTTTCACCACATGCGCCATCCTTTCAGGGAAAGAGAGAGCGGAATGTGAGGGAAAGTATGAGGCATGGAGCCGGACACCCATAGATGTTGGAGCTGAGGAAAGTGGAAGAGGAGAAATGAGATATTGGTGGCATGCATCTCCTTCAGTATCAGAGAGGATGAGTTGGGCAGGGCAGATATAATAGCGACGTTTAAGAAGCATCCTGAATAGGATGGGAAGAGAGGGATAGGGCCCCGAAAGTGCAGAAGGTTTTAATTCAGACAGGCATCATGATCGGTGCAGGCTTGGGGCGGGGGGGGGGGGGGGGGGGGGGGGGGGGGGGGGGGTGCAAAGGGCCTGTTCCTGTGCTGTACAGTTCTTTGTTCTTTGCATTTGAGAAGGTGACAGCATTAATCTCCAACAAGACTACATTATCTTCACTTGACTTCAGCACTTAATGAAATATGATCAGCTTAATCATGCTCTTACTAACATTTTTACATTCCAATGAATAAATTATATCTGCCTCTTCTCGCATGCAGGGTCATCACACAAAGAATAGCAGCCCCTGGCAAATAATCTATCTGTCACCTGTCTTCTGTATATATGCACAGCTGACTACAAGATCTTTGCTAAGTCTCCGGTGGCACCGTGGAAAGAAGTGGAAGCAAACAAATTGATTCCAGGGATAAAGGACTGTAGCTATGAGGATAGATTGTAGAGTTTAGGACTGGATTCCTTGGAGAAAAGAAGGCTGGGAAGAGATTTGATAGAGGAATTTAAGATCCAGAGGGGTATGGACAGGGTGAATAGTGAGAAGTGGTTCCTTCCCAAGAGGAATTAGAGGGCACAGATTCAAAATAATGGGCAAAACAAAGAGTAGAAACGATGTAAGAAAACATACTTTCACCCAGAAGGTGGTTGAGTCTAGAACAAGCTTCGCAAGGGTGGTGGAGGCAGGTTTGATTGAGGTATTCAAAAGAGAATTGGATTACTATCTGAAAAGAAAGACCATGCAAAGCTAGGGGATAAGGGGAATGAGACTAGGTGGAATGCTCTTTCAAAATCCGTGCAGATTTGATGGACCGAATGACCTCCTTCTGCACTGACTCACAGAAGGAGGCCAGGAAGTACATACCAGATCTCAACCACTCACTGTGGGTAAAAGCTTTTTCCTCACGTCACATTTGCTTCTTTTGAAAATCACTTTAAATCTGTGCCCTCTCGTTCTTGATTCTCTTCCTCTGTCCAACCCCCTCAAATCTCCTCTCGCCTTCGTCTCTCCAAGGAGAAAAGCACCAACCTCTCCAATCTGTCCTCATAACTGACGTTTCTCATCGCTGGAGCCATTAGAACAGAATGATAGAATAATTAGAGTGCAGGAGGTGGTAATTCGGCCAATCAAGTTTTCACCAAACATCTGAAAGAGTACCCTACCTAGGCCCACACCCCCGCCCTACCCCGTAACCCCACCTAACCTACAGATCTTTGGACACTAAGGCGCAATTTAGAATGGCCAATCCACCTAACCTGCACATCCCTGGACATTGGGAGGAAACCGGAGCACCCGGAGGAAACCCACACAGATAAGGGGAGAAAATGCAAACTCCACACAGTCACCCAAGGCCAGAATTGAACCCGGGGCCTTGGCACTGTGAGGCAGCAGTGCTAATCACTGTGCCACCTTAAACTTATCCTAGCTTTGCCCCACTTAATTACAATCTTACAACTTGTATACCTTTCCCTTTTAACTAAAATAATTCACTTCAAAACTACTTCAAGTTCGTCTTGGTTCGCTCTGTTCATTAACATGTCAAACCCATTTCTTACTGATGTTTAGATCCTTGCAGTCTCTGTTTCTTAATCCAATTATACCAATCACACCCCTACAAGCCTGTTTTCCAGTATGTGCGAAATATGACAGTGTTAACAAAAAGAAATATTATAATTCCTCATTTCCCTGTCATCAATCACCTTAGTCCAGCCATTACCAGAGTTCCTCATGGTGCTGCCCCAGGCCCAACCACCTTCAGCTGCTTCATCAATGATTTTCCCTCCAATATGAGGTCAGGAGTGCAGATATTTGCTGATGATTGCACAATGCTCAGCTCTTTTCATGAATTCTTAAATATTAAAGCAGTCTGTGGTCATAGGCAGCAAGACTGGGACAACATTCAGTTTGAGCGAACAACTTGCAAGTAACATTCAACCACACAAGTGGCAGGCAATAGCCATCTGCAACAAGAGGTAATCTAACTGTGGAATCCGCTAAAGCAGCACGCATTGACCTGACAGGTAGAAAACAAAGATTATGGGCGGAATTCTCCAACTTCCCGCCGGGACGCCATTTTCCGATGCGTGACTAAATGGGCGCTCGGCTACTTCGTGAATCGCCGAAAGCGGTTGCAGCTGCGATTCTCCGCTGGAGCAGGGGTTCTCCGGGCCGGATGGGCCAAAGTCCCGCCGGCATGACCGGATGCCACGCCGGCGCTGTTCTAAAATCGTATAAAGCAGCGTCAGCCACTCGTGTTGGCTGACGCTGCGGGAGGAGGTGGGTGACGGCGTGGAGCGGGCTCCGGGGGGGGGGGCTGGTGAAGGCGTTGGGAGTGGGGAACCCGGGAGGGGGAGCGGCCGATGCAACAATGTGTGTACCGGCCCCGCATGTCCTTCGAGGACCACTCGGACAGGGCATGCAGGAGGACTCCGGATGAGCCAGGAGACTGTCGCCCACATCTGCCACCTGATGGTACGCGTGGCACCACCTGGGACCGAGGGTGGACATGCCCTCCCGGTGTCCGTCAAGGTGATGGTCGCCCTCAACTTCTTCGCGACGGGGTCGTTCCAGTCACTGAGTGGTGATCTGTCCGGCATCTCCCAGGTGCATCCGGGCCGTCACCGACGCGCTGTATGACATTGCGGACCAGTACATACAGTTTCCTGTGGACCGCACCCACCAGGATGCCCGCGCAGTGGGATTCGCCGCTGTTTCCCAGATGCCCATGGTGCAGGGGGAATTTGAATTTATCGATGGAGTGCACATCGCCATGCGGCCCACATCGGATGAGAGGGCCATGTGCATGAACAGGAAGGATACATATTCAATGAACATGCAGATAATCCCCCACCCCCCCCCCCCCACCCACCCCAGTTAAGGGGGAAAGCCTTCCCTCTTGTTACCGCGGAAGCTCATATTCAGAGGAGGTCACCTGGAACTTAATTGTCAGGAAACCATGGCCTCCTTGAGGGTTATACAGACAGGTCCTCTCCGGGCCAACATGATGCCTGGTGTCCTCGTGGCTCCTTCTCCAAAGTTTTGGACGTATACTCGGTCTCCTACTGGTGCATAAGGACGAATGCCGCCCGGCATCAGCCTCGGCCTGATCCTGGCCCCGGTGGATTTTCCCGCCAATGTGCAGGAGGACTAAATCTAAATGTGTTCACTGGCGATGGTTCATCAACAAGGTGGAGGAACCCCCGTTGTGGCGTGTGGCGTCATCCTGCAACAGAAAAGGAACAATGCCAACCACATCTCCCAAGACCCCAAGGTCTGCTTCTTCATTCCGTTTTTAAAAGTCTGACAGTGCGTTCCACCAATCCATTCGACGCGGGGTGGTGTGTACATGTAATATTCCGTTGGCAGCCATGAACACGCCAAATTCCGCACTTGTAAATGCTATTCCATTATCCGAGACCAGCACCTCCGGTATCCCGTGCATGCTGAAAAATTGCCGCAATCTGTTTATGGTGGCTTGAACTGTCGTGCTTTGCCTTTTGTTGACCCGAATTCCTTTAGTTTGGGCATCTATTCCGATGAGTAGCATCACCCCCAGGAATGGTCCCACAAAATTGATGTGGAGACGGCACCAAGGACCATTCCAATGCGTGGAGTGGTGATGGCAGGGGCAACTTCTGGAGCTCCTTGCATGGAGTGCAACTCTGGGCAACTTCATCATGATCCTGCTTTCCCCCATAGCCTTTAATCCCATTCTCCTCAAGTGCCTCTTCTCATCCAGCCGCCTCTCAAATATATTCAAAGTTTTAGCACCAACTACTTCCTGTGGTAATGCATTCCACAGGCTCACCACTCCTTCTGTGAAGAAATGTCTCCTGAAATCTGTCCGAAATGGTTTAACCTGAATCCTCAGACTGTGACCCCTGGTTCTGGACACACCCATCATTGGTAACATCACCCTGCATCTACCCTGTCTAGTCCCGTTAAAATTTTATAAGTCTCTATGAGATCCCCCCTCATTCTTCTGAACTCCAGCGAGAACAATCCCAACCTAGTCAATCTCTCCTCATATATCCTGGAATCAGTCTGGTAAACCTTCGCTGCACTCCCTCGAGAGCAAGAACATCCTTCCTCAGAGAAGGAGACCAAAACTGTACACAATACTCCAAGTGAAGAGACACCATCTCTTCAGCCACGTATTCATCCTATATATCCTGTCATTTCTACTCTGACTGGCACGTGGCACCGGTAGTAATCCTGAGATGACTACCTTTGAGGTCCGATTTCTTAACTTCCTTCCTAGCTCCCTGTATTCTGCTTTTAGGACCTCATCCCTTTTTTTACCTATGTCGTTTGTACCGATGTGTGCCACGACCACTGGCTGTTTACCCTCCCCCTCCAGAATGTCCTGTCCCCTGAGACATCCTTGGCCCCAGCACCAGAGAAGCAACATTCCATCCTGGAGCCTCATTTGCGGCCACAGAAATGCCTGTCTATTCCCCTTACAATTGAATCCCCTATAACTATTGCACTGTCACACTTATTACCTCTCTCCTCTGCAGCAGAACCAACCATGGTGCCACGAGTTTGGCTGTTGCTATTTTCCCCTAAGAGGCCAGGGTGGTTAACATCCAAAACCTGACACCCAAAAGGTCAATTTTGATTGATTGGAAACGCACACAGCCCCCAGTGCACTACCTGCCCCATATCCTCTTCTGATTACTAACTTTTAATACTATGTATCTGTAGGCTGGAGCATCTAATATTTCATTTTCTTCTACATCCTGGGCTCTGAAAGAAGATAACAAAACCACTGTTAATCAGCAACATTGATGATAAATATTAGTTAATTGATTTTAATGGTGATCAGAACCATCAATTTAGTTTTCTTACAAATAATCCTGCAATTCAAGCTCCAAAATAGCACTAATACTCCAGTACATTGTAATAAAAAAGTGTCTTACTTAGTCACAATCCATCAGTCATTCTGCATGTATATAGCATCACGCATCTGAACTGATTCACTATTTCAGCCTGGCGTGCAGTATGAAGGTTCAAGTGTGTGTGATCAGGGGTACAAAATGCTATCTCACCTGAGAATTGAAAGTTTGTGGCCTATGAGCTTGCCTGATGCTTGAACGTGTCAATGCCTTAAAGTTATAATTTTCCTGCTGATAATGATGTTGCACCACTCTCCCAGTAAAATAAATTAGTTTTGCTCTCACACTTGTTATACTAGGCTTCAATGGGATAATACTTTCGGTTTGAAATCAGTTATGCAGACACAGCGAGGGCCACGAGCATTTAAAAGCAATTAGAACACAGGCATTGTGTGCACAGTAAGTTCTATTTGCATTTTAAAATGGATACAACTGTGTCGCACAGTGGGTTTCACAAAATCTTCAGTTCTCTGACCAGTGTTTGAACCCAATTATCGCAATATTAGGGTTTAAACTAATATGCCAGGGGGATGAGAAGGAGTCAGAGAAAGAGGGAGCAAGGACAAAAACAAAAGGTAGAAAAGTGAATAGTTTTCCCCGATAGCTGTATGAATTACCTGTGAAATGCATTCGGATAGTCGCAATTCCTGCTATATTTCAGTCGAGACGTTTCCTGCCTATTAGTTCTTCTATCATCTTGATGATGAATCTTCTTTCACTTACATGCGTATATATGAGGCTCCTGTCACACATAAGTGGACACAGATTACTGGTGTTTTGCAGACAAAACATTTTTATTCACACTGACTTATTAGGGAGCCATTTTGTCACTCATAGGCCTTAGGTCTATTTCAGTTGAAGTACAAGGAGACAGGGGGACCCTCAGGGGGTTTGGGTTTGGTCAGGGTGCTTAAGCGTTCTAAATCTAGGTACAGTTTCCTCTCACAGTCCAAAGCTTTGCAGGTTAGGTGGATTTGCCGTGATAAATTGCCCCTTAGTGTCCAAAGGTTAGGTGGGATTAAGGGGATAGGCGCGGGACTGGGCCTTGGTGGAGTGCTCTTTTGGAGGGTCGGTGAAAACTCTATCTTGTTATGCTCTAGGTGTAGCATAAGCGGCTTCCTTGTGGTGCACTCAACACAGGAAGGATCAGATGTGAAGGCAACTCCAACACGTTTATTAAACTATATACACTACTATAACTCCTCAGACTGACTAACCAGACTGCTACACTCCACATGGTGGGAATGATATCGAGTCTCTGTACTCTGACTGTCTCCACTGGAAAGAGGCAGATCATGTGTGTGGTGTCCCTTATATAGGAGTTGGCGTAATGCCCTCCTGTGGTCGTGTCACCTCTGTAAGTATCGTGAGTGCCCATTGGTCGTGTCCTATCTAACTGATGTATTGGTTGAGTGTGTGTGTATGATGTCTCTGGTGCTCCCTCTAGTGTCTAACCATTCTCCATGTATGTACATTAACCCCTTGTGTATTTACAGTGATGAACATCACCACATCCCCCTTTTTTATATGTTACATTTTTCTGTACAGTTAGAAAATTTAACACAAAACATTTAGATAAGTTAAGGTATATATAAGTCAGGAAAACAGTGAAACAATAAGTCAAAATTATATGTGTGAGTCCAAAGAAAATCAAACAGCGAGGTCAAATGTCTCTCTTGGTGGGTTGGTGAATTTGATGATTTTGATGGTGGCATGTCCTTGTGAACGCCAGCATTGTCCCTGTGCCACAGGAACCAAGAAGTGGTCAAATCACTTCACAGACTGTGTTGAAGTCTCTTTTTTTTACGATGCCTGTGATAGCGATCAATTTTGTCTCCAAATCTTATTTCTGTCAGATGTCCAATTAGTTCAACCATTCTTCTTTGAGCGTCCTGGTTAGATCGCATTGAACGGGTGCTGCCCCACTTGCTTTTGTGAAAACACACAGTGAAAGGAGATACATCTCGAAGAGATCCCTTCTCTTTTTTTCTGCTTGTCCAGATCACACTGAAGCAGCTCTGTATCCTCCTCACGGCGCACCCTCCCGCACATTTTAGTGTCACCTTGAAAATTAGATTGACATTCAGCATCGCATTTATCCACTAACATTTCGTCACGTGATTCTGTTGCACTAGTACTATCCTCAGAATCTTCAAATGTGTCAGATATACTTATTTCTGGACAGATGAATTCACAAGCTGTAACATCAGATTGACATGCAGCATTACTACTAGCCATCCCTGAATTGGTACCCCTGCATTGTTCTGATAATGTAGTCAGATTTTGTTGATTAGATTTTTCTTCTGGATGATCAGGGTGACATGGAGTAGGATCTTTGGTGATCAATGAACATACACTTCTATCTTTTGAGAGGGTAGACATTCCATGGCAACTTCCTATTGTAAAATTCAATCCATCATCTGCTGACTGAATTCACAGGTGTCATTTTTTGAGCCTTCAGTCATACACTGTTTACTTTGTGTTGGAGATTTTGATGCGATATCTGAGAAACTGAATTGACACAGTGAACTATCTTTGTCCATCAGTGAAAGCCCATCATTTTTTGAGGTTATCCCTGGCAGTTCCATCGAAGAGTTTTGTCTGATATTTGTAAATGGAGAGCGGTTGATGGCATTTGATGAACATTTACTTTCACATTGCTCTTTTTCATCTCCCACTTCATCCTCAGCTACCTCTGAACCTGTGGTATACTCTTCATCTTCAGAATACATCACTTGCTGCTTCAGCTGCAAACTCGTTTTGCAAAAGTGAAAAAGTTGTGACATCGCCGATTTTCTGTCCCTTCAATGAATTAGGTACAGCTAAGATGTCAAAATCAAGCTCCTGTTCCGCAGAAAGATGTGTGTTTGCATTACTTTCCTCCGTGTTACAGAATGGCACACAGACAACATTCTTGTGCTGCAAGACATCACAGTACAAATGACTGACTGGTACTGAAGTAAAATTGCCATTTTGAAGCTGATTGGCAAATTTGACAACACGATCCCGCACTTTACAACCTGTGCTTGTCTGGCGGTTACTTCCAGTTGCGGCTATGCGGAGCTAAGCCGCACGAACGGCAGCTCCCGCTTTAAAAGGACTTGTGGGCTCTTTTAAGGGCCCCAAACGGCGCTGATTCAATGATTCCCAGTGGATAAAGGGGTCTGGAGCAAAACCCCCTGGGATTTATGGTTCGGACTCGAAGTGGGACGAGGAGAAAAATCCAGCTCCCCTGGAAAAGCGGGGGAAGGTGGACAAAATGGCGGCCGGTGGAGTCCCTGAGGAGTGGAGGTAGTGGGCTGAGGAGCAGCAGGCGGCCCTTCTGCGCTATTTCATGGAGCTGAAAGGGGAGTTGTTGGAATCCCTGAAGGTGACGACGAGTAAGCTGCTGGAGACCCGGACAACCCAGGGTGCAGCGATACTTGAGTTGCAGCAGCAGGCCTCTGAGCGCGAGGATGAGGTTTCGGCCCTCGTGGGGAAGGTGGAGATACACGAGGCACTTCATAAAAAGTGGCAAGATCGGTTCGAGGAGATGGAGCTTTGGTCACAGAGGAAGAACCTGCGGATCCTGGGCCTCGAGGAGGGGCTGGAGGGTCGGACCTGCAGGCCTATGTGGCCGTGATGTTGAACTCGCTGGTGGGGGCAGGATCCTGGTGGGGGCAGGATCCTTCCGTCTGCCCTTGGAGCTGGAGGGGGCCCATAGAGTGCTGGCCAGGCGGCCTAAGGCGAATGAACCCCCGCGGGCGGTGCTGGTGCGGTTCCATCGGTTCAGTGACCGGGAGTGTGTTCTCCGATGGGCCAAGAAGGTGAGGAGTAGGAAGTGGGAGAATTCGGTAGTGCGTATCTACCAGGACTGGAGCGCGGAGGTGGCCAAGCGGAGAGCCGGGTTTAACCGGACGAAGGCGGTGCTCCATGGAAAGCAGGTGAAGTTCAGCATGCTGCCGCCTGCGCGCCTGTGGGTCACCTACAAGGACCGGCATCACTACTTTGAGTCTCCGGAGAAAGCGTGGGCCTTTGTGCAGGCTGAAAAGCTGGACTCGAACTAGAGATTAGGGGCTGTGGGAGTTTTTCTATTCTATTCATGTATCATTGTTTATGCTCTAGCGGGTTATTCTGTTTGTTTTTATTTTTTCTCTTGCTTTCGGATGATGTGGGTTATGGTTCTGTGTTCTAAGGGGGGTACTGGGGTTTGTGGTTGATCTGTGTCTTTGTTTGTACGGAGTTGGTGGTTGGGTTGGGACTGCTGTTTGGGAGCTGCGTTGGGGGGGTGGGGTGGGGCTGTGTGAAAGCGCGGGCTTTTCTCTGGTTTCCCGCGCTGCGGGACGAGGGGGTGGAGCTGGTGGCGAGGGGCGGGGTTACTAGACCGGGTTTCCCGCGCCAAAGCGGTGCCCAGGAGCTGATGCAGGGGAGGAGGGGGGGACCTCATATCGGGAGGGGTCGGAGTTATGGCGGGAGCTGCCGGGGTCAGCAGAAGTCACCTGGCTCACGGGAGTACAGTGGAGGGAGAGTCGCGGCTAGGAGGGGTCCTGGCCTGGGGGGGGGGGGGGGGGGGGGGGGGGGGGGGAGGGATACCGGGTTGCTGCTGGATTGGCCAGGGAGGAGTTCGTGGGGGGTCGGGGTGAGGTTCTATCGCCGTGGGAAACGGGCTGAAGGAGTGATGGCCAGGGGCGAGCAGTCGATGGGTTATGGCTAGTTGATGGGGAGGGGGGCGGGGTGCCCCCTGATCCGGCTGATTACGTGGAATGTGAGGGGGTTGAATGGGCCGGTTAAGCGGGCCCGGGTGTTTTTGCATCTGAAGGGGCTGAAGGCGGACGTGGCCATGCTCCAGGAGACCCACCTGAAGGTGGTGGACCAGGTCCGTCTGAGGAAGGGGTGGGTGGGGCTGGTTTTCCACTCAGGGCTCGACTCGAAGAACCAGGGTGTGGCGATCCTTGTGGGGAAGAGGGTGGCGTTTGAGGTTGTGGCTGATAGTGGTGGCAGATATGTGATGGTGAGCGGTAAGCTGCAGGGGGAGAGGGTGGTGTTGGTTAATGTGTACGCCCCTAATTGGGATGATGCTGGTTTCATGAGGCATATGTTGGGCAGCATTCCTGGCCTGGAGGTGGGGGGCTTGATCATGGGGGGGGGGGGACTTCAATACGGTGCTGGGTCCCCTACTAGATCGTTCTAGTTCAAGGGCAGGCAGGTGGTCAGCGGCAGCCAAGGTATTGAGGGGGTTTATGGGCCAGATGGGAGGAGTGGACCCCTGGAGATTCGGGAGACCGAGGGCTCAGGAATACTCCTTTTTCTCCCGTGTGCACAGGGTTTATTCCCGCATTGATTTCTTTGTTTTGAGCAGGGGACTGGTCCCGAGGGTGGAGGAGGCCGAATATTCGGCTATCGCAATTTCGGACCATGCTCCGCATTGGGTGGATCTGGGGATGGGGGACGCGCGGGACCAGCGCCCGCTTTGGCGTCTGGACGTGGGGTTGTTGGCTGATGAGGTGTGTAGGAGGGTTCGGGGATGTATCTAGAGGTACCTCGAGGTCAATGATACTGGGGAGGTCCAGGTGGGGATGGTGTGGGAGGCTCTGAAGGCAGTGATTAGGGAGGAGCTGATCTCCATCCGAGCCCATAGGGAGAGGGGGGAGTGGAGGGAGAGGGAGAGACTGGTGGAGGAGCTGTTGAGTGTGGATAGGAGGTACGCGGAGGCCCCGGAGGAGGGTTTGCTGGGGGAGCAGCGTAGCTTGCAGGCCAAGTTTGATTTATTGACCACCAGAAAGGCGGAGACACAGTGGAGGAAGGCGCAGGGAGCGGTCTATGAGTATGGAGAGAAGGCGAGCAGGATGCTGGCGCATCAGCTTCGTAAGCGGGCGCGGCTAGGGAGATTGGTGGACTGAAGGATAGGGGTGGGAATGTGGTGCTGCAGGGGGCAGAGGTCAATGAGGTCTTTAGGGACTTTTACAGGGAACTGTACCGGTCGGAGCCGCCGGCGGTGGGAGGGGGAATGGAGAAATTTTTGGACAGGCTCCGATTTCCAAGGGTGCAGGAGGAGCAGGTGGAGTGACTGGGGGCGCCGATCGAGTTGGAGGAGATGGTCAGTGGGATTGGCCACACGCAGTCGGGGAAGGCGCCGGGACCGGATGGGTTCCCGGTTGAATTTTATAAGAAATATGCGGACCTGCTGGGCCCCCTGTTGGTCAGGGCCTTTAACGACGCATGGGAGGGGGCTGTTCTGCCCACGACGATGTCTCAGGCACTAATCTCCCTGATCCTGAAGCGTGATAAGGACCCCTTGTAGTGCGGTTCATACAGGCCGATTTCACTGCTGAATGTAGACGCCAAGTTGCTGGTGAAGGTCTTGGCCACTAGAATAGAGGACTGTGTGCGGGGGTGATACCTGAAGATCAGGCGGGTTTTGTGAAGGGGAGGCAGCTGAACACTAACGTGCGAAGGCTGCTAAATGTGATAATGATGCCGGCAGCAGAAGGAGGCGGAGATTGTGGTGGCATTGGATGCGGAGAAGGCCTTTGATAGGGTTGTTGGGGGTACTTGTGGGAGGTGTTGGAGGGGTTCGGGTTTGGGGTGGGGTTTATTAAATGGGTGAGGTTGCTGTACGAGGCCCCGATGGCGAGTGTAGCGACAAATGGGAGGAGGTCCGAGTACTTCAGGCTCCACCGTGGGATGAGGCAGGGGTGCCCCCTGTCCCCCTTGCTTTTTGCGTTGGCAATTGAGCCTCTTGCCATGGTTCTCAGGGAGTCGAGGGGGTGGAGGGGTTTGGTGCGAGATGGGGAGGAGCACCGAGTGTCGCTGTATGCGGACGACTTGCTGTGGAATATAGCAGACCCGGTGGGGGAATGCCGGAGGTGATGGAGATTCTTGCTGAGTTCGGGAGTTTCTCGGGATATAAATTGAACCTGGGCAAGAGTGAGCTGTTTGTCGTACACCCGGGAGATCAGAAGGAGGGGATTGGTAGGCTCCCGCTAAAGAGGGCAGTGAG
Source organism: Scyliorhinus canicula (assembly GCF_902713615.1). Taxonomy (NCBI): domain Eukaryota; kingdom Metazoa; phylum Chordata; class Chondrichthyes; order Carcharhiniformes; family Scyliorhinidae; genus Scyliorhinus; species Scyliorhinus canicula. Next base: position 189,058,470 of record NC_052148.1, read on the forward strand.
GAGTTTTAGGTACCAGGGGTTCAGGTGGCTAGGAGCTGGGGGACTCTGCACAAGCTTAATTTTACTAGGTTGGTGGAGCAGATGGAGGAGAAATTTAAAAGGTGGGACATGCTGCCGTTGTCATTGGCGGGTAGAGTACAGTCCGTTAAAATGACGGTGCTCCCGAGGTTTTTGTTTTTGTTTCAGTGCCTCCCCATTTTCGTTCCAAGGGCCTTTTTTAGGAGGGTGAGCAGCAGCATTCTGAGATTTGTTTGGGCGCATGGGACTCCGAGGGTAAGGAGGGTCTTTTTGGAGTGGGGCAGGGATAGAGGGGGGCTGGCGCTGCCCAACCTCTCTGGGTACTATTGGGCGGCTAATGTCTCGATGGTACGCAAGTGGGTAATGGAGGGGAAGTGGGCAGCATGGAAAAGGATGGAGATGGCGTCCTGCGGAGGCACGAGCCTGAAGGCACTGGTAACGGCTCCGTTGCCGCTCCCTCCAGCTAGGTACACCACGAGCCCGGTGGTGGCGGCCACCCTCAAAATTTGGGGGCAGTGGAGGCGACACAGGGGGGGGAAGTGGGGGGCACGGTGGAGGCCCCGCTGCGGGGGAACCACCGGTTTGTCCCAGGGAACATGGATGGCGGGTTCCTGGGGTGGCACCGGGCGGGCATCAGGAAGTTGGGAGACCTGTTTATTGACGGGAGGTTCGCGAGCCTTGGTGAACTAGAGGAGAAGTTTGAGCTCTCCCCGGGGAATATATTCATGTATCTTCAGGTCAAGGCGTTTGCTAGGTGACAGGTGGAGGGGTTCCCTTTGCTGCCCCCGCGGGGGGTAAGGGATAGGGTGCTTTCGGGGGTGTGGGTCGGGGATGGGAAGGTGTCTGACACCTACCAGGTAATGCAGGAGGTGGGGGAGGCGTCGGTAGAGGAGCTAAAGGCTAAGTGGGAGGTGGAGCTGGGGGAGCAGATTGAGGGGGGAACATGGGCGGATGCCCTGGAGAGGGTGAACTCCTCCTCTTCATGTGCGAGGCTTAGTCTCATCCAGTTCAAGGTGCTGCACCAGGCCCACATGTCCGGGTCTAGGATGAAGACAGGTGCGTCAGGTGTTCGGGGAGTCCAGCGAACCATGCCCATATGTTCTGGGCATGCCCGGCATTGGAGGAGTTCTGGAAGGGGGTGGCGGGACAGTGTCGAGGGTGGTGGGATCCAGGGTCAAGCCAAGCTGGGGACTCGCGATATTTGGGGTTGGGGTGGAGCCGGGAGTGCAGGAGGCGAAAGAGGCCGATGTCTTGGCCTTTGCGTCCCTAGTAGCCCGGCGGAGGGAAGGGGGATAGGATAGTGTTTAAGTTAATTTGCTTATTGTTAATTTATTCTGTTGTTTATTGGGGTTGGGGGGGTTTGTTATATGCCGGGGGTTGTTTATTATTATTATTATTGTTATTATTGTTTTGTTGATATATATTTTTCAAAAAATTTCAATAAAAATTATTTTTAAAAAAAACCTGTGCTTGTCTGAAGAGGATCAAACCGCAGTACTTTCTGCTTGCAGCAAGGGTAGAACCCAATGCCAGGAGTGGGCAGCTGGTTGTTTATGGAAAGAGACATTACTTGTTCTGGGTGATACTGGCAATGGGAGAGGTCAGTGCATTGGAAAACTTTTTAACATTTTGTGCAGTGCAACCAACTTATAGTTCCCCATAAACGCCAGTACACAACTTGCCAAGACTTCAAGTCTACATAAAGACTATTAGTATACTCGTGCACATCTCAGCTTTTATCTCTTAATGTGCAAGTAGATTATATTTTCTCGAAGATCGATATTTATTTTCAGAGGTGTACAAGGAAGCATTTTCTCAGTTTCTTTGGTAAGAAGTTTCTTACATAGGCTAGCTCTGTACAATGTATCAGCGCTTGCTTGGGAGTCTGGGTCCTTGTACTCTGGATGAAACAGCCTCTCAACCTTCTTGCAAAATAGTTTACTTTTAAACTTATCTTTTGTGTCTTTTAATTCATCAGCTTCATTGTGTGTGAAAAGGTCAACAACACGCGAGGCCAGTGTTCCATTAGTACAGTTCATATTGCAAGGAGTAGCTACCATGGCACTCATGTTTCATGACAGTAACACATACATTCTTCAACCAAGGAATCCATTTTCAAAAATTCAGATGAAATGAGTATTGAAATTATATTGTTGGGCTCTAGTTCTGGATTTTCAGTTTGTCCTTGATGTTTTAGTTTCCTGCACTCAAGGACCGCACTCTGTGGATCACACGGTAGCATTGTGGATAGCGCAATTGTTTCACAGCTCCAGGGTCCCAGGTTCGATTCCGGCTTAGGGTCACTGTCTGTGCGGAATCTGCACATCCTCCCCATGTGTGCGTGGGTTTCCTCCGGGTGCTCCGGTTTCCTCCCACAGTCCAGAAATGTGCAGGTTAGGTGGATTGGCCATGCTAAATTGCCCTTAGTGACCAAAATTGCCCTTAGTGTTGGGTGGGGTTACTGGGTTATGGGGTTTGGGTGGAGGTGTTGACCTTGGGTAGGGTGCTCTTTCCAAGAGCCGGTGCAGACTCGATGGGCCGAATGGCCTCCTTCTGCACTGTAAATTCTATGAAATTCTACTCGGGTTAGTGAGTCTTGTGGCATCTGCTCTCACCTTGAGCGTGCCGTCACCGAGGTTGCGGCGCTCCCTGTCTGGAGTCAAGTTTGTGTTGACCGAGTCATCGTTGGTTCGTTGATGCTCCTTGTCCGGACTTTCACATACTGTGGGTAGAGACTCAGTAGCTGCGTGCTGTCTACTTGGGTTGGGTAAGTTGTCACTGTCGTCATCTGGTGGCGCAAACAATGTGGGTGGACCGTCATTGTCGTCCTGCTGTGTGTCGGAGTGCGGTGGGCTGTCATGGTCCTCCTGCTGTTTGCTGGAGCATGGCAGACTTGCATCGTCTGCTGCGAGCTGGTCAGAAGATGTTGCTAGACCCTCATGGTCTTGTGCCTGCAAGGACTGCGCGTTGAAGTCTTGCGTTACTTCTGCCGTGGAGGCTGTCCACGAGTTCGCCGCGGAGGCTGGTGACACTGGAGTCACGTCTTGTGTGTGCAAGGACTGCGCTCTGGAGTCTTACGTTTCGTCTATCGTGGAATCTGTCCACGAGCTCGCCGTGGAGGCGTGTGACACTGGAGTCACTTCCTGTTCGTGCAAGGACTGTCCTCTGGAGTCTTGCGTTTCTGCAATCGTGGAGTCTGTCCACGAGCTCGCTGTGGAGGCGTGTGACATGAGTCACTTCCTGTTCGTTCAAGGACTGTCCTCTGGAGTCTTGCGTGTCTGCAATTGTGAAGGCTGTCCACAAGCTTGATGTGGAGGCTTGTGACACAGGAGTCACCTCTTGTTCAGGCAAGGACAGCAGTGTGGAGTCTTGCGTGTCTTCTTCTGTAGCATCGGGAGCCCTTAGCGATGCATGGACCACACTGTGTGTGGCAGCAGGCCGCTCTCTGTGGGCTTGAACCGTGGTCTGGCTGTTGGTTTCAGTACAGGGGTAGCCTCCCGAGGTGAAAGGACCGTCATCGTCTTCGAGGATCATGTCATCACGGTCTGCCTCGGAGCTGGGATGGGGCTCGCGAGGTCCAGAAGAAATAAACAGGTCAGTCTCGAAATATTCCATGTCGGAATCATCGGTTTGGGCTTGTTGCAGTGTTCCTTGGAGGTAAGTTTCATGTTGTTGGTCAAATTGAGGCATTGTGCAGTCATTCCAGGTTAAAGTGGGTCGTTTTACCGCTTTAAGAGAGTTGTTTTTCGATTTGGGACGTTTCCCCATTAAATGGGCATGGTCTTTAATTGGGGTGGGGCCTCTGATGTCATGATGCATGTGACATCTGACGCAGGAAGCGTTTGCGCATGTGCAAATTGCTGTTCCTGGACTGCAGGCCGTATTTGCGCAAATGGACCTTCCCGTTCGGCAGCTCCTGTACCAAGATGGCCACCGATCAAAATCGTTCTTTGCTCCGGGATCTCGGCCTCGTGGAAAATAGAAAGGCTTTTCTTACCTTCCATTGGCGGTTGGAGAGAGTTTTGTTCACAGAATTCATCGAATTTATCCAGGACTGCCTGGAAGTTGCTCCTTTTTTTCCTTCTGGAGAACTGTAATTTTTGAAAGATTTCTTCTGCTCCGGCACCGGTGAGCTTTACAGGTCTATCTTTTCAGCAGCGGCCAAATCTTGTAGGTCTACTGCCACTAGGAATAGTGTAAACTGCTGCCGTAATGCCTGCCAGAATTCGAACATCTTGCCTGGGTATTGTTGCTGGTTGTCACTGCACGCTGAGGAATGGCTATTTGGATTGATACAGTTCACTCGTGGTACCATGTCTTGTTATGCTATTTAGGTGTAGCATAAGCGGTTTCCTTGTGGTGCACTCGACACAGGAAGGATCAGACGTGAAGACAACGCCAACGTTTATTAAACTATATACACTACTATAACTTGGGTTCAACACTACTGTAAATCCTCCTATAGCTCCTCAGACTGACTAACCAGACTGCTACACTCCACGTGGTGGGAATGATATCGAGTCTCTGTACTCTCTGACTGTCTCCACTGGAAAGAGGCAGATCATGTGTGTGATGTCCTTTATATACGAGTTGATATAATGCCCTCTTGTGGTTGTGTCACCTCTGTGAGTATTGTGAGTGCCCATTAGTCATGTCCTATCTAACTGATGTATTGGTTGAGTGTGTGTATGATGTCTTTGGTGCTCCCTCTGGTGTCTAACTATTCTACATGTATGTATATTAACCCCTTGTGTATTTACAGTGATGAACATCACCACAGACTCAATGGGCCGAATTGCTTACTTCTGCACTGTACAGCTTCTATGATTCTAAGGTTGGGGGTTGCCTCTGGGCCGGGGGGGGGGGGGGGGGGGGGGGGGGGGTTTAGTCATCGAGAGGCTTTGCATCTGTGAGGCCTTCAAAATCTTTCAATATTGCAGAGACCCATAACAGGGGCAACCACAGTGCAGAACATCAGACCTAGGAGCAGGAGTAGGCCATCTGGCTCCTCGAGCCTGCTCCGCCATTCAATAAGATCATGGCTGATCTTTTTGTGGACTCAGCTCCACTTACCTGCCCGCTCAGCATAACCCTTAATTCCTTTACTGGTCAAAAATCTATCGATCCTTGCCTTAAGACATTCAACAAAGTAGACTCAACTGCTTCACTGGGCACGGAATTCCAGATTCACAACCCTTTGGGTGAAGAAGTTCCTCCTCAACTCAGTCCTAAATCTGCTCTCCCTTATTTTGAGGCTACACCCCCTTGTCCTAGTTTCACCCGCCAGTGGAAACAACCGCCCTGCTTCTACCTTATCTATTCCCTTCATAATTTTATGTTTCTAAAAGATTCCCCCTCGTTCTTCTAAATTCCAATGAGTATAGTCCAAGTTTACTCAGTCATAGAAATTAGCAAACGTGACACCACTGTTTAAAAAAGGAGGTAGGCAGAGAGCAGGAAATTATAGGCCAGTGAGCTTAACTTCGGTAGTAGGGGAGATGCTGGAATCTATCAACAAGGAAGAAATAACGAGGCATCTGGATAGAAATTGTCCCATTGGGCAGACGCCGCATGGGTTCATAAAGGGCAGGTCATGCCTAACTAATTTAGTGGAATTTTTTGAGGACATTACCAGTGCAGTAGATAACGGGGAGCCGATGGATGTGGTATATCTGGATTTGCAGAAAGCCTTTGACAAGGTGCCACACAAAAGGTTGCTGCATAAGATAAAGATGCATGGCATTAAGGGTAAAGTAGTAGCATGGATAGAGGATTGGTTAATTAATAGAAAGCAAAGAGTGGGGATTAATGTGTGTTTCTCTGGTTGGCAATCAGTAGCTAGTGGTGTCCCTCAGGGATCGTGTTGGGCCCACAATTGTTCACAATTTACATAGATGATTTGGAGTTGGGGACCAAGGGCAATGTGTCCAAGTTTGCAGATGACACTAAGATGAGTGGTAAAGCGAAAAGTGCAGAGGATACTGGAAGTTTGCAGAGGGATTTGGATAGGTTAAGTGAATGGGCTAGGGTCTGGCAGATGGAATACAATGTTGACAAATGTGTGGTTACCCATTTTGGTAGGAATAACAGCAAACGGGATTATTATTTAAACGATAAAATATTAAAGCATGCCGCTGTGCAGAGAGACTTGGGTGTGCTAGTGCATGAGCCACAGAAGGTTGGTTTACAGGTGCAACAGGTGATTAAGATGGCAAATGGAATTTTGTCCTTCATTGCTAGAGGAATGGAGTTTAAGACTAGGGAGGTTATGTTGCAATTGTATAAGGTGTTAGTGAGGCCACACCTGGAGTATTGTGTTCAGTTTTGGTCTCCTTATACTTGAGAAAGGACGTACTGGCACTGGAGGGTGTGCAGAGGAGATTCACTAGGTTAATCCCAGAGCTGAAGGGGTTGGATTATGAGGAGAGGTTGAGTAGACTGGGACTGTACTCGTTGGAATTTAGAAGGATGAGGGGGAATCTTATAGAAACATTTAAAATTATGAAGGGAATAGATAGGATAGATGCGGGCAGGCTGTTTCCACTGGCGGGTGAAAGTAGAACTAGGGGACATAGCCTCAAAATAAGGGGAAGTAGATTTAGGACTGAGTTTAGGAGGAACTTCTTCACCCAAAGGGTTGTGAATCTATGAAATTCCTTGCCCAGTGAAGCAGTTGAGGTTCCTTCATTACATGTTTTTAAGGTAAAGATAGATAGTTTTTTGAAGAATAAAGGGATTAAGGGTTATGGTGTTCAGGCCGGAAAGTGGAGCGGAGTCCACAAAAGATCAGCCATGATCTCATTGAATGGCGGAGCAGGCTCTAGGGGCCAGATGGCCTACTCCTGCTCCTAGTTCTTATGTCTCTCCTCATAAACCAATCCTCTCAACTCCGGAATCAACCGAGTGAATCTCCTCTGCACCCCCTCCAGTGCCAGTACATCCTTTCTCAAGTAAGGAGACCAAAACTGTACACAGTACTCCAGATGTGGCCTCAACAGCGCCCTATACAGGTGCAACATAACCTCCCTGCTTTTAAACTCCATCGCTCTCGTAATGAAGCACAAAATTCCATTTGTCTTCTTAATTACCTGCTGCACCTGTCAACCAATATTTTGAGATTCATGACCCTCTGCCAGCGGCATGCTACAATTTTTTTATTGTTTAAATGATAGTGCATTTTGTTGTTATTCCTACCAAAATGGATTACCTCACATTAGGTGGGGTTACAAGGGTAGGGTGCAGATATGGAGATGGGGTGGAAGTGTGGGCTTGGATAAGGTGCTCTTTCCAAGGGCCGTTGCAGACTCGATGGGCTGAATGGCCTTCTGCTGCCTGTAAAATCTATGATTCTATGGTTCCCAACATTGTACTCCATCTGCCAGACCCTTTCCCACTCAAACTATCTATATCCCTCTGCAGACTTTCAGTGTCCTATACACACTTGACACATTACACTTGGTCCCCAACTCTAAATTATCTATGTAAATTGTAAACAATTGTAGTCCCAACACTGATCCCTGAGGCACTGGCCACTGATTGCCAATCAGAAAAACACCCATTTATCCACAGTCTTTGCTTTATCCACAGTCTATCCATGCTGATACATTACCCATAATGCCGTGCACCTTAATATTATGCAGCAGCCTTGTGTGCAGCACCTTGTCGAATGCCTTCAGGATATCCAGATACATCACATCCAACTGTTCCCCGTTGTCCACCATAATAAATTAGTTAAACATGACCTGTGTTTCATGAACCCATGCTGTGTCTGCCCAATGGGTCAATTTCTATCCAGATGTCTTGCTATTTCTTCCTTAACGACATATTCAAGTATTTTCCCCACTACAGAAATTAAACTAACCGGCCTATAGTTACCTAGCTTTGTCTACCTCCGTTTTTAAACAGTGACGTACATTTGCTGTTTTCCAATCTTCTGGAACCGCCCAGAGTCCAGCGAATTTTCGAATATTACCACGAGCGCATTGCTATTTCCTCTGCCACCTCTTTTAGTACTCTGTGATGCATTCCATCAGGGCTTGGAGATTAGCTTGTCCAACACTACCTTCTTAGTGATAATGATCATTTCTAGGCCCTCACCTGCCATAGCCTCCTTGCCATCAATTATTGGAATGTTATTTGTGTCTTTCACTGTGAAGGCCGACACAAAATGCCTGTTCAATGCCTCAGTTGCCACCCTAGCAATGTTGGTCTCAGTGTTGTCATGATCTCTTGCATCTGAAGCATTTGGGACTTCTCCAATTGGCTTTGCAGCTGCTGGAATGTTGGCACCCCCTCTAATAGCGAGTGGCATTAGTGGGCACCGCACCTGGACATGAAGGGGTTGTGCTGATGAATGCCAGGGGGTGCTGAGGAACAAGCACAGAAATCGATGTGTGGAGGGTGCACGGTGTCAGCCAGTAATTTGTGGTGGGTTTGGTTGGGGGGGGGGGGGTTGGGAATTTAAGTGGTGGCAGGTGGAACTGATGCCAGGAGAGAGGTGGTAACTTACCCTTTCAGCTCGGTGGATGTCATTGGTCTTATTCCTATATTGGATGCCGATCCTCCTGGTCATGCTGCCCGAAAGTACAGCCGCTGCCACTGCCTCCTGGCGGTATTGCTGACCCTGCTGCTGGCCCTCAGGAGAACAGGGTGGCCCACCTCTCATCCACAACATGGAGATGCCTGGCCAGGTCAGCACTGCTAAAGTGTCTGCGCATTGCCAGTGGTGAGGGGGAACGTTAATAAGCAGCTTCCACTCGTAAGTGGTGAGAGCCTGAGTCAGGCGAATCAGATGGCAAGGGAGCCAGTAATGTCGGGAATCCTATTTCCAACTGTAAGTGCCATTAAATACGGGCCATGATCTCACCAACCCTGCCATCGAGAAACACCCTGTCAAACCTGTCCAAAATGACACGTTGAAATGTTTCCGTTAAATTGCGCCCTGGGTCTTTCAGAAATCCAATAAAAATAGTTTGTTGTAGGGAGAAAACAACAATTTGCATTTATCCAGCCTTGAACCGAGTAAAATATCCCAATGCTCTCCATAAAAGGAAAGGAAAACAGATACCATGTTGAAATTGGGAGGAAAATTAGAAGTGGACTAGAGAACGGTCAAAGAGGTAGATTTCGAACAGTCAGATCAAGACAATTTCAAAATATTGGAGCATGAAGAACAGGAAAGTGGAAGATGAGAATAAAAAGAGGTAAGTTGGGATTCAGGATACATGAGATACAAAATAGGTGAGTGGGTGGGGGGGGGGGGGGGGGGGGGGGGGGGAGATGCAGCGGGTGGTCCAAAAAGAAATGACAAAAGCTGAGGATTTTGAACTCACATCACTGGGGTACGTTGGTGTTTGGGAATTGCTACATTACTGATCTTGAAAGATTTTGAGTTGTAGATAAGATATAGAATTTGAAACACCTCAGGATCAGATAGCGCATCAGATTTGAACTCATCAAGGAAGGAACTCTTCAGATCACCAAACTGCAGTGGTAATGTTGGGAATAGCATTAGTCAGGAAATCAGAGATGTATGCGATAAAGGAACATCTGCGATTATGGATGACTTTAATCTGTAAATACATTGGGTGAGTCAAATCAGTCACAGTACAATAGAGGAGAATCTTCTGGAGTGCATTTGGGATGGTTTTCTGGATTAATATGTTGAGGAACCAACAAGGGAACAGGCCATCTTGGACTGGTTATTGCGTAATGAGAAACAATTAGTTGGCAATTCAGTTGTGAGAGAACCTTTGGGGATTAGTAACCATAATATGATGGATAAGGTCCTTTTGTGGCTTTTGGATCAATAGTCATTACGTACAAAATATGGTGTGTTAAAAACATCAATATTTTTTGTGATGCTCTGTGCAGTTAAATCAAGAAAACACGCCAAACTACCACTATTCCCCCTCTATTAAAACATTCACAGTTTAGAAATGCTGATCAAGTTCTTGAACGGCACACATACCCCCATTATCATACATACATAACAGTCCCTAACAATTTACATGATATTGTTTCCTTAATAACTATTACAGCTCTCCAATGCATTATTGTTTGCTGCATTGGTTACAATTTTCCCACCGTGACATCAAGCTACAAAAATTCTTAAACTATTGTAATTTATCATGTTGGGGTTCCTCGTCAGTCATTGCTGTCTGCCGAGATCATTAATAACTCCACTGCGTAGTACATACCCTGTGGAGACCGCAGATCATCCATCAGCTGATGTCCAGGACACATGTCCAGTTAGAGATGTGTGACCGGAGGTTTCACTGCTCAGTAATAATTTGATATTTTGATTTGTTTCTAACCCATAAAGTTTTCCTCCGGGCTCTGTCATTTAATTCTACCAAATATATAGCCAATTGTACCATTAGTTTCCCCCCAATACTATCTAAAATATTTTTCTCTGGAGTGTAGTTCTCTTTCTTTGTCCGAACAAGTATGTCTGTATTATTTTTTCCATCTGAAAAATCAAATGAACAGGTCAAGGGTGGAGAGGGCCCTATTCCTTAATCTGTATTTTCTATTTTCGTTTGGATACTCCAGAAATGCCCTCTCCAGGACTTCCGGATTTCTTTTGCCACCATTTCTTTTCTTTTTCTTTTTGAACTGGGTTATTTGCCTTATCCTTCATGTACATCATACAATTAAGGCCTGTTAAGCCTCCTCCTTCTGTCATGCACCCGAATGAGATCAAAAGAATCTCAAACTCCTCCACCTCTTTTACTCACTCAGTGATCCAATCTGGTCAAAACCTTACCCTGATACATTTTGGGTATTGCTACTGCTTTTACTTCAATTTCTGTATTTTTGATAATGACAGGATCTTTATGAAAGGGAAGCTCCAAACATGACATTTTTACTTTATAATCTGACCAATCAATGCTGCTAACGGTTTCAATGCACTGCCTTCTCACCAATTGGGTTTTAATTGTGATACAATTTCTTTTGCTCCATACACCATGCTTCTCTAATTCAACTGTATGTTTACTCAGATTCTTAACGATCTTGTCTTTACATTTTACAGCTTCACTGATTATTTTTCCTGCAGTTTTAGTTGGTTGCTTCACCCACACTTTCTCTGTATTATCCATTGTTTTAATATTCTAATTTTTCCTGCATCAATTTTTATTAAATCTTTCCCTGCCATCAGATCCTCATTTCCTGACACTGCAAGTAATCCTATTAATCTAACTGTTGGTTCAATATCTTTATTCCCTAAAGCTCCTTCTACCATGTATTTAACATTCCAAACATCATTTTTGCTACTACTGACTTTCTTGTGATCGTTGGGCACTAAGACCCTGTGGAGCTATGCCGTGTCAATTTCAACGCATTAGTTTCAAAGTAATTTCCTGCACACAGCTCCTGACTGCTGCCGAGTTAGCTTCTTTATGTGTTTATTCTAAGACCAATTTAGTTCTGAACATGCTGATTTACTACCTCATAATACTGCCGTTTATAACTTCTAATTGATGTGAAACTCGGTTTTGCAAAATACAACATTTTTAAAACTACAAACACCAAAGGAAATTTACAAATCCTTATTAAACATATACACACACATTCATCCATTCGGATCTTGGATCTCTATACTGTAAGGTTTCACAAATCCTTATTAAACACACACACACATTTATCCACTGAGATCTTGGACCTCTATTCTGTAGGGTTTTAGGTACTCTTAACAAAAATTGAGACCCCTCCAATCTGATAAGTCTCTCTTATGCAGGAGTTTTTTTGCCTGTTAATCTTTTCCACTCTTGTTTCATAGCTTCAACTCTCTTGGCCGTGTTTCAGAGCAAGAGGATTATTCTAATTGCCATTTTTCGGATTTCTAACTTTCTGTTCCTGGTTGTCCCTTTCAGGCCGACTCTGAAATTAAGGATAAGTACCCTTTCTGGGCCCTATCCATGTTAATCCCTGATTATTTTGCTGTCAGTCCAGATTCAATAAAATCTGAGATGGATTTGCAGGTATCATATCATTTAATAATAACTAACTTGCAAGGCTGACTCAATCCATAAGACCTCAGGACACACACACTGTCTTCTGCAGAGCCCTGGATAAAGAGAACCTCAGAACAAAGGAACACTGGAGATATACTTCAAATTACATCAAGATTCTCATACAAACTTCCCATTGGTCATTTTACACACCTTCTGACCTGGTCATATATCCTAATTGGCTCACTTATCCTGGGCCCCTTTTTATCCAGCATCCTTTTCACTATTCTCCCCACGAGGCAAAGCTCCCCTCCCCCTTCCTAGCCATGCTGTGCTCATCCCTTTGTTCTCTGTCTGTGAACACATTACCCTTAGGGTCCTACTGTCCATCATATTCGTTTGTTCACTTCCTCATTCCCTCCTTTTATCATTTCATGATAACCCATCATTCCAAGCTGTAGTTATGGCCCCTCAGCTAAGAAAACTCGTTGCTGCATTTCTAAATCCTATTGTAGCACCCCATCGGCCTCTGCACCCTCGTGGACCCTAACAATCAAGACTCTAGGGGTGGCTATCCGTTCCAGCGCACCCTGCATTTTACCCATCACACATTTAAGGATGGCCAGGCCCACAAAGATGCAGGCGAGATAGTCAAGAGCATACCGGTTCTGCATGGCAAACAACCCGAGTTGAGATAATCCCTCGGTTATTGCCCCGAGGGCCCCTAAGGTTTCGTTGCCCAGGATGTTAAGGCCACAAATAACTGAACCTGCCCAGCGTGCCAACTGGTGGTGCAGTATCCACGCAGAGGGGCAAGGGACCGTAATAGGGACTAGAGTCCCGATAGCAAATTGGTGGGGAAATGGGGGTGACAAAACATTGGTCCTCGGTCCGTGTACAGGCTAGCATCACAATCAGTATATTGGTGAAGTAGGGATTCCCCAGTAGCCTAGTTCATCCAGCTTCGGAACGCCCATTCAGGCCTCCTAGCAATGCAGAAAGCCCAAGTTCCAACAGTGATATGAGAGACATTCGCCTAGCCACAAAGGAGCTGCATGCCTGGCATCAGCGGGACACAAGTGGCATTGTAACAGGCGCATTGACCTGATGTCAGGGTTATGCAACACTTTGGATCAGTACAAGTGGAGAACAGACATATTATATTCATTTTCATCTCTACCAGCAAACAGCCATACCCCTCACTGCTGAAACAATTCTCGCACGACCGGGAGTCTCTATTGGGAGTGAAGGGGCTAGGTATATACGCCTGTGAAGGGGCTAGGTACATACGCCCTCCACCGTCGAAGCTCATCATACTGAGAGTGGGAATTATCTCGAGGAAGGGGAAGGCAAATAGCTGGTGGGGCCGAACCCGGATCGTAAGGAGTAACTTGCTCGGGCGGTGGCTCGGAACTCTGACAATGAACCACAGTTTGGGGAGTGCCCCAAAGCGGTGAAACAGGAAATAACCTAGACACCAATGCGGGGTTTGGGTAGCAGACAACCCGTCCCTGGCCATACAAGCGGTGGTAGATCTAGTAGAAGAGATTCATGCTGCCCAGGTTTCCCTCATTCCGGGTCATAAATGAATTAAGTACATCTCCTGATAACCTACGTTCTAGTTGTACCTCCCTCCTTACACAGCCCTTCCTCTGTCTAGTCCCCCTCTCTCTCTCACAACCTCTTCCTGCCCCCTCCTCACAGTCTGATTTTACCTGTAAGGCACCAAGGTTAACACATCCAAAATCAAATTTACATATACTCCAAAAACAAGGCAATGTCCATGCAGTCTTCCCTTCCCATCGTTGGGACCGGTGCAATTGCGTCATAAGTCCTGCACGGTCCGTTAGCTGGATGACCTTCCATGAGTCCATGCCACGTCCTCGTATATGGGGGCAGCGAAGAACGTCACCTATGCAGAGGTGAAATGTCTGGGTACTTCGGTTGGGGTTACAGATGTAGATGATATTCCCCTGTTCCATTTCCGCCGCCGATGTCACTCCAAGCGAGGCAATGCCGAAGATCACACAGGTGGTGTGTAGCCACCCCATCATGCTTCATACCTGTAAAATAGCGCTGGGGAAGGGAGGCAGGTTAGTGACCGACCTTTTACAGTGGTGGAGGTGGACCCAAGAACTCCGCCCCTCAACTTTAACTGCAGTGGGGGTGGTAAGGAGAACTTGGAAGGGCTCCTCCCATCGTGGCTCTGACCCTTTCCGAGTCCAATTTTTGACCATGACATAACTACCAGGCTGCACTGAGGGCGAGCTATGTGATAGGGACGGTGACGAGTGAGTTGCGCGGACCTGGCTATGGAGCTCCTTGAGGGCGTTAGTGAGGGCTAGAACATAGTTAGTCCTTTCTTTAGTCAGATGGTGAAACTGGACCAATCTGGACCAAGGTGTTCTAATGGGCCTGCCGTAAAAGATCTCGGCAGGAGAGAGCCAGGCCGATCCTGCAGGTGTGACCCACAGCTGAATGAGGGCAACGGGGAGCAACTTAAGCCATGTCAGTTCCGTGTCCGTTCTTAATTTAGCCAATTTAGTTTTGAGGGTCTGATTGTGTCTCTCAACCAACCCGGCCGCCTGCGGTCTGTACGCACAGTGTAACTGCTGGCGTATGCCCAACTGGGAGCAGAACTCCTTGTTAATCTGTCCAATAAAATGAGGCCCGTTATCAGAACTTAACTGAGCCGGTATTCCGTACATAAACATCTCATCACATTTTTACAGCCTCTGGCTCTCGGTCCTCTTCCGTCTGGTGTGATGGTCACCAGTAACGAGATGTCATCTTTGGTGAATAATGATGGGCCAAGCCTGGCGGCAGCATCCGAGCCCTAGCCAGCGTACAACACATATTAAGGCATCCAATGATTATGCAGTATACAATTATAATAACAAGTATTATCAATCCATGCATCAGGTAAAACCCCATGACCAAGCTATGAGAGATAACTCTGAGCTGAATCCGACTAGATAGATAGCCATCCTCAATGCTACCGTGTTGCCCTTAGGATTTATATCCTTCTTATAGTTATACTGACTAGCAACTATCCCTCAGCCTTGTCATTCGTATTTGCATGTCATGATTTATAAACTGTGCAGGAAAATCAATGGTAAATGCAGCCATCTCGCAGACCAGTGTCGATAACCCTTTGTGATGTGCTTTCCTGAAGTCCAATCACCGTGAACCATAGCTGGCGCCGCTCAGGAAGGTAACACAATAGCCATTCCGGTTGTTCCACTACCTCCAAGGCATCTGACTACCTCGGGGTAGTAGCACCATAAAAGCTTCCTCATGTCCCTTAGAAGCAGCACACAACTCAGTCCATCAGCGACCAAAAGGTCCTTATCCCTCACTGGGGTTTTTTTTTGTAGGAAGTGCTTTCCGTTTCCCATAGGAATGGTAACTGATGATATCTTGTATCACGCACTGATTTTCTTGCTTTATTAATTGCAGGAGCTTCAACCAATCCTGTTTCTATTCCTGACTTCCTGACTCTGACGTCGAACATTGTACTGAAGCATGTAGCCTGCCAGCCCTGGCTTACTTGAGACTATTAATAGCTCAGTTTTCTTCAAACCCCTATTGTCTGTTATCATTTTCCTTACAGCATGGAGTGTATACTTGCCATTATTTGTTTTTTTTGTTAAACACCACTGACACACTTAGTACAGTTAACTTTTTGTGGTTACAACCCAATTGAATTTCTACATAACAGTCCCTAACAACTTACAGGACATTTCATCTGTAATAACTGTTATACTCTCCAATGCTATATTGGTTACAAATTTCCCCTCGCGGCAGCAAGCTGCCAAAATTCTAGACTATTGTCATTTAAAATACGGGGGTTCCTAGTCAGTCGCTGCTGTCTGCAGAGACCCTTAATAACTCCTCCGCGTAATACGTCCCTCCTGGAGACCACAGATCACCCATCAGCTAACATCACGTTAGAGATGTCTGACCGGAGGTTTCAGTATTCAGTAATAATTTGATATTTTGATTTGTTGCTAACCCGTAAGGTTTTTGTTCCGGGCTCTATCATTCAATTCCCTCAAACATGTAGCCAATTATATCATTAGTTTTTTTCCCATACTGTCTGAAACATTCTTCTGCAGAGTGTTGTTCAGGTTCTTCATCTGTATTATTGTTGATTCATCTGAAACTAAAATGAACAGGTCAAATGTGGAGAGGGCCCTATTTCTTGATTTGTACCTTCCTATCCTTGCTTGGATATTCCAGAACTACCATCTCCAGGACTTCTGGATTTCCATTGCCACCATTCCTCTTTTTCTATCTCAGTGATTCAATGAGGTCAAAATTTTCCCTGATACATTTTGGATATCGCTACTGCGTCTACTTCAACGTTTTAAATTCTGATTGTGACAGGATAAGTTCCGAACATAATATTTTCACTGATTCATCTGTCCTATTGATGCTGCTAACAGGTTTCAATTTACTGGCATCCTGACACCCACACCCAAACATTCATTTTTCCCTTCTCTGAGCGAATTGGGGATATGATCTATCCTATGGCACGGCATCATTGCAGTGATACAGTCTCTAACACCGTTAGGCTCATTTTACATTCCCAGGTCATCCCAACAGCATAAACCACGTACTTCCTCACAAATCGATATCACAAGTCTGTTACTTGTCCACAAGCTTGCACAGCCTTTTAGAGTCACATTGTTGTCGGCCAAATTATCCTTGCTGTAATTGCACGTCGTCATTAATCTACCATCTCACTTACACTGACACTTCTTGGATTCAAAGTCCCCCCTGTGGTCACAAACCTCAATCATTAAAGTTGCCTGATATTTCACACAACAATCATGACAAAACTGAATGCCCCAAATCTCCCTGGGGGCTGCAGCATCCCATCGCTGTCTTTGCAAATGCATTATTAATTCTCCTGAATACCCAGTATCTGACCGTCTCCTGGGTTTCATATGACTACTACCAGTACAAACAATCGGGCTACAGAATGCCCCACAGTCCTGACTTGTGGTTTCCTGATGCTCACTGTGAACCATTTTAAACTGAGGGCCATTAATCACCGCCCTTGTTCTATCATTCCATACATTTAAATCTTTACTGATTACATTCCTATGCTCATTGCCCTTAGGCTGCCGATGGAGTATCATAATTCCTCTGTATTTGTTCAATTTGACCAGGTTTTAAAATTCTGACAATTTCTTTTGCTCCAGACGCCATGGTTCTCTAATACAGTTGTATGTTCACCCAAATTTTTTAATGATTACTTCTCCTGTGGTTTTATTTGGCAGTTTCACCCACACTTCCTCTCTGTCATCAATTAGTTTTAATATCCTAATTTTTCCTGCATCATCTTAATTTTATTAAATCTTTCCCTGTCATCAGATTCTTATTTCCTGATACTGCAAGTAATTCTCCTAATCTAACTTCAGGTCTAACGTTTCTTTTGCCTGATACCCCATTACAATGTAATCTCTAACTTCTGGTCTAATATCTTTATTCCTTAAAGCTCCTTCTACAATGTATTTAACACTCTAAACTTCATTTCTTCTGCTAGTAACTTTCTAGCAATTCATCGGGCACTAGGACCCTGGTGGAGCTGTGCCGTGTCAATTTCAACCGGTCAGCTGCACAGAGCTCTGACAGCTTGGGAGTAAAACTTCTCTTTGTGTTTATGCGAAGACCAATTTAGTGCTATTGATCACATTTCTTGCCTGCCATTTATAACTTCTAATTGATGTGAAACTATTTTATTTATTTATTTTTTTTAGCAGCCAAGACTATGCCGAGTTGCAACTAATCATTTAGAAATCCCAATTTATACATTTTGATGTCACTTTGTGTTTATTTCCTGAGAATTATGTTCTAATTAACTCCCACAATGTTAATCATTATTACTAAGTTTCTAAAGAACTTTCAAATACTTACCCTGTTTTAAATCTCACTTTAATACCTCCTAAAACACAACATTTCACAAAACTAGGAACAGAGGATATCACATTCTTATTAAACAGACTTATTCATTCATTGGAGATCTCCATTCAGACAAAAGGAATTCAAATCCTTATACTTTCATTCATCAACACACAAGTTTGTCTCTGGTTCCCCCTGTCATTTATAACCCAATTCTGTTTCATTCAAAGAACCCATATCTTCCCATAATAAATGTTAGCGTAATCAATTATATTTTGTACGGAATTGAACTGTCCGCAAACATTCCATCAGCGGTCTTTTACTGAACTGTTTTGCGACATCACATCAACCCGATAAAGACCTTAACCAATTTTAGCCAAATCGAATTGAACGGAATTGAATTGTCCGCAAACATCCATCAGCGGTCTTTTACTGAACTGTTTTAGCGACATCACATCAATCCGTTAAAGACCTTAACCGAATTAAAGTGTAATTTAATAGAACCAATTTTTAATTTTCTACTCACATGCAACTGACTGACCAGGCAACATTCCATCAGACACCAACTGAATTGTTACCTCATTCCAACCCTCAGCCGTACCTGCATTGACTGAAATCAATTCTTCTAATCCATCGACCTTTAATTTCGTCGAGACAATCTTACCTGATCAAATGCGAGTGATTAGACTGTTAGCAGAATACGAGACAGAGGAAAATCGATATTGCAAGTTTTATCTATTCATATCGTGGGCCCATTTCCTTTTTCTCCTTCCGAGAGCAGTCCAATTCTGATTTCGCAGGTGAAAGGCAAGGATCTAGAGAAATCCGGATGTCGGCACCAAATGTTAATTCCTGATTATTTTGCTGTCAGTCCAGATTCAATAAAATCTGAGATGGATTTGCAGGTATCATATCATTTAATAATAACTAACTTGCAAGGCTGACTCAATCCATAGGACCTCAGGACACACACACTGTCTTCTGCAGAGCCCTGGATAAAGAGAACCTCAGAACAAAGGAACACTGGAGATATACTTCAAATTACATCAAGATTCGCATACAAACTTCCCATTGGTCATTTTACACACCTCCTGACCTGGTCATATATCCTAATTGGCTCACTTATCCTGGGCTCCTTTTTATCCAGCATCCTTTTCACTATTCTCCCCACGAGGCAAAGCTCCCCTCCCCCTTCCAGGCCATGCTGTGCTCATCCCTTTGTCCTCTGTCTGTGAACACATTACCCTCAGGGTCCTACTGTCCATCATATTCGTTTGTTCACTTCCTCATCCAAGGCTCAATAAGGCACTATCTTCCTGTTTTAGTTAAGGGTCCATTGGTTATTGGTCTCTAAAGGTTTCTAGGCATCCCTATTTTTTCATAGAATTTACAGTGCAGAAGGAGGCTATTCGGCCCATCGAGTCTGCACCGGCTCTTGGAAAGAGCATCCTACCTAAGGTCAACACCTCCACCCTATCCCCATAACCCAGTAACCCCACCCAACACTAAGGGCAATTTTGGACAACAAGGGCAATTTACCATGGCCAATCCACCTAACCTGCACATCTTTGGACTGTGGGAGGAAACCGAAGCACCCGGAGGAAACCCATGCACACACGGGGAGGATGTGCAGACTCCGAACCGACAGTGACCCAAGCCGGAATCGAACCTGGGACCCTGGAGCTGTGAAGCAATTGCGCTATCCACAATGCTACTGTGCTGCCCCCTAGGCTTTCCCTCACAATCTGCTTCACTCTAAGGATGATTTATTTTTTGGTCTCCTTTTACCAGTAATGGATGCAAGATTTTTAGTGCTGTCACCAAGATGTCTTGCAGACTTTTTCTCAGGGTCAGTATCTTCTAGTCTACTGATTTTCACACCCAACCTGAGTTTTATGTCCCCTCGATCCACAGAATATCCTTACAAAAGTCAAACACACATGATTTTCCTAACTAAACTCGGCAGGTAAAGTTTGACTCACACATAGACCAGAAACTTCTAATATCCAGCCTTTGTGCCAGTTAGAAACTTCTAATATTCTAGCCTCCACTCTGCTTAACTAGAAACTTCTAATATTTTGATCTCGCTTTATCTAGAAACTTCTAATATTCTAGGCCTCCACGCTGGACGCCATGAAGTTAAAAACTCACCACTATTCTTAGAATTCCCCCTATACTAAAACGGGTCGACATTCTAAATGGTGAACAGGGATTCTCACTCCCTGACTCCTATGCAGGCTTAGGTGGGTGCTATTCAGGTCAAACTATATTTTCAAGTTATACCCCGGTATAAACAAATTAGACCCAAATCAAAGTCAAAATTATGAGCTGGGGACACAATTTGACAATAATAAAACTATGGAAATGACAGGAATCAAAAGTCACATCACTTATAAATCAAAGCATTCTGGGTCCTACGTTGCTAAGTAAATTTTGTCATAACCACTGTTTCAGGTTAAAACTTTTAAGTTATTTTATTACTATATTTTTTTCTTTTAGAAGATGCAATCACTGTCTTTACAGAAAAGTAAAAAGATCTTGCTTCTGGATTCTCTTGATTGGTTGAAGAGCCGTTCAGGTCCACCTTGACAATCACTTTTCTTTAGCTTCTGGTCTTCTTTAGATGGATTCGCTGTTCCACTCGGTTGCTATGCTCTATCTTTCCCATGACCGAGCTATGTGAGCTGACTCTGCTGGCTGTCCCCTTTCTTAGGGTTTATATATCTTTCTAACAGTTATTACGTTCTTATGACTTTATTGTAATGTAACTTTTATTTCACTTGTATTGTAAAAGGTACCTTTAATCTAATTTTTTCTAACACAACTTAAGTATTCATTTTGAGCATGACCTCATCTCATAGATCTGATTACATTGTATCCTTTGTGATGTTCAAAAATGCTTTGATTTAAAAGTGATGTGACTTTTGATTCCTGTCATTTCCATAGTTTTATTATTGTCAAATTGTGTCCCCAGCTCATAATTTTGACTTTGATTTGGGTCTAATTTGTTTTCTCGTGGACAGGTTGTCTCCAGCTTTCTTTAATTTACCTGATGTCAGCAGAACTTCACACCTATACATTTGTCACCTAATTCAACTGAAAATCTTATCCATTCTTTTCCATCTGCCTACTTAACTTCAATGAAGGTGTGAAATATTGTTTTTAGCTTTATACTAAAAATTCAATTGGTTGTGAGTTAAAAGACTTGCCTCACATTTAAACATTTGTCACCTAATTAAACTGAAAACCTTATCCATTCTTTTACATCTGCTTACCTAACTTCAAAAGGAGGTGCAAAACATTGCTTTAGCTGCATACTAAAATTAACTCGATCAATCTTGAAAGACCTGCTTGTTTTGTTTGCTGAGCCTGCTTGACTAAGGCGATCTGCATTTTACAATCCTCTCCTGCAGCTGCTGTTAACCCTTCGTGGGATTTTTCCCTACATGCTCTCATGCATTCTTCGATCAGGTATTGCCAGACTTCCATGTTTCAAATGACATATCTTTCCATATTTTCAATTAGAGGATGAATTTGTTACCACCACTTCAGCACATCTGATGTTTGGGTTATAAAAGGATGTGGCTCCAAGTTACTCCACAATACTAAATCGGACCTTCCACTCCTCCGTACAGACATACCTTTATACCCTGTAAGACTGGACATTCCTTGTCCCTAACAGAGAACAAATTCTAAGTTGGAACACATACCTGTCCCCAACTGATCCTGAAGTTCTCCGCAGTCTCACACAGATCAGATTTGTTCTCCTTGTCCCTCCACTAAGACACAACCTCTCCATAAGAAAGAAAAAAACTAGCATTTATACGTCTTTCACAATTAGTCATCACAAAGCACGTAGGTACTTTTGAAATGTAGGAAATGTGGCAACCCCCCCCCCCCCCCCCCCCCTCCCCCGCCACCCAAACTACAAACAGCAATATGATAATAAGATAAGAACATAAGAACTAGGAGCAAGAGTAGGCCATCTGGCCCCTTGAGCCTGCTCCGCCATTCAATAAGGGCATGGGTGATCTTTTTGTGGTCTCAGCTCCACTTACCCGCCCACTCACCCTTTACTGCTCAAAAATCTATCTAGCTTTGCCTTAAAAACATTAAACGAGCTAGCCTCAAATGCTTCACTGGGCAGGATAGTCCACAAATGCACGACCCTTTGGGTGAAGAAGTTCCTCCTAAACTCAGTCTGCTCCCCCTTAATTTGAGGCTGTGCCTCCCAATTCTAGTTTCACCAGTCAGTGAAAACAACCTACCTGCTTCTATCATAACTATTCTCATCATAATTGTAAAGGTTTGTATTGGATCTCCCCTCATTCTTCTAAATTCCAATGAGTATATCCCCAGTCAACTTAGTCTCTCCTCATAAGCCAATCCTCTCAACTCCGGAATCAACCGAGTGAATCTCCTCTGCACATCTTCCAGTGCCAGTATATCCTTTCTCAAATAAGGAGACCAAAACGATACACATTACTCTAGGTGTGGCCTCACCAGCACCCTATACAGCTGCAACATAACCTCCCTGCTTTTAAACTCCATCCCTCACGCAATGAAGGACAAATTTAATTTGTCGTCCTGGCCTGCAAACCAATGATCATCTGTTTTAGTGATGTTGATTGAGGGATTAAATATTGGCCAGAACACCAGGGGTAAAATAGTGCCAGATCTTTTACATATGGCCTCCTCCTGCATTGTCAAATTTCTACGATTCTATGTGGGGCTTGATGTTGAATTAGCTATTAGGTAACAAAGCAACAGTTCTGAAATGAATTGTGGTGATGCAATGCTAGTACAGCCCCAGAATCAAATGCAGGATCATTCTGGCTAGCATGACACTGCAACACAGTACGTGGTGTATGACTCTCAAGAAAGACTGCAACATTGGGAAAGGGTGCCTCAATCTCAGATTTAAACAAAAGCCATTCCTCCATCGACATCAAAACTGTCACAGACACTGGGAACTCCCCCGCCCCCCGACCACCCCCACAATTGGCTGGGAGAAGCCCAGCAATAGAGTTTCCAGAGGGTCGCCTTGTACTGTCAGAGTGCCGGGGAGCAATACCCAGTTATGTTCCTCTCCATCCAGTGGTTATACCTATTTGTGCATCCCCGATGTGATCACCTTGGCTGTTTTTTGTTTTTGAAATCAGAAGTGATTCACGCCGGCATTACGTCACGCCGACTGGATAGGAATTTAGTATGGGGGCAGAAGTAGTGATGTCAAGCCCACCAATACAATGTTAATTTATGCAAATCAGGCCCTCGCCTTTCCTAGGTATGAAGCCGATTATGTCACGAGCAGAGGGCAGGGAATATCTCATTCTGAGGCCTCATCGGCGCAAATACCATTTTTGGCCTCTGGCGATATTTAGCGGCCATTACGGGATTTGCGCCTGCAGTGAGCGCGGGTGTTAGATCTTCGATTTTGACAGCTGCACTAAATTCACAGCACTGCAAAGACAAATTAACATTTTATTTTGAATGAATTTCTCAGTATTAATCTATTCATTCAAGATTTATGCCTGAAGTTTTCAGGAAATACGTTAAATAAAACCAACCAAACAAAAAAGACAGAATTTACTGAAAGTTGTAAAGTAAATTTAATGTTTAATTCAATTCTCTCTAAACTCATATTAAATGTCAAAAGACAAACACAAACATTACCACAGATCACCTTTACAGCTTCTTATAAAATAAGATTTGATTTGTCCGATTTCACACTCTGTCATTTTGAGTAAAGATATCCAAGTTTTTTTGGTTAAGAGTTTTTTTTATTATGTATGAAAAGTCCAACTATAAGAATAGATGACAAATTTAACACTAATGAAACAAAATTTCTGTACAAAATACAGCATTACAATTATGTCCAGGAAATAAGGGGATGAAATTGATCTTCGGCAGCAACACAAAATTAGCAGATCATTTCACATCCTGTTCAAATTCCTTTCTCATTGACTTAAGTGGAAAAGAAAGTCTGGTAGGATGCATACGAGATTCATTGTTACCAATTTTGGTCTGCCAAAGATCAGCTTCACCCACAATGTCGTTTCTGCACAAACTATGGCTGTACACGATTGCATTTATTATCACAAGAGTGAAGAAAGGGCAAGTTCAGCCCATTAACATGAGCAAAATCAGTGTCTCCTTTCACTGAAGGTTAAAAAACAGCAGACATCAGTAAAGAAAATATTCATGAATAGCAAGCATGAAGAGCTTGCTCTTTAATTATAATGAAACACAAGAGGAAATAACTCTGCATTTCAAATGTTCAGATAAGATTTTGTTTGCTGCAGTGACTATTTTAAGCAGACGTTTGATGCAAACAGTTGCTGAGGATCACTAACTGATGCTATCTCTATATTAGGACAACTCTGTTCTTACTAATTAGAACTGAACACCAGAAGCTGCAGAATTCCCCCGAATGCTTGGTTGTAAGAGCTTGCAGCCAATTCAGTTGTGACCGCACTGAGAACGCTACTTGATGATTGTCATCATGAAACTTATGTACTTAAGAAAGCTTGCAACACATGAACCTTGCTAATAGTGGGGTGGATAGGGAAAGTTGTGTGAGCCTTGTGGAGGTAATTGTGGTGGGAGATGAGAAGTTGGCATATGAGGAGGAGGAGGAGGAGGAGGAGGAGGAACATTGGGTAAACCAGAGAAAGGAGAATTTGAAAAGCAAGTCGGGTGCCTCATGTTAGATTCTGACCAGCCTGTGTTCATTGGAGGAATTAGGGGAGGGGGAGGAGGAGGAGGGGGAGTTAAGAAACGATGCACATCATTTGGCACTGGAGGCCAAAATGAATATGAACACGGCATAATTGGATTTGATGCCATTGGTTGTGAATGCATCATGTGGTCAGATGGATGAAATCCTGGAGGTCTAAATGGTGGCCTCTGGTTAAATGGTGGATCAAAGGTTGCTGGTGGCTGTGCAAATCCACAACCTGTTAGGTTTTCAAACCTGGTTGAAGGATAGTGACCAAATCTTTGACCAGGATTGCGCTGAAATCCTCTCCCAGATGTCAAACGAACTTGTTTGTGTTGTGCTTGTCCATCTTCTTTTCGACCTAAAGGAATGCCAACCAATATTACTGTTATATATAAATCCATTACAGCATAATCATTGTTTTCATATTGTTAAAAAAAGTTAAGTGAACAGTGTCATGACAATATGCAAATCCAGTTTTGGAAGCAATAATAATTTTAAATAGTTTGAAATAAAATCTCAAGCAACTTTAAACTGCCTCAGAACTTTCAACTCATCCCGGGAATAATTATCAATCATCTGTCCCGGCATATGTATCATAAAACGTTAGTATGCAGGTAAAACAGGTGATTCGGAAGACAAATGGGAGGGAGGAACTTAAAACAATTACAATCACCAGGAAAGGGCACCGAGGATGTTATTAGACCAAATGGCTGAGAAGTTTCCAAGTCTGACAGACTTCACCCTAAGGTCTTAAAAGAAGTGGCTGTTGAGAAAGCAGATGTATTGGTTTTAATTTTCCAATATTCTCTCTGTCTCATCAGTTTTCAAAACAGCAAATGTTACACCTTAATTCAAGAAAGGAGAGAAAGAGACAGGAAGGCCAGTTCGTCGAATATCTGTGGTCAGGAAAATGCTAGAATCTGTTATTGAAGCGGTTATAGCAGGGCACTTAGAACATCTTATTGTAATCAGGCAATGTCAACATCGTTTCATTTTGTGTTTGATAATGCGTTAGATTTCTTTTGAGGAGTTAACAAGCCGGGTCGATAATGGCGATGGTGTAGATAGGGGCGACTTGGATTTCAAAAAGCAATTTGACAAGGTGTCACATCAAAAACTTATTGCACAAAATAAGAGCTCATGGTTTAGGGGGTGACATAATAATATGGATAGAGGATTCCATCTAGAAGCAGGGAGTAGGGATAAATGGATCATTTCAGGTTGACAAGCTGGAACCAGTGGAGTGCCACAGGGATCAGTGCTGGGGCCTCAACTATTTAGAACTTATATCAATGACTTGGATGGAGGGACTGAATGTATGGTTCCTAAATTTTCTGATGCTACAAAGATAGGTAGGAGAGTAACTTGTGAATAGGACATTGAGTTTAGAAAGGGATATGTTAAGTGAAGGGCCAAATATCTGACAGATGGAGTATAATGTGGGAAAATCCACTTTGGCAGGAAGAATAGAAAAGCAGCATATTTTTCAATGGAGCGTGATTTCAGGAATATGTGGTACAGAGGGAACTGGTTGTCCGAGCACATGAATCATAAAAGGTTAGTAAGCAGGTAAAGCAAGTGATTCGGAAGGCAAATGGTCTGTTGTCATTTATTGCAAGGGAATGGAATATAAAAGTAAGGAAGTTTTGCTACAGTTGCACAGGGCATTGGTGAGACCACATCTACAGTACTGTGTATAGTTTTGGTCTCAAAGAAACATAGAAAATAGGAGGCGGTCCTTGGAGCCTGTTCCGCCATTCATTAAGCATCATAGTCGATCATCCAACTCAATAGTCTAATACCGCTTTACCCCATTTCCTTTGATTTCCTTCGTTCCAAGTGCTATATCTAACTGCTTCTTGAAAACATAAAAGATTTTGGCCTCAACTACTTCCTGTAGTAACGAATTGCGCAGGCTCACCACTCTGGGTGTAATAATTTCTCCTCATCTCTGTCCTAAATGGTCTCCAGACTGTTCAGATGTTCAGACAGTTTTCGGACTGTGACCTCTGGTTCATGACACACCCACCAACGGGAACATCCTTCCTGAATCTACCCTGCCTCGTCCTGTTAGAATGTTACAGGTTTCTATGAGATCCCCCTCATTCTTCTGAATTCTAGAGAAATAATTCTGTCTAAACCATCCTGTATATTTGCAAAAAGAAATCCTGGCTCCTGTACTCCAATCCTCTCCCGATGAAGGCCAATTTACAATTTGCCTTCTTTATCGCCTGCTGTATCTGCATGTTCACATTCAGTGACGTGACTAGTGCACGAGGACACCCATGTTTCATTGCACACTCTCCTAATTTATGGCCATTCAGATATTAGTCTTCCTTCCTTCCTTCTCTTTTTTGCTACCAATGTGAATAACCTCGCATTTATCTCAATTATTCATGTCATTCATTTGCCCACTCCCTCAACTTGCCCAAATCACGCTGAAGGATCTCTGCACCCTCCCGCAGCTCACCCTTCCACACAACTTGGTGCCATCTGCAAATTTGGTGATATTACATTTTGTTCCCTCATCTAAATCATTAATATATATTGTGAATAGCTGGAGTCCTAGCACTGATCTCTGCAGTACCCACTGGTCACTGAGTTAAGACCTGTTAATTCCTACTCTTTGTTTTCCTGTCTGCCAACCAGTTTTTCTATCAGAGTAGAGAGGGAGGTAGAGAGAGGTAGAGAGTGAGAGGTAGAGAGAGAATTAGAGAGAGAGAGAGAGAGAGACACAGACTAGAGAGAGAGAGAGAGAGAGAGAGATAGGTAGAGAGTGAGAGAGGTAGAGAGACAGGTAGAGAGAGAGAAGTAGAGAGAGAGCGAGAGGTAGAGTGAGGTCAAGAGGTGGAGAGAGGTAGGGAAAGAGAGTGGGAGAGGTAGAGAGAAAGAGGTAGAGAGAGAGAAGTAGAGAGAGAGCGCAAGTTAGAGAAAGGTAGAGAGAGGGATAGATAGGTCGAGAGAGGTAGCGATCATGAGAGATAGATAGATAGAAAGGTAGAGAGAGCGGTAGAGAGAGAGAGAGCGGTAGAGAGAGAGAGAGAGAGAGAGCGGTAGAGAGAGAGAGGCGAAGAGAGAGAGCGAGGCGAAGAGAGAGAGCGAGGCGGAGAAAGAGAGAGCTGTTTCCATTTTGAGGGTCCAGTGACTGCTCCTGTGTTATCTTCTGCAAACCCCATCTGACAGGAAGCTTTCATTGCCAGTTACCGGGCAGCGAACCGTCCCTGTCAAATCCATTGGTCCTCAGCAAAACAAACCCCCCTCCCCAATCTCTTGGGTGCCAGAAAGTCTGGGTTCTTCTGCCAGAATACAAAACCTCATAGCACAGTGTATTATTTTGTCACTCGAGTTCCTTTTTTTTCTCTGCTCGACTTAAAGGTATGGCTCCATTAACAATCCTTGGGCCAAAAACAATAAATAAAAGAAATAGGAACTAAGGGAATCAACAGGAAGGATCCTTAAAGTGCCTATTGCCAGGAAGTCAATAGGGGGTGGTCCAGTTTAGGATAACCAACCTTCCATCATCAAAGAATGGTCTACTGGTTTTGTTGCTTTTGAAGCATTCCTGGTGACCAGCTACAACATGTAGTACGTCCCAAAGTACACAAGGGTCTGTAAACCTGTTTAGGGGTTAGGGTGGATTAGGGTGGATACGTGGGTTTGAGTAGGGTGATCATTGCTCGGCACAACATCGAGGGCCGAAGGGCCTGTTCTGTGCTGTACTGTTCTATGTTCTATCTTGCATGGCATGGTGTCACGTTTGATTAGGTAATGCTCCTTTGAAGCACTGAGGGGCATTTTATTACATTAAAAGTACTGGAAAATATAGGTTGTTGTTCTTTAGAAATGGAATTTGATTGCCCTGAAGGCAGTTGGGGGTTGCACCTGTTGTATTCTGGATTGCCTGGTTTACTTGCAAACTTAAAAACAATGATTTGTGGGGCCAGCAGAAGCTCGAGTGCTCCCTCTGGTTCAACCTTAAAATAGCACTAAACTACCTACTGCTAACCGATAATACCACACCCTACTTCCCACTTCCCCTTTGCCACACTCACCACTGGAGCCCAGCCAACCAGTTTCCCTCCTCCCATGCCCCACCTGACAATCCTCACTACTGATGGCTGACTAACTCTCGGGGTGCTGCTGACACCCACATGCATGAATGGACTTTTGTTCCTGGCTGCATAAAGAAGCATCGGTGGACAATACTTGTGGAGGAATAGGGAAGTATGTAATTGGGACTGTTCATATCGCGACCACCAGGCGGCACGGTGGTGCAGTGCTGCCGACGGCGCTGAGGACCCGGGTTTAATCCCGGCCCTGGGTCACTCAGGGACTGAATTTGCTGTGAATTATTTGTACGAAACCTTAATGGGATTAGGCCCAAAAACCACCTTGCCATATATTTTTTCCAACAATGCAAATTCCGCATCATGGGTCAGACGAAGTATCAACTTCACGATTGAGACACAGCTAAACCAGGGCAGAATTAATAGTGGGTAGTTTTTCATTTCTCCAATAGTAACACTGCTGCAACATATATATGTAAAATTCCTTGCTTTCCAAACTTGCTCTATATAAAATAAACCCAAATGCAAAGGATTGTTCAAATCCCTGGAAGCATTAATTTCTATGGATGTGATATATTTGCAAGTTATTTAATTGCTGTTCTGCTCGCCAAAATAAATGGAATGATGCAGATGAAATGTTCATAATAGATGTGTGGTCTTGGGTGTAAGGGTGAGGAACTGCAATCCCACTAAAAAACAGAAAATGTAATCTGAGCTTTCAAGAGCGTGATGAATGAGGGGAATTAAAAGCCTGGACTTTCTCAGTGGCAAGATGATGGCACTTGACAATTTCTTCAAAGAAGGCTGCGCCCATTATCGAGCGACATGTGTCATGTACTTCACCTTTTGCAATTTTTATCTGATTCTGGTGCAAATTAGAGGCA
This sequence comes from Scyliorhinus canicula, assembly GCF_902713615.1. NCBI lineage: Eukaryota > Metazoa > Chordata > Chondrichthyes > Carcharhiniformes > Scyliorhinidae > Scyliorhinus > Scyliorhinus canicula. The sequence continues at coordinate 189,088,027 of NC_052148.1, forward strand.
TCTCACAACAGGCCATCCACATTGAAAACTTCTCAGACTCATAACAGGTCGGAAAATTCACTAAAATTATCCTTCACTTTTCAGTCATTGAATGTAGAGCACAATTAAGATCGAGCATTCCACATGGGATTAAGTTAGAAACTGAAATATAAAATCTTAAAAAATTCAAACTTACGAAATTATCAATGGTTAAATTTGGCATCCCCAAAATATAAATCAAGTTTTTCAGGACCAGTTTAATAATAATTATGAACATCCAGCTAGAATTCACTCATGATTACAGAAACCATCCAAGGGTTATTGCAACAAGACTAATAAGGTAAAAACAGAAATCCATGTCAATTCAAACAACTTCAGGAGATTTCCATCTGTAGCCACTTTAACAGAGCACCCTGTGGAGCAACAGGAAATACCAACACCAACTTCACGATTTCTCTGTTTACCACCATTCCTGAAGTGTGGAGTGCGAAACATGCGAGGATTGTATCTGGCTGTGATCTGGGAGTCTGCACCGAATGGGAGGGAGGAAGAAAAATGAATGACTTCATAGGACAAGGAGTCATGTGGGGTGGGTTTTCTGGTATACTTTCAATTTAATCTAGTGAAGGGAGGAAAGAAAGGAGAGGTAGCAGTATCAAGGCGAACAATACTTTTCACTGTACCTTGGTACACCTGACAATAAATCCAAATATTACAGCACTAGAGAGGGGATGTCCCCAAGGCATCAAGGACAGAATCAATTTGGTCACAGCTCAGAAGCAATAGAGGTACCATTACATTCATAGAACCCCTACAGTGTAAAAGGAGGCTATTCGACCCATCGAGTCTGCACCAATCCTCTGAAAGAGTACTTCACCCAAGCTCACTCCCCCGCCCTACCCTATTAACCCCTTAATCTAACCGACCCATCTTTTTGGACATTAAATGGCAATTCAGCATGGTCACTCCACCTAACCTGCACATCTTTGAACTGTGGGAGAAAACCAGAGCACCTGGAGAAAACCCACACAGACAAGTGGAGAATGTGCAAACTCCACAGAGAGTGACTCAAGGTCAGAAATGAACCTGGGTTCCTGGTGCTGTGAGGCAGCAGTGCTAACCACTGTGCCACCAGTGCTGGGCGTATGCCCCACACAACCAACTGGCGATAAAGTAGTACAAATTTGCATGGAAATTACAGAGAGATGCCAGAAAACAGCGGTTCTTATGGGGGACTTCAATTATCCTAATATAGGTTGGAATCAGAATTTCATAAAGGGCAGGGAGGGAAAAAAGTTTCTGGAGTGGGTTCAGAAGTATTCTTTGGATAAAATTTCCAGTCCGAAAGGATAGGAGGCATTACTGAATCGAGCTCTGGAGAATGAGGTGGTATCAAATGAATCAAGTGTCAGTAGGGGAACACTTTGGTGATCACGATCATTGTGTCACTAGGTTTCAATTAGCCGAGACATATAAATTGCAAAAGGAGAAGTGGAGTTGATTAGGGGTCTAAAAGGGGATTTACTCCTGGTGCAGGCGATATGGTTTAGGGGCTGGTTTAGCTCACTGCGCTAAATCGCTGGCTTTTAAAGCAGACCAAGCAGGCCAGCAGCACGGTTCGATTCCCGTACCAGCCTCCCCGGACAGGCACTGGAATGTGGCGACAAGGGGCTTTTCACAGTAACTTCATTGAAGTCTACTCGTGACAATAAGCGATTTTCATTTTTCATTTCATTTCATGGCTGATGTACTAAATGAATACTTTGTATCTGTATTTACCAAGAAAAAAATTGCATCCTAAATCATGGAGAAAGAGAAGGAAGTTGAACTACCGCATGGGCTGAAAATGGAGAGAGAGATATTAGGTAGGCTGGTTGTATTTAGTGTGGATCGGTCACTGGGAAAGTTGGAGATTCATCCAAGTGTACAAGGGGAAGAGTGAAATTTGTGGGGGGTGCTAGCCTTAATCTCCCAACTATCCTTAGATACACAGATGGTGCCAGTGGACTGGAAAGTTACTTGCATGTTTAAAGGGAATGCAAGGATAAGCCGAGCAACAAGTCAGTTTAACCGCAGTGGTGGGAAAATGTTTAGAAACAATAACTCGGGACAAAATTAAAAGTTACCTGGACAAGTCCAGGTTAATTAAGGAAAGCCAACATGGCTTTGCTATGGACAAACTATGGTAAACGGTGGTTTGGCCCATGGAATAAAAGGGACTTGAGCAATATGGACACAAGGTTGGCTGGGTGTCAGGAATCAAGGTGTGTGGCGAACAACTGTTTTTCACACTGGAGGAAGATAGAAACCAGAGGTCAGTGACAGGACCCCTGTCTGTCTTGACATAAATTAATGAGTTAGACCTGGATGCACAATTTCAAAATGTGCAGATAACAAAACTTGGAGGCATTTAGTAATACACTCTACAAGCTGGTGGAATGGGCAGACAAATGGCAGGTAAAATCAAAATGTAATGAGAGAAGTGTGAAGTGATTCTTTTGGCAAAATAAAATAGAGGGTAAATTCCAAAGTGGATAAAAGATCAGAGAGACCTGTAGGTATGCTGAAGGTGGCAGGACAGGTTAAGAAAGCAGCTAACTGAGCAGACAGGATTTTGGAATTTATAAATATGGGCATAGCGTACAAAAAGGAGGAAGTTATGATAAACCTGTGAAAAAACACTGGGTTGGCCTCAGCTGGAGCAGGCACCACGTTTCAGGAAGGATATGAAGTCAAGGAGAGAGAGCGCAGAAAAGATTCATGAGAATGGTTCCAAGGATGAAGAATTTCAGTTGCATTGATAGATTGCAGAAGTTGAGGATACTCTTCTTGGGGAAAGTTGAGATCTGAAAGAGGTGTTCAGAATCATGAAAGATCTGGACAAATGTGAGGTCATGCATTTTGTAAGGTCTAATACAGGTAGGGAATATACAGTGAATGGTAGAACCCTCAGGAGTATTGACAGTCAGAGAAATTGAGATGCACATGTCCACAGGTCACTGAAAAGGCCACACAGGTGGAGAAGGTAGTCAAGAAGGCATACAGCATGCTTGCCTTCATTGGCCAGGGCATTGAGTACAAAAATTGGCAAGTCATGTTGCAGCTGTGTAGAACCTTAGTAAGGCCACACTTGGAGTACAATGTTCAATTCTGGTCGCCACACTACCAGAAGGAAGTGGAGGCTTTAGAGAGGGTGTAGAAGAGATTTACCAGGATGTTCCCTGGTATGGAGGGCATTAGCAATGATGAGAGGTTGAATAAACTTGGTTTGTTCTCACTGGAAAGGCGGAGGTTGAGGGGTGACCTGATAGAAGTCTACAAAATTCTGAGGGGCATAGACAGAATGGATAGTCAGAGACTTTTTCCAGGGTAGAGGAGTCAATTACTAGGGGGCATAGGTATAAGGTGCGAGGGGTAAGGTTTAGAGGAGATGTACGAGGTGAGTTGTTTTTACACAGATGTTAGTGGGTACCTGGAACTCGCTGCCAGAGGTGGTGGTGGAAGCAGGGGCGATCGTGACGTTTAAGGGGCATCTTGACAAATACATGAATAGGATGGGAATAGAGGGATAGGGACCCTGGAAGTGTAGAAGATTTTAGTTTAGACGGGCAGCATGGTCGGCGCAGACTTGGAGGGCCTGTTCCTGTGCTGTACTTTTCTTTGTTCTTTGAAGAGAGTAAATGGAAATCCTGTTTGCATTGAATTATAGAATTTACAGTGCAGGAGGCCGCCATTCAGCCGATTGAGACGGCAACGGCTCTTGGAAAGAGCACCCTACCTAAGCCCATACATCCATCCTATCCCCATAACTCAGCAACCCCATCTAACGTAAGGGTAATTTAGAATGGCCAATCCACCTAATCTGCACATCTTTTTTGGATTGTGGGAGGAAATCGGAGCACCTGGGGAAAACCTATGCAGGCACGGGGAGAATGTGCAACCTCCGCACAGACAGTAACCCAAGCCAGGAATCAAACCTGGGACCCTGGAGTGGTGAAGCATCTGTGCTAACCACTGTACTACCATGCTGCCCATAAATAAAGGAAGATCATTGGTGGAATGATGGAGAACCAGAAGTTTTGATTTAAGGAGATTGGCAAAAGAAGATATGCCAACATTACGCAATTCGTGGCTATCATAGAATTTACAGTGCAGACCATTCGGCCCATCGCGTCTATACCGGCCTTTGGAAAGTGTACCCTACTCCACTCTATCCCCGTAACTCCACCTAACCTTTTGGTCACTAAGGAGCAATTTACCATGGCCAATCCACCTAACCCATAGTTCTTTGGACTGTGGGAAGAAACCAGAGCACCAGGAGGAAACCCACGCAGACACGGGGCGAAAGTACAAACTCCACATAGACAGTCACCCGAGGCCGGAATTGAACCCGGATCCCTGGAGCTGTGAGGCAGCAATGCTAAACACTGTGCCAAAGGATCTGGAATGCAGTGCTTGGGAATGTGGTGGAGGCAAATTCAAATAAAGGTCTTCAAAGGAACATAATTAAGCGAAGAGAAAATACTTGCAGGGTTATGGGTAAAGGGGGAGTACAGTGAGCCATCACAAACATGATGGGTCACTTGCCTCCTGCCATGACTGCCACAACATCCTGGCCAATGTGCTTGGCTGTTTCAAAAACAGTCACAAAAAGCTATATATCAAAAATATTGAAGTTTTGTGTTGTAAATACACTGTAAAATCAGACAAATGGTAAGCTGGTCTGTTCAACAAGATAGAAAGTCAAGACAGTGCTACACAGTGGGCCTTATTGATGTGGCATGGCAATGACCGGAAACACTGGCTCGAGTGAAAATAAATGGTTCCACCCAAACTCAATCGTATTCTTCAGTTCCTAATGCTAATCATCTGAATAGCTGCAATATTATGTTTTGTTCTCATGCTGACTTTCAATGTCTCTGATGTATTCAAAGAAACAAATCTGGTGACTGTAACATGGGTAACCTAGGCTAATGAGTGGACCGCAAGATTAGAATCAGGCTTGTTCACTAAGCATGACCTCATGAAAAGAATTGAGTTTATTTAATGCATGCTGAATATTTCATAGAGTTATAGAAAATGCTTAATCATTTATATACTAATAGAACCATCAACTTCAAATGGTAAAAACAAGAAAATGTTTACACTTTGGAGGCAGAGAAAGTGCAAAAGCTCTCAAAGTTAATGTGTGCTCCTTTCAGCATGCACCTCACTTCACAGGCCCTTGCTTTACATGAGTATCACTTCAGACATACTGGTAGGAAAAAAATTAAATGGATGAAAATCAGGGAAATGTGGCAACCTTGCGTGTAGACAATGGTCAACAAAACGTCTCGTGGGCCGCACTTGGAACCCTGAAGGGCCGCATATGACCCGAGCCACAGGTGGCCTACCACTGGTATAGCGCCTATCTAAAACTGACATGACAGAGGAACAGTCGGCCATCTCCAACTGGAGCACTTAAGAACACTTTGGTAGCAAAAGATACGATTTATAATCATCTAGATAGGAATAATATGATTAGGGATAGTCAGCATGGTTTTGTGAAGGGTAGGTCATGCCTCACAAACCTTATCGAGTTCTTTGAGAAGGTGACTGAACAGGTAGACGAGGGTAGAGCAGTTGATGTGGTGTATATGGATTTCAGTAAAGCGTTTGATAAGGTTCCCCACGGTCGGCTATTGCAGAAAATACGGAGGCTGGGGATTGAGGGTGATTTAGAGATGTGGATCAGAAATTGGCTAGTTGAAAGAAGACAGAGAGTGGTAGTTGATGGGAAATGTTCAGAATGGAGTTCAGTTACGAGTGGTGTACCACAAGGATCTGTTCTGGGGCCGTTGCTGTTTGTCATTTTTATAAATGACCTAGAGGAGGGCGCAGAAGGATGGGTGAGTAAATTTGCAGACGACACTAAAGTCGGTGGAGTTGTAGACAGTGCGGAAGGATGTTGCAGGTTACAGAGGGACATAGATAAGCTGCAGAGCTGGGCTGAGAGGTGGCAAATGGAGTTTAATGTGGAGAAGTGTGAGGTGATTCACTTTGGAAAGAATAACAGGAATGCGGAATATTTGGCTAATGGTAAATTCTTGGTAGTGTGGATGAGCAGAGGGATCTCGGTGTCCATGTACATAGATCCCTGAAAGTTGCCACCCAGGTTGATAGGGTTGTGAAGAAGGCCTATGGTGTGTTGGCCTTTATTGGTAGAGGGATTGAGTTCCGGAGCCATGAGGTCATGATGCAGCTGTACCAAACTCTGGTACGGCCGCATTTGGAGTATTGCGTACAGTTCTGGTCGCCTCATTATAGGAAGGACGTGGAAGCTTTGGAACGGGTGCAGAGGAGATTTACCAGGATGTTGCCTGGTATGGAGGGAAAATCTTATGAGGAAAGGCTGATGGACTTGAGGTTGTTTTCGTTAGAGAGAAGAAGGTTAAGAGGTGACTTAATAGAGGCATACAAAATGATCAGAGGGTTAGATAGGGTGGACAGCGAGAGCCTTCTCCCGCGGATGGAGGTGGCTAGCACGAGGGGACATAGCCTTAAATTGAGGGGTAATAGATATAGGACAGAGGTCAGAGGTGGGTTTTTTACGCAAAGAGTGGTGAGGCCGTGGAATGCCCTACCTGCAACAGTAGTGAACTCGCCAACATTGAGGGCATTAAAAAATTTATTGGATAAGCATATGGATGATAAGGGCATAGTGTAGGTTAGATGGCCTTTAGTTTTTTTTTTCTCCATGTCGGTGCAACATCGAGGGCCGAAGGGCCTGTACTGCGCTGTATCGTTCTATGTTCTATGTTCTAAAAACAGGAAGGCAGATTATTATCTGAATGGTGGCAGTTTAGGAAAAGGGGAACTGGAAGAGACATAGGTATCATGGTGGAACAGTCACTGAAGGTTGGCAAGCAGGTACAGCAGGCAGTGAGGAAAGCTAATGGCATGCTCATGGAAAGCTAATAGCGAGAAGATTTGAATGTAGGCGTAGGGATGTCTTGCTGAGGTTACACCTCGAGTATTGTGTGCAGTTTTGGTCTCCTAGTTTGAAGAAGGACATCCTTGCTACTGAGGGTGTTCATCAAAGTTTCACCAGACTAATTCCTCAGATGGCTGGACTGACATATGAAGAAAGACTGGCTCGCCTGGGCTTGTACTCACTGGAATTTAGAAGAATGAGAGGGGATCTCATAGAAATATAAAAAATCCTGATGAGACTGAACAGGTTAGATGCGGGAAGAATAGAACAGTACAGCACAGAACAGGCCCTTCGGCCCTCGATGTTGTGCCGAGCAATGATCACCCTACTCAACCCCACGTATCCACCCTATACCCGTAACCCAACAACCCCTCCCTTAACCTTACTTTTAAGGACACTACGGGCAATTTAGCATGGCCAATCCACCTAACCCGCACATCTTTGGACTGTGGGAGGAAACCGGAGCACCCGGAGGAAACCCACGCACACACGGGGAGGACGTGCAGACTCCGCACAGACAGTGACCCAGCCGGGAACCGAACCTGGGACCCTGGAGCTGTGAAGCATTTATGCTAACCACCATGCTACCATGCTGCCCCTGTTCCTGAGGTTGGGCCGTCCAGAACTAGGGGTCACAGCCTAAGAATAAAGAGTGAGCCACTCGGGGCTGAGATGAGGAAGAACTTCTTCTCTTAGAGAGTTGTGAACTTGTGGAATTCTGTACAACAGAAAGCTGTTGGGGCCAGTTTGTTTGATATATTCAAGAGGGAGCTGGATGTGACCTTTGCGGCTAAAGGGATCAAGGAGTATGGAGAGAAAGTGGGAGTGGAAGACTGAATTTGTATGATCAGCCATGGTCAAATTTAATGGTGTTGCAGGCTCGAAGGGCCGAATGGTCTACTCCTGCACATATTTTCTATGTACTCTCCTTTATCTGCAGTCAGCGAGTAACATGGACCATTATATCTTATTATTCAAGAAAATTGCAATTGAGCTCTTTACAATTGAGACAAATTCTTGACAGTATTTTTCAAGCTTTCTTAAAAACAATTAGATTCCACAGACATTTCAAAGCAATTACAAATTTTCTTCAATATACTGCGTCCAGACTAGTTTGGTTTTGTCCATGGCCTTATCCCTTTACACAATTTGTGTATCTGTATCCCACGAACTCTGCTCCTCCACCCTACAGATTATCCCAACAGAATATGGCCTCTTTATTCCTACCAAACCTCACGTCTGTATTGAAATGCTGCAGGAGTATTAATGCCTTCCTGTGTTTTGCCACGTACCACCTCTGAATGTACAATCTCTAAAAATTTGTTGCTGACTGCAAATGCTGACGATCACTATCTCTGCACTATATCCTTTTGCCATTTTAATTTCCACAAGGCTACTTTCCCTTTAATTCCTTGGGCTTCAATGTTTTCAAAATCTATTATGTAGTAATTTATCAAATGTCCATTTGAAAGTCACAATACAAAACATCACACTCACCAACACTTCAAATAACTAAATTAAGCCAGATGAGCAAAATTGTCACGAACGGATTAAGGAATAGTGATTGACCAACTTGAAAATGTTCAGCTCATCAGAGAGTCAACATGAATTTGTAAAGAATAAGCAATGCCTAAAAAACCTGACTGTATGTTTTTAAGTGAATCAAATGGTGCATAGGGTTTACAGATGTTATTCATATGCACTGCCTGAACTTGATAAAACCCCTTATAAGAGACTGTCAGCTAAAGTTAAAGCTCATGAAATTAAAGGTAAGTAGTGACCTAGTTAGAAAATTGGCTGAGTGGCAAGAGCCAGAACAAGGATAATAGGCAGGTACTCTTATTGGCAGAAGTGATGAATGATGTTCCACAAGGATGTTTTGGGGCCTCAATTATTTATCAAACTTGCTAATGACTTTGATAATGAAAGCTACAGATATCAATTTGTCAGTGATACTAAAATAATTGGCATTATATACAACATAGATGGAAGCATGAAATTTCAATGAAATAATGATATATTAATGAATGGGGAGAGCTGTGGCTAATTATTTCATGTAGGCAAATGGAGGTCAAATAAAACAGTGTATTTTCTAAATGGTGAAAAGGTAGAAACAAGAGATGCAAAGAAACTTGGGTGTAATCTATTACTCGGTAACCTTTCAAGTACCAATCAATTTGTACCAATTATTGTTTGTCAAAAATCCCCCAACTCCACAGGGGCTAGAGCTGAGAGAGGCTGCCTCAGGGGAACAGAGAGGGATGTGTGAGTGTGTATGCAAGTGTGAGAGTTGTGTGTGAGAGAGAGATGAAGATGTGTGTGTGAGAGAGAGATGAATATGAGCATGTGAGAAAGAAGTGAGTATGAGCGTGAGAGAGACAGGCAAGTATGTGTGTATGAGAGAGGTGAGTATGCTTGTGTGAGAGAGAGGCGAGTGCGAGTGCAAGAGAGAGGTGAGTGTAAGAGTGTGAATGTGAGTGTGAGTGTATGTGTGTGTGTGTGAGAGAGAGGGGTGTGTGTGAGGTGAGTGCGTGAGAAGTGTGTGAGAGAGGCGTGTGTGTGTGAGCGAGAAAGAGATGAGAGTGCGTGAGGTGAGTGTAAGAGAGGTGAGTGAGTGTGTGTGAGAGAGGCGAGTGTGTGTGTGAGGTGAGTGTGAGAGGAGAGTGTGTGAGGAGTGTGCAAATGTGCATGTGTGAGTGAGAAAGAGGTGAGTGTGTGTGTGAGAGAGGTGAGTGAGTGTACATGTTGGTGAGAGGCGAGTGAGTATGTGTGAGAGACGTGAGTGTGTGTGTGAGAGAGAGAGGTGTGTGTGTGTGGGAGTGAGTGCGTGCGAATGTGTGTGTGTGAGTGAGAGAGGTGAGCGTGCGTGTGTGCGTGTCTGTGAGTGAGAGAGAGAGAGAGAGAGAGAGAGAGAGAGAGAGAGAGAGAGTGGTCCTTGTGCTTCTTCTTGGTGTGTCTGTTTGTGTGCCTGAAATTAGAATCCAGCAGTACTCCCAATATTAAATGAATGTGAGCAAATTAAATGAACATCACTCCTTCCATTAAAATGACAAAAAAAAACCTGTAAGCATTTGTTGAATCAGAGAACCTTTAAATTATAATAAAGGTATACATAAAAGAAATAGAAAAATATTTTGTAAACTTTTTTGTATGTTTGTACCTATTGTGCAATAATAATCCATATTCTGTGGTTTAACTCATCAATATAATAAGAATGTTTCTTAGGGGTTCTGTCAATATTCTTGGGAGGTCAAACGTGATCCATGGCTGGAAAAGTTAGGAAACCCTGGTTCGTATAAACCAGATCAAGCACTACTCTCTTCCTCATTGAGCCGAAAGAGAACATTCTCTTGTACACATTTTGGGAATTCCTCCTCTTTTTCCTCATATTTTCCCAGTCTATAATGTGTGATGATCTGGCAGGTGGTAAGCGCTGTGCAAACCAAATCCCACGTGGAAACTTGGCAAGCTATCACAGCTCTTTTCTTTTTGTATTTTTATCATGAGAAGATAAGGTGTCCTGAAGTCAGAAACCACAAATTCCAGCAACACTTTCGGATATTTTTAATATTAAATTAAAATATTTACACAGAAGAAAACTTAAACACACAGGATTGCATTTACAGAGTTAATATTAGTCTCACAGAACATTCCCCAAACCCCCAAAAAAAGATTTTCTCAGACTTGCAAATAAACACCCCTTTAGGAAACAATTCTTTGTCGATAAAAAGTACCAATAACATTACCATAAGGCAATCCCACTGTTGCTGGAGGCAGGATATGTCTTCGGATTTTCCCCTCTCTTCCTTTGCTGTGGCAATTTAATAAAACTTCAAAGCAAAGCATTCTGGAAGCGACACTTTTCTGGGTTGGCTGAAAACCGCCTCATTTTGATTCTTCACAGTTCTGTCCCCAGCACAGATACCCCCAACATCCAGGATACCCCCTGGTCTCTCAGATCTCTCCTTAAGTATACGTTTTCCTCTTTCACTATTGAGTTTATTGTTCCTAACCTCCCTTTAAATTTACATTTCCTAGAATATAATTTTTTTAAATATTCGCCCTACTGCCGCCACTTTCGGGTAAATTAAATTATTTGCCTTATTTATGCACTTTTCCAAGTTATAAACCCCTTTTTACTTCCCTTTGATACATAACAACTGAAGCGAACAAACTTCCTTTATCATTTATTACAAAGTTCTATTTACTGTAGAAAATTCAGATTGGCCATATTGATTTCAAGTGCCTGCCTCTCATACAGCGACACTTTGATATCCTCAACTCTGCAGACACCGAGTCCTCAGCTTAATTTGACTAGTCATGCACACAGGTCTGCTTCACAGAATAATACAATAAATCCCCAAAATATTAAAAGTAACATTTTCTTCACAATTGGGATAACTGAAGACCCCCATTGTCATCACTCTGTAGCGCTTGCATCGTTTCGCAATTTACCTGCAAATTTGTCCACCTGTCTACCTATATGTGATGATGTGGAGATGCCGGCTTTGGACTGGGGTGAGCACAATAAGTCTTACAACACCAGGTTAAAGTCCAACACGTTTGTTACAAACATTAGCTTTCGGAGCACTGCTCCTTCCTCAGGTGAATGAAGAGGTATGTTCCAGAAACATATCCAGTCGGGGAACACTTCAGCAGTCAAGGGCATTCAGCCTCTGATCTCCGGGTAAGCGTTCTCCAAGGCGGCCTTCAGGACGCGTGACAACTCAGAATTGCCGAGCAGAAACATATAGCCAAGTTCCACACACATTAGAGCGGCCTCAACCAGGACCTGGAATTCATGTCGCATCACATTCACCCCCCACCATCTGGCCTGGGCTTGCGAAATTCTACCAACTGTCCTGGCTTGAGACAATTCACACCTCTTTAACCTGGGGTTACCCCTATCTCTGGATCTGTAAAGATTTGATTACCTGCAAATGCTCGCATTCCAAGCATTGACTGGCATCTTTGAATTTGTCTATATATATGTTTCTGGAACATACAAAGAAGAACAAAGAACATTACAGCACAGGAACAGGCCCTTTGGACCTCCCAGCCTGCGCCGATCCAGATCCTTTATCTAAACCTGTTGCCTATTTTCCAAGGTCTACATCCCTCTGTTCCCCGCCCGTTCATATATCTGTCTAGATATATCTTAAATGATGCTATCGTGCCCGCCCCTACCACCTCCGCTGGCAAAGCGTTCCAGGCACCCACCACCCTCAGCGTAAAAAACTTTCCACGCACATCTCCCTTAAACTTTCCCCCTCTCACTTTGAAATCGTGACCCCTTGTAATTGACACCCCCAATCTTGGAAAAAGCTTGTTGCTATCCACCCTGTCCATACCTCTCATAATTTTGTAGACCTCAATCAGGTCCACCCTCAACCTCCGTCTTTACAACGAAAACAATCCTAATCTACTCAACCTTTCTTCATAGCTAGCACCCTCCATACCAGGCAACATCCTGGTGAACCGCCTCTGCACCCTCTCTAATGCATCCACATCCTTCTGGTGATGTGGCGACCAGAACTGCACGCAGTATTCCAAATGTGGCCTAACCAAAGTCCTATACAACTGTAACATGACCTGCCAACTCTTGTACTCAATACCCCGTCCAATGAAGGCAAGCATGCTGTATGCCTTCTTGACCACTCTATTGACCTGCGTTGCCACCTTCAGGGTACAATGGACCTGAACTCCCAGATTTCTCTGTACATCAATTTTCCCCAGGACTCTTCCATTGACCATATAGTCCGCTCTTGAATTTGATCTTCCAAAATGCATCACCCCGCATTTGCCTGGATTGAACTCCATCTGCCATTTCTCCGCCCAACTCTCCAATCTATCTATATTTTGCTGTATTCTCCGACAGTCCTCCTCGCTATCTGCAACTCCACCAATCTTAATATCATCTGCAAACTTGCTAATCAGACCACCTATACCTTCCTCCAGGTCATTTATGTATATCACAAACAACAGTGGTCCGAGCACGGATCCCTGTGGAACACCACTAGTCACCCATCTCCATTTTGAGACACTCCCTTCCACCACTACTCTCTGTCTCCTGTTGCCCAGCCAGTTCTTTATCCATCTAGCTAGTACACCCTGAACCCCACACAACTTCACTTTTTCTATCAACCTGCCATGGGAAACTTTATCAAACGCCTTACTAAAGTCCATGTATATGACATCTACAGCCCTTCCCTCATCAATTAACTTTGTCACTTCCTCAAAGAATTCTATTAGGTTGGAAAGACATGACCTTCCCTGCACAAAACCATGCTGCCTATCACTGATAAGTCTATTTTCTTCCAGATGTGAATAGATTCTATCCCTCAGTATCTTCTCCAACAGTTTGCCTACCACTGACGTCAAGCTCACAGGTCTATAATTCCCTCGATTATCCCTGCTACCTTTCTTAAACAAAGGGACGACATTAGCAATTCTCCAGTCCTCCGGGACCTCATCCGTTCTCAAGGATGCTGCAAAGATAGCTGTTAAGGCCCCAGCTATTTCGACCCTCACTTCCCTCAGTAACCTGGGGTAGATCCCATCCGGTCCTGGGGACTTATCCACCTTAATGTCTTTTAGAGTACCCAAAACTTCCCCCTTCCGTCTGACAATTTGACCTAGAGTATTTAAACATCCATCCCTCACCTCAACCTCCGTCCTGTCCCTCTTCTTGGTGAATACCGATGCAAAGTACTCATTAAGAATCTCACTCATTTCCTCTGACTCCATGCATGAATTCCCTTTTTTGTCTTTGAGTGGGCCAATCCTTTCTCTAGTTACCCTCTTGCTCCTTATATATGAATAAAAGGCTTTGGGATTTTCCTTAACCCTGTTAGCCAAAGATATTTCATGACCCCTTTTAGCCCTCTTTATTGCGTGTTTGAGATTCGTCCTACTTTCCCGATATTCCTCTAAAGCTTCATCAGTTTTGAGTTGCCTCGATCTTATGTCTGCTTCCTTTTTCATTTTAGCTAGTCTCAGAATTCCACCCGTCATCCATGGTTCCCTAATCTTGCCATTTCTATCCCTCATGTTTACAGGGACATGTCTGTACTGCACTCTAATCAACCTTTCCTTAAAAGACTCCCACATTTCAAATGTGGATTTACCCTTAACAGCGGCTCCCAATCCACATTCCCTAGCTCCTGCCGAATTTTGTTATACTCTGCCTTTCCCTAATTTAGCACTTCATTCATACCTCTTCATTCACCTGAGGAAGGAGTAGTGCTCCGAAAGCTACTGTTTGAAACAAACCTGTTTGACTTTAACCTGATGTTGTAAGACTTCTTACTGTACCTATATGTGTGCATACACAAATATAAGACAATGCAGAGAGAAATTACCAGAATTATTCCAGTGATGAGGGAATTTATCTATTAAGTTAGGTTGGAACTGCTAGGGATAGTTTCCTTGGAGTAAAGGAGACGGAGATGAAAAGTTTAGATGAAGCCGATAAGAAAAGTTGTTCCCAATACTTGGAGTTACATGATTTTCGGAAAGAGACGCAGAGGGCAATGTGAGGAAGACCTTTTTTTATTTTGCACAGCACATGGTAACAAGGTAGAACTCTCTCCTTAAGAGAGTGGTGGAAGCAGAGACAATGAATTTTGCAAGGTAAATGGTTGGACATTTGAGGGAAATAAACTTACAAGGTGACCAGTACAGAGTGAGATAACAGGGACTGATTGAATTGCTCTACAGAAAATTGGCATGGGTTCAATGGGCCAAATGGCTTCTTTATGTCATTATGGCTCTACAGACTCTTATCTCCTTCCTATTATTTGCGGCACTGTATTCATCTGGTATGAATTTTGTGCAATAATCCTAACTAAATAGAATTGACCATTGATCCATGACTCTTCACGAGTGTTATAGTAGTTTTTTTTCCCCCAATCAATGCTGCCACCACTTCATGCATGTCTCCTTTTCTTTCCCGATCTTGCCTAAACACCTTGCAGATGAGAACATTAATTTCCCAATTTTCTGTTCTTCAAGCAAGACCTCTATTACTGCCTCAATAGCATATCCCCATGTGGCGATATGTGCTGCAGCCAACCAAGCTTATTTACAATGCACGCCACACCTATCCCATACACTGCCTCAGATTTCTCTCTTGATCCCCCCCCATATCTGAACTGTTTTTATTCTATAGCTGTTTTCCTGTCTGAATCATTGGTGGACCTTGCATTTCCCCATGCCGTTGCACTGTCTCCCTTTCAAATTAGTTTACCAAGACCACGTTCAGGTCCAACAGGTTTATTTCGAATCACTACCTTTCGGAGCACAGCTCCTTCATCATGCGGCCCATTCACTCATCCAGGTTGTCCATTACTTGTTTAAACCCTCCGCCACAGCACTGGCTAATCTGCCAGCATGAATATTCACCTTGTACAGGTTCTTCCTGACACACATCAATTCCCATTGGCTCCTTCCTAACCAAGATCCCCCTTTATTATCGACATACTCTCCCTTTAATATCTCATCTATAAAAACTTTTTCCTTAACTTTTAATGCAAGATTTTTATTGAATTCAAATGTTGGAATTTGAACCTAGACCCCCTGAACATTACCCTGGGTCTCTGGATTACTACCCTCGTGAAAATAGCACTGCGTCACCGCCTCCCCCTTCCTAAACAATTCACTCTGTGCTCTCATTTTTGTAGTCCCTTCCAGGGAACCTGACTGACCGTCTTCGGAAAGTCCATGTACATACCATCCATAGACAAATAGTCTCATGATATTAATCCCCAAAATGGTAACCAACACATAATTAGAAACCATAATCTGAAGGTTACTTTTTCTTCAGCAGATTAAGCTGATATTTCTGGAGGATTAATTCATAGATTGAATACAAATGAGTTTTCTTTGCTCCTCTTTTCTGCTTGGGATGGCTTCAAACAGAGCACACACAGGGCAGCACGGTAGCATTGTGGATAGCACAATCGCTTCACAGCTCCAGGGTCCCAGGTTCGATTCCGGCTTGGGTAACTGTCTGTGCCGAGTCTGCACATCCTCCCCGTGCGTGCGTGGGTTTCCTCCGGGTGCTCTGGTTTCCTCCCACAGTCCAAAGATGTGCAGGTTAGGTGGATTGGCCATGATAAATTGCCCTTAGTGTCCAAAATTGCCCTTAGTGTTGGGTGGGGTTACTGGGTTATGGGGATAGGGTGGGGTTGTTGACCTTGGGTAGGGTGCTCTTTCCAAGAGCCGGTGCAGACTCGATGGGCTGAATGGCCTCCTTCTGCACTGTAAATTCTATGATTATCAAGCCTTCAACTGGGGATGGGTGCAAAAGCAAATGACTGGTTACTTCTAATGGACAGCAAAATGATCTTGGAAATTGCTTAGCTGCAAGACATAATAATTTCATTACTGGGCCAAAGTAACTGTCTATGCTATTGAAGGACAGCATTTAGACTCTGCACATAAAATATAAATAGCTGCAAATAACATATGTGTTGACAATGGGTGTTTATTTTATCGTAGGTAATACTTTAAACCTAACCATAGAATTGCACAGGATCAAATTTTAAGTTGTTCAGAAGTAAACAAAACCATTGGATAAAACTACCTACTCACCACATTGAGT
This sequence comes from Scyliorhinus canicula, assembly GCF_902713615.1. Taxonomy (NCBI): domain Eukaryota; kingdom Metazoa; phylum Chordata; class Chondrichthyes; order Carcharhiniformes; family Scyliorhinidae; genus Scyliorhinus; species Scyliorhinus canicula. Next base: position 189,104,583 of record NC_052148.1, read on the forward strand.
GTTCTTATCGCCGTAATTTTGTTGCTTCTTCTTTTTCATCTTTTGCTTTGCTTCCCTTTCTTTTTCATCATCACTGAAATCCAGAGCCTATTAAAGACCATAATCATTTGGTTTATGACAATTCTTACATTTCATGGCTTCCTGTCACACTTAGAAACGCAGTAATCAACCACACATGGCTTTTAAATGAGACATCTGTGTTATCTAAAAATCCCTTAATCTCATTTTAATGGCATTATTACTGCACTTGAACACTAAGCATAAGAACATTAAGGCATATGGAGGATCAGTTACATAGACAAAGATGTGTACTGTATAATGTTCTATGTCTGAAGTTTAAATTTATTACATTTCTATCACAACTGGAACTTAATTTAGTTTCTATTAAGACGTACAGCAGAAAAAAGAATACATTGGCCTCAGCAGCAGCAGGCAAACGAATCGAGATATAGATGAACACAAATCCAGCTAGAAATTAAATTTTGTTGTGAAACACGTCAGGGCAATTTATTTTACATAAAATCTAAGTACTTAGTTGGACAGCCAGCCTTCAATCTGTCTTGCAATTAGTCCCATTTAATTCCAAGCCAAATACCAGATAGCCTTTAGCATATCAACCATGTTTATAAAGGACCACCTAAGCACTGTGCCAGCAATATGACTAGAAGCACGAGTGCTCGAGTAATTTTCTCTAAGTTACCCAAAGTAGCCTAGTACTGCAGAACAGGGAGGTCCCAGGTTCGATCTTTAGTCTGCACAAAGTTAGTAGATCTCAGCCCAAGCAGGAGCAAGGATTCTATAATTGGACTCAAGGTCCCAATATATAGAAAAAACACGTGGAGTAATGGAGAAAACAAAGACTGGCTTTGGTTCTGATCTCCAGAGACCAAAGAAACTGTAGTAATTACCATCAAGATCCAATTAAGTAATGGCCACTTGAGTGTGTCCTGGAGGAATGCCAGTACTCACTACCCAGTAAAGATGGAACAGAGGCAAGGTCCATAATCAATTCACTATAGCCACCTACTATATCCCAATCACAGAGTTCCAAAGTATCACTCACACCAACTCCATCTGAGATGCCAAATTATTTTCAAATACTTTACTAGCATTTGGTTATTTATCAAATATGAATGAGTGTTTTGGAGAACTTCTCCCCATTCCTCCAGAACTCAACTAACTGTTGCAATTCTCCATTCTCTATTAATCTAGATGGCTCACTTTAATTATCCCAGTGAAGATTTCCATAACATTTCTGCCAGATAGCGCTATCGATCAGTAGCTCCTTGCAAGCACAAGTTCAAAACAGCACTTTCAAACCAGAATTGCTGGAGAATGCATTAAACTATTGACAAACTATTACGAAGGAATGTTTCCCAAATTGTTCTGTGCTTTCATTAATGGTTCCAATCAATTCTTACGAGAAACCTGCTGTAACATGGATGCTTCCAGACTCTATTATTACACTATCCAATGTTCACAGGGAAACAATACAATCCTTTGTACCATAACTGGACTTCAGCAAAGCAAATACATAAAATGGACGTCAGCAAAGCAAAAATGTAATCCAAGTTGAAGGGAAAGTTGTAATGGCATCCTTCAGATGAAACAGTAGACTCCTGGGCTGTTAAAAAATATTTAGCACTGGTCAAAGTTCTTTCACTGTCCTGACCAGCATTCCTCCCTCAAATCAACGCCGTACAAGAGATCTTGGATTCTGCTAATGCACAAAATGACTGTCATGTTCAATTGCAAAATATCTGTTGATGCACGTCAAAGAAATACATGCTCAATGAAACATCCGAGATGTGATAGTGAACTATGCAAGTATGACGTAATTCTTTTAAATATGAATCGGCAAGTTTAAAAAATATATTTTAGTGTTCTGAGCTTTGTTAAACAACTTGAAAATAAAATGTTTATTCTATTTATGTAATGCTTAATGAAGCATTACGTATAGCAATGTTTATACCATTTCCATTTATTCAACTGCAATCACTATTATCCACGTTGACACAAGTCCTTTTTACGGTGTCATGGGAATGTCACTTTAAGAAATGTTTGGCTGCTCACATTACAGCAGTGATGTCAGAGTGTGGGTTGAGTTGGGCTGTCTGCCAGCTTTTTACTTTCGTTTTTGAGCAGGCTGCAGGGTGCGTTTTAGTTTCGTTTTCAGTGTTGGAGCTGAAGCCAGACCAAGCAGGTGTGCTGCTGTTCTCTCTGCCATCAAAAGACTATCTCTTGATCATTTGGTAAATTCAGAATTATAAATGTTCTCAGTAGTGAATGTAAACCTAATGTGCTTCTGTTAGAAAGGGTTTCTTAAGTCGTCTGGATGTTAAAAGGAAAGCTTGAAGGTTTACTTAGTGTTGTAGTCTTTGGGGGTTGTATTTGAATTAATGGTTGCTAAGATGTTCACTGTATGTTTTAAAAAGGTTAATTTGAGTTCATATAATAAACATTGTTTTGCTTTAAAAAATACTTTTCCATTTCTGCTGTACCACACCTGTAGAGTGGGCCGTGTGCTCCCCATACCACAATTTATTAAAAGTTGTAGGTCAGGTGAACTCCATGATACACTTTGGGGTTCTCGAAACCCCTGGCCCATAACAACGGCTACACACACAATGGCCTAATATGCGATGATGCAACCAATACTAGATCACATCGGAGCAAAAGCCCCAGATTCAATTCCTGGTCTGTGCTAAGTTAGTTGACTCCAAATGAAAGTTGCAATTAGCCATGTCACACATACATAGGACCAAGGAATAGTATAGCACAGATAGAGACTATGCAATCCATCTCGTCTGCGCTGGCTCTAAAAGCAATCTAGTTAGCCCCACTCTTACACTTTTCTGCCACATTTCTGCAAGCTTTTATCCTTCCAACGAGCTATCTAATGCTATTTTGAAGCCACGGCTGAATCTGTATCCAATTTACTATTGGACAATGCATTTCAAATTTGAATTACTTGTGTATGAAAGTTTTTTCTTCCATCACCTTTGGTCTTTTTGGCAATCACTAAGTCTGTCCCCCATCCCTGGAACCATTCTGGTAAATCCCATATCCACCTTGCCCAAAGTGTGGTGGCCAGAAATGGACAAAATATTTCAGTTGGGGTCCAACCAGAGCTTTATAAAGGCCAGCATTACTTTCCCACTTTTATATTCAATGCTTTTTTAAAAATGAAATTGAAGATCTCACATGCCTTGCTAACCACTCCCTCAATATAGCCTGCTAGAATATCTCGAGAAACCCAGGAATTAACATGATGGACAAATTCCAGAGGCTTTTAAAAATCCAGGGTCCCCCTCCCAATCATTCCTGTTACTGGCTATTGTAGCTGGCTCAGGATAAAGGTGCAGCTTGCGAGCCCATACTTTGTATTCCTGACCTCGCTAATTCTATTGCTGGTCTAGGATCTCATAATCATCTGCTATCCTGGGGGAAGGTGGCCAGCTTCTTGATGACTTTGCTCCCAAAGAGTAGACAAGAGGAATAGCGAACCAGTCTAGATTCAAGAATCTGTTGAAAGGTATGTTTAGAAGGCCATAAGAACATGAAAGCTAGGAGCAGGAGTAGGCCATTTGGACCTTCAAGTCTGCTCCGCCATTCAATGAGATCATGGCTGATCTTTTGTGGACTCAGCTCCATTTTCCCGCCCAAACACCATAACCCTTTATTCTTCAAAAAACTATCTATCTTTATCTTGAAAACATTTATTGAAGCAGCCTCAACTGCTTCACTGGGCAGGGAATTCCATAGATTCACAACCCTTTGGATGAAGAAGTTTCTTCTAAGCTCTGTCCTAAATCTACTCCCCCTTATTTTGAGGCTATGCCCCCTAGTTCTGCTTTCACCCGCCAGTCGAAACAACCTCCCCACATCTATTCCCTTCATAATGTTATATGTTTCTATAAAATCCCCCCACATCCTTCTAAATTCCAACAAGTACAGTCCCAATCTATTCAACTCTGGGATTAACCTAGTGAATCTCCTCTGCACACCCTCCAGTGCCAGTACATCCTTTCTCATATAAGGGGTGAAATTTTCCGACCCCCAGCAGGGTCGGAGAATCACCTGGGGCCGCCGAAAATCCCGCCCCCGCCGTGGCAGAGATTCTCCGCCACCCGGGAAGTGGCGGCGGCAGGAATCTCGCCACTTCGATTGGAGAGGCCCCTGCGGTGATTCTCCGGCCCGAAGTCCCGCCGCTGGGAGGCCTCTCCCGCTGCCGAGGTTTAAACCACCTCTGGAATGGCGGCATCAGCGGCGTGAGCGGGCCCCGGGGTCCTGGTTGGGGGGGGGGGGGGGGGGGGGGGGGGCGGGGGGCGATCGAACCCTGGGGGTTGCCCCCACGGTGGCCTGGCCCGCGATCGGGGCCCCCCGCTCAGACTTTGGGCCAGTGCCCTGGGTGCACTATTTTCCTCCGCTTCCGCCATGGCGGAGGCGGAAGAGAACCCCACATCACGCATGCGCCGGCAGTGACGTCAGCGGCCAGCTGCCGCTGACGTCACTGTCGGCGCATGCGCCGACCGGCGAAAGCCTTTCGGCCAGCCCCGCTGCCGGGGGCGCCGGTTTTTTGCGCCAGTCTTCTGGTGCAAACCGCTCCAGCGCGGGGCTGGCCCCTAAAGGTGGGGAGAATTCCCCACATTTGGGGAGGCCCGACCCCTGAGTGGTTGGCGCTACTCCCCTACGCCGGCACCTTCCGTCACGCCGGGTAGGGGAGAATGCCGCCCCGGAGACCAAAACTGAACACAATACTCCAGGTGCAGCCTCACTAACAGCTGAAACAGTTGCAGCATAATCTCCCTAGTCTTAAACGCCATCCCTCTAGCAATGAAGGACAAAACTCTATTCACCTTCTGAATCATTTGGTGCATCTGTAAACCAGCTTTTTGCGACTCATGCACTAGCACACCCAGGTCCCTCTGCACAGCAGCATGTTTTAATATTTTATCATTTAAACAATAATCCCTTTTGCTGTTATTCCTACCAAAATGGATAACCTCACATTTATCAACATTGTATTCTATCTGCCAGACCCTAGCCCATTCACTTAAACTATCCAAATCCCTCTGCAGTCATCCGGTATCCTCTGCACTTTTTGCTTTACCACTCATCTTACTGTCGCCTGCAAACTTGGACACATTGTACTTGGTCCCCAACTTCAAATCATCTATGTACATTGTGAACAATTGTGGGCCCAACACTGATCCCTGAGGGACACTATGAGCTACTGATTGCCAACCAGAGAAACACCCATTAATCCCCACAACACTCGGTCTTATCTATGTCACCCATGTAATTTTCATGCCCATCTGCATCCCATTACCCACACACCCAGTACACACTTATTACCTGGCTTGTTGGTACAATGGTAAGTGTTGAAATGCTCACAAAAAAACATATTTTGAAATCTGCTTAGAAAAAAACTGCTGCTCTTTTCAACCTTATAAAAGTATCAGACACTGTCATACTTTCAATAATTGAAGCTTTACGTCATTTCAAACCTGTTAATCTTGCTCAACTAAACATAGATTATAGGAAGAATAGCTTATTATAACCTCCATAAAACACAGTCTCCAAATCGGAGAATCCAGCCCATGAACTTTGAAACTGACAGAGCTCTGAAAGAAACTTGTGGAAAAGAAAAGTTTCTAGGGATCAAATGGGAAGAGTAAAATGAAAATGGGATTAAAGAGAGCAGCAGGAAGAGGAAGGGATGTTCATAAGTTTAATATTAGCAATGGTGGGGAAGGGGACACGCATGTGGTGGGTGGAATGGAAGCTGCTGAGGCAGAGTTTATGCTTTCCTGGAAGGTTCCATGAGAAAATGGAACCCAAGACGTTGGTGGCATCTTTATCCATGGCACCCCTAATGGGGCAGTGTTGAATGTCCTCCCCAAGTTTTACGGTGAGACGGCGCAGCGTTATTATCTGGCTCAATGGTTCTGAACAATGGAAAGTCTTGAAATGCTCATGAGAAAAGACACAATCTGAAATCTGCTGAGAAAAAACCTGCAGCTCTTTTCAACCTTATAAAAGTATCAGACATTACTACACTTTCAACAATTGAAGCTTCACCCCATTTCAAACCTTTTAACCTTGTTCATATAAACAGATGGATTAAATACTGACTTACTATAATCTAAAATCAAATCAAACCTAACACTCCACTTGAAATGAAATGAAATGAAAATCGCTTGTCACAAGCAGACTTCAATGAGGTTACTGTGAAAAGCCCCTAGTCGCCACATTCCGGCGTCTGTTCGGGGAGGCTGTTACGGGAATCGAACCGTGCTGCTGGCCTGCTTGGTCTGCTTTTAAAGCCAGCGATTTAGCCCAGTGTGCTAAACAGCCCCTCAGCCAGTCAATCACAGTCAGGCCGGCCACGCCTCTCCCCCTCCTGTCCGCTCCGTTCCAGACCGGTCTCGGCAGCACCAGCCTTTGTAAACAGATCCCTGCTGAGTAATCCATTAGTAAGCCTTGAAGCTCAGCCAAGCATTTGTGTGGGAGGTGGCAGATGGGACTAGCCATTTTCCCACCTCTATGCCAATTGATTCTAGAGCGGCAAGGTTTGTGAATGGCCTTGCCACCCGGCTGCCAGTTGAAGTCCTTATGTGGGCAATTAATGCCCTATCTCAATGCCGCTGGTATTCAATCTGCAGTTGGAGGGGATTCACCATACAGGAATTCAAAATGCCCAGGATTTTCTTGCATACACCTAAGCCTTTATTCAAAGGCATTCAGCACCTGATTGAAGGACCGTGGCATCAGATAGGTGGGGATGGGAGTGGGGGTCTAGGAAAGGCCCATTACTGTCCACTTCAGTGACTAATGAGCACTTAATGTGGTAGGCCTTCCTTAAATAATGCCAATCAACGCTAAGCAGAAAAAGACATATAGAGTACTAAAACTGGCACAGAAGCAAAATACAATGAAGTAGGAAAGAAGCAGAAATGGGAAGAAAGACACTAAATGGATAAAATACAGAGCTGGAAGAAACCCAGTAGAGGCTGATAACTTTTTGAAAAATAAATTCAAGGTGGTCACGTGATGAGAGTGCGGGGATTTTCTCGAGCTTCTGCTTTGTTCATCTTTTAATCCGTCTTTTCATGCTAGTGCACATTTCTTTTTTGTCTTTTCTTGGTTTACAAAGGCATTTTGACACATAGAAATAAAAGGTTGTAAATGTAGCCAGTCCATCACACAAACCAGCCTCCCATCCATTGACTCTATCTATAATTCCCGCTGCCTTAGAAAGTCAGCCAGCATAATTAAGGACCCCACGCACCCCGGACATACTCTCTTCCACCTCCTTCCATCAGGAAAGAGATACCAAAGTTTGAGGTCATGTACCAACCGACTCAAGAACAGCTTCTTCCCTACTGCCATCAGGCTTTTGAATGGACCTACCTCGTATTAAGTTGATCTTCTCTCTACACCTTGCTATAACTGTAACATTATATTCTGCAGTCTCTCCTTCCTTCCTTATGTACGGTACACATTGTTTGTACAGCATGCAAGAAACAATACTTTTCACTGTATACTAATACATGTGACAATAATAAATCAAATCAAAAATGAATCAGGAGAACAACAGAACAATTCAAGAAACAACCACACCCCACCTACTCCCCTGACACCAACCCCATCTTGCTTCCGGCTTTTCCCATTTTAATCGTCTTATTCTCCCTGCCCCTCCACCACCTGCTGACCCTTCAATCCTCTTTTAAGAGAGCAATAAACGGCTTCTACCTCTGGGTGAACTCCTCTGCCGACCCCTTCAAAGCGAACTTGACCTTCTCCAACCTCAGGAATCCTGCCAGGTCACTCACCCACACTCCCACTTTCGGCGGCTCAGAGTCTCGCCACCCCAGCAAATTCTGTCTCCGGGCTATCAGGGAGGCATAGGTCAAAACATTGGCCTCTCTCATCCTCTGGATTTACGGATCTTCTGACACCCCAAATATCGCCACCTCTGGACTCGGAACCACCCCCACACCCAGCACCCCAGACATCATGTCCGAGAGCCCCTGCAAGAACCCCTAAATCCCGGACATGCCCAGAACATGCGGACGTGATTCGCGGGCCACCCGGCACACACCTATCCTCTACCCCCTCAAAGAACCTACTTATCCTCGCCACCGTCACATGAGCCCTATTTACCACCTTGAACTGGATGAGGCTTAGCCTCGCACGTGACGAGGATGCATTCGCCCTCCACAAGGCCTCTGCCCACTGCTCAGCCCCCACCTCCTCTTGCAGTCCCCTCCTCCCATTTATGCTTAATATCCCCACGAGGACTCCCTCCCACTCCATCAATCCCTTATAAACATCAGACACCTTCTCCTCCCCTATTTTGTCCTTTGACAGCACCTTGTCCTGCAACCCCAGGGGCAGCAGCCCAGTAATGGATGGCACGTCCCACCCTTCAAAGTCCTGAACCGGCAGGTACCTAAAGCCATTCCCCCAGGGCAATTCATACACTTCCACCAGGTCCTCCAGCCCCGCAAATTTGCCATGTATACAAATGTTGCCAAAGGACTCAATCCCAGCATGCCACCACCCCTTAAACCTTGCATCCAGCCATGCCGGCGCAAACCAATGGTTATTATTACAGATCAGCGCCACACGAGGTACCCTCCAGCCCCAAATGCTGCCTCCACTGTCCCCTGCACCCTTTGGGCCAACACCACCACTGGGCTCGCGGAATGCCTGACCAGCAAGAGCAGTAAGGGCACCAACAACAAAGCCCTGAAACATCTTGCGCAACACAAAACATCAATCCGGGAGTACACCCGATGCTCATGGGAGAAGTATGAAAACTCCTTCGACCTCGGCCTCGGCCTCCCAAAGCTCCACGGTCCCGTCTCGCCCCCCTCCCCGCCCCTCCATGCCCTTCATAAACCCCCTCAGTTCCTTCGCCGCAGCTGACACCCTTGACAACTTGTGACTCGACCGATCCAAGCCAGGATCTTTGACTGTGTTACAATCACCCCCTATAATCAACTAATGCGAGTCCGAGTCAGAGCTCAGGATCTTCCCCAACACCGTCTCATAAAATCCATGTCATCCCAATTCAAAGAATACAGCAGAACTACCGGCACCCCGCCAACCTCCCACTAACCATCACATATTTCCCCCTCAGATCAGCCACAATATTCCCTACCTCAAATGAAACCTGCTTATTAACCAGCACCACCACCCACCTTGTCTTCATAGTCAGCTTTGAATGAAACACCTGTCCCACCCATTCCTTTCTTGGCCTTTTAAGTGCGTCTTCAAGTGCGTCTCCTGCTAAAATGCCACGTCTGCCTTCAGACTCCTCAAATGCGTGAACACAAGCGGCCCAATCAATCCCCTCCCATTCCATGTGACCAGCCTGGTCCGGGGGGTGTGGGGGGGGGGGGGGGGGGGGGGGGGGGGGAGGGGGGCGCTCCTCACTCCCTTCTCTGATCAGCCAGATCCGTTTTTGAGCCAACATCCCCCCCCCCCCGCTGCTGCCCACGATTCTCCAGGCCCACCCTCAGATGTCCACCGCCATCGATCCCATCCCAACTATGCCAGACCAACCACACCCATGGCAGCAACCCCCCACCCCCCACCCTCGAACAAAAAACCAACTCCACCTTCAAATAAAAAAAAGTGAGGACAAATGAGTAATTAGTTGCATAATTTGAGAAACACTTTTGTGCCAAAAGTCTTTACAGCTGAGTCGCATGCAGCACATCAGCCAATTGCTTTCTTTGATAACTACTCATACAATTCTGCCTACATGACAATCTGAAATGAATGCTCCTACCAAATGCTTTAATGTTATGCTCCCAGCAAAGGTAAATTTCAAAAACAGAAATGGTCTACAAGATTCTTTATCTATCCAATCTATATGCAAATGTCAACGCTCAATAGAGAATTCCTTTTGAGCATTTTATCAGGATGATTTCATAACTGCAGTCAAAGGTTTTGTCCGCAAGTCACTGAGAATAAATATACTTGACATCGAAATAAACTTGGGGTGGAAACAGAAATATCCGCCACTCAAGCCTCACTGAAGTTATTTTAAAAAGCTGTTCTGCTCATCCAAGCCTACAGACAAAAATGTCCGAGCAAAGCAAAAGCAAAATGAAGGTCAAAACAATGAACCCCAATAAGTATTTTACATATATTAATATATTTCTAATTCTCAGGAAATGCTTTTAAAATTTTACAAACATGTCTGCTCATTTTTCAAAATGTTGAGAATTGTATTTGGTTTGTCAATTGATTTAGTAAGTTGCACTTGGAAACACCTCGATGTTATGAAACCATCCTTAATTCATCATGGAAAAGATCGATCAAAAAGCAAATAACCTTTGAATCTTGTAAATGCGATTGATAAAATGTGGCTTTGATATGAAATGTTACATAACCCTTCCTCTCAAAAGGTATTAGGTACCATAAATTCCTCTGCAACCAATAAATTGTGCTGAATTTAAACAGTGTCCATAGAGAAATGATGCAATGATAACTCACGTGCTTTGACAACTTGTTTTCCTATTAAAAGCACTCTAGCTTGAGCCATCTTATTGCAAGTGTTGACTCACTTAGGACACAAGTTCCCAAATACTTTGTTGAGGCAGAGTTCCACATCACATGTGTGTCTGACTCTTGCCAAGAATCAGTCTTGAATAAACTGTAATTTCTGGACTGTAATATAACATTTAAAAAAAGCGTTTTAAAATAATTTATGAATGCACTCAACTTAAAGTTTTGTTTGCGAAAGTGGGCAAACATTTTGGTTCAAGCTGAAGGATTCCCAGATATAAATCGGTAGCAATGTCTCTCTACATTACATTTAACTACAGGAGAGTAACCACCACTGCACCGGATATTTCTAAATGTTCTCTCCGATGCAAACTGTCAATTATTTTATGTTAGGCGAGCAACTGAATTGCATCTACCCAAATTAATTTATAATTTTACACCCAGGCATCTGATATGAGACCGCAGAGTAAACCACTGCATCAGCTACTCTGCTCCCTCAAAGAACAAAAGAACAAAGAAAAGTACAGCACAGGCCCTTCGACCCTCCAAGCCCGTGCCAACCATGCTGTCCGTCTAAACTAAAATCTTCTGCACTTCCTGGGTCCGTATCCCTCTATTCCCATCCTATTCATGTATTTGTCCAGATGCCCCTTAAATGTCACTAAAAGAACAAAGAAAATCAGTCAATCTATCACTCTGCCATATATCTCTTACATGCCTGACACATAATTCATTAAATTTAGTCAGATACTAGTCTGAGGAAATATGTTAGGTGTTATAATGATATAATGGTAAAAGAAACAAATCAATTTTAGTTCATTGCCTTGACGATCGGTAGCTTTATTGGTCAAAAAAGTAATCCAGATGGGAATGAGCTGATGCTTGTCCAGCATAATAATGGTTTTCTGAAGCCACCCTGGTCACCCCTTTGTTCACAGGACGGTGCATCTCCTCTTAAGAACGACAATCCCATCCATCAACACCGGAAAAGACATTTTGAACAATTTCTCAACTGTGAATCCACAGCGGCAGCTGATGACCCTGTGTTAGAATCTATTTGTCTAAGGACTGGGAGGAACTTGCTATCAATCGTTCAGAATAGCGACAAGATATGACTATATCTGTCTTGAGTGGAAGATGTAAAACAGATGCCTTCAGTAGTGGGACCATGGCCAAGTTTGTGCAATAGCCCCATACTATTTATAATCTACCTGACAATGGCCCATTTGGTATGGGTATTAAATATCACCTAGATGGAAGACTCTTTAACCTTGGTCATTTCCATACCAGAGTCAGACATGATCTACTGTTTGAAAATGACTGCAGTATAATTGCCCACTCTGCACTAGATTTAGGAGTTGCTCTCGATCTCTTTAATTCTGCATAGAAGAAACTCGACCTGTCCTTGAATGTTGCGAAAACAAACCTCATATCATCCCATACCCAATCGGCCAAATATTCTACATCCCATACAGGACTCTGGAATCTGTTGAACACGTCCTATACCATGGCAGCCACTTCTATCTTTGATGAAGAAATCAACACAGATTAGCTGGGCCAATTCAGCCTTCTGCAAACAACAAGTGAGTGTTTGATAATAAAGACCTAGTTAACACACGTCCTAGTGTACAGAGCAGTTGGTGCCTCCATTTCCCTGTATTGTAGTCAGCTCCACAAGCATTCAGCCAAAACCCCTGCAAAATCAACTTCGAAGGACTGAATACTGTGTCTAGATGGCTGAAATGGCTCTCTCCCACCAGGTCCAGTTTTCTCAACTCTCAAATGGTCAATGATCCAGCAGAGTGCAAAGAAAATGCTTCAATGACACTCTAAAGCTTTGCAGCTTGACATTAACGACTGGGAGGAACTTGTCATTAATCGTTCAGAATGGCGACAACTTGTCCAATCAAGCTGCATCACGTTTTGAGTCACAATGCCTTAATGAAGAAACAGAGTGGCAGCAGAATCAGAAAGAAACAGATCCCAATACCTCATGGGTAACCCTGCCCCAGGTTCCCAAAGATCTACTGTCAAGAAACAGCCAGTTCAATCGCATGAAGATCCATGCTCGAACTCTCTGCACTGAGTAAACACCATCCTTGAATCTAGGGACAGCGGATGACAACAAATACTTTTGATCTTATTTTAATAAGTCTGTGTAAGGGATGATCTAATCATGAAAATATTAAATATTTAGGCTGAAACATTACTAAATTAATTGGCCGACACATGTAATTGCTCTTTTTAATGAAGTGACAAGTGCACTTTTAATTGTCCATTCAATCAAATAACCGTCTTGTGGATACACAGGTTTCCAAGGTAAAAGTGCTCAGAAAACATTCCTTTATTTCCAGGGATTTCAATGATAACAGTGAAGATTTCTAATATTGCAAAAATCTAATATTTGATATTTTGACACAAGAGCATTGAGCTATGGCGGATAAACAGAGCTGTGGGATGGTGGATTGCCTTAATGGCCCCAGTGATCCCAGATCCCATTCACCTAGTTGTGATATGAATGTTTATTGCTGCTTCCTGCTGGCCCTCCAATTGGTCAGCAGCTCCTGGGGTTTCAGACGTTTAAAGGAATGGGGTGACAATAATTAATTACTTCTGGATAGGGCTAAAATGTGGCAAAGGAACCCCAAAAGCCAGGTGAGGTAGCCCTGGCCTTCCAACCTGTTTCGGCTCCCACCGTCCTCGACTAAATTCACTTCGCTATGTTCATGAGATGGACCCAACATGGACCCACCTTGAACCAGACATTAGCAAGCTAATCCAAATTTTTCTTTAATCAAGGATACGGTATCAAAATTCCAGATAAATTACAGCAGTATACAGTAGAGCAGAAAACTGCAGCACAACATACAATAAGGAAACAAAACTGTGGGGATCAACCTGGACCAGGGATTGCTGGATGGGTGGATTTTGGCCCTTTGTATTTATCTCAGTCCACCCATCTTGCACTATTAGGAGAACTGCTTCCCATCCTCTAACTAGGAACTCTGAATGCAGGACCAATGAATCTGCATAATAGTTGGTGGCACAATTCAGAAACTTAATGAATTTAATGAATTACAACATTGAGATTTTTATCTATGTGGCCAAAGGGAATTTTGGTTTAATTTATTTTATGATACTATTACGAACTTACAACAGGTTAATTCCCAGGGACAAAAGGAATACATTCAGGACATATTAGCTGCAACACCAGATGAACAAGCCAATATCATATAGGTATACTCAAATTATCTATTAATTTTGAGTCAATGAAGTGTCACTGAACACATCCCATTGCTGTTTATTTAATGTTAGAATGGTCTTTATTCAGTGTATCGGCTGTGGCAAACTTACCTATACACAATGTTGTTGCTGTAGCTTCCATACTAAGCAGCTAGGTTTTTCCCAAGTGGTAGCTTTTGTTGGCATCTCAGCAAATTGGCAGTACGGTAGCATGGTGGTTAGCATAAATGCTTCACAGCTCCAGGGTCCCAGGTTCGATTCCCGGCTGGGTCACTGTCTGTGTGGAGTCTGCACGTCCTCCCCGTGTGTGCGTGGGTTTCCTCCGGGTGCTCCGGTTTCCTCCCACAGTCCAAAGATGTGCGGGTTAGGTGGATTGGCCATGCTAAATTGCCCATAGTGTCCTAAAGAGTAAGGTTAAGGGGGGGTTGTTGGGTTATGGGTATAGGGTGGATACGTGGGTTTGAGTAGGGTGATCATTGCTCGGCACAACATCGAGGGCCGAAGGGCCTGTTCTGTGCTGTACTGTTCTATGTTCTAAATTGATAGTAATGCACAGAGCTGAGGGTCTGACTTTCTAAGTGATTTCAGGGGCTGCTAACTTGCAATGGTAAGTGGGCTCAGACCAAAGGTCAAAGTTACATATTTAATTGTTTTGATGACAACAGAAGTGATAGGAAATTAAACTTTGTGAAAATTATATTTGATTAATTTGCATCATCTGAACACAAAAAGAGGTAAGCTTCCTCAGCCATCAAGCCATACTGATGTGACATGATATCAGAATAACCATTATCTCCATCTAATCCTCTTGGACCCACCTACCAGTCATCCAATTTCATGGAAAAGCCAAATACAGAAAGAAAAAAGATAGTTTTTTTTATAGAGAAGAAAAATCAAACAAGCATCAAACGACAATCATGATTAGGAGACATGATAGCTTCTTGTTTCTATAAGCAATTCTGTTAGCCATTTCCCAAGACTCGTCCACATTCCATTTGAATGCTTGCAGGCATCCACATTCATCACACATGCTGGCAACTTGGTTCAGAGGTTGACAGTTCTCTGCGAAAAGTACTCCCCTGCGTCTAACCTGGTTGTGTGCTTTCAAAATTATATTTGGTCCATATCAACCTGTGAACTCAAAAACCCGAACGTGTCTCATTCATTCATTACCTTAAAATTCTAAAACAAATCTTGTTGGACTGTACCTTTTTCTGGTACAAAAGCCCCAGGCAATACAACTTGTTGTTCCATTTGCTTCTTCAATAGCCTCAGGATACTGGCCATAGAGCTTTATTTATTTTTGCACATTAACATCCAGGTCTTTTTCCTCCTTAGCAGCCTTGAATATACAACCCTGCAAGATGTACACATGCTTGCAATGTCCTCAAGTATATTTTATTTATCTATAATAAAATATAGAATCATAGAATCCCTAGTGCAGGAGGCCATTCGGCCCATCGATCTGCACCAACCCTCTAAAAGAGCACCATACCCAGGCCCATTCACCCACCATATCACCGTAACCCACCTAACCTTTGGACACCAAGGGGGAATTTAGCATAGCCAATCCACCTATCGTGCACATCTTCAGACTATCTGCTAAATACCTGTTATCTTTATATCTGCTAAAGACAAGCCCATTTGCCAATTATAGTTAGGTCATCTTGCATCATTCAACAACTTGCAGACAATCAACATTCAGCAAGACCATTCATAAAGATTATTAAACTAACCTGCCTTAACATCAATTGTTGTGGAGTTCCACTGGCAACCGGCCCCCATGCAGAAGAACTACTTTATTTTCAGAATGCAACCAGTTTCTTATGCAACCAAAAAGCTGCTTGCCAATCCAACAGGACCCAATCTTATTTGGTAGCCTTTCATGTGGCAACTGGTTTAAGGTTTACTGTAAATATCAAGTAGTATTAGATTAACTGAACTTCCAAAATCCATACTTCAGAGCAATGTGGGTTTACCTACACTACATGGGCCAAAATGCCTGCAGGGAAAAATTCCCATTTTGTAAATCACCCTTGGATGAATGTTGTCAGGGCTAGGAGTTCAAATTGCTGAGAGATCATTTATTCTAGCCTAGGCTATATCCACATCCAGATTGATGCTTTTAATAATAACTTTCACCCTATGGTGCTCTATTGATAATCCAGCTTCTTCACCTAATGAAACCGATGGAAAAGAGCCATTTAAAACATCTGTCATAACACAGGAATCTAACTGAATATGTTCTGAGGATTCACATAGTAGCCGAAACAGTTACTTATATAATCGCCCTCTGATTCTTCATTTCTCAAAATAAAATCCTTGTTATTGTCACACTCATCTACAATCTTATTCACCTGTATCTTGTTAGCTGCCAATAGCAGGTTTTGTTGCCTTAAAATGGATAGGACATCTACAATTCGCTCTGATTATCATTTTCTATAAGCTTGTAAAATATTTCTATTTTAAGTTGATTTTTGTTTCTGGACATAATCTGTTGCTTAATTTGGTGCTTCTCAACCATGTTTTGCTTTTAACTCAAGAGAAGGGTTTCCCTTTTCAAGGATGGCTTTAAAAGCAATCCATTGTTTTCAGGAAGTGTATGTCTGGCATTAGGACATATGGTTAACACAATTCTTTATTCATGTGAAATATCTCAATTTGTATAGAAGTATTGGTTTAATGAGACAACGGGTGGGATTCTTCCGTAATCAGCGGGGTGGGCAACTCCGGCGGGACAGAGTGGCGTGAACCATTCTGGCGCGGGCCCCCCAAAAGATGTGGAATCCTCCGGAAAAGGAGCTTGGCGCCATGCCAACCGGCGCAGAAGGGCCTCCGCCGGCCGGCGCATGCGCAAAGGGCTTTCACCCTATCACCCAGGCCAGCACGTCCTGGTGTCATCCCCGCGCATGCGCAAAGGGCTTCGTTTCCGCACCGGCAGTAGCAGACTGCTACAGCCTCCGGTGCGGAACAATAGAGTACCCCAACGGCACAGGCCCGCCCACGGATCAGTGGGCCCCGATCGCGGGCCAGGCCACCGTGGGGGCACCTCCCGGGGTCAGATCCCCCCGCGACCGCTGCAAGAACCCCGGAGGCCGCCCGCGCCTCCAGGTTCCTCCGGTAAGGGACCTACTCCAATTTACGCCAGCGGGACTGGCAAAAGACGGGCGGGACTTCGACCCATCGCGGGCCGGAGAATTTGGGCAGCCCCAGGGCCCATTGAGTCGCGCCGGATCCCGCCATTCTGAGGCGGGCGGCGTGACTCACGGTGGGCCAATTTTTGGGGGGGTGGGAGAATTTGGAGAACGGCAGGGGTGGGATTCACGCCGAGCCCCGGCGATTCTCCGACCCGGCGGGGGGGGTCCGAGAATCCCGCCCAAAAGGTTTTCTACACCTGTACCATGAACCTAGAAATCACAAGATGATCCCAAAATAAATTATTTTGCATAAGTGTCTGAAGAAGAGTGATGGTTGCTGTTTATTGTTTACAGAACTGTGTGTGCTATGTTTATAGAATCATCATAAAACCTACAGTGCAGAAGGACGTCACTCGGCCCGAGTGTGAACAGGCCCCCGGAAAGAGCACCCCACCAAAGCCCACACCTCCACCCCAGCCCTGCAACCCGACCCAAACATTTGGACATTAAGGGGTAATTTAGCATGGCCAATCCACCTAACCTGCACATCTTTGGACTGTGGGAGGAAATCGGAGCACCCGGAGGAAACCCACGCAGATACAGGGCGAAAATGCAAGCTCCACACAGACAGTGACCCGAGGGCGGTATTGAATCTGGGACCTGTAGCTACATGGCAGCAGTGCTAACCACTGTGCCACCATGTTGCCCGATACCTCTTTGTGTTTGTTGGTTTATAATCCCTGTGGCTCATCAATTTTGCACAGTCAAAATTAGACTTATTTCACTCAAGAATTAGACTGTATGAATGGCTAAAAATGTACTATTCAATTTTGAACTTGTATTCTTGGTTGTCCAGGGAAGGCCAGTAAAGGCCTTGCATGACTCATTGTTGAAATCTGAACAAAATACTTATATTTTACCAAGTGTTGGATGTTGGAAAGTGATAATGGTTAGCTGACACGGATATATGTTGAGGCTTTTTATGAGACTGAAAAGGTGTTATCTGGAACTGAATGAGAGGCAGTAATTTTGTGCCATACCTGCCAATTAACATGAATATGTTGGGAAGAACAGTTACTATGGATATCAACAGCTGTTCTGAAGAGTCATTTCAAGCTCAGCCTGCTCTCATAAAAAACAAAAGTCCTTTACAGATAGTACTTAGTTAATTAAGTCATCACAAGTATTCCAGGTTTCATATCTGGAAATCAAAATTAATCTAAGAGTGACAATGGAACCATGAGTTTGACAGAGTAATTAAGTTGGAAAATCTGAGAAAATAAACTTACTGCAGACAGGATAAAACTTAACAGAAAGGATATAAAGCTCTGCACACCAACTCCATGAAGTGCCAAAACGATTATGGATGGATAGAGCTAAAGATAATCAAGAGTCTGAGGTAATTCCACCACTAAACATGGTTAATAACAACACTAATACAGAGCAGCATTTCGTAAAATCAGTAGGATTTTTAAACCCAGCCAAACAGTAGACCATAAATCAGTGGTGGTCTCAGGCCAAAAACAAGAGACAGCTCAAATGCATAGAGGCACTAGCTGAGAAAAGGGCTGGAGTCATGAGGAAAGACTGGAAGAAATTTGGATCATCAGTCTAGAAAAGAGATTCAATCTTTGTGGTACGAAGTTGGTGAAGTGACGATTAACAGCTAATGCAGAATGCTACCTAAATTAAGCTGTGGGAGTAGAACAAGGGTATGAAGATCATTTCATAGAATTTACAGTGCAGAAGGAGGCCATTCAGCCCATCGAGTCTGCACCGGCTCTTGAAAAGAGCACCCTACCCAAGCCCATACCTCCACCCTATCCCCATAACCCAGTAACCCCACTCAACACGAAGGGCAATTTTGGACACGAAGGGCAATTTATCATGGCCAATCCACCTAACCTGCACATCTTTGGACTGTGGGAGGAAACCGGAGCACCCGGAGGAAACCCACGCACACACGGGGAGGACGTGCAGACTCCACACAGACAGTGACCCAAGCCGGGAATCGAACCTGGGACCCTGGAGCTTTGAAGCATTTGTGCTATCCACAATGCTACCGTGCTACCGTTGTCATTTTAGGACAAATAGGAAATTCCTATTTACACTGCAATGAAAGCATGGAATATATTTTCAGATAGAGCAGTGGAGTCAAAAACCGTGGAATAATTTCAGGAAGGATTGGATGCTGCAATGAAGTCACTCTGGATGAATGAATTGAAGACGGCCATATAGTCATCTTCATCAGTAATTATCTTGTGATCAAAGATTGTACCTGAAATATTAACAGTTTGCATTCCTTTTGATAGCAATTAGTGAGTTTTTGTTTCAGATTTCCAGCATTTTGGGGGATTTTTTTGCTTGGAGGTATAAATATGTTAACCATATTCTGCTGCCAGTATTTTATTACTGTTTAAAGTGTAATCGCTTTTTGACATATAAATCAAGTCTACTGTTGTTATTGCCTTGATATGCAAACAGTTTACCTTGAACAATATATTTAATTTCTTCGTAAACCTGAAAACTTCAGGTTCCACATGGACATATTTAGCTCACTGGGCTAAATCGCTGGCTTTTGAAGCAGACCAAGCAGGCCAGCAGCACGGTTCGATTCCCGTACCAGCCTCCCCGGACAGGCGCCGGAATGTAGCGACTAGGGGCTTTTCACAGTAACTTCATTGAAGCCTACTCGTGACAATAAAGCGATTTTCATTTTCACATGTCTGCGTTTTTTTCTGCATTTTTTCCCTCTATAAAGAAAACGCTAAATAAATAATTAAATTGTTTCCCTCCTCACTCAGCCCTCTGGGGGCTGATAGCTCGCTTCTGTTTCGCATGTCATTGTGAAACCACTTTGAGTCCAACCACTCCAGCAAGCTGCCCAAATAACATTTCTTTGGGTGAACCAAAGACTTTTTTAAACTGAGATGGTACTGTATGACTGAAATAAGAGTGATAATTAAGGGATGTCGTTCTATCCTTCCAATAATTACTAAACAATGCACACACTTACAGAGAAAACAAAACATTAAAGAGTTACAGTCAGTATATATTTAAAGAAATGATTAAAGAAAAAGGAGACAAGTAAACTAAATCATTATGCCAAAATGATGCATTGTTAAAAATATATAAAAATCAAAGAAGTAATTAACATACACACCTCTGCAGGAAAAGGAGGATAATAATATTCTGACAAATTTAATTCAGTTACAGCACCGGGTACAACTTTGTGAAGAAGATCAGAGTCATGGAGACTGCCACTAATTTAATGGTTACTACTAACCATAGCTTGTAACACCAAAAGTAGGAGCAATCATGTAAACTGTACTCTTGTTCTCTTCATACTAAATAATTGCAAGCACATGTTATCTTGGAGATAACAATGGTCATTCTGTTCAACAGCAGTTTATACTGAAAAAGAAGCTTTAACACAATAAAATACGCAAGACATTTCACAGGGGAATTAAGAAAGAAAATGAAACCAAAAGTGCAGAAAGATATTAATGCAAATGACCAAAGCTTGGTCACAGATTTAGGTTTCAAGGAGTGTTTTAAAAGAGAAAAGTGAGCGAGAAAGGGTTGTCGAGAGGGTGGGGGGGGGGGGGGGGGGGGGGGGGGGGGGGGGAGAGAGAGAGAGAGAGCGAGAGAGAGAGCGAGAGAGAGAGCGAGGAGAGCGAGAGAGAGAGAGAGCGAGAGAGAGAGCGAGAGAGAGAGAGGGGTGAAGAAATATAGTAGCTTAGTGGCCAGGTAGCTAAAGACAGTCAACAAGGGTGTAGTGATTAAAGGCGGGTTAAAATCAGGAATGTGCAGGAGGCCACAATTAGAGGATCACAGGTATTTTGGAGGGTTGTGGGCTAGAGGCGATTACAAGGATAAGGACGAGTGGACATCGTTCAAGGTCATGGTGATGGAGTAGATATCTGATTGGAAGCTTATATAAGGGTCAAGTATGATATCAAGGTCACACTTAGTCTTCTTCAGAACAGACGTTAGCCAGGAAGAGGGATGAAGTTGCTAGCTTGCTAGCTTTGTGGGGTTTATGCTCTAGATCCAGACACTGGATTCAACCTTCCATTATTCAGCTGGAGAAAGTTTCTGCTCATCCAGTTCTAGATGTTGGAGAAACAGCCTGGAGCAATAGAGTTGGTGGAGGGATCAAAACAATGCTTCTGCTATTTTTGTCATGTGTGGCCTTTAACTTTGTTTTTTTGCATGGCCATGCACAAATAGTAATTTTTTTTCAAAGACAATTACAGCACAGGAACAGGCTCTTCGGCCCTCCCAGCCTGGGCCGAATCGGAAGGCCCCGGACCTGACTTGCTTAGCCTGGACAGAAAATGCTGCGTTTCTGCTCAACCATGCAGCTTAGACGAAATATTGGTCAAGAGAACTGAATATCATCAGCGATGTGTGCAAATTGATGCTGCTTTCAGATAATAGAACATAGAACATAGAACAGTACAGCACAGAACAGGCCCTTCGGCCCTCAATGTTGTGCCGAGCCATGATCACCCTACTCAAACCCACGTATCCACCCTATACCCGTAACCCAACAACCTCCCCCCTTAACCTTACTTTTATTAGGACACTACGGGCAATTTAGCATGGCCAATCCACCTAACCCGCACATCTTTGGACTGTGGGAGGAAACCGGAGCACCCGGAGGAAACCCACGCACACAGGGGGGAGGACGTGCAGACTCCACACAGACAGTGACCCAGCCGGGAATCGAACCTGGGACCCTGGAGCTGTGAAGCATTTATGCTAACCACCATGCTACCCTGCTGCCCTTAATGAGAAATAATGAGAAATAGCAGAACAGGAGGGGGCCAAGGAGGCCTTGGAAGACACCTCTGGTGACTGTGTTCAAGTTGAAATGAAAGCCAATGGCTACAATTAGTTAAATATAAAGACCAGTGATGACAGTTCCAACTGGACAATGTTGGGTCAGCTTTGAAAAAGAATGATGTGATCAGCCAAGTCAGAGGTTGCTGGCAGATTCAGAAGGACAAGGGCGAAAAGTTTACTTTTTCCGCAGTCACATAGGATGTAATTTGTGACTTTGAAAAGAGCAGTTTTGGTACTGCAGCAGGACTTGGACCCTCTTTCGAGGGATTCAAACATGGAGCCCAGCGGCCGGCACAGTGGTTAGCACTGCTGCCTCACAGCACCAGGGTCCTGGGTTCAATTCTGGCCTTGGGTGAATGTGTGGAGTTTGTACGTTCTCCCAGTGTCCGCGTGGGTTTCCTCCCACAGTCCTAACCCATCCATTAATAGATCTACACAGCTCATGAAGGGTTATTGGTGATATTTTTGTGCCTTTATCTTGAGTCACACAATATGCTTACTGAGCTGGAACAAACCAGGGAAGAAACCAAATCAACTGGAATCAACTCACCTCTCTTGGCGGCTCCTGGTCATTTCTCCATGATGCATCGGAACCTTTATCACTGTTTAAAAAATAAATATTTTAAAATTAATAAAACATTGAACACCCACTATTAAAAATGCTGTGCGTTTCTAAAATGAATGATTTATTATAACTCATGATGTGAATTAGCCTACAGTTAAAGGTGAAATGGGGGGGGGGGGGGGTTCTACAAAGAGTGGTCAGCATGCAAAAGTCTCTGCTGTAAATGGCTACTGAAGTAAGAATCCACAAATTCTTCTAACGGGAAATTAAATAACTGCTTGAAAAAAGGAACTGATTCAGGGGATAACAAAAACAGTTATAGTCTTAAAATGTCAAAAGGCCTGGTTCTATGATAGGACTATCCATAATTAAACTCTTCCAAAGATAGAATTTTTAAGCACATTAATTCCTAATTCGATACACAATTAATTATGCAGCAAATTCAACTGCAACACTGCCTTACAGAAAAGAAAAACTAGCTTGAAACTATTGTATCACTGACATATGGTAATGTGTGTCGACAGCCTAACAAGGTTCCCCAAAAAATAAATCCCAGTGATTATTAAAGGAGCTTACAATCTAAATTTGTGCAATGGAACATGAGACAAAAAAACAACAAATTTAAGCAAACAAGGTTTTTTCGAGCAAACATTAAACAATTCATAGCGTTCTGCTGCACTACAAATAGGCTTAAGAAACTGCGTTTACACAATGATGCTGCTTCACAAAGCTGGAGGGGGAAAGAAATCTATTATATGCCAAAACAACTGGCAATAATCAACCTGACTGCTTTCTAATATTGCTTTCATTAGTTTTGCCGAAAAATAAATTTCCACATCAAACTAAATTGTAGAAGCTTGGCAGTCCTTTGCAATACATGCAAACAATTTTTATCTTACCATTCAGGCCATTCAACTTAACTGGTCCATGCTCAACATGTGCTTCCTCTTGCTCTACTTGATTAATACATTTTAGCATATCCTTGAATTTTTTTCTTCCTCATACTTACCTGCCTTCGTTTAGAATTCATTTCAGCTAATTGTCTCGACTATACCAAAGTTCTGTAATCTCACTTTTCCTAAAGTTATTTCTCCTAATTTCCTCAGTTGGATTTTTGAATTCCTCATTTCAGACTTCCCTCACAAGTGGAAACATCTAATTTACATTTATCTGATCAAACCCCCTACATAATTTTGATCAGTCCCTCTACCTTCTCTTTTCTCTGTTCAGTCTTTCTTGGTAATGACCTTGCAGTCCTTGGTCATCATTATAACAGAGCAAATTTAATATTGAAGTTTGCATTTTCAGCCACAACCAGTTTAACTTGTGTTTTAATTTACCAAATAACATATCTTTAAGAGCAGGAAAGACCCCCAGGCCTATTTAGTTGATTACAATCTCATCTTTGCATAATGGGTGAGATTGTCTATTCCAGACTTCAAGTGCTACTGCCCCCCCCCCCCCCCCCCCAACCATGGGAAGACCGGGTAACCCCTACCTCGTCTCCACTCCCATCCCATCACAAACTTATGAGGGTGATCCGACTCCACCAGCCCCCCCCCCCCCTTCAGTCTCCGCCCCCTTGCATTGGCAACAGTGCACTGTCCCTGGCACCAAGGCATTGACACCCCAGCCTGGTGTGATGGACCCCAAGAGAGATCTTTGGGTTCATCCCATTACTAATGTGTCCCTCTGCCACTGTCAAGCTGCGTGGCAGGCTACCCCACAGGCACTGGCAGCCCGGGCTGTGGGTGAGGCCTTGGCTTGGAATATTCCCCCAGGATGGGGATCCCTTGTCTGGACTGCCTCTCCAAGCCCTGGGCCACCCTTGGCATTGTGATCTCAGGCAGCCCTCTGTTCAACAGCATCTTCCTGTTCAGACTTTTTAAACTGAAGTGGTCTCCTCACCCTGAACTGCTTTGCCTGATAAATGATGAGCAGTTGGGGCAGTTCAGTGAAGAATCAATGCAGGAACACTTTCCCTTTCCTAACATCTGCTCCCTCAGCACTATGCCTTTGAAACTGCAGCTTTCTCACCTCTTGACACCTCCCCCCCACCCCTCCTGTCCAAGTTTGTCTTCCATCTACAAGGCATAAGTCAGGATTGTACGGAATACTCTCCATTTTCCTGGAAGAGAACAGCTTCAACACTCAAGAAACTCTAACACAATCCAGACCAAAGCAACCCACTTGATTGACACCCATAAATATTCACTCCTTCCAACTCATAGAATCTCTCGTGCAGAAGGAGGCCATTTGGCCCATCGAGCTACACCGACCCTCTGAAAGAGCACCCTACCGAGGCCCAAATCACATACCATCTCCGTAACTCCACTTAGGGCCAATTTTGCATGGCCAATCCCACCTAACCTGCACATTTTTGGACTGAGAGAGGAAAACAGAGCACCCGGAGGAAACCCACACAGACACAGGGAGAACGTATAAACTCCACACACACACACACACAGTCACCTGTGGTGGGAATTGAACCCGGGTCCCTGGTGCTAACCAGTGTCACTATGCTGCCAATATGATGCACTGATGCACACTGGCAGTAGTGTACCATCTGCAAGATGCATTGCAAGAATTAATCAAGGCTCCTCAGACAGCACCTTCCAAACCCTCAACCGTTACAGGACAAGGACAGTAGATACGTGGGAACACCACCAAGTGCAAGTTCCCTCCAAGCCACTCAATGTCTTGACTTGGATCTATATCACCATTCTTTCAGTCAGTGTGTCAAAATCTGCAACTCCCTCCCCAAACAGTACAGTGGGTGTACCTACATCTCAGGGCCTGCCGTGGTTTACGAAGGCAGCTCACCACCACCTCCTCAAGGACAAATAGGGATGGGCAATAAATGCTGGCCTAGCCAGCAAGGCATGTACCCAAATGTATTTTTAAAATGTGTATCTAAGGCACTTAAAACATAGCTTTCCAATCATTCACTGATGCTACTGCTTCCTCATAACAATGGATTCCCTAAAGCTTA
Organism: Scyliorhinus canicula; assembly: GCF_902713615.1. Classification (NCBI taxonomy): domain Eukaryota; kingdom Metazoa; phylum Chordata; class Chondrichthyes; order Carcharhiniformes; family Scyliorhinidae; genus Scyliorhinus; species Scyliorhinus canicula. The sequence continues at coordinate 189,129,898 of NC_052148.1, forward strand.
CAGAGACTGGCAAACCAGCAGAATGGTGGAAAACACCACAAAAACCCAGTCAGCAACTGTGCAGCTGGACTTTCCAGTGAAAACGCATGAAACCGGCACAATCAGCATAAAAGCATCTGTACTTGACCAAGGCCTCTGCTTTGTTATAAAAACAAAGTGCTGGAAAAATGCAGCAGGACTGGCAGCTTTCAGGAGAAGTCATACTGGACTCTTTCTCCCCTTCCACAGATGCTGTCATACACCTGCTGAGTTTTGCCAGCACTTTATGTTAAACATCCAGTACCCACGGAATTTTTACCTCTCCTACACAAAGTGTCAGCCATGGTTCAGTTGGTAGTTTGCCTCAAGTCAGAAGGTTGTGGGTTGAAGTGCCACTACAGGATTTAAATGTAAAGATCAAAGCTGACACCCTCGTGCAGTCCTGAGGTAATGCTGCACTGTCAGAGGCATCATCTTTTGGATGAGATTTTAAACCAAAACTCTTTCCTCAGAGCTGGGCATATAAAACAAGTAGCCATTGCAGCATTTCAAAGTGCTGCATTTATTTGTGCCATAACACAGGAGGGGAGCATTTCCTGCACACATGCTTGGCACAGCGCCAAGCATTTTAAAGAGATGCGTTTCAGTACAGCTCTACTTTACCACTGAATTATGCATTTTGTTTTGCAAGCTGCTGTCTTAGAACGGTCTTTGCACCAAAATCATTGCAACTACTCAGAGAGCAACTATTTTAAGTCAGTTTCTTGTAATGGCAAAAATAGTTAGTTCCTTCACCAGCAACGAATTAGTATGGGCGAGAGCCAGTCTTGGAAACCAAAATTAACCAGCAGAGGGCAGCAGAGCAGAGCTACTGATCAGCTGTTCTGGGGAAATTTGCATACGTGCAGTGCGGTCAGCCTAAGTTGAAGGTGAACCTGCGAAGAAGACCCAAGGAGTTTGAGTAAAGGCAAGCAACCAGCAGAGGGCAGCAGAGCAGAGCTACTGATCAGCTGTTCTGGGGAAATTTGCATACGTGCAGTGCGGTCAGCCTAAGTTGAAGGTGAACCTGCGAAGAAGACCCAAGGAGTTTGAGTAAAGGCAAGCAACCAGCAGAGGGCAGCAGAGCAGAGCTACTGATCAGCTGTTCTGGGGAAATTTGCATACGTGCAGTGCGGTCAGCCTAAGTTGAAGGTGAACCTGCGAAGAAGACCCAAGGAGTTTGAGTAAAGGCAAGCAACCAGCAGAGGGCAGCAGAGCAGAGCTACTGATCAGCTGTTCTGGGGAAATTTGCATACGTGCAGTGCGGTCAGCCTAAGTTGAAGGTGGTTTGTGGAGGGGCTGTTGGCAAGTGACAGTTAAACCCGAAACACTTTGTGAGTGTTTCCCACCCTACCTCCTCCTCTAACCAACCCCCCCACCCCACGGTGGTTGGGAAGCGGGAGCAGGGGCCTGTCGTGAAGGTGAGTGAGTGCCTTTAAATTTGCTTACCTTTCAGCGGGATCAGGGTTTGAGGTAATATCAGGTAAGCTCTTCCTTTCTTTTTCTTTTTCTTGTTTTTTTTTTAATCTAGAGGGGATGTCAGGGAAGGCAGTACAATGCTCCTCCTGCAGAATGTTTGAGGTGAGGGACGCCGTCAGTGTCCCTGCTGATTTCATCTGTGGGAAGTGCACCCAACTCCAGCTCCTCAAAAACCGTGTTAGGGACCTGGAGCTTGAGCTGGATGAACTTCGGATCATTCGGGAGGCAGAGGGGGTCATAGATAGGAGCTTCAGGGAAGTAGTTACACCAAAGACTGGAGATAGATGGGTAACTGTAAGAGGGACTGGGAAGAAGCAGTCAGTGCAGGGACCCCCTGCGGTCGTTCCCCTGAGTAACAAGTATACCGTTTTGGATACTTGTGGGGGGGACGACTTACCAGGGGTAAGCCATGGGGTACGGGCCTCTGGCACGGAGTCTGTCCCTGTTGCTCAGAAGGGAAGGGGGGAAAGGAGTAGAACATTAGTAATTGGGGACTCAATAGTCAGGGGCACAGATAGGAGATTTTGTGGGAGCGAGAGAGACTCACGTTTGGTATGTTGCCTCCCAGGTGCAAGGGTACGTGATGTCTCGGATCGTGTTTTCCGGGTCCTTAAGGGGGAGGGGGAGCAGCCCCAAGTCGTAGTCCACATTGGCACTAACGACATAGGTAGGAAAGGGGACAAGGATGTCAGGCAGGCCTTTAGGGAGCTAGGATGGAAGCTCAGAGCGAGAACAAACAGAGTTGTTATCTCTGGGTTGTTGCCCGTGCCACGTGATAGTGAGATGAGGAATAGGGAGAGAGAGCAATTAAACATGTGGCTACAGGGATGGTGCAGGCGGGAGGGATTCAGATTTCTGGATAACTGGGGCTCTTTCTGGGGAAGGTGGGACCTCTATAGACAGGATGGTCTACATCTGAACCTGAGGGGCACCAATATCCTGGTGGGGAGATTTGTTAGTACTCTTTGGGGGGGTTTAAACTAATTCAGCAGGGGCATGGGAACCTGGATTGTAGTTTTGGGGTGCGAGAGATTGAGAGTAGAGAGGTCAGGAGCACAGTTTTGACTTCGCAGGAGGGCGGCAGTGTTCAGGTCTGTGGTTTGAAGTGTGTCTATTTCAATGCCAGGAGTATACGAAATAAGGTAGGGGAACTGGCAGCATGGGTTGGTACCTGGGACTTCGATGTTGTGGCCATTTCAGAGACATGGATAGAGCAGGGACAGGAATGGTTGTTGCAGGTTCCGGGGTTTAGGTGCTTTAGTAAGGTCAGAGAAGGGGGCAAAAGAGGGGGAGGTGTGGCACTGCTAGTCAAGGACAGTATTACGGTGGTAGAAAGGATGCAAGATGGGGACTCTTCTTCCGAGGTAGTATGGGCTGAGGTTAGAAACAGGAAAGGAGAGGTCACCCTGTTGGGAGTTTTCTATAGGCCACCTAATAGTTCTAGAGATGTAGAGGAAAGGATGGCGAAGATGATTCTGGAAAAGAGCGAAAGTAACAGGGTAGTTGTTATGGGAGACTTTAACTTTCCTAATATTGACTGGAAAAGATATAGTTCGAGTACATTGGATGGGTCGTTCTTTGTACAATGTGTGCAGGAGGGTTTTCTGACACAATATGTTGACAGGCCAACAAGAGGTGAGGCCACTTTGGATTTGGTTTTGGGTAATGAACCAGGCCAGGTGTTAGATCTGGAGGTAGGTGAACACTTTGGAGACAGTGACCACAATTCGGTGACCTTTACGTTAGTGATGGAAAGGGATAAGTATACCCCGCAGAGCAAGAGTTATAGCTGGGGGAAGGGAAATTATGATGCCATTAGACATGACTTAGGATGTGTTGGTTGGAGAAGTAGGCTGCAAGGGTTGGGCACACTGGATATGTGGAGCTTGTTCAAGGAACAGCTATTGCATGTTCTTGATAAGTACGTACCAGTCAGGCAGGGAGGAAGGGGTCGAGCGAGGGAACCGTGGTTTACCAAAGAAGTGGAATCTCTTGTTAAGAGGAAGAAGGAGGCCTATGTGAAGATGAGGCGTGAAGTTTCAGTTGGGGCGCTTGATAGTTACAAGGAAGCGAGGAAGGATCTAAAGAGAGAGCTGAGACGAGCAAGGAGGGGACATGAGAAGTCTTTGGCAGGTAGGATCAAGGAAAACCCAAAAGCTTTCTATAGGTATGTCAGGAATAAAAGAATGACTAGGGTAAGAGTAGGGCCAGTCAAGGACAGTGGTGGGAAGTTGTGTGTGGAAGCTGAGGAGATAAGCGAGATACTAAATGAATACTTTTCGTCAGTATTCACTCAAGAAAAAGATAATATTGTGGAGGAGAATGCTGAGACCCAGGCTATTAGAATAGATGGCATTGAGGTGCGTAGGGAAGAAGTGTTGGCAATTCTGGACAAGGTGAAAATAGATAAGTCCCCGGGGCCGGATGGGATTTATCCTAGGATTCTCTGGGAAGCCAGGGAAGAGATTGCTGAGCCTTTGGCTTTGATTTTTAGGTCATCATTGGCTACAGGAATAGTGCCAGAGGACTGGAGGATAGCAAATGTGGTCCCTTTGTTCAAGAAGGGGAGTAGAGATAACCCCGGTAACTATAGGCCGGTGAGCCTAACGTCTGTGGTGGGTAAAGTCTTGGAGAGGATTATAAAAGATACGATTTATAATCATCTAGATAGGAATAATATGATTAGGGATAGTCAGCATGGTTTTGTGAAGGGTAGGTCATGCCTCACAAACCTTATCGAGTTCTTTGAGAAGGTGACTGAACAGGTAGATGAGGGTAGAGCAGTTGATGTGGTGTATATGGATTTCAGTAAAGCGTTTGATAAGGTTCCCCACGGTCGGCTATTGCAGAAAATACGGAGGCTGGGGATTGAGGGTGATTTAGAGATGTGGATCAGAAATTGGCTAGTTGAAAGAAGACAGAGAGTGGTAGTTGATGGGAAATGTTCAGAATGGAGTTCAGTTACGAGTGGCGTACCACAAGGATCTGTTCTGGGGCCGTTGCTGTTTGTCATTTTTATAAATGACCTAGAGGAGGGCGCAGAAGGATGGGTGAGTAAATTTGCAGACGACACTAAAGTCGGTGGAGTTGTAGACAGTGCGGAAGGATGTTGCAGGTTACAGAGGGACATAGATAAGCTGCAGAGCTGGGCTGAGAGGTGGCAAATGGAGTTTAATGTGGAGAAGTGTGAGGTGATTCACTTTGGAAAGAATAACAGGAATGCGGAATATTTGGCTAATGGTAAAATTCTTGGTAGTGTGGATGAGCAGAGGGATCTCGGTGTCCATGTACATAGATCCCTGAAAGTTGCCACCCAGGTTGATAGGGTTGTGAAGAAGGCCTATGGTGTGTTAGCCTTTATTGGTAGAGGGATTGAGTTCCGGAGCCATGAGGTCATGATGCAGCTGTACCAAACTCTAGTACGGCCGCATTTGGAGTATTGCGTACAGTTCTGGTCGCCTCATTATAGGAAGGACGTGGAAGCTTTGGAACGGGTGCAGAGGAGATTTACCAGGATGTTGCCTGGTATGGAGGGAAAATCTTATGAGGAAAGGCTGATGGACTTGAGGTTGTTTTCGTTAGAGAGAAGAAGGTTAAGAGGTGACTTAATAGAGGCATACAAAATGATCAGAGGGTTAGATAGGGTGGACAGCGAGAGCCTTCTCCCGCGGATGGAGGTGGCTAGCACGAGGGGACATAGCCTTAAATTGAGGGGTAATAGATATAGGACAGAGGTCAGAGGTGGGTTTTTTACGCAAAGAGTGGTGAGGCCGTGGAATGCCCTACCTGCAACAGTAGTGAACTCGCCAACATTGAGGGCATTTAAAAATTTATTGGATAAGCATATGGATGATAAGGGCATAGTGTAGGTTAGATGGCCTTAGTTTTTTTTTTCCATGTCGGTGCAACATCGAGGGCCGAAGGGTCTGTACTGCACTGTATCGTTCTATGTTCTATATGTTCTTAACTGTAGAGTTTCACCATTGGTTAAAAAAAATGAATAGAAAGATATTTTGAACAAAATATTAAGTATAAAAATAATCATCACCCCTGAAACCATGATTCTGGGATTGAGAACCCCATCCATCACCCGAGGAGAAGCTGACACCATTTACCAACTGAGCCAATTGTACTGTTCAGGAACTCCCGACACAAAGACTTTCCAACTTGTTCACTTATTCCAATAAATCAAAAGTTTTAAAAAATTTAGTGGTTGAAGTTCAGGATTAAATTGACCTTTCTGCAACACTAAACTGGCCCACAAGCAAAACAGTCCACATAAAATGGGGAGTTGGTGGCATAGTGGTATTGCCTGGACTAGTAATACAGATCCAGTAATGGTTTGGAGACCTGGGTTAGAATTCCATCATGGCTGATGGTGAAATTTCAATTCAATAAAAAAAATCTGGCACTGTCAACTGTCGCAAAAACCCATCTGGCCCACTAGTGGGCAGCATGGTGGCACAGTGGTTAGTGCTGCTGCCTGACAGCACCAAGGACCCAGGTTAAATTCCAGCTTTGGATGACTGTCTGTGTGGAGATTGGGCTTTCTCCCTGTGTCTGTCTAGGTTTCCTCCGGGAACTCCGGTTACCTCCCACAGATGTGTAGGTTAAGGGGATTGGCCATACTAGATTGTCCCTTAGTATGCAAAGATGCGTAGGTTTGGTGGGGTTATGGGGATAGGGTGGGGAAATGGGTTTGCTGGGGTGATCTTTCAGAGAGACTGTGTGGACTCGATGGGCTGAATGGCCTCCTTCTGTATTGTAGGGATTCTATGATTCTAATCTCTAGGGAAGAAAATCTGCCAGCCTTACGCGGTCTGGCCTACTTGTGACTCCAGACCCACAGCAAAGGACTGGGCAACTCACTCAGGCCAAGGACAATTAGAGATGGACAACAAATGCTGGCCTTGCCATCGACACCCATATTGCATGAAAGAATAAACATACAAATCTGTGTATGTGTAGCCACAGCACATACCAGATGCACATGTGCAACTGATCCTCATAGCCTTCTGTTCTGTGGCAGGAGTGATTTTGGAAAGAAGCAGCGGAGCTGTTGACGAAGATTTATCCCACAATCAACACCACAAAAAACATATCATCGTTTTGAAATCAATTTAAAGTACCCAATTCTTTTTGTTAAGGGGTAATTTAGCATGGCCAATTCACCTATCCTGCACATCTTTGGGTTGTGGCGGTGAGGCCCACGCAGACACGGGGAGAATGTGCAAACTCACTGAGGCAGTGACCCAGAGCCGGGATCGAACTTGGGTCCTTGGCGCCATGAGGCAGCAGTGCTAACCATTGTACCACTTTGCCACCCCTATCCCAAAAACAAATTAACTTATCATTATTGCATTGTTGCTTGTGGGAATTTGGTGTGAGCAAGTTAGCTGCTGCATTTCTGACAAGAGTGGCTACATTCCAAAAGTAGTTCAATGACTGGAAAGCACTTTTTGAGATTTATGGTGGTCAAGTCTGCCCTTTCTTTTTCTCCAGGGCAACATTATCTTTCAATGCAAGGGCCATGGCCTTCCAAGTACTGCACCCCCAAAACGACTTCATACAATGCACAAAGTAAAATGAATTTAATCCCTCTTCTAGGGAGGCTGGGACAAAGCCATTTGTTTCAATTAATAGTTCTATACATACCCAGTCAAAAATATGAGAGCGAAGGTTCAATCGGTGTTAGTTCATTGATAGTTATATTAATAATCTTTATTGTCACAAGTAGGCTTACATTAACACTGCAATGAAGTTACTGTGAAAAACCGCTAGCCGCCTCATTCCGGCGCCTGTTCGGGTACACAGAGGGAGAATTCAGAATGTCTAATTCACCTGACAGCACATCTTTCGGGACCTGTGGGAGGGAACCGGAGCACCCAGAGTAAAGCATGCAGAAATGGGGAGAATATGCAGACTCCACACAAACAGTGACCCAAGCCGGGAATCCAACCTGGGACCCTGGAGCTGTGAGGCAACAGTGCTACCTATTATGTTGTGTAACCCCGAGAGGCAATCAATATTCACCTTAAATCCAAATTACTCATGCATCATTTCATGCAAATTTAAAGTTAGTTACAAAAAGGATGACAATAGCTTTAATCATCCTGCTTGTCGTCACCAACCCCTTCTGGTTCCACTGTCCTGCAAACAAGTTGATAAATAGTTATCACGAAACCCTCCAGTGCAGGAGGCCATTCTGCCCATCGGGTCTGTACCCACCCTCCGAAAGAGCACTCTCCCGCCCCATCTCTGTAACCCCACCAAACCTGCACTTCTTTGGACTGTGGGAGGAAACCTACGCAGAGATGAGGAGAACATGCAAACTCCACACAGTCACCGAAGGCCGGAATCGAATCCTGGCACTGAGTCGGCAGTGCTAACCACAGTGCCACCGAATACCTGGATAACTTCTCTTCTGATTATACTACAGCGTACAAAACATTGCAAGTCAGTGGAGTTACAAAGGAAATTAGAAATAGTATCACTACAAGGAAGAAGCATACAGATTGGCAAAGAAAAATAGGTCTCAGGATTGGGAGCAGTTTAGAATTCAACAAAGAAGGATGAACGGATTATGTAAGAAGGGATAAGTACAGTACGAACAGAAGCTTGCAGGGAACATAAAGACTGACATTACGAGTTTCTACAGATATGTGAAGAGAAAGAGATTGGTAAAGAGAAATGTAGGCCCAGACAGAAATAGGGGAATGCATAATAAGGGACAAAGAAATGGCTGAGCAATTAAATACATACTTTGGTTCTGTCTTCACAAATGAGGGCACAAATCAGATCCCAGAAATGTTGAAAAATGAAAGGTTTAGTGAGAGGGAAGAACTGAGGGAGATCAACATGAGTAGAGAAATGGTGCTGGGAAAACTGATGGGATTGAAGCCAGGGCCTGAGAATCTGCATGCCAGAGTGCTTAAGGAGGTGGATCAGGAAATAGTGGATGCATTGGTGGTCATCTTCCGGAATTTTATAGACTCTGGAACTGTCCCTGCAGATTGGATGGTAGCTCACGTCACTCCAATATGCAAAAAGGGAGGTAGAGAGAAAGCAGGGAATTATAGGCCAGTAAGCGTAACATTGGTAGTGGGGAAAATGCTTGAATCCATTATCAAGGACTTTATAGCGGAACATATAGAAAGCAGTGGCGGGATCAGTCAGAGTCAGCATGGATTTATGAAAGGAAAATCATGCTTGACAAATCTGTTGGAATTCTTTGAAGTGGTAACCAGTACAGTCGACAAGGGGGAGCCAGTCGATGTGGTATATTTAAGCTTTCAGAAGGCGTTTGACAAAGTCCCGCATAAGAGATTATTGTGCAAAATTAAAGCGCATGTATTGAGATGGATAGAAAACTGGTTGGCAGTGAGAAAACAAAGAGTAGGGATTAATGGCTCCTTTTCAAATTGGCAGGCAGTAACCAGTGGGGTACCACTCACAATATGCATTAATGATTTGGACGAGGGAACAAAATGTAACATCTCAAAGTTTGCAGATGATACCAAATTAGGTCGGAGCGTGAATTGTCACGAGGATGCAGGGATCCTACAGCAAGATTTGGACAGGTTGGGCGAGTGGGCAAACCAATGGCAGATGCAGTATAATTTGGATAAGTGTGAGGTTATTCATTTTGGAAGCAAAAACACGAAGGCAGATTATTACCTGAATGGTTGTGAATTGGGAGATGGGGGTGTGCAGCGGGACCCGGGTGTCCTTGTGCACCATTCGCTGAAGGTAAGCATGCAGGTGCAGCAGGCAGTAAAGAAGGCGAATGGTATGTTGGCCTTCAATGCAAGAGGTTTTGAGTATTGAAGCAGGGGTGTGTTGCTACAATTGCATTGTGCCTTGATGAGGCCACACTTGGGAGTATTGTGTGCAGTTTTGTTCTCCTCTGAGTAAGGATGTTCTTGCTCTCGAGGGAGTGCAGCAAAGGTTCACCAGACTGATTCCAGGGATGGCGGGACTGTCATATGAGGAGAGATTGACTAGGTTGGGATTGTTCTTGCTGGGGTTCAGAAGAATGAGAGGGGGGGGGGGGGGGGGGAGATCTAGAACATAGAACAGTACAGCACAGAACAGGCCCTTCGGCCCTCAATGTTGTGCCGAGCCATAATCACCCTACTCAAACCCACGTATCGACCCTATACCCGTAACCCAACAACCCCCCCTTAACCTTACTTTTATTAGGACACTACGGGCAATTTAGCATGGCCAATCCACCTAACCCGCACATCTTTGGACTGTGGGAGGAAACCAGAGCACCCGGAGGAAACCCACGCACACAGGGGGAGGACGTGCATACTCCACACAGACAGTGACCCAGCCGGGAATCGAACCTGGGACCCTGGAGCTGTGAAGCATTTATGCTAACCACCATGATAGAGATTTATAAAATTCTAACAGGACTAGACAGGGTAGATGCAGGGAAGATGTTACCAATGATACGTGTGTCCAGAACCAGGGGTCACAGCCTGAGGATTCAGGGTAAACCATTTCGGACAGAGCTAAGAAGACATTTCTTCACAGAAAGAGTGGTGAGCCTGTGGGATTCATTACCCCAGGAAGTAGTTGATGCTAAAACTTTGAATATATTCAAGAGGCGGCTGGTTGTAGCACTTGGAGAGAATGGGATCAAAGGCTATGGGGAGAAAGCAGGATTAGGCTATTGAGTTGGATGATCAGCCATGATCGTGATGAATGTCGGAGCAGGCTTGAAGGGCCAAAAGGCCTCCTTCTGCTCCTATCTTCTATGTTTCTATGTATAAATGGAGTTGGTGAGAGAAATGGAAAGAGAAAAATTAGGAGAAGAGAGAGGGCTTTTCAAAGGGAAATGGAAAGGAATAAGACGGAGGTGGAATGGGCAAATTTGGCAGAAGAGCGAGATTAGCATTGGCAGAAGTAAAGGAAAGAGCGAGTGAAACTGGACTGAAGGAGAGCAACAATGTAAAGTTTTGGACGCAAAGGCAGGAGCTGAGGAAGTTTTTGGGGAAGAAGAAATATCTCCTCGTCAAAAGTCTAGTCAGGACATGTTTAAATATATGCAAGCCTTGCCAGGATTTGATGAGAATGATGTTGAAGCGTATTTTATATCCTTTTGAGAAAATAGCTCAACAATTGAATTGACCAAAGACCATATGAGGGGTAAAAGCAAATTATTGCGGGCACTGGAATGGAAAACAGAAGTAGAAAATACTAGTCAATTGCAGCAGGTCTTAAGTGGGTCGGTGCAGACTCGATGGGCCGAATGACCTCCTTCTGCACTGTATGTTCTATGTTCTAAAAAAAAAGTTCCAAACAAGGACCAAGGAACAAGTGGGAGGAAACAATGGTGAGGGAAAAGCAGATCACTGGAAGACCGTGTGGGTGGTGTTGGTTGAAACAAAGTTGGTAGGTAGAGCTGTGGTGTGTTTGCCTCACAATCAGAGGGAATATAATCAAGTTTGACCAACTCAGGAGAGAAGCTTTGTTTGAAGGTTAGGCGGAGCTTAGAAAGAGAGAGAAAACCTCTTTTGGGAACAAAGACAGAAGCAGATGGGCAGCCAAGAAGGCAGGTCAAGAAACCTGGAAGAAGGCTGTGGAGGGCAGTATCTTAGCCTTTGTTGAGAGCTGACCAGGTGCCTGTAGCATCAGTCTATTTTAATACTATTTATTACTCACTGCTCATTATGACACAATAAGAAGTCTTACAACACCAGGTTAAAGTCCAACAGGTTTGTTTTGAATCACTAGCTTTCGGAGCACAGCTCCTTCCTCAAGAGCACATTCACCCGATGAAGGAGCTGCGCTCCGAAAGCAAGTGATTCAAAACAAACCCGTTGGACATTAACCTGGTGTTGTAAGACTTCTTACAGTGCCCATCCCAGTCCAATCCGGCCTCTCCACATCATCATATCACGAGTCTACAAATACTTAGCCTCAGTGATTACTGCAGAAAAGTAAGACAACTTGCCGGAAGTGCCTTAATAGTTAATAGACAACAGGGACTTAATACAATAATCGTAAGTGCAGCATCAGTAACTAGGAAATTAATGGGCATTAAAAAAGAGTGACAAATCCCCAGGGCCAGATGATTTCCATCCAAGGGTGCTAAAGGAAGTAGGGGAGCAGATTGTAGATGCACAAACTATAATTTTCCAGTGTTCCCTAGATTCAGGAGTAGTCCTTCTGGATTGGAAAATTGCACATGTCACTACACTTTTTAAGAAAGGTGAAGGGGAGAAACCAGTTAGCCCAACATCTGTGGTGGGGAAGTTGCTGGAGTCTATAATCATGGATGAGGTAACTGAACCCTTTGAAAACTTTTGGTTCATCAGGGAGAGCCAGCATGGATTCGAGAAGGGAACGTCATGTCTGACTAATCTTACTGAATTTTTTGAAGAAGTGAATAAGTAGTAGACAGGGGAATGGATGTTATTTGTATGGACTTCCAGAAGACATTGATAAAGTCTCATGCAAGAGACTGTTAACAAAAGTGGAAGACCACGGAGCTGAGGGCAAATTATTGCCGTGGCCAGGAAACTGGTTCAGTGGCGGGTGACAGCGTGGGAATAATGGCTAATTGCTCAAATTGAAGAGCAGGTGACTAGTTGTGTGCCACAGGATTCAAACCTCAATTATTCTCATTATTCATTAACGACATGGATGATGACACAAAGTCATATCCAAATATACGGAAAGTACAAAGTTAGATGGCATCGTATACAATCTAGGTGACATAACAAAATTGCAAGGAGATATTGACAGACTAGAATGGGCAAAATTGTGGCAGATGGAATTTAATGTAAGAAAGTATGAGGTTATCCATTTTAGACCAAAAAATACTGGAGCAGAGTACTTTCTAATAGAAAGAGGTTAGGTACAATGGACGTCCAAAGAGACTTGGGGGTTCAGGTGCATTGATCCTTAAAATGCCAGGAACAAGTGTAGAACATAATCAAAAAGGCTAATGGAATGCTAGTCTGTATATCTAGAGGATTGGAATATAAAGACACATGGGTTATGCTGTAGCATAACAAAACCCTGGTTAGCCCCCACTTGGGAGTACTGTGAGCAGTCTGGGCACCACACCATAGAAAGGATATTTTGGCCTTGGAGGGAGTGAAACGTCGAATTACAGAAATTATACCTGGATTTCAGGTGTTGCGTAATGAGGAGAGATTACTCAAATTAGACCTGGTTTCACTAGAATTTAGAAGGTGAAGGGGTGATCTGATCAAAGTACTCAGGATATTCAAGAAAGTGGGGCCTGTACATGAAGGACAGGTTAAACTCGAGGGGCACCAATATCCTGGGTGGGAGATTTGCGCGAGCTCTTCGGGAGGGTTTAAACTAGTTTGGCAGGGATAAGGGAACCAGAGCTATGGATCAGAGGACTGGGTAGAAATAGTATGCAGCGAGTCTGTGAGGAAGGATAGACAGTTGATAGGGCAAAGTTGCACTCAGTGGAATAGTTAAAGTATGTCTGTTTCAATGCAAGGAGTGGTAGGAATAAGGGAGACGAACTTAGAACATGCATCAGTACTTGGGATAACGATGTTGTGGCCATTCCGGAGACATGGATTTAACAGGGGCAGGAATGGTTGTTAGATGTTTCAGGGTTTAGATGTTTTAATAAAAATAGGCAGTGAGGGAGAAGAGGAGGGAGAGTGGTACTGTTAATTAGAGACTGCATCACAGCTGCAGAAAAGGAGGTAGTCGAGGAGGGGCTGTCTACTGAGTCAGTATGGGTGGAAGTCAGAAACAAGAAAGGAGCAGTCACTTTATTCTATAGACCCCACAATAGCAACAAAGAGATGAAGGAACAGATTTGGCGGCAGATCTTGGAAAGGTGCAGAAGTAACAGAGTTGTTGCCATGTGTGATTTCAACTTCCCTAATATTGACTGGAACCTCCTTAGTGCATATGGTTTGGATGGAGCAGATTTTGTCAGGTGTGTACAGGAAGGATTCCTAACTCAATATGTAGATAGGCCGACTAGGGGGGAGGCCATATTGGATTTGGTACTTGGCAACGAACCAGGCCAGGTGTCAGATGTCTTGGTGGGACAGCATTTCGGTGACAGTGACCACAATTCCTTGACCTTTACCATAGTCATGGAGAGGGATAGGAACATACAGTATGGGAAGGTATTTAATTGGGGGAGGGGAAATTATACTGCTATTAGACAGGAGCTGAGGAGCATAAATTGGATGACAGATGTTCTCAGGAAAATGCACAACAGTAATGTGGGGATTGTTTAAGGAGCGCTTGCTGCGAGTGCTGGATAGTTTTTCCCCACTGAGACAAGGAAGGAATGGTAAGATGAAGGAGTCTTGCATGACAAGAGAAGTGGAGCTTCTAGTCAAGAGGAAGAAGGAAGCTTACATAAGGTCGAGGATGCAAGGATCTGGCACGGCTCGAGAGGGTTACAAGGTAGCCAGGAAGGAACTCAAAAATGGACTTAGGAGAGCCAGAAGGGGGCATGTGGTGGGAAGGATTAGGGAAAACTTCAAGGTGTTCTACACTCATGTGAGAAATAAGAGGATGATCAGTGAGAGTAGGGCCGATCAGGGTTGGTGGAGGGAACTTCTGCCTAGAGTCTGAGGAGGTCCGCCCTAAATGAATATTTTGCTTCAGTATTCACTGGAGAGAGGGACCGTGTTGCTCATGAGAACAGTATGAACCAGGTTAATAGGCTCAAAAAGGTTGATATTAAGAAGGAGGATGTGCGAGAAATTTTGAAAAGCATTAAGATAGATAAGTCCCCATGGCCAGATGAGAGAAACCGAACGTTACTACGGGAACCAAGGGAGGAGATTGCTGAGTCGCTGGCGATGATCTTTGCATCCTCACTCTTCTTTGGAGTAGTACTGGATGATTGAAGGGAGGCAAATGTTGTTCCCCTGTTCAAGAAAGAGAATAGGGAAATTCCTGGGAATTACAGACCAGTCAGCCTTACACCTGTGGTGAGAAAAATACTGGAAAGGATCCTGAGAGAAAGGATTTATGATTATTTAGAAAAACATAGTTTGATTGAAGATAGTCAGCATGGCTTTGTGAGGGGCAGGTCATGCCTCACAAACCTCATTAAATTCTTTGCGGATGTGACGTGGCACATTGATGAAGGTCGAGCAGTGGATGAGGTGTATATGGATAAGGTTCCACATGGTAGGCTCATTCAGAAAGTTAGTGGGCATGGGATACAGGGAAATCTGGCAGTCTGGATACAGAATTGGCTCGCGTGGTAGTGGATGGAAAGTATTCCGCTTGGAGAACGGTGACTAGTGGTGTTCCACAGGGATCTATTCCGGGACCTCTGCTCTTTGTGGTTTTTAGAAATGACTTGGATGAGGAAGTGGAAGGGTGGGTTAGTAAGTTTGCCGATGACACAAAGGTTGGTGGAGTTGTAGATAGTGTTGAAGGCTGTTGCAGTTTACAACAGGACATTGACAGGATGCAGAGCTGGGCTGAGAAGTGGCAGATGTATTTCAACCTAGATAAATGTGAAATGATTCATTTTGGAAAGTCAAATTTGAATGATGAGTGCAGGGTTAAAGGCAGGATTCGCGAAGTGTGGACAAACAGAGGGATCTTGGGGTCCACGTACGTAAGTCCCTCAAAGTTGTCATCCAGGTTGATAGGGTTGTTAAGAAGGCGCATGGTGTGCTGGCTTTCATTAACAGGGGGATTGAGTTTAAGAGCCACGAGGCTTTGCTATAGCTTTATAAAACCCTGGTTAGACCACACTTGGAATATTGTGTCCAGTTCTGGTCGCCTCATTATAGGAAGGATGTGGATGTGGAGAGGGTGCAGAGGAGATTTACCAGGATACTGCCTGGACTGGAGGGCATGCTTTATGAAGAAATGTTGAGGGAGCTAGGGTTTTTCTCACTGGAGCGAAGAAGGAAGACAGGTGACTTGATAGAGGTGTACAAGGTGATGAGAGGCACGGATAGAGTGGATAGCCAGAGACTTTTCCCCAGGGTAGAAATGGCTGTCGCGAGGGAACATAATTTTAAGAGAATTGTAAGAAGGTATAGGGGAGATATCAGAGGTTGGTTCTTTACACAGAGTGGTGGGTGCGTGGAATGCAGTGCCGGCTGAGGTGGTGGAGTCAGAGTCATTAGGGATATTTATGCGACTCTTGGACTTATGCACATGGACAGCAGCAAATTGAAGGGGTGTAGGTTAGGTTAATCTTAGATTAGGATAAATTGTGGGCACAACATTGTGGGGCCGAAGGGCCTGTACTGTGCTGTACTGTTCTATATTCTATATTAACAGGGAAAGGGAGAGTAGAAAAAGATAAACTATTTCCATTGGTTGCAGATTCTAAAACTAGGCGGCATAGTCTAACAAGTAGGGACCATTCAAAGAGATGTTAAAACAAACTTCTTCACTCAAAGGATGTTAGAGGTTTCTAACTCCCTCCTACAAATAGCAGTTGAAGCTAAATCAGTTGTTAATTTTAAATCTGAGATGGATAGATTTTTGTTCAGCTAAAATATTAATGGTTATGGGCCAAAGACAGGTACATGGAGTTAAGTCACAGATCAGCCATGATTTCACTAGATGGTGGACAGGCTCGAATGGGTTACCCCTTTTCCTGTTTCTATTCCAAGATTTTATATAGTTTATAAGAAACTAAAGGAGGAACAAAGGCGGCCATCAATCAATGAAGCTTGGCAAGAGATGCAAAACAAATGGGAAATAATTAAGGAAACCAATGATAGATAAAATACAGATTTATACCTAATTACTGTAATGAGAAAATAGGGAAACAAAGAGTAACTGGAATGCATACATCAAGTTGAATTTGGAAATCATTCAGTAGGGAACACTGGCACCCAATAATTTTGCAGAGCAGAACAGGGAATACAAATGGTAATTTCAGATATCGAACGTCAAATACTTGGTGCTCTGAAGCCAAGTGCAGTGTGACTGATTAAATATAATTGCCTTTTGCCTCTGAATTCACCCTCCTCTGTAATATGGCAATATCCCAGTCATAGTGAAATAATATATTTTGAGAGGCATTTTACTGTTCGGAAAAGCCAGGGTTTGAAATGAAATGGATGAGATTGTGAAGAAGCAGCATTTGTATTAATCTTCATAAAATATTCACTTTTCTAAGAAGGCTTTTCTAGATTTTAAAAGAATGGAACATGCCAAAAGTGCCAAAGACATGAAGACAGAATTTTAACTATTTTTAAAGCTCTCTCTAAAATTAATTTTTAGATGCTCAACATCAACATTGTCTGTCAAGACTCTTCCCGTTTGTTCAGGCTTAATGATATCATTCTCCCGATTAACTTAACATTATGAACAGAGTGTAAGTCAGTTCTCCATATACTGCATAATCCCTTCAGATTTTCAAATAACAAGGATATTTAAAACTTTAAAGCCACTAGCTCGTATTTTTTTCACCCCACCTGTCTGAGTTGGGCATTTTTATAAAATTCTTTCATGAGATTTGGTCATCGCTGGGTAGACCAGCATTTATTGACCATCCCTCGTTGCTCTCGAGGTGGTGGAGAGCTGCCTTCTTGAACTGCTGCAGCCCAGTAGTGTAGGTACACCCACAGTGCTGTTAGAAAGGGAGCTCCAGGGGTTTGACTGGTAGTTTATCTGCAGGAATGAACTGGTGACACCAGTAATGCTGGTATGGGAGGGACACCACAGGAGTTTGGAATTGCTAGGAAAATAGCACAAAGTAAGAAAACGAGTTCACTAACTGATAAACTAAACAATACAACAGTCTTAAATAATGGAGTTCTTCAACTATGAGCATACAACCTCGCTGCATTCACTATATATCAATCAAAAGCTGCACTGCAAGCATACATGGCTAATATGGGCCATGGCCAATTTACACTAATGAACATAATTTTGTACAGTGCAATGAGGTCAATACATGTGACACAGCACGGTTCAGAAGCCCAAAAAGCAAGAAATTGATCAATACATCAGCAGAAATACCTTGAGGAAAACATGGGCTGTGGCCAGGCTGCAGGAGGTTGCAAACAATGAATAGATGGTCTGATCTCATGGCAACATTAAAATCAACCATCCAATATTTCAAACATACATCTATCATGACTGACATTTTAGAAATAACTCTTGGGATATTGAGCCTCAAGTACAGAAGGGAGAGCTGTAGTCACTATGAAATTAATACAAAAACAAACTGTCTTGATTCTTCCTCCAGCAAGTGGAATAAAGTCAGACATAAAGTCATTGGTGGCAATAGGTGGCAGAAAGAGCAGTCAAGCAGCCAAATGAAAACAGACAAAGAGATGCAAAAAGCTACTGTCCGAGAATTTTCAGCATAATTGAGCAGAGGCAAATTTGGCCGGAAGGCTTCAGCGAAAAGAATAATGCACAAATAATTTACACACGTGTGAAGTTAGTAGAAGTACAGATTTAATTGACAAAGGACACTTTGGAAGTGGATAATATTTAATATCATGCCTTAGCACAGTGTGAGATCTATTCTTGCAACAGAGAAACACAATATTTGTTTCATAGCTGATAAGTCAATAAATGAAGATGATGGTCACAAATGTGATGCACTGCCTAGTTTCCAGGAGAAAGAAACTGAAAAACTCACTAATTAAAACTATTCAAGAGTCAGGTGACAACTATTATCTAGTTCATTAACAGCAAATGCAATCTAAGACCAAAGTATTCAGTAACAGATACAGCAATTTGCATAAATTACATTTGTATCTGTGACACTCTATCAAAGGCTAATAAATACGTAACTTAAATGATGTTCATTCAACATTGGATGTAACGTCAGTGCTTCAACTTATGTCAATGCTATTTGTGTTGAATTTTAATGTTATTTAAAATAGGTAATAATTAGACAGTCCATACTTTGGGTGTAATCAGTAAACCAAGCACATATTGCTAGATTTTCAAAGTAGAGTTATGGTTCAAGCATCCATTCAAGCTCGCTTGCATAACCACAAACATAAAGGGCAGGATTAGAATCGCAGGGAGGCGGCGTGAATCCCGCCCCGGCGCTCCGACGCCGGCTGCCGAATTCTCCACCGGCAGTTTTCGTGCGGGAGTGGGGATCACGCTGTGCCGGTTGGGGGCCATTGGCAGAGCTCCACCCCGGAAATCCTGCCGGCCCCGATGGACCGAGTGGCCGCCTGTTTTCGGCCAGTCCCACCGGTGTGAAATGGGCATGGTTCATCACGGTGGGACCTGGCTTGTCAGCCGTCTACCAGAGTCCTCAAAGAACAAAGAAAAGTACAGCACAGGAACAGGCCCTTCAGCCCTCCAAGCCTGTGCCGACCATGCTGCCCGTCGAAACTAAAATCCTCAACACTTCCTGGGTCCGTATCCCTCTATTCCCATCCTATTCATATATTTGTCAAGGTGCCCCTTAAATGTCACTATAGTCCCTGCTTCCATCACCTCCTCCAGCAGCGGGTTCCAGGCACCCACTACCCTCTGTATAAAAAAAAACTTGCCTCGTACATCTCCTCGAAACCTTGCCCCTCGCAAAGAACAAAGAACAAAGAAAATTATAGCACAGGAACAGGCCCTTTGGCGCTCCCAGCCTACGCCGATCCAGATACTTTATCTAAACATGTCTCCTATTTTCCAAGGTCTACTTCTCTCTGTTCCCCACCCGTTCTTATACCTGTCCAGGTGCATCTTAAATGATGCTATCGTGCCCGCCTCTACCACCTCCGCTGGTAAAGCGTTCCAGGCACCCACCACCCTCTGCGTAAAAAACTTTCCACGCATATCTCCCTTAAACTTCCCCCCTCTCACCTTGAAATCGTGACCCCTTGTAACTGACACCCCCAATCTTGGAAAAAGCTTGTTGCTATCCACCCTGTCCATATCTCTCATAATTTTGTAGACCTCAATCAGGTCCCCCCTCAACCTCCGTCTTTCCAACGAAAACAATCCTAATCTATTCAACCTTTCTTCATAGCTAGCACCCTCCATACCAGGCAACATCCTGGTGAACCTCCTCTGCACCCTCTCCAAGGCATCCACATCCTTCTGGTAATGTGGCGACCAGAACTGCACGCAGTATTCCAAATGTGGCCGAACCAAAGTCCTATACAACTGTAACATGACCTGCCAACTCTTGTACTCAATACCCTGTCCGATGAAGGCAAGCATGCTGTATGCCTTCTTGACCACTCTATCAATCTGCGTTGCCACCTTCAGGGTACAATGGACCAAAACTCCCAGATCTCTCTGTACATCAATTTTCCCCAGGACTCTTCCATTGACCATATAGTCCACTCTTGAATTTGATCTTCCAAAATGCATCACCTCGCATTTGCCTGGATTGAACTCCATCTGCCATTTCTCTCCCCAACTCTCCAATCTATCTATATTTTGTTGTATTCTCTGACAGTCCTCTTCACTATCTGCAACTCCACCAATCTTAGTATCATCTGCAAACTTGCTAATCAGACCACCTATACCTTCCTCCAGGTCATTTATGTAGATCACAAACAACAGTGGTCCGAGCACGGATCCCTGTGGAACACCACTGGTCACCCATCTCCATTTTGAGACACTCCCTTCCACCACTACTCTGTCTCCTGTTGCCCAGCCAGTTCTTTATCCATCTAGCTAGTACACCCTGAACCCCATACGACTTCACTTTTTCCATCAACCTGCCATGGGAATCCTTATCAAACGCCTTACTAAAGTCCATGTATATGACATCTACAGCCCTTCCCTCATCAATTAACTTTGTCACTTCCTCAAAGAATTCTATTAGGTTTGTAAGACATGACCTTCCCTGCACAAAACCATGCTGCCTATCACTGATAAGTCGATTTTCTTCCAGATGTGAATAATTTTGTAGACCTCTGTCTATGCCCCTCATAATTTATAGACCTCTATCAGGTCGCCCCTCAACCTCCGTCGTTCCAGTGAGAACAAACCGAGTTTATTCAACCGCTCCTCATAGCTAATGCCCTCCATACCAGGCAACATCCTGGTAAATCTCTTCTGCACCCTCTCGAAAGCCTCCACATCCTTCTGGTGGCGACCAGAATTGAACACTATACTCCAAGTGTGGCCTAACTAAGGTTCTACACAACTGCAACATGACTTGCCAATTTTTACACTCAATGCCCCGGCTGTATGCTTCTTGACTACCTTCGCCACCTGTGTTGTCCCTCTCAGTGACCTGTGGACCTGTACACCTAGATCTCTCTGACTTTCAATACTCTTGAGGGTTCTACCATTCACTGCATATTCCCTAGCTACATTAGACCTTCCAAAATGCATTACCTCACATTAGTCCGGATTAAACTCCATCTGCCATCTCTCCGCCCAAGTCTCCAAACGATCTAAATCCTGCTGTATCCTCTGACAGTCCTCATCGCGATCCGCAATCCCACCAACCTTTGTGTCATCTGCAAACTTACTGATAAGACCAGTTACATTTTCCTCCAAATCATTTACATATACACTACAAACAGCAAAGGTCCCTGCGGAACACTACTAGTCACAGCCCTCTAATCAGAAAAGCATCCTTCCATTGCTATTCTCTGCCTTCTATGACCTAGCCTGTTCTGTATGCATCTTGCCAGCTCACCCCGATCCCTTGTGACTTCACTTTTTGTACCAGTCTGCCATGAAGCACCTTGTCAAAGGCCTTACTGAAGTCCATATAGATAACATCCACTGCATCCTACCTGCATCAATCATCTTTGTGACCTGTTCGAAAAACTCTATCAAGTTAGTGAGACACAATCTCCCCTTCCCAAAATCGTGCTGCCTCTCGCTATATGTCCATTTGCTTCCAAATGGGAATATATCCTTGGGGGGGGGGGGGGGGGTCCTCCCCCGAGGGGGCCCCATGGTTGCCTGGCCCGTGATCGGGGCCCACCGATCTGCGGGCGGGCCTGTGCCGTGGGGGGCACTCTTTCCCTCCGTGCCAGGACTCTGTCGGGCTCCGCCATGGCTGACACGGAGAGGAAACCCCCTGCGCTTGCGCAAAAACACGCCGGCGGTTTTAGAACATAGAACAGTACAGCACAGAACAGGCCCTTCAGCCCTCGATGTTGTGTCGAGCCATGATCACCCTACTCAAACCCATGTATCCACCCTATACCCGTAACCCAACAACCCCCCCCTTAACCTTACTTTTTAGGACACTACGGTCAATTTAGCATGGCCAATCCACCTAACCCGTTTTGTGCATGCGCCAGAACACGCCAGCAGTAATGTGCATGCGCCAACTTGCGCCGGCCCTACAGCGCCGGTTGGCGCGGTGCCAGCCCCTCCACCGCCGGCCTAGCCCCCGGAAGTGCGGATGATTCCGCAACTTTTGGGTGGCCCAATGCCGGAGTGGTTCGGGCCGCTCTTGGTGCAGGCATCGTGCCATCCGGCCTGTTGCGAGAGAATCCCACCTAAAATCTTCCATAAGTTGATACAATTGTGTTTTCTGCATTTAAAAGTTTCAATTTATTAAGGAGTGATAAGCTGTTGCAGTTATATTAATATAGCTGAATTTAGCTTTTCATGGAAGACGAGAATTTTAAAAACTAAACTTAAAGTACCCAATTCATATCAAATTGAGGGGCAATTTAGCGTGGCCAATCCACTTACCCTGCATATCTTTGGCTTATGGGGGCGAGTGCCCCCACGGCACAGGCCCGCCCGGAGATCGGTGGGCCCCGATCACGGGCCAGGCAACCGTGCCCCCCCCCCCCCCCCGAGGATATACTCCCATTTGGAAGCAAATGGACATATTAGCGAGAGGCAGCACGGTTTTGTGAAGGGGAGATTGTGTCTCACTAACTTGATAGAGTTTTTCGAACAGGTCACAAAGATATTTGATGCAGGTAGGATGCAGTGGATGTTGTCTATATGGACTTCAGTAAGGCCTTTGACAAGGTGCCTCATGGCAGACTGGTACAAAAAGTGAAGTCACAAGGGATCAGGGGTGAGCTGGCAAGATGCATACAGAACTGGCTAGGTCATAGAAGGCAGAGAATAGAAGGTGCAAACTCCACACGGACAGTGACCCGGGGCCGAAATCGAACCCGGGTCTTTGGCAGCGAGAGGCAGCCGTGCTAACCACTGCACCACCAGACCACCACAAGAATTTTTAATAAGGTCGCGATCTAACAATTGTAACAGAGGCCCAGGTGCTTCCAGGCGTTCACAGTGATGAGAAAGACCATGCTATCGAACGGGACTCTGTCGCAATCCGGGGCCTCAGCAGGGAATGCCCTGCCAAGTCCATACTCAGCACCGTTTCCTGCAGTGAAGAGCTCCGCTCGCCAAAGCCCCACAGTGCTGGAGACCGAGACACCATTTTTAAATGGCACCCCAACATCATGAACCCCCATCCCCAACACTGGGGCGACCCCGCCCCCCAACACCGGGGCGACCCCTCCCTCCCACCCCCAACACCGGGGCGACCCCTCCCTCCCACCCCCAACACCGGGGTGACCCCTCCCTCCCACCCCCAACACCGGGGTGACCCCTCACCCCCCACCCCCGAGACGACCCCTCCCCCCACCCCCAACACCGGGGCGACCCCTCCCCCCACCCCCAACACCGGGGCGACCCCTCCCCCCACCACCAGGATCACCCCACCCCCAACACCGGATAGACCCCACCCCCAACACCGGGACGACCCCTCCCCCCACCCCCAACACCGGGGCGACCCCCCCAGCCCCAACACCGGGACGACCCACCCACCACTGGGCAATCCACCCCCAACAGCGGGACAATGTCTCCACCCCACCCCCAACACCGGGACAGCCCCTCCCCCCACCCCAACACTGGGGCGACCCCACCCCCAACACCGGGGCGACCCCACCCCCAACACCGGGGCGACCCCACCCCCAACACCGGGGCGACCCCACCCCCCACCCCAACACCAGGACACCCCTCCTCCCACCCCCAACACCGGATAGACCCCACCCCCAACACCGGGGCGACCCCACCCCCAACACCGGGGCGACCCCACCCCCAACACCGGGACGACCCCACCCCCCACCCCCAACACCGGGGCGACCCCCCCAGCCCCAACACTTGGACGACCCACCCACCACTGGGCAATCCACCCCCAACAGCGGGACAATGCCTCCACCCCACCCCCAACACCGGGACAGCCCCTCCCCCCACCCCAACACCGGGGCGACCCCACCCCCAACACCGGGGCGACCCCACCCCCCACCCCAACACCAGGACACCCCTCCCCCCACCCCAACACCGGGATGACCTCTCCCCCCACCCCGGAACGACCCTCCCACCACTGGGATGACCCCTCCCCCCTCCCCCCACCCCGGGTCGAACCCCCACCCCACCCCCAACACCGGGTCGACCCCCCCCAGCCCCAACACCAGGACGACCCCCCCCCCAAACACCGGGACGACCCCCCCCAAACACCGGGACGACCCCCCCCCCAAACACCGGGACGACCCCCCCCCCCCCCACCCCCAACACCGGGACGACTCCTCCCCGCCGCCACCCTCAACACCGGGATGACTCCCCCCCCCCCCCACCCCTGGGACAACCCCCTCCCCCCGCACCTACAACACCGGGACGACCCCTCAACACTCCCACTACACACAGGCTGGTACCCAGATGGCACTGCCAGGGTGCCACCCTGTCGCCTGTAGACCAAGCACCCAGGGGTCTCCGAACCCCTGGGGGGCCTCCGAACCCCTGGGGGACCCACCCCCCACCTATCAAGGTGCCGTTCCACCTGGTCCCCGTTTGTGTGGACCAGTACTGTATAGCGCATGCCTAAGGTCTCCCAGGCAAAGGGGTTTGATCCCAATGACTTGGGTGGATTCAGCGAGCTGCATATTAGAGTGAGACGAGCTGTTCACTCCAACAAGCAGTTTGTCAAATATTAATCCCGCCCACAATGGGCATGATCTAGATGGTGACATCTCAGGAGCTCCTGTTAGATCTCACGAGGTGTGGCGAACCAGGTAATCCCGGAAGAGGCCTCTGAAGTGTTGGCTACTGTAGACTTGAGAGATGAACAGACACTTCCAACACTGATGATGGTTCAACTCAATTTTATTAACTACTTCTAACTAACTAACACACGATGACTGTGGGTCTAAATTATGCTAACTTAAACTGGAGCATCGGGACGTTTGTCGCGCCACCGCGCATGCGCGGGGTGATCCAGCGTAGCGCGAAGCGGTCAGTAACGTCAGCACGCTCGCTGCGTTTAAGCGTGGGACTCCGCAAAAAGCGCGCAAAATGGCCGCTATCGTTCAGATCCAGAGCCTGAAAAGATTTAATCATTTGGACCCGTTCTGCCTCATAGGGGGCTTGCCGCACCGTTTCAGCAGCCTGGATGCAGGAGTAGCGCGTGGAGGCATGTTCATGATGTACACAGGTCTCAATGGCCGTGGAGAGAGTGAGCTGCTTTACTTTTAGTAGCTGCTGGCGCAGGGGCTCAGATTGAACACCAAAAACAATCTGGTCACGGAGCATGGAGTCAGAGGTGGACCCGTAGTTGCAGAACTGCGCAAGGACGCGGAGGTGGGTAATGGAGGACCGAAAAGGCTCGTTCTCACCCTGAATTCGCTGCTGAAACATGTATCTCTTGAAGCTCTCGTTGACCTCGACTGCGCAGTGGCGGTCGAATTTCAGAATTATGGTCTTGAACTTCGATTTGTCCTCCCCCTCATCGAAGGTGAGCGTGTTGTAAATGTGCAGAGCGTGGTCACCGGCTGTGAAGAGGAAGAGAGCAATCTTCCGTGCGTCCGAGGCAGCTTCCAGGTCCCTCGCTTCGAGGTACAGCTGGAGGCGCTGTTTGAAAAGTTTCCAGTTGGAGCCCAGATTCCCTGCAATGCGGAGAAGCGGTGGCGGGTGAATAGAGTCCATTCTGTCGGATGGCGTGAGACTGGTGGAAGGCAGAGCACTGAAAGGTAGGTCTCAGAAGTGCGAGCATCCCTCAACTCCTGGTATCATGAAGTGTTGGCTACTGTAGACTTGAGAGATGAACAGACACTTCCAACACTGATGAAGGTTCAACTCAATTTTATTAACTACTTCTAACTAACTAACACACGATGACTGTGGGTCTAAATTATGCTAACTTAAACTAGAGACCTAAGCCTTGTCCGAACCAGTTGATTCTCTCAGCACGTGGTGAGAGTCTGTGCTGGGCTGGAGAGTTCTTGTTATATTCAGAGGCAGCACCCAGAATGAGCAGGAACCGTGGTGCCCTCTGCCTTTATAGTGTGTGTATTCTAGCTGCAGATTGGTCCGTGTGTGTGTCCATCAGTGTGTGTCTGCACCATGATATACTGGTGTATATTATGACAGCCTCTCCCGGCCACATAGCGCCCCGTGTGGGTGGGTCGCAGACGGTAGATCGCACCTTGTTTCCTGCAAGTCATCTGATTTTACATAAAGTGATTTTCTACCCTATGTGTCTGACTTTGCTAATGTTGACACAAGAAAGTTATTTAAATTTACTTGCATTGCGTTGGCCCGTAACTTCTGCAGATTGGCAACCTTTGCCGGATTGCCACTCTCGCTAGACCTACACGCGGTGTAATTCCAAAGCCCCTGTCATAGAATCGTAGAATTCCTACATTACAGTAGAAGCCATTCGGCCTATCGAGTTGGCACTGACCCTTCGAAAGAGCATACTACCTAGGCCCAAACCCCTGCCCTATTCCTGCAACCCACTCTATTGGTAAATTTAGCATGGTCAATCCACCTAACCTGCACATCTTTGGAACTGTGGGAGGAAACCCATGCAATCACTTTCCTTTATTATGGCAGAAGCTGCCATAAAGGGAAGGTTTAAAAAGACACTTTTACAGGTGGCTAAGTTATAAAGTTCAGGGAATTTTGGGGATCAGTCCATAGAACATTACAACGCAGTACAAGCCCTTCGGCCCTCTCGATGTTGCACCGACCAGGCAAGGGAGGGGGGTTATTAGCTGGTTTTTGCAGTTACCACTCCTTTAGAAATTTATATGGGGCAAATCTCCCCCTTTTAATCGTGATTATTGAGTGGAATCTGCTTCATTTGTCCTCCTTGCAGATACTGTGGTTGGGCAGGAGAGCACTGATTAAGATGAATATGTTGCCTCGGTTAATGAATCCTTTGCAGATACTGCCAATTTTGTTGTGTTGGGGTCCTAAGGGAAATCAATGGGATGCTCCGTTCATTTATATGGAACAACCTCGTTTGAAAGTGGCTGAACTGCAGCTCCCTGGCACTGGTGGGTGGTGGGAGGGAGGGAGGGGTTCGTGGTGCCGAATATTAAATTTAGTCAATTTGCCTCTCATCTCAAATTCATAAGTGAATGGGTCAGAGTTGGCTCAATATTAAAGCTGGCCAGTCTGTATAACCCTAATAAGCCCTGTTGTGTTACAGGGATCTCAAGGCTGGTTCTGGCAAGTTCTGGCAAGTGAGTCTTCTAATTATCAACACTCTTAAGAGGGTGGAGCATGGTCCATCAGCTGGAAGGGAGTTCACAATTGACTTGTGCTCTCTCCCATTCAGTGCAATCCAGATTTCCCAGCAGGTCTTAAGGACCATGGATTCGATATATGGAAGGATAAAGGTATTTGTAGTTTAGGAGACTGTTTCCTCCACATCTTTTGAGTAACTATGCCAACAGTTTGATATCCCTAGATGTTTTTTCTCAGGTACTCAGGTACATTACCCTTAATAAGACACCTTTGCATTTTGTTGTTAATGTCTCCACGGTGGAAAGAATCTTAATCTCTACAGAACCTAAGCAATTAATCAGCACCTTATGTGACACCTTATGTTCCAGATCCTGCACGAGTACATTGGAAACATTGTGGTCTTGGGAAAATGACTTTGCAATTAGCATTGATGAGTCGTCCTGGGGTAATATGTGGGACAATGCCAATAAAATTCAGTCTGTAATAGAACGAAAGACTCAGTTCATAATATTACATCATCTGCATATCACACCAAGCTGGAGACACAGGTTTGACCCTGCTATATCCTCGCTGCGCCAAAAGTACAAGATAGTCAAGGGAGTCTACATACATTGTGGCAGTCAGTGTCAAAATTAAAACCTATTGGTCTGGTGTACTTAGAGCTTGAGAAGATATTCTACCTTTCACCAGGGAGCTGCAATTTAGCTAATTTTAAGCGAGGTTTCTTTTTTTCCCCACATAAATGAATCATTGAATTGCAGAATCCCCACAGTGCTGAAGGAGGCCATTCGGCCCAACGAGTCTGATTTGACCATTTGAAAGACTACCCTACACAGACCCAACCACCGTCCTCTACCTACAACCCCACCTAACCTTTTGACACGAGTGGGCAGTTTAGAATGGGCAATCCACCTAACCTGCACAACTTTGGACTGTGGGAGGAAACTGGAGCACCCAGAGGAAACCCACACAGACGTGGAGTGATTGTGCAAACTCCATACAGTCACCCGAGGCCGGAATTGAACCCGGGTCCCCGATTTCCTTTAGGACTACAACGGACGGGCAGCAGGGTGGCACAGTGGTTAGGACTGCTGCCTCACGGCGCCGTGGTCCCAGGTTCGATCTCTGCTTTGGGTCACTTTCCGTGTGGAGTTTGCACATTCTCCTCGTGTTGCGTAGGTTTCGCCCCCACAACCCAAAGATGTGCAGGGTAGGCGGATTAGCCACGCTAAATTGCCCCTCAATTGGAAAAAATTAATTGGGTGCTCTGAATTTATTTTTAAAAAAAGGACTATAACCGACAACAAGGTCGGCCCCAGAATTTGATCCTTTGTTCCTACTTCTGGGGCTCCAGATACTAGAATCATTGATGCTAATGAAGGAAGGCTGTATAATATCTTAACTTTTGCAGCATGGGAGAACATCCTTTGCTCCTGGATTAGCGATTATATCGTTCAATTCAGAATTAGCAAAATATTATCATGGAATGGAGTTTCTACCTTGCATACACCATTCTAAAATTGCATGTATTCCGAATAATATGGGATCCCTATCTTAAATTTATAGATTCTGTAATGTCTGACTTGCTTCTATAAGGTTTTCCATAAGCTATGAAGCACCGTTTTGAACGTGCTACACACAATGGTGTGCATTATATTTTCATGGCTTTATTCTCTTCCCCCCCATCCACTAGCTTATCTATTTATTGTTTTTCCTTGTATAATCGGAAGCACCACGTTTACTGATTAAGCTGTTCTGTATTCTTGTACAGACAAGCATTTATGCTGCACTGCATCAGTGTTGAGGGCTTGTTGTGTTAGTTGTAAAAATGGAAAAGCTCTAATAAAAATATATACTGAAAAAAGCTACAGAATCCTGAACTGTGATGTCCCGTTTATGGGAGAGGTGGCAGATGTCAAGATAAAGGCTTTGACAAAAACATTAAAGGATTAAAAAAAAGACAGACAATTCAAAGGATAGGTTTAATCGTGTTATTTCAAAACCAATGATTTTTGCATCTTATTTAAATCTTTACTTTGAACAATAGTAATTGCAGTTACTGGAAGCTAGAAAAAGTAGAAAACAACTAGAAGCACTGAACAGGGCTAACTCCATAAGACATGGGAGCAGAATTAGGCCACTCGGCCCATCGAGTCTGACCCGCCATTCAATCATGGCTGGTATTTTTCTCATCCCCATTCTCCTGCCTTCCCCCCCATAACCCTTGATCCACTTATTAATCAAGAACCTATCTATTTCTGTCTTAAAGACACTCAGTGATTTGGCCTCCACAGCCTTCTGCGGCAAAGTGTTCTACAGATTCACCACACTCTGGCTGAAGAAATTCGTTCTCATCTCTGTTTTAAAGGGTCGTCCCTTGAGTCTGCGATTGTGCCCTCTGCTTCTAGTTTCTCCTACAAGTGGAAACATCCACGTCCACTCTATCCAGGCCACGCAATATCCTGCAAGTTTCAATAAGATCCCCCCTCAACCTTCTAAACTCCAACGAGTACAGACCCAGAGTCCTCAACTGTTCCTCATACGACAAACTCTTCATTTCAGGGATCATTCTTATGAACCTCCTCTGGACCCTTTCCAAGGCCTGCACACGCTTCCTTAGATACGAGGCCCAGAACTGCTCACAATACTACAAATGGGATCTGCCCAGAGCCTTATATAGCCTCAAAAGTACATCCTTGGTCTTGTATTCTAGCCCTCTCGACATGATGCTAACATTGCATTTGCCTTCCTAACTGCTGACTGAACCTGCACGTTAACCTTAAGAGAATCATGAACAAGGACTCCCAAGTCCCTTTGTGCTTCTGATTTCCTAAGCGTCTTCCCATTTAGAAAATAGTCTCTGCCTCTAATCTTCCTACTGAAGTGGATAACATTTAACTTTTCTCCATTTTATTCCATCTGCCATTTCTTTGCCCACTCTAAAAGCCTGCCCACATCCTTCTGCAGTCTCTCTGCTTCCCAACACAACCTGTCCCTTTACATATCTTTGTATCATCTACAAGCTTAACAACAATTTTCCCAGTTGCTTCTTCCAGATCATTAATGTCTATCATAACTAGCTATGTTCCCAACACTGACCCCTGCGGAACACCACTAGTCACCGGTTGCCAACCTGAAAAAGACCCCTTTTTCACCACTCTCTGCCTTCTGCAAGTCAGCTAATCCTCTGTCCATGCCAGGATCTTACCATTAAGACCATGGGGTCTTACCTTATTTAGCATCCTCTTGCCAAACATCTTTTGGAAATCCAAATAGATTGCATCCACAAGCTTGTTCTTTGCCCAACTTCCTCATTACCTCCTCAAAGAATGCTAACAGATTTGTCAGATATGACTTCCCCATGGCAAATCCATGCTGACTCAGTCATATTTTACCATGCACTTTCAAGTATTCCACAATCTCATCCATAATAACAGACTCTAAAATCTTGCCAACTGAAGTCGGACTAACTGGCCTATAATTTCCTGTCTTCTGCCTCCTTCCCTTCGATTATAATAATAATCTTTATTGTCACAAGTAGGCTTACATTAACACTGCAATAACGTTACTGTGAAAAGCCCCTAGTCGCTACATTCCAGTGCCTGTTTGAGTTCACAGAAGGAAAATTTAGAATGTCCAAATTACTTAATAGCATATCTTTCAGGACGTGTGGGAGGAAATCGGAGCACCCAGAGGGAACCCACGCTGGCACAGTGAGAATGTGCAGACACCGCAAAGGCAGTGACCCAAGCTGAGAATCGAACCTGGGACCCTGGCGTTGTGAAGCAACAATACGAACCATGCTACCGTGCCGCCCATAAATTGGAATATTTTTTAAAAAATATTTTCATCCTCCTCCTTTTTCACATTTTCTCCCCAATTTACACCCAACAATAAACAATAATCAGTAACGAATGTAACGCCAATCCTCATATCAATAACAATAGATAGATAGAGAAATACAGCACAGAACAGGCCCTTCGGCCCACGATGTTGTGCCAAACTTTTGTCCTAGGTTAATCATAGATCATAGAATTTTGGACACTAAGGGCAATTCAGCATGGCCAATCCACCCAAATAATGATCACATGAAAAAGCAAATAAGGACAAAGAAGACACTGGCAGCTAACATAAAAGGGAATCCAAGAATCTCAGGGTCTGAAAGAGGATTGACACATGGAGACAGGGGCTATGACTGAGGAACTACATGAGCTCTTCGCATTTGTCTTTTGCAAGGAAGATTCTGCAGAGTCATAGGAAAATAAGGTAAGTAAGATATCGGATAGACAAGAGAGTGTTTCTGGATTTGAACGTTGGATAAATCACCAGGCCCAGATGGGATGTGTGCAAGGATATGGCGGGACATATGGTTGGTCATAATCTTCCTATCCTCCTCACATACTGAAATGGTGGTAGAGGACTCAGAATTTAAAAATACACTTTTGTTTAAAAAAGGGTAAAAATATAACTCCAGAACTACAGATCATTGTAAATATCCCGAGGGACTTTTGCAGGAGTAATTACAAAACATAAGGTGACAGAAACCTTGGGTCAAAAAGGTATTTTTTAAAATACGGTCTTAAAGGAGGAAGGGTAGAGCGTTTCAGGATCCAGATAATTGAACACATATGGCATTTCTGGAGCAAAGGAAATTGCGAATATGCAATTGTCAGAATTGGAAAGTATAAATCTTAGTGTTTATGGTGTTGGAGACAGTTGCAGGAATGCAGAGGGACTTGAAAACACTACCATACCCCTCATCTCCAAGCAGGGGAAGGTGTCACAGGTCACATGATGAGGTGTAAAGCTAATTTAATCTTTCCCTAACCTCAGTACACTGATCCGCCTGAAGGACTTTTTCTCACCCAAATTCAGATTCGCTCTCTCAGCATTGGTCAGGGGTCGGCTATTTCATTTTGTCAGTTTCCCTCCAGACTCAATCAACTCCTTTGATCATCTTTTGTACTGATCACTGTACTCCAGATGCAGCCTAACCAGAGCTTTATGTAACTCACAAGCTTCACTCCTTGTATTTCAGCCCATCTGACAGAATTTTTAAAAAATAAATTTAAAGTACCCAATTCATTTTTTCCAATTAAGGGGCAATTTAGCGTGGCCAATCCACCTAGCCTGCACATCTTTTGGGTTGTGGGGGCGAAACCCAAGCAAACACGGGGAGAATGTGCAAACTACACACAGACAGTAACCCAGAGCCGGCATCGAACCTGGGACCTCGGCGCTGTGAGGCAGCAATGCTAACCACTGCGCCACCTTGCTGCCCCACTTTGACAGAGTTAATATTCCCTTAACGTTTTTAATTATATTGTGCATTTTTGTCCATTTGGTTTTCGGGATTTCCGTATTTGGACACTCAAATCGCTCTCTCCGCTCCTGGCTTCTCAGTTTGGAAAATACATTGATCTATTTTTCTCAAGTGCAAACAAACCATTTTGCACTCCCCAAGCTGAACTCCATGTCACAGCTCTATCCACTCACTTAACAACTTTGCTATGTTGCATTTTCCAACCAAAGACGTTTTTGTTTCAGAAAAGTTCATCACCATTGTTATCATGTACGAAATGCATGACCCAGTTGGTGCATGAAAGCTCACACAAACAGCAAAGAAATAGTCACCGTCTGTTTTAGGTGCTGGTTGTGCGAAAAATTTGAAAACCAGAAAGGAAACCAGAAAAATTCCACTGCTACTCTTAGAATAGTGTTATGGGATCTTTTAATCCATTTGGGGAGGGGCTTAGAGGAAAATGAGGCTCAACGTTTAATGTTTCATCTGAATTATGACACCTTGGACAGAGCAATACTTCTTCAGTACTGACCAGAGTTGTCAGCCGAGGTTAAATGTTCAAACCTCTGAAATCCTTTGGGCTAAAATCAAGCGTAGGATCAAGCCCGAGATCAGGTGTAATGCCTGTTCAGCTTGGATCTAGTATGCCCCTTTTAGTGGGGACCGCGAATTGGATTCAATTAGAGTTGTTTTTTGACGCAAGCAAGTAGATGGATTCAGGACGTGCCCTGTCCACTCTGCACATTGGCTTTGCACTTTGAGATTGTACTTTGGGAAAGGGATAAAAAATGTTAAACGTCTCTGAAATGGAGTTTGAATTCACAATCGTCTAACTCAAATTGGGAGGTGGTAATGGTTGTGGCAGGGGTATATTAACCTTATTTGTGATTAAGAATTTCAACTGATGTTGGAAACAAGGATTGAGATGATAGTGGAAATTGTCCAACATTCTTTGAATAGGAAGACTTTGCCATGAGTGGGAAACTTGGTACTCTGGCACAGCCAAACCAATTAGGCATCAAGCTACTAGACCAGTTGCATGTCATAATCTGTTGTCTTTAGACTTGCAGTTATGGAGGGGAGG
Organism: Scyliorhinus canicula; assembly: GCF_902713615.1. Classification (NCBI taxonomy): domain Eukaryota; kingdom Metazoa; phylum Chordata; class Chondrichthyes; order Carcharhiniformes; family Scyliorhinidae; genus Scyliorhinus; species Scyliorhinus canicula. The sequence continues at coordinate 189,163,182 of NC_052148.1, forward strand.
GCTGCACCTGAGGAAACTGTGAGGGTGAGACAATAAGTGTTTCGAGGGGATGAAGGCTGAGAAGAAACAGCAGATTTTTTTAAAATACTCAACACGAGAATCAGAGCAATAGCATGGCTGGAGTAGGAACTACCACAGTGGAAGGTTTAATTCGCCATGGCTGACTTATTCTCCCAGAAGCATTTCTTTCAATTTTCCACTGCTTCAAATAAGGGGTGAACAGCGTCATCTTGGAAGAAAGGATTGTGACTGCTACCATATGTGGCTGGCCACTAGAAACCCCCTCGGTTCACGTAAATCAGGAGATTGTGACCAAGGGACTTGATGGCGACATTACATGGCTCCTTGACTTTGGGAAATTCAGTGGCAGATGTCTCCCCTAGGTGTCTGAAGGAATAGGAGGTGTACAGGTTAGGTCTGTGAAGGACTTTGGCATCACTGTAATGTCATGAAAGCAGTTGTCAGCAAATGTGTTTTCTGCAGAGGTACAAGCTACTTCGATCAATTGAAGCCTGCAAAGGCAGTTTCTTTCCTCTAACACTGCCTGGTGGATGCAAAGGGGGCTGCAGATATACTGCTGAAGTAATGTCAGTTTCAGGATGTTCACCTCCAACGCAATCAGATCTCATTGGGTTGTGTTCTTTATTCTGCCTCCCATTCCATCAAACTCAAATTGCAGCATGGAATTCCATACCCATAACTTCAAAGGTCCAGACCAGAACTCAAATTCTTTAAGATCCTGGGCTAGAACCCAACTGTTACAGCTCCAGGAACAAAAACCTCAATCTGATATGCGATTCTGGACGAGAACCCAATTGTGAAGAGATGTATCACACAAGTGATAACACCAGCCAGCACACAGCTTTTATGGTAAAACAAACTTTAATTCAAACAGAGAATTAAACACATTAGCAACAAGGAAATAGCTTATATTTAACATTTATATAATCTTTCTTACTTTCTAACTCTGCCTTTCTATATATATATATATATTTTTCCGAATTAAGCAAACCAAAATATCTTGAATACCATTCATGGATTAAGTTAGTCAACCAGGGTTTCCACTTACTTATATTGGTGTAGAGCTTTTAGGGAGAGATTTCTTTCCAACCAAACTGAAACCTGCCTGTCCAGCTTGGTGCTGAAACTCCCTCCCATTAACTATGCCACCTGCAATCCAAAATCACACCAAATTTATCTCGTTACAAAAGGTTACTCTGCCCCTGCAAAAATCAACAATCTCTCCCTTTGTAATCACAACACAAATATTGAATACAAACTTTAAAATATGAAAATTCCTCACAATGCTCATAAGGTATTAATGAAACAGTACAACTTGAAGTAAACACTTCTGGAAAGGCCACCCTTAATGCTCATTATAAGTGGGCTAGCTCAACACAGGCAAACTGCATAAACTATGGGTTTTCTAATGTGCAGTCAGTTCTTGTTCAACACCGGTCAATATCAACATAACATAAAAGCAGGAAATGACGCAGGCTGCACCAAGGAGGAGGGAGCTGGTGAGTTTAGAATTTGAAGTTGCTTGCATCTACTTTATTGCCTTTTGATTATGGGAAACACATTGGTAGTGCCACCTATCCCTGGGGATTTATACATTTTGATCCTTTTTGGGGATTTATACATTTTGATCCTTTTTGGGGATGCCAAAAGTGAACTTATCCAGGAATGACATCTCATTTACATCAAAAACATAAGTTTTGTCTATATCATTCAAATATCCCTTTGTAAAATACTTGGAGAAAGTAATAATCTGGAATATTTACCACCTGTGCTCAATCTCCATACTCATGCAACCAGTTTGCATCATTTTCAGTTTTCAACTCTGAATTTTTCTAAGTGAAGTGCTGAAATAATTTATGTTCTGATATATTCAAAGTAAACAAACCCCTGAATACTCATAAGTAGAACTGTGTCCCATCTTGCCTTGATCTGTCATCACATATGAAACGTGATGACCTGTGGCCTGGAAACAGCACAGAAAGGACAAATCACAATTTCATCAAAACGGTCTGTTTCTGACTGTTTGAAAATAACTTTTAAACATTTGCATCAATTGTAAAGGGATCAATTTTCTTGGATAGTATAAAACATACCGGTCAATGTGACCTGGTGACCCTTGATCTGCAAGTAGTGCTCACACGAAGTTAAGAAAGAGGCTGTGTGGGCTGGCAGACACAAAGTAGAGCCACAGGCATAAAGGAGCGTTATAACCAGAGGAGCTGGAAAGGGAAGGAGACAGATGTAGAAACAACGAGAAATAGATACCGAGACAGAAAGAAGAACAGAATTTTTGTGAGGAAACTGAGCAAATCATTCTAAGAAGGTCAGTTTTTCTCTTTGGCAGTAAGGAGACAGGAGCTCTTGGAGACACTAAGCGTTTGGTATAAAAATCTGGGAAGCTCAGCAGGTGCTAAAGAACTGGACGTTTTCTCAGAAATGACCAAACCATGAACCGGGGTGTTATTGGTCGATTAAGAAAAATCAACTCTGGAAAGCTACATCATCAGGACTATCACGACCAGAGGGTTCATAGAAGTGAGCCTTGATGATGATATTCACACCTGTGAATTTTGAAAAGTGATAGCTGTTGCTAGATAGCACTCCTGACCTACTTGCATGAATAAAAGAACAGCATATTGTGGAACTGTGTAGCTATCTACTGGCATGTTTGCAGGAGTAACATGAATGCCTGTGATTGGGCAAGACATATCTTTATTGTATCAATTGTGAAATTTATCCTTTTATTTGAAGTATGTTTTGCTAATTCATAATTAAATTTCATTGATTCCCATGTAGGGAAATTGCTGTTTAATGATTAGTTTTAGTTTAGTTTAAACACAATCAAGATATGCCAACACAATATGGTTTATGTTGAATTCTGGGACCATGCGACTTGGCCAAAGAATCACACTCAAACTTGACAAGGGACAAAGTATATATGGCCGAAAGGCGGTGATGTAAGATGTCAAGGTTGAACAATTACTGGTATGGAACTATCCAACTCCCTCACAATTAAAATGATCAGCTCTGTTCTCTAAATTCAAAGTCCTCTTGTGTAACAAAAAACAAGTATAAATATGTGCAATATAGAATAGGACACCAACAAAATACTTAAACAGTTGGGGGGGGGGGGGGGAGTTATTCCTGCTTTATGTTAATGTATGGTCTTTTTGTAAACATTGCAAAAAAATCATTAAATCATAATGAAAATATTTTTTTAAAAATTAAAAATGAATTAAGGCTGAATAATTTATTTCAATGGCTACAGTTTCTTCCTTCAGAGTCAGAGCTGATAAATATGCAAATCCCACAGAGCATGATGATAGATTGGTTGTTACAAGATTAGTACATAATCATCTATATCTTGTTTTAAAAACTAAAACTGTGCAGTTCATAATTGGGTTTACTTCTGACAGAACCTTACAGCAGAAAAGGAGACCATTCACCTCATTGTGGGCGTGATTTAATGGCCGTGGTGTGCTTGAGCGAGAGCGCAAACCGGCCATTAGATCATGGGAGAGACCAAAATCGAGAACCGCACTGGGCACAGATCTATTTGCGATCTAACCGGCGGGCTCTCGTTGGCGAAATCAGGATTTCATTGTAGCGTGACAAGAAACCAATAATCACCACTTAAGACGAATCTTCATACAATTAACGGGAACGACTCCCTATCTAAAGATCTGGGTACCATGTGGCTATCTAAAGATTTCCTGTGATGCAGCCGCCTCCCCAGCAAGTCGTCACGTAGGCGCAGATTAGTATGCGCTCATAAAAAGGTGAAGCTGGCGGACTGGATGCTGCAGGGACCCGAGGTGGTGAGTAACCACCTTACACCCCAGGCAATGAGCCCAGAGGCACTGGTGCTGTGAACCTGGAGACACTAGGTTTGCTGCCTCAATGCAGGGGTAGGGAAGCCCTCCCAGGTGCCCAGCCTCGGTAGGGCTGGGCCTCCATTGGCGGGAGGTGGGGGTTGTGTCTCACCACTCGCAGGTCCACCATGCCACCCCCTTAATCGTATCTACCCATTACAGGGGAAATCCCAGCCCCTGCCGGTCTGCTCCACCAATCACCCTCAACTCCCACAGACAGCATTGGCCTCTGGCCGTGAGGCAGAAGGCTATTGCATCTAGGGAATTGGCATCAGTTTTTAAGTGAGCATTTCACAGTTCCCAAATGGATTCCAGTGTGCCACTCAGGCGTGCCAGTCAGGCCCCGATGCCTGGACCCTGTGCCTGAGCATGCATGAAGCCACGGACGCAGTGGCCAAAATCCAAACACCCAGGGGTTGGACCCCAGCACCAGAGACCCCACAACCAGAGGGTGTGCATCAGTAAGGGGATCAGTGCCTGGTACAAGTAACATTTAGTGCGGGTGTCTGGGTACGGGTCTGGAGTCCGGTGACCAGGGCCCCTGCTACAGCCGGGGGTGCGTGGGCAGGGCATGTGTGGGTGGTGGTGTGGACGAACCGGCCACGTGAGGGAGGGACCCAAAGGGGGAGGCCGGCGATGGCCCAAGGTGTGCAGGTGTCGCTGGTCGTTTGAACAGATAATGGACAGTGCGTGCCGCAGGAGGCTCCGCCTCAGCAAGGAGACAGTGCGGCATCTGTGTCATGACTTTGCGGACTTTGCATCACGAGGAGGAGCATCACCGCTCCCGGTGGCTATCACGGATGTCCTGTTTGCCCAGGCAGCTAATGATATAAACTTTGACATGGACCAGGCCCAATAAGATGCCTGGACAACAGGATTCTCCAACATCACAGGGCTGCCCAGGTCCAGGGGGTAATAGATGGCATGTCATTTTGCCCTCCCTGGGCCGTCAGGATGTGCCCAACATCAACAGGATGGCACCACAGTGGGCCGGCTTGCTGGAGGTGGAGGGGGAGGAATGTGTGGCCATCTCCGAGGAGGACGATGAGCCCGGTACCAGCCCGGAGGACGAGCCCCAAGGACGACTCGGCCCCAGGGAAAAACTGGAGGGTTGGCAACTGCATTCCTAAGGTGTGATGGCCAGGGGTATAGTGTTGAAGGAGCACCCCCCATGTAAATGCCTTAATGTTCAGCACTACATAGTAAACTCTCCTTTGCCGGGTGGCCTTCTGTTGCACGTCCTACTTGAGTTTTCTTTTCACTGACCTTGCCAACTTTATAATTTGCATCATAAAATGAAACCGTACAAATTTAATCAATCATAACTTTTGAATGCTCCCCAGAGTGACAGTAATTAATGGTTTGACAACAGGAAAAAAAAAGTTAGCGTGTCTCCAGCCGGATGCTGCGAATACCTCACAGGTAAAAAGATAAAAGACTGAACTGGCAAACATTCCCTTGGTGAAAATGTTTGATAATTTGTAGCAAAGGGGAACAGTTTGATACAGTGAATTGGAGCAAGTGTTGCAGAGTTCGTGGCGTTGTTCATTTGTCAACATTGTTTTAGAATGGAAAAAATATGAAGCAAAGTGAATTACATTACAAACTGAGTGAAGGCCCCCTAGTTTTGCCTTATGTTAAACCACGTATGGGGAGTATTTTACAACTAAATGACGTGTTAGAAACGTTTTTCCACATCTATCAAATTACAAAATGTTGCTCTATTTGATTTGAAATGACATTTGCACATTAGTGCAAATTAAAAGGTAGTTTACTTCCATCTAAAAAGTACATACTGTTGCATTGGCTCAATAATGGGTCACCAGTCAACAATTAATTATCTCCTTCATTCCCAATCTTTGGCTCTCATTTTGACAAGCAGCAGTGTTTGATTGCTTTTAGTGCAAGTCGCAGGATACGTGATCCCCGACTTCCCCACCACCACCCCCATCCCTCCGCCCCAATTCCCCTTTAAGAAGGTCATCGAGCTCCCCACATCCCACCTAATACGGGCAGCGACCCCTGAACCTGATCCCCAGCATGGGCAAAATGTCACCCAGGCACTCGGATGCCACCCTGCCCAGAGCCCAGACACCCAGAGCCCCCCCGATACCCTGGGAGACTCTGGGAGAACCCCCCCCCCCCCAGTGCCATTCCGCCTGGTCCCCATTTGTGGCCACCTGTGCTAAATGGTCTTCACCTGGGGTCTCCGAGGTGAATGGATTAGATCTCAACGCCCTTCGGCAGATGTGCCGAGAGCATATTGTAGTGAAACTTGCTGCTCACTTTAATATGTAAATTTGCCATTAGATTTCACAGGGTGTGGAGAGCTGGGTAAATTGTTCATTGACCGTGTCTTCGGGGGAGGCACGATCGTTAGTACGACCGACATTTTGTAACATGGAACATATATAAACTTACACCTCTGTTTATTATAGATACAGTTAGCACAGTGATACTAGCACCTGTATTGAGATTCTAAGCAGATCATAATCATTATTGCTCAGCCGTATCGTTTTTTGAATACCAGACTTAATCTTAAAATATGCTTCAAAAGGTTCCATGAAAATGATATGAAATTACTTTCCAAATAAGAACAAAGAAAAGAACTAGAATCAAGAAATTACAGCACAGGAACAGGCCCTTCGGCCCTCCCAGCCGGCGCCGATCCAGATCCTTTATCTAAACCTGTCGTCTTTCCAAGGATCTACTTCCCTCTGTTCCCCACCCGTTCATATATCTGTCCAAATGCATCTTAAATGATGCTATCGTGCCTGCCTCTACTGATGTGTTGGGTAAGCTGGGTCCATGTGGACTGCGTTTGATGTAGTGTAGAGAGAGACAGGCTTCCAACACTTGATGAGATGCAACTCGATTATATTTAACATCTAACTATATTACATGCTTAACTGTGGGTTGACACTATGCTGACTTGACTGGAGACCTGAGGCTAGCCTGACCAGACTAACTGACTACCACATGGTGTTTGTACTAGCTGCTGCTCACGAGCTCCGACTGCCTCAGAGGCTGGATCCCGAGAGAGCGGGAAAACTGGTGCCCTCTGGCTTTATAGAGGTCATGTCCTGTCTGGTGATTGGCTGCTGTGTTGTGTGTGCTCCCTGGTCATCCTGTGTGTCAATCACTGCCTGTCTGCACTCCATCATATACATCGATGTATATTATGACATCTGCCACCTCCGCTAGCAAAGCATTTCAGGCACCCACCACCCTCTGCGTAAAAAACTTTCCACGCACATCTCCCTTAAACTTTCCCCCTCTCACCTTAAAATCGTGACCCCTTGTAATGGACAACCCACTCTTGGAAAAAGCTTGTTGCTATCCACCCTGTCCATACCTCTCATAATTTTGTAGACCTCAATCAGGTCCCCCCTCAACCTCCGTCTTTCCACCGAAAACAATCCTAATCTACTCAGCCTTCCTTCATAGCTAGCACCCTCCATACCAGGCAACATCCTGGTGAACCTCCTCTGCGACCCGGCCCCTCCGCCCAAGGCGGCCCCGCCCTCCGCCCAAGGCGGCTCGGCCCCTCCGCCCAAGGCGGCCCGGCCCGGCCCCTCCGCCCAAGGCGGCCCGGCCCGGCCCCTCCGCCCAAGGCGGCCCGGCCCCTCCGCCCACGGCGGCCCTGCCCCTCCGCCCAAGGCTGCACGGCCCCTCCGCCCAAGGCCGCACGGCCCCTCCACCCAAGGCATTCCCGCCCCTCCACCCACAGCGGCCCCGCCCCTCCATCCAGGCGGCCCTGCCCCTCCATCCAAGGTAGCCCCGCCTCCCCATCCAAGGTAGCCACGCCATGCCATTCAAGGTAGTTCCACCCAATCATTCAAGGTAGTTCCACCCTGCCATCGAAGGTAGCCCCAGCCCTCCATCCAAAGTAGTCCCGCTCCTCCATCTTCTGACCAAAATGTAACACTTCCCTACATTAAATTTCTCTGCCACATATCTGGACATTCCAACAGCCTGTCTATATCCACGATCCTCACAGTTCACAATATTGGAAAGTCTTGCATCATCAGCAGATTTTGAAATTGCGCCCTGTTCACCCGAGTCTATGTTAATATAATTCAAGAAAAACAGTGAACCCTCAACATTTCACCTCCCCAGTCAACATTTAACATAAAATACCTGGTTTGTGATGCAGACGAGGCCAACAGGACGGGTTCAATTCCCATACCGGTTGAAGTTATTCATGAATGTGCCACCTTCTCAACCTTGCTCCTCACTGGAAATGTGATCACCACCAGTCTGCCATCCTCCTCAAAGGGGAAAGCAGCCTATGGTCATCTGGGACTGTGGCCACTTTACTCATAGAATTTACAGTGCAGAAGGAGGCCATTCGGCCCATCGAGTCTGCACCGGCTCTTGGAAAGAGCACCCTACCCAAGATCAACACCTCTACCCTATCCCCATAACCCAGTAACCCCACCCAACACTAAGGGCAATTTTGGACACTAAGGGCAATTTATCATGGCCAATCCACCTAACCTGCACATCTTTGGACTGTGGGAGGAAACCGGAGCACCCGGAGGAAACCCACGCACACACTGGGAGGATGTGCAGACTCCGCACAGACAGTGACCCAAGCCAGTATAAAAAACAATTATTCACCACTACTCCATGCTTTCTTTTGTATTGCCAGTGCTGTATTCCACCACGATCCCTTCAATTCTGCTAACAAATCTATTATACGTCAAGCATTTTTGGACTCATGTTGACAATTGTAGAAAGGTCCACCTTACTATTGAATTCCTTGTGACAAACAATTACACTGGGCAGAATTCTCCATTCTGGGGACCAAGTCCTGTGGTGGGTGCATGGAGTGTTTCCCATGGCTGATACCCTGGGCAAACACACCAAAGTTTCCAAAGAACACGCACAAACATATTCAAAAACAGCTTCTTCCCCGCTGTTACCAGACTTCTGAATGATCCTCTTATGGACTGAACTGATCTCTGTATGCACCCTCTCTACAGTTGTAGCACTTACTCCGTCTGCTTCCCTGATATCTATGTCTATGTATTTACACTGTGTATTTATCATATGTGCTATATTTTTCATGTATGGAACAATCGGTCTGGACTGCACGCAGAAAAATACTTTTCACTCGGTACACGTGACAATAAATCAAAATCTAATCATTAATCTAACTGGATGTTTAGCAGCATATTCCGTGGTGGGGCAGATTTGATGGTGCTTGATCCGCCATCCTATCTGAGCAGCAAAATGAAAAGGGAGCCAAAAGAATTGGCCCACTATTGAAGAAGGCGGAGCTCCTGCGAAAGGAGGCAGATCTCCAGGAACATTGAGACTGGAAGATGGGCCCCTTTCAAGACAGCTAATCTGGAAGGTCCACCTGGAGATGCATCCCCACCCACTGCTCTGGCGTGTTAAATTGGGGGGAAGTGGGTCTGAGTAGGATGCTCTTTCAGGGGCTGGTGCAGACCTGATGGGCTAACAGGCCTCCTACTGCACTGTAGCAATTCTATGGTTCTATCTGCACGTCACATTGTTTCCCACTGGCATCCCAGATAATCAAGTTTGGGTGGTTGGGCTTTCACCTGCATCCAATTAGTGGGATGCAATGGAGTTTAACACTGGCCTCAGCGGGTTCCCGATCTGCCATTTGGGTGCTTATGGAAGATCATGCTGTAAACTCTCACCGGTGAAAAAGCAATTTTTGGGCCTCTCATCAAATTCTCTCCCCCAACCAGTGCAATTGAACCTGCCGGCGGGGGCTTGAGAAAGTTCAGCCCACAGTTTTAGCACGTCACTCCATTTACAGATTCCCCCGAATATAGATCATAAGAAACACACCAAGTCTAACTGGTAACCACAATTATTAACACCGTGTTGGAGACCTACCTACAGCTGATGACTGTTAACTTACAATGACTTGCAGTAGACTTGCAGTTTTGAAACATTCAAATAAAAATAAAGGTTAGATTAAAGTACAATAACAATTTGCTCTTTTTACAGATAGTATGGGGTTCAAAACCATGGTGGATGACAGAACCAAGTTGAAACAGAAATAGATTTAGTCGGGCTTCTCAAGAAATATGAAGGTATAGACGCTAAGCTACTTAATCAAAATGATAGCAGGGAAAGGGAGATGAAAACAGGCAAGGAGCTCCATCGTTTTAATGTCCATGTAATATCTGACTTACAGCAGGACATGCATCATTACTTCAACACATTGAATCAGTAGTAAAAGTAGTAAAAAGAAGAGAGTGCAGAGGTCAGAAAGCAAACGCCAGAACAGTCGGATTGAAGTAGCAAGATCCACTGCACAAAAAGCTGTTCTTTGCATTCAAGAGGAATGTCAGAAAAGGATAACCAGCTATGGAAGGAATATGATTAAATATTAGCAGATCTGGACTATGAAAGTTGAGAGCAATCGAGATGCAGGGGGAAAGCGTTTGACACAAAAGGTTTGTGTTTCAGCTCCATGAAATTTTAGCAGTAAGAAGAGATATGGGAGTTTCATAGACAATGAGGCTAATAGATGAGGAAGGACTATTAAAGACAGTAGGTTTTCTAGAGACGTATGTGAGACATGACATTTCAAGAAATAATGCATAGCAACATAAGCTCGTATTTATGTTACACCTTTAACATAGACGAGCGGCTCAGGTTGCTTCACAAGAGTTTTGTCAAATAAAATTTGGCATGAGTCACATGGAGGTATTGGAGCAGACGAGCAAAAGTTTGGTATGGTGTATTTAAAGACTTCAAGAAGGAAAGAGAGATAGAGGTGTTTAGGCAGGAAATTCCAGAGCTTAGGTCTTGGTAGCTAAAGGTATGGCCACGAATGGTAGTAATCAAAATCAAGATGCTCAAGATGCCAGAATTAGAACACCAGAGATCTTACAGGACTCGAAGGTTGGAGGTCACAGAAACATGAGGGAGGTAACATCCAGGAATTTTAAGGCGAGGTGCTGGATTGCCCATTATTTGGGGACAAGCAATCAGTGCATTGTGAAGGGAAAAGCTATGTGTAGAAAATTTTGGTAGATACTTTAAAAAGGAAGAAAATGTTTGAATGGAAAGCAAAAATAGTTCTGGGAAATCCAGAGTTGTGAGAAAAGTCAGGGCTTACCAACAACACAAATAGAACGCTTTGAATTAAATCTGGAGAAATGTGCTTAAATTCTAGGAAATGGTCATGACACAAAGAAAGGATCGATTCAACAAGAAAGTATTAATCGGACTATTAATTTTGTAATAAAACTTATATTTTGGGCAGCATGGTAGCATTGTGGTTAGCACAATTGCTTCACAGCTCCAGGGTCCCAGGTTCGATTTCTGGCTTGGGTCACTGTCTGTGTGGAATCTGCACATTCTCCCCGTGTGTGCGTGGGTTTCTTCTGGGTGCTCCGGTTTCCTCCCATAGTCCAAAGATGTACAAAGAACGAAGAAAATTACAGCACAGGAACAGGCCCTTCGGCCCTCCCAGCCTGCGCCGATCCAGATCCTTTATCTAAACCTGTCTCCTATTTTCCAAGGTCTACTTCCCTCTGTTCCCGCCCGTTCATATACCTTTTTTTTTTAAGAACAGTACAGCACAGAACAGGCCCTTCAGCCCTCAATGTTGTGCCGAGCCATGATCACCCTACTCAAACCCACGTATCGACCCTATACCCGTAACCCAACAACTCGGGCCCACCCGTAACCTTAACCTTACTTTTATTAGGACACTACGGGCAATTTAGCATGGTCAATCCACCTAACCCGCGCATCTTTGGACTGTGGGAGGAAACCGGAGCACCCAGAGGAAACCCACGCACACAGGGGGAGGACGTGCAGACTCCACAGAGACAGTGACCCAGCCGGGAATCGAACCTGGGACCCTGGAGCTGTGAAGCATTTATGCTAACCATCATGCTACCCTGTCTATATGCCTCTTAAATTACATAGAATTACATAGAATTTACAGTGCAGAAGGAGGCCATTCGGCCCATCGATTCTGCACCGGCTCTTGGAAAGAGCACCCTACCCCCTATCCAAGGTCAACACCTCCACCCTATCCCCATTACCCAGTAACCCCACCCAACACTAAGGGCAATTTTGGACACTAAGGGCAATTTATCATAGCCAATCCACCTAACCCGCACATCTTTGGACTATGGGAGGAAACCGGAGCACCCGGAGGAAACCCACGCACACACGGAGAGGATGTGCAGACTCCGCACAGACAGTGACCCAAGCCGGAATCGAACCTGGGACCCTGGAGCTGTGAAGCGATTGTGCTATCCACAAGGCTACCATGCTGCCCTATTAAATGATGCTATCGTGCCCGCCTCTACCACCTCCGCTGGCAAAACGTTCCAGGCACCCACCACCCTCTGCGTAAAAAACTTTCCACGCACATCTCCCTTAAACTTTCCCCCTCTCACCTTGAAATCGTGACCCCTTGACACTCTTGGGAAAAGCTTGTTGCGATCCACCCTGTCCATACCTCTCAATTTTGTAGACCTCAATCAGGTCCCCCCTCAACCTCCGTCTTTCCAACGAAAACAATCCTAATCTACTCAACCTTTCTTCATAGCTAGCACCCTCCTTACCAGGCAACATCCTGGTGAACCTCCTCTGCACCCTCTCCAAAGCATCCACATCCTTCTGGTAATGTGACGACCAGAACTGTACGCAGTATTCCAAATGTGGCCGAACCAAAGGCTTATACAACTGTAACATGACCTCCTAACTCTTGTACTCAATACCCTGTCCGATGAAGGCAAGCATGCTGTATGCCGTAGGTGGATTGGCCATGATAAATTGCCCTTAGTGTCCAAAATTGTCCTTAGTGTTGGGTGGGGTTACTGGGTTACGGGGATAGGGTGGAGGTATGGACCTTGGGTAGGGCGCTCTTTCCAAGAGCTGGTGCAGACTCGATGGGATGAATGGCCTCCTTCTGCACTGTAAATTCTATGATTCCATGAAATCAATGTTTGGTCGACTAGTTTGCTGCCAGCCAAACAAACGCAATAAACAATCATGTATTCCCCAACGATTTCAATCACAAGATAGACATTACTAGTGAGAAGGGAAATTGCTTTTAATAAAGTCAAAATCAAAGCAAAGTCAACATTAAGGTCACTGTGTAATCTGATGAAGGATAAAATTTAACAGCAGCATACTTTTTCTGTAGCTCGGATTCACTACACGATTTAAATTGTTCTCCATTGATGGAAATATGGAAAACAATATATTTATTCAGCTGAGATCTAACCTTAATAGATCATACAAACTCTTAACAAATGCACCAAATACACGTGCTTATCCTTTACCACCTCTCAACCATCCGTTTGCTGATTAAAAACACCGAAGCTCTTCGCATAAAATACTAAAATTACTTTTTAATCTGCATAGGATTTTGTTTTAAACTGGGAAGCAAATCAAAGGTTGGAATGTGACTGGCAGCTCTGTTCAATGCAAATTTGAAAGTTACATAGACATGTTCAGTTCCAAATATCCTCAAAGACATTAGCCTGCCTGACAGATTCTAATCAAAAACTCACCACCTCCTGTGTAAAGCAATTATTTCTAATCTATCTCTTCCAAACAAATTTTTCATGAAACTAAATTATGTTACTTAGTTTGAAGACAATAGGAATTTGCATTTATATAGTCCCTATGACATCTTGGGTTCAAATATATTATCAAGGTTGTGAACAGTCTGGTCGAGCCACTGACAACTACATGGAGTCAATGTCTGGGGAGAAGAGTGTGCTGTATAGTGTGGAGTTTGCGGCAGTGGACAAAGACAATGGTTTTCGTCTTAATATTCAGTTGGGGCAAATTTCTGCTCGCCCTGCAATGGATATCTGGCAAGCAGTCTGATAATTTAAAGGCAGTGGCAGGGTCATGATCGATGCTGGTGGAGCTGAGCTGGGTAACTCAGTTTACAACACCTAACCACATTTTAGCTAGTCCTCTCAGAACCACAGGAAACTCAGTCTCAGTTTAACCTGTCTTCAAAGATGGGCACTATAAGCAAAAGAACAATGTTACAGCTTACAGTGCCACTCAGTTAATCCATGGAATCTATTTTTAAAACAAATGACAATGGAAGGCATTTGTTTCTTGCACAAGTGTCATGGCTAAACCACCGTTTTCACAGGTATAATTCTAATCATCTCAAAACTAACTTCCCAAGTGCTAAAGAAATCATGGGAATTATTCAAAATAGGAAAAGAGCAAATCATTTTAGGAAAGTCAAATTACAAGCATGTTGTTCCATGGGCGTCGTAACCATCGGACCATGTTTAACTTTATATTTTATTGTCCTGACTGATCTATCTACATACGGTTTTGTTAATTTAATGGCAGGTCTTTGGCACAGACATGCTATCCTTGTTTACACATGGCTTATGCATGTATACAAGGTAATTGCCAAAGACAACAGCTATTCCTAATTCAACTTAATTGATCCATCTTGACCATGTGCACTGACACACCAGTCCCTACTTTCGCAGCTGTATTTGTTTTCCCAGATCCTGTCTCGCCCGACCTTCCAACTCAGGCCGGGCAAGATCCGGCAGTGCAGCGCGTCCCTAGGGCTGAGCATCGGGAGCAGCTGTGTCGGATGGAGGAGCCCAAGCCCCCCTCCCCCCTTTTACAGCACCAATTCCCATAGACCAGAATAGTGAAAGATCCTTAACAGACCAGTGAGATGAGTTTGACCTTGGAGAGTTTGGGCAAGTCTCTGGCCTAGGGAATTCAGTTGGTCAGGAAGTTCCAGTGAAACTGTACTCACTTGGGAGCGGGGTCAGGGATAGATGAGCCGCGCGAGCCATCGATATTGGCCGTTGCAATGGTTATCCAGAGATCAAATGAGGTTGCAATGCTGTTAACTTTTCCTGGGTGTAATACAGTCAATACCACCCAAAAGGTTGTGGGTTCAATCACATTTGCGGATGGTGCCCAGTGTAGGGCACCAGTGTCACTGCGTGTGAATCCCTAGTGTTGGGAGAACAGAGAATGTTGCTGTTCCCATCACTTGTTTCCTTGGGATTGAAGATCTAGCTCAATATTTTGAAAACTTAACAAACTTTCAACTTTTTCTCCCGACGAATTCCAAGCAATTCAGATATAAACGAGTAACATCCCTCCTCGGTCTTACATCATTACTGCTGTGGAAAGTCACCAAGTATACTTGATAAATAGAAGAACAAAACGTGGACTGAAAATGGACCTTGTTTTCATGGCATCCTACTGCCAAACACTACTGGGATTCATGATTTATTTTTCTTAAACTGTGAGGTAGAAACGCAACGTGTGTGAAAATTAACTTACTGCTTGAGTTGCTCTGTAAAGATGTATTGAGTGAAATCCTTTACTGCAGGGGCAAAGTAGAACACCTCTTGCAGCTTGATTTCCTTTGCAGTGATGTCTTCAATAGAATTAAATCGTAAAACGTAGAATGGATGAGAAACTGGTCCAAAAACTTCAAATACCTGTTATTTGAGGGAGGCAATAAAAACAAGCTTAATATACGTTTGAAAATTATACACCATGGAGAATATAAAGCACAAAATTAATGCAGTGGAGTGACATAGACACGTTTTTGTTGAAAACATTTCAAACTATTTTGGTTATTTTTTCAATCAAACATATAAAATATTAGGTAAAAATAAACTAAAAACCAGAGATTGTCAGCAAGGAAAACAAAACTTACAGTCACGTCATTTAACTAAACGATTCACAACATCCTTTTCAGAAGTGGGATTAAGCTGGTGAATGGCCTGCTGCTGTCCCCATGTACTTTATTCAAAAAATTAATACTGACCACTGCATTTATTCTGAATGCTTCTAGTTCATATTCTCAACGTCATCCACCAGCAGACACAGTGCCAGGTGCCCCCCTCCCACCAGCAGACACAGTCCCTGGTGCCCCCCTCCCACCAGCAGACACAGTCCCTGGTGCCTCCCTCCCACCAGCAGTCACAGTCCCTGGTGCCTCCCTCCCACCAGCAGTCACAGTCCCTGGTGCCTCCCTCCCACCAGCAGTCACAGTCCCTGGTGTCCCCCTCCCACCTGCAGACACAGTCGCTGGTGTCCCCCTCCCACCAGCAGACACAGTGCCAGGTGCCCACCCCTCCCACCAGCAGACACAGTCGCTGGTGTCTCCCTCCCACCAGCAGACACAGTCCCAGGTGCCCACCCCTCCCACCAGCAGACACAGTCCCTGGTGTCCCCCTCCCACCTGCAGACACAGTCGCTGGTGTCCCCCTCCCACCAGCAGACACAGTGCCAGGTGCCCACCCCTCCCACCAGCAGACACAGTCGCTGGTGTCTCCCTCCCACCAGCAGACACAGTCGCTGGTGCCTCCCTCCCACCAGCAGACACAGTCCCTGGTGCCTCCCTCCCACCAGCAGACACAGTCCCTGGTGCCTCCCTCCCACCAGCAGACACAGTCCCTGGTGCCTCCCTCCCACCAGCAGACACAGTCCCTGGTGCCTCCCTCCCACCAGCAGACACAGTCCCTGGTGCCTCCCTCCCACCAGCAGACACAGTCCCTGGTGCCTCCCTCCCACCAGCAGTCACAGTCCCTGGTGTCCCCCTCCCACCTGCAGACACAGTCGCTGGTGTCCCCCTCCCACCAGCAGACACAGTGCCAGGTGCCCCCCCCTCCCACCAGCAGACACAGTCGCTGGTGTCTCCCTCCCACCAGCAGACACAGTCCCAGGTGCCCACCCCTCCCACCAGCAGACACAGTCCCTGGTGTCCCCCTCCCACCTGCAGACACAGTCGCTGGTGTCCCCCTCCCACCAGGAGACACAGTGCCAGGTGCCCACCCCTCCCACCAGCAGACGCAGTCGCTGGTGTCTCCCTCCCACCAGCAGACACAGTCGCTGGTGCCTCCCTCCCACCAGCAGACACAGTCCCTGGTGCCTCCCTCCCACCAGCAGACACAGTCCCTGGTGCCTCCCTCCCACCAGCAGACACAGTCCCTGGTGCCTCCCTCCCACCAGCAGACACAGTCGCTGGTGTCTCCCTCCCACCAGCAGACACAGTCCCTGGTGTCTCCCTCCCACCAGCAGACACAGTCCCTGGAGTCTCCCTCCCACCAGCAGACACAGTCCCTGGTGTCTCCCTCCCACCAGCAGACACAGTCCCTGGTGTCTCCCTCCCACCAGCAGACACAGTCCCTGGTGTCTCCCTCCCACCAGCAGTCACAGTGCTGGTGCTCCCCCCTCCCACCAGCAGTCACAGTCCCTGGTGTCTCCCTCCCACCAGCAGACACAGTCCCTGGTGTCCCCTTCCCACCAGCAGTCACAGTGCTGGTGCTCCCCCCTCCCACCAGCAGACACAGTCCCTGGTGCCTCCCTCCCACCAGCAGACACAGTCCCTGGTGTCTCCCTCCCACCAGCAGTCACAGTCCCTGGTGCCTCCCTCCCACCAGCAGACACAGTCCCTGGTGCCCCCCCCCCCCTCCCACCAGCAGTCACAGTCCCAGGTGTCCCCCTCCCACCAGCAGCCATGGCCCCGGGTGATCCCATCCTCCAAATCCATGACCACTACTATCTTGAAGGATAAGGGCGGCTGATACACGAGAACCGCACCACCCGGAAGTTCCCCTCCAAGTCACTCACTGCCCTGACTTGGAAATATATTGTCGTTCCTTCATTGTCCCTGCATCAAAATCCTGAAATTCCCTCTCTAACAGCACTGGGAATGTGTCTACACCACAGGAACCGGAGCAGTTCAAGAAGGCAGCTCACCACTACCGTCAAGTGCAATTAGGATGGGCAAAAATGGCTGGCTAGCCAGTGCTGCCCACATCAAATGAACGTACAAAAAAAGACCACAAAACTATCAATTGTTGGAAAAACCCAACTGATTGACCAATGCCCTTTCAGGAAGGAAATCTGCCATCTTTCACTGATCTAGCCTTCATGTGACTCCTGACCCACAACAACATGATTGACACTTAAGTACCCACTGAAGTGGCCTCAGTTCAAGGACAATTAGGGATGGATAACAAATGCTGGTGTTGCCATACATCTCATGAAAGATTAAAGAAAAAGAACCGATCTAATGCAGACCCACCTAATTGGATTCAGCAAGGAAAGACGCCAGGAATAAGAAAGATGCCAGGAACAGGAAAGATACCTGGGAACAGGCATTTTTAAATTTTCTGCTCAACAAATCGGAGAAGCCATTCAAATCTTGATTATGGTTTAAAAACAAAAATCAGAAAACTTACCCAAGTTATAAAGTTTATCTAGTAACCAATGCCAATTCCAAACACTAAGTTACCTAATGTGTCCAAAGCTTCTAATTCTGTGGATAAACAACTTTCTTGTTTGACAAAATGCAGCCTCACTATTTGAGAACTATTGTCCAACAAAGCATAAATAAATGGAATTAGCAATTTACTGCAGTAATCCTAAATTCTGATGACAAGAGTTTCAGACCATTTACATCTCATTAATTGTTAAGAATTGCTCTTATACAATTACCTTCCCAACAGAGGTGTTGTCCCTTTTGAATAGGATGGTTTCCTCATTCACTGGTGGCATGTCCTTCAGTGATTCAACAATAACTGGAAAGAAAGTGTTGACAGTATTTAGTTCTGGTGCAGTTGGAAGAACCATAAGTTGAGCCAAAAAACCTGGATCATTCTGGTAGTAACATGAAGTAGTACAGTAGTAACGTGAAATAACAGCAAATTCAAATACAAATGCAGCACTGCAGAAAAATTACTCCTTCATCTTATTAAAAGTAAACATAAAAACCATGTGTGGAATTTTGGTTTAGAGCCCAGATTCTCTGCTGAGAGATCAGAGGCCAGCCCAAAACTGGACCTGGTGCATCATTAACATCTAATGTAAATGTCCTTGTCGCACCTTCACAGACATTTGAAGAGCATGAATGTCAGGCCACTTGCCTCACCAGAAACAGCCATGTGAAATGTCTTGGGAGGAGGGTTGCAGTGGCCAATGGTGGGAGATGAAGTTGGGGAGAGCAGCATTACTACGCCTGGCTCCACAGGGTTGTTGACAAAATACGCACTGACTTTGTTGTGGGCAGCACGGTAGCATGGTGGTTAGCATAAATGCTTCACAGCTCCAGGGTCCCAGGTTCGGTTCCCGGCTGGGTCACTGTCTGTGCGGAGTCTGCACGTCCTCCCCGTGTGTGCGTGGGTTTCCTCCGGGTGCTCCGGTTTCCTCCCACAGTCCAAAGGTGTGCGGGTTAGGTGGATTGGCCATGTCTCTCCCTGTTTCCTTCTCCTCTTTGCAAATACTTAACAACTGCCCAAGCTTCATTTTGCTGAACTAGGTGGAGTACTGCAATTATCCTCAGTGGCCATGGAGGAGATAAATGGGTGCATTTTACCAAGATTCCGGTTTGATAGTAACCAATGACCTACATCAGGATGTCGATGAAATCAGGATCAGTCTTAACTCAGCATATGAATAGTTTGCCTACAGAAATACTGTAATCTGGGTTCACTTATGGACAACAAGCTTTGCATACTATGAATACAGGATTAGGCTTTTTGGCCTCTTTGATTCGTCTCACCATTCAATTAGATTGCGGTAGATCTGTACCATCACCCTACCTGCCTAATAGAATTCTTATCAATCGCCGTTTCACATTATTCAATTGACTGAGCAGCGACAGCTTTTTGGGGTGTGGAGATCTGGATTGATACCAATGGCTGTTCCAGAAATTCAAACTGGGGAGATAATAGTTTTGTTGAAATATTGAGTGTAGCTAATTTCTATCAAGCAGACAGACTGCATTGCATCATCCTTGATCAATAGGGTGCAACCTATATTACTGGACTGGCAATCCATACCTCTCGAGTTCAAACCCCACTGCTGTTGAGAATGTGAATGTAGCTAATATGATCCTGGAAATAAAAAGCTAGTTTCAGAAAAAAATAGTAACTCATGAGATCACTAATATCCGTTGGAGAGGGAAATCTGTTGAGCCATCCTTATCTGACTAATGTAACTCCAGTCCAACTTTTAACTGTCCTTGCAAACCCCTCTCTCTCTATAGCCTGTAGGACTCTGCTTCAGAGATAGAGAGCCAGAAACTCATGAATTATATACTGTATGAGAGGGGCAGAACAGCTGGAGCATAGTAGAAGGTCAGAGCTTGGTGGGAGCTGGGAGAGATCGCAACAATGATGCGTAAGTCACGAGACAGAGTTAAAGGCAGGCAAAGGTGCTTGTAATTGCACAAATTTAAGATATCAGAATGCGATAATGGGAGAAGGTCAGTGCGCAGTGCAATCAAAACTGAAGAACAAGTAACAGATGGCCCGTTGGGCAATGGACTTTTTCCATTTTGCCATAAAATGTTTTATATATTTTTTAAAAGAGTCAAGATGGAGGAGAAATATCACAGCCTAAAGTTGTTAAACTTAATGTACAGCCCCAAGGGCTATATCGCGCAAACAGGGAGATGAGATGGTGCTCCCCCAGTTTGCTTTGGGCTTCACTGCAACATCACAGGTCAAGGACAGACATGTAGGCATGGGCTTTGAGAGCAAAATGAGGAGTTGAAATGGCAAGTGACTGGAATGTTGGGGTCATGCTAATGAGCTGAGAGAAGATGTTCCGCAAAGCGGTCACCCTTTCTGCATTCCCAGCTGAGAAGGAGGTGCAAGTGAAATATTAACATAGAACATACAATACAGAAGGAGGCCATTCGGCCCATCGTGTCTGCACCGACCCACTTAAGCCCTCACTTCCACCCTATCCCCGTAACCCAATAACCCCACCTAACCTTTTTGGACACTAAGGGCAATTTAGCATGGCCAATCCACCTAACCTGCGCATCTTTGGACTTGCTTCACCTGAAAGGAAAACCTGGGGCTTTGAACATTTGAGAGGTGAGGTAAAGGGGCAGGTATTGCACTTTCTGTGATTTCAAGGAAATATGCCGTGGGAAGGGGGATGAGGAGTTGTGGGTGACAGAGGCGGTGAGGGTATGAGGTGTTTCATGGTGGCATCATGCTGAGTTGGCAGAAATAGTGGAGAATGATCCTTTGAATGCAAAAGCTGGTGGGGTGGGAAAGTCAGGACCCTATTATGGTTCGGGGAGGGACGGGAAGGCAGAGGTGCGGGAAATGAGTTGAACCCAGTTGAGTGCTCTGTCAACCACAGATGTAGGCAAACCTTGGTTAAAGAAAAAGGCAACATCATTTTCGAAGGTAGCAACACTGACAATAGATGTCAATTTTGCGAATGTGACCCACCCACACCCCAAGAATGAAGAAAAAGAGCTCAGTCAACTGCAATCTTATGCAGTCACCCAACAGAACATACAATGCAAAAGGAGGCCATTCGGCCCATTGAGTCTGCACGACCCACTTAAGCCCTCACTTCCACCCTATCCCCGTAACCCAATAACCCCTCCTAACCTTTTTGGTCACCAAGGGCAATTTATCATGGGCAATCCACCTAACCTGCACGTCTTTGGACTGTGGGAGGCGGTGTGCACCCGGAGGAAACCCACACAGACGCAGGGAGAACGTGCAGACTCCGCACAGACAGAGATCCAGTGGGGGATCGAACCTGGGACCCTGGCACTGTGAAGCCACAGTGCTATCCACTTATGCTACCGTGCTGCCCCTGCTGCCAAATAGAAATCTGCAACAATCTTGTTACACATCTAAGTTAACGTAGCCTGCTATGCTTGATAGAGGCTGATAACAAGATGAACAATTTAATAGATAAATCTTTGTCGGCCCATTTAAGTAAGTTCAGGAACACCACAAAATTCTGGTTCTTTCATAATTTCTTAGTTAAAGACTGGTTTAATTCTGATTTTGATATTTTTAAATCACCTTGTATCATTACCAAATGCATTTCATTCAATGTATTTTATTTGCCCATTTTAATTAATTTAACTTTTGAAAATTGCCATGCAATTTAATCTTTGTTTTGAATGACCATATTTATTACTGGTGCAATATTTTTAAGCATGGTAATTTACAAGAAAAAAACAAATATATGGCTAATCTTTTGGGATTAACATTAATTTTGAAAGCTATGCAAAGAAAACTTAGTGCAGGATTATATAAACATGCAGCAGTGATGGATCTGGGATGAGCTGTCACTTATTGAAACAACTATAGAATGTAGATTTAAAAAGATGCATCAGAAATTCACCTTAGTTTGTGTCTTGGACCATGATGCTGATTAATATTTGTAAGCATAATAAAAATATTCAACCGTGTGTGCATTCTCTGTACTTAAAGATAAGCATCATCAAATTCATCGATAAAACCATTCATTTAATCATTTCTCTAAACTGAAAGCATTCACTGTCATTTTGCATTCTCTGCCACACAGTTCTTCATCCCAGAAGGCTACCGAATGTCACTAACAGCACGACTGGCTGTGGGCTTCAGCAAATGCAATCACAATTGTACACAATAGCCTGAATCGATTCATCGCTCTTACGGAAGCTGATTGTTTGTGGTGTGATCAGGGAGTTCATACTGTACTGCACTTCACAAATGAAGGGAAATCTCAGAGCTTTTATTAGGGCTTATGATTAGAGCAGGACAGAACGCGAACAGAGTGACTGCATTGTAGGAAGTTGAGAATTAAGCCAGGGTAGGAATTCAATGCCTTTAACACTATGTGATTTGTGTACGGTTGAGGCAATAAGCAGTTCAAATTGCATTCAGTGTTGCAACACTTAGCCTACATTCACATTCACTTATAGATTATTTTAGTCTGTTTTGATTTTGGTTAACGCACCAATTTGTTCGAAGATTTTGCACAGCAGATTGAGTGCTTGCACTGCAGCATGTGGAAATTTCTGGGCGGTGGAATTGTTCCAAGTGAAT
The DNA here is from genome assembly GCF_902713615.1 of Scyliorhinus canicula. Lineage (NCBI taxonomy): Eukaryota > Metazoa > Chordata > Chondrichthyes > Carcharhiniformes > Scyliorhinidae > Scyliorhinus > Scyliorhinus canicula. The sequence goes on from NC_052148.1 coordinate 189,185,908, forward strand.
ATCTTCAGTAGACGATCTCCAACTCCAATCTCTTTGAATCTCATTCAATTAAACTGGTGGAAGTTGGAGACACAAACATGAGGCAAGAATATTTGGTCAGACCTCAGTCACACCTTGTACAGAGGTGCAGGATTTGAATGTGGTTGGCATGACCAGTGTACAGAGTAAGGGAAATCCAGGTGAAACAGAGGAGGAGGATTTGCAGAAAATGATCGTACCAGCAGATAAAACATATTTGCTACTTGTGAGGTTAACAAGAAAGACTGCGGAAAGGAAAACCACCTTTGAACAGAAAGCTGTTCAGAGAGAAGAGTAGAAGCATAATATTATAGTTATAGAGGCTAGGATTATTAGGGAGAATGGGCAGCATCCTTCAGAAGCAGGATCAAAAGTCCTGCATGGTATTTTACCAACCTAATTAAAATTATATCTCAAACCAACTTGACAAAATAGTAGCGAGGAAATAGATTTTCCAATTGTTGCGGTTCATTTTGAGACCAAGAACACAGGAAACAGTAGGCAAGAGGTTCTGTTCCCAGAGTACCAGGAGATGGAAGCCAACTTTTTTTTTAATTGAATCTCCTCGAGGGTTACAATCTCGGGATTATTACCTATCCCAGATATAAATTGGCAGAGGGATAAAGATGATTATGGAGTTGAACAGATGGTTGAAGGAGTGATGTAAGAAAGACGGATTCTATTTCATGGGCATGGTGGCACAGTGGTTAGCATTGCTACCTCACAATTCCAGGGTCCTGGGTTCAATTGTGACCTACGGGTGACTGTGTGGAGTTTGCACTTTCTCCACATTTCCTCTGGGTACTCCGGGAGTTTCCTCCCACAGTCCAGAGATGTGCGGATTAGGTGGATTGGCCATGCTAAATTGCCCCTTAGTGTCCAAAAGGTTGGTGGGATTACTGTGTTAGGGGGATAGGGTGGAGGCGTGGTGGGGTTACAGGGTTAGGGGGATAGGGTGGAGGCGTGGGCTTAAGTAGAGTGCTCATTCCAGGAGCCGGTGCAGATTCGTTAGGTCGAACGGTCTCCTTCTGCACTGTAAATTCTATAACACTGCTATCAGTATTGGCACAGGCTCCATCTGAACTGGGCTTGAGGGACTAGGGTCCAAGTAGAATGGATAAATAGGGCAGTCACACAGACTTTAAACTAGTAAATAGGAGATTGGGGAGCTCGGGTGGAAAAAGTAGCATAAAATTCATTTTAAAACAAGCCAAAAGGGAGAAGTGCAGAGGAATGCTAGAATTGTTCTTCAGGAGCAAGGAGGAAACTAAAGATGTAAATCAATTAAATCAGGAAAGAAAATAAGAAAATTAGAAAAAAACAACATGGGGCAGAACAGTTTAGGCCATGTGGCTAAGTAAGTCTTTTTGCAAACATGTGGGGTATAGGAAGCAAATTGAATGAATTCTTGGCATAGCTTCAACTCAGGGGTACGATGTGGTAGCCATTACTGAGGCACGGCTGCAATACAGTCACGACTGGAAACTGAACATAAGAACATAAGAACTAGGAGCAGGAGTAGGCCATCTGGCCCCTCGAGCCTGCTCCGCCATTCAATTAGATCATGGCTGATCTTTTGTGGACTCAGCTCCACTTTCCGGCCCGAACACCATAACCCTTAATCCCTTTATTCTTCAAAAAACTATCTATCCTTACCTTAAAAACATGTAATGAAGGAGCCTCAACTGCTTCACTGGGCAAGGAATTCCATAGATTCACAACCCTTTGGGTGAAGAAGTTCCTCCTAAACTCAGTCCTAAATCTACTTCCCCTTATTTTGAGGCTATGCCCCCTAGTTCTGCTGTCACCCGCCAGTGGAAACAACCTGCCCGCATCTACCCTATCTATTCCCTTCATAATTTTAAATGTTTCTATAAGATCCCCCCTCATCCTTCTAAATTCCAACGAGTACAGTCCCAGTCTACTCAACCTCTCCTCATAATCCAACCCCTTCAGCTCTGGGATTAACCTAGTGAATCTCCTCTGCACACCCTCCAGCGCCAGTACGTCCTTTTTCAAGTAAGGAGACCAAAACTGAACACAATACTCCAGGTGTGGCCGCACTAACACCTTATACAATTGCAACATAACCTTCCTAGTCTTAAACTCCATCCCTCTAGCAATGAAGGACAAAATTCCATTTGCCTTCTTAATCACCTGTTGCACTTGTAAACCAACCTTCTGTGACTCATGCACTAGCACACCCAAGTCTCTCTGAACAGCGGCATGCTTTAATATTTTATCGTTTAAATAATAATCCCGTTTGCTGTTATTCCTACCAAAATGGATAACCTCACATTTGTCAACATTGTATTCCATCTGCCAGACCCGAGCCCATTCACTTAACCTATCCAAATCCCTCTGCAGACTTCCAGTATCCTCTGCACTTTTCGCTTTACCACTCATCTTAGTGTCATCTGCAAACTTGGACACATTGCCCTTGGTCCCCAACTCCAAATCATCAATGTAAATTGTGAACAATTGTGGGCCCAACACGGATCCCTGAGGGACACCACTAGCTACTGATTGCCAACCAGAGAAACACCCATTTATCCCAACTCTTTGCTTTCTATTAATTAACCAATCCTCTATCCATGCTACTACTTTACCCTTAATGCCATGCATCTTTATCTTATGCAGCAACCTTTTGTGTGGCACCTTGTCAAAGGCTTTCTGGAAATCCAGATATACCACATCCATCGGCTCCCCGTTATCTACTGCACTGGTAATGTCCTCAAAAAATTTCACTAAATTAGTTAGGCATGACCTGCCTTTAACGAACCCATGCTGCGTCTGCCCAATGGGACAATTTCTATCCAGATGCCTCGCAATTTCTTCCTTGATGATAGATTCCAGCATCTTCCCTATTACCGAAGTTAAACTCACTGGCCTATAATTTCCTGCTTTCTGCCTACCTCCTTTTTTAAACAGTGGCGTCACGTTTGCTAATTTCCAATCCACCGGGACCACCCCAGAGTCTAGTGAATTTCGGTAAATTATCACTAGTGCATCTGCAATTTCCCTAGCCATCTCTTTTAGCACTCTGGGATGCATTCCATCAGGGCCAGGAGACTTGTCTACCTTTAGCCCCATTAGCTTGCCCATCACTCCCTCCTTAGTGATAACAATCCTCTCAAGGTCCTCACCTATCATAGCCTCATTTCTATCAGTCGCTGGCATGTTATTTGTCTTCCACTGTGAAGACCGACCCAAAAAACCTGTTCAGTTCCTCAGCCATTTCCTCATTTCCCATTATTAAAACTCCCTTCTCATCCTCTAAAGGACCAATATTTACCTTAGCCACTCTTTTTTGTCTTATATATTTGTAAAAACTTTTACTGTCTGTTTTTATATTCTGAGCAAGTTTACTCTCATACTCTATCTTACTCTTCTTTATAGCTTTTTTAGTAGCTTTCTGTTGCCCCCTAAAGATTTCCCAGTCCTCTAATCTCCCAGCAATCTTTGCCACTTTATATGCTTTTTCCTTCAATTTGATACTCTCCCTTATTTCCTTAGATATCCACGGTCGATTTTCCCTCTTTCTTCCGTCCTTCCTTTTTGTTGGTATAAACCTTTGCTGAGCACTGTGAAAAATCGCTTGGAAGGTTCTCCACTATTCCTCAACTGTTCCACCATAAAGTCTTAGCTCCCAGTCTACCTTAGCTAGTTCTTATCTCATCCCCTTGTAATCTCCTTTGTTTAAACACAAAACACTAGTATTTGATTTTACTTTCTCACCCTCCATCTGTATTTTAAATTCCACCATATTGTGATCGCTCCTTCCGAGAGGATCCCTAACTATGAGATCATAAATCAATCCTGTCTCATTACACAGGACAAGATCTAGGACCGCTTGTTCCCTCGTAGGTTCCATTACATACTGTTCTAGGAAACTATCGCGGATACATTCTATAAACTCCTCCTCACGGTTGCCTTGACCGACCTGGTTAAACCAATCGACATGTAGATTAAAATCCCCCATGATAACTGCTGTACCATTTCTACATGCATCAGTTATTTCTTTGTTTATTGCCTGCCCCACCATCTCGTTACTATTTGGTGGCCGATAGACTACTCCTATCAGTGACTTTTTCGCCTTACTATTCCTGATTTCCACCCAAATGGATTCAACCTTATCCTCCATAGCACCGATGTCATCCCTTACTATTGCCCGGATGTCATCCTTAAATAACAGAGCAACACCACCTCCCTTACCATCCACTCTGTCCTTCCGAATAGTTTGATACCCTCGGATATTTAACTCCCAGTCGTGACCATCCTTTAACCATGTTTCAGTAATGGACCACATTTTAGATCAACAGGAAGGATATAAAACTTGATAGACAGGGAGGAGTAACTAATGATTAAGTGTGATAAGACTTCCATGATAAAAGAGGACATAATGAGAAGTAAGCAGGAAGCGGCGGCATTCACGCCGCCCCGCGGTGATTCTCCGATCGGGGGGGCGGGGGGGTCGGAGAATCCCACTCCTTGTTCTTAGATTGGATCAGCAGATAAACTTATGGCAGCAGATTTCTCACAATAGAAGAGGAGACTAGCATGCGGAACTTCCCAAGCGATCAAATACTGCCGCTGGGTCAGGGTCTTGCCAAAATTAACAGAAGCAAAATCACAGCAAAGAAGAAAATAATCTGATGACAGTGTGGCAAATCCCGAGAACTAGATGGTTTCCATCTCAAGGTTTTCAGGAACCATTCATTCGATTGGAAAACTGGATAAAATTCCACTGTTTAAGAGGAGAAGGAAACAATTACTAGAGTCTAAAATTAAGGATAAAGCCAATAAACACCTTGAACATTTCTAGCTGACCAAAGATGGTCAGATCATGGATTTGTAAAGGGAAGGTGTATGAATTTAATTAGGAGAGATTACACAAATTGGGACTGTGCTTCTGGAAATTAGAACATTAACTGGTGATTTGACCAAAGTTTTCAAATATTAATAATAATCTTTATTAGTGTCACATTAACACTGCAATTAAGTTACTGCGAAAATCCCCTAGTCGCAACACTGTTCGGGTACACTGAGGGAGAATTTGGAATGTCCAAGTCACCTGGCAAGCATGTATTTTTGGACTTGTGGGAGGAAACTGGAGCACCTGGAGAAAACCCCGCAGACACGGGGAAAATGTGCAGACTCCGCATAGACAGTGACCCAAACCAGGAATAGATCTCAGGTCCTTGGCACTGTGGAGCAACAGTGCTACCCACTATGCTACCGTGCCTTCCCAAGGAAGATAGAGAGAATCTAATGGTTGGATAGTCTAGGATTGGAGCAGTCTAAAAATTAGATGAATGAAATTAGGAAACAGTCTATTCGCAAAGGGTAGAATAATTTGGAACTCTTTTCCACAAACATCATTTGATGGTAGGTTGATAGTTTCTATCAATGAAAATTAACATGGGTATCAAGAAGTACAAGACCAAGCCAGATTTATGGAGTAAGGCTATGGATCAACCATGTTCTTGTGAATGGTGGAATATGCCCAGGGGTTAAATGGTCTACTTTTGTTCCCATGTTCCACTCATCTCAATCTTAGATCTGATTTTTGAATCTAATCACATATGACAGATCTGACAATAAGACATTTAATTCCATGGACACAAAAAAGTTCCAGTGCAATGGAAAAATGTTAATGTAACGCTCTTATTCAAAAAGGGAGGTTGGCAGAATGTATAAAATTACAGACAAGTTTGTTTAACACCCGTTGCTGGAAAATTGTGAGAATCCATTATGAAGGAAGGAATATCAGGACATTTGGAAATCCATCAGAGTCAGCATAGTTTTATGAAGGGTAAATCATGTTTGGCTAATTTGCTAGATTTCTTTGAAGATGTAACAAGCCAAGTGGATAATGGGGATCCTCCAGATACAATATATCTGGACTTCAGAAGGTGTTTGATCAGGTGCCACACAGAAGGTTAATACACAAGGTTATATTACATGTGGTTGGGGGCAATTTACTAATTGGATAGATTGGCTAATGGACAGAAGTAGGGGTAAATAGGTATTTTTCTGGATGGTGAGGTGTAACTAGCGGGGTGCCACAGGTTTGGTCCTTGGACCCCAGCTATTTACATTTTATATTAACGACTTGGGTACAGTGATAAAATGATCTATAGGCAAATTTGCAGATAACACTAAAAATAGGTGGGACAGTAAATTGCACTGAGGAAATAGGAAACCTTACAAATGGATATAGGTTAGGTGAGTGGGCCAAAATGTGGCAGATAGAGTTTAATGTAGATAAGTGTGAGGTCATCCATTTTGGTCAGAAAAATGGAACGTCAACTTATCATCTAAATGGGGACAGACTTCGGGGTGCTCCAGTGCAGAGGGATCTGGGTGTCCTCATGCACGAGTCGCAGAAAACTAGCATGCAGGCACAGCAGATAACAAAGGAAGGGAATGGAATGTTGCCATTTATAGCTAAAGGAATATAAAGTTAAGGAAGTGTTGTTGCAACTCTACAAGGCACTGGTGAGACCACACCTGGAGTTTTGTACACCGTTTTAGTCCACTTATTTGAGGAGAGATGTAGTGCCATGAGAGGCAATTCAGAGGATGTTCACGAGATTAATTCCATAGATAAGGGGTTTGTCATATGAAGAGAGATCGGTCAGCTTAGGTCTATATTCTTTAGAGTTTAGAAGAATAAGGAGAGATCAAATTGAGGCATTTATGATGATAAACTGTTTGGATAAAGTAGACGTGGAATGGATGCTTCCTCTTCTGGGACATTCTAGAGTGAGAGGTCATAGTCTTAGGATAAGAGGTAGCAAATTTAAAACAGACTAGAGGAGAAACTACTTCTCCCAAAGGGTTGAAAATCTGTGGAATTCGCTACTCCAGAGTGTGGTGGATGCTGGGATAAAAAGAGTAAATTTAAGGAAAAGAAACAAAAGGGAAAATGCTGGAAAATCTCAGCACGTCTGGCAGCATCTGGAGGGAGAGAAAAGAGCTAACGTTTCGAGTCCGATGACTCTTTGTCAAAGCTCACAGACAGAAAGTGGGAAATATTTATACTGTGGAGTGAGAATGAAAGATGAGTCATAGCCACAGAAACCCTGGGAAAACGGGTGCTAATGGCGACAGAAACCAAGGGGAAAGAGTGTTAATGGCAGTCCCCAGAGAGGACAAAAGATGTGAAGGTTCAAACAGCAGGGAAACTAACATCAGAGGATGTGGGGGGAGGGGAAGGGGGAAGCAAAGAGGAAAAAGGTGCAGGAAAATTGGATAGGGTTGGGAGGGAGTGGGGGGGGAATTAAATGTACATTAAGAAAGAAAGAAATGGTAAAATGCAGTTAAAATGAAATGAAAACAAATGGGTCGAGGTGGGGCTGATCTTCTGAAGTTGTTGAATTCGATGTTCAGGCCGGAAGGCTGTAGCGTGCCTAACCGGAAGATGAGATGTTGTTCCTCCAGTTTGGGTTGAGCTTCACTGGAACATTGCAGCAGGCCAAGAACAGACATGCGGGCATGGGAGCAGGGTCTTTTGTTAAAATGGCAAGCAACGGGAAGGTCAGGATCCTGAACGCGCACAGATCGAAGATGCTCAGCAAAGCGACCACTCAGTCTGCGTTTGGTCTCTCCGATATAGAGGAGACCACATTTAAGGCGAAGTTAGACAGATTGTTAATTAGCAATGGGTTGAAGGATTACGGTGAACGGGTCGGATAGTGGAGATGAGGCCACGATGAGATTTGCCATGATTGTATTGAATGGTGGAGCAGGCGCAAGAGGCTAAATTGCCTACTCCTGCTCCTAATTCTTATGTTCTAAGAAATAACTATTCTGTCTGATTTCACCAACCAGCTCTTGGTCTGTAGCCCTGTAGCTAACAGCACCTCAAGCACAAACCATGTGTTCTTGATTAATAGGGAAGTAGACCTTGGAAAATAAGAGACAGGTTTAGATAAAGGATCTGGATCGGCGCAGGCTGGGAGGGCTGAAGAGCCTGTTCCTGTGCTGTAATATTTTAAAAAAGGGGATCGGGGTAATGGGGACAAGGTAGGAAAATGGGGATGAAGAACATATCAGGCTGATCGAATGGCAGAGCAAACTCTTTGGGCCAAATGGCCTAATTCTGCTCCTGTATCTCACGGTCTTAACCCCATGCAAATAACCCTGTTTAGATTAGTGCCAGTTTGAGCACTACTTTGATCTTGCTAGAATTCTTATCCACATTGGAACCTATTGATGTAAAAATGCTTTGAAAAGAGACATCCCAAGATCAGAGTATTTTGATATAGACTGGCATATTTACTTCAGCAAAGCACATTTCTTTTTGTTAATGATGCAGAGTTCTGAAACTGTCAAAAGAATCTTGAAAATGTTTAATGCAGCTAGCAGTAATTGGGTTCATTTTCAGCTACAAGAAACTCTGCCAAACCAATGTGCTGTAAGACCTGAAATACAAAAGCTGCCTGATCTGCAGGATACTTCGATAATTTTTTATTTTAGATATCTAGCATTTGCTGTATTTTACTTATATTGTAAGATCTCTTCATTAAAGATAACATTGTGGGGATGGGTGTCAATGATTTCAAGATACTTAATTGTCTTTCAGCAAAATATTTAATTCCCACATGATTGAAACTGCTGATCCCATTGACAATACACGACTTGTAGGGTTTAGAAACATAGAAAATAGAAGGAGGACATTCGGCACTTTGCACTTGTTCTGCAATTCAACATCATGATTGATCCTCGATCCCAACAACATACTCCTGTGCTCTGGGCCCTCCCCATATTCTTGGACACCTGCAGAGTCAATACATCTATTTATTTCCTTCTTAAGTATCTTCACTGGCGTCCAAGCCTCCCACAACCTTCCATGGTGAAGAGAATTCCACAGATTCGCCACCCTCTAAGTGAAGATACTTCAACTCATCTCACTCCTAAATGGCCAACGCCATACCCTGACTCCTAAATGGCCAACGCCATACCCTGACTCCTAAACGGCCAACGCCATACCCTCACTCCTCAATGGCCAACGCCAAACCCTCACTCCTCAATGGCCAACGCCATACCCTCACTCCTAAATGGCCAACGCCATACCCTCACTCCTAAATGGCCAACGCCATACCCTCACTCCTAAATGGCCAACGCCATACCCTCACTCCTAAATGGCCAACGCCATACCCTCACTCCTCAATGGCCAACACCATACCCTCACTCCTCAATGGCCAACGCCATACCCTCACTCCTAAATGGCCAACGCCATACCCTCACTCCTAAATGGCCAACGCCATACCCTCACTCCTAAATGGCCAACGCCATACCCTCACTCCTAAATGGCCAACGCCATACCCTCACTCCTAAATGGCCAACGCCATACCCTCACTCCAAAATGGCCAACGCCATACCCTCACTCCTAAATGGCCAACGCCATACCCTGGAGACTGTGATTCCTTGTTCTCGATGCCCATGACAAGGAAAACAATATCCCTGCATCCAGTCTCTCCAGCCCTGTCAGAATTTTATACATTTCAATTAGATCCCCTCTCATTCTTCTGAATTCCAGTGAATACAGGCCGAGTCAACCCAATCTCTTCTTGTCCAACAAAAGCAATTGTGGGAAAGTTAGGTCAACAGGAATACAAATATCAGTTGAAATCTGCTATGAAAATACTCAAAGATGCCAGTAAAGTTTTTCATCTAAAATGTTTTACATTCTTTAGATGCAACCAGGTTTCATGAATAGAACATAGAACATTACAGCGCAGTACGGGCCCTTCGGTCCTCGATGTTGCACCGACCTGTGAAACCATCTGAAGCCTATCTGACCTACACTATTCCATTTTCATCCATATGTCTATCCAGTGACCACTTAAATGCCCTTAAAGTTGGCGAGTCTACTACTGTTGCAGGCAGGGCGTTCCACTCCCCTACTACTCTCTGAGTAAAGAAACTGCCTCTGACATCTGTCCTATATCTACCACCCCTCAATTTAAAGCTATGTCCCCTCGTGTTGGTCATCACCATCCGAGGAAAGAGACTCTCACTGTCCACCCTATCTAACCCTCTGACTATCTTATGTGTCTCTATTAAGTCACCTCTCAGCCTTCTCTTCTCTAACGAAAACAACCTCAAGTCCCTGAGCCTTTCCTCATAAGACCTCAGCTCCATACCAGGCAACATCCTAGTAAATCTCCTCTGAACCCTTTCCAAAGCTTCCACATCCTTCCTATAATGTGGTGACCAGAACTGCACGCAGTACTCCAGGAGCGGCCGCACCAGAGTTATGTACAGCTGCAGCATGACCTTGTGGCTCCGAAACTCAATCCCCCTGCTTATAAAGGCTAGCACACCATATGCCTTCTTAACAGCCCTATTAACCTGGGTGGCAACTTTCAGGGATTTATGTACCTGGATGCCGAGATCTCTCTGTTCATCTACACTACCAAGAATCTTGCCATTAGCCCAGTACTCTGCATTCCTGTTACTCCTTCCAAAGTGAACCACCTCACACTTTTACGCATTAAACTCCATCTGCCACCTCTCAGCCCAGCTCTGCAGCTTATCTATGTCGCTCTGTATCCTATAACATCCTTCAGCACTATCCAAAACTCCACCGACCTTCGTGTCATCTGCAAATTTACTAACCCATCCTTCTACACCCTCTTCCAGGTCATTTATAAAAATGACAAACAGCAGTGGCCCCAAAACAGATCCTTGCAGTACACCACTAGTAACTGAACTCCAGGATGAACATTTGCCATCAACCACCACCCTCTGTCTTCTTTCAGCTAGCCAATTACTGATCCAAACCGCTAAATTAACTTCAATCCCATACTTCCTTATTTTCTGCAATAGCCTACCGTGGGGAACCTTATCAAACGCCTTACTGAAATCCATATACACATCAACCGCTTTACCCTCATCCACCTGTTTGGTCACCTTCTCAAAAAACTCAATAAGGTTTGTGAGGCATGACCTACCCTTCACAAAACCATGTTGACTACAGTATCGCTAATCAACTTGTTCTTTTCAAGATGATTATAAACCCCATCTCTTATAACCTTTTCCAACATTTTACCCACAACCGAAGTAAGGCTCACAGGTCTATAATTACCAGGGTTGTCTCTACTCCCCTTCTTGAACAAGGGGACAACATTTGCTATCCTCCAGTCTTCCGGCACTATTCCTGTCGACAAAGATGACATAAAGATCAAGGACAAAGGCTCTGCAATCTCCTCCCTGGCTTCCTAGAGAATCCTAGGATAAATCCCATCTGGCCCAGGGGACTTATCTATTTTTACACTTTCCAAAATTGATAACACCTCCTCGTGAACCCCAATTCCATCTAGCCTGGTCGACTGAACCCGAGTATTCTCCTCGACAACATTGTCTTTCTCCAGTGTAAACACTGACGAAAAATATCCATTTAACACTTCCCCTATCTCCTCTGATTCCACACACAACTTTCCACTACTATCCTTGATTGTCGCTAATCTTACTCTAGTCATTCTTTTGTTCCTGATATACCTATAGAAAGCCTTAGGGTTTTCCTTGATCCTATCCGACAACTACTTTTCGTGTCCTCTCCTCGCTCTTCTTAACTCTCCCTTTAGGTCCTTCCTGGCTAACTTGTAACTCTCAAGTGCCCTAACTGAGCCTTCATGTCTCATCCTAACATAAGCCTTCTGCTTCCTCTTGACAAGTGCTTCAACTTCCTTAGTAAACCATGGTTCCCTTGCTTGACAACTTCCTCCCTGCCTGACAGGTACATACTTATCAAGGACACGCAGTAGCTGTTCCTTGAAAAAGCTCCACATTTCAATTGTACCCAGCCCCTGCAGTTTCCTTCCCCATCCTATACATCCAAAATCTTGCCGAATAGCATCATAATTGCCTTTCCCCCAGCTATAATTCTTGCCTTGCGGTATATACCTATCCCTGCCCATTGCTAAACTAAACATAACCGAATTGTGATCACTATCACCAAAGTGCTCACCTACATCTAAATCTAACACCTGGCCAGGTTCATTACCCAGTACCCAATCCAATGTGGCATCGCCCCTTGTTGGCCTGTCTACATACTGTGTCAGAAAACCCTCCTGCACACACTGCACAAAAACTGACCCATCTATAGTACTCGAACTATAGTATTTCCAGTCAATATTTGGAAAGTTAAAGTCCCCCATAACAACTACCCTACTCTCGCTCCTGTCGAGAATCATCTTTGCAATCCTTTCCTCTATATCTCTGGATGTGAACAAACTAAGAAACTTGCTAATTTTGTACTGATTAACAGAAACATATACAGTGCTCCATATTCACCTTGAATTCAAGCTATTTGGAAAACTCTATGCTTTTTAAACCAAGCACAACACACTGCCTTCAAATTCCTATCACTTCATGCTCACTGGAAAATGAATGAATCCTACGCTTCAACATTGTGGTGGAGACAGATCACTTGGAAGATCCAGAGCAAAATGAATCATTTTATTTGGGGGAAAATATATTGCACATCACCTCTAACACCTCGTGACAGCAGCCACATTAATGGTCATTGGGACTGCACATGCTCCTTCCCGGTGGCTATTCGGTTCGGCTGTATTGCCATAAGGAGAGATTTTTGAGAGTTGCTGACATTCACAGAGATGTTATTCTTGCTACTCATTGAGTAAAAACTCAATTCTATAAATGTGTCTGGCCGAAAGCAAAAACAACCCCCAAGACTGCTGTAAGCGTAGGATTAGACAAAGGAATGCATGAATGAACAAGCTATCACATGAACAATATGATGACCTTTATCACTTTGCCAAGAATAGCTTTCACAATATAAATCCCTTAAACATTGAACAAAATAATGGAAGATCTCCAAAAGATTGCCATTCCCTTCTTTCAAGGTGGTAAGAATACACAGAGAATTAGAATGTTACTGTAAAAATGCAGACTGATTCAACAATTGTAGTTGCTGAACACTGACCGAGCCCATAACCTCCATTCCAAGGGGCGTCATACCTGGGGGTGCCTCCCCGGTCTGCCAAGATGTCTGCACATTGGGAATGCGCAGCAATTTCCCACAAAGTACAGCTTCATTAAAGTCTACTTGTGACAATAATTGATTATTATTATTATTCCACTGAGCAATTACCCTGCATTGAAAACCTTTGCATAGGGTTCCAGGTGTGTTCCAGAAAAGTTACCCAGAAAAGTTAGAAGAATTAAAACAAATTCTAACTCCTGGGTGATAATACCGACTCCCATCAACACAGGGGAGACCTGACCACCCCCCACAAAGAACCCTGCCCCACCACCCATTGGACCCCCCGACTTTACTCCCACCTCCCCACCCGTCCCCCCAAATACTGCCATAAAAAGGGAGCATGTCCTCCTTTCTCCCTACTCTCCTGCACTCGACAGAAGACCTCATGGAACCCATTGCACTGCACTTTTCCCATCAGGCTGAAGTCGGAAAGTTGTGCTGGGAAGATGTGGCTGCATTGCACAGTGGTGCACCGACTGTGATTGTCGTTCCATAGAAATCATCGCCCCATGGGTCGAGGTCAGTAGACTTAATTTATCTGAACTACAGCAGCATTATTTCCGAACTATTTTTTTGCTGCCTTGTTATCCGCTGACTATCCGTTGCACACCATGACAAAATCCCTTTGTGATTGCAAATATCGGACTTCAGAGGAAATGAAAAACAATTTTACTCTTCCTTGAAATATCAGGTCATGGGGTGAAAACTGACATCTCAAATGTACAAAACATCACATGAACACGCAGCAAACTAGACTGCAAACAGGAGAATATTTAAATTTGATATTACTAGGTACAAATAATATTCACAAAATTAGAATAGAAAGGTGTGATCAAGCATATTAATGGAGAACCATAGTTAAGAATTCTCACATAACGGAAATATTGCCCTACTTAATAGTACTTAACATTTTCTTCAAAATGAGCTGAGCACAATCTTGAATACTAGAGAGGCACTGTCTTAAATGTAAATACCACGATCACAACTTCACAGTAACTTCATTGCATTGTTAATGTAAGGCTACTTGTGACAATAAAGATTATTATTATTACAAGAGTTTTTGAGTGACTAATCAAGATGATAAAAATAACATGGAGGCTGAAACAATGACATAGAAATGGAAAGAAAATGAAAAAGAAACATTGTTACTGCACCAATTATTTGTCCAGTGAAGTTATGAAACTAGTGGTTCAGGGAACCCTGTGCCCCCCCCCCATACTTTTGTTTAATTTTTTAAAAAGGCACAATGCCCAGACAAATCCATCAGCTTGCCATCGGCGCCCACTTAAATACGAGAACAAAAACCAGCCACTAAATTAGCTGCCCTCCTATACACCCTTCTCAAAGCTAGAATATCACACGTGATCATCCAAAAACTAAGAACACTGTTCTGATTGAAGTTTGATCAGGCCAGATAGCTCTAGATATCATTTAATTCCATTGCTCATGTACTGTTAGATAACATTCACCTTATCCACATGCCTAACACTGTATCATGCTATGTCACAAGCACACATTTAGATCTGCTCACATGTTGGAAGCTGCATGAGCTTCTTTAACTGCATCAAGGCAATGATTGTGGTTGGAGGGTTGGTGGGGGGGGCAGTCGGGTGAGGCTTGCTCACCACATCTGTACCCATGTAGCTTAAATGCATTAAATGTATTCAAAGGTGTACTGAATTATATAAAGCAGCACATTAAAGCATTACAGTCATAAGGGAATGCTCAATCAGAATGACAGAGTGGGAACATACAATTAATGACTCATCTTGCAGCAGTATTAGCTCCTCTATTTATTTAAGGTTTGTAATACCTTGAAATTGCTGCAAGAGGGCAGCTACAATCCAACTTTAAGATGATAGTCACTGAATATTGTTACCGCAACTGGCCGACTCTTACAGCCCCAATATATGAAGCAAACACCTCCATGCTAAGAGCAGGTAATTGGAGAGGATCCATTGCCTACAGGATCTCGAGTTTCAGGGAGGTTACAATTGCTGATCTGGATTCAACAACAGTAGTCCCTCAAAAGGAGAACTCGGAATAAAAAATTACCTTTTTAATTAGGGTGTCTGTAAAATTGGGGAAACCAGCGGTTGCTAAATGATACAGGATAGATTTGTGATCAAAAATTTCACATGGTGGAATAGTAACTATTTATGACAAGAAATTAATTGGGGTATTACACTAATCTCACTATCCGAACATAAAAATTGATTGTTTCCTAAATAAGATTTTGGATTACATGTGGTCTAACTAGTTCACCTTTTATGGATATGTCCTTATCTGTTCAATCATGTAGTAGGGGTAGGGCAAATGTATATGGAGTGGTATACTGTGATCGAATTCAGTGATTTTGATCAAACTCAATACTGAGCTCAGAATTCAATGTGTTCAGATATCAAGCATCAGCTGCAATTGAAAGCACTTTCCTTGTAACAACATACTTACATAATATTGTATGAATAATATTTTTAATTTATCTGTGGACACTTCCTCAACATTTCAAGAACGGATTGGTTTTGAAAGACAGGTAGGATAATTAAGGGTAGAATTGTCCCTCATATTGATTTTTCCAGAGCAATTCATCCAAAATCAACCAAGCCAGCGCAAAGAAAAGAGGAACTGGTTACGTCCAGCACAAATCAACCTTCTGTGCTAGTTTAGAAGTATTGCGTTGGAAGACAGCCAGTCCATGAAACTTAGCACATATCACAGTCAAATTAATCACCAGGGTTCGTTTCCACAAATAGCTCCCATTTGCAAGCTTTGACTGTGAAAATTCAATCGATTTTTTGACACATGGGCACTTTTCAAAAGCTTTTAAAAATCAAAAAATGTTTTGTTTACTAAGCAACTGACTATTGTACACCAATAAAATTAGTAAATGCTCCTTTAGTTTGGAAAAGTTTCTACAATGGCCCCATTTTCAACTGTTAGAAAAACTGCACTGAATTACTATTTTAAGAAAACAGAATGTTCTAAAACTTATGGGGGATAATGCTGGCTTGTGGAAGATTTAACATTCAGCCATTTATAAAGGAGCTTGTGCAGAGGCTGGAGGAAAAATAATCAATCTTGAAAATGAGTGCAACTTTACGGGTAGATGGCTGATTATGTCAGGCAAACTGCTCTTAATCATAGGCGAAGAATATAATTTAACAATATACACAGCAATCACTAGTTTAAACTATATATTATTATCCAGCATGATAACCTTCACCTAGTATAATAGACCATTAACAGAAATAACAGTGGGACAATAGAAAAATAGAAATGACGAAGAAAGTAATTGTCTGCCAAGTACAATTGTAAGTTGCAATATAAAGTACCCATCTGAGTTATTGAATAACGAACTCCACCATAATTCCTGTAACTTGATCTACTCTCGGCAAATTAATTCCGTGACTTACAAGAGAGACCATTTAAACAGGATGCAGAGCTAATATTTAATCAGACAACAGGAAAGTATCAATCTGAGCTCAACCGGTGCACTAGTGAAATAGTGAACGTTTTACAAGTCTGAAAAACAGAAAATGCTGCAAAAGCCCAGCGGGTCTGGCAACATCTGTGCAGTGAGAAACAGAGTTAATGTTTTGGGTCAAGGACGTCACTGATATCACAGACTGTAGGACATTCTTCTGGGTGAGGGATGAACAGCCAGAAGTTGTGGTCCACATTGGTACCAATGAAATAGGCAGGAAGGGGGGATTGGGTCCCACAATCAGAATTTAGGGAGCTCGGCAGAAAATTAACAAACTGGACCTCAAAAGTAATCATCTCTGGATTATTAACAGCTACTGCGTGTCCTTGATAAGTATGTACCTGTTAGGCAGGGAGGAAGTGGTCGAGCGAGGGAACCATGGTTTACTAAAGCAGTTGAAACACTTGTCAAGAGGAAGAAGGAGGATTATGTAAAGATGAGATGTGATGGTTCAGTTAGGGCGCTTGAGAGTTACAAGTTAGCTAGGAAGGCTCTGAAGAGAGAGCTAAGAAGAGCCAGGCGAGGACATGAGAAGTCTTTGACAGGTAGGATCAAGGATAACCCTAAAGCTTTCTATAGATATGTCAGGAATAAAAGAATGACTCAGGTAACAGTAGCACCAGTCAAGGACGTTGTGCGTGGAGTCAGAGGAGATATGGGAGATGCTAAATGAGTATTTTTCGTCTGTATTCATACAGGAAAAAGACAAAGTTGTCGAGGAGAATACTGAGATACAGGCTACTAGACTAGAAGGGCTTCAGGTTCATAAGGAGGAGGTGTTAGCGATTCTGGAAAGTGTGAAAATAGATAAGTCCCCTGTGCCGGATGGGATTTATCCTAGGATTCTGGGAAGCTAGGGAGGAGATTGCTGAGACTTTGGCTTTGATCTTTAAGTCATCTTTGTCTACAGGAATAGTGCCAGAAGACTGGAGGATAGCAAATGTTGTCCCGTTGTTCAAGAAGGGGAGTAGAGATAACCCCGGTAACTATAGACCAGTGAGCCTTACTTCTGTTGTGGGAAAAGTCTTGGAAAGGTTTATAAGAGATAGGATGTATAATCATCTTGAAAGGAATAATTTGATTAGAGATAGTCAACATAGTTTTGTGAAGGGTAGGTCGTGCCTCACAAACCTCATTGAGTTCTTCAAGAAGGTGACCAAACAGGTGGATGAGGGTAAAGCAGTTGATGTGGTGTATATGGATTTCAGTAAAGCGTTTGATAAGGTTCCCCACAGTAGGCTATTGCAGAAAATACAGAGGCATGGGATTCAGGGTGATTTAGCAGTTTGGATCAGAAATTGGCTAGCTGATAGAAGACAAAGGGTGGTGATTGATGGGAAATGTTCAGACTGGTGTCCAGTTACTAGTGGTGTACCACAAGGATCTGTTTTGGGGCCGCTGCTGGTTGTCATTTTTATAAATGACCTGGAGTAGGGCGTGGAAGGATGGGTGAGCAAATTTGCAGACGACACTAAAGTCGGTGGAGTTGTGGACAGTGCAGAAGGATGTTACAAGTTACAGAGGGACATAGATAAGCTGCAGAGCTGGGCTAACAGGTGGCAAATGGAGTTTAATGCAGAAAAGTGTGAGGTGATTCAGTTTGGAAGAAATAACAGGAAGACAGAGTACTGGGCTGATGGTAAGATTCTTGGTAGTGTGGACGAGCAGAGAGATCTCTGTGTCCACGTACATAGATCCCTGAAAGTTGCCACCCAGGTTGAGAGGGTTGTTAAGAAGGCGTACGGTGTGTTGGCTTTTATTGGTAGAGGAATTGAGTTTCGGAGCCATGAGGTCATGTTGCAGTTGTACAAAACTCTGGTGCGGCCGCATTACAGGAAGGATGTGGAAGCATTGGAAAGGGTACAGAGGAGATTTACCAGGATGCCTGGTATGGAGGGAAGATCTTACGAGGAAAGGCTGAAGGCTGTTTTCGTTAGAGAGGAGGTTAAGAGGTGACTTAATTGAGGCATACAAGATGATCAGAGGATTAGATAGGGTGGACAGTGAGAGCCTTTTTCCTTGGATGGTGATGTCCAGCACGAGGGGACATAGCGTTAAATTGAGGGGAGATAGATATAGGACAGATGTCAGAGGTAGATTCTTTACTCAGAGAGTAGTAAGGGCGTGGAATGCCCTGCCTACAATAGTAGTGGACTCGCCAACACTAAACCCATTCAAATGGTCAATGGATAGGCATATGGACGATAAGGGAATACTGTAGATTGGCTTTGGAGAGGTTTCACAGGTTGGCGCAAACATCGAGGGCCGAAGGGCCTGTATTGCGCTGTAATGTTCTATGTTCTACTCCCAGTGGCACATGAAAGTGAGAACAGAATAAGAGGTTAAGGCAGATGAATGCATGGCTGGGAAGATGGCGCAGGAGGAACTGCTTCAGATTCCTGGGACAGGCTCAGGGGGAGATGGCATCTGCAAAGGCCAGGCAGGTTTCATCTGAACAGAGCTGAGACGGAGTTTCCTTGTGAGTTTGCGCTGTCGGGGGGTGGGGTTTAAACTAACTTGGCAGGAGGTGGGAACTAAGGTGAAACATGAGATAGGAATACCAGGCTGCACAAAATACATGGTTGGGACAGAAATCACTAATTTAGAAAATAGTGAATTATAATAATCTTTATTATTGCCACAAGTAGACTTACATGAACACTGCTATAAAGTTATTGTGAAAATCGCATAGTTGCCACACTCTGGCACCTGTTTGGGTACACGAAGGGAGAATTCGGAATGTCCAATTCACCTAATAAGCACTTATTTTGGGACTGTGGGATGAAACTGGAGCACCCAGAGGAAACTCACGCAGACGCAGGCAGAATGTGCAGTCTCCACTCAGTCACCCAGGTGGGAATCGAGCCTGGGTCCCTGGCGCTGTGAAGCAACAGTGCTAACCACTGTGATGCCGTGATGCCTGTTGACAAGTGAAGTCAGAGTAAGAGAGAAAATGATGGTGTCTAAATCATAGAATCCCTACAGTGTAGGAGGCCATTAGGCCCATTGAGTCTGCACTGACCCTTCGAAGGACGACCCTACCAAGGCCCAATTCCCTGCTTTATTCCTGCAACCCCAGCCTAAGGAGAAATTTGGAATGGCCAATCCACCTAACCTGCATATCTTTGAACTGTGAGAGGAAACCCACGCAAACACGGGGAGAAAGTGCAAACTCCACACAGGCAGTCACCCAAAGTCGGAATTGAACTCTGGTCCCTGGGCCTGTGAGGCTGCAAGGCTGACCTCTGTGCCACCCAAATCAGGGTTACTGTGCATGTATGTGAATGCACAAAGTATAGTGAAGAAAATGAGGGAGTTACACACAGAATGTGTTGTGGTAGTATAATGCTGTGGCAATAACAGAGATCTGGCTCAATGAAGGGCAAGACTTGGTATTGGTGTTAAGATGTGAGGGGCAAAGTTTAGAGATGTGCAAGAGAACTTTTTTTTTACATAGAGGATGGTGAGTGCCTGGAACTCTCTGCCGGAGGAGGTGGTGGAAGTAGATATGATAGCGACGTTTTAGAGGCATCTTGACAAATACATGAATAAAATGGAATAAAGGGATAGGGACTCTGGAAATGCAGAGGTTTTAGGTTACAGAGGCGCAGGCTTGAGGGGCCAAAGGGCCTGTTCCAGTGCTGTACTGTTCTTTGTTTTAAATATTCTTGGGTCAGGGTGTTGAGATAAGATAAGGAAGGAAGGAAAGCGGAAGGGATGGCGGAACTGGTTAGGGAACGGAATGCAGTGCTGGAGAAAGCGGATGTCCCAGAAGATTCAAAGACGGAATCTATTTGGCTGGAGCCAAGGAACAAAAACGATTCAATACATTGTTCGGTGTTGTCTATGGGCCGCCAACTAGTGAGAAGCATGTAGATTGTAGACGAACAAACCTGCAGGGAAATGACAGAGATGTAAATGTTGTAGAGTAGTTTTAATGGGGAACCTTAATTACCTGAATGTGGACTGGGACAGTGCAAGTGCAGTAGGTGGAGAGGGACAACAGTTCCGAGATTGTGTCCAGGAAACTTTTCAACAGCACATTATCTGTCCAGTCAAGTTCAACAAGAAACAACAAGACCTAGTTCTTAGAAATTAGGTGGGTCAAGTAGATCAAGTGTCAATGGGGGAACATTTAGGAGGCAGATATCATGGTACTGTAAGGTTTAAGATGATGATAGAAATGGAAAATAGGCAATCCAGAGTAAACATAATTAACTGGGGGAGAGCTGACTTCAATGGACAAGAACAGAGCTGGGCTGGTTAGACTGGAACAAAACATTAGCAGCAATAACTGTAGCTGAACAATGGGCTATCATCAAAACAGAAGTGGCCCGAACACAGTCAAAATATAATCCCTTAATAGGGAAAGATAGTGTGAACAAATCCAGCGCTCCCTGGGTGAAACGAAAGATAGAAATTAAGATAATGATGAAAAAATGTTTCTGACATGTATCAGGTAGAAAATGCAGTTGAGAACCGAGGAACACAGAAGGTTCAGAGGGGTGGTGAAAAAGCACATTAGAGAAGCAAAGAGGGATGATAGGAAAAGATGGGCAGCTAACACAGGGGGAAGACCTAAAGTCTTCCATTGGCATAATTAGTGCAAGGGTGGTAAGAGGGGGGGGGGGGGAATTAAGAGACAAGCATGGTATTGGACTGCCTGTGTGTTAATGCAAGTAGAGATCCAAATAAGGTTGCTGACTTGTTGGCACAAGTTGTGACATGAGACAATGATGTAGCAGCTATAACAGAGACTGGACTTCAACATGAGGGAGAATGGGAGCAAAATATTACCGGTTACGATATATTCAGGAGGGCTAGGGAACAGACAAGGGTTTGGGGGAGGGGGATGGATGCTGATGGTATTGATCAAGGGTAATTTGCGGTAGGGCGGCACAGTGGCGCACTGGTTAGCACTGCTGCATCACGGCATCGAGGGCCCGGTTTGGATCTTGGTCCAAGTCACTTGTCCATGTGGAGTTTGCACATTCTCCCCGTGTCTGCGTGGATCTCACCCCTACAACCCAAAGATGTGCAGGGTAGGTGGATTGGCCATGCTAAATGGCCCCTTAATTGGAAAAGATAATTGGGTAGTTTAACTTTAAAGGGGTAGTTTACAATTCTATGGAGGGATAGACGGTTCAAGACAGAGTTGAGGAAAAATAAAGAAAAGAACTTTAAAAACCTATACAGAACATTTACTAGCTTAATTTGTGTCCAGCAGCCTTTTGCTTAGTAAATTACATATTTTTCATTTGGACAGAATAGGGAAGCAACCGACACATTGATGAGTGTTTAGAGTGTTTACCAGAGGCTAAAAAAATAGCGAGAAAGAGTTAGAGCAGTACATCGAGAATCAAATTTCAGAGGATTGTAGAAATAACACAATAATAATAGGAGACTGCAATTTCTCTAACATTTTGGAGGGTGAAGAATTCCTGAAATGTGTACTGGAGAACTTAATCAGTATATTTCTAGGCCAAAGTAAGGAACAAGTCTTTGATCTGGTTTGAAGGACCACAATAAATGAATGTGCTTCAGTGTGAGAATATCTAGGTATAATGACCCAAGAAGAGTAACATTGAAGGATCTCTGCATTCTCCTCACAGCTTACCCTCCCACCCAGCTTTGTCTCATCTGCAAATTTGGAGATACTACATTTAGTTCCCTCAACTAAAGCATTAATATATATTGTGAAAAAAACTTTAAAACTGCAAACCACTTTTTTGAATGGCCAATCTTACATTGCATCAACCCAATATACTTTGCAAATGTTAAAATTGAACACAGATTTGGTATTTCAGCAAGTTTTCAGACTCGAGAAATATAATCCAAAAGCATGGAAGTTTAAATATTTATCTAATGGGGTACGGTTTGATAGTTGCACGTGTTAGGCTGGATAAAATCGGACATTTAAAGATTGGACATTTTAAATCAAGCTCTAGCCAGCTCCAGCAAGCAGCCTGATGGTAATTTGAACTTGGCCAAGGTTGAATACACTGAATTAACTTCCAAGACATGTATGTACCTGCGTTTCAATCATCCATCAAGAGATAATCAGCTGTACTCGTATATCGATTGTTTTCAGTAAACAAGGTTACATACAAACAATGCACCTGGAAATGGACCCCCATGGACGAACTCCTGGTGTCCTGCTGAGTGACCACTAGAACTTCACTGGGTGTGGCCTCATCGGCTGGGGGCAAGAGAACATTCTGGAAGGACAGAAAGGGTACCTGGACCTCCCAGCAGCGAAGACTCCATGCAGAGATAATCAAGACAAGTGACCAGAGACGGAATGAAGCAGGGTGCAAGATCAACCATCGCGTAAGAAGACAGAGACTCAGAATCAGGCGCATAGCTCGACTGAGTCGATCAGCTCGGGTAGTATTGGGAATCTTGGGACTGTTGTCCGTGGGATAATTTAAGTGTTAATTGAAGGGCAACTGTTTGACTGTTTATTGAATGAAGTCATTTTATTTACACGCTTGCATTATCCTTTGTTTGCTTCGCCAATAAAGATACCTGGATAAAACTTTATTAATAAACTGGCTGAAGAGTCTGAGGTTTTACAGACACAACACATGGTAGTTATCAACCATTTTAAAGTTGCAAAAGACCTGCATAAAGCATGCCAGCTTATCTTAACACTAATTCAATTACGTTCACATGTTAACCCAACTTTTATTTATGATACAGATCTGTAAGTAAACTTGAGAATTTCAGTAATTTGAAACCAAACAGATGATTGTTTTGGGCCAGGGTTTAGAGAACCCCAAAGTGTATCATGGAGTTAACCTGACCCACAACTTTGAATAGATTGTGGTATGGGGAGAACACTCTGCAGGCGTGGTACAGCAGAAATGGAAAAAAGTGTTTTTTATAGCAAAATAATGTTTATTCTATGAACTCAAGTTAACCTTCTTAAAACATAGTGTGAACATCTCAGGAACCATTAATTCTAATACAACCCCCAAATAATACAACACTAAGTAATACTTTAAGCTTTCCTTTTTTCATCCATAAGACTTAAAACACCTTTTACCAGAAGCACATCAGGTTAATGTCACTACTGTTATTAGTTTTAAATCACCAGGATTGATTTACAGTCTTTAGATTACAGAGAGAGACTCTAACACACCTTCTGGCTGTGACTGCAGCTATCTAGCTCTGAAAACGAAACTAAAACACACCCTGCAGCAAACAGCCTAAAAAGAAAGTAAAAAGCTGACAGGCAGCCCAGCTCCACCCACTCCCTGACATCACTGCAGTAATAAACACCCATTTCTTAAAGGTACTCTCACATGACAATCCTCACAACTTCTTGCCCCATCAGGACTGTCTGAGGGCTGTCCATTTCATGAATTGAACAGAGGCCCAACCTGTGACAATCCATTACTTGGATTGGATTGGATTTGTTTATTGTCACGTGTACCGAGGTACAGTGAAAAGTATTTTTCTGCAAGCAGCTCAACAGATCATTCAGTACATGGGAAGAAAAGGGAATTGAACAGAATTCAAGAAAATACATGAGAATACATAATAGGGCAACACAAGATATACAATGTAACTACATAAGCATTGGCATTGGATGAAGCAGACAGGGTGTAGTGTTCCTTCCTCACTCCTGGCTGAAATTGTTCAACAACTTCACCATCTCCTCTAAGTGGTTAGCACAGTTGCTTCACAGTACCAGGGTTCCAGGTTTGATTCCCGCCTGGGTCGCTGTCTGTGTGGAGTCTGCACATTCTCCCTGTGACTGCGTATGTTTCCTCCGGGTCTCCGGTTTCCTCCCACAAGTCATGCTCTTACGTGATTTGGACATTCCTCCATGTACCCGATTATTATTAACTTCCATTCCTTTTTTTTTTATAAATTTAGATTAGCCAATTATTTTTTCCAATTAAGGGGCAATTTAGCGTGGCCAATCCACCTACTCTGCACATGTTTGGGTTGTGGGGGCGAAACCCATGCAGACACGGGGAGAATGTGCAAACTCCACACGGACAGTGACCCAGAGCCGGGATCGAACCTGGGACCTCAGAGCCGTCAGGCGGTTGTGCTAACCACTAGGCCACCGTGCTGCCCTTTAACTTCCATTCCTGCAAATAAAAGCTGTTGCAATGGAATCAATCATGGGTCCCTGCAATGTTGCCTTCTCATTAAATATATTGAACAACCTTTGTCCTAGCCCTCGTCAGGTCTTCTCTGTCAACTATTTTTCCTAGTATATTGATAAAGGTTAGGGTTGTTTCCACTCTCACCCTGAGCTGGAAAATATCAACTTTTCTTCCAAAGTCCATCCCTGACATTTCTCTTCCCCTCTTTGATTTAATTGTCGCATTATCTGGAAATAGGCCATTAACTAATATTCACGATAATTCCAACGATACTTCTTCCCACACCACTTCACTCAAGGATGCCACTTCATTCTATCATTTTCTCTGATTCAT
The DNA here is from genome assembly GCF_902713615.1 of Scyliorhinus canicula. Taxonomy (NCBI): domain Eukaryota; kingdom Metazoa; phylum Chordata; class Chondrichthyes; order Carcharhiniformes; family Scyliorhinidae; genus Scyliorhinus; species Scyliorhinus canicula. Next base: position 189,210,884 of record NC_052148.1, read on the forward strand.
GAACCGATGAGACTTTCCATATAAAAGCTTCCAATGAGTCCTTCCTTTCTCAGTCGAGGATTCCATTCCACTGTAGCTGACCGGGTAGCCAATTGTCTCTGTTCCATTTCCACAGTTGTTCAACCCCCCTCCCTCCCATTATATAACCATGATAGTGTTCCCCTTGGTCCAGCCTTGCCCCAGCAGTCTGCGTTCAGTCTCTCCAAATTGGTGATAGCAAATGCAAATTGGATGACAGGTTTGCAGGACATCTCCATTCAATCCTCGAGCTTTCAGTCGCTTGTCATATCAATAATCCTCTACTTTCCAACTCTGGCCATTCTGTCGTCAGTCTCCTCCAGTATTCCAAAATAATTCAACATCATTTTGAGAAACAACTCTATAGCGGCTAACCTTCAGGACCCGTGCCGGCTGACCATCGCGACCCACACCGGCCAACCTGCGCAACCCACCATTTTCTCTTACCTTGTTTGCTGCTGACAAAAATGGAGGAAATGGTTTTGGGTCCCTTTGGCCCTCGTACACGCTCCTCCAATGGAACCTGTTGGATGAAGGTGAAGCCTTCCAGTGTCGGAAAGTATAGAGTCTCCATTTGCCCAAAGTTCTGCATTTTTTTCCTGTAAAACTTTATCAAATAAAAGCCCCCCCAAACTTGTAAAAAGAACTAAAAATAAAATGAATAAAATAAATGTAAAAAATAAAAATTAAATGAATAAACCCCCCCCCCCCCCCACCGGAACTTGTAAAACAAAAAGCTGCAAGCGTTTTTTAAAAAGCAGCTTCACTGCGCAAACTATATAGTTTTGTGCATGCGCATCGATGATCAGGCGCGCATGCGCAATGCAGCCGATTTTTTAAAATATGTTCGCGGCCATTTTGAAGGCCACTTGCAGCCAACGTTATTAAAAGCCGGCTGCTGCGGCTGATTCGCGCGATCGGAAGCGCCGCGAAGGACGGCTCTGCCATCCTCCCGACACCCACCCACGACCCACCTGCGGGTCGCGCCCCCGAGTTTGAAGAACACTTCTATAGCCACTCAGACTCAACATTTAGTTCAATCATTTCACAGATGCTGCGAGACAGACTGATTATTTGAAATGAAAAATGAATGAAAATGAAAATCGCTTATTGTCACGAGTAGGCTTCAATGAAGTTACTGTGAAAAGCCCCTAGTCGCCACATTCCGGCGCCTGTCCGGGGAGGCTGGTACGGGAACGTTGTGCTTCTAATTGCTGACCCACTTGGGGTTGCTTATTCAGTATTTCAGCTAACCAGATGCCATTGAATCTTTTTTTGTTTGGCATTCCTGAACAACTGGGAAGCAAATTCGATAAGCAGGTTCAGATAGAGGAAGGTTCACAAAATGCCCCTCAGGAAGATTTTGAATAAGTCCATATCCAGAAAGAGAGAGTTTTTTCTCAATCCGCCATTTTACCTTGGTCAAACTATATCTGATCAGAAGATAAAGAGAGGAATACAGTGCAATATATAATTGTGTCAGAGCACAAGTTAAATCTGACAATAGACTGTTTTCTCACAAGGAATGTTTGGGACTGGAAGGTTTTTTTTTAAAAAGTAAATTATTCTTTCATCGGAGAGGTCCTGCGGCTTTAATTTAATTTCTCCATTAATGAATATCCTTTTCTTGAAACTCATTTAAGGCTCCAGGATGTGACTGGAAAAGCTGATGTTGCCCACAGTGCACTGATAGTGGGAAGAGTGAATGTTTAAGGTTGTGGGTAGGGTGCTAATGAAACCGATTGCTTTGTTCTGGATTGCGTCCTACTTAGAGAGTGTTGTCGAAGCTACACTCAGCTCAACACATGCAGAGTCTTCCATCATACTTCTGACTTGTGCCTTGTGGATGGCTGTGAAAAGCCTTGGGAGTCACGGGATGAGTTATTTACAGCAGAATTCCCATTTCTGACCTGCTCTTGTAGCCACCGTGTTTATTGTACTCCTGCTAGGTTTCTGGCCAGTGATCCCCCCCCCCCCCCCCCCCCCCCCCCAAGATGTTGATAGTGGGAATTCAGTGATGCTAATGCAAAGGGGAGTTGGTTAGATTGTCCAAGTTGGAGTTGATTATGACCTGGGGCCTATTGGTGCAAATGTTATTTGCCACTTATCAGCCCAAGACTGAATATCGTCCAAGTCTTCGTGCATATGGGCATAGACTGCTTCAGTATCACATTGTGAATGGTGCTGAACATCATACAATCACATCAGTGAATACCCTCCACTTCTGACTTTATGATGGAAGGAAGGTCATTGATGAAGCAGCTGGAAGATGGTTGGGCCCAGAAACCTGAGAAACGGCAGCAGTGAAGTTTAGCTGATTGGCCTCAAACACCCACAATCATCTTTTGTTCTAGGTATGACTTCCAATCAATGGAGTGTTTTCCATTATTTATACGGAATTTAAATGGGGGCCCTCGCGGCCTCACATGGTTAAACATCAGAACCTAAAGGGTGTATTGATGAGCAGGTGACATTTGGTATTATTAGCAATGATCTTGCATCATTTGCTCATGGTTGAGATCAAGCTGAAGGGGTTATTGGTCTGATTGGATTTGTCCTGATTTTTGTGGACAGGATAGCCAGAACATTAACGACTGGATGTGACAGGAGAACAGGGCCTAATATGATCCAATGGTTGTGGGAGCTCTTATCTCTGTCCATAGCATGCAGCTTCCACTGTTTACCAAGTAATCCTGTGCTGCAGCTTCACCAGCTGGTGTCTCATTTTTGGGCATGTCTTGGACATTCCTAGTTTTGGTGCCTACTGTTTGTTCTACATTGTAACTGAAAAGAAAAAAAATCCAGGTGCTGATTTTAAGGAAGGGAGAAAAACATGTGAAAAACAAATCGCAGTTAAGTAGTAGATAGAGTGGCCACTGTACACTTAGACCAAGGTTATTTTTATTGTTACACAAGGAACATATTAGGAACTTGAGCCTAGAAATGAGATCAAAGATGTAGCAGGTGATTTAGCGGTTAAACAGACAGAGGGAAAAACTGAGGCATGGCTTTGTTCTTTTATATAAGCAGGCATGGGCGATTAAACAGCCAAGATAGCGAAGACGGGTTCAAGTCTGGAAACTCCAGAGGAGAACCTTTGTTTGAGAGGATGGGCCGAGCTTTGAGAGGATGGGCCGAGCTTAGAGAGAGACAAAGAAAATAATCCTGTTCTGTCCAGGTAGAGAGAAGCGGCTTTGGAAGCGACCCAGAGAGGTCATGAAAGTTGCCACTGAGGGAGACTTTGGAAAAGGGTTCTGAAAGAAATTCCCTAACAGAAGGAAAATTGTTTTGTAAATGCAAGTATTGCCTTTGCCAGTCTGTGCAAGTGGAGTGAGAGCTGCATGTTAATGGATAGTGCTGTTTAATGGGAACTAGTGTGTTACGGTTACAAAACTGCATGTAATCTGTTAATAATAAGTGGGCAGCACGGTAGCATTGTGGATAGCACAATTGCTTCACAGCCCCAGGGTCCCAGGTTCAATTCCGGCTTGGGTCACTGTCTGTGCGGAGTCTGCACATCCTCCCCATGTGTGCGTGGGTTTCCTCCGGGTGCTCCGGTTTCCTCCCACAATCCAAAGATGTGCAGGTTAGGTGGATTGGCCATGATAAATTGCCCTTAAGTGTCCAAAATTGCCCTTAGTATTGGGTGGGGTTACTGGGTTATGGGGATAGGGTGGAGGTGTTGACATTGGGTAGGGTGCTCTATCCAAGAGCCGGTGCAGACTCGATGGGCCGAATGGCCTCCTTCTGCACTGCAAATTCTATGATAAAATTTTATATATTATAAAATGACAAACCTTATTTCTTATATTATCACTCTTCTTCTGAGGTAGTATGGGCTGAGGTTAGAAACAGGAAAGGAGAGGTCACCCTGTTGGGAGTTTTCTATAGGCCACCTAATAGTTCTAGGGATGTAGAGGAAAGGATGGCGAAGATGATTCTGGAAAAGAGCGAAAGTAACAGGGTAGTTGTTATGGGAGACTTTAACTTTCCAAATATTGACTGGAAAAGATATAGTTCGAGTACATTAGATGGGTCATTCTTTGTAAAATGTGTGCAGGAGGGTTTCCTGACACAATATGTTGACAGGCCAACAAGAGGCGAGGCCACATTGGATTTGGTTTTGGGTAATGAACCAGGCCAGGTGTTAGATCTGGAGGTAGGTGAGCACTTTGGAAACAGTGACCACAATTCGGTGACCTTTACGTTAGTGATGGAAAGGGATAAGTATACCCCGCAGGGCAAGAGTTATAGCTGGGGGAAGGGCAATTATGATGCCATTAGACATGACTTAGGATGTGTTGGTTGGAGAAGTAGGCTGCAAGGGTTGGGCACACTGGATATGTGGAGCTTGTTCAAGGAACAGCTATTGCATGTTCTTGATAAGTACGTACCAGTCAGGCAGGGAGGAAGGGGTCGAGCGAGGGAACCGTGGTTTACCAAAGAAGTGGAATCTCTTGTTAAGAGGAAGAAGGAGGCCTATGTGAAGATGAGGCGTGAAGTTTCAGTTGGGGCGCTTGATAGTTACAAGGAAGCGAGGAAGGATCTAAAGAGAGAGCTGAGACGAGCAAGGAGGGGACATGAGAAGTCTTTGGCAGGTAGGATCAAGGAAAACCCAAAAGCTTTCTATAGGTATGTCAGGAATAAAAGAATGACTAGGGTAAGAGTAGGGCCAGTCAAGGACAGTGGTGGGAAGTTGTGTGTGGAGGCTGAGGAGATAAGTGAGATACTAAATGAATACTTTTCGTCAGTATTCACTCAAGAAAAAGATAATATTGTGGAGGAGAATGCTGAGACCCAGGCTATTAGAATAGATGGCATTGAGGTGCGTAGGGAAGAAGTGTTGGCAATTCTGGACAAGGTGAAAATAGATAAGTCCCCGGGGCCGGATGGGATTTATCCTAGGATTCTCTGGGAAGCCAGGGAAGAGATTGCTGAGCCTTTGGCTTTGATTTTTAGGTCATCATAGTGCCAGAGGACTGGAGGATAGCAAATGTGGTCCCTTTGTTCAAGAAGGGGAGTAGAGATAACCCCGGTAACTATAGGCCGGTGAGCCTAACGTCTGTGGTGGGTAAAGTCTTGGAGAGGATTATAAAAGATACGATTTATAATCATCTAGATAGGAATAATATGATTAGGCACAGTCAGCATGGTTTTGTGAAGGGGAGGTCATGCCTCACAAACCTTATCGAGTTCTTTGAGAAGGTGACTGAACAGGTAGATGAGGGTAGAGCAGTTGATGTGGTGCATATGGATTTCAGTAAAGCGCTTGATAAGGTTCCCCACGGTCGGCTATTGCAGAAAATACGGAGGCTGGGGATTGAGGGTGTTTTAGAGATGTGGATCAGAAATTGGCTAGTTGAAAGAAGACAGAGAGTGGTAGTTGATGGGAAATGTTCAGAATGGAGTTCAGTTACGAGTGGCGTACCACAAGGATCTGTTCTGGGGCCGTTGCTGTTTGTCATTTTTATAAATGACCTAGAGGAGGGCGCAGAAGGATGGGTGAGTAAATTTGCAGACGACACTAAAGTCGGTGGAGTTGTAGACAGTGCGGAAGGATGTTGCAGGTTACAGAGGGACATAGATAAGCTGCAGAGCTGGGCTGAGAGGTGGCAAATGGAGTTTAATGTAGAGAAGTGTGAGGTGATTCACTTTGGAAAGAATAAAAGGAATGCGGAATATTTGGCTAATGGTAAAATTCTTGGTAGTGTGGATGAGCAGAGGGATCTCGGTGTTCATGTACATAGATCCCTGAAAGTTGCCACCCAGGTTGATAGGGTTGTGAAGAAGGCCTATGGTGTGTTGGCCTTTATTGGTAGAGGGATTGAGTTCCGGAGACATGAGGTCATGTTGCAGCTGTACAAAACTCTGGTATGGCCGCATTTGGAGTATTGCGTACAGTTCTGGTCGCCTCATTATAGGAAGGACGTGGAAGCTTTGGAACGGGTGCAGAGGAGATTTACCAGGATGTTGCCTGGTATGGAGGGAAAATCTTATGAGGAAAGGCTGATGGACTTGAGGTTGTTTTCGTTAGAGAGAAGGTTAAGAGGTGACTTAATAGAGGCATACAAAATGATCAGAGGGTTAGATAGGGTGGACAGCGAGAGCCTTCTCCCGCGGATGGAGGTGGCTAGCACGAGGGGACATAGCCTTAAATTGAGGGGTAATAGATATAGGACAGAGGTCAGAGGTGGGTTTTTTACGCAAAGAGTGGTGAGGCCGTGGAATGCCCTACCTGCAACAGTAGTGAACACGCCAACATTGAGGGCATTTAAAAATTTATTGGATAAGCATATGGATGATAAGGGCATAGTGTAGGTTAGCTGGCCTTTAGATTTTTTCCATGTCGGTGCAACATCGAGGGCCGAAGGGCCTGTACTGCGCTGTATCGTTCTATGTTCTATGTTCTATGAATGAATCGATCTTTTCGCACCATCTTAAAAACCTCAAAAAGGTATGACTCTGGTCCTGTACAGCCACTGCTGGGAGTTGACCAGGCATCCATAACATTCTATGGTTACATTTGTTGACATTACATGATGCAGAGGGTGCACTCCCTATGCAAACAGTTGCAATGCCTGCAATGTCACCAACAACAATGCGCCAGGCAGTTGTCTGCAAAGATAGCACAGATTTAACCAAGACCGAAAAGAATACAGCATTTTCCCTCCAGCTCCCCATTCCTCCTCTCCACTGGTCACTTCCTCCTGTTCACTCTGCTCCGGCCCCCTCCCACTTCCTGCATGAGGAAAGAGGGCAGAGGGGAGCAATAAACAATTCCACAAAACAGAACAGCAACATTATACGTCTCAAACTTCTCGGCCACGTGTTTTTTCTGAACTTGCTGCACCTATGTCTAATACGTTTCCTTTATAAAGAGAACAAAACAAAGAGAACAAAGAAAATTACAGCACAGGAACAGGCCCTTCGGCCCTCCCAGCCTGCGCTGATCCAGATCCTTTATCTAAACCTGTCGCCTATTTTCCAAGGATCTACTTCCCTCTGTTCCCCACACGTTCATATATCTGTCCAGATGCATTTTAAATGATGCTATCATGCCCGCCTCCACCACCTCCGCTGGCAAAGCTTTCCAGGCACCCACCACCCTCTGCATAAAAAACATTTGCACATCTCCCTTAAACTTTCCCCCTCTCACCTTGAAATTGTGACCCCTTTTAATTGACACTCCCACTCTTAGAAAAAGCTTGTTGCTATCCACCCTGTCCATAAATCTCAAAATTTTGTAGACCTCAATCACATTCCCCCCTCAACCTCCATCTTTCCAACAAAAACAATCCTAATCTACTCAACCTTTCTTCATAGCTAGCACCCTCCATACCAGGCAACATCCCGGTGAACCTCCTCTTTCCTATATCAGCAAAGTTAATTTTCAAAGCCAAAACAGCACCTCCACGAGTGGACCACCTGGTGTCACAAATTCCTTTGACCATCAAAAGTTTCTATTTGCCTACTCCAAGCAGGATTGCAACATCTTCAAGCGATGTGTGGAAACCGGAAAAAAAGGTCTTTTTGAACAAAGTCAAAACAAAGTACAGCTCCCTCACAGGATTCAGATGCAGCATTGTAGATTAAATTCAAGGTGAGACTGGAAGATGTGATGAATAAAGGACAGAGGCTGGCCTTATTCAGTCTTAGTTAACAATCTTTTTAAATAATCTTTCTTGTCAGTAGGCTTACATTATAAAAAGCCCCTCGTAGCCAAGTTCTGGCACCTGTTTGGTTTCACAGAGGGAGAATTCAGAATGTCCAAATTACCTAACAAGCACGTCTTTTGGGACCTGTGGGAGGAAATCGGAGCACCCAGAGGAAACCCACGCAGACACGGGAAGAACGTGCAGACTCCACACAGACAATGACCCAAGCCGGAAATCGAACCTGGGACCCTGGTGATGTGAAGCAACAGTGCTACCCACTGTGCTACCGTGCCACCCTGAATATTTGCCTCCCATATTTGCGGCGTTACGAAGGCTCTGCCTGTGACAATTTTTGTTGTGCAAATCTAAATTTGCAATGATTTGCAATAATTTCCAAATCAGTTGTCTCCTGACATTAAGCGTGGGATTGCAGGAAATTGCTGGTCACATAACTTAAAATTAATGCTAATTAGTCCACATGACTCACATCTGGTGTTACTACTATTATGGAATAGTATTTCACATCTTTTCGTTCATTAGTGAATTGGTTTCTGAGCCGCTCTGCCATTATAGTGATGAAGTCATCGTAGGTTCGGTGCATTAAAAAGTTGGTCTTCCCTGAGCCACAATATTTATAACTTTCCAAATGCTTTTTGAGAATCTCATTAAATTCACTGAATTATTCAAGGCAAAAATTACCTTTGAGCAATGGAAGTTTCATGATCAGCAATATCTCTTCCAACATTTCTCCCATTAGAGTGCTCGCTGACAAATGCTCGTTTCCTTTCACTAGCATGAGGGGATAATTTGCAAACGTAACAGTCGACTGCCTGAGGTCTCCCAAAAATAAATAAACCAGTTTCTAATTTCCGTCATCCCATTTCTCTTCACGCTCAGAAAATGGGAATTATGAAGACTTCTAACCTGCTCTCGGCCTCCAACCACAAAAACATTGTGTCAAATTTTCCATATTATCCAAGTTCTCTGGTTTATTTACTATGGAACATTCGATCATACTCAGTGGAACAGATTTTGGTCATAACGCAATGTCTTCAGAGTAGGTGTCTTGCTTCACTTCAACAGAATCAGCAATATCTTGTAGTTCCATTGTCATTTCAAGTCCACTTGTTCAACTTTTTCAGGCTATGAGGTATCTCCAGAAATCTGCAAGTCTGCTTTACAGGTAATTCACCGGTATTTTGGATGAGGATAAATGCGCATTGCTCAATACTTCAAACTTTTTAAAGTAAAACGACAAGCTGTCTTTTTGACCAGCTTCATCCTCTTGCCCCGCCTTAAATTTTCTGCACTTTTGACTGCGAGATTGATAGCTACTGAGCCTGATTTTAAGCAGCTAATAAAGTGTCTGAAAGAGCAGGCACTTGCAGTCAATCCCACATTTTTATCAGGTTCAAGCTCTGCAAAAATGAGGTTCATCAGCAGAGATTCTGATCATGGATTTCAAACAACAACCATATCTACTTCCCTCCTGCCTAAACCCCTCACAAACTCTACCTCCCATGGACCCCACAATCCCATCAGAAACTTTCCCTCCAAAGAAGCCAAAGCTCACACACACCCTCCTTGCAAGTCTGCAAACGAAGCCCCTCACATACTCCTTCCTCCCCCCCTCCATCTCCTCCCAGTTACCCCCCCCCCCCCCCCCAATCCCTCACACTCCCCCATTCTCACTCATCCCACTTGCTTGAGGCCTTCAAGGCAGCCTGTCTCACATGCTGCATCTTCGTTGTGGCCACCATGCCTCTCCATCATTGCACATCGGTTTCAGCTCTCCCCTGTAAATCTCTGCAGCTTCCTTCGTCATGTCTGCCCACCGCATATCTTCTTGTCTCGTGGTCGCCGGCTCGCGCACATCAGCTGCCAACAATCATTATTTTCCTGTTCTTTGAGACTCATCCAATCAGAGTTTCAGTAATCAGCCACCAATTGGATGCCCTGCTAACTGTCCACTCTGGCCACGCCAAGCTGATGCGTATTGGGTCGCACCCCCATTTGTCAGGACACTGTGCCTAGACACGGTGTATTTCATTGTAAATCTTCCTCTGGGTGCACCTTTGTCTTGAACAGCTTTCCCTCAGTTCTGACAGACTCTCAGTCTGGTAGTAAGTAGACACCCTCTGCAGATTACCTGAAGGCATATGACAGCAGCAAGGAGAAGAATATGCCAAGAGTATCAATGCCAGAACTCAAGTAATTTATAGGACCCCTTCTAGCAGCTACACAAGACATAATATATGTAACGGTTTTCTTCTGTACTCTTCCTACTTGCTGAAAATGTAATGTTTTTGTTTCAGTGATTCACTCTCTGCGAGCCTGGTCTCTTGTGGGGAGGTTATGCCAATGTTCAGCCAATCAACTTTCATGCTGGCCACAGCTGTCTTATATTCCTTATCGATTAGCTGCAAGTTGCCTGTCAGTCCCACGCACCTGGTCCTAATGTTCTAGCTTGCCAATCCAAGATTTGACATCCTTTTATTTTGCTTCTTTGCCTGATGCAAAAGATTGCTGAATACGTTCAGCAGAGACTAAAAGGTCTAAGCGCTCGCTGAACAGGCTAGTCAGGGGTCCCTTGGGGTCCCTCCCACTATCTATTCTCATTATAGCCCATTCTCTACACCAATCGAGTTGGGCACATCACTCAGAAAAGCCATCACCAGTGCTGTGTTCACACTCTGCAGCAAATCTGGAAGTGTCCTCTCCAGGGCACACTCCTGGAAAAAATTTATGGAGACCATTGGCTCCCCAAATATCAGTGTGCCCCTCTCAACCTCCCCAACTGAGTCCAAAGGAATGCAAAGTACTAGGTTTGGCGCCAGTTTGTTTGCAGGAGTTGCCCAAAAGCCGACAGAGACATTAATTCACCTCTGGGCCCCATGCCAGAATGTCTGTACGATAACTCAATGTGATTAATGAAGTGCATGGTTGAAGAGAGTTTGCATACTCTCTACTTTTGTGTGCTAGTTTGCTTCTCATCTTCAGCCTAGCAGCAATGAGAATAAGCGCCAAATGTTAAGTCTCTCGCCATCGGCAAATACTCAGCCGTGCCTCCGCATGGCACCAGGTAGAAGCTGCAAACGTCAGAGGTACGCAGATGGAGTTGGGCCTCTAGGCATACTACACACCTACACACCCACACTGACGTACATGAACCAAACTCCCAATTATGGGCAGATAGCTCCGCTGCCTTGTTGTCACCCCAGAAAAGTGGAAGGTGAAGAAAAATACAAGACGGTTCCATTTTTGTTGCACAGTAGTTTCTCAAAGTGAACTTAAATTTGCAACCAACTTGTGGGCTCAATTTTTTGATAGCTATTTAGTAACCATTTAGGGCAACATTAAATGGCTTGGGAAAAGGCTGTGCGGAGTCTGCACGTCCACCCCGTGTGTGCGTGGGTTTCCTCCGGGTGCTCCGGTTTCCTCCCACAGTCCAAAGATGTGCGGGTTAGGTGGATTGGCCACGCTAAATTGCCCATAGTGTCCTTAAAAAGTAAGGTTGGGGGGGGAGGGTTGTTGGGTTACGAGTATAGGGTGGATACGTGGGTTTGAGTAGGGTTATCATTGCTCGGCACAACATCGAGGGCCGAAGGGCCTGTTCTGTGCTGTACTGTTCTATGTTCTCTAAAAGGATTTCCAAGTATTGATCTATTATCAGTCTGTGTCTTAACAGACAGGCATCATCAAAGAGTGATTAATGACTACAATTCAGCAGAAAAATTAACAGCACTAAAAAAAAGTGTGCAAACATTGCATCATACAATAAAAACAAACATTGCATCATACAATAAAAATATGGAACACAAAGAACTAATCAAGCAAATAAGATCGAGTAAATTGTGTGCTCGCGGTGATTCAAAATTGTTCAACAATTAAAAATTCAAATAACACTTATCTAATTAAGGATCAAGACTTATTCAGACCAACTGATGTATGAAAAAGATCATAAAAATGGGTTATTGTAAATAAGTTAATATTTCTCACTTTAACAAACAAGATTACTGGAATGTTCCCCAGACAAAGTGGACAACATATGTTCTAAATACATAATTTCCAATACAACTTCCTTGGAGATGCACACAGGTCCCACAACAGAAACTGTTGCCCCGCTGCACATTATTAACACAAATTAATCTCAAATGTCAACAAACAGTGATTGAACAAATCGCACACAGCCAAGATCAGGCGAGCACTGTACTTGCGTTCTACATCGCTAAATGGGCAAAGCATTTAAAAAAGAAAGACAGACTACAGCTGTGTACCACAAGAATTATTGCTGTACTTATAATCATAGAATGGTTCAGCACAGAAGGAGGCCATTCAGCCCGTGTCCATGCAAGAACTCAGTACGTTCTACTCCCTCACAAGTAATCATCCAAATCACTTTTAAAAGAGCCGCAATTGAATCTGTATCCACCAGATTCTCAGAATCGTATCAGCACAGAAGCAGGTGATTTGCCCATCGTGCCTGTGCTGGCTATCCACAGGAGTAATGTTTTGCGTACCACTCGCCCACGCTCTCCCCAGAGTTCTGCACATTCTTAAACGCGGCTGATGCCCCTGACACCTTCATGTGCGGGAAGTGTGTCCAGCTGCAGCTCCTGTTAGACCGCATGACGGTTCTGGAGCTGCGGATGGACTCACTTTGGAGCATCGGCGATGCTGAGGAGGCCGTGGATAGCACGTTCAGTGAGTTGGTCACACCGCAGATTAGGATTGGTGAAGAAGACTGGGAATGGGTGACCAAAAGGCAAAAAAAGAGCAGGGAGGCAGTGCAGGTGTCCCCTGCGGTCATCTCCCTCCAAAACAGGTATACCGTTTTCAATACTGTTGGGGGAGATGACTCATCAGGGGAAGGCAGTAGTAGCCAGGCTCATGGCACCATGGCTGGCTCTGCTGCACAGAAGGGCGGGTAAAAGATTGGTAGGGCGAGAGTCATAGGGGATTCAATCGTAAAGGGAGTAGACAGGCGTTTCTGTGGTCGAAAACGAGACTTCCGAATGGTATGGTGCACAGGTCAGGGATGTCTGAGATCAGCTGCAGGACATACTGAAGGGGGAGGGTGAACAGCCAGTTGCCGTGGTGCATATAGGTACCAACGATATAGGTACAAAACGGGATGAGGTCCTACAATCAGAATTTAGGGAGTTAGGAGATAAGTTAAAAAGTAGGACCTCAAAGGTAATCTCAGGATTGCTACCAGTGCCACGAGACAGTCAGAGTAGAAATTCAAGAATAGTCAGAATGAATACGTGGCTTGAGAGATGGTGCAGGAGGGAGGGGTTCAGATTTTTGGGACATTGGAACCGGTTCTGGGGACGGTGGGACCATTACAAATCGGATGGTCTATACCTGGGCAGGACTGGAACCAATGTCCTAGGGGGTGCTTTTGCTAACACTGTTGGGGAGGTTTTAAACTAATGCGGCAGGGAGATGGGAACCAGATTAGGAAGTTACAGGTCAGTAAAGAGGCAGCAACTAAAGCCGGTAAGGTACGAGATAATAAACTCAACGTGACTAGGGGGAAGAGTAGACACAGAAGAGATGATGAACGCAAAGGGACAGGTGGTCTAAGGTGCATTTGTTTTAATGCGAGAAGTGGAGCAGGTAAGGCAGATGAATTTAGGGCTTGGATTAGTACCTGGGAATATGATGTTATTGGTATTACTGAGACTTGGTTGAGGGAAGGGCAGGACTGGCAACTAAATATCCCAGGGTATAGATGCTTTAGGAGGGAATGAGAGGGAGGTAAAAGGGGTGGAGGAGTTGCATTACTGGTCCGAGATGATATCCCAGCTGTGAGGAGGGCACGATGGAGGATTTGAGCACTGAGGCAACATGGATAGGGCTAATAAATAGGAAGGGTGCAGTAACATTGCTGGGACTTTACTACAGGCCTCCCAAAAGCGAGCGTGAAGTAGAGGTACAAATATGTAGACAAATTATAGAACAAATTAGGGAACAATAGGGGGCTTGTTGGTCTAGGGGTATGATTCTCGCTTTGGGATTGGATAAGCATATGGATGATAAGGGCATAGTGTAGGTTAGATGGCCTTTAGATTTTTTCCATGTCGGTGCAACATCGAGGGCCGAAGAGCCTGTACTGCGCTGTATCGTTCTATGTTCTAATGTAGGAGCAATAGGGTGGTTGTGAGGGGAGATATTAACTTCCCCAACATTGAATGGGACTCATGTAGTGTTGGAGGTGTAGATGGAGCAGAATTTGTAAGGAGCATCCAGGAGAGTTTTTTAGAGCAGTATGTAAATAGTCCAACTCGGGAAGGGGCCATACTGGACCTGGTATTGGGGAATGATCCCGACCAGGTGGTTGAAGTTTCAGTCGGTGATTACTTTGGGAATAGCAATCACAATTCCGTAAGTTTTAGAATACTCACGAACAAAGACGAGAGTGGTCCTGAAGGAAGAGTGCTAAATTGGGGAAAGGCCAAGTATAACAAAATTCGGCAGGAGCTAGGGAATGTGGATTGGGAGCAGCTGTTTAAGGGTAAATCCACATTTGAAATGTGGGTGTCTTTTAAGGAAAGGTTGATTAGAGTGCAGGACAGACATGTCCCTGTGAAAATGAGAGATAGAAATGGCAAGATTAGGGAACCATGGATGACGGGTGGAATTCTGAGACTAGCTAAGATGAAAAAGGAAGCATACATAAGATCGAGATGAGTCAAAACTGATGAAGCTTTGGAGGAATATCGGGAAAGTAGGACAAATCTCAAACGCGCAATAAAGAGGGCTAAAAGGGGTCATGAAATATCTTTGGCTAACAGGGTTAAGGAAAATCCCAAAGCCTTTTATTCATATATAAGGAGCAAGAGGGTAACTAGAGAAAGGATTGGCCCACTCAAAGACCAAAAAGGGAATTCATGCATGGAGTCAGAGGAAATGGGTGAGATTCTTAATGAGTACTTTGCATTGGTAATCACCAAGGAGAGGGACATGGCGGATGTTGAGGCTAGGGATGGATGTTCAAATACTCTAGGTTATGTCGGCATAAGGAAGGGGGAGGTTTTGGGTATTCTAAAAAGCATTACGGTGGACAAGTCCCCAGAACCGGATGGGATCTATCCCAGGTTACTGAGGGAAACGAGGGACGAAATAGCTGGGGCCTTAACAGATATCTTTGCAGCATCCTTCAGCACGGGGTGAGGTCACGGAGGACTGGAGAATTGCTAATGTTGTCCCTTTGTTTAAGAAGGGTAGCAGAGATAATCCAGTGAATTATAGACCTGTGAGCTTGACGTCAGTGATAGGCAAACTGTTGGAGAAGATACTGAGGGATAGGATCTATTCACATCTGGAAGAAAATAGACTTATCAGTGATAGGCAGCATGGTTTTGTGCAGGGAAGGTCATGTCTTACAAACCTAATAGAATTCTTTGAGGAAGTGACAAAGTTAATTGATGAGGGAACGCTGTAGATGTCATATACATGGACTTCAGTGAGGCGTTTGACAAAGTTTTCCATGATGGAAAAAATGAAGTCGTATGGGGTTCAGGGTGTAGTAGCTAGATGGATAAAGAACTGGCTGGCAACAGGAGACAGAGAGTAGCGGTGGAAGGGAGTGTCTCAAAATGGAGAAAGGTGACTAGTGGTGTTCCACAGGGATCCGTGCTCGGACCACTGTTGTTTGTGATATACATAAATGATCTGGACGAAGGTATAGGTGGTCTGATGAGCAAGTTTGCAGATGATACTAAGATTGGCGGAGTTGCAGATAGCGAGGAGGACTGTCAGAGAATACAGCAAAATATAGATAGATTGGAGAGTTGGGCAGAGAAATGGCAGATGGAGTTCAATCCAGGCAAATGCGAGGTGATGCATTTTGGAAGATCAAATTCAAGAGCGGACTATATGGTCAATTGAAGAGTCCTGGGGAAAATTGATGTACAGAGATCTGGGAGTTCAGGTCCATTGTACCCTGAAGGTGGCAACGCAGGTCAATAGAGTGGTCAAGAAGGCATACAGCATGCTTGCCTTCATCGGACGGGGTATTGAGTACAAGAGTTGGCAGGTCATGTTACAGTTGTATAGGACTTTGGTTCGGCCACATTTGGAATACTGCATGCAGTTCTGGTCGCCACATTACCAGAAGGATGTGGATGCTTTAGAGAGGGTGCAGAGGAGGTTCACCAGGATGTTGCCTGGTATGGAGGGTGGTAGTTATGAAGAAAGGTTGAGTAGATTAGGATTGTTTTCGTTGGAAAGACGGAGGTTGAGGGGTGGACTTGATTGAGGTCTACAAAATTATGAGAGGTATGGACAGGGTGGATAGCAACAAGCTTTTTCCAAGAGTGGTTGATTACAAGGGGTCACGATTTCAAGGTGAGAAGGGGAAAGTTTAAGGGAGATGTCCGTGGAAAGTTTTTTTTACGCAGAGGTGGTGGGTGCCTGGAACACTTTGCCAGTGGAGTTGATAGAGGCAGGCACGATAGCATCATTTAAGATGCATCTGGACAGATATATGAACGGGCGGGGAACGGAGGGAAGTAGATCCTTGGAAAATAGGCAACAGGGTTAGATAAAGGATCTGGATCGGCACAGGCTGGGAGGGCCGAAGGGCCTATTCCTGTGCTGTAATTTTCTTTGTTCTTGTTCTTTGTAATTTTCAAATAGCAATTGCAGTGATCTGTATGTGTGCAGGTACACAAGGGGTTAATGTGTAATCAGTAGCACCACATGATCACTCGGGGGCCGGACCACATTGGGTCTCTCTCTCTCTCGGGTGCACTGTGATCAAAGAAGCAGCAGACTAGTTTAGATGGCCAGTGGAGGTATGTATAGTACCATAGTTAGATCTTGTTAACCTTATCGCTAGTATCAAAGTTACAAAGTAAAGAACTCATGTAAATATTGTTGTAGTGACTCAATAAACCTTTTCTTACTACAGGACAAGTTCGAATCTTCGTCATCGAGATTCAGAATACCTCATCACTAAACAAGGTTTGGGTACCACATGTTACCTACCACACAGGAAACAAAACATGGTACCAGTCGAGTGACTTTAACAGAACTAGTTAGATTAGGGTAGACAAAAAGAGAAGAAAAAGTGAAGACTGGACATTCGACCGTGGAAGACTTCGCAGCAAATGGATCCTCGACGACTAACTATGGGACTCATTGGAGCTAAGGGCAGCTGGAAACAACCGGTAATTTAAGTTATGACTGGAACAGATTTGAACAAATATTCCAAATATTTATCGCAGCTAATGGTATCAGCACGGTTTCTAACGCAACAGAAATAGCACTACTACTCTCAATAGGAGGGCATGAAGCTAGAGAAATCCATAATTGCTTTAATTACTTAGGTGACGACGACACCAAAATAGAATTAATACTCAAACAATTTGATGAACACCATCAGAGTCAGTCTGGTGAGATGCTGGAAAGATTTACCAATTGTCATAAATGCCAGAGAAACGGAAGGCCCATCACTGATTTTATTACAAACCACAAGACTGTGATTATGCTGATTTCAGAGACACTGATGATGAATCAATTAATTTCTGGACTATCTGATAAAAATTTGAAGGAAGAACTATCACAAAATAAGCATCTAACTCTAGAAACTGCTGTACAGAAATGCCCTGCTTATGAACAAAAACAAAACCAATGCTCTGAGTCTTCACAAACACAGAATCGGTGTCTAGAAAAAAGAAATCGGTAAAAACACCGCCAAAACTTACCACGAGGCAGAGGCAGGATCTCACTCAATGCAACAGCTCTTTCCGATTGGCAGCCATCTTGATAAAGGAGCCGCACATACGCACTTCCCCAAAAAGAGCAAACTGGCACAACAGTGTTCTGTGCATGCGCAAGAAGCCGCACATGCGCAGTTGCGCCAAGACCGCACAGTAAAGGAAACTCGAACCTCGCATGCGCAATCGAGTCCTACGCATGACGTCACGAGCGTCATGACGTCAGAGGACCAGGACCACGCCCACTTAAAAGGGAAATGCACGAAAATGAACAAAAAGAAATTTAAACCTGCAAAACCCAATTTTCTTACCTCAAAAGACAGAACAGTGCCCGAATTTACACCAGCAGTTGAAAATAACTTACAGATCTCAGCACAGAACCACTCAACAATCAGGAGGGCTACTCATGAGCCAGGGAGACCATGTCAAGTGAAATCGTGAAGATTTTGACTCCAAAAGAGGAGCACCAAGAAACCAAAGGTGAATCAAATGAACCAGATGTAACTCCATAAGAGAAGCACCAAGAGATCACAGATGATTGAAGTGAACCAGAAATGACTCTCGAAGAGGAGTACCAAGGAAGCAAAGCAGAGGAATCAAATCCACCACAAATGACTGATGGTCACCAACATCAATGCAACATCAGATCATTCTCACAATTCTCAAGAAGAAACGCTCAATGTAACAGATACCACAAAAGACACTGACACTAATAACTGTAACAATGACTCACATCATCCAAACGGAACACTCATTGAGTGCAACAGCAACAACGAAAATAACATGCAGCGCAACAAGAGCAACAACAACACGAAGCGCTGCAGCAACAAGAACGGCGGCAACATCAAAAACTACAAGCGCAACATCAAAACCTACAAGCACAACAACAAAAACTACAAGAACAAAAAAAACAAGCAGAACAAAAACAGAAACAAGCACGACAAGAAAATCAACCAGAACAACAGCGAAAACAACAAAAACAGAAACAACAAGAACGAGAAAAACAACAAGAATGACAACAATAAGATCAACAACGAAAACAACGAAGACAGAAACGACAACATGAAACAACGACCTGTACAACATGGTACAACTCTGCACATGAAGGACAATGCCACAGAACACTGCAAAGCAATGGCAAGAGTACAAACATGCCATAGCATAGCAACAAATCTCACAAATTCACATCTGTTCCACAACAAACAAACAAACCAGCTGTCAAGAAAGATGACATGCAGAATCAATACCACAAACACAAGAAAAAGTCCAGGTCAGACAACAAAGATGACATACAGAATCAACACCACAAACACAGGAAAAAGTCCAGGTTAGACAACAAAAATGTAATGCCGAATCAATACCACGAGCATAGAAAAAAGCATAAATCAGACAACAAAGTGATTCAACCATTCAAACACCTTATTGCTGACTTCTTGGTGACTTAAACACAGGAACACTGACGACGTTCACAAACAAATAACAACATCAACATCACCACTTCAAAAACAGAAGAAGGAAGCAACTTGACCGAACAAACTCAAAGTATGGACTCACAAAGAAAAATGTTTTTAAAATTAAGACTGACTCATAAATATGAATTGGCTTTGTATAATCGTCAAGATCATCACTACTTGTACATAACATCATTTGTCTCCCTGTTTCACGCAAGCAAAACAAAATTTAAGAGACTAAATGTATTAGCATTTGACAGACTACTCATTGATTTTATGTAATGCCTTTGCAAACTGCATCCATTATAGAACATAGAACAGTACAGCACAGAACAGGCCCTTCGGCCCTCGATGTTGTGCCGAGCCATGATCACCTGACTCAAACCCACGTGTCCACCCTATACCCGTAACCCAACAACCCCTCCCTTAACCTTACTTTTTAGGACACTACGGGCAATTTAGCATGGCCAATCCACCTAACCCACACATCTTTGGATTGTGGGAGGAAACCGGAGCACCCGGAGGAAACCCACGCACACACGGGGAGGACGTGCAGACTCCGCACAGACAGTGACCCAGCCGGGAATCGAACCTGAGACCCTGGAGCTGTGAAGCATTTATGCTAACCACCATGCTACCGTGCTGCCCTATGTTTGTTCAATTTTCTTTACAACATACAGAAAATATGTAACACGATAAAAAGGGGGATGTAGTGATCTCTATGTGTGCATGTACACAAGGGGTTAATTTGTAATCAGTAGCACCACATGATCACTAGAGGGCCGGTCCAACAGGGGTATAAAAGGCAGCCACATTGGGTCTCTCTCTCTCTCAGGTGCACTGTGATCAAAGCAACAGCAGACTAGTTTAGATGACCAGTGGAGGTATGTATTGTACCATAGTTAGATCTTGTTAACCTTACCACTAGTATCAAAGTTACAAAGTAAAGAACTCATGTAAATATTATTGCAGTTACTCAATAAACCTTTTCTTACTTCTGGACGAGTTCAAAACTTCTTCATCGCGATTCAGAATACCTCATCACTAACCAAGGTTTGAGTAGCACCTGTTACCTAACACACAGGTAACAAAACAGCAATCCAATCCAGTTACAAACACCTCAATTGAACTTGCCTCCAGCACACTCTCAAAGTGGATTCCGAATCCTAACCACTCACTGCGTGAAAAAGTCTTTCCTCGTGTTTCCATTGCTTCTTTTGTCATATACCTTAATTCTGTGCCCTCTTGTTCTCAATCCAATACTTCAATCAAATCTCTTTTCAACCTCTAAATGCCTTTGCATCTTACCCAAAGTGTGTTGCCAGAACTGGATGAAGTACTCAACTTGAGGTGAAATCAGTGTTCCATCATAACACAGAAAAGCAATTAAGTCCGAAGGTATACGTGAGTAAGTTCCAAGGGGGCAAGAAAAGGCCGGATGGCCTCTACTTTAAAGAGAGGAGCATTAGAGGTAAAACGGATGAGTTAAGGGCGAGGATTGGCATGTGGAATTGTGATATAGTAGCCATGAGATGTGGTTGAGAGAGGGGCAGGCTTGGGTGCTCAACATCCCGGGATATAGAATTTTCAGGCGAGACAGAGGAGGGGGTAAAACAGGAGGCATTGCATTATCAGTTAAACAGTCAGTTATTGCGGTAAGGAGAGATGACTTAAGGAGGGTTTAAGACATGGCAGGAGATCCCAGACCCGTGTCATGCTCCTCGTGTGCGATGTGGGAGCTCAGGGACACGTCCACTGTCCCTGGCTCCTTCACGTGCAAGAAGTGTGTTCAGTTGCAGCTCTTGTTAGACCGCTTGACGGCTCTGGAGCTGCGGATGGACTCACTTTGGAGCATCCGCGATGCTGAGGAGGTCGTGGATAGCACGTTTAGCGAGTTGGTCACACCGCAGGTGAAGGTTACTGAGGGAGATAGAAAATGGGTGACCAAAAGAAAGAGCAAGAGTAGGAAGGCAGTGCAGGTGTCCCCTGCGGTCATCTCCCTGCAAAACAGATATACCACTTTGGATACGGTTGAGGACGATGGCTCACCAGGGGAAGGCAGCAGCAGCCAGGTTCATGGCACCGTGGCTGGCTCTGCTGCACAGCAGGGCAGGAAGAAAAATGGCAGGGCTATAGTGATAGGGGACTCGATCGTAAGGGGAATAGACAGGCGGTTCTGTGGACGCAATCGAGACTCCAGGATGGTATGTTGCCTCCCTGGTGCAAGGGTCAAGGATGTCTCGGAGCGGCTGCAGGACATTCTGAGGGGGGGGGGGGGGGGGGGGGGGGGTGAACAGCCAGCTGTCGTGGTGCACATAGGCACCAACGATATAGGTAAGAAACGGGATGAGGTCCTACAAGCGCAATTCAGGGAGTTAGGAGTTAAACTAAAAAGTAGGACCTCAAAGGTAGTAATCTCAGGATTGCTACCAGTGCCACGAGCTAGTCAGAGTAGGAATGTCAGGATAGATAGGATGAATGCGTGGCTCGAGAGATGGTGCAAGAGGGAGGGATTCAAATTCCTAGGGCATTGGGACCGGTTCTGGGGGAGGTGGGACCAGTACAAACCGGACGGTCTGCACCTGGGCAAGACTGGAACCGATGTCCTAGGGGGGGTGTTTTCTAGAGCAGTTGGGGAAGGTTTAAACTAATGTGGCAGGGGGATGGGAACCAATGCTGGAAGCAGCAAGCTGCAAGGAACCAAGGGGCAGCAGGGTAGCATGATGGTCAGCATAAATGCTTCACAGCTCCACGGTCCCAGGTTCGATTCCTGGCTGGGTCACTGTCTGTGTGGAGTCTGCACGTCCTCCCCCTGTGTGCGTGGGTTTCCTCCGGGTGCTCCGGTTTCCTCCCACAGTCCAAAGATGTGCGGGTTAGGTGGATTGGCCATGCTAAATTGCCCGTAGTGTCCTAATAAAAGCAAGGTTAAGGGGGGGGGTTGTTGGGTTACGGGTATAGGGTGGATACGTGGGTTTGAGTAGGGTGATCATGGCTCGGCACAACATTGAGGGACGAAGGGCCTGTTCTGTGCTGTACTGTTCTAAGTTGGAAGGTAGTAAAACAGGGACAGAAACAAAAGGAAGTAAGGGGAAAAGTGCAAGGCAGAGAAGACATAGTCAGAAATCCATAAGGGCGACAGTACAAGGTACAGTGACTGAGGGGAGCACAGTGAATAGGCCCAGTAATAACAAAAGGAATAAAACTGGAGATGTTAAGATTCAAAACAGAGGTAAAAAAACCAACATAAGTGTACTTTACCTGAATGCTCGTAGTATTCGGAATAAAGTAAATGAGTTGGTGGCACAAATCATCGTAAATGACTATGATTTAGTGGCCATTACTGAAACATGGTTAAAGGATGGTCACGACTGGGAGTTAAATATCCGAGGGTATCAAACTATTCGGAAGGACAGAGTGGATGGTAAGGGAGGTGGTGTTGCTCTGTTATTTAAGGATGACATCTGGGCAATAGTAAGGGATGACATCTGTGCTATGGAGGATAAGGTTGAATCCATTTGGGTGGAAATCAGGAATAGTAAGGCGAAAAAGTCACTGATAGGAGTAGTCTATCGGCCACCAAATAGTAACGAGATGGTGGGGCAGGCAATAAACAAAGAAATAACTGATGCATGTAGAAATGGTACAGCAGTTATCATGGGGGATTTTAATCTACATGTCGATTGGTTTAACCAGGTCGGTCAAGGCAACCGTGAGGAGGAGTTTATAGAATGTATCCGCGATAGTTTCCTAGAACAGTATGTAATGGAACCTACGAGGGAACAAGCGGTCCTAGATCTTGTCCTGTGTAATGAGACAGGATTGATTCATGATCTCATAGTTAGGGATCCTCTCGGAAGGAGCGATCACAATATGGTGGAATTTAAAATACAGATGGAGGGTGAGAAAGTAAAATCAAATACTAGTGTTTTGTGTTTAAACTAAGGAGATTACAACGGGATGAGAGAAGAACTAGCTAAGGTAGACTGGGAGCTAAGACTTTATGGTGGAACAGTTGAGGAACAGTAGAGAACCTTCCAAGCGATTTTTCACAGTGCTCAGCAAAGGTTTATACCAACAAAAAGGAAGGACGGAAGAAAGAGGGAAAATCGACCGTGGATATCTAAGGAAATAAGGGAGAGTATCAAATTGAAGGAAAAAGCATATAAAGTGGCAAAGATTGCTGGGAGATTAGAGGACTGGGAAATCTTTAGGGGGCAACAGAAAGCTACTAAAAAAGCTATAAAGAAGAGTAAGATAGAGTATGAGAGTAAACTTGCTCAGAATATAAAAACAGACAGTAAAGGTTTTTACAAATATATAAGACAAAAAAGAGTGGCTAAGGTAAATATTGGTCCTTTAGAGGATGAGAAAGGAGTTTTAATAATGGGAAATGAGGAAATGGCTGAGGAACTGAACAGGTTTTTTGGGTCGGTCTTCACAGTGGAAGACACAAATAACATGCCAGCGACTGATAGAAATGAGGCTATGACAGGTGAGGACCTTGAGAGGATTGTTATCACTAAGGAGGGAGTGATGGGCAAGCTAAAGGGGCTAAAGGTAGATAAGTCTCCTGGCCCTGATGGAATGCATCCCAGAGTGCTAAAAGAGATGGCTAGGGAAATTGCAGATGCACTAGTGATAATTTACCGAAATTCACTAGACTCTGGGGTGGTCCCGGTGGATTGGAAATTAGCAAACGTGACGCCACTGTTTAAAAAAGGAGGTAGGCAGAAAGCAGGAAATTATAGGCCAGTGAGTTTAACTTCGGTAATAGGGAAGATGCTGGAATCTATCATCAAGGAAGAAATTGCGAGGCATCTGGATAGAAATTGTCCCATTGGGCAGACGCAGCATGGGTTCGTAAAAGGCAGGTCATGCCTAACTAATTTAGTGGAATTTTTTAAGGACATTACCAGTGCAGTAGATAATGGGGAGCCGATGGATGTGGTATATCTGGATTTCCAGAAAGCCTTTGACAAGGTGCCACACAAAAGGTTGCCGCATAAGATAAAGATGCATGGCATTAAGGATAAAGTAGTAGCGTGGATAGAGGATTGGTTAATTAATAGAAAGCAAAGAGTGGGGATTAATGGGTGTTTCTCTGGTTGGCAATCAGTAGCTAGTGGTGTCCCTCAGGGATCCGTGTTGGGCCCACAATTGTTCACAATTTACATTGATGATTTGGAGTTGGGGACCAAGGGCAATGTGTCCAAGTTTGCAGATGACACTAAGATGAGTGGTGAAGCGAAAAGTGCAGAGGATACTGGAAGTCTGCAGAGGGATTTGGATAGGTTAAGTGAATGGGCTCGGGTCTGGCAGATGGAATACAATGTTGACAAATGTGAGGTTATCCATTTTGGTAGGAATAACAGCAAACGGGATTATTATTTAAACGATAAAATATTAAAGCATGCCGCTGTTCAGAGAGACTTGGGTGTGCTAGTGCATGAGTCACAGAAGGTTGGTTTACAAGTGCAACAGGTGATTAAGAAGGCAAATGGAATTTTGTCCTTCATTGCTAGAGGGATGGAGTTTAAGACTAGGGAGGTTATGTTGCAATTGTATAAGGTGTTAGTGCGGCCACACCTGGAGTATTGTGTTCAGTTTTGGTCTCCTTACTTGAGAAAGGACGTACTGGCGCTGGAGGGTGTGCCGAGGAGATTCACTAGGTTAATCCCAGAGCTGAAGGGGTTGGATTATGAGGAGAGGTTGAGTAGACTGGGACTGTACTCGTTGGAATTTAGAAGGATGAGGGGGGATCTTATAGAAACATTTAAAATTATGAAGGGAATAGATAGGGTAGATGCGGGCAGGTTGTTTCCACTGGCGGGTGACAGCAGAACTAGGGGGCATAGCCTCAAAATAAGGGGAAGTAGATTTAGGACTGAGTTTAGGAGGAACTTCTTCACCCAAAGGGTTGTGAATCTATGGAATTCCTTGCCCAGTGAAGCAGTTGAGGCTCCTTCATTACATGTTTTTAAGGTAAAGATAGATAGTTTTTTGAAGAATAAAGGGATTAAGGGTTATGGTGTTCGGGCCGGAAAGTGGAGCTGAGTCCACAAAAGATCAGCCATGATCTCATTGAATGGCGGAGCAGGCTCGAGGGGCCAGATGGCCTACTCCTGCTCCTAGTTCTTATGTTCTTATGTTCTTATGATATCTTGGAGAGGTCATCAAATGAAGCTTTGTGGGTAGAGCTTAGGAATAAAAAGTGGACAACCACATTGCTAGGTGTTTATTATAGATCCCAAGATAGTCAATGGGAAATTGAGGAGAAAAATATGTGCGCAATTCTGAGAGGTATATAAAAATAACAATAGGGTAATTATATTAGGTGATTTCAATTTTCCCAACATTAATTAGAATAGTCACTGTGTTAAAGGGTTAAATGAAGTGGAGTTCTTAAATTGTATACAGGAGAACATTTTAGCTCAATATGTAGAGAGTCCAACAAGGGACACAGTGCTGGACCTAATTCTGGGGAATGAAGCTGGACAGGTGGCTGATGTGTTGGTGGGGGGAGCATTTTGGTGATGGTGACCACAACATGGTTCATTTTAAGTTTGTTATGGACAAAGAAATGGACAAACTGCAAAAAAAGGTTTTGAATTGGGGGAAGACAGGATTTTAGTAAAATAAGGCAGAATCAGGCCAAGGTAGATTGGAAAGAGTTACTAGTGGGGAAATCTACAGGAGAGCGGGAGGGGGCTTTTAAAAAGGAAATGGGGAGGATACAGGCCTAATATGTTCCCTCTAGGGTAATAGGAAGGAGTAACAAGTTCAGGAAACCATGGATGGCTTTTAGCACCTACAAGGGGAGCAAATCATTAGTGGAGTACAGAAAGTGCAGGATGAAGTTTCAGAAAACAATCAGGAGAGCAAAGAGGAGATATGAGAAAGCTCTGGCTGAAAAAGTACGGAACATCCCAAGATATTCTATAAGTATATCAATGGAAAGAGGATAACCAGGGAAGAGTGGGGGAAAAGTGGGGCTCATTAGGGACCAACAGGGAAGTCTGTGGGTGCAGCCAGATGACATTGGTAGGGTATTGAATGAATACTTCACATCTGCCTTCACCCAAGATAATGAGGAGGTTGATAGAGAACTCGGGGAAAGAGACTGTGAGGTTCTTGAACAAATTGTCATAGAGTGATAAGGTATTGGTGGTTTAGGCAGGCTTAAAAGTGGACAAATCTGAGGTCCAGGGAATTATGTTGCAGGATGCTGTGGGAAGTGAGGGAGGAGATTGCAGGGGCTCTGACCCAAATTTTTAATTCCTCTCTGGCCACGGGGAAGGTGCCAGAGAACTGGAGAACAGCTAATGCGGTCCCACTATTTAAAAAAGGTTAGAGATAAATCAGGGAACTACAGACCAGTGAGTCTCACGTCAGTGGTAGGGAAACTATTGGAGAAAATTCTGAAAGAGAGAATCTATCTCCTCTTGGGACAGGTAAGGTTTGATCAGGAATAGTCAGCATGGCTTCGCCAGAGGAGGCCAAGTGGTGCAGCAGGCTGTAAAGAAGGCGGATGGTATGTTGGCCTTCATTGCTAGAGGTTTTGAGTATAGAAGCAGGGATGTGTTGCTGCAATTAGAGAGGGCCTTGGTGAGGCCACACCTGGAGTACTGTGTGCAGTTTTGGTCTCCTTCTCTGAGGAAGCATGTTCTTGTTCTCGAGGGAGTGCAGCGAAGGTTTATCCGACTGATTCCAGGATGGCGGAACTGCCGTATGAGGAGAGATTGACTAGGTTGGGATTGTTCTCGCTGGAGTTCAGAAGAATGAGGGGGGATCTCATAGAGACTTATAAAATTTTAACAAGACTAGACAGGGTAGATGCAGGGATGTTGTTACCATTGATGGATGTGTCCAGAACCAGGGGTCACAGCTTGAGGGTTCAAGGTAAACCATTTTGGACAGTGATTATGGAGACATTTCTTCACAGAAAGGGTGGTGAGCCTGTGGAATTCATTACCACAGGAAGTAATTGATGCTAAAACTTTGAATATATTCAAGAGACAGCTGGATATAGCACTTGGGGGTAATGGGGCCAAAGGCTATGGGGAGAAAGCAGGATTAGTCTATTGAGTTGGATGATCAGCCGTGATCGTGATGAATGGCGGAGCAGGCTCGAAGGGCCAGAAGGCCTCCTCCTGCTCCTACCTTCTGTGTATCTATATATCTACGTACACCATTATCTCATCAACTTTAAAATAAAAGCAAATGGGAAATGTGTTAAATTTCATCTGCCCCATGGCTCATCCACCAGCCTTTGTCCTTCTGAGGTCTATTACTATCTTCACAGTTCACAATGCTTTCAAGTTTTATGTCATCTGCAAGTCTGGAATTGTGCCAATGCACACGCAGGTCTGGGTCATTACTGTAGATCAAGAAACGCAGGGGTTCAAATACGAAGTACCAGGAACCCAACGACATACAAGCTTCCAGTCTGAAAAACAATTGGGCATCACTACTTTGTTTTCCCATCACTTAGCCAACTTTGTATCCCTGCTGTAACTGCCACTTTTATTTCATTGGTTTAACTTTGCTGACAATTTTGTTGTGTCGTACTTTATTAAATATCTTTTGGAACCGCATCTACTTCCACAACCATATCTTCATCAACCATCTCCGTTCAAACCTCATCAAATAAAAACTCCATGAAGAGTATTTTTCTTAAATTGCCCTGGCTTTCCTTAACAAAACAACATTGGTCCAAACTTGTGTTAATTTGATCGCAGTTTAAAATGCATTAATGTTTACCCTGGGAATACAAGTTGAAGCAGATTAGCTTTTAATATTTTGTGCTGCCTATCACTTGCACGACACCGTTTTTATTTTGTGTACCTAGAGAACTGGAGAAAAGCATTGGAAGACAGGGGTATAAAGATCCAATATTCGGACTCTTAGTCTGAGCCTCGGGAAGTTGAATGTGCAAAGATGATGGGTGAAGGCAAGTAGTTTCAAGTGCCGGTGGCAGAAGAACAGATGTGAAACTGGATATGAAGCAACAGAGCAATAATTTGAAGAAATGCAGCGGAGAGTTACATGACAGAAAAATACCACAAACTGAAAGGAAGAATCGGCAAGATAGTAGAGACCAGCCTTGTTGCCTAGTGCAGAACATCAAGAAGAAAGGAACAATAACTGGATACTAATGAGGTGTAGGTGCTGAAATGGACATGTGAAGTGACAAGGAAAATATCAGGAACACATTCATCAGAGGGAACAATGAAGACGGTGGAAGCATGGAAGTAGTGGAGAAGAGGCTGAAATGGCATGGTGACATGTTGCGTAGAGCATGAGAGGGTAGGGTAAGTGATGGCAAGGGAAGAGCCAAGAGAAGAGAAAGACCCCAGACTAGATAGAACAATTCAGTGCCGAGATTCTGGAAAACCAGCGAGATGGTAAGAAGAATAGGCAACTGAAAGGAGGAGATGGGGAAGGGCAATTAATCAGAATTGCGGTGACCCCAAGTAAGACGGGAGAAGCTGAAATAAGAGTTCAACGCGTCACAAATATCCAAGTAAAATTTTCCCCTTTTCCCCTTTCACTCACATGACAAGGGATGCACAGTGGTAGTTGCAATGCTGTGATGCTGGTGGCTTCTTGCAACAGAAGTCAGGATTTAAACCATGAAGTTGCCCTGGTTGTCAAGCACACTTTGGAATTTATTTTCCCCAATTTACAGTTACAGATCACATCTTTGATATGTTGGGGCATTTAGCTACTGGAGGATGTCGTAGGAACTGTGACATTATGAGGCAGCACTGTTCCTTCACAGCTCCAGGGTCCCAGGTTCGATTCCCGGCTTGGGTCACTGTCTGTGTGGAGTCTGCACGTTCGTCCCGTTTCTACGTGGGCTTCCTGCAGGTCTCCTGTTTCCTCCCACAAGTCCCGAAAGATGTGCTGTTAGGTGAATTGGATATTCTGAATTCTCCGTTTGTGTACCCCAACAGGTGCCAGAATGTGGCGACTAGGGGTTTTCACAGTAACTTCATTGCAGTGTTGGTGTAAACCTACTTGTGACAATAAAGATTTTATATGTACACAACTGTAAGGGTTAATGTTATATCCAAAGCAACCACTAGAGAGAGCTAGATGCAGAACTGTATAAAGCACCAGTGCTAAGCCTTCTGGGAGAGTGTTGAGGATAAGGCGAGAAGACAGACTGTAGGAAAGATAGTTTGAGTCAGAGCAGATTTAGTTATTGTACTAATGTAGAGATTAGTAGCAAATTAGGGTAGATTGCATGTATATTATCAACTGTTTATTATATAGGAGTGTCAAATCCAATTAAGTAGTGTAAATAAATCTTTAGCTTTGTTTAATATAAAAGCTACTTCTTGTTTTTGTGAACACTATGCCAACCATCCTCAGATCAGAACCACAATACCACAAGAACAATGAAGAAAAATCCAAGAGTATTTGGATTTTTTTTTTATTTGCAAACTGTAATTTTTCCCGTAACAGCCTTCCCGAACAGGCGCCGGAATGTGGCGACGAGGGGCTTTTCACAGTAACTTCATTTGAAGCCTACTTGTGATAATAAGCGATTTTCATTTCATTTTTCCTATTTTTCAAAGTCCCTATTAGTTACTCAGTACAGGTGTGACTGATCGCAAGAAAATTCTTTGCCTTCACTGGTAAATACATCAAAGTCAGGATTTAAACCATAAAGTTGCCCTGGTTATCAAGCTTTGGAATTTATTTTCCCCAATTTACATTTACAGATCACATCTTTGATATGTTGGGGCATTCAGCTACTGGAGGATGTCATAGGAACTGTGACTTTATGAGGCAGCACTGCCCCTTCACAGCTCCAGGGTCCCAGGTCCCATTGGGCACGGTACAATGTAATCTGCTTGATGAACATGTCATGTGAGAGTGCCTTTAAGAATTGGATGTTTAAGAAATGTACCTTTAAGAAATGAAGCTGATCATATTACTGAAGTGATTTAACGGGGGGGAGCTGACCTCACTTCTGCTTTTTGGGAGTTTTAGTGTCAGTTTTGAAGAAAGCTTGGGTGTGGCTGTGAGCTGCATTGCTGGTGATCTCTGCCATGAAGGACTATCTCTTAATCCTTTGGTGAAATCGGAATTGAATATAAATCTAATATGCTTCTGTTTGAAGGATTTGTTAAGTCTTTTGGATGTCTAAAGGAACAGTTTGCAGGATTGGGTAGTGTTGTATTATTTTCAGGGTTATCTTTGAAGTAAGGGGTGTTAAGAGATCCAATGTTTATTTAAAAGGTTAATTTGAGTTCATGGAATAAACATTGTTTTGTTTTAAAAACCACGTGTCCATAATTGTAATACGACACCTGGGGAACAAGCCGTGTGCTTCAAAAGCAACAATCCATTAAAGGTGGGGGTTGGTTGAACGCCATGATACTTTTTGGGGTTCTACAAACACCTCTCCCATAACAAACATTACCCCACATGTCCTGTTCGCACAGAAATGGGGTCCTCTAAAGAAAATGTTATGCATCCCTGCAAAGAAATGTTTATTCATTAGATCCATGGAGATCAGTAATATTACTTCTATGTGCCACATTATCAAAACCCATAGCTAAGAACAGTATCTTAGTTTAGTCATATATGCTTTACATACCCAGTTGGTCAATGATACTGGAGACAACACCAATGGGCTCCTTGGCTACCTCTTCAGGAAGAACAATATTCACTTCTTCAGTTTTTGGCAGATCCTGGTTAAAACACAAATGCAAAACAGTAAGTCCTGGATATATTAATTGCCATTGTTGATTAAAATATACAAACACACAAAATAAATTTTGCAATACTTCCTCAAACAGCTGCTTCATTTGCTGATACACGCCAACATACTCAAAACCCAATTCATTTACAATGGCTATGTTCAATACTTGAAAACCTCCTTGCCAGTTTCTCTGCACCTTTTCATTGTTTTGCAACCTTAAAAAGACGTAGAACTGTACTTACCCAAGCCTTAAAAGCCAGGCCGCTAGACACACAATTTAATCAGGAACTTGATTCAAGGAAACTAACATAAGTATTAAACTCAGTGTCCAACTCCCTCTGTCCAAACCTCCAGCCACTAGTTAGGCAGCCTCGCACTTCCAACAAACTATTTTGTGAGGTGATCTTTAGCCTAGAAGCCAAAGGTCATCAGTGAGGAAAATTTGTACTTCCTTTAAAAGGTCTGTTAAATCTTTTTAGAAATGCTTGAAAAAGGATGGCACAGTGGCGCAGCGGTTAGTACTGCTGCCTCATGGCGCCGAGGGCCCGGTTCGATCCCGGCTCCAGACCACTGTCCGTGTGGACTTTGCACATTCCCTGCCCGGGTCTCACTCACAACCTAAAGATGTGCACGGTAGGTGGATTGACCACACTAAATTGTCCTTAATTGGAAAAATAACATTCAAAAAATGAATGAAAAACTGGAATGCTTGAAAATATTTTTTTTAACAGGGTGCATCAATCAATTGAGACTAGTTGTACTTTTCATGGATACTATACGAAATGGCCACAAAGGAGAGCTGTAAAAAAAAAAGACAACTACAAACAAGACAGCTGCAGGGTGAAGGCAGTCAACACACAGATGCAGACACAAAAATAAAACTAACAGAAAGAGAAAGACACGGGAAAAAGCAAATCGCTCTCAGGAAGTCAGTTTTTTTCTTTTTTGGCAGAAAAGGAGACAGCTGCTCTTCAAGGAACTGTGCGAGCTGGTTAAAAAGATCTTAGGCCTGGAAAGGTGTGCAAATAGCTCAGAGAATCTAAAGAGCTAGGTGTTTTCCCAAAAGTGGGCAAACTGGTTGGCCAGCTGCAAAGGAACTCTAGAGAACTGCATGATCTGGATGTAAGGGGATATGATCCATAGAAGTATGTCTTAATGATAGTTGTACCCATGATACTTCTGGAGTGTAAGCTGTTTTCACACAGGACTTCTGACTGTGTGACTAAAGAACAGCATATTGTGGAATTGTAGTGCTAGATCTGCAGGGAGTGATGCCAATGGTTGTGATTGTGCACAACATACTTGCGGTATCAATTATTTAAAATGCAAGTGTTCTTATTTGAATTGTGGTTTGCCACTCATCTTTAATTTGTGTTGGTTCTGAATTTTGATTTTGTTAAAGAACAGTAAGTGAAACGTTGCTGGCAATTTCTTCAAGTGAGGGAGAAATGTGTCAATTTGGTTTGTTCCCGTGTGGGGAATATTATGAAAACTCACAGTCCTGAAAGGTCAACTCTATTTTCCCTTTCGACAAATGCTGTGTGACTTGCTGAGTGCTTCCAGAATTTTCTGTTTTTGTTTTCAGATTTCCACTATCTAGTGTTTTGCTGCCTTCAGTGAATTTGTTGTGATTCAGTCAGAACTGATCTACATTCAAGCACAGTTGCAGCCGCAGCTGAGGCTGTTTGAAGGATTGGGTCAGTGAATGTTCTCCACTTGCCACATCTCCCTTATCCCTATTATTTCCTCCGGTGCTCGCCTCTGGAGAAATGCTCTCTATTACAGCACCCGGGCCAGACCCCAATTTATATTAGGAACCAGCTGAGACCTGTCGCCATCTGGGATGGCCACTTCCAGATTACAAAATGGATGTTTGCAAAGACTATAGGGAAACATGAACATTGCTAAGAAAGCAGACAGGCACAGAGCCTGGATGCGTAATGAGAAGGCAACTCCCAGACCAGACTGAAACTGTAGGTCAATTAGCCTACTGATGGCCCATCTCCAGGAACAAAGGAATAACATTCAAGTAACTGACACTAAGGCAGACACACCAACGCCAGAAAGACACAAACAAAGCAAGGCCAAAGGCCACCAATGACACGCCCAGCCATCAGGGCACCCACCCCTTTATTGGTGGAGATCGATACCGATGATCAATATGCGGTCCAATTAATTGGGGCCAAGTTCAAGGCCCGCCCAAAAGGCGCAAAGCCCCTTTGGGTATAAGAAGAAGCCCCCTCCGAGAGAGAATCACTCTCTTGGACTCGGCTCTTGAAGCGGAGAGACCCGTCCACCAGCTGCACCAGAAGCAAGTAAGTCCAAGGTCAACACTCATGATCAGACGGACAACCGTAGCTGTTCTCCTGTTACACCTTCGAACCCAACAGCCTCAGATCCGAACAACGGCCATTGTTCTTCTGACTGAGTGGGCACTTACTACATCGAGAATTGCTTGATCTGTGCCCAGAACAATCCGGACAGATATGCAAAGAAAGGCCAGCTGAGTCACACCCGCCCCATTAATGGCCCCTGGACAAATTTGCAAATTGATTATATAGGACCCCTACCCCCCCCTGCAGGAATGGTTTCAAGTATGTGTTGGTTGTCATCGACACCTTCACAAAATGGGTGGAAGCTTTTCCATCCAGAACAAACACAGCCAAAACGACAGCTAAAATCCTCACAGCTCATCTTAATAAGATGGGGTCTCCCCCGCAGTATGGAGACCGATCAAGGCTCCCATTTTACAGGACGTGTAATGAAAAACGTCCTTATGATTTTCAGTATAAAACAGAAGTTCCATATCGCAAACCACCCCCAGTCAAACGGCATAATAGAAAGGATGAACATGACTTTAAAAGCCACCCTCCGAAAAATGGTGCAACAGCACAACAGCACCTGGGACATAGTTCTCCCCTTTGCATTAATGTTCATACGAAACACGGTATCCACATCCACAGGATACACCCCCCACACCCTCATGACCAGACGCCCCATGAAAGGGACAGAGTATTTATTAGGACTGGATTTGGCCAGCCCTGCAGTCACCGCCCTCACCACGAGAAAGCAGTATAACAGATTATTGAGAATGTAAAGGCAGCCCAGCTTGCAGCAGCTGTCAGACTTGGAACCCGCAAGAAGCAAAGCAAAGTTTGCTTTGATAAGACGGTACACACCACGGAGTTTGTAGTAGGGCAGCAAGTCATGCTCGCCCGATACAACCCCAGTTCGTTCCTCTTTCTCCAAATTTGCCGGACTGTACTCCATCTCTGACAAAGTCAGCCCCTCCGTATATAAGATCACTTATCCCAATGGCAAGTCTGCGTGGTTCCACATAAAACAGCTTAAGGCTTATGGCTCGCAGAACAGCCATTCACACCACATCTCGCTCGCAGCAGCAGATGAGCACGAACGACCTTTTCCTCCCCACCCCCAACCTGTCCAGCCCACCCTCAGACACAACTTCGACTCCACCCCCAGAAGCACAACTCCGCCTCTCCCCTCCCCCAACCGACAGCGACAGCCCCAGCACACCACACCACGATTACACCCCTGCACCAGGCCCGACTCCCAGCGACTCCGAACATGATTCCAGCGACCCCTTCGAGATAATGCCCTTGATCCAGACCCACCGCCTGACGATTATGGATTGACCCCCAGCAGCTCCAACCTCGATACGAAATACTGGCACCGAGACAATTCGTTCAGGCTCATCCGGAACGATGAGATGGACCCCAAATCGCCCCAAGCCGCTTTAGCACGATAACTCCAGTCGAGAGTATGGCAACCGGGAGAAGATGATGACTTAGAGTCTGACTCCCACCAAACGAATCCCTTTGCGACTCTGTTCGCTATAGAGCAACGAGGTGTCCAGATGGTAAAAAGGAACCGATGGAGATTTACGGTGTCCTTTCTGATGGAACCTGCACAATTTTGTTATGTTAGTTTGATGTTTCAATGTTTGTTACTGTCAATGTTGAATGTTGTTTGTTCGCTAAATGTTTTCATGGCCCCACGACACCACTCCTTTGACACCCGCTGGCAGTTAAAGGAACAATTTTGTCCGTACACAACCGTTCATAACTGCTCTTCTGCTTCGAGGCAGGAGATGCATAACTGCAACCACCACGATGACCACACTCTTACCCGTTCTTGTCCGGTCACTCAGGCAGTGGAGTAACAGCACTGGTCCCCGCCCTGCCTGAGGACCCCCTGGTCATCTACGCTCGGGTAGAGCACAAACGGCACTGTTCACCGTCCTACCCGGGGATTCCACCCATTCTTACCCACCGCGTCACATAGGCACCCCAAGATGCTATTTACATCCTCAAACACTGGGATGGTAGATCGCACAGGCTGCGAGACGCTCGCACTGTGTCAGTTTTTTTCTCGGTTGTCTTGTCCCAAAGATTTCATTTTTTTTTTAAATGAGGGAATCACAGATGGTGACCAATTATAATGGGCAACTGGCAATAAAGGACAGACAGACGGACCTACGAGATCTTAAGCAAGATAATAACAGATATTATGCTTGCGTCCATAGAACTCCGGAACCACAGGAACCTCAAAAGAAGAGATGAAGAAGACAGAAAGAAGAAAAGATGAAGACAACCATCATGCTCTACAGTTGGATCTTAGCGGGATCCCTCCAGTTGCGCATGGACGCTACCCCCTCAGAGCTGGGCTGAGAAGTGGCAGATGGAGTTTAACCCTGACAAGTGTGAGGTTGTCCATTTTGGAAGGACAAATCTGAATGCGGAATACAGGGTTAATGGTAGGGTTCTTGGCAATGTGGAGGAGCAGAGAGATCTTGGGGTCTATGTTCATTGTTCTTTGAAAGTTGCCACTCAAGTGGATAGAGCTGTGAAGAAGGCCTATGGTGTGCTAGCGTTCATTAGCAGAGGGATTGAATTTAAGAGCCGTGAGGTGATGATGCAGCTGTACAAAACCTTGGTTAGGCCACATTTGGAGTACTGTGTGCAGTTCTGGTCACCTCATTTTAGGAAGGATGTGGAAGCTTTGGAAAAGGTGCAGAGGAGATTTACCAGGATGTTGCCTGGAATGGAGAGTAGGTCATACGAGGAAAGATTGAGGGTGCTGGGCCTTTTCTCATTGGAACGGAGAAGGATGAGGGGCGACTTGATAGAGGTTTATAAGATGATCAGGGGAATAGATAGAGTAGATAGTCAGAGACTTTTTCCCCGGGTGGAACACACCATTACAAGGGGACATAAATTTAAGATAAATGGTGGAAGATATAGAGGGGATGTCAGAGGTAGGTTCTTTACCCAGAGAGTAGTGGGGGCATGGAATGCACTGCCTGTGGTAGTAGTTGAGACGGAAAATTTATGGACCTTCAAACGGCTATTGGATAGGTACTTGGATTAGGGTAGAATAAGGGAGTGTAGGTTAACTTCTTAAGGGCAGCACGGTAGCATTGTGGATAGCACAATTGCTTCACAGCTCCAGGGTCCCAAGTTCGATTTCGACTTGGGTCACTGTCTGTGTGGAGTCTGCACATCCTCCCCGTGACTGCGTGGGTTTCCTCCGGGTACTCCGGTTTCCTCCCACAGTCCAAAGATGTGCAGGTTGGGTGGATTGGCCATGACAAATTGTCCAAAATTCTATGATTAACCTAGGACAAAAGTTCGGCGCAACATCGTGGGCCGAAGGGCCTGTTCTGTGCTGTATTTCTCTATCTATCTCTACCTCTACCACGC
Organism: Scyliorhinus canicula; assembly: GCF_902713615.1. Lineage (NCBI taxonomy): Eukaryota > Metazoa > Chordata > Chondrichthyes > Carcharhiniformes > Scyliorhinidae > Scyliorhinus > Scyliorhinus canicula. The sequence goes on from NC_052148.1 coordinate 189,247,175, forward strand.
AGGCCATGAATGTTTCCCACCCCTGCCATACACAGTACTCCGAGGCAGTAACCGATACACCGACCTGGTGCGACCGGTTCATAACGTGGTACTCCCTATCCTACGTTGTGGAATCACTATTAGTACTTGCGATACTCTGCAGTGTCGTGCAGACCCCAAGGCTGAGGAAATGGCGGAGGAAGGCCTCCCGTACTCGCACTCCGATATACACACTTAGATCCCCTATTTTCGGACTTCAACAAACCCCCCCAACCCCTTTAAGTGAATTAAAGTGCATCCGTTTTGTTTTTGTGTGCTTTGTTCGTTCCAATAAAAAGAAATGTAAAACTCTGTGCTTGACTGCCAAGCCAGAGAGACCTGTGTTGCTGCTATTGTACAGTTTAAAATGTTGTAAATTCTTTTGATTGATTGAGGATAGTTTAGTTAAGGATAGTTAGAGGTTCCAGTTTTTGTATTTTGTAATGCATGCCTGAATGTTATCGCGCCCCGTAGAATTTTATAATGATGTATGTACAGAAAATAATTCAGGCAAAAGTCTCATTCATAGGACAGAGTAGTGCAGGCCTGTCCTTACTTATGGGTGCCCGACTTCAGAGGAGAACAAAGAAGACGCAGTTATTTGATCCTTGACGCTTCGTGTTGAGGATCACAAGGAGGGAGTGTAGCCATCTGGGATGGCCACTTCCAGATTACAAAATGGATGTTTGCAAAGACTATAGGGAAACATGGACAGTGCTAAGAAAGCAAACAGACACAGAGGCTGGATGCATATTGAGAAGGCAACTCCCAGACGAGACTGAAACTGTAGGTCAATTAGCATATTGATGGCCCATCTCCGGGAACAAAGGAATAACATTCAAGTAACTGATACTAAGGCAGACACCCCGGCGCCTGCAAGACACAAACAAAACAAGGCCAACAGCCACCAAAGGCACGCCCAGCCATCAGGGCTCCCACCCCTTTATTGGTCGAGATCGATACCGATGATCAAGATGCGGTCCAATTAATTGGGGCCAGGTTCAAGGCCCGTCCAAAAGCACGCAAAGCCCCTTTGGGTACAAGAAAAAGCGCCCAAGAGAGAATTGCTCTCTTGGACTCTGCTCTCGAAGCGAAGACACCAGTCCACCAGCTGCACCAGAAGCAAGTAAGTCCAAGGTCAACGCTCACCATCACAGGGACGACCATAGCTGAGCTCCTGTTACACCTTCGCACCCAACAGCCTCAGATCCGAACAACGGCCATTGTTCTTCTGACTGAGTGGGCACCCGAAGTTAAGTATAGGCGTTAGCGTTAGAGATAGTATTTGTTTATGGTATTTGTGCATGAGTAGATATTACTGTGTGTGTAAATAAATAGTATTGACTTTGAACTAACTAACTGGTGCATTGGTTCTTTGATCAGTATTCGGGTTTGAACCTTGTGGCGGTATCGAGAGATACCTGGCCACTCTAGAGCAAAACATAATTAGGATTAAGGAAGGCAACCATATTTAGAGCCAGATAAACAGAGCAACAGACCCCAATAATTTTTCAATTTGTAAACTGCGAGGAAAGGATGCATCACGCCAAGGGTGATTCCTCTGACACCAAGGGATCTTTTATTTTAAACTAACCTTTATCAACAAAGAATTTATCCCATTAACATCGCAGAAAAACAGATTTTTAATTAACAATTAAACAGTTCCAAAGGAAATAAAGGTCTTTGAACTTATTTTCAGCAAAATCCACAGTTACAGGTCAAATGCCACGTATTAATACAGTTTACACTCAATGGCTTATAGATTTAGGCACAAAGTCCTGGGGGGGTGGGGGGGGTTCTGAGAAACACACCACCTTTCCTCAGAAACCAGAGCAGAACTCAAAAAATAAAAATAAAAACAACAGAGATAGAGTAGAGCTGAAAATAAAACTCAAAACCAGGCCCAAACCCTCTCACGAGTGACATTATAGCCTGCCTAAATGTTAATCACAGCTTTGGCAGAGATATAATCTGGATACCTTAACCAAAGTTATTTCAATAGCACTACTGCAACAGGCACATAATGCAATATATATTAAATATTCCTACATTCATCACATGTCCCAATTCATTTACAACTGCACTTTCCAGATAATGGTTTAATCTTTGGCCCTCCATTCACCACAATGCTTTTGCTCATCCACATTCTCACCTCCACAATGCCCTAGTTTCCGTTGATGTGCTTCCTTTCGTTCTGGCCACTTGCCCTGGTGCGGTCCTCATCTTCGCTCCTTTAGTTCAGGGGTCGCAGACATGAATGAATATGATGGATAACTGGCTTCAGCCAGATCTGGCTGGATTACAAAGCATTATTGATCTTCTTCACAATTCCAGAATCAGCCTGGAATGCAAAGATAACCCCCAGCTTCTCTTCTCTGTTGCAAACAGTCCTCGTAAAACCCTTTCATCCATCTCTCTGACCCTCACCTCGAACTAGAGGGAGGAATTGATGGACTTCTTTGTCACTAATACTGAAATCATCCCTTCAATTTGATGTTGGAGGAAAACTTCCTCAACATGTTTATGAAAGGTCACTGACCTGAAACACTAACAGTATTCTTCGTGCCAGTGAGGTGGGAATGTATTTGCCTTATTTCATTATCTATGCGATTGCAGTCAGAGAATGACTTACAATGACTTCTCCTCCCTCTACCATTAATACCGTGCAAAAGGCTGCCATTCAGCCCATACAGTCTGTGACTGTCAGAAAGAGTGTTCCACCTAGTCCCACTCCTGCCTTATCCTCTTAACCTTGCACATTCATTCCTTCCAGATAGTAATCCAATTCCCTTTTGATTACCTCAGTCAAACCTGCCTGTACTACCCTTTCAGGAAGTTGGTTCCAGACTCCAACCACCCTCTGGGTGAAAATTATTTTCCTCACATCACTTTGGCCAATTATTTTGAATATATACTTGGTATGATCCCAGTTGGCGTTCTAAATGGACGGGAAAATCCCAGAATGGAACCCTGGCTCCAAAGGCCAAAATATTGACCCATTTTTAAGAAAAAAAGGAGAAACAAAAACACGGAGAAAGAGTTACAGGACCGCTAATTAGTTTTAAAACCAAGAATTTTTTTAATGTTTGATTTTCGCCGGCGTGGTTAGCGCAGCCCCGGGCCGCCCTGTGCGGCTGGCCTGCTGATTCTCCGGCCCGGATGGGCCGAGCGGCTGTAAGAAAAGAGCCGAGTCCCACCGGTGCCGTTCTAACCTGCTCTGAGCCGGCGGGTCCTCGGCGTGTATGGGTCGGGTGTCGGCCTTTGGGCGGGGGGGTCCGATCCCGGGGGGGGTGACTGGGGGCTTCATTTCCTACGTGGCGGCGCCTGTAGTCCTGCGCCATGTTGCGTCGGGGCCGGCACGTTGAAAGAGGCCACTGCGCATGTGCGCGTTGGCGCCGGTGCCACTGCGCATGTCCTCGTTGGTACCGGCACAACTGAGCATGCGTGGATCCCACGGTGCTCAGTTCGCGCCCGGATCTGCAGCTGGAGCGGCACGAACCTGTAGGGGCCAGAATTAGTCGTGGGAGCAGCGTGGACACACTGCCGCGGGATGGGAGAATCCCGCCCACTGCTTTTATTTTTTTACTGCCTCTCCATATTTTTCCTGTCGAAATGAATTATCTCACACTTCTCTGCATTAAATTTCCTCTGCCACTCGCCTGGCCAATCTACCAACATGTCTTTGTTCCTTTGGACTTCAAGACCATCTGCATCACAGTTGACATTTCCAATCTTTGTATCACCTACAAATTTTGGAATCAGGCCCTGCACACCACAGTCTAGGTCATTAATATACATCAGGAAGAACAAGGGTGCCAATACTGGGAACCCAACTCCAAACCTTCCACCAGTCTGAAAAACAACCATTTATAATTTTTTCCGATCACTCAGCCAATTTCTTATCCGAGTGCCTACTTTTCTTTTATTCCATGGGCTAGAATTTTGCCCCGGTTTGTTGTGTAGCACTGTCCCAAATGTTGTTTGAAAATCCACAGGCACCACATCAACAGCATTGCCTTTATCAACCTTCTCTTTTACCACCTCAAAAACTATCCAGCAATTTAGTTAAACATGCTGGTTTTCCTTAATTATCCTGCACTTGTCCAAGTGACTATTGATTTTGTCCCCAGCAGAAGCTTTCAAAGGTTTCCCTACTCCTGAAATCAGACTGACTGGTTTGTAGTGGCTGGCTTCATCTTTGCACCCCTTTTTGAACAAAGGTGTAACATTCTCAATTCTCCACCTTTTTGGGTTCACCCTTTCTCTAAGGAAGACTGGAAGATTCTCACTAGTGCCTCTTCAATTTCCACTCTAACTTCCCTCAGTACCCTTGGATGCATCTCATCCAGCCCTGTTACCTGACCAATTATAAATAAAGATTGCGTCACAGTTCCACCTTCTCAATTATAAATTCTTCTCGTGTTCCAGTTTCTTCCTCTCACTTTGGCCTGAATGGAATCTTCTTATTTTGTAAAAACAGATGCAAACTACTCAATTAATACATCTGCTATTTATCCTGTCTCTACATGCATGTCCCCTTTTTATCCCTAATACGCCCCCCATTTTTACCACCCCTTTATTATTTATTTTGTGAGAAGTTGTTGAGTAGATTGCGCCTGTACTCATTGGAGATTAGAAGAATTGGAGGTGACCCTATTGAGACCTATAGGTTTCTCAGGGGGTCTGACAGAGTAGATGTTGAGAGGATGTTCCGTCTTGTGGTAGAGTCCAGGACCAGACAGCATAATCTTTTTCTTAATTTAATGTACCCAATTCATTTTTTTCCAATTAAGGGGCAATTTAGCATGGCCAATCCACCTACCATACCAGAAGTCGTGGTGCACATTGGTACCAACATGTAGGTAGGAAAAGGGGTGTGGATGTAATAAACGAGTTTAGGGAGTTAGGCTGGAAGTTAAAAGCCAGGACAGACAGAGTTGTCATCTCTGGTTTGTTGCCGGTGCCACGTGATAGCGAGGCTAGGAATAGGGAGAGAGTGCAGTTAAACACGAGGCTGCAGGAATGGTGCAGGAGGGAGGGCTTCAGGTATTTGGATAATTGGAGCGCATTCTGGGGAAGGTGGGACCTGTACAAGCAGGACGGGTTGCATCTGAACCAGAGGGGCACCAATATCCTGGGAGGGAAGTTTTTTAATACTCTTCGGGAGGGTTTAAACTAATTTGGCAAGGTAGTAGGAAGCGGATTTGTAGTCCAGCAACTAAGGTAGCCGATGTTCAGGACGCCAAAGCATGTAGTGAGGCAGTGGGGAAGGTAACACTGACAAAGGAGAGTACTTGCAAGCACGGAGATGGATTGAAGTGTGTATACTTCAACGCAAGCAGCATCAGGAATAAGGTGGGTGAACTTAAGGCATGGATCGGTACTTGGAACTACAATGTGGTGGCTATCACGGAAACTTGGATGGAATAGGGGCAGAAATAGTTGTTGGAGGTTCCTGGTTATAGATATTTCAATAAGATTAGGGAGGGTGGTAAAAGAGGTGGGGGGGGGGGGGGGGGGGGGGGGGGGTGGCATTGTTAATTAGAAAAAGTATAACAGCTGCAGAAAGGCAGTTCGAAGAGGATCTGCCTACTGAGGTGGTATGGGTTGAAGTCAGAAATAGGAAAGGAGCAGTCACCTTGTTGGGAGTTTTCTATAGGCCCCCCAACAGCAGCAGAGATGTGGAGGGACAGATTGGGAAACAGATTTTGGAAAGGTGCAGAAGTCATGGGTGACTTCAACTTCCCAAATGTTGAGTGGAAACTCTTTAGATCAAATAGTTTGGATGGGGTGGTGTTTGTGCAGTGTATCCAGGAAGCTTTTCTAACACAGTATCTATGTTGTCTGACCAGAGGGGAGGCCACATTGGATTTGGTACTTGGTAATGAACCAGGGCAAGTGATAGATTTGTTAGTGGGGGAGCATTTTGGAGGTAGTGACCACAAATCTAGTAATCTTAGTAATGGAGAGGGATAGGTGCGTGAAACAGAGCAAGGTTTACAATTGGGGGAAGGGTAAATATGATGCTGTCAGACAAGAACTGAAGTGCACAAGTTGGGAACACAGGCTGTCAGGGAAGAACGCAATTGAAATGTGGAACTTGTTCAAGGAACAGATACTACGTGTCCTTGGTATGTATGTCCCTGTCAGGCAGGGAAGAGATGGCCGAGTGAGGGAACCATGGTTGACAAGAGAGGTTGAATGTCTTGTTAAGAGGAAGAAGGATACTTCTGTAAGGCTGAGGAAACAAGCTTCAGACAGGGCGCTGGAGGGAGATATATATATAGATATATAGAATTTACAGTGCAGAAGGAGGCCATTCGGTCCATCGAGTCTGCACTGGCTCTTGGAAAGAGCATCCTACCCAAGGTCACCACCTCCACCCTATCCCCATAACCCAGTAACCCCACCCAACACTAAGGGCATTTTTGGACACTAAGGGCAATTTAGCATGGCCAATCCACCTAACCTGCACATCATTGGACTGTGGGAGGAAACCGGAGTACCCGGAGGAACCCCATGCACACACGGGGAGGATGTGCAGACTCCGCACAGACAGTGACCCAAGCCGGAATCGAACTTGGGACCCTGGAGGGGAATAAGATGATAGGGGCAGCAGGGTAGCATGGTGGTTAGCATAAATGCTTCACAGCTCCAGGGTCCCAGGTTCGATTCCCGGCTGGGTCACTGTCTGTGTGGAGTCTGCACGTCCTCCCCCTGTGTGCGTGGGTTTCCTCCGGGTGCTCCGGTTTCCTCCCACAGTCCAAAGATGTGCGAGTTAGGTGGATTGGCCATGCTAAATTGCCCGTAGTATCCTAATAAAAGTAAGGTTAAGGGGGGGGTTGTTGGGTTACGGGTATAGGGTTGATACGTGGGTTTGAGTAGGGTGATCATGGCTCGGCACAACATTGAGGGCCGAAGGGCCTGTTCTGTGCTGTACTGTTCTATGTTCTATCTATGTTCTATGAATAGACAGAGTAGACAGTCAGAGACATTTTCCCGGGTGGAACAAACCATTACAAGGAGATATAAAGTGAAAGGTGAATGGTGGAAGATATAGGGGGAATTTCAGAGGTAGGTTCTTTACCCAGAGAGTAGTGGGGGCATGGAATGCACTGCCTGTGGAAGTAGTTGAGTCGGAAACATTAGGGGCCTTCAAGCGGCTATTGGATAGGTACATGGATTACGGTAGAATGCTGGGGTGCAGATTGATTTGTTCTTAACCTGGGACAAAAGTTCGGCACACCATTGTGGGCCGAAGGGCCTGTTCTGTGCTGTATTTTCTATCTTCTATATTCTATGTTCTGTGTTCATACACATCTTTGGGTTGTGGGGGTGAAGACCCATGCAGACAAGGGAAGAATGTGCAAACTCCACACAGACAGGGACCTGGGGCCGGGATCGAACCCTTGGCGTTTTGAGGCAGCCATGCTAACCACAATGCCACCATGCCGTCCTCCCAGATAGCGTTCAAAGAGTATGGATTACCCATTTAAGATAGAGATGAGGAGAATTTCTTCTCTCAAAGAAGAGTGAATCTGTGGAATTCTTTATCGCAGGGAGCTGCAGAGGCTGGATTGTTAATTATGCTCAAGGTGAGGTAGACAGACTTTTAATCAGTAAGGCAATCAAGGGTGATGGCGATAGGCGGGAAAGTAGATTTGAGGATTACTTCAGATCAACCATGACCTGACTGAATGACAGAGCAGACCCAATGGGTCAAGTTGCCTACTTCTTTCTGATCCTACATCTTATGGTAGAAGACCTTGGGATTCCTTTTTTGTCAGGTGTCAGGTTCTTTTCATGCTCCCTCCTTGTTTTTATTGTTAGTTTTTTCACCAATGTTCAGCCATAGTCTTTTCGGCCAACGTTTCATTCCAACTCACTCGACTGAGAAGCATTCTCATCCCAACAAAGTTGGCATTCACCGAATTAATTATCCCTGCTCTGGATTGTTCCTTGTCATTTTCCATGGCCAACTTAAAATGTTATGACACAATGGTCACGGTCTCCTAAATGTTGTCCCAACTGATATTAGATCCACTTGGGTCAACTCCTTCCCCAGAGCCAGGTCTACAGTGCCTGCCATCTTGTTGGACCAGCAACACATTGGCACAGAAAATGATCTTGAACACATTCCAGGAACTTCGGCCATTTTTGTCCCTTTGAACTATTCCTACCCCATCCATGTTTGGATAATCGAAGTCTCCCATTAAATTACTCTAAATTCTTGCAACTGTCAGTAATTTCTTTGCTAATTTGTTTCTCTAAATCCCTCCCAATAGTTGTGGTGATTTATATACTACACTGATCCATGTTATTGCACTTTTTTCATTCCTTATCTTTAGCCAGAGAGATTCCCGCTTGACCCCTCTGGAATATTCTCCCTCTCCAGTACTGTAATACCATTCTTAAACAATACTGCCACTCTTTTGCAGCTCCCCATCCCTTTTCCGGTCTCTCCTAAATACCTTATCGTCAATAATAGTCCTACCCTTCTTTGAACTTAGTCTCTGCTGCAACAATATCATAACTCCATTTGTCAACCTGTGCCTGTCGTTCACCAATCTTATTAACCACATTCCGTGCATTCATATACATGCACTTTCACACTGTTTTAGGATTTTTTTTACTTTCCCCCTTACTCTGACCCCATCTACTGACTTACTGTTGCCTATTCGAATTCTATTAAACTCTCCAAGTAATTCTATTTTCCTCGATGCTACTTTGACACATCTTCCTCATCAATCAAGACTTCTCAACTTCCCAATTTCTCTCCTCACCACTCAATTTCCTATTCTCATGTTCACGAGCATGTTGCACTGGGAGTAATCCTAAGATTACTGCTCATGAGGTCCTGTTTTTAATTCCCTTCCTTACTCCATGAAATCTGCTTTCAGGACCTGATCCCTTTTCCTCATTGATCCCCAAATGGAACATGAACTCTGGCTGTTCATCCTCCCTCAAAACAATGGCCTGCAGTTGCTCTGGCCTCCCTGACCTTGGCACCAGGAAAGCAACATATCATCCGAGAGTCCCCTGTAGCCACCTTGGGTGGCCACTGCCCAACACAAAATGGAAGATTGCAAGGAATGCAGGGAAAATGGACATGTTGTAAAGCAAGCAGCTTGCAAAGCGATTGTATATTGGGACGACTGCAGAAACCAGTTTTGACTGTTGCAGAAACCAGACAGCACTGCGAAAAGAAACCAGCTAACATACTAATGAGGTGATACCGGGCGATCCCCAGATACAATGGAAACAAGTTAAACACAGATCGATACATTCTATGGAAGGCCAGACCCTTTGGCGCCAGAGAAGCCCAAAACAATAAGTCCCAAGAACCGCCCCAGTGACTGAGGAACTGCCCCATGATTGGGGGTTCAAACATATTGATTGGGAAGAGACCCAATCGATTCTAAGCAGATAAAGGAGTCCGCCCAAAGGGGCGCAGATCCCCTGGGACCTATAAAAGAAAGGTCCCACACATGGTTCAGTCTTCTGCTCCAGCCTTCGGACAGCAGCCACCAACAAGTAAGTGCCTCCCAACGACCGCTACCAGAGATATGCACTCCTGACCCCTTTTTAATTGATACCAACTTGAAGTCTGTGGACCAGAGCAGAGCAAGAGGCCTTGTTGCCTGACCCAGCAGTTCCTTCGAGGTAAGTATTAGTTAATTAGCGATAGGAATAAGTTTAATCCTTTTAGCGTGTGCATGGATAGTTATTATAATTGTGTTATAATAAACTCAGTTGTTTGGACTTACTAATTGGTGTACGGTTTTATTGCTTTGAACTTCACCTTGAAGCTTGTGGCGGTGTCTTAATGACACCTGGCGACTCCAGAGCTTAGAACAGAAACAGAGCCAAATTGAGTGTTCAGCACACTCAAACAGAACGAACAACACCCTCCCCCCCCCCATGGCAGCCGAAATGCCGGTCTGCTCCCACAACAATGGAATCCTTATCACTGTAGCACTTCCATTCTTCTTGCTCCCCTATGCTGCCATAAATCTGGCTCTTGCTGCAATCTTCCGAGGAACCATCCCGCTCACCAGTATCCAAAATGGGAAAGTGGTTCGGGAAAGAGATAGCCTTAGGAGAGTTTTGCACAACCAATCGCAGCTCTTGTTTCTGCAGCCGATGACACTTCCTGCATGACTTCCCACATACTGCAGGAGTTACATACCACATGACTGAGCTGACATATCTTAACCTTAAACTCCACATGCTTACTAAAGTACGGCCTGGTACACTAACGTCACTCACCAATCATCTCCTCTATGCTGAATCCGAAGGTGTACTTATCAATCAATCAACTTACGGGACACATTTAGATTTTATCTGGAAATTTCCAGATTTCTCTCTCTGCTGCTTTATGGGTCGTTTCTCTCTCTTCAAATTCCCACTATTTTATAGACTGTCTCCCTCATTCTCTGTGCTTCTGCTGCTTCTTGTGTCCAAGGGTCTATCTTTGGCTCCTTCCCATTTAGCCCTCAACAACATCTGAAACAAACATCAAATTCCACATGTAAGCCGACAAATCCAGCTCTATCATCACTGGCAACTCTCTCACCTCCTCCACTGTCTCCCAATCTGCTACACTGCAGTCTGACGTGCAATGTTGCAGGAGCAGAAATTGCCTCCAATTAAATATTTGAAGTCATTGACTATAAACTCCGCTGCCTAGCCACCAATCCTCCCTGGCAATGGTCAGACTGCTCACAAACTCAGTGTGATATTTGACGGAGATGAAAGTCCAACCACATACCTGCACCAGCCCGAAGACCCGCCATTCCCACTCTGATAGTGGCCTGACTCTGCCTTTGACTCAGTTCCTCCACTGCTGAAATCTTCAACAAATGCCTTTGTTATCCCTAGACTTGACTATTCTAATGCACTCCCAACTAGATTCAATATTCTACCCTCCATAAACTTTACATTATCCAGAACTCTGCTGCCTGTATCTTACCTCACATCATGAACGGTTCCCTTATCACCCTTTTGCTCACTGACCTACAGTGGGTCCCAATCAAGTGATGCCTCACAATCCTCCTAGTTTTTGATTACCTCCATGGCCTCATCTGTCTTTCAACTCCCAAAATGCCACATCCCTCCAGGATTCCACACAGGCTGTTCAGGCATTCCCAATTTCAATCACTCCCCCATTGGTGGCCATGACTTCAACTGCTGAGCCCAAAACAATCATGTGGCTCGGTGCCATAATGCGTCCTTTTTAATGCCAATAAAGTGCCTTGGGGCATTTTGCTTTGAAGGTGCTACAAGTTGCTGAATGCAATGAAATGGCCTTGCTGGACAAACAGGCCACTTGACCAGGGCTCATGTTGGATGGCAAAAGACCAGGATCTAATTTTTAGCGTTGAACTGATTTGATGTCAACGGATCATGAGGCCACACAAATTCTTCCTCACCATACCAACGTATTTGTATTTTAGAAACACTTCTAAGAATGCTCCTGATGAAACTCACTTCCACATGTAACTAAGTTAGAGCACTTCAGTATCATCTCGGAGGTGAACAAATCAAGTTTCATATGGTCAATGGACTGCCTCCAAAGCAGTCAAAATTAATGTCTATGTTGAGCCAAGAGTGGTTTTGCAATTAGAAAATTGCTAGCAAACAATAAACAGATGTTGAATGAATCAGTGACGGGGAAGGATCAAAGTTTTAAACTCAAATAACTAACCTGGTAGATGTCAACCCCCCCAAAGTCATACCGATCAGTCTAAAGATGAAACAGTGTCAGTAAACTCGCACATGGAAGTTCAAAAGTAACAAAGGAGCAGCTGCTAAATTCGGAGAACTGATCCTTGCATGAACAGAACAGCTGGCAGAGGCACGGATTACAAACTGAGCCTAGCCTGTGAGATAACAGAGAAATCTATTGGAAATCCTTTTCGATGGAATGGAGTGATTGGGCAGCTGACCACACCCCCATTGATAATACATCATAAAATTTATTTCATCATCAATTCTAGATGAACGGAAGAGGAAGAATTAACCATTTCATCTATTAATTAACTTTTTAATTTTACTATAGTTTTAAATTGACTTGAACTAAATTTTTTAACTAATGGGGTACATTTCGGGTCCAGCCCACCATGGAATCATGTCGAGTGAGACAGAAAATTTGACAGACCATTTGATGAGTCAGAGGGAACCATGGGAAAGGGGAGATAAAGGGTGGAAGGGAGGGATCGAGGGGTGGGGGGGGGGGGGCACAGAGAGAGGGGGAAAAAGAATCAGGCCAGAGTGAGAGCAGAAATAAGGCTACAAAGGGCAGCATGGTAGCATTGTGGATAGCACAATCGCTTCACAGCTCCAGGGTCCCAGGTTCGATTCCGGCTTGGGTCACTGTCTGTGCAGAGTCTGCACATCCCCCCAGTGTGTGCGTGGGTTTCCTCCGGGTGCTCCGGTTTCCTCCCGCAGTCCGAAGATGTGCCGGTTAGGTGGATTGGCCATGATAAATTGCCCTTGGTGTCCAAAATTGCCCTTAGTGTTTGTTGGGGTTATTGGGTTATGGGGATAGGGTGGAGGTGTGAACCTTGGGTAGGATGCTCTTTCCAGGAGCCGGTGCAGGCACGATGGGCCGAATGGCCTCCTTCTGCACTGTAAATTCTATGAATAAAAAAGGGTCGCAACCAGGGACCCGGAGCAAAGAAGCACTGCAAGTAACCACCCAGTACGGTCACCGGGCGAAGCGAGACCCCGGAGTGCAGGGGTCAACCCACGTGGCAGACGTGCAGTGGGCGGTCATGTTGGGTATCCCCTGGACAAAGGGAGACCCTGGAGTGCAGGGGCAGATCTACATGGCGGACGCACTGTTAGCGGCCATGTGGGTGCTCCCTGGACATAGGGAAACCTTCTTCTCCGCAGTACATGGAGCTAGTTTAGCACTGTGAGCTAAATAGCTGGCTTCAGTAGCGCGGGTTCAATTCCCGTACCCGAACAGGCGCCAGAATGTGGCAACTAGGGGCTTTTCACAGAAACTTCATTGAAGCCTACTTGTGACAAAAAGCGACGATGATGATATACCAGGATTGACTTCTTTGTGGTGGGGAATGCGGTGCTTCCAGGGCTGGTCAAAACGGAATACTCTGCAATCATAATCTCCGACCATGCTCCACATTACATGATGTGAGGTTGGAGACGGGCAGGGCCCAACACCCCACATGGAGGACACTGCCCTACTAGCCGACAAGGTATCACTGACCATAGCGGGGTATACGGGGAACTACCAAAACAGGGAGTTCTAACACTCCAAGTTCTGGGAGGCGCTAAAGGCCGTTATTAGAGGGGAAATTATCACCTTCAAAGTGCAAAGAGACAGGGAGGAAAGGACAGCTAGGCAGCAGTTGGTCGACTCCACACTGGAGGTAGACCGTAAATACTCCGAGACCCCGATTGAAGAGTTCCTGCCGAAGAGGAAAAAGCTTCAAAAGGACTTTGACCTGTTCTCCATGAGGAAGGCTGGTGGGGTGGGGGCACGATGGGGCGGGGATCACAATTTCCTGGCATGGTGTGTTCTGGGATCCCAATTACAGCTGGACGATAACGATTGACGTCAGAACATTTGCTTTTCATCAGCGCCTCAGCTCAGCCCAGTTAAGGGAAAGAAATAGTATTTTATAAACTGTCATTTGAAATGTGCTTCCTCTGCCCAGATTAGCGCATTTACAGATGAAAAACGTTGGGCCGTTTTCCTCCCTTTGGTTCTGAACTGAGTAATGTGGTTACAGGGCGATCAGGCCAATAAGGTCTTTATGTGGAGTCGAACACTTTAGGAACGTTCAAGCGGTTATTGGATAGGCACATGGAGCACACCACAATTACGGAGTGGGATAGCTTGATCTTGGTGTCGCACAAAGCTCGGCACAACATCGAGGGCCGAAGGGCCTGTTCTGTGCTTTACTGTTCTATGTTCTATGACTCAATGATCTATAATTCCCTGGATTATCCCTGCTACCCTTCTTAAACAAAGGGACAACATTAGCAATTCTCCAGTTCTCCGGTACCCTCACCCGTGCTCAAGGATGCTGTAAAGATATCTGTTAAGGCCCCTGCTATTTCAACCCTCACTTCCCTCAGTAACCTGGGATAGATCCCATCCAGACCTGGGGACTTGTCCACCTTAATGCCTTTTAGAATACCCAACACATCCTCCCTCCTTATGCCGACATGACCCAGAGTAATCAAACATCTATCCCTAACCTCAACATCCGTCATGTCCCTCTCCTCGGTGAATATCTATCCAAAGTACGCGTTAAGAATCTCACCCATTTTTTCTGACTCCACGCATAACTTTCCTCCTTTATCCTTGAGTGGGCCAATCCTTTCTCTAGTTACCCTCTTGCTCCTTGTATATGAATAAAAGGCTTTGGGATTTTCCTTAACCCTGTTTGCTGAAGATGTTTCATGACCCCTTTTAGCCCTCTTGATGCCTCGTTTCAGATTGGTCCTACATTCCCGATATTCTTCCAAATCTTCATCTGTCTTTAGTCGCCTAGACCTTATGTGTGCTTCCTTTTTCCCCTGAGCTAGTCTCACAATTTCACCTGTCATCCATGGTTCCCTAATCATGCCATTTCTATCCCTCATTTTCACAGGGACATGTCTGTCCTGCACTCTAATCAACCTCTCTTTAAAAGCCTCTCACATATCAAATGTGGATTTACCTTCAAATAGCCGCTCCCAATCCACATTACCCAGCTCCTGCTGAATTTTGGTATAGTTTGCCTTCCCCAAATTTAGCACCCTTCCTTTAGGACCACTCTCGTCTTTGTCCATAAGTATTCTAAAACTTACGGAATTGTGATCACTATTCCCAAAGTAATGCCCGACTGAAACTTGAACCACTTGGCCGGGCTCATTCCTCAACACCAGGTCCAGTGTGGCCCCTTCCCGAGTTGGACTGTTTACATACTGCTCTAGAAAACCCTCCTAGATGCTCCTTACAAATTCTGCTCCAGCTAGACCTCTGACACTAAGTGTATCCCAGTCAATGTTGGGAAAATGAAAATCCCCTATCACCACCACCCTATTGCGCCTACATCTTTCCATAGTCTGTTTACATATTTGTACCTCTATCTCACGCTCACTGTTGGGAGGTCTGTAGCACAGCCCCAACATTGTTACTGCACCCTTGCTATTTCTGAGCTCTGCCCATATGGCCTCATTGCTCGCGTCCTCCATAGTGCCCTCCTCCAGCACAGCGTGATATCCTCTCTGACCAATAATGCAATTCCTCCACCCCTTTTACCTCTCTCTCTATCCAGCCTGAAGCATCGATATCCTGGGATATTTAGTTGTCAATCATGCCCTTCCCTCAACCAAGTCTCAGTAATAGCAATAATATTATACTCCCAGGTACTAATCCAAGCCGAAGTTTATCTGCCCTACCTACTACACTTCTTGCATTAAAACAAATGCACCTCAGACCACCAGTCCCTTTGCATTCATCATCTGCTCCCTGCCTACACTTCCCCTTAGTCACGCTGGCTTCATGATCTAGTTCCTTACAGGGTTTAGTTACTACCTCCTTACTGTCTACTAACCTCCTCATTTGGTTCCCACGCCTCTCCCACATTAGTTTAAACCCTCCCCAACAGTGTTAGCAAAAGCACCCCCAAGGACATTGGTTCCAGTACGGCCCAGGTGTAGACCGTCCAGTTTTTAGTAGTCCCACCTGCCCCAGAACCTGTCCCAATGTCTTAAAAATCTGAACCCCTCCCTCCTGCACCATCTCTCAAGCCACGCATTCATCCTGCCTATTCTTTCATTTTTACTCTGACTACCACGTAACACTGGTAGCAATCCTAAGATTACTACCTCTGAGGTCCGACTTTTTAACTTGGCTCCTAACTCCCTAAATTCTGCTCGTCGGACCTCATCCCGTTTTTTACCTATGTCATTGGTGCCTATATGCACCATGACAACTGGCTGTTCACCCTCCCCCTTCAAAATATTCTGCAGCCGATCTGAGACATCCCTGACCCGTGCAGCTGGGAGGCAACATATCATTCGGCAGTCTCGTTTTCGACCACAGAACCGCCTATCTACTCCCCTTACAATTGAATCCCCTATGATTATAGCCCTTCCACTCTTTTTCCCTCCCTTCTGTGCAGCAGATCCAGCCACGAACCTGGTTACTGCTGCCTTCCCCTGGTGAGCCCAACAATCTCCAACAGTATCCAAAACGGTATACCTGTTTTGGAGGGAGATAACCGCAGAGGACACCCGCACTGCCTTCCTGCTTTTTCTCTGCCTTTTGGTCACCCACTCCCTTTGTCCCTCAGCAACCCTAACCTGTGGTGTGACCAATTCACTAAACAGGCTATCCGCGAATGCCTCAGCATCGCGGATGCTCGAAAGTGAGTCAATTCGCAGCTGCAGAGCCGTCATGCGGTCTAACAAGAGCTGCAGCTGGACACACTTCCTGCACGTGAAGGAACCAGGGACATCAGCTGTCACTTGTCACTTGACATCAGCTCCTCCACAAACCACCTTCTGGATACAGTGACCGCAATGCACTGATGCAAATTTTCCCCGCAACAGCCAATCAGCAGCTCCGCTCTGCTGCCCTCTGCTGGATGCTTGGCTTCACTTGAACACTGAGGGTGTCTTGCTCAGGTACACCTTCTGGATACAGTGACCGCGATGCATTGATGCAAATTTTCCCCGCAACAGCCAATCAGCGGCTCCGCTCTGCTGCCCTCTGCTGGATGCTTGCCTTCACTTGAACACAGAGGGTGTCTTGCTCAGGTACACCTTCTGGATACAGTGACCGCAATACACTGATGCAAATTTCCCCCACAACAGGCAGCAGGGTAGCATGGTGGTTAGCATAAATGCTTCACAGCTCCAGGGTCCCAGGTTCGATTCCCGGCTGGGTCACTGTCTGTGTGGAGTCTGCACGTCCTCCCCCTGTGTGCGTGGGTTTCCTCCGGGTGCTCCGGTTTCCTCCCACAGTCCAAAGACGTGCGGGTTAGGTGGATTGGCCATGCTAAATTGCCCGTAGTGTCCTAATAAAAGTAAGGTTAAGGGGGGGAGTTGTTGGGTTACGGGTATAGGGTGGATACGTGGGTTTGATTAGGGTGATCATGGCTCGGCACAACATTGAGGGCCGAAGGGCCTGTTCTGTGCTGTACTGTTCTAATACTCTAATCTAACAGCCAATCAGTGACTCTACTCTGCTGCCCTCGAGTGGATGCGCACGGATGTGGCCTCCTGCAGGGGAACTTCGCTCCGGGCTCTCGCCACGGCAGCACTCCCATCCCCACCCAAAAAACACTCCAGCAGCCCAGTGACGATAGCCACCCTCCAGACTTGTAACCAACTACAGCAGCAATTCAGCCTAATCGAAATGTCCGACAAAGCCCCCATATGCAACAACCATAGGTTCGTACCAGCACTCACCAAGACTAGAAACATTCTCGGTAAAGAAAACTGTAGCGACATGTACAAACGACTGGTAGAGAGGGCTGACACTACTGAACAAGACAAGGAAGAAATGGGAAGATGACCTGGGGCTCGAAATAGGGTGGGGCCTCTGGGGTGAAGCGCTGCCTAGGGTCAACTCTACCTCCAAGTGCGCAAGACTCAACGTAATTCAGTTAAAGATGGAACATACAGCCCACTTAACAAGAACCTCAATGAGCAGGTTCTTCCCGGAGGTGGAGGACAGATGTGAATGGTGCCAAGAAGGTCCGGCCAACCACGCCCACATGTTCTGTCCAGTACCCAGACATGCATGGTACTGGACAGCCTTCTTCGAGACAATGTCCAAAGTAGTAGGGGTGAGGGTAGAGCCGTGCCTGAAAGTGGTGGTCTTCTGGGTATCAGACCAGCAAGATCTCTTCATTTTAAAAAAATGTATTTTATTACAAACATGTATCAAAACAGCTTACAGCGAATAAACATCCCTCTACAGTCTGTTCATGTTTTTCCCCTTTTTCGCCCCCTCTCCCCCGCGACGAACAGCTCCTCAAACATGGTCACAAACATCCCCCACTTTTACTCAAACGCCCCTGAAGAGCCCCTTAACTCATATCTTCTCCAACCGCAGGAAGTCATACAGGTCACCCAACCATGCTGCTACCCCCGGTGGCGATGCCGACCATCACTCAAGCAAAATTCGCCGCCATGCAATCAGAGAGCCAAAGGCCATGACATCGGCCTTCCTCCTCTCCATGAGCTCCTGCTTCTCTGAGACCCCAAATATTGCCACCAAATG
This sequence comes from Scyliorhinus canicula, assembly GCF_902713615.1. Classification (NCBI taxonomy): domain Eukaryota; kingdom Metazoa; phylum Chordata; class Chondrichthyes; order Carcharhiniformes; family Scyliorhinidae; genus Scyliorhinus; species Scyliorhinus canicula. The sequence goes on from NC_052148.1 coordinate 189,265,446, forward strand.
GTCCGGGTCCACCGCCTCCTCCACTATCCTGGCTAAAACTGCGAACACCCTCACCCAGAATCTTCCCACAATTTTTCAACCACATAACATGTGCTCGTGATTCGCTGGCCCCCACCCACACCTCTGACACTCATCTGCTACCCCCTGAAAGAACCCACTCATTCTCGCCCGAGTAGCCAGATCTCTTCATGGAGAGGATGGTGGACGCCCTTGCCTTTCCATTCCCTGATCACCCGCCGTAGAATCCTGCTTGGCTGGCGGTCAGCAGCACCACCCAAAGCTGCAGACTGGCTGTCCGACCTCTCGGAATTTCTCCGGGGCGGTCAGAAGATGGCTTCTTCAGAACATGGAAACCATTCACCCAACTGTTCCAGGACCTGTTTGTGGCCAATGATGAAGCAGATAAATAATGAAGTGGCCAAGAGCCAGGAGAAAGAATCCAAAACATGAAAAATGAGAAGGAATGAGGGACAGACCTCGGGGTGGGGGGGCAGTGCAAGAGGAGGTAGCTAAGCACAATGGAAAAGAAAGGAGAGCTCAGGGTTGAGAGTGGGGGGAAGATAACAAGAAAAGACAGGGGGAAAGGAACAATAGAGGGGAGCCGGCGGTTGTGTGTGTGTGTGTGTGTGTGTGTGTGTGTGTGTGTGTGGGGGGGGGGGGGGGGAAGAGACAAGGGAACGCAAACTAGAAGAGGAACACCGGAAATGACAATGACAATGATGAACACAGCAACAGAGAGTAAGAAAGTAGAACATTGAACATAGAACATAACAACGCAGTACAGGCCCTTTGGCCCTTGATGTTGCGCCGACCTGTGAAACCACTCTAAAGTCCATCTACACTATTCCCTTATCATCCATATGTTTATCCAATGACCATTTGAATGCCCTTAGTGTTGGCGAGTCCACTACTGTTGTAGGCGGGGCATTCCACGCCCTTACTACTCTGAGTAAAGAACCTACCACTGACATCTGTCCTATATCTATCTCCCCTCAATTTAAAGCTATGTCCCCTCGTGCAAGACATCACCATCCGAGGAAAAAGGCTCTCACTGTCCACCCTATCTAATCCTCTTGTATGCCTCAATTAAGTCACCTCTTAACCTTCTTCTCTCTTACGAAAACAGCCTCAAGTCCCCCAGCCTTCCCTCATCAGATCTTCCCTCCATACCAGGCAACATTCTGCTAAATCTCCTCTGCACCCTTTCCGATGCTTCCACATCCTTCCTATAATGCGGCGACCAGAATTGCACGCAATACTCCAAATGCGGCCGCACCAGTGTTTTGTACAGCTGCAACATGACCTCATGGCTCCAAAACTCAATCCCTCTACCAATAAAAGCTAACACACCATACGCCTTCTTAACAACCCTCTCAACCTGGTTGGCAACTTTCAGGGATCTATGTACATGGACACCGAGATCTATCTGCTCATCCACACTACCAATAATCTTCCCATTAGCCCAGTACTCTGTCTTCCTGTTATTCCTTCCAAAATGAATCACCTCACACTTTTGTGCATTGAACTCCATTTGCCACCACTCAGCCCAGCGCTGCAGCTTATCTATGTCCCTCTGTAACTTGTAACATCCTTCCGCACTGTCCACAACTCCACCGACTTTAGCATCATCTGCAAATTTACTCACCCATGCTTCTACGCCCTCCTCCAGGTCATTTATAAAAATGACAAACAGCAGTGGCCCCAGAACAGATGCTTGTGGTACACCACTAGTAACTGGACACCAGTCTGAACATTTCCCATCAACCACCACCCATTGTCTTCTTCCAGCTAGCTAATTTCTGATCCAAACTGCGAAATCACCCTGAATCCCATGCCTCCGTATTTTCTGCAATAGCCTACCGTGGGGAACCTTATCAAACACTTTACTGAAATCCATATACACCACATCAATTGCTTTACCCTCATCCACCTGTTCGGTCACCTTCTCAAAGAACTTAATAAGGTTTGTGAGGCATGACCTACCCCTCACAAAACCGTGTTGACTATCTCTAATCAAATTATTCCTTTCCAGATGATTATACATCCTATCTCTTATAAACCTTGACTTTGCCCACAACAGAAGTAAGGTTCACTGGTCTATAGTTACCGGGGTTATCTCTACTCCCCTTCTTGAACAAGGGGACAACATTTGCTATCCTCCAGTCTTCTGGCACTATTCCTGTAGACAAAGATGACTTAAAGATTAGAGCCAAAGGCTCGGCAATCTCCTCCCTAGCTTCCCAGAGAATCCTAGGATAAATCCCATCCAGCCCAGGGGACTTATCCAGCATCGCTAACACCACCTCCTAATCTAGTAGCCTGTATCTCAGTATTCTCCTCGACAACATTGTCTTTTTCCTGTGTGAATACAGATGAAAAATACTCATTTAGCACCTCTCCTATCTCCTCGGACTCCACGCACAACTTCCCACTACTGTCCTTGACTGGCCCTACTCTTACCCTAGTCTTACCCTAGTCGGGGCAGCAGGGTAGCATGGTGGTTAGCATAAATGTTTCACAGCTCCAGGGTCTCAGGTTCGATTCCCGGCTGGGTCACTGTCTGTGCGGAGTCTGCACGCCCTCCCCCTGTGTGCGTGGGTTTCCTCCGGGTGCTCCGGTTTCCTCTCACAGTCCAAAGATGTGCGGGTTAGGTGGATTGGCCATGCTAAATTGCCCGTAGTATCCTAATAAAAAAGTAAGGATAAGGGGGGGGGGGGGTTGTTGGGTTATGGGTATAGGGTGGATACGTGGGTTTGAGTAGGGTGATCATGGCTCGGCACAACATTGAGGGCCAAAGGGCCTGTTCTGTGCTGTACTGTTCTATGTTCTATGTTCATTCTTTTATTCCTGACATATCTATAGAAAGCTTTAGGGTTATCCTTGATCCTACCTGCCAAAGACTTCTCATGTCCTCTCCTGGCTCTTCTTAGCTCTCTCTTTAGAGCCTTCCTAGCTAACTTGTAACTCTCAAGCGCCCTAACTGAACCATCACGTCTCATCTTTACATAAGCCTCTTTCTTCCTCTTGACAAGTATTTCAACTGCTTTCGTAAACCACGGTTCCCTCTCTTGACCACTTCCTCCCTACCTGACAGGTACATACTTATCAAAGATACGCAGTAGCTGTTCCTTGAACATGCTCCACATTTCAGGAGGAAGAAATGATAGACGGCCGAAGCGGAGGCAAATGCACAACAACAGCAAAAACCGACCGGGCGACACAAGCAACATCAGGGATGCCACCCAGGCCCATCATTTGGGTTTATTCAAGAGAGTTTTGGGCTCAAGGGAAACAAGGGATATAGGGATCGGGCTCAAATAACAAGAAAAAGATTCCAAATAGGAGAAAACATACTTGAATTGTAATTTATCAGAGCTTCCAGATACTTGAAAATGAAAAATGAAATGAAATGAAAATCGCTTATGGTCACAAGTTAGGCTTCAAATGAAGTTACTGTGAAAAGCCCCTAGTCGCCACATTCCGGCGCCTGTTCGGGGAGGCTGGTATGGAAATTGAACCGTGCTGTTGGCTTGCCTGGGTCTGCTTTCAAAGCCAACGATTTAGCTCTGTGCTAATCATGCTTCACACTATTTTGGGTATATTGAAGTGTTCTTTAATGTAGGCCAATAGCAACTGTGTTAAACATGGCAGAATTACTCCACTTTTACAAATTCCATTGGATTTTAATGTCCGGACAAGCCACAGATCAGGCAGCTTGATAGTTTGGTCAGATGGCACCTTTGTCAGTCCAATGCCTCCTTCAGAGATGTCAGCCTCGATTCAGCACCTAAAACACACTGTGGTTGTAAACCCACAACCACTTGATGCAAAGGCAAAAGCACCACGAAGAAGGCATGGCTATCATTAATGATATGACTTCCATATGGTGACCTCTATGATCAATTACTGTCTCTGTACTATGAGCAATTAGAAACTGAAATTTGTCGTTATAGTTGACTAGTCTGAGTTAACCCAAAGCCGGGCGGTTCATGTCTTTATGGTTAATTATACCTGCTTGAAGGTTCTCACTTAGATTTTAGTGAAGCATAATAATGAGTGGGTGGAAATTGCATAGTGTATCAAGCTGAACTGTAGAAAATATTCGTCAGCACAATTTTAGAATGAATTTTTAAAATGTGAATTGTGGAGTTATTTAATACAGAAATATCAATGAGTACAGGTCAGCCAAGGGAACAAAAGTGTCGTGATCAATGGATGTTTTTGTGAATGGAAAAAACGTGAATGTTTCTTGAGGAGTACCACAGGACTCAGTTTTGGGGCCCCTGCTGTTGCATATATTAATAACTTAGATGTGGGCAGAATGATTAAGAAATTTGCAGTTGACACAAAAATTGGCTATGCAGTTTACGTGGGAGGGTATAGCTGTCAACTCCAGAATGATTTCAATAGTTTGGTCGAGTGGGCAGAGAAGCGGCAAATGGAATTCAATCTGGTAAAGTGTGAGATAATGGATTGGGTCGGCAAGCAAAGCAAGAGAATACTTAACAAACGGGAAGATATTAAGAGAGGGTGAGGAATTGAGAGGTCTTGGGGTGCATGACCACAGGTCCTTGCAGGTGAACAAGGTGGTCATGAAAGTGGAATGTTTTCTTTTACTGTGTGAGGTATTGAATAGAAAGACAGGGATGTAACGAAAGACAGGGATGTAGAAAATGTGTACATAGTTCTGGTCACCATATTACAGGAAGGGCATAACTGCTCTGGAGAAAGTACAGAGGAGATTTACATGACTGTTGCCCGGGCTTGAAAATGGAGAGGTTGGATAGGCCAGGGTTGTTTCCCTTAGAACAGAGGGGGCTGGGACGCGTCCTAATTGAGATGTACAAAATTATGAGGGGCGTGGACAGGATAGACAGGAAAGACTCATTTCCCCTGGTGGGAATTGGCAGATTGGCAGAAGGATTAGTGGGGACACGAGGAAAAACTTCCTCACCCAGAGGGTGGTGGGCGTCTGAAATTCATTGCTTAAGTTGGTGGTTGAGGCTGAAACACTTAACTCTGTTGAAAGGTACCTGGATGTGCATCTGAAATGCTGTAACCTGCTGGAAAATGGGATTAAATGAGTGGTTAGTTTATTTTCTCTCATTTTCTGGCAGGCGCTGACACAATGGGCTGAACGGCCTCTTCTTGAACAACATTTCTTATAGTTCTATGGTTCAGTCAGATGGTTAATGGCAGCAATTGGGAAAACATAAGGTGCAGAAGGAGGCCATTCGGCCCATTGAGTCTGCACCAACCCACTTAAGACGTCACTTCCACCCTATCCCCGTAACCCAATAACCCCTCCTAACCTTTTTGGCCACTAAGGGCGATTTATCGTGGCTAATCCACCTAACCTGCACATCTTTGGACTGTGGGAGGAAACCAGAGACGCCGGAGGAAACCCACACAGACACGGGAGAACGTGCAGAATCCGCACAGACAGTGACCCAATGGGGAATCAAACCTGGGACCCTGGCGCTGTGAAGCCACAGTGCTATCCACTTGTGCTACTCTGACGAGTATCAGATAGTTTAAAGTGACATTTCTGATCGAGGATCACAGACAAACGAAGACCCAGCAGGGACTGTGATAGGCCAATATTGAACTTCTACCACTAGAGGACCCTAACAAACCACAGAAGCTGTAGAGCCCCATCTGAGGCAAGAATCTGGAATTGCAGTATTTTCCCCCATTGGTCCGAACGCCTCACACTCCCATTTTGTCATATTCCTTGTCTCGCATCCAGTCTTGAATGGGCTACAATTTTCTCAACTTAAACATTGGGAAGATGGAAGCCAGAATAGTTGGATCTCACCACAAACCCAATAATCCTAACACAGATTCCGTCCTGTTCCCCAGCGTCTGTCTTCGGCTCACCTCAGCATTCCAGTTTACCCCAAGCTGAACTACCAGTACCAAACCCTTTCCATGACAAAGATGGCTACCACCATCCATGTAACATCACCTGCCTCAACGTCTGCCCCAGAAAACCCATGCCTTTATCATCTTCGCGGTGGCTTCATTGCAGTGTTAATGTAAGCTTACTTGTGACAATAAAGATTATTAAAGATGAATTAGTAAGTTCGCAGAGGACAGAAAAATTGGTGGAGTGGCGAATAGTGGAGGATTGTCAGCGGATACAGCAGGATATAAACTGGTTGCAGTCTTGGGCGGTGAAATGGCAGATGGAGTTTAATCCGGACAATTGTGAAGTAATGCATTTTGGAATGCATGCTGGAATTACACAATACATGGTACAACTCTCGCGAGTACTGACAGGCAGAGGGATCAGGGCGTACATGTCCACCGATCACTGAAAGTGGCAACGCATGTGGATAAGGTGGTCAAGAAGGCATGCTGGCCTTTATCCGTCGGGACATTGAACATAAAAATTGGCAAGTCATGCTGCAGCTGTACATGACCTTAGTTAGGCCTCATTTGGAATTTTATGTACAATTCTGGTAGCCACATACCAAAAGGATGTGGATGTTTTGGAGAGGGTACAGAGGCTGTTTACTCGGGTGTTGCCTGGGAAGGAGGTCATTAGCTATGAGGAGAGTTTAGATAAACTCGGTCTATTCCCACTGGAACAACGCCGGTTGAGAGGCGACCTGATAATAGGTCTACAAGATTTTGAGTGGCATGGACAGAGTGGATTGTCAGAAGCTCTTTCCTAAGGTAGGAGAGTCCAGTACGAGGGGACATAGGTTTAAAGTCCATGGAGAAAAGTTTAGAACAGATGTGCGAGGGCAAGTTTTCTTACACAAAGGGTGGTAAATTTATGGAATACGCTGCCTGGGGAGGTGGTGGGAGCAGATATATAGCGGCATTTAAGGCACATAGAACATAGAACAGTACAGCACAGAAAAGGCCCTTCGGCCCTCGATGTTGTGCCGAGCAATGATCACCCTACTCAAACCCACGTATCCACCCTATACCCGTAACCCAACAACCCCCCCATTAACCTTACTTTTTTTTTTAGGACACTAAGGGCAATTTAGCATAGCCAATCCACCTGACCCGCACATCTTTGGACTGTGGGAGGAAACCGGAGCACCCGGAGGAAACCCACGCACACACAGGGAGGACGTGCAGACTCCGCACAGACAGTGACCCAGCCGGGAATCGAACCTGGGACCCTGGAGCTGTGAAGCATTTATGCTAACCACCATGCTACCGTGCTGCCATATTGACTCTAAATGCAGACGGTTTTAGTTTAGGCAGGTACCATGGTCAGCACAGGCTTGGAGGGTCGAAGGGCCTGTTCTTGTGCTGTATTGTTCTTTGTTCTTCAGACCCAACTGTCATCATTGTCTCTTGCCTGGTTTTCCATCTTCCAACATTCATTCACTTCAGCTCACTTACAACCCTGCTCCCTGTCACCCAACTGAATCTATCTGAATGTCCTTGTTAACCTACAATAACTCTAAAGTTTCCAATTTCGTAGTACCTTTGAGTTAAAATCCTTACCTCTAAGTTCTCCATTCCCATCCCTCCTCACTCTGCATTCCTCCAACGCCATCTCATTGCTGGCAGTTATGCCTACACCTAGTTAATATAATACTTCGGAATCTTCTCCCTGAACATCCTTGGCTCTTATCACTTTCTCATCCTTAAGGATACTCCCAAAATGTTATCTCGGACTAAGCTTTGAGTCAACTCTCCCACCTTCTCTGAATCATCACTCGCATCTTCTCCAGTTATTTCATCAGCCATTCGATTTCACTGCAACCCTATTTAATCAATTTACTCTACACCCCAGAACATTCTCAGGTAACAATAATCAATCCACACCCAGGAACTTTCTCAGCTAACAATAATCAATCTTCGTCTTTGTACTTTCAACTGGCTGAGCACGCACAGCTTTTCAGGGATATTCCAAATTTCCACAACCTATTGTGTGAAATAATTATTTTCGATCTGAACTCTGAAATGACCCAGCTCTAGCTTTATTATGCTTCCTTGCCCTGGATTCCCCTGGCAGTTTATTGAGCCCATTCATCATCATGCAGCTCAGTTGGACCCCTCGCCAATTCAAGAGACGATAAACCATGATTATGCATCTGCTCTCAATTTAACACTTTCAGTTCCAGCATCATTCCTCGGAAACTATGCTGTACCTCTGGTGCAGTGCTCAAAGTTGAATTGGTTTTGTGAAGGGGAGGTCAAAATTGAATTGGTTTGTGAAGGGGAAATCGTGTCTCACTAACTCGATCGAGTTTTCCGAGGAAGTGACGAAGGTGATTGATTAGGGCAATGGATGTTGTCGACATGGAATTCAGTAAGGCCTTTGACAAGTTCCCTCATGATTCCCCGCTGGGTCACTGTCTGTGCGGAATCTGCACGTTCTCCCCGTGTCTGCGTGGGTTTCCTCCGGGTGCTCCGGTTTCCTCCCACAGTCCAAAGACGTGGAGATTAGTTGGATTGGCCACGCTAAATTGCCCTTAATTGGAAAAGAAACAAATTGGCTACTCTAAACTTAAAAAGAAAAAAGAAAGAAATCACTTGTAATGGCTTCTCTTCCTGCTCCTGCATCATTCCCTCTGGTGTCCCTAATGATTTACTGTTGGCCCCATTCCATTCCTCATCCACACGCTGCCGCTCGGCAACATCATGCGAAGGATCCAAAGTTAGCTTTCACAAATACATTGATAATAGCCTGTTCTACCTCCCGACCATTTCTCTCGACTCCCTCACTGTCTCCAAATTATCAAACTGCTTCTCCGACATTCAGGATTGAATGAGCGGAAATGTCCTCCAATTAAGTACTGGAAAGGCTGAATCTATTGTTTTTAGTCTCTGCTGCAAACTTCATTCTCCAGCTACCAGCTCCATCCCTCTTTCTGGTAACAGTCCGAGATTAAGCCAATCTTGGTGTCACCTTCAATGCCATCACTAAGACTGTTTATTTCAATCTTCGTATCATCCCTGGACTTTGATCCCATCTCAGTTCACCTGCTGCTGAACGTCTCCTCCATTTTGTTGCTATGCCTAGACTTAACTATCCAATGCAATCCTACTGGTCCCCCACATTCTACCCATTGCAAATTTGATGTCATCCAAAATCTGTTGCCCATGTCTTGTCTCACACCAAGTCCCTTTTCCCTACCACCCCTCGGCTTTCCTACATGCGCTTTTAAAATTATTATTTTCAAATCCCTCCATGGCTTCGTCACTTCTCAACTCTGTAACATCCTCTGGCCTACAACTTTTAGAGATATCTGTGCTTCTCTGATTCTGGCCTCTTATGAATCCCTTACTTTAACCGTTCCACTATTGGTAGTCAAGTGGGGGTTGTCCTATGCAGGGGGAGGGGGGGGGGGTGGCTGGGGGACCCCCTTAGTGTGTTGGAGCTTGGGAGTGGTGGTTCTGGCACCAGCAATCTAACATTGTTAGATCTCGCGAGGCATGGCAAGCAGGGTAGATCATGGGAGCAGGGGCTCCCGTCACTTATCGGCAACATTGCGCCACAGTGTGCTGCTTTTTGGGTGCAGCGTGGCCGGTAGATCACGTGCTATGCACTTGTTATTGAGGAAGTGCAGTAAAGTTTCACCAGACTGATTCCTGAAATGGCAGGATTGTTGAGGAGAGATTGGGACAACTGGGACCGTATTCACTGGAATTTAGAAGAATGAAAAGAGATGTAGTTGGAATGTATAAAATTGTGACAGGGCTGGACTGGATACACGGATGTTGTTTCCTCTGGCTGGAGGGGCTAGAATAAGGGGTCACAGTCTCAGGTAAAGGGTAGACCATCGAGGTTTGAAATAAACTAAAATCTCTTCACTCTACGATAAACTGAAAGGATAGTAAAACTTTGGAATGATCTATCACAGAAGGCCGTGAAGGCCAAGTCACTGATTATATAAGAAGTAAATAGATAGATAGACTCTAAAACAGGGGTGGGCAAACTTTTCCGTGCAAGGGCCACATTCAGAAATTCACAATTTTAAAGGGCCGCATAGTATATTCAGTAAAATAATTACTTCACCCGGTTATGATTCTGGGCGCCTCATATAGAACTTAGAACAGTACAGCACAGAACAGGCCCTTTGGCCCTCGACGTTGTGCCGAGCAATGATCACCCTACCCAAGTCAACGTATCTTGAGTTATAGCTGGGGGAAGGGCAATTATGATGCCATTAGACATGACTTAGGATGTGTTGGTTGGAGAAGTAGGCTGCAAGGGTTGGGCACACTGGCTATGTGGAGCTTGTTCAAGGAACAGCTATTGCATGTTCTTGATAAGTACGTACCAGTCAGGCAGGGAGGAAGGGGTCGAGCGAGGGAACCGTGGTTTACCAAAGAAGTGGAATCTCTTGTTAAGAGGAAGAAGGAGGCCTATGTGAAGATGAGGCATGAAGTTTCAGTTGGGGCGCTTGATAGTTACAAGGAAGCGAGGAAGGATCTAAAGAGAGAGCTGAGACGAGCAAGGAGGGGACATGAGAAGTCTTTGGCAGGTAGGATCAAGGAAAACCCAAAAGCTTTCTATAGGTATGTCAGGAATAAAAGAATGACTAGGGTAAGAGTAGGGCCAGTCAAGGACAGTGGTGGGAAGTTGTGTGTGGAGGCTGAGGAGATAAGCGAGATACTAAATGAATACTTTTCGTCAGTATTCACTCAAGAAAAAGATAATATTGTGGAGGAGAATGCTGAGACCCAGGCTATTAGAATAGATGGCATTGAGGTGCATAGGGAAGAAGTGTTGGCAATTCTGGACAAGGTGAAAATAGATAAGTCCCCGGGGCCAGATGGGATTTATCCTAGAATTCTCTGGGAAGCCAGGGAAGAGATTGCTGAGCCTTTGGCTTTGATTTTTAGGTCATCATTGGCTACAGGAATAGTGCCAGAGGACTGGAGGATAGCAAATGTGGTCCCTTTGTTCAAGAAGGGGAGTAGAGATAACCCCGGTAACTATAGGCCGGTGAGCCTAACGTCTGTGGTGGGTAAAGTCTTGGAGAGGATTATAAAAGATACAATTTATAATCATCTAGATAGGAATAATATGATTAGGGACAGTCAGCATGGTTTTGTGAAGGGTAGGTCATGCCTCACAAACCTTATCGAGTTCTTTGAGAAGGTGACTGAACAGGTAGACGAGGGTAGAGCAGTTGATGTGGTGTATATGGATTTCAGTAAAGCGTTTGATAAGGTTCCCCACGGTCGTCTATTGCAGAAAATACGGAGGCTGGGGATTGAGGGTGATTTAGAGATGTGGATCAGAAATTGGCTAGTTGAAAGAAGACAGAGAGTGGTAGTTGATGGGAAATGTTCAGAATGGAGTTCAGTTACAAGTGGCGTACCACAAGGATCTGTTCTGGGGCCGTTGCTGTTTGTCATTTTTATAAATGACCTAGAGGAGGGCGCAGAAGGATGGGTGAGTAAATTTTCAGACGACACTAAAGTCGGTGGAGTTGTAGACAGTGCGGAAGGATGTTGCAGGTTACAGAGGGACATAGATAAGCTGCAGAGCTGGGCTGAGAGGTGGCAAATGGAGTTTAATGTGGAGAAGTGTGAGGTGATTCACTTTGGAAAGAATAACAGAAATGCAGAATATTTGGCTAATGGTAAAATTCTTGGTAGTGTGGATGAGCAGAGGGATCTCGGTGTCCATGTACATAGATCCCTGAAAGTTGCCACCCAGGTTGATAGGGTTGTGAAGAAGGCCTATGGTGTGTTGGCCTTTATTGGTAGAGGGATTGAGTTCCGGAGCCATGAGGTCATGTTGCAGTTGTACAAAACTCTAGTACGGCCGCATTTGGAGTATTGCGTACAGTTCTGGTCGCCTCATTATAGGAAGGACGTGGAAGCTTTGGAACGGGTGCAGAGGAGATTTACCAGGATGTTGCCTGGTATGGAGGGAAAATCTTATGAGGAAAGGCTGATGGACTTGAGGTTGTTTTCGTTAGAGAGAAGAAGGTTAAGAGGTGACTTAATAGAGGCATACAAAATGATCAGAGGGTTAGATAGGGTGGACAGCGAGAGCCTTCTCCCGCGGATGGAGGTGGCTAGCACGAGGGGACATAGCCTTAAATTGAGGGGTAATAGATATAGGACAGAGGTCAGAGGTGGGTTTTTTACGCAAAGAGTGGTGAGGCCGTGGAATGCCCTACCTGCAACAGTAGTGAACTCGCCAACATTGCGGGCATTTAAAAATTTATTGGATAAGCATATGGATGATAAGGGCATAGTGCAGGTTAGATGGCCTTTAGATTTTTTTCCATGTCGGTGCAACATCGAGGGCCGAAGGGCCTGTACTGCGCTGTATCGTTCTATGTTCTATCCACCCTATACCAGTAAGTAACCGCCCGCCCCCCATTAACCTTAAAAAACCTTAAGTGACTTGGTGGGCCGCATAAAGACCTTTGGCGGGCCCCCGTAGTTTGCCCACCCCTGCTCTAAAAGGTGCCAAGAGTATGGGAGTATATTGTTGAGACAGAGAATCAGCTATGATCAGACTGAATGGCAGAGCAGGCTTGAAGGTTGACTGGCCTACTCTGGCTCCTTTTTCTATGTTTCGGTTTCTATGAGGGAGTGGGGTGTTGAGTGGGTTTTGTAAGGTAGCTTCACCAGCTGTTGGGGTTCAAAGCTTTAAATTTTGAATGCAGCTTGCAAAGACTCAGCTTGTTTCCTAGAGTTTAGAATATTCAGGAATGCTCTATTTGAAGCATTTAAGATGAATAAGGATTTGATAGGATAGATAGTGAGAAACTGTTTATTCTGATGAGAAGTGCAGAATAAGGGGCTAAATAAAGCCAGCTTGGTCATTCAGTGGTGATGCCAGGACGCAATCCATTATGCAAAGGCAGGTGGAAATCTGGAACTCTTTCCCAAAAAGCTGGTTGGAAATGGGTCAATTCAAAATGTCAAAACTGAGATTTAGAGATATTTGTTATGCGAGGCAGTGCTACTGAACTCAGAAGAGGCAATAGCGTTAAGATGCAGCTCAACAATTAACTAATTGATGTTGGAACAGCTCTCGGGGCTGTATAGCCAATCCTGTTCTTATGCCATTGGGAGTTGTCACCAGTTCCCATTATTTGCTGCAGCTTGCTGGTTTGAAAACACTTTGCCATAGTCTTCTCCTGAATTGACCTACGAGTTTCACTTTTCCCCTCATTCAGAAGAGATTTAATGACAGTGACCGGGTAGGGATCGTGAATGCTACAGACAAGTTGTACCTTGGTGAGATAGGACAGGTTTGGCAAGCCAACTGGTCTCTTCCATTTTGTTTGCAACAAATTAAGAAAACAATAATCTAGCTATTAAGCCAAGTATTTTTAAAGGTTTCACCTCCGAGACTGAAAAAAAGCCTTATTCACCAAATTAAAACATTAGCTACATTTAAAAGTACTAATTAATGTAATCAAATGATCTCAAAATTAATTATGAATATATTCACATGAACAAAAATAATTCTATAGTTGAAGAAAGATAGCTCTCATGCATTCATATCTGGAATAGCCTGTAGATTTTAATTGTATGTATTCAGTACTTCCAACAGCAGGTTGTTCCTTTTGAAGTATGCAACTCTGCCAGCTACTGTTTGGCTTGCATTGGTATCTAATTAAGCAACATTAATGAAACATGAACCATAGTTCATAAAAATATAGTTTTATGCTGTTAGTTCACATCCACTCCTTCACTTCATTATTTTTACCTTCCATCAGTTAGGTATGCCAGGTGTCCTCATATATGCCTTGGGCAAGTTGCCTGCAATTCGAGATACGCCCAGTCGAACAGATGGACAGCACGTTAGCAACTCGAGAGATTAAGCAATGACCTCACCAGCTAAATGCTCAGGCACATCCAATCTACTCTCTTCACTCCGAATCCATGTATGCACACGTTATCACGCTCTGCATTCTCGTGAAATTATGCCACCAGTCTATAACTGTACCTTCAAATTATATTTTGTGAATGGATCAGGATCTGGCATTTATTAAAATAAAACCAATATTTTCTGGTCAATGGGCAAATGACTACAGTTCAACACATTTGATTTAATTGCCTGTTCATATTACTATAATTTTAACCTGGTTAAATAGGTTAGGAACCAGTCCAGAACAACATCTCTATCATTTTACTTGACTTTATGAACAAAGTCAGATTATCTCATGACTATTAATTGATCCATACTCTGTGCAAATGTTTGCAATAATGGTGACTGCATTTCAAGAGTAAACTCATTCTGCTGTGAAGTGCTTTAATATCTCCTGAAGACGTGGCAGGTACCATGCAGGTGCAAGACCTTCAGTAAAGCGCTGAGAGAATGCTGCACTGTCAGAGGTGCCATCATTTGGTTGAGACACCAAAACGGGAGCACAAATGGCCTCTCAGACAAACATAAGGCACCCCAGCACTGTTCAAAGAGGAACAGGGGAGTTCTACTGTGGCCAAAGTTCATCCTTCAGCCAACATCTCAAACAGATGATCTCCTCTTTTATTTCACTGCGGTTTGTGGGACTTCGCTACTGTTGGGAAAATCATATCTTTCAAAACTTTTTCTTTTAAAATGTAAAAGAATTGCATTATCTGGACTTTTGCATGCTGACCTGTTTTTTTTTTTAAGTAAGAAGTCTTACAACACCAGGTTAAAGTCCAACATATTTGTTTCAAACCCACTAGCTTTCGGAGCACAGTGCTCCGAAAGCTAGTGTTTGAAAGAAACATGTTGGACTTTAACCTGGTGTTGTGAGACTTCTTACTGTGCTCATCCCAGTCCAACGCCGGCATCTCCACATCATGTTTTTTTAAAAATAAAGGGTCACCTTTGGACTGGGAGCAGGCCTGTCTTTTTCCAAAAAGTCACCCGAGCAGCATGGTACTTGAGAGTTAGGGCGGTGGCGACGGGTTGTTTGTTTTTGAACTGTAATCACTTTAATTGATTGGGGGGAACTGGCAAAGGCTAGGAAATCACATGACAGAGACAAGCTTTATGTTTTGGAACTACGTTTTTTTTAAATCAGTGTGTTTTGGGGAATACGCTGAGAAGGAAGGCTGGCCTAACTCACTCGCTCACTCCCTGCCTTGCCTGAAATTCCATGCATGGTCATCTGCTGCCAGAGAATTGTCATCTGATAATTTGTCTGCAGTTGGAAAAGTAAAAAGCTGAAGCAAGAATTGGTCCTGCTCCATATTCCCTTTCACACCAAAGCTTCATTTGTGAGAATCTCCAGACATCTGCCAGTCTTGAGATGAGGGAGCTCCAGATTGACAACATCAAAATCCTGCAAACTTTATCCTTTATGTCATAAAGCCTGTCCTCCAAAGCCCATCTCAACAGAGACCTCGTCAGTTTGCCCTTTGAGCGTGTGCATGCTGGGGTATTTTTGAAATGGGAGTGTTACATTTAACTGTTAAGTTAAAGTTCTTGAAAGTAGTTTTAAAGAAAGTTTTATTTTATAACAAACCAATCACTGAGTTTAGAGGAAGAAGTCTGGTTAAAGTCTCTTTCATTCTGGGTCTAACAGCCATGAAAGTAAATCATTGGTCATTTTGGTGAGTGAATTAAACTTTTAATCTATTGATGTGAGCTGTGGAGTAGTGGGGCTAGAACCATAGACATAGGAACAGAATTAGGCCATTCGGCCCATCGAGTCTCCGCCGCCATTCAATCATAGCTGATATTTTTCTCATCCCCATTCTCCTGCCTTCTCCCCATAACCCAGGATCGGTCTGGAACAAGGAATGTTCCACATACCCCATAAAAGGGCAAGCGTATCTAGGACCCATGCGGGTACCCATTGCTACACCTTTGATTTGGAGAAAGTGAGATGAGTTAAAGGAGAAGTTGTTGAGAGATAGAACGTGTTCAGCCAAGCAGAGGAGAGTGGTGGTGGATGGGAATTGTTTGGGCCTCTTTTCGAAAAAGAAGCGAAGAGCTCTCGCTTTGCTGAGCACCTTTGGTCTGTGTGCATTCAGGACCCTGACCTTCCTGTTGCTTGGCATTTTAACAAAAGACCCTGCTCCCATGCCCACATGTCTGTTCTTGCCCTGCTGCAATGTTCCAGTGAAGCGCAACGAAAACTAGAGGAACAACATCTCATCTTCTGGTTAGGCACGCTACAGCCTTCCGGCCTGAACATCGAATTCAACAACTTCAGATGATCAGCTCTACCCCACCTCTCTCCTCTTTGCTTCCCACTCCCCCACCCCCACCCCCCCCACAACTACACTTCATCCCCTGATGTTAGTTTCCCTGCTGTTTGACCTTTCATATCTTTTGCTCTCTCTGGGGATTGCCATTAGCACTCTCTCCCCATGATTCTGTGGCCATTAGCACCCAGTTTCCCTGGGTCTCTGTGGCTATGACTCATCTTTCATTCTCACTCCACAGTATAAATATTTCCCACTTTCTCTGTCTGTTAGCTTTGACAAAGAGTCATCGGACTCGAAATGTTAGCTCTCTTCTCTCCCTACAGATGCTGCCAGACTTGCTGAGATTTTCCAACATTTTCTTTTTCGTTTCACCCCTGATCCCCTTATTGATCAAAAACCTATCTATCTCTATTTTAAAGACCCTCAGTGATTTGGCCTCCACAGCCTTCGGCTGCAAAGAGTTCCTCATCTCTGTTTTAAAGTGAACAACTGTAGTCTTCCCATCCCATACATAACACTACACACAAATGGTTACAGTGGTTCTTATATTACAGCTGAAACTACATTTCAATTACTTAATTAATAGTTTTTTTTTTAAGTATTCATTCACGGCATGTGGGCATCACTGGCTAGGCCAGCATTTATTGCCCATCTCCAACTATCCTCAAGAAAATCAACTGCAGTCCTTGTGTCGCAGGTACACCCAGTGTTGTTAGGAAGGGAGTTCCAGGATTTTGGCCCAGCGACAGTTGAAGAACAGCAATATATTTCTCAGTCAGGATGGTTAGTGGCTTTGGAGGGAACATGCAGATGGTGGTGTTCCTAAATACCTGCTGCCCTTGACCTTCGAGATTGCAGAGTTTATGGTTTGGAAGGTGCTGTCTAAGGAGCCTTGGGGAGTTGCTGCAGTGCACCTTATAGATGGTACACACGGCTTCCACTGACATAGTAATAGAATTTACAGTGCAGAAAGAGGCAATTCAGCCCAACAAGTCTGCACCAGCCCTTGGAAAGAGCTCCCGACTTAAGCCCCATGCCTCCACCCCTTTATCCCCATAACCCAGTAACACCACCTAACCTTTTTTGTTTGGACACTAAGGACAATTTTCTCATGGCCAATCCACCAAACCTGCTCATCTTTGGAGTGTGGGATGAAACTGGAGCACTCAGAGGAAACCCACACACACACGGGGAGAACTTGCAGACTCCACACAGACAGTGACCCAAGCCAGGAATCGAACCTGGGACTCTGGAGCTGTGAAGCAATTGTGCTAACCACAATGCTACCTTGCTGCCCCATGATGGAAGAAGTGAACATTTACTCTGGTGGATGGGGTGCCAATCAAGTGGGCTGCTTTGTCCTGGATGGTGTTGAGCTTATTGTATGCTGGTGGAGCTACATGCATTCGGGAAAGTAGAGAGTTATTTCATCGCAACCCTCATTTATGCTTTGTAGATGGTGGACAGGCATTGGGGTGTCAGACGGATAGGTACTTGTTGCAGAATTCTCAGCATCTGGCCTGCTCTTGTAGTCAGTGTTATTTGCTGCTCCAGTTCAGTTTATTGATAGTGGGGGATTCAGCAATGGTCATGCCACCGAAATGCCCTGGGGAGATGGTAAGATTCTTTTAATGGACATGGACATTGCCTGACACTTGTGTGGTGTGAATGTTACTCGCTACTCATCAGCCCAAACCTGGATATTGTCTACATCTTTGTTGTTTGGACACTGACATCTTCAGTATGAGATGTTGCAAATGGTGATGAATATTGTGCAGTCCATCAGTAAACACCCCCACTTCTGACCTGATGATTGGGGTTGGGTTGGGAGAGAAAGGGAGAATCGCTCCTCAAAGATTGGCCTTCAGAGCCATTGGAAAAGGTTAATCACAATGATCAGCGCACTTAACTGCATTGTATGCTGCATGTTCATCATCTCTTCCTGATGGAACGATGCTAACTTGCAATATGAAAGACATTAAAATGTAATGCTAATAATAATTGCCACCAAGTTGATTGTTAAAAATGATCCAATTTGAGGAGCTAGCATCTGTTCCACAAAATTATTTGCTCATCTACAATATTGTTCGCAGCATTTGAGGGCCAGGAGCCGGTTAACACATTTAAACTATCTTATGTCGTCTTTCCCAATTTCAGAGCAACAAAAATTTTTGTCTCTTTGGAACAGAGTTCTGTCAGTATAACCAAAACACCTAGAATTCAAAAAGTTCTAAAAGTAATTGAAACTGAGACCCTGGAGACTGAACATAGATGTGAATGAAAACTTTGCTTAAGCAAAATAAAGAACTAAATTCATCAATTGCTACATTCACAGTCTAAACAAAGAATCCTCGAATGGGCACAGCACAGGAGGCAACCACTTGCCCCGAGTCCATGCCAGATTGCTGCAGAGCAATTTAGTTAATCTCACTCCTCTTTTCCCTCAGCCCTGCAATTCTCCCTCCCTTCGTCCTTCATTAGTATTTTGAGCAGTCCTCCAGGTTAGCAGGTGGTAACCATATTGCATGAAAAGGTTTTCCTCATTTCACCTTTAATTCTTTTGCCAATCACACTAAATCGCGTCTCCTTTACATCCCAACCCTTCTGCCTAATGCACACTTTGCTCACTTCATTTTACAGTCCATCTCGACCTTCATCCATGGAACTCTGATTTTGGTTGGCCTATCCCCCTGTGGCAATATGCATTAACTGCATCCGGACCACTTGTCTTTAAAGTCAGTTCAATTTGTTTTGCCTGCTAATCTAGGATTGTAATTTACTTGGGACAGATCCATTCTCAATCCACAGAATTAGTCTTCCTGAAATTAAGTAGGACTCTAGATTGTTCTCCATCCTTTTCAATAGCTAATATAAATCTTATGATATTATGATAATTGTTCCCCAAATGTTCCCCAATTGACACTTGCTCTACTTTACTGAACAAAAAGAAATAGTAAAGAAAGTTTGAATCAACCAAGAATAAATAGTATTCTTAAATAGGGAAAATAGCGGTGGAGCCGGCCTCCACATTGCTGGAGGAGGTGCTGATGACAGGGGGTTGGAGTCGGCATTTAAGGGGCTATTTTGGAAGAGAAGGCACCACTGGAAGGGATCAAAGCAAAGTGGGAGGAAGAATTGGGAGAGGGTATGGAGGAGGGTTCTGGTGTGAGGTTCTCAGGAGAGTGAACGCCTCCACCTCATGTGCGAGGTTGGGGCTGATACAGCTGAAGGTGGTATACACAGCACACCTCACAAGGGCGAGGATGAGTCGGCCTTTTGAGGGGGTAGAAGATGCGTGTGAACGTTGCGGGCGGGGCCTCACAAATCATGTTCATATGCTTCGGTCCTGTCCAAAACTGGAGGATTACTGGAAGGAGGTTCTAAAGTGGTGCATGTGAAACTAGACCAGGGCCCGTGGGAGACCATATTTGGGGTGCCGGGCCAGCCGGGGTTGGAAACGGGCGCGGAGGCAGATGTTGTCGCCTTCTCCTCTTTGATCACCCGAAGGCGGATCCTGTCGGGATGCAGAGCACTCTCTCCGCCCTGTGCCCAGGCGTGGTGTGGGGACCTGTTGGAATTCTTGATTCTTGAGGAGTTTAAGTTTGAACTGAGGGGAAGGATGGAGGGGTTGTACAATTCATGGGCGTTATTCATTATGCACTTTCAAAAATTGGATAACATCGAACATTAGTGGGAGGGAGGTTGGAGGGTTGGGGGGAGGGGAAACTATATGCGTCAATGGTGACTATGCGTGATTCCTGATTCCTTTTTGTCATTTGTTTATGTTAACATGAAGGCTAATGGTGGGAGGATGGGATTGTTGTTGATATGAGGATTGAAATTATATTTTTTACTGATTATTGTTTATTGTTGGTGGGTGTAAATTTGGGAGAAAATGTTAAAAAGCAGGAGAATAAAAATACTTTTTTTTAAATAGGGAAAATAGTAAACTCAATCTAATTTCCAAAGTAATCAAACCAAAATACTGAAGATGGAGGAAATCTGAAACAAAATACAGGAAATACTGGAAAACTCAGCAGGTCTGGCAGCATCTGTGGAAAGGGAAATGGAGTTAAGATCAGTCCAGATGATTATTCACAGCTAAAGGGAGGAAGAAATGTAATGGACTATATACTGTTTAAGTGTGGATGGATCAGCTGGAGCAGAGGAGAAGGTCAGTGAGCTGCAGCAGGCCTAGACAACATTCTCTCTTGGGCTTAAACATCCAAAATAATAATTACATCCAACAATCTCTTCAAAAACATTTAACCAAGAGTTCATGATGACAGCTTCACGCGAGGATGCATTTCATGTAGCTGGATTTTCACACACTGCCACAAGTGAGGCAGGTGGTATTTGATGAGGCAGTGGATGTCAGCCTCAGATTTTGGAATGCTCCTTCCGCTCGGCCTCGTTTGGGCCTGTCAGGAAACAATTCAAAATGACTGACGTCTCCATGGATGCTTCTTCTCCAGTTTGAGTGGTCTGGAGCAAGAGATTCCGACAAATCGGTGGGAATGTTGCATTTTTTCAGTGAGGCTTTGAGGTTGTCCCTGAAACATTTCCTCTGCTCCCCTAATAAACGCTTGCCATGATGAAGCCGAGTAGAGAGCTGGCTTTACACGTCTTGTGTCAGGCATGTGAACAAAGTGCCCTGCCAACTGACCATAGCCAGTACCTGGGAATGTTGGTCTGAGAGAGGATACAAGTCTTGGAGCACCTATCCTTTAGAACATAGAGTGCAGAAGGAGGCCATTCGGCCCATCGGGTCTGCACCGACCCACTTAAGCCGTTACTTCCACCCTTTCCCGTAACCCAATAACCCCTCCTAATCTTTTTGTACTCTAAGGGCAATTTATCATGGCCAATCCACCTAACTTGCACATCTTTGGACTGTGGGCGGAAACCGGAGCACCCGGAGGAAACCGACACAGACACTGGAAGAACGTGCAGACTCCGCACAGACAGTGACCCAGCGGGGAATCGAACCTGGGACCCTGCCGCTGTGAAGCCACAGTGCTATCCACTTGTGCTACCGTGCCAATAAATTTGTAGGATTTTCCAGCGGCCTTGCTGATTGTTATTTCTCCAGGCGTTTAGAGGTACCTGCTGTATGTTGTCTATGTCCTTTATGCATAGAGGGCAGGCAGCACAGCAGCTCTGCAGGCCATGGGCTTGGTGCTGGATTTTGTCTTAGTCATCAAATGCACTTTTTCTTCAGATAGCCAAGGCTGTGCTGGCACACTGAAGGTGATGTTGAGTTTCATCGTCAATGTCTGCCCTCATCGAGCGGAGCTTCCCAAGGTATGAGAAATTATCAATGTTGTCCAATGGTTCACCGTGGACCTTGATAGTCATGGGGCAATGTTGCACAACTGGAGCAAGCTGGTAGAGAACCTTTGCCATACAGATGTTTCGCCCAAGATCCATTTTATCACATGCCAACCGTGAATGCTTCAACAATTGTTTGGAGCTGCTCATACACAAGCCCCAACAGCATACTGCAGTTTGATGAGAGGTTGGTCTGGAGCGGTGGCCCAAGTACTGCAGTCTCTCCACATGCTGTCAGGCCTGCTGAGATTATCCAGTACGTTCTACCTTTCTTACTGCATTTTCTTATTTCAGAGTACCACCAGATGGCGGGCATTTAAAGAGCTTTCATCACAAATACATGGTTAAGGTTGTGAAGAGATTGTTACACTTTATTATTGCTTGGAACAAACCATATAAAAATTATGGACAGCATGTTATCAATTTTTACCTGGCAAGTGGATCTTTCTTATGTAATTATTCTTGTTAAATAACACAAATCGGTGATTTTAAGCCAGAATGACACCTGCTGCAACATGGGGTTGATAAATCTGGAGTAGGCTATTTAATTTATACATGGCGCTATAATAGCTCATTTACTGCAGAAGATTTGAGTTTCAGTTCAGAGACGTGTGTTGACTTGCCAATAGAGGTTACCTAAAGCACAGAGATCAAATATAAATGGAGTCGTAGCTCAAACTGTTTCAAGCACCTTCAATGTCAAGGAGGCAATGCTTAAAGTCTTAAAATCCAAATGTAGGCCTAAATCGACAATCATTCGCTCAACTGGGCCAAGTTGGCTATTTTGTAAATGTTTCAAGTATCCTTCAGAATTCTCAGCAGTATACTTACTTTGAGATGCTGAGTTTCTACAAACCAAGGAACATTACAAGGGTAATAATGGATTTCTAATACTGTAATATGGAAATTAGATAAAGACTAGACCTCTGAAGGTTATCTTTTTTATTTAACCTGAAAGCAAATTGTATTGCCATCGTAGGGTTATAAAGAGTAAAGTTAATCAGCAACATCCCAACACAAATTTTGTTTTTAGGTAACAGCTACCCGACATTACCATTTGCCAAACAAAACTCAAATGATAAGTACTATAAAATAAGCCTGTTTAATGAAACAGCACAGAAGACTGTTACTCAAAGTCAATTGAATAAACAACTACTTTGAAATAAGCAATTTCAAATTAAGACTGGATCATTCTCTGAGCATAACATGAGGTAGATGGCAGTAATATCTGCAAGACTCATTGAGAAGCATAATGTTACAATTCTTGGGAACAGGATTGCAGGAACACAACTGATGGCTATCTTTCAGACTACCATCTCCGCATTCAACAGATCATTCTCCACTATTTCTGCCACCTTTAGCATTATGCCACCACCAAATGCATTTTCCCCTCCCAGCGTTAAAACGGAACCATTCCTTCTTCAATATTTCTCTGTCGCATCCATTTCCTCTGACACTTTTGCCTGCAAATGAAGAAGGAGGTGTAACATCTAACGTGTTAACCCCACTCTCCTCACCATCCAAGGCCCCAAACATTCCTTCCGGATGAGGCAGTAATTACATGCATTTCTTTCACTTCATTTATTTCATTTCAGTAAAGTATTCACTGCTCACAATGCAGTCTGCTCTACAACGAGGACACCAAACACAGATTGGGTGACCACTTTGCAGAACATCTTCGCTCAGACCACACGCGTGACTTTGACCCCAAGCTTCTGGTTGCTTGCCATTGTAATCCTCTACCTTGTTCCCACGCTGACATCTCTGTCCTCGGGCTGCTGCAGTGTTCTAGTAAAACAAGCTCAAGGAACAGCAGCTCATCTTTCTATTGGGCACTTTACACCCCTTTTGGACTCTCATCTCCGCTCCCTGATTTGGATTCTTCTTTTGCACCGTAATCTTATTTTTCGCATTTTGGTTTCAGACAGCAGCTGTTCTTTGTTCTGTCATTCACCCCTTCTCTGGACCCATAGAACATAGAACATAGAACAGTACAGCACAGAACAGGCCCTTCGGCCCTCAATGTTGTGCCGAGCCATGATCACCCCACTCAAACCCACGTATCCACCCTACACCCGCAACCCAACAACCCCCCCCTTAACCTTACTTTTATTAGGACACTACGGGCAATTTAGCATGGCCAATCCACCTAACCCGCACATCTTTGGACCCATCTTTTGTTTCTTGACTTATCTCAATACTTCTCTCTTGGGCTTTGCACCAACAACTTTTTTGACAAGACCCCCTTCCCCCACGTGTCAGGGATGGGACCAACTGGATGACCCCCGCCGCCAATCCTCAAAATATCCTCTACCCCAACCCAACATCAACACCCTACCACACCCTGCCACCCTACCTAGCTGGCTCCTACCATCCTGCCACTTAGCAAGATGGAAAACTAAAAAGAAAGGCGACAGAAAGATCAGGGTGACGCTTTGATACATGCAGTGGAATTCTAAAAAATGATCATTCAATCTGCACTTTGTGCTCCCCTTCTCCCTCACTTTCCTATCCCAAATCGTTATCATAGGGTAGCACAATAGTTAGCACTGTTGTGTCACAGCTCCAGGGTCCCAGGTTTGATTCCCGACTTGGGTCACTGTCTGTGTGGAGTCTGCACGTTCTCCCAGTGTCTGCGTGGGTTTCCTCCGGGTGCTCCGGTTTCCTCCCACAAGTCCCAAAAGAAGCGCTGTTAGGTAATTTGGACATTCTGCTTTCTCCCTCTGCGTACCTGAACAGGAGCCGGAATGTGGCAACTAGGGGCTATCCACAGTAACCTCATTTCAGTGTTAATGTAAGCCTACTTGTGACAATAAAGATTATCATTAGAAATTTTTTTATAATGCAGAAGGCCATTCGGTCCATCGAGTGTGCATCAGCTCTTGGAAAGAGCACCCTATCTAAGCCCATGCCTCAACCCTACCCCAGTAACCCCACCCAACCTTTTGGACCCCAAGGGACTATTTAACATGGCCAATCCACTAACCTGCATATCTTTGGACTGTGGGAGAAAACCGGAGCACCCAGAGGTCACCCACGCAGACACGGAGAGAAACTGCAAACTCCACACAGACAGAGGCCGGAATGTTTTATGTTTTAAATATGTTTTAAATGCACAGAATTCAGTTGTTGAGCCTTCTCTGTAGTCTGCCAAAAATATCATATTCCATCACGAGATAAGCGGTCTATAAAATCTGAATCCAAGGTTACAGAAGGCACGGAAAACTAAGCTCTCAAAACTTCATGTTCCTATCCAAACATCTCCAGTTCACGTCACCAGTTATTTTGTCAGCAAAGGTCATGTTTCACCACTGAACCAAGGAAGTGAAGGTTTACAACTGGTTGTAATGGACAGGTGCATTGGATTTGGGCAGTCCTTCTCAACTGTTAATTATTTGGCCTTCTTAACACCAATGGCAAAACATCGGTAATAAACATGTAGTTAATATTGTGCTTCCTGTACATCACATACTACTTACCTATTATGGAAATATTGCATACATCTTCATTCACCTGAGGAAGGAGCAGTGCTCCGAAAGCTAGTGTTTGAAACAAGCATGTTGGGCAGCACGGTAGCACAAGTGGATAGCACTGTGGCTTCACAGCGGCAGGGTCCCAGGTTCGATTCCCCGCTGGGTCACTGTCTGTCCTGAGTCTGCACTTTCTCCCTGTGTCTGCGTGGGTTTCCTCCGGGTGCTCCGGTTTCCTCCCACAGTCCAAAGACGTGCAGGCTAGGTGGATTGGCCATGATAAATTGCCCTTAGTGTCCAAAAAACTTAGGAGGGATTTTTGGGTTACAGGGATTGGGTGGAAGTGAGGGCTTAAATGGTTTGGTGCAGACTCGATGGGCCGAATGGCCTCCTTCTGCACTGTTTGTTCTATGTTCTATGTTAACCTGGTGTTGTAAGACTTCTTATTGTGCTCATCCCAGTCCAACGCCGGCATCTCCACATCATGAAAAAGGAGGTACTTTTCTTCCATGCAGTATGGTGCCTACATCAAAGTCTCATACAACATAAATTGCACAAAATTAAGAGCATCCTCTAGGCTGCCACAGTGATGCAAACTAATCTGCAATCAGGCAGACAGCCCTCCTCTACTCATGGTACAATGATATTTCCAATTCTTGAGTGCAATTTGATAAATTATCCAATTAGCGCTGATTTGCACATTCTCTGCACACTGGGCCTGTATTTTCTGGGAACAGAGATGGGCCTCTTCAAACCACTTAACTTAATATCTCAAATTTAGTCACTTGCTTCCACATAACACTGTGGATGCACTTGCACAACATGGACTGCAGAGGTTAAAGAAAGTTGCTCATCAGCTTCGAGGGTATGAGGGGTGGGCGGCACGGTGGCTCAGTGTTTAGCACTGCTGCCTCACAGCACTAGAGACCAGGGTTCAATTCCTGCGTTGGGTCACTGTCTGTGGAGTTTGCTTGTTCGCGTTTCCTCCGGCTTGGTGTCTAAAGATATTCAGATTAGATTGGGTTTCAGGGATGGGATGAGGGAGTAGGCTTAGGTGCGGTATTTTCGGAGGGTCAGTGTGGATTTGATGGGCCTAATGGTCTCCTTCTGCACTGTAGGGATTCTATAGAACAAATGCTGACCTTGCTGGCAACACCTGTATCTCATGAATGAATAAATATAAAATAATTAGAATTATTAATCTAACTGAATACTCAGAAAGAGATGGAAGGGTCAATATTCTGCACTATTTAATTACCTAGTTTTCCATGTGTAGCCACCTGGGGTGGCCACTGCCCAACACAAAATGGAAGATTACAAGGAATGCAGGGAAAACGGACATGTTGCAAAAGCAAGCAGCTTACAAAAGTGCTTGTGGATTCTGACTGCTGCAGAAACCAGTTCTGACTGCTGCAGAAACCAGACAGCACTGTGAAAGAAAACAAGTGAGCAAACTAATGAGGCGATACCGGGTGATTCCCAGGTACAATGGAAACAAGTTAACGCAAATCGATACATTGAATGGAAGGCCAGACTTCTCGGCACCAAAAGAAGTCCAAAACAATAAGTCCCAAGAACCGCCCAGTGATCGAGGGACTGCCCCGTTATTGGGGCATTCAAATCAATCGATTGGGAAGAGACCCAAATCGATTGGAAGCCTGCGGACCCAGGACAAAGCTAGAGGCCGTTGTTCCCTGATCCAGCAGTCCCCTTATTCAGATAAGTATTTGGCCTATTAGTGGTAGGATTAGCCTAGTTTTATATGCATGATTAGTAGATAACTGTATTATAATAAACGTGTCTTGTTTGAACTTACTAACTGATGTGTGGAGTTATTGATTTGAACTTGAACTTGAAACTTGTGGCGGTATCTTAATGATACCTGGCGACTCCACAGCTAAGGAATGAAACAGAGCCAAATTGAGTGTAAAGCACACTCACCCAGAACGAGCAACACATGATATTTTAGTAATTTAGAAAATCACTGATCCAAATCAATAGCAATTACTACTAATTCAGTCATTTACAAAAGCAATTAAATCAACTAAATTTTAAGATGTGACACAAATTGGGTCGACTTTAAACTCAAGGTGGTAAATATTTCTTAACCAGCTTCTTCTTTCAAAGTACCTTCTTAATTGCAAATGGGCAAAAAATCACAAAATCAATGAACTAGCTTCAGTACACAGATCAGATCAAGCAGTAAACTATATTGAGATATTACATGTTTTGGGTG
Organism: Scyliorhinus canicula; assembly: GCF_902713615.1. Lineage (NCBI taxonomy): Eukaryota > Metazoa > Chordata > Chondrichthyes > Carcharhiniformes > Scyliorhinidae > Scyliorhinus > Scyliorhinus canicula. The sequence continues at coordinate 189,292,587 of NC_052148.1, forward strand.
GCTCCAATGAGGTAATGAACAACAGATCACTGAGTGCAGAAAGCTTAACATTTACAAAAGAAAATTAAAGATTATGCATTAAATTCAACAGCTAGCACTCTGATGCCACGAATCACATTCATTGTACCAGAAAGTCGGTTTGGACTGAGCACTGCTAATCGATCTTGGGCATGCAATATTAAACCACCACAGTTCATAGAATCATAGAATTTACAGTGCAGAAGGAGGCCATTCGGCCCATCAAGTCTGCACCGGCTCTTGGAAAGAGCACCCTACCTAAGGTCAACACCTCCACCCTATCCCCACAACCCAGTAACCCCACCCAATACTAAGGGCAATTTTGGACATTAAGGGCAATTTATCATGGCCAAACCACCTAACTTGCACATCTTTGGACTGTGGGAGGAAACCGCAGCACCCGGAGGAAACCCACGCACACACGGGGAGGATGTGCAGACTCCGCACAGACAGTGACCCAAGCCGGAATCGAACCTGGGACCCTGGAGCTGTGAAGCAATTGTGCTATCCACAATGCTACCGTGCTGCCCCACAAAGGGTAGAGAATGATAGGAGAAGGAATCGTTTTGTGTTCTCCCAGTTTAGGTGCAGCAAGCGTGTTGAGGAAAGTTCATATTTGACAAAATAATTGTGCCAAATATTAGAGAGGCCAGGTTACAAAGAGTGCTAACCCAAGGCTCCAGACCAACAGAAATAGCAGAGAGGAGCGCTTCGGCTCTCCATGCTGCCCGCCCAACCTAAAACATTTTACACCTCCGGGGTCCATATTCTCTATTCCCATCCTGTTCATGTATTTCTCAAGATGCCCCTTAAACATCACTGCTTCCACCATCTCCTTCGATGGCGAGTTTCAGGCACCCACTACCCTCTGTGCAAAGAAAACTTCCCCCGCACATCTCCTCTAAACTTTGCCCCTCGCACCTTAAGCCTATGTCTCTAGTAATTGACTCTTCTACTCTGGGGAAAAAGCTTCTGACTGTCCACTCTGTACATGCCCCTCATAATTTTGTAGACTTCTAGAATTGAACCCCATCTTCCAAGTGTGGCCTAACTAAGCTGCAGGAGCAGGAATATAAAAACTGGCAACATGATTCCCCAGACCAGCAGCAGTAAGAGCAGGGGTGAGGGTGGGATTAAGAACGGGAGCAGGGGTGAGGGTGGGATTGAGAACGGGAGCAGGGGTGAGGGTGGGATTGAGAACGGGAGCAGGGGTGAGGGTGGGATTGAGAACGGGAGCAAGGGTGAGGGTGGGATTGAGAACGGGAGCAGGGGTGAGGGTGGGATTGAGAACGGGAGCAGGGGTGAGGGTGGGATTGAGAACGGGGGCAGGAATATAAAAAGTGGGGACCCCATGGCTCTGAGAGCAGCAGGGGTGAGCGTGGGGGTGAGAGCAGCCTTAGAGGCAGGAATTTAAAAAGAGTTCTGTTGTGAGTGGAAGGAGCTGCTGCAATCTAAGAATTTGAGAAAAAGTAAAAACATCACAGGAAAGTAGTTAGTTGAGTGTCTCACTACTTTTCCACTCTAAACTGGGACATTGGTTTAAACTAAGAGCCATAACATGCCCGAAATTAATTTTTTCAATTGGAAGAATGTTTTATTTATTTTTTTAAAATATCCAATTCTTCTTTTTTTCGCAATTAAGGGACAATTTAGTGTGGCCAATACACCTATCCTGCTTATCTTTTGGGATTGTGGGGGCGAGAACCACGCAGACACGGGGAGAATGTGCAAACTCCACACGGACAGTGACCCGGGGACGGCATCGAACCCGGGTCCTCGGCACCATGAGACAGCAGTGCTGTCCCGAAACCCCGCTAATGTTAAATGTGAGGGTATCTGAAAACTCAGAAGGGGAACTTGGAACACCGGTTCTGAGCGGTGTATATTTTCAATCTGGCATAATGTGAGGGCGATATGCAAACCGGAGGAATAATCCAGTCTTGTTTTGATCAATTAATAAAAAATATTTATTAAGTTAAGAAAACAACCTTAAGAAAAACATAAGACTATAATACAGTACACTTAACTACACTAACGGCTACACACCCGCAGTATTTCATGAAGTCACCACATCCCCAACTACCCAAGTTTCCTGAACTCTTGAGAAACTCCTCTTTTCCCCAAACAACGTCCAATATTATATAACTGATTCACAAGGTGAGATCACATGGGATTAGGGGTAACTTATCAGCTTGGATAGAAGACTGGCTGTCGGACAGGGGACAGAGAGTCTCTTTTTCTGGATGGCAAGATGTAACTAGTGGGTTCAGTCCTTGGGGCCCCAGCTATTTACAATCTATATTAACGATTTGGATACAGGGATAGAAGGTTCTACAGCCAAATTTGCAGATGACATAAAAATAGGTGGGACAGTAATTTGCAATGAGGAAATAAGTACCTTACAAATGGATATAGATAAGTTAGTCAAGTGGGCCAAAATGTGACAGATGGAGTTTAACATGGATAAGTGTGAGGGCATGCATTTTGGTCGAAAAATGGAAAGGCAACTTATGTAAATGGGGAGAGATTTTGGAATGCTCCATACAGAGGGATCTGGGCGTCCTTGTGCATGGGTCACAGAAAAGGAGCATGCAGGTGCAGCAGATAATAAGGAAACAAATGGAATGTTGGCATTTATAGCAAAAGGAATTGAGTATAAAGGGAAGGAAGTGTTGCTGTAACTATACAAGGCATTGGTGAGACCACACCTGGAGTATTGTGCACAGTTTTGGTCCCCTTATTTGAGGATAGCTGTAGTGGCATTGGAGGCAGTTTAGCGGAGGTTCACTATATTGATTCCAGAGATGAGGGGTTTATTGTAAGAGGACAGATTGAACAGTTTAAGCCAATACTCTCTTGAGTTTAGAAGAATGAGGGGAGATCTATTTGAGATCTACGAGATGCTAAAAGATATGGATAAAGTAGACGTGGAGCAGATGTTTCCTCTTGTGGGGCATTCTAAAACGAGTGGTCACAATCTTAGAATAAGATTACTTCTCCCAAAGGGTTGTGAATCTGTGGAATTCGCTATCCTAGAGTCCATTGGCTGCGGGAACAGTGAATAGGAGTTAGACAGATTTTTAATTGGTAATGGGTTGAAGGATTATGGAGAACGGGCAGGATGGTGGTGTTGAGGTCAGGATGGGATCAGCCATGATCACATTGAGGCTGGTAGGCTCGGGAGGCTAAATTGCCTACTCCTGTTCCTAGGTCATGTGTTCTAGGGAGGAGATGCTCTGGCTGATTTCACAATCCAGCTCTTGGTCTGTAACATTGTAGATAGCAGATGAGGAACATATCAGCCATGATATGCTCCATGGCGGAGCAGACTTTGATGGGCCGAATGGCTTAATTCTGCTCCTATATCTTATGAATTTATGATAACTCTATGGGCTAAATCCAGCACATAGCTTTCATCCCCACAGATTATTTTCCAGGTTTGGGAAAGCCATCTTCAGTGTTCAGCACAGGAATTCTTCTCTTTTCCGAGTTTTGACTTTAAACAACAGGCTTTCAGCAACAGCTTAGTTCCAGGAGAGCTTGCTTTCTGTAGCTGGGTGTGATTATGATTGTAGCGGCCTCTTTCCCACTTCTCCAGTTACCTGTTATCATGCCATGGATTTTTTGTTTTATTTCAATTCCCTTATCTCTCCACTTTGAAGTCACTTCTTCTATACAGCATTGATTTCCCCTTGTCACTTAGGTAAACACTAATTTGCATCTCAAAAACATCCCTTCAGACAGCTGGATTTATTGATGATCCTTTCAGCCCATTTCTTCCTTTTATTTATATCCCAATTTCATTTTTTAATTTGACATTCTTATCACCTTCCCCCTTTTTCAAATGAAATGTCATAATCTGAAAATCTGAAAGGCGATTTCATTTCTCAAACATTTCTGATCAGTTCTACCTGATCTAACATTACAAAGATTTAAAACCATGCATTAACATAAAATGCACCCAAAAGAATTTACACACCAGGTTCCCAATAGTCGTTTTTACACTTGTGAAAGTGTATCAGCAAAGATGTTCTCTTTCCCAGCTACATGTATGATTTTCAAATTAAACAGTTGCAGTGACAAACTCCATCTGAATAACCTGGTGTTCCAATTTTGAAACCTCTCCAGAAATGTTCTGGGATTATGGTCTGCTGAATTACTCGCAACATGAATCACAAAATGCTTTAATGCCAATACCAAACTTAAGTCTCTTTTCGATGGTAATATACTATGAGGATTAAATTCCTTGAGAAATAACCCAAGGCTTCTCAATTCCCAAGTTCATCTTCCTGTAACAATACAGTCCCGGCCCCAATGTCACTCGCATCCGCAGTCAGTTTAAATGGTTTATCATATTTTAGTGCGGCTAACACTGGCACTGTTGTCAACACCGATTTTAGCGGTTGGGAGTGCTGTTTCGCTGTCCTCCATCCAGTTAAATTTCTTATTCAAGAGCTACACAAGTTAATACCACACTGCTAAAGTTCAGCACAAACTTATGATAAAATCCGTCCACTCCCTGAAATCTTAAAATCTCTTTTCTTGTTCTCGGTGCTGGAAAATCTTACATGGCATAGATTTTTCACATCTCATGGAACCATCCGATCATGTCCCATGATATGCCCGAAATCTGAAATTTCAGCTTTAGCAAATTAGCTTTTTTACCAAATTCATGACAGATTAACTTCCTTTTAGGTGTTGCAGATGTTCATCCCAACTTCGACTAAGCATCACTAAATTGTTAATGTACACCGCAGTGACTCAATCCCTGAATAACTTTGTTCATTAGTCTCTGAAATGTTGCATTTGCATTCTTAATTCCAAACAACATAACCTTAAGTTGACTAAGTCAATTTGGCGTCACAAATGTGGTGATTTCCTTTACACTCTTGGCCAAAGGTACTTGCTAGTATCTCCAGTAACTCTATTTTTGTATTTTGACTGTCCAACTCTTCAATGCAATCTTCCAACCATGGTATAGGGAAGCAATCCCTCTTAATGACGACATTTGCTTTGCTGTAGTCCACACAAAGCTTCTATGTTCCATTCGGCTTCGGCACTAGCGCAATAGAGGAGCTCCAATCACTGGAACTCAATTTAATGTTATATTATGCTCAATGTCCTTCTGTACTTGTGATAACTTTGCTGGATTTAACCTACATGAATGTTGCTTTATTGGAACAGCTTCACCCACATCTCCATCATGTGTCACTATCTCCACTCTCTCTAATTTAATCCTCCAAATACATTAACTCTTCCAATTCACCTCGGCTTTCATGTAGAAGATACTTAACCAGTTACTTAAGTTTCCCAGTACTTCCTCATTACTCAAAGAGGAAAGTCACTCTCAGAATTTAACCCTTCATTATTCCCAAGACCTCCTGCTTACCCTCAGTTCCTCTATCAAAATACCTCTTAAGCATTTTAATATTAACATTCTTAGATTATGTCTATCTGGTGTGTGTACCAAATAATTTACTTCACTTAGTTTCTTTCCCAAATATGATATAGTCTATTAAACTTGGCTTTCAATGGGAAGGCAATAACACTAGCACTTTCTCCCCGCTACAAAACAAGGGGTTTTTGCTCCCCAATCAGCCATTGCTTTCATTCCCAGCTGTGCTATCTTTTAATGTTTCCTTGCCATCTCACAAGCCCCATTCAGTCTACATAGTCCATAAGTGCCATCTCTGATTTCTTACTTAACTTTTATTGGACTAATTTTAGTGATCGTTTACCTTCATGTTTGTAAACAAATTCAAAAGGACTAAATCTTGGCAAATCATTTGATGCATCCTTAATGGCAAATAATCCCAAAACATGAGGGTAATCTTGACTCTACATTCTCATCATTGTTTTCAAAGTTTAATGCCTCCTCTCTAATGGTACCTGTGACTCTAGATGATAGGTCAGTGATTTATACTGTTTTATTTGCAGGCTATTCATGATCTCTCGGTAAGCCACTCTCTTGACTGTAATATTTCTTAACATTATGGCTTCAGGCAATCTAGTGTACATACTCCATAATTGTTAACAAGTATCGACTTCCACTTGACGCTTTCGAAAGTGGTCCAACAAAGTTGACTCAAAAGCATGTAAAAAGTACTTTGACAGCTGGAATAGGAATTACAATTGCTTGCTTTATTACAGCTTGTGGCTTCCCTTTGGCTTGACTGGTGTGACATATTTTACAAAATGTAACTACACCTTTTGTAGACCCAGCTAGTAAGACTGTTTCTGTATCTTTGCTTATTCCAAAAATATCCTTCTAATGGAATTTCATGAGCAATCTTCAGAATATCTTTCCTGGACTCAAGAGCTAGTGAAATTTGATATATTTTTACCCATTTTCTGTCTGCACTAATATGCATAAGATGCTATTTTCTCATTAGTATGCAATCCTTTACAAAACATTCAGGAGTACACCGAGTTTCCAATTCAGAGTAAGCCATTTAATAACTCCGTTGTAATCTGGCGTCGCTTTGCTATAATTCTGTCAACCTCTTTGAACTAAACACGTCAGATTCAGGATGTTTTTCATGCATCGGTGCAGACTCGATAGGCTGAAGGGCCTCATCTGCGCTGTATTATTCAGTGATTCTTGAATGATGGTACCACGTTAGCTGTCTCTAGTCCTTTGGCACTGTATAACTGCAAGACATCCCTGCTCCTGTACTTGAATCCTCTCGCAATGAAGGCCAGCATGGATTTACAGCCTTTACTGCCTGCTACACCTGCGTGCTTACTTTCAGTGACTGGTATATGAGGACACTGGGTCTCATTGCACATTCCCCTCTCCTAATGTATGGCCATTCAGACCATTATGGTTCTTGTCAGGGGTTAGTGCATAGCAAAAGAGGTTAGTGGTGTAAGGCAAGAGACCAGTATAGAGACAAAGCAATGGTCCAGAGGCGGTGCAAACAAAATTAATAGAATCATAACTGACAGCTGCAACCTGGAAAAGTGGGGACACAGCTTCTGATCAGAAATTGGTGAACTCTATGTTGGGATTTGAAGGCTGTAAAATGGTTAACCAAAAGACGAGATGCTGTTCCTTGAACTTACATTGTTCCTATGCTATTGCAATGAAGCTCTACGCACAGTTGTTCAGCATTCAGTTTTTTCATGCACCTGTTTGGACTGCCTTAGCATGATTTTTCATCTGCGAGGCATACAGTGTTGAGGGTAATGAATTCAATTCGATCTTCAGCAGAACATGGCCCCACAGGAGGCTGTTAGTCAACAAAAGACTCATTATCATCTCTTTACACTCCCACCTCAATGACTTTTACTCCCCTTGCTCACTTTAACCTATTTTTCTCTGATGAGGCAGCAATCTATTTCTCTCATGCCCCATGGTAGACTCCTTGTTGTTTATATCCAATCTGCTTATTATATCATCCTCACTGGGTCCTCAAGACTGAACATATGGGCAGCAAGCACTGTTGTTCCACAGCTCCAGGGTCCCAGGTTCACTTCCCTGCTTGGGTCACTGTCTGTACGGAGTCTGCACGTTCTCCCCGTGTCTCCCCGTGTCCGCGTGGGTTTCCTCCGGGTGCTCCGTTTCCTTTCACAGTCCAAAGATATTGCCCTTGGTGTCCAAAAAGGTTGGGTGGGGTTACTGGGTTACAGGAATGGAGTGGAGGTGTGGGCTTGGGTGGGGTGCTCTTTCTTAGGGTCGGTGCAGACTCGATGGGCCGAATGGCCTCTTTCTGCAGTGTAAATTCTATGAAATAAAAACAGCCGATATGGGCATTCTCAGAACTGGTACTTCATATGGTTATTGTTTTAGAAAAACTGCTGCAGCTATGCCACCTCTGGTCTTGCTGGATGTCGTCAGCTTGACATAGATAGTCCTTGAAACATGCTGAACCAAATTTCAGCGTTTGCCTCCAAGTAGGCAGCTTGGCTGCAGTGCTTTCCTTAGCGGTGGTCTGCAATGCCAAAGTTAACAATATTTTATGGTGACCTTGTATACTTTGTGTGACATTATGTAGAATGCCTAAAATATAAAGGGTTAATGTAATATCTTAATTGACTACTAGATGGAGCAGGATGGTGAACTATATACAGCTTCTGGGAGAGGGCTGGAGAGAGTGCAGAAGAGAGGTCTAGAGTGTAGGGACTAGTGTAGTTGTAGATTACTAGATTATTGCTTGCTATAGGAGTAAGTGGTCGAGCTTTAATAAGTAGTTTAATAAATGTTAGCTTTGTTATTCTGTGGTCTTTGTGAACACTACAATATCCATCCTAATAATAAAAATCACAAAGACCACCACAGTTTGTACTGAACACCTGATGGTGTTTACTCTGCGAAGCTCCCTATACGTCATCTGCTTGGGAATTCTGTTGTCATCCATGTGAGAGATGTTACCTGCCCATCTAGGTCGAATTTCTGGGGTGGGTCTCCGCACTGTTGAGCCCAGCATGATGGAGAACTTCATCGCTTTTGATTTTGTCCTGCCATCAAATCCTGATCATGGACCTCACGTGTGTTTGGTGGAAGTAGTCCAGAGAAAAACAGGACTGTTCTGATAAGACTCAATTCAGCCTGTTCTAACCCTCACAGGTCAGACTTCTTCCCAATTCAACTTCCACTGTCTAGTCTCCTCTCACCTACATCCACGAGTCTATTTCTAGTTTCCTGGCACCAACTGACTCTTTTTGCCATGGATGTCAAATCTGTCAACACCTCCGTTCCCAAAAGGATAGTATGAAGACTCTCCACCTCATCCTTGAGTGGAGACACAACCAGTCCCCATCTGCTGCAACCTGCTGCTTGGCTGAATTTCTTCCACTGAACATCTCCTTTGACTCCACTCACTTCTTCCAAACTAGTGTCGCTATGCAAATACTATAATATGCCAGTTATGCATGTGCCTGTGGAATATGTGGAGTCCTCTCCCACGCCTCTTTTTCCAGCCCCATTTCCTGCTCTCACCTAGACTTAGAAAATTTGCTTCAACTTTGCTTCCATTGCGTCAGTCACCTTCAGGCATTATTTCTTCCTCTCCATGTCAGAGATAGATTGACACTCCATGACTACTACAAGACCACTGACTCCTATAACCATCTTGTTTACACATCCTTCCAGACCACTTTCTTCAAGAACCATTTCCATTCTGTCACATCTGCTCTGACAACAACATCATTGAAAAAGCTAGTGCTTCCTTTTCCTTCAATCAAGGATACTCCAACACAGTTGGCAGATCCTTCAAATATGCCCCATTTCACACTTCTTTTTGTTTTATAAATTTAGAGTACCCAATTCATTTTCTCCAGTTAAGGGGCAATTTAGCGTGGCCAATCCATCTACCCTGCACATCTTTGGGTTGTGGAGCCAAAACCCACGCAAACACAGGGAGAATGTGCAAATTCCACATGGACAGTGACCCAGGTCCTGGATCGAACCTGGGATCTCAGCGCCGTGAGGCAGCAGTGCTATCCACTACGCCACTGTGCTGCCCTCCCATTTCACACTTCTGCCCTCACCCTTACATCCTCACTCCCAGTTTCCACATTCAAGATTTTCCTCCCCCCATCATCATCAACGGTGTGATGACGCTCACAAACATATTTCGGCCTCCCTTCCCCACATTTTAAAAGCAACCACTCCTTCTGTGATATCCTGGTCCACTTGTCCACCACCCCCAATACCCAGTCTCTGTCCCACACATCTTTCCATGTCATGGTGGTTGTCCCTTTAATGCATGTAAATGCAAGACATGTGATATCTTCCACCACCTTCCTTCCTAATCTCCGGGACCCCTTCCAGATCTGCTATTTCATGCTGACAACGCAATCACTGTTACACTGGGAGGCCAAATCCTGATTGGGAAACTACTTTGCTGAGCAATTCCATTCAATTTCCAAGTGTGACCCTTAGCTGCGGTTCATCTGGCATTTTAATTCTCCATCCCACTCTGATCCCTCCATCCTCTGCTTCCTACATTTACAATGAAGCTCAAAACGAGGTTAAGAAACAGCATTCAATCATTCAATCAGTCAATTTACAGCTTTCTGGGCTCATCGTTGAGCTCAGCTCAGCAACTTCAGCTCCTATTTTTTCCTTTAGCATGTGCTGGTAATGGTTCTGCTGCGACCTTTTGCACCCCCCCCCCCCCCTCCCCACCCCACCCCGCGAGACGGAACCTTTGTTTCTTTACCTGTCCCATTGCTATTCTGTTTGCCTTGTATCATCACCACGCACCCCCTCCCCCTTGTTATCTAACTGTTTGGTCATCACTAATCTTCCAAATTGTTCTTTCCTTCCTTCCATTCTCTATAATTTTATTTATAAATTCGTCCAGATCGAACAGTTGCCGAATTAAGAAGTTAACCCTGTTCCTCTCTTCACAGATGCTGCCTCACCCGAGCGTTTCCAGCATTTTCTGCATTTATGTTTTGCTGCACTAACATACTATATGGTTATTGAAATGCTAGATAGGGCATAAAATCATATAAAGACATTGGGGGAAATTCTATATGATTGGTGTGCAGAAAGTTGCGGTAACTAAAGGATGTCAGAAGCCCAACAAAGTGTACGGGGCAAAAAGGAGCGAGTGATAGTCCGCCTGAGAGCTCGAGTTCGGTGCAGAATTCTGTTGGTGGAAAGATGGAGGGAGCAAGTTTGCCAGGCGGGGCTGCGCCCATTACGATGGATTAGATCATAGATCATAGAATTTACAGTGCAGAAGATGGCTGAGGTGATGGCAGTGGAGTTCGTGCGGCAGTTTGTCAAGCATTTTGAGCGACATGGGGAGGAGATGATAGCTTCGCTAAACAGTCAGTAGATGATACACTGACCCCAATAAAGGAGCCTCGGAAAGATGTCAACAGCAGTGTGGAAGTAAGGCGAGGTGTTGCAGGGGTGGAGGAGGCATTGTCACGGCACAGCGACCAGCTCATCTCGATGGGAGAGGGGCTGCAGAGGGTGGAGGAGAGCAACAAAAGGCTGAAAGCCAAAGTTGAGGACCAGCAGAACAGATCACGGAATCAGAATCTGTTGATTGTGGGACTGCCCGAGGAGCTGGAGAGCCGGAGGCCGACTGAATGATTTGCAGACATGAAGGCTTATAGTGTGTTCGCGTTTATTAACGGGGGCCTGAGTTTAAGAGCTGCGGGGTTATGCTGCAACTATACATGACCCTGGAGAAACCACATTTGGAGTATTGTGTGCAGTTCTGGTCACCTCATTTTCGGAAAGATGTGGAAGCATTGGAAAGGGTGCAAAGGAATTACCAGGATGCTGCCTGGTTTGCAGGATAGGTCTTATGAGGAAAGGTTGAGGGAGCAAGGGTTTTTCTCTTTGGAGCAGAGGAGGATGAGAGGAATGAGATGATGAGGGGAATAGATAGAGTGGACGTTCAGAGACTATTTCCTCGGGTGGATGTAGCTGTTACAAGGGGGCATAAATATAAGATTCAGGGTGGGAGATATAGGAGGGATGTCCGAGGTAGATTCTTTACTCAGAGAGTGGTTAGGGTGTGGAATGGACTGCCTGCTGTGATAGTGATAGTGAATGGACACTTTAAGGCACATGGAGCACAGCAGTATGACAGGGAGTGGGATAGCTTGATCTTGGTTTCGGACAATGCTCGGCACAACATCGAGGGCCGAAGGGCCTGTTCTGTGCTGTACTGTTCTATGTTCACCACATTGTTGGGGGAGGAGGAGGAGGATATCTCCCTCTGAGCTGGATACGGTCGAGTGATCGCTGTGGCCGAAGCCAAAGGTGAATGAACCAAAGGAGCTGTGATAGTCTGCTTTCATAGCTACCAGATTAAGGAAAAGGTGCTGAGATGGGTGAAGCCCATTCAAGAGGAGAGATGGGAAGGCAGCGCTATTCGTATTTACCAAAACCTCACAGTGGAGCTGGCAAGTTGGGATTGTACAACAGAGCGAAAGCAGCGTTATACAAGAGTAATGTGTGGTTTCAGGTGGTCTGCCCGGTGAAGTTGAGAGTTACGCATAACTCCAAGGGCTATTACTTTGTGACGGCAGAGGAGGCAGAGGCCTTCGTAAAGGCTGAAGGACTAAACTGAGTTTGGATTTTGTTTTCACTCATGTTGTATTTGGGAGGGAATGATTGGGTCGCTGGGTAATATGTTGGGCATCATTTCCTTTTGTTTGGGGGGGGGGGTCTCTATGGTTGTTTGAGGGGGTGGAGGGCATTTGTGAATGGTGTGGGGTGGGCCCAGCTAACCATGTACATAAGTCCTGGTTCTGCTCAAAGCTGGAGAAATGCTGGAGGTTGTTGCATGCCGATTTGGAGTCCAGTTCCCTGGGGGCCATATTTGGACTGTCAGACTTACAGTCAGGAGGGGGGAAGACATCCTAGCTTTCGCCTCGCTGATTGCAAGCAAGTGGTCTTGTTGGGATGGAGGTCAGCATCTCCTTCCTGTGCTTCAATATGGCTCTGGCCAAGGTTAAATTCATGGGGCACCGCGAGTGAGGGGTTCCAGAAGAGTTAGGGTCTGTTTATATTACACTCCAAAGAGTTGCTTACCGTAAGCTGCTGGGGAGTGGGTGCGGGGGGAGGCATTTGTTTTGAGTTGCTGGGATGTTGGAAGATTTGGGGGGGGTGGGGTAGGTTCTTGTTTTATTCTGTGTTGTATATTTAAAATATTAAAAATTGAATAAAAATATATTTTAAAAAAATGTTTTAAAAAGGACATCTGCAATTAGTCTAGTGCTACTCTAGACTGAATTGCAGTAAGGTATCTGGTAGGGCAATTTGTTATCACTTCACTCATTTGGGCTTTGCAAATTTTACAAACTCACTCAATGTATCAAACTTCATGGAACAGCTGCCTGGGGATGGACTGGTGGAGGCGCATTTTAGGGGATTGAAGGCAGTGATGTTGCAGGAGACGCACCATAAGGTAACGGACCAGGTTAGACTGAGGAAAGGCTGGGTCAGTCAGGTCTTTCACTCGGGACTAGATTCAAAGACTAGAGGGGTCGCGATCCTGATCAATAAGTGCGGCCGGTGTTTGAGGCGGATAGAATAGTCTCGGATGTTGGAGGGCTGTACATTATGGTCAGTGGGAAATTGGAGGGGGTGCAGGTGGTATTAGTGAATGCATATGCGCCAAATTGGGATGATGTGGAGTTTATAAAGAGGATACTGGGGAAGATACCTGACCAGGATTCGCACAGGTTAGTCATGGGACTTCAATACAGTTACGGACTGAGGCTTAGACCGGTCAAGCTTGAAAACGGGCAGGGTGCCAGCAATGGCAAAGGAACTAAGGGTTCATGGAGCTGATGGGGGGGGTGGATCCGTGGAGGTTTGGCAGCCGAGGATGAAGGAGTTCTCCTTCTACTCACACGTGCATAAAGTGTATTCCCGGATTGATTTCTTTATTTTGAATAAGGCCTTGAATAGAGCTGGGGTGGTGGACACAGGGTACTCGGCGATTACAATCTCAGACTATGCTCCGCACTGGGTTGACCTTCAGGTTAGTAAAGACAGTAACCAGCACTCGCACTGGAGGTTGGATGTGGGACTTTTGGCGGATGAGGGGGTGTGCGAGCGGCTGAGGAAATGTATTCAGAGCTACCTGCAGGTTAAAGACATGGGGGAAACATCGGCAGCGGTGGTGTGGGAAGCACTGAAGGCGGTGGTAAGGGGGGAGCTGATCTCGATCCAGGCTCACAGTGAGAAGGTTGACAGGGCAGTGATGGACAGACTGATAAAGGAGATATTACAGATTGATAGGATGCATACTGAGACCCCAAAGGCAAGGCTCCTGAGGGAACGGCGGAGGCTGCAGGCAGAGTTTAGCTTGCTGACCACAGGGAGGACGGTGGAGCAGCTGAGAAAGGCGAGGGAGGCGATTTATGAACATGGAGAGAAGGCCAGCAGAATGCTTGCACAGCAGCTTAGGAAGAGGGAGGCAGCTAGGGAGATAGAGAAAGTAAAGGTGATTCGGTAGGGGTGAATAAGGCGTTGAGAGATTTTTACAGCAAGCTGCACAGGTCGGAACCCCTTACGGGGCCGGAGGGGATGAGGCGCTTCTTGGAGGGGCTGAATTTCCCAACGGTGGACGGAGAGCACATAGAAGGGCTGAGGGCCCCAATTGGGCTGGAAGGGATAGTGGAGGGTCTGAAGGCCATGCAGGTGGGTAAGGCCTGGGTCCGGACCGGTACCCAGTGGAGTTTTATAAAAAGTTCTCGGGGATTCTGGGGCCAGTATTGTTGAGGATGTTTAATGAGGCAAGGGAAAGAGGGATGCTGCCCCCGACGATATCACAGGCAATGATTTTGGTGATTCTTAAGCGGGACAAGAAAGCGGAGCTGTGTGGGTCCTGCAGGCCGATCACCCTGTTGAATGTAGATGCCATGTTGCTGGCCAAAATCATGTCCTCCAGGATTGAGGACTGTGTTCTGGACATCATCGGGAAGGACCAGACAGGGTTTGTTGAGGGTAGGCAGTTGGTTGCCAATGTAAGAAGGCTGCTAAACATGATCATGATGCCCCCGGAATGTAGGGAGGTTGCGGTAGTGGTTGCAATGGATGCACAAAAGGCTTTTGATCGGGTAGAATGGGATTATCTGTGGGAGGTACTGGAAAGGTTCGGATTCAGGCGGGGCTTTATTGACTGGGTCAGGTTACTGCATCAGGCTCCTGTGGCAAGTGTACGGATGAATAGGACAACATCGGACTATATTAGACTGCGCCGGGGGATGAGACAGGGATGCACCCTCTCCCCATTGTTGTTCCGGCTAGCTATAGAGCCATTGGCAATTGCTCTGAGAACATCAAGGGGCTGTAGGGGACTGGTTCCGGGGGGGGGGGGGGGGAAGAGTGTAGGCAGGGAGCAGATGATGAACGCAAAGGGACTGGTGGTCTGAGGTGCATTTGTTTTAATGCAACAAGTGTAGTAGGTAAGGCAGATGAACTTGGGACTTGGATTAGTACCTTGGAGTATAATATTATTGCTATTACTGGGGTGGTTGAGGGAAAGGCATGACTGGCAACAAAATATTGCAGGATATCGATGCTTCAGGCTGGATAGGGAGGGAGGTAAAAGGGGTGGAGGAGTTGCATTACAGGTCAGAGAGGATATCACAGCTGTGCTGAAGGAGGGCACGATGGAGGACTCGAGCAGTGAGGCGATATGGACAGAGCTCAGAAATAGGAAGGGTGCGGTAACAATGCTGGAGCTGTAGTACAGACCTCCCAACACCGAGCGTGAGATAGAAGTACAAATATGTAAACAGATTATGGAAAGATTTAGGTGCAAAAGGGTGGTGGTGATAGGGAATTTTCATTTTCCCAACATTGACTGGGATACACTTAGTGTCAGAGGTCTTGATGGAGCAGAATTTGTAAGGAGCAGGAGGGTTTTCTAGAGCAGTATGTAAACAGTCCAACTCGGGAAGGGGCCATACAGGACCTGGTGTTGGGGAATGATTCCGGCCAGGTGGTTCAAGTTTCAGTCGGGGATTACTTTGGGAATAGTGATCAAAATTCTGTAAGTTTTAGAATACTCATGGACAAAGATGAGAGTGGTCCTAAAGGAAGGGTGCTAAATTGGGAGAAGGCCAACTATACCAAAATTCGGCAGGAGCTGGGGAATGTGGATTGGGAGCGGCTGTTTGAAGGCAAATCCACATTTGCTATGTGGGAGGCTTTTAAAGAGAGGTTGATTAGAGTGCAGGACAGACATGTCCCTGTGAAAATGAGGGATAAAAATGGCAAGATTAGGGAACCATGGGTGACACGTGAAATTGTGAGACAAGCTCAGAGGAAAAAGGAAGCACACATAAGGTCTAGGCGACTGAAGACAGACGAAGCTTTGGAAGAATATCGGGAATGTGGGACCAATCTGAAACGAGGAATCAAGAGGGCTAAAAGGGGTCATGAAATATCTTCAGCAAACAGGGTTAAGGAAAATCCCAAAGCCTTTTATTCATATACAAGGAGCAAGAGGGTAACTAAAGAAAGGGTTGGCCCACTCAAGGAGAAAGGAGGAAAGTTATGCGTGGAGTCAGAGAAAATGGGTGAGATTCTTAATGAGTACTTTGCATCAGTATTCACCGAGGAGAGGGACATGACGGATGTTGAGGTTAGGGATAGATGTTTGATTACTCTGAGGTAGAGAGGTCAAGTCGGCATAAAGAGGGAGGATGTGTTGGGTATTCTAAAAGGCATTAAGTGGACAAGTCCCCAGGTCCGGATGGGACCTATCCCAGGTTACTGAGGGAAGTGAGAGAGGAAATAGCTGGGGCCTTAGCAGATATCTTTGCTGCATCCTTGAACACGGGTGAGGTACCGGAGGACTGGAGAATTGCTCATGTCCCCTTGTTTAAGAAGGGTAGCAGGGATAATCCAGGTAATTATAGACCGGTGAGCCTGACGTCAGTGGTAGGGAAGCTGCTGGAGAAGATACTGAGGGATAGGATTTATTCCCATTTGGAAGAAAATGGGCTCATCAGTGATAGGCAACATGGTTTTGTGCAGGGAAGGTCATGTCTTACCAACTTAATAGAATTCTTTGAGGAAGTGACAAAGTTGATTTTGATTGATGAGGGAAGGGCTGTAGATGTCATAAACATGGACTTCAGTAAGGCATTTGATAAGGTTCCCCATGATGGAGAAAGTGAAGTCTCATGGGGTCCAGGGTTACTAGCTAGATGGATAAAGAACTGGCTGGGCAACAGGAGACAGACAGTAGTAGTGGAAGGGAGTTTCTCAAAATGGAGAACTGTGACCAGTGGTGTTCCACAGGGATCCATGCTGGGACTACTGTTGTTTGTGATATACATAAATTATCTGGAGGAAGATATAGGTGGTCTGATTAGCAAGTTTGCAGATGACACTAAGATTGGTGGATTGGCAGATAGTGAAGGGGACTGTCAGAGACTACAGCAGAATATAGATAGATTGGAGAGTTGGGCAGAGAAATGGCAGATGGAGTTCAATCCAGGCAAATGCGAGGTAATGCATTTTGGAAGATCCAATTCAAGAGCGAACTATATGGTCAATGAAAAAGCCCTGGGGAAAATTGATGTACAGAGAGATCTGGGAGTTCAGGTCCATTGTACCCTGAAGGTGGCTGCGCAGGTCGATAGAGTGGTCAAGAAGGCATACGGCATGCTTTCCTTCATCGGACGGAGTATTGAGTACAAGAGTTGGCAGGTCATGTTACAGTTGCATAATACTTTGGTTCGGCAACATTTGGAATACTGCGTACAGTTCTGGTCGCCACATTACCAAAAGGATGTGGATGCTTTGGAGAAGGTGCAGAGGAGGTTCACCAGGATGTTGCCTGGTATGGAGGGCACTAGCTATGAAGAGAGGTTGAGGTTAGGATTATTTTCATTAGAAAGACGGAGGTTGAGGGGGAACCTCATTGAGGTCTACAAAATCATGAGAGGCATAGACAGGGTGGATAGCAAGAAGTTTTTCCCCCCAGAGTGGGGGACTCCATTACTCGGGGTCATGAGTTCAAGTGAGAGGGGAAAGGTTTAAGGGAGATATGCGTGGAAAAATTTTTACGTAGAGGGTGGTGGGTGCCTGGAATGTATTGCCGGCGGAGGTGGTAGAGGCGGGCACGATAATGCCATTTAAGATGTATCTAGACAGATACATGAATGGGCAGGGAGCCGAGGGATACAGATCCTTAGAAAATATGCAACAGTTTTAGATAGAGGATCTGGGTCGGCGCAGGCCTGGAGGTCCAAAGGGCCTGTTCCTGTGCTGTAATTTTTCTTTGTTGTTTGTTCATAGTTAATGCCCTCCATACCAGGCAACATCCTAGTAAACCGCTTCTACCCTCTCCAAAGCATCCACATCTTTTTGGTAGTGTGGCGGCCAGAATTGTATACAATATTCCAAACAAGGCCCTGTACAGCTGCAACATGACTTGCCAATTTTTAAATTCAATGCCCCGACCGATGAAAGCCAGCATGCCGTATGCCTTCTTGACCACATGCGTTGCAACTTTCAGTGATCGGTAGACATTCACCCTAGGTCTCTCTGCCTGTCAGTACTCGCTAGAGTTCGATCATTTATTGTGTAATTCCTAGATACATTGGACCTTCCAAAGTGCATTACCTCACACTTGTCTCGATTAAACTCCATCTGCCATTTCTCCACCCAGTTCATATCCTGCTGTATCCTCTGACGATCCTCTTCACTATTCGAAACTCCACCAATTGTGTTGTCTGCCAACTTACTAATTAGACCAGCTACATTTTCTTCCAAATCATTTATATACACTACGAACAACAAAGGCATTAGAACTGATCCCTGTGGAAAGCCGCTAGTCACAGCCTTCCATTCAGATCTCCTCTGATCGGTTTCTTCCATGTTTCAGTTTCCCAGCTTGCAGGATGTTGCACTGAGATTTATATAAAAAGGGTGGGTGTCAAATGCCACTGATGTCCAGTGGGAAATTAATCTGTGAAAAATAGCATCAGCAGCAAAATATTAGTTGGTGAGGATCAGACTATCGCAAGCATGCTTTCCTGAGGGCCCTGTGTAGGTGTTGCAATATGAACATCATACATCTTGTCAGGTCCTTTGTGAGCATTATACAGAGCTCAATGGTCCCCTAGACATACCACAAAGGTTAGCTCTTAGAATCTTACTTCTAAAGTGAACACAAAAAATCAGAAATCTATTACAGGGAAAATATCAGGCAGAAACTGTGATCTAATTCTACTTTAGATCAAAGAGCTGACTGCATTGGTGATTTACTTTTTCAATTGCAAACATCCAAACAATGATAGTTCATTGCACTCAACAACAAATCTAGAAATCAATTTTGTGAATAGCTTCCATCATGTTACTTTCTGCCATAAAATAGCACTCTCAAAGAACTAGATTTTATTTGCATCTGTCTGCCACTATCCCTAGCAAAACCTTTTTGATGCAGGTTACCCTCAGCTCGGGTAGCAGACCCTTAAATTACCAATGATCCAGGTGAATGGACCCACAAACTTGTATGGTAGTTGCACAGTTTCCATGTTTAACTTAAGCCATCAGTTTTGCAAATGTTCTTTGTTGTTCGAAGCTTGTATTAAGAAAACAAACAGAAATACTGCGTAATTTTTTAGTTCTGTGCAATCAATGTTTTCTTTTCATTTGCTCATGGGATTGCTGGCACAAACAGCATTTATTGCAAACAGTAATAACCTCAAGAAAGTGTCACGTCACCATTGTGAAATGTGGTATAGGTACGCCCACCATGCTGTTCATGTTTGTCCCAGCAAGACTTTGGCCCAGCAATGGTGAAGGAAAGGCAATACAGTTCCAAGTCAGGATGGTGTGCAGCTTGAAGGCGAACTCTATGGTGGTCCAGTGTGCTTGTTGCCCTTGTCTCTCTCGGTGGTAAATCTTCAAAGGTGATGTCAAAGGTGCATTAGTGAGTTCCCGCAGTGCATCGTGTAGATGATACATAATACTTGTGCTGTTTGCCGGCAATAAAAGAGAATATTTACACCGTGAATGGATGCTAATCAAGCCAGTTGCTTTGTCTTGAATGATGTTGGAGACCCACTCATTGAGGCAAGTTGAAGGCCTGTGGCCATGAAGATTGGCAACATCAACCATAAGCGGCTTCCTTTATGCTCGGTATGACTCCAACCAGGAGAATTTCCCTCCTTATTTTCATTATGTATTGCGGAGAACAAGAGCCATGCTTTCTAAACTTTTCATCTTGCACTCATTCTTTACTAAGGGGATGGCATCCTCAAGGATGTTTGGCTGTCTCACAAATAAGCAATGTAGTGTACAAATTTCAGTGCCAGCATGATGCCAGGCCATATGTCCCAAAGATTGGCGGATCATATCAAACAGGATGCCCCTTTTGCAAAATACTGACCGGAACCAAAACTGACCCTTGCAAAACTCAAATCACAGTGCCCAATATGAAGATGTGGTCCTGCGATTGGACAACACCTTCTAAATAATCCCGACTGTGCTAAGAATTACACTGAAAACTAAAAATCAATCAGGTTTGCAGTGTGGCTCATTTATGCATGCTAGAAGCCATGTATATTCACACACAGGGCCCTGTCCTTTGCAGGCAGAAAAAAATATTTGCACACTTTCCACCTTTCTCATTTAAATGAAACAGTGAGCTCTGGTTCATTTCCAGGGCAATGCCTCGACAAGAGTCAACCTGCATGCTGGAGAGCTGACTGCTTCAAAATGCATTCTCCATGGCAATGCCTCCACTAGAGTTCACTGTGGAACCAAT
Source organism: Scyliorhinus canicula (assembly GCF_902713615.1). NCBI lineage: Eukaryota > Metazoa > Chordata > Chondrichthyes > Carcharhiniformes > Scyliorhinidae > Scyliorhinus > Scyliorhinus canicula. The sequence goes on from NC_052148.1 coordinate 189,312,821, forward strand.
TAGCATTCTCTTCTGTCATGCAGCATAAATCGTTGATCTCCCGTTACAGTTTGAAAATTTATTGCCAGCTATCCTGACAACTGCAAAATGAGAAGCTTAGATAGCATGTACTCAATTTTCTCTATTACTGAATGACTATTTTCATTGTTAATTTTACAAGGACTCCTGGAGACATTCTCAGTCAAATGCTGCCTTGATGTCAATGGCAGTCACCATCGCCTCACCTCTGAATGTCAACTCTTTTATCTATGTTTCTGATATGGAATCAGGTAACCCTTGTGGAACCCAAACTGAGCGCCAGTGAAGGAACGGCGATATATTTCCCAAGTCAGAATGATCAGTGTTTTGGAGGGGAACTTCCAAGTGGTATTGTTCCCAGATCTCTGCTGCCCTTGTCCTTCTGGATGGTAGTGGTTGTAGGTTTGGAAGGGCTGCCAAAGGAACCTTGGGTGAGTTCCTGCAGTGCATCTTGTAGATGGTATACACAGCTGCCACTCTTAGTGAGAAGGGGGGGGGGGGGGGGGGGGGGATTAAATGTTTAGGAACATAGGAATTAGGAGAAGTGCGCAATTCAGCCTTTCGGGCCTGCTCCATTATTCAATCAGATCATGGCTGATCTCTTCCTGACCTCAAATCCATCTTTCCACCTGTTGCCCATATCCCTTTAGCCCGTTTTTTAAATCAAAAATATACCTATCTCTTTCTGGCACAGCGAGTTCCACAAATTAACCATCCTCAGCGAGATGTAGTTACTCCTCATCTCAGTTTTAAGTCTACCACCTCGCAACCCATATCCGTGACCTCGCGTTCTAGATTTCCCCACAAGGGGAACATACATACATCCCATCCATCGATTCCATCCATCCAGATTCCGCCCTTCCACCCATCGGTTCCACAACTTCCACCCATCCAGATTCCGCCCCTTCCACCCATCCAGATTCCGCCCCTTCCACCCATCCAGATTCCACCCTTCCACCCATCGGTTCCACACCTTCCGCCCATCCAGATTCCGCCCTTCCACCCATCCAGATTCCGCCCCTCCACCCATCCAGATTCCGCCCCTTCCACCCATCCAAATTCCGCCCCTTCCACCCATCCAAATTCCGCCCCTTTTACCCATCCAGATTCCGCTCCTTCCACCCATCCAGATTCCGCCCCTTCCACCCATCCAGATTCCGCCCCTTCCACCCATCCAGATTCCGCCCCTTCCCCCCCATCCAGATTCCGCCCCTTCCCCCCCATCCAGATTCCGCCCCTTCCCCCCATCCAGATTCCGCCCCTTCCCCCCATCCAGATTCCGCCCCTTCCACCCATCCAGATTCCGCCCCTTCCACCCATCCAGATTCCGCCCCTTCCACCCATCCAGATTCCGCCCCTTCCACCCATCCAGATTCCGCCCCTTCCACCCATCCAGATTCCGCCCCTTCCACCCATCCAGATTCCGCCCCTTCCACCCATCCAGATTCCGCCCCTTCCACCCATCCAGATTCCGCCCCTTCCACCCATCCAGATTCCGCCCCTTCACCCATCCAGATTCCGCCCCTTCCACCATCCAGATTCCGCCCCTTCCACCCATCCAGATTCCGCCCCTTCCACCCCATCCAGATTCCGCCCCTTCCACCCATCCAGATTCCGCCCCTTCCACCCATCCAGATTCGCCCTTCCACCCATCCAGATTCCGGCCCCTTCCACCCATCCAGATTCCGCCCCTTCCACCCATCCAGATTCCGCCCCTCCACCCATCCAGATTCCGCCCCTTCCACCCATCCAGATTCCGCCCCTTCCACCCATCCAGATTCCGCCCCTTCCACCCATCCAGATTCCGCCCCTTCCACCCATCCAGATTCCGCCCCTTCCACCCATCCAGATTCCGCCCCTTCCACCCATCCAGATTCCGCCCCTTCCACCCATCCAGATTCCGCCCCTTCCACCCATCCTGTTTCCGCCCCTTCCACCCATCCAGATTCCGCCCCTTCCACCCATCCAGATACCGCCCCTTCCACCCATCCAGATTCCGCCCCTTCCACCCATCCAGATTTCGCCCCTTCCATCCATCCAGATTCCGCCCATTCCATCCCATCCAGATTCCGCCCCTTCCATCCATACATCCCGCATTAATCCCAATCCTCTGCTTTCTGTCAGTCACCCAATCCGCAATCCAATCTAGTATTCTACCCCCAATCCCCTGCGATCTCACCTTCTGGACCAGTCTTTTATGTGGCACCTTATCAAACACCTTCTGGATATACCACATCCACAGGTTCCCCATTATCCATCTTGCTGGTTACGCCTGTAAAGAACTCAAGCAAGTTTGTCAAGCGCGACTTACCCTTCATAAAACCATGCTGACATGGTGATTGAGCTTTGTCTTTCCAAATATTCAGTCATCTCCTTAATGATTGATTCCAGCAATTCCCCCAGAGTAACCGGTCTGTGGTTTCCTACTTTTAGCCTCTCTTCCTTTTTGAATAGGGGAGTCAACATTAGCATGGTTCCAATCCACAAGGACCCTTCCAGAATCCAGGAGATTCTGAAATATCATAACCAATGCATCCACTATCTCCACTGCCACCTCCCTAATACCCTCAGGTGCAGGCCATCAGGTCTTGGAGACTTGTCTGCTTTTAATCCCATCACTTTATTCAATGCCCTATCCCTAGTGATGGTTATTGCATCAAGTTCCTCTACATTCACTGTAGTTTTTGGAATTTTTTAATTATCTTATACTGTGAAGATAGAAGCAAAATATTGGTTCAGTGGCTCCGCCATCTCAGTGTTCCCCATTATTATCTCATCAGTATCGTCCTCCAAAGGGCTGTTCTCTTCCTCTTTATATACTTTACAGAAAGGGTGCCAATCAAGCGGGCTGCTTTGTCCTGGATGCTGTTGGGCTTCTTGAGCGCTGTTGGAGGTTAAACCCATCCAGGCAAGTGAGAGTGTGCCATCACACTCCTGACTTCTCCCTTGTAAATGATGGACAGACTTTGGAGACTCAGGCGGTGAGCTACTCACCACAGGATGCCCAGCCTTCAACTCCCTCTATTAACTGCAGTATTTTTATGGATTGTCCAGTTCAATTTCTGGTCAATGGCAACCCACAAGATGTTGATAGTGGGGGATTCAGCAATGGTAATGCATTGAATGTCCAGAGACAGTGGTTAGATCCTCTCTTGTCGGAGATGGTCATTACCTTGCACTTGTGTGACACGAATGTTACTTGTCAGCCCAGGGCTGGATTTTGTCCAGGTCTTGCTGCATTTGGGCATGGACTGATTCATTATCTGAGGAGTCATGATTAGTGCTGAACCTTGTGAACTCATCAGCAAACATCCCCACTTCTGACCTCATGATGTAAGGGAGGTGATTGATGAAGCAGCTGAAGATGGTTGGGCTGAAGACACTACACTGAGGAACCCCTGCAGTGACATCCTGATGCAGAGATGACGGACTTCCAACTACCACAACTAATCGGCCTTCAGGCCAGATAGCACTCCAACCAGTGAACGGTTTTACCCGATTCCCATTGACTCCAGTTTTGCGAGAGCTCCTTCATGCCATACACGGTCAAATGTTGCCTTGATGTTAAGGGCAGTCACTCTCACCTCATCTCTGGAGTTCAGCACTTTTGCCCATGGTTTAAATCAAGGCTGCAATGATGTTAGGAGTCGAGTGGCCCTGGCTGAGCCAAACTGAGCATCTGTGAGCAGCTTACTGCTAAGTAGCTGCCGCTTGACAGCGCTGGTGATGATCTCTTCCGTTACTTTACTGACGATCGAAAGTAGACTGATGGGGCAGTAATTGGCTGAGTTGGAATTGCCGTGTTTCTTATGTACTGGACATACCTGGGCAATTTTTCAAATTGCCAGATAGCTAGCAGTGTTGTAGTTATACTGGAACAGCTTGGCAAGAGGCACGGCAAGTTCTGGAGCATAAGCCTTAAATACTATTGCCGGATTGTCAGGGTCCCTAGTCTTTGCAGGGTAGCACAGTGGTTAGCATTTTTGCTTCACAGCTCCAGGTTTGATTCCCGGCTTGAGTCACTGTCTGTGCGGAGTCTGCATGTTCTCCAGTGTCTGCATGGGTTTCCTCCGGGCGCTCCGGTTTCCTCCCACAGTCCAAAGATGTGCAGGAGAGGTGGACTGACCATGATAAATTGGCCCTACAGTCCAAAAAGATTAGATGGGGTTACTCGGCTACGGGGATAGGGTGGTGGTGTGAGCTTAGGTGGGGTGCTCTTTCCAAGGGCCGGTGCAGGCTCGATGGGCCGAATGGCCTCCTTCTGTACTAATTCTATGATTCTATCCAGTGCCTTCAGCCATTTATTCAAATCAAATGGAGTGAATTGAATTGGCTGAAGACTGACATCTGTGATGCTGGAGACCTGTGGAATAGGCGGAGGTGGACCATCCACTCAACACTTCTGGATGATATTTGTTGCAAATGCTTCAGCCTCGTCTTTTGGACAAATGTGCTGGCTCCTCCATCATTGAGAATTGGGGATATTTGTGCAGCCTCCTGCTTCAGTGAGTTGTTTAATTGTCCACTTCCAATCATGGCTGGATGCAGCAGGACTATCGAGCTCAGAAATGATCTGTTGGTTGTGGAGTTGCTTAGTTCTGTCTATTACCTGGTGCTTATGCTGATTGGCATACAAGTAGTCCAGTGATGTATTTCATACATATAATATAAAGCAGGAAACAGTAGATTTATTTCACTTTCTGGTCATGAGTAAGGAAAAAGAAAAAAAGTTTTTAAAAATGTTTAACGCTAATTTTCTTCTGAGGCTGCCTCCATCTCTCCAGAAACCGTCCTCAAACCCTCGTAGAGGTTCAGTGTCTAAGCTGAATATAAAGTACAGCAAGCTGAAAAATGAGGCAAACAATGCCCGAGTCAAGGTTAGAGGAAATAAAAGAGAATTCTATTCTTTTTAAACATGTAAATGGTAAAGATTGTCAAAGAAAGGGAGATGTGAATTAGGAATCGAAATGGAGATCCTCCTGTGGAAGCAGCTGGCATAGCTGAAGGACTGATGAAATACAGGCAGTCCTTGATTTTACTATGTTAGAGTTATAATGAACGGCATTTACAACTTTTAGACTTGACACCCCATTTCAACTTTGTAACCTCAGTCCCTATTTCACAACGCCACACCAGAACATTCACATGTGCGCACTGAAGTTCTACACCACTCACCTGTATGACTAGAGAGATACAGCGTCTTTATTGGGTTGGAAAGGAGTGTTTTATTCTGTTACATTTTTTGGCACAACCATCGCAATTTTCGTGCCATTTATACACTTTTGTATTTAATGCGTTCAGCCTCGCAGGATCTCAAGATCAAATAGGCAACTGACAGTGAATGATAGCTTCATTATATCTCACGCACTAACTGAGGAACTTGTGCTGAGGCATGCAAGCATCAACAGTCACCTCAGCGACTTGAGAGGCAAGAAGCGGAGAGCATTTAACAACAGCAGGTGTCACACGAATGATTCCCAGCCTTGGTTGAGAAACAAAACCCACAATTATACCACTGTTCGCATGAGAAAAGAAAAATCCAATTTACAACGTTCCAACTTACAACATGGTTTTACAACCAATTGCGACATAAATCCAAGGGCTGCCTCTACTTTGCAGCTGTCATCAACAAACAAATAAATAGATTCTGCCAATGTCACAGTAAAGGAGGATGGAATAGGGAAGTTGGAAAGGATAGAAATAAACAGTTGGCAGTTCTCAATGTTAAAATCAGAGTCCCGACAGGATAGATTCTCGGTTAGAGGAAAGAAAGAGTGGAAATTGTCGAAACTCCGGCCACGATCTTTCAATCTTCCTTGGATGTGGGAGCAGTGCCTTAGTGGATGACTGAAAAGTCAGTGATGGTGAAAATTTTAGAAACAATAATCCAGGACAGAAAAAAAATCAATTGGCACTTTCAAAATTAGACAGTAATTTGTTAAAGGCAAATCATGTTCAACTAATTTGATTGAGCACTTGGGGGTTGATGAGAGCAGAGCACTTGATGTCATTATAGGTAATTTCATAATGACTAGTTAGCAAAATTGAAACCAACAGGATTAAAAGTGTTAACAGCTGCATGGGTACTTAATCGACTACGGGACAGAAAGCAACGAGTAGTGAGGAGTTGTGATTTTTCAGACTGGAGAATATACAGTGGCATCATCCAGGGGTTAGCATTAGGACCACTGCTCTTTTTGATGTTCAACACCATGTTAAAGTCCAACAGGTTTGTTTCAAATCACTAGCTTTCGGAGCACTGCTCCTTCCTCAGGTGAACATTTCATCCGAGGAAAGAGCAGTGCTACGAAAGCTAGTGATTTGAAACAAACCTGTTGGATTTTAACCTGGTGGTGTAAGACTTCTTACTGTGCTCACCCCAGTCCAAAGCCGGTGTCTCCACTTTTTGATGTTGATTAACGTGCCTGCACTTACACATAATTTAAAAGTTTGCAGATGACAAAAAAAATTCCGAAATGTAGCAAAGAGGATGGTAACAGATTTCTAGATAATGTGGACAAACATGGTGAAACAGCAGATGAAAATTAGGAGCGGCACTATCAGTTAAATAGTACAATGTTATAACGGGTGCTGGAATAAGAGACCAGAGGTTGTGCATTCACACAAGTCTTTGAAAGCAGCACCTCATTCTGAGCAGGCAGTTTTTTTTTTTAAAAGAGCATATTTAATAAAGAGGAGTATCTAGATACATAGCAGATAAGAGCAGGAGGAGGCCTTTTGGCCCTTCATGCCTGCTCAGCCAGTCACCACGATCATGGCTGATCATCCAACTCAACAGTCGAATCGCCTTGATCCACTGTAATCCGCAACCGGTCCATGACAGACGTCATCTCTCTGACCCGACACTCATCCCGAGAGCATCTCGACAACAAGGACTCCTACATCAGACTCTTATTTATTGACTACAGCTCCGCCTTCAACACCATAATCCCAGCCAAGTTCATATCAAAGCTCCAAAATCTAGGACTTGGCTCATCATTCACAACTGAATCCTCGACGTTCTAACCCACAGACCACAATCAGTAAGAATAAACACTTTCTCCACAATAGTCCTCAATACCGGGGCCCTGCAAGGCTGGGTACTTAGCCCCCTACTATCCTCCCTATACACACACTGCTGCGTGGCAAAATTTTGTTCCAATTCCATCTACAAGTTTGCTGACGATACGACCATAGTGAGACTGATCTCTAATAACAAAGAGACAGAATACAGGAGGGAGATAGAGAACCTAGTGGAGTGGTGCAATGACAACAATCTATCCCTCAATGCCAGTAAAACTAAAGAACTGGTCATTGATTTCAGGAAGCAAAGTACTGTACACATCCTTGTCAGCATTAACTGGGCCAAGGTAGAGATGGTAAGCAGTTTCAAATTCCTAGTGGTTCACATCTCCAAAAATCTGTCCTTGTCCACCCACATCGATGCTGCCACCAAGAAAGCACAACAGCGCCTATACTTCCCCAGGAAACTAAGGAAATTCGGCATATCCACATTAAGTATTACCAACTTTTACAGATGCACCATAGAAAGCATCCTATTTGGCTGCATCACAGCCTGGTATGGCAACTGCTCAGCCCAAGACCACAAGAAACTGCAGAGTCGTGAACACCGCCCAGTCCATCACACAAACCTGCCTCCCATCCATTGACTCCATCTACACCTCCCGCTGCCCGGGGAAAGCGGGCAGCATAATCAAAGACCCCTCCCACCCGGCTTACTCACTCTTCTAACTTCTTCCATCGGGCAGGAAATACGAAAATCTGAGAACACGCACAAACAGACACAAAAACAGCTTCTTCCCCAGTTACCAGACTCCTAAACAAACCTCTTACGGACTGACCTCATTAACATTACACCCCTGTATGTTTTCCTTGATGCTGGTGTTTATGTCGTTACATTGTGTACCTTGTGTTGCCCTATTATGTATTTTCTTTTATTTCATTTTCTTTTCATGTACTTAATGATCTGTTGAGCTGCTCGCAGTAAACTAATTTTCACTGTGCCTTGGTACATGTGATAATAAACAAAATCCAAATCCAAATTATAATCCTGCTTTCTCCCCATAGCCTGGTAATCCCATTCTTCCCCAGTGCTATATCTAGCCACCTCTTGAATATATTCAATGTTTTAACATCAACTACCTCCTGTGGGAATGAATTCCACACGCTCACTCTTATGCGGGACCTTGTCAAACGCCTTCTGAAAGTCTAAATATACATCGACTGGCTCCCCCTTGTCAACTGTACTGGTTACATCTTGAAAGTATAAAAGCAAAGAAGTTACAAAACAAAGGTTAAGCCCTGGCTGCAGTATTGTGGCCAGCTTTTGGCACCAGGCTTTAGAAACGATGCAAGATACAATGGATATAGTTTAGAAACAGACTAGGAATGAAAGCCTTCAATTCAGAAAAAAAACCACACTACCGAAACTGGTGTTATTTTCCATATAGCAGAGAAGCTTGAGACGGAATGGATTGCTTTGATAGAGTGACTAAGGAGAAATGGTTTCCAGTGATAAAAAAAGTTAGACGGTTAGCAACCAAAGGGCACGGATTTAAGGCAATTGATAAAAGATACATGTCCACATGTGACATCATACAGCAAACATCTTTGAATGATCATATAATAAATGATTAAGATAAAATATTTGATGTTAAGAGTAAATAGATATTAATAAAAACGCAAGTTACTTAAATGTTTACATTTCTCTTGTATTTGAGCAGATGTGTTGACAATGATGTATCAAGTTCTTCCTCCCTTTGTGTCAAGAAAGAACCCAAACTTTTATAGTTTGACAATTAAGTTAATGAATCGAGAGGGCTCAATTTTTAACATATGTTCACAGTTTGAGATACAGTATCATTTATATTACTCCAACATCATATTACGCAACAGGGAGAAAACTGCACCATGAAGAAATGAGCACCTCAGTCGATATCCTCCTGCTGGATAAAATGGCTATACTGGTCTATTGTATTTCCCCATAACCCAGACTTGGTTTAAAATTATAGGTGTGGCCAGAAGAGAGCTTCACACTGCCATAAGAATCTTAGAATTTACAGTACAGAAGGAGGCCATTTGGCTCATCGTGCCTGCACCGGCCCTTGGAAAGAGCACCCTACTTAAGCCCCACAACTCCACCCTATCCCCATAACCCAGTAACCCCACCTAACCTTTTTGGACACTAAGGACAATTTATCATGGCCAATCCACCTACCCTGCACATCTTTGGACTGTGGGAGGAAACCGGAGCACCCGGAGGAAACCCATGCACACACGGGGAGAACGTGCAGACTTCACCTAGACTGTGATCCAAGCCGGGAATCGAATCTGGGACCCTGGAGCTGTGAAGCAACTGTGCTAACCATTGTGCTAGCGTGCTGCCCAAAGAAGTTATACCAGGCATCAGCCCGACCCAGACGTACACTTAAATTTTGGCTCAGAAAAACAACAGGCATTTTTCGCCACAGCCTCAAACTAACTTTAAAACGATTTGAATTAAAATTCCGCTCACATCTTCCCTCATGAATTACATAGAATTTACAGTACAGAAGGAGGCCATTCGGCCCATCGAGTCTGCACCGGCTCCTGGAAAGAGCACCCTACCCAAGGTTAACACCTCCACCCTATCCCCATAACCCAGTAACCCCACCCAACACTCAGGGCAATTTTGGACACTAAGGGCAATTTATCATGGCCATTCCACCTAACCTGCAAATCTTTAGACTGTGGGAGGAAACCGGAGCACCCGGAGGAAACCCACGCACACACGGGGAGGATGTGCAGACTCTGCACAGACAGTGACCCAAGCCGGGAATCGAACCTGGGATCCTGGAGCTGTTAAGCGATTGCGCTATCCACAATGCTACCGTGCTGCCCAAATTATATGCACAACGGAACCTGTAACAAATATTTTAATTGAGTACCGTAATAAAACACAAAACCTTGCATTAATTCATTTATTTTGTCTTCTCCCGGCTACAACAGTTCAATTGCACTTCCTTACCAAGGCTCATTAATGATCAAACCTCAAACACTGACTACATCCACATATGAGTGCATCAAAAATATATATATATTTTTTATAACATCATTACAGAGCTCAGGAACTGTGACCCGCAAGACTACAACATGAATGTTACTGCATGAAAATTAGATACAAATATGTATCTGCCCATGCAGAAATATCCAGGAATTTCACTGTGCCTCTCAACATACAAGAACATTATACACCTCTTTAAAATGCTTTAAAATAAATATTATCCTTTAAAGTAATATAGGTAAAGAGAGAAATGAATAAAATGTATATTGTGGTAAATCAGACAAATTAGACAAGAGATATTGGTAGAATGCAAGGAGATAATAAAAGTGACAGACAACCTAAACAAATGGAGGTACTCACTAACAATGAAGTACATACAAAGACACAGTCAGATGCACCTAGAGGCATGCAGAAAAGACCAACAGTGAGACAAATAATAGTACGACAGCATTACCACAGTGATGTATGGTCTGCTAAATACACGGAGTGAGCCAGGCACAGTGAAACATTAGCGAAAGACATGCAGAATTGAAGAAGGTGGCAAATGAGTGAAACATGGGCAAATGAGGAACGGAAAAGATAGCTCCAGCTCCGCCACTGTGTACTGTCAAAAGCTGTTTTATGTGGGCAACTGAACTGGATCAAATGAGCAGAAAGCAGCAAATGTGAAACAGTTCTTAAGAATGAATGTTCCTCTTCACTCCATGTTTCCATTCTTTTTTTTGTATTTTAGAGTACCCAATTCATTTTTTCCAATTTAGTGTGGCCAATCCACCTACCCTGCACATCTTAGATTTGCGAAACCCACGCAAACACGGGTGAAATGTGCAAATTCCACACGGAGTGACCCAGAGCCTAAATCGAACCTGGTGCCTCAGTGCCGAGAGGCAGCAGTGCTAACCACTACACCAACCTGCTGCCCCCATGATTCCATTGTTAATAATAACCATCTTTAGTCACAAGTAGGCTTACATTAACACTGCAATAAAGTTACTGTGAAAAACCCCTTGTTGCCACACTCTGGCGCTTGTTCCAGTACACAGAGGGAGGATTCAGAATGTCCAATGCACGTCTTTAGCAAACTTCATGACAGCTGAGTATGCAAGTACAGAGCTAGAAGATAATTTCTCAATGGATGGCAAATAGGTTCATAGAGCCGACTACAACCAACACAAACAAACTTTCTTCCAACAATACCCAAGTTGAGAAAATGCTCAGACAAAAAAATGTGTTTCATCTCTTAAGTGCACTGTTTTCAAGGTCAATTAAGGAGAAATCACACTGCTGCCAGGTCACCAGTGTCAATACTTTCCATAGCAAAGACATTGCGAGTTGAGAAAAGACCACGGTCGATCTAGTTCAGCTTCTACTCTCCTGGGAGTCACATCATACCCCTTTGCAGGAGCTGTTGCTTCATCACGGTGTGGCCACCTGGGTTGGCCACTTTCTCACACAAAATGGAAGAACGCAAAGATTGCAGGGTAAAATGGACATTGGCAAAGAAACCAGCAGTCTGCAGAATCCCCTGTATTCTAGCTGCCACAGAAACCCGACAGAATTGTAACTAACAAGCTGCGCATATTAATGAAGCGATTTACGGTGATTCCCAGGCACAATGGACACAACAGTTAAACATTCTATGGAAGGCCAGACATTCCGGCGCCAGTAGAGTCTAAGACAAAGGGCACCAATAATGTGTAAGGAATCGGCCGGTGATCGAGGGACAGCCCCGTTATTGGGGAAATTCAAATCAATTGATTGGGAAGAGACCCAATCGATTGCAGGTTTATAGAGGGTCCGCCCTGAAGGATGCAAAGCCCCTGGGACCTATAAAAGTCAGGATCCAGAACTGATTCGCCCTCTTAGCCAGCCTCTCCTTGACCAGCTCTCTTGACCAGCTTCTCTTAGCCGGCCCTCCCAGCAGAACATCTTAGCAGCTCTCGAAGAACCTTGAGAAGGAGAGGCCTGGCCAACAGCAGCCGCCATCAAGTAAGTGTCATACAACGCACGCTACGAGAGTAGACACTCCTGACCCATTTAGTCCACACCGACTGGAAGCCTGCGGATCCAGGACAAAGCAAGAGGCCGTTGTTCCCTGATCCGGCAGTTCCCTTATTCCAGATAAGTATTGGCCTGTTAGTGGTAGGATTAGCCTAGTCTTGTAGTTTTATATGCACAATTAGTAGATAACTGTATTATAATAAACATGTCTTGTTTGAACTTACTAACTGGTGTATTGAGTTATTGGTCTGAACTTGAACTTGAAACTTGTGGCGGTATCTTAACGATACCTGGCGACTCTAGAGCTAAGGAACGAAACAGAGCCAAATTGAGTGTAAAGCACACTCACCCAGAACGAGCAACAATGGCAATCAACCTCTCCCAGCAAGTCTGCAGCAGACTCTGATACGACGCGAGGGAAAACCCCAGCGGTGATATATTTTATTAAAACTGAAAAATATATACAAAACCAAACGGTACAACACTAATTTTGTGTTAGAGAAACAAGGTACCCTCCCCTCAGTACCAACGTGCGGGGAGGGGGAGGTAGGATACTCCGATTATTAAACCAGTTCATAAGAAAGTTGTACAAAAAACAAAAGGTACAAGCATTAAACTTTGCGCTGGAGAGACCAGACACCCTCACCTCTGTACCAACAGATGGGAAAGGAATGTTGTGTGTGTGTGTGGTGTGTGTGTGTGTGTGTGGGGGGGGGGGGGGGGGGGGGGGGGGGGGGGGGGAAAGAGAGTGGTAAGGGGGAGGTGGGGAGGGAGTCGGGGTGTTGGTGGAGGGGGGCCCAAAAGGACACTGCCTGAACTATCTACAGAGGCAGACAATCGAAAAACCTTTAAGTGTTTTCAAACCCATGGAACCAAAGTCATCAATACTCCCAATCCTGGCAAGTCGTCAACTTAATTGGCGAGAATTTTCTGTCGAAGGTTTTCACAATTCAAAGGGTGCTTTTGTGGCATTAGGTTCATTTTACATTATAAAAGGCCCGAGGAAACTATGGCATAAGAGAGTTACATCACACCATACTTATGTTTTCAGCACTGTTCTGCCAAAACCCTCAGAGACCATGTATGCATGATCCATGGATACAGCAATTCTGCCGAGCAAAGGCTTTAGAATTTGCTAATTTCTAAGATAAAAGCCACCTTTTTCCACTTAAATCAAAAAATAATGGTAAAAAGTGCTGGAAAAACTCAAGCCGATCTGTCAGCATAAGAACATTAGCGCTCTCCGCCCAATATGACTCTACTTCAGAAGACTGGACGACAATTCTCTCTCCACAGGCCTGAGATTTCCCAGCATTTTCATTTTTTCAGGTCCGCAGTATTTTGTTTTTATTGAAAAATAATGACACAGATGACGTATTTAAATTCACAAAGTAATGGTGAAAAGCAAAATAAAATCTTTGCGCTTCCGTAATATTTTCTTAGATATAACCCAAATTTCATCACTACAGTGTTAAATTTAGTAGCTTGTGGATGCACGGTGTTGGGCAAGTGCCTACATGCCACTGATGAAGTTAGGTGAGGTCCAGAAATTCATTCAGACCAGTTTTCACATCACAAGCGGCTGGCACATTTACTATGCGTGTCAGAAACATGAAGGCCCGAGACTCATTTGAAATCGTGCACCTCCTTGGGCATGGCGAGGAAACTCAGCTGTTTATCCAGGATGAATCTGAGCCATACAAGACACCAGCAGTAGGTCTCAGCCATCTTAGAGATAGGATTGAAATTAATGGGCAAATCCAAGAAGCAACAGCCTGCAATACTGCTATGCAGCTGACAGAAGGATGCCTGCTTCGCCTGGCTCCACATTACAGTAAGTTAAGAAAATAAAAGTTTCACTGTTGGTCTCCAGCAGTCCCTTTGAAGACCGTTCATTGTGACAGAATGAACCGCTAAAACTCAGGAGCTGACAAATTTTGGAAAGTGATAAACCGGCACTAGCTCCAATATTGGAAAGGACTAAGCGCTGGTCAGGAGGGCCATAAATATTATCTGAACAAATATGGTGTCAGACATTTTACAAGCAGCCTCAGAATACACAGGATATAGTCTGCAAAATCGTAGCTTCTTGGCCAGTCGAAACCAGTCGGAAAGAAAAATCCAACTGTGGGTCACCATGCTCAATATTGTTTATCCATTTACGCGAGTCATATGCACACATCTCATTCTGTAAGCCACTGATACATCATTGCTTCAAAGCAACGATTGGTTCAGATATCACCAAAGAACCAATATAAATCTTGTATCAATAACTATTGCCAAATAGACATAGACATAGAATTTACAGTGCAGAAGGAGGCCATTCGGCCCATCGAGTCTGCACCGGCTTCTGGAAAGAGCACCCTACCCAAGGTTAACACCTCCACCCTACCCCCATAACCCCATAACCCACTGAGGGCAATTTATCATGGCCAATCCACCTAACCTGCACATCTTTGGACTGTGGGAGGAAACCGGAGTACCCGGAGGAAACACACGCACACACGGGGAGGATGTGCAGACTCCGCACAGACAGTGACCCAAGCCGGAATCGAACCTGGGACCCTGGAGCTGTGAAGCGATTGTGCTATCCACAATGCTACCGTGCTGCCCTGAAATAGGAGTTGAAATTAGAGGTTAGTGCACACAACATTGAAAGAAATTACAGTTATTTTTAAAGAATGGTCTTCAGATATTTTAATTTTATAGTTTAGCATTAATTTTGCAGTAGCATAGCTACTCCTATCATTTTAACAATTTTATAACTTCAATATTTAAGGATCCAAGTTTTGTGGTGGATGAACCAAGTGCATTAAAAAATATAGATGCATGCAGAGAATGAACTTTGCAAGGAAGTAGCAGCAACCTATCATATTTATTGACTTCTTCCTCATTCGCAGAGTATGTATTATTTGAGGGCTACTCAGCTGATATCAACACGTTTCCAGTTCAGAGATTATGTATTGCTGTTTACTCATCTGGTATTTAAGTTTTTCAAAAATTCACTTAAAATGGGCAAAATAAGTGAAAATTAAATATCTATTACAATATAGGCTTTTGTTCTCAGCTTTTTTTTCCACTAAAGTCATCCATGTGGGAGAATACGGTGAAGACACTTCCACCCAGATCTTTCTCTTAACCTGTTTGAGGCAAAGATATGAAAACTGCACTGTATGTGCTGTCAGCAGAATGAAGATCTCAAAGTACAGTCAGTAAACTCCCTTATTCATAGAATGTTGGGGCTGAAAACACACAATTAAAAGTTGTATAAATGGAAACATCCACGGATAAATGTATTAATAATAACGTCTCACTTGTGCCATATCATGTCCTAAGTTAACATTTCAAATGAATTATTAATTTCTAATCAGATTAATGTAGAATCATAGATATTCAAAGAGACTGGTTTTGCAATCGGATAACAATGGACAGGTGCACTATTGACGTTGCATCATTTCATTTACTGGAACATTTCTAAACTATGTTCAAACAATTGCCACTCAATTTTGTCCACTTTGACACCACCACCTCTCTTCAGCCATATTTTGCAACTCTGAGAAATTACTGTAGTATGCATAGAATCCCTGCAGTGCAGCTGGAGGCCATTCAGCCCATCAAGTCTTCACCGATCCCCCGGGTCACACCAATGCCTTGTATATTTGGTATCTACTCAGTAATCTAAGGGTAACTTGATTCTAATTCTCAGATCAGCAGTGGCAATCAGAAATATTGAAAGTTAACTAAACCGCATGAAGCACTGGTGCATTTAATTTACTCTGCTTTGGCCAGAAGTATTGGGGTTGTGCAAGTAAAACCTAGTTAGCCCCTAAATCAGGTGGGATACTCATTGCAGATAAGCTTCTTCCCCACCAAGGAATGGCAACACAGGGGCACTTTGTACATGGACATTTATTACGGCCTGCCTTCCAAACAAGCAACAGTGAGAACATAGGTGACAAACAATTTACACTTCTAGTATGGATCATTAATGTGATACTCATATCAGCAGTAAAACATGTGCAAGTTTGACATACGGGGAGCATTTTACCAGATACATTGACTGTTAGTCAAGAACATAGGCGAAGATAGTTCATCATATACAAGGTAAACGCTCAAATCAGCTATTCCAAGACTCCCAACTACCATTATCACAAATCCTTTAGAACCCTAGGCAACTAAATATTCATGAAAAATTTGAAATCACCATTCTTTTCTGATCAACTTTGGTCAATAAAACACAAAACCTGTACCTACCGCCAAGAAGAGTTCATCTTTTGTTTTTATTGGTTGGGGTTTTTTCTTATCTCCTGGTTCCTGGTCATCATCGTCTCCATCTGACATTACCACCGCTGATGGTGCGGAAGATGATGATGATGATGTGGAATCTGAATCACTGTGTGCATCAAAACGTACATTCATCGCATTAAAAACTATATAAACGTACACAAAACAACAAGAATTTTTCTATGCTACCTGGCTTTGTTATAAAATACAATAAAACTAAATAACTGTAATCAATATAGTAATCAGTTGAAGTGGTTCATTGTTCTGTGTTCAGTGGTAAACAAAAGCAAGTCATTGAAGAAAAATCAAGCAACTCAACTATAATTTGGCACTATAAAGAGCATGCATATCAGTATGCAGAGTAAAACAAAATCAGGCTTCCAGACAAATATAAAGTTGCATTTCCTACCACAATAAAAAGCTACATTACTGAACAAGACGTCTATCCTCACGCTGCCTCCGCCCAAAAGAACTGAAGATTATATGGTTGAAAAGGACAGCATATATATTTGTAGTGTCTCCTCGAGTTAAAAGGCTCAGTGCGACAAGTTAGATTTGTGCTCAGGTACAGGAATGCTGGACAGCACGATAGTGCAGTGGTTAGCACGGCTACCTCGTGCTGCTGAAGACCTGGGTTCGATCCCGGCCCTAGGTCACTGTCTGTGTGGAGTTTGCACATTCTCCCAGTCTGTGTGGGTCTCACCCCCATAACCTAAAGATGTGCAGGCAAGGTGGATTAGCCACGCTAAATTGCCCCTTAATTGGAAAAAAAGATTTGGGTGCTCTAAATTTATTTTTATTTTTTTTTTTAAAAAGGTACAGGAATTTTGGTCATTTTGGCATTAGGCATTTCAATACAAGACATTTCGACATAAGCCAGAAACGTAGCCCTCCTTAGAGTGTGGGCTTTTAAAAAATTGACCCTCAGTGCATCCACTGTGATACCTCACAAACAGGCCCATCTGGCTTAAGGATATCAGTTCAGGGGCTACATCCTGTTAGCTTTAAACTGATGCAAATTGACATTATTTTAAAACACAAGAGTTAAGCACAATGCTGAAAAGAACCAAAAGCACATCTTTGGACTATGGAAGGAAACCGGAGCACCCGGAAGAAACCCATGCAGACACTGAGAGAAAGTACAAACTCCACACAGTCACTCAAGGCCGGGATTGAACCCGGGTCCCTAGCGCTGTGAGGCAGCAGTGCTAATCATCATGCCACCCCAAAGCAAGGAAAAAAGGAGAAAAATCAATAAACTTCACCATCCTCGCCAATTGTTGTTCGAACTCCAAACGGTTATCACTACAGTGCATCCACGAATGGTTCAGGAGTGCAGAAGAGCATTTCAGGAGCAGCACTAGACATAGCTATAAAAAAAAGAGGTGCCTACCTGGTGAAGCTTTAGTACATGCATACTAAACAGCAGAAGCAGTGTGTGATAAACAGAGCGAAGCAATCCCAGAATCAACAGACCAGAAAGCTCTGCAATCCTGCCACTTCCAGTTGTGAATGGTGATGGAGAGGAGGAAGCTCACAAGTATCTCCACCCTCAGAACTGTGTGCAGTTTTGATAACCTTATTTAAGGAAGGATGCGAATGCATCGGAGGTGATTCAGAGGAGGTAGACTGGATTCAAAGAACAAAGAAAATTACAGCACAGGAACAGGCCCTTCGGCCTTCCCAGCCTGCGCCGATCCAGATCCTTTATCTAAACCTGTCTCCTATTTTAAAGAACAAAGAAAATCACACTGCAAATTCTATGATGTATGATTGCTGCTTGGAATAAGCGGGTGGTCGACGAGAAAAGGTTGGACAGGCTGGGCTTGCTTCCACTGGAATTCAGAAGTGTGAAAGGTGACTTGATTGAAGCATACAAGATCCTAAATGGTCTCGACAAGGTGGTCATGAAAAGGATGCTTCCTCTTGTGGGTGAATCCAGAGTTAGGGGACACTTTTTTTTAAATTGGGGGTTTCCTTTTTAAGACAGATCTGGGGAGTTATTTTTCCCTCTGAGGGTGCAACTTTAGAACTCTGTCGCCGAAAGCAATGGAGATGGGATCACTGAATATTTTTCAGGCAAAGGTAGATTATCGGGGTAGGTGGAAATTTGGAATTAGAAACAGAATCTTAATGTTGGAGCAGGCTCAAGGAATCAAATGGTCTACTGCTCCTGTTTTGTATGTTGGATGTGATCACTTCAACGCAAAAGATAAGGCAGAAGCATTTACAACAATCTTCAGCGAGAAATGCTTAGTGGATCCATCATAGCATCCACCAGAGATCCCAGCATCAATTACATCTCATGACGAGACAAAATTAAAAAGTATTTTTCCTCATCTCAGTCCTGAATAATTTACCTTTCATTCTGAAATTGAGCCCTGTTGTTTTAGATCCCCGAGCCAGAGAAACCAACCTATCAGTATTCACCTTTGTCAAGTCTTTCATAATTTTCAACGTTTCAATCAGATCGCCTCCAGAGAACATAGACCCAGCTTACTTAGCCGCACATCATTGGACAATCCTCCCATTCCAGGGACTCTTGGCTGTACTGCCTCCAATTCAAGTATTCATTACAAATAAATCTCCATCATTTGGTCGACAGCAGAACCAAATCCGAAGTGGAGAGGGGCCGGCGGGTGAAGACAAGGTGTTTGGTGAAATGGGTGTAGCGGTGGTGGTGGGACCACATGCAACCCGTGCTATTATCTATTTTCTCAAGTGTAAGTGTTCAGTATCATCAGTATAACCACAATTACAGACTGAAGCACAGCAAATTAAGAAACATTGCCCCATTAAATGTTCAAGTATGAGTCTACAGGTTATACAGTATTACAGCAATCATTAACATCCTAAAATGCGTTGTAAACATAGAATGTGCAACATTTTTCCATCTGTTCAGTGCACTTAGAGTGAACAAGACGTGTCACTCCCTACCCTCCGTAATAGATCCTGCTCAAAGACTTATCTGCCAAACACGGAATTGAAAGAACTTGGCTTTCCTTTGCATCAAATTGAAATAATCACCTTTTGACACTTGTCATTTCCTTACAAAAAAAACTGAATTATCAACAGGCACAACATCTTTCCCTCTCCTCAATGAAATCCAAAGCTCACTATGAGCAGCTGCCACCAACTGTTAAACTATATACCCTGGCTTCTAATACACAAATCCTTCTGGATAACTCCATTTCAGCCCCCCAGTATTTCACAGTATAAAACGAATGGCACACAAGAGCAGCTAATCGTTGTACATTGTATACATTTCACAACAATTGAGCAGCCAGAAATATTGGCCATGATCTAATGGCCCTGTTGACCATGGGCACAAATCCCAGACTGGTCACCAAATCTCCCGAGACCAAAGACAGGATTTGTGATGATGAGATCTCCCACTGACCTCCCCAATCCGCTGGTGACGTGATCAGGTTCACACCCAGGAATGCTGTGAGCATGATTACATAAATTAACAATGCATTAGCAGACTTGACACCACTGCTTCTGCCCTCATGGAAACTGTCCACGCAGCCGGCCTGACAGTACACTGGCACGAATCACTATTGAACTTCAAAAACAAAAACCAGTTGAGATGACCAGAGGTAGGTATAGACACCAGGTGCCGAGGGACATGTGGATGGGAGGGGTACTCCCTCAGAGGAGCTCCATGGGGGTGGGGTGGGTCTCCCTTCTGCATATGAGCTCATGACGCCTGGAGGAGGGGTGGGGGCGAATCCCCATGTCCATGGACAGTGCCTTGTTTTTAAATTCAGAGATCAGGTGCCATTTAAAAATGCCGCCCCGACTCAGGATTCCAGGCGTTTCATAGAATTTACAGTGCAGAAGGAGGCCATTCGGCCCATCGAGTCTGCACCGGCTCCTGGAAAGAGCACTCCACCCAAGGTAACACCTCCACCCTATCCCCATAACCCAGTAACCCCACCCAACACTAAGGGCAATTTTGGACACTAAGGGCAATTTATCATGGCCAATCCACCTAACCTGCACATCTTTAGACTGTGGGAGGAAACCGAAGCACCCGGAGGAAACCCACACACACACGGGGAGGATGTGCAGACTCCGCAGAGACAGTGACCCAAGCCGGAATCGAACCTGGGACCCTGGAGCTGTGAAGCGATTGTGCTATCCACAATGCTACCGTGCTTGGGTGTCTTAGGCCCTGCCCCTCTAGCTGACTGTGATTATAATAATAACAAATTGTATTATTGTCACAAGTAAGCTTACATTAACACTGCAACGAAGTTACTGTGAAAATCACTTCACCGTTGAAATTTCAGAGTGCTGTTCATTATGCCGAGAAAAGACGGCTATGATGCCTGCAATCTTCTCGCCGGTTTTCTCACCTGAGCCAACACTGTGCATTGAGGAGGATTCTGGCCATTAAGTTGTAACAACAAGATCTCAAAATGAGATTTCCCGCCGACCCCCCACTCGGCCCAGTGCTGTAATCAGCTTCACGCCCAGTTTGAGTAGGAGTGTGAAATTTCCCCAAATTACAGATCAGATGAATGGATTTCAAAAGCTTAGGTCAGAAATCTGAACTTCAATAAGATAATATTTCAAATCGACTGCCAGATGAGGCAAATGAAAATGAGTTTCTGAAAACTTGGTGTTTTAAAAAATTAATATCTCTAATGGAGCAAAGAATTTTCTTAACATTCCTATACCATCAGCACTTACAGTTCCTCACTTGGAAAAGGTGCATCAATCTTCTGTAGCAATATTTTGGTTTAAGCCAGAACAATTACACTGCACGGTAATGTCCTAATAAGCCTGTAATTAACACCTTATAATATCATTGGCATTACAATGTTCAGTTGATTTACTCAATTTCTTACTCAAACCACCAAATTGATTCTTAATTTGTGTGTCTGAGTGTCGAGACGTCGTGCATCTCTTCAGAATTTGTCCACTAAATCTGAACTATAAATTTTAAACCAGCATCAAAACCAACTCCTGTCACTGATAGATTTTACAGGGCCTTAGGCAATAGTCAAAAATCAATATTTAATTATGACATCTGACAAACTACTGATAGAAGTACCTGTAGTGCATAACTGGCATATTGGAAACGGGGTCAGTATTCATAGAGGAAATCATACTTTTTAAAAGTTTATTCATGGGATGTGGACCACGTCAGAAAGGTGAGCATTTATTCCCCATTAATTGCCCTCAAGGTGGTGGTGAGCTACCTTTTTGGACCAATGCTGGCCATGTGGTGTGGGTGCACCTGCACTGCGAATACAGAGGGAGTTTCAAGTTTTATACCCAGGGACAAGTGAAGGAACGGCCATATAGTGCCAAGTCAGGAAGACGCAAGACATTGAAGGGAACTTACAAGTGGTGGTGTTCCCAAGCAGCTTGCCTCTGTTCTTCTAGTGTGATGTTCCCAAGTATCTGATGCCCTTGTGATGCTAGATGGTAGTGGATTTGGGAGGTGCAGCCAAAGGAACCTTTGCAAGTTCCTGCAGTGCATCTTGTAGATGGTACAAATAGCTGCCACTACTCGTCAGTGGTAGAGGGATTGAATGTCTATGGAAGGAGTCGCATTGAGCTTCTTGAGTGTTGTTGGAGCTGCACTCATCCAGGTAAGTATTCCGTTACCCTCCTGAGTGTGCCTTGTAGCTAGTGGACAGGCTTTCGGGAGTCAGGAGGTGAGTTACTCACTGCAGGATTCCTATTTGAGAAGTATCTCTAAGGATTTGATCCAGTTTTGTTTAATTTACGGTTGCCGGTTGTTGGTGAGACATTGCTGAAACTCAGTAGAAAAGCAAGTTTAAAACTTGTTAGGTGCAAATAAGAATTGTTTTATTGAAGTTCATTGGTTACAACTTGAAAATGATTTAAAAGGTAGTTTGTAGACAATTTGATTTTCTTCAAAGAATCACAGGAATTATCTTACTTCTACACTAGCCTTTGACCTGCCCTGGTAGCCACAGTATTTATATGGCTAGTCCAGTTCTGGTAACCTCCAGGATGTTGATATTGGGCATTCAGCAATTGTAAAGCTATTGAATGCAAGGGGCAATGGTTAGATCCCCTCTTGTTGGAAATTGTCATGGCCTGGCACTTGCGTGGCATGAATGTTACTGCCACATATCAGCCAAAGCCTGGATATTGTCCAGGGTGTGCTGCATTTGGACATTGATTAACATCAGCTTCTGGATTACTCATCCAGTAAAATAACCAGTCACTGTGCCCGACAGTAAAATTACAGAACTATTGGCGTGGTCTTAAAAGATGGCAGGTTTAGACAACTGCAGACATAATTGTAGTATTTACCTGTAGCCACGGCTCTGCTTTCCCACTTTTCAATTCTTTGTGTCACCCTCACCCTCTTGCCCTTTGATTCCAGGCTGTTATTTTAATCTTTCTCTATATGCTTTTAATTTTTGAGAGTTGTCCACTGATATAATTTTTTAAACCTTTTCTATGAGCCATATTTATGATGCAGGTCAAGTTGCCACTTGTACCAACAATCTTTTCCATTCATAAAGTTTTGGTTTTACACTATTTTGCTAGATTGGCGACATATTGAACCCCAACCAGTTTATTTCCAGATGCTCAGACAGTTCACCAATAAATTTCCTATGTTACTAAACTAATGGGAAATTGAGGGATTTATGTTCAATTCCATCTTTCAAGACTTGATTCAGAAAACATAGCAGCTTGCAGGAAAGTGGGTTGTCTGAAGGTGTGGCTTGGGAGCAACTCAAGCAGGTTGACTGATGGTTGCAATTACTTCCAATGGAGCGTGCTCAGCGACAACAAGCCTCAAGCCACAGGGCCAAGGGTGGAGAGGTTGGGGGCTGCAGTCGAATGTGAAACTTGAGAACATTCAAGAAGCTGAAAGCAGGGCAGATCCAGTGTGTGTAGAAAATTCTTAGGCTTAAAGAATGATTGATTACGACGGCATGTGTTCCTTGCCTGTGGGTCAGTCTATCTCCAGAGCAGTCCATCTATTGAATGGGTAAGCAGTCTCCTGTTTAACCCTGGTTTTCCCTTTATTTTGGCACCCAGACAAAACTTCGTCTGCACCTATAAGATGGACCTTTGATTTTTTTTCAAAAAAGAATCCAACAGGATGTACTCTGACATCGGTGATGACTCATCTTGATGGACTTGGCTGTCGGCCAATGAGCTATTGACTTTACCTGGATCTCGGCTGGTCATCTGTGCTGATTGTTAGTGGCTGTTCTGGAATGTTTCTTTTGTCTGTGAGACCATTTCCTAGTTAGTTTTTGTTTGAATTCAGAGTCGAATGTCTCTCTCCCAAAAAGGGTGGAACTCTTTCAAACACCTCAGCTGCGGCTCACTCCAGGTAAACAGAATAATTAGCTGCTCCTCTCTAGACAGCCCAAGAGTGTTTAATGCCTGAAGACAGAGCTGGAGGGAACTTTGTGGATTTCTCTTCCTGTAAGATTACCAAACCTCTCCAAGATCTCTTGGAAGTGGATTCCTTGATACTCCGTTTATCTCAGACAAGCTTTGGTGACGTTTAAGAATTAAAGAGGTTATTCTTTCAAGTCAAGACCCAGATTAATAAGAGTTACAGTGGCTCTGATAGGAAATCCCAGAGTCTGGGAATTCAGAACGAATGTTCCAGCCAGAAGATCCTTGTTAGCCATTCAATCGGTGGTTCGCAATCACTCCGCATCCAGGAAGGACAGTCAGTTAAAAAAACAATCTAAACATCTGCAGCGAGGACACACATCTACCATTTTACAATAATCCTCTGTTATTTTCCTCTCCCCCTAGATGTGTTTGTCTTTTGCGTATTTAGGTAGAGGGTGAAACAGTAAAAGGGGGGGGGGGGGGGGGAGAAAGAGTAGTAGATTAGCTGGCAATTATTCTATTGTGATTATTGCATGTCTCATCTCTTTTGTTGTTATAATTAAACAGTCGTGTTTCACTTACAAATCTGGTGCCTGCACGTCTTTCAAGCAGTAAAGGGCCAAAGATCTTGGAAACTTTATACAAATTATTGGTTTATTCACTTGAGTTGGGACTCCAGGGTCTATGGGGCTGGAATTGATTGTGCACAAATATCTTCATGCTTCCATGTGCAGTGGAGGGAAAAATTAGCTATGTGATGGCTCCAAACAATTTAAACAAGATATTTGATTACATTTCCAAGCTTGGGTTAGGCTCCTTATTATATAGGCAGGCAGGGAGTTATAGCCGAGCATGATTCTGCAGTCCAAACAAAGTTCGATTGAAATATATGGCTCCCCAATGGCTTAAAGTTTCTTCCATCAGTAACTGAGTCCTGCACAGTTGGAAAGCCCTAGGTCCAGTCTGTAGCTTGTGCACAGTACCTGATTTGACCAGTGCCAGCATTAAGAATGTCACAAAGCTCTCCACATACTTGGACTGAAGTGAGAAAACTTGCTCCTTACTGCAAGTATGGAGAGGACCAGGCGCCATTGAGAGATTAGCACACTGGGCTAAATCGCTGGCTTTGAAAGCAGACCAAGCAGGCCAGCAGCACGGTTCGATTCCCGTAACAGCCTCCCCGAACAGGCGCTGGAATGTGGCGACTAGGGGCTTTTCACAGTAACTTCATTTGAAGCCTACTCGTGGCAATAAGCGATTTTCATTTTCATTTATTTTATTCAATTTGGAGAGTGGCACAAACAACAGCCAGTTTGTACCAGCAGCAGCAAATGCTCAGAAGTCCTTGAGGGCTTGTGATCTGCAGGAGCTGATTCATAAAGGTGAAAACAGCAACAGAGAGAAAACTGGAATCAACTTTTGAATCACACATTTGAAGAAAGGTATCCATTTTGTTGATTTGCTGCATTCGTGTACAGATTGTGAACTGTTTTGTAACCTTTATTTGTAGGCTGTGTCATCAAAGCAGACAGAACAGCAAACAAAAAAAAAACAAAGTCTGGCACTGCTAGCTGTTCAAGCATTGTTGTAACGTAGGAGATAAAAAAGCAAGCTGCTTTGGGGTGTTGTGAGGTTATAAATTGCACTATATAATTTAATTTACTGTAGTTGGTGTTTACTTACAGAAAGTTGCCATCAAATATGAAATATGCTTTCAAGCCTCAAAATGGGGTCACAGAGGGAAAACGATTTGGAAACACTGGTCTATATTATATCAACCCTGCTCATAATCTTCAGGTCACCTCTCAGCCTTCTTTGGAAAATGGGAAAAGATGCTAGTCCGCTCAAACTTTTTGATAGCAGAACTAAAAGAATACATCCATCATCCTAACAACGCTTTTGCATCTTTTCCAGTGCCACCACACCAGTTTTTTTAATATGGAATACTGTGGGCAGTCTGGTCTCAAAGTCTACTCGTGAATTTTCACATATAACCTTTCTGCTTTTCAACTCTATCCCTTGAGACATGAAGACACATCGTTTTTGTTTTATTTTCAAATCACCTTGTTAACCAGTGTGTCACGACAGTTATTGTGCATCGAAGCCCCAGATCCTTCCGCTTCTCTACTCTTCTCTATGGCGCCAGTCGGGGGCCGCTCTACGCAAACCCAGCGCCGATTCTCGGCCCGGGATGGGCCAAGCGACCGTTACAAAAAACCCGAGTGTCGCCGGCGCCGTTCTAATCTGCTCTCAGCCGGCGGGACCTTGGCGTGGAAGGATCCGGGGGCGGCCTGTGGGGGGGACCTCCATTGTGGCCTGGCCCGCGATCGGGGCCCACCGATTGGTGGGTCGGCCTCTCGGGCTGGGGGCCTCCTTTCTTCCACACCAGCCCCTTTAGCCCTACACCATGTTGCGTCGGGGCCGGCGTGGAGAAGGGAGCCACTGTGCATGCATGGACCGCTCCAGTGCCATGCTGGCCTCCTGTGGGGGCCAGAATTGCTGATCCTGAGGCCATGTTGACGGCGTCAAGAAACGCAACGGCGTTCCCGACGGCGTCAACACTTAGCATCAGAATCAGAGAATCCCGCACTCTTTTTTTCCTTCTTAATCAATCCCTTGGTCCAACTTTGCACAATTCCAAACTGCACCCAATCTTCAGGTCTGCTGTTTCTTTCTGGCCAATTTGTATGCCTCTTCCTTGGATCTTTTATTACTATCTCTAATTTACCTTGCAAACTATGGTTTGGCCACTTTTCCCATTTTACTCTTGTGCCAGACAGGAATAAACAATTATTGCCGTTCACCCATGTGAGTGTTTGCCATTGCCTATCCACTGGGATCAGTTTAAATAATGTTTCCCAATCCATCATAGTCAACTCACGCTTCATACCATCGTACTTCCTTTATTTAGATTCAGGACCCGATGTCACTCCCCATCTTGATGAAGAATTCTATCATATTATTGTTGCTTATCCGCAAGGGGCCTCAAAGAACTTGAAATACCCAGTTTGGGATGGCCTGCTTCCCTGAAGGTTCCTCAACATTCTGGTTCAGAGAACCATCCCGTATACACTCTCAGAATTCCTCCTCTACGGTATTGCAACTAAATTAATTTGCTCAATCTATATGCAGATTAAAATCATCCATAATTACAGATGTCCCCTTAGCACATTTCTCCAATTTCCTGTTCATTGTCATTCCCACACATTTCCAATACAATGTGGGGGTCTACATACAACCCCCACTAATGTTTTTTGCCCCATTAATGTTTATCCGCTCCCCCATACAGATTCCACATTGTCAGAGCTAATACCCTTCCTCGCTACACTTTTCCTCACTGTTACATTAATTTCCTCTTTATCCAGCAATGCAACCCCACCACATTTTCCTTTTTGTCTATCCTTCCCAACAATGCAATACCCCTCGATCTTCAGTTCCCCTCCCATGTCAACAAAGAACAAAAAGAACAAAGAAAAGTACATGACAGGAACAGGCCCTTCGGCCCTCCACACCTGCGCCGACCACGCTGCCCGTCTAAACTACAATCTTCTACACTTCCGGGGTCCGTATCCCTCTATTCCCATCCTATTCATGTATTTGTCAAGATGCCCCTTAAACGTCACTATCGTCCCCGCTTCCACCACCTACTCCGGCAGCGAGTTCCAGGCACCCACTACCCTCTGTGTAAAAACTTGCCTCGTACATCTACTCTAAAGCTTGTCCCTCGCACCTTAAACCTATGCCCCCTAGTAATTGACCCCTCGACCCTGGGAAAAAAGTCTCTGACTATCCACTCTGTCTATGCCCCTCAGAATTTTGTAGACCTCTATCAGGTCACCCCTCAACCTCCAGTGAGAACAAACCGAGTTTATTCAACCTCTCCTCATAGTTAATGCCCTCCATACCAGGCGACATCCTGGTAAATCTCTTCTGCATCCTCTCGAAAGCCTCACCCTGCAACCATGTCTCCGTAATTCTGACTATATCATACCCTTTTTCAAGGGTAGATTGGAGAAGCTGGGGCTATTCTCAGAGTAGGAGATGACATTTGATAGAGGTATACAGGATTATGGCACGTTTATGGTGGACAAAGAAAAGTAATTCCAATTAGCGTATGGTAAAAGTAAAGTCGCCACAGTCTAAGGTGACCATAGGCTGATTTCCCCTTTGAGGAGTAGAACTGACGTGGTGATTTAACCTGAGGCTCACTGCACATCAGGAGAGGGACACGGTTGAGGAGGAAGGGGAGAGCCTTCATGAATTGAATCACGCTGCTGGCCTTACTCTGCATCACAAAGCAGCTGTACCGCAAATTGAGCTAAACCAGCACCCTAGTTTATGGTATGAGGGGTAGGTACAGATTTTGGGCAAAAGGCGCATGTGAAACGCAATATTAACCTGCACTCATTGCTAGCAAGGGTGTTCGAAAGAATGGCTTCAAAAATATAATTAGATGATTTCCGGTGGCGGTCATGCGCGGGTAGGTCACGTTTTCGGCAGCTCCCGCCGCTAATGGACCAACGGGCCCGTTCAAGGAGCTTTGATGGCCCCTTTTTCGGCAAAAATCGGCAGGCAAACGGCGCTAGATGGCTCCCCAAAGTAGTTTATGGAGGGGACCAGGAGCAGGACGGCAAAACAAACGAGCAACGAAAAGCAGCAAGAACGGGCACGGGAACAGAAAATGGCGGCCGACTCGGATCAGGCAGCGTGGACCCAGTGGTCGCGGGAACAGCAGAAGTTCCTTAGAAGTTGCTTTGCCGACCTGAAAACGGAGATGCTGGCTCCAATAAAGGCTTCAATGGAGAAAATGCTTGTGACCCAGAAAATGCAGGAGAAGGCGATCAAGGAGATTGAGGAAAAAAAGTCTTGGATAATGAGGACGAGATACTGGGCCTGGCCGTCAGGGTGGAGGCACACAACGCCCTACATAGGAGGTGGCAGGAGAGGCTGGAAGACCTTGAAAACAGGTCCAGGAGTCAGAACCTGTGCATTCTGGGCCTACCTGAGGGTGCAGAGGGGTTGGACCCGAGCGCATTTGCGACCATGTTACTGGGCACCCTGATGGGGCCAGGAGCATCCTTTGGCCTCTGGAACTGGATGGGGCCCACAGAGTCATTGCAAGGAGGCCCAAAACAAACGAACTGCCGAGAGCCATGGTGGTACGGTTCCACCGCTTCTCGGATAAGGAACGAGTTTTGGGGTGAGCTAAAAAGGAACGGAGCACCAGGTGCAAGAACAGCATAATCCGCATCTACCAGGATCTGGGAGCAGAACTGGCCAAGAGGCGCACTGGATTCAACCGGGCTAAGGCAGCTCTCCACATCAAAGGGGTGATGTTCGGGCTGCTGCATCCGGCGAGGCTGTGGGTCACGTATCAGGATTGCCACCATTACTTTGATGCATTGGATTTGCTTCTTGGGGTGGAGAGAGGCCAGCCTCCACTATGGAGAATAGATGTGGGGCTGCTGGCAGACAACGAGGTTTGTGGGCGGCTAAGGAGGAACATTAAAAACTATCTGGAAACTAATGATACAGGGGAGGAAGCGGCGTCCACGGTGTGAGAGGCCCTGAAGGCAGTTATCAGAGGGGAGTTGATCTCTATCAGATCCCATAGAGAGAAGAAAGAAAGAGCGGAGAGAGAAAGGCTAGTTGAGGAGATACTCAAGAGTAGACAGGAGATACGTGGAGACCCCCGTGACGGGGCTACTGAAAGAGCGCTGGAGGCTGCAGCCGGAATTCGACCTGCTGACCACGGGGAAGGCGGTGGCACAGCCGAGGAAGGCCAAAGGGGCTGTCTCCAAGTACAGGGAGAAAGCGAGTAGAATGCTGGCGCACCAACTTTGCAAGAGGGAGGCGGCCAAGGAAATTGGGGAAATACAGGATGAGGGGGGCAACACGGTCATAGACCCAGAGGGGGTGAACAAAGTTTTTAGGGCGTTCTATGGTAAATTGTATGGGTCAGAGTCCCCGCTGGGAGGGGAGGGGTGAAGCAATTCATGGACCAACTGAGGTTGCCAAAGGTGGAAGAGGATCTGGTGGAGGGACTGGAGGCCCCCATAGACCTGGAGGAGATGGTAAAGGGGATAGGGAACAGACAGTCGGGCAAGGCCCCGGGGCCGGATGGCTACCCTGTAGAATTCTACAAGGAATTTTCGGAACTGCTGTGCCCACTCCTACTAAGGACCTTTAATGAGGCCAAAGAGAGGCCGCTTCCGCTGAAGATGGTCAAGAAGAGCTTCCGGTACCTAGGGATACAGGTGGCTCGAAAGTGGGATGCCTTTCATAAGCTTGATCTATCTCGGCTGGTAGAGCAGATAGAGGGGGACTTCAAAAGGTGGGTCATGCTCCCGCTATCTTTAGCGGGGAGGGTGCAGACCATTAAGATGACGGTTCTCCCCAGATTCTTGTTCGTCTTTCAGTGCCTTTCCATCTTCATCCCCAAGTCTTTCTTTA
The DNA here is from genome assembly GCF_902713615.1 of Scyliorhinus canicula. Taxonomy (NCBI): domain Eukaryota; kingdom Metazoa; phylum Chordata; class Chondrichthyes; order Carcharhiniformes; family Scyliorhinidae; genus Scyliorhinus; species Scyliorhinus canicula. The sequence continues at coordinate 189,342,993 of NC_052148.1, forward strand.
AGTGGGTGAACAAGATCATCTCGGGATTCGGCTGGGTAAACAAGACCCCGTGTAGGCACCTGAGGTGGCCACGTCCCGATTCCAAAATGGATACTCGCAAAGAGTGCAGGGAAAAATGGACAGCACGAGAGAAACAAGCAGGTGCAAGGTTTCCTTTGTATTAGGACTTGCAGAACCCAGACAGAACTTAAACCAATATCCATTAGCATAGTAATGAGCTATCTCCGGGGACAAAAAGAAACATTGAAACAATCGAGACCAGGACAGACTTCCCGGCCCCAGTGGAAGCTAAAACAAAGGTAGGCCAACGGTTACATAGGCCGCCTCTAACTGCTCCCACTCTAACAGTCCGGTGGTGGTGGCGGCATTAAAGATCCGGGGTCAGTGGAGAAGGCACAGGGGGGTGGAGCGTGCCTCGGTCTGGACCCCGATACGCAACAATCACAGATTTGTCCCGGGAAAGGTAGAAGGAGGGTTTCAAAGCTAGCATAGGGCAGGCATTAAAAGGATGGGGAACCTGTTCATAGACGGGACCTTTCCCAGCCTGAAACGCTGGAGGAGAAATTCAGTTTGCCCCTGGAAATGCTTTCAGATACCTTCAGGTGCGCGCCTTTCTGAAAAAACAGGTGGTGTCATTGCTACCCTCACGCAGGATACAGGATAGGGTGGTCTCCGGCACCTGGGTAGGGGAGGGGAAGGTGTCGGACATGTGGAGGGACTCAAAGCTCCCGAGTGCAGAGACCTGGGTCAGTGACATGGCTGGGTTTCTCAGTCTCGAGAAAATAAAATTTGCCTCAAGAGGGTCCATTGCGGGGTTCTCTCGGAGGTGGCAGCCGTTCCTCCCACACCTCCACCCCATCCCAATAACCCAGCAACCCCACCCAACACTAAGGGCAATTTTGTACACTAGGGGCAATTTAGCGTGGCCAATCCACCTAACCTGCACATCTTTAGAATCTGGGAGGAAACCGGAGCGCCCGGAGGAAACCCACGCACACACGGGAGAACGTGCAGACTCCCCACAGACAGTGACCCAAGCCAAGAACCTGGGACCCTGGAGTTGTGAAGCAATTGCTATAAACACTATGCTGCCATGCTGCCCCCCACTGTGCTGCTGTGCTGCCCCCCACTGTGCTGCCGTGCTGACCCCCACTGTGCTGCCGTGCTGACCCCCCCACTGTGCTGCCGTGCTGCCCTCACCACTGTGCTGCCGTGCTGCCCTCACCACTGTGCTGCCGTGCTGCCCTCACCACTGTGCTGCCGTGCTGCCCTCACCACTGTGCTGCCGTGCTGACCCCCACTGTGCTGCCGTGCTGACCCCCACCGTGCTGCCCCCCAATGTGCTGCCCCCCACTGTGCTGCCCTCACCACTGTGCTGCCGTGCTGCCCCCCACTGTGCTGCCGTGCTGACCCCCACCATGCTGCCCCCCACTGTGCTGCCCCCCACTGGGCTGCCATGCTGCCCCCCCACTGTGCTGCCGTGCTGCCCCCCCCACTGTGCTGCCGTGCTGCCCCCCACTGTGCTGCCCCCCACTGTGCTACCGTGCTTCCCCCCACTGTGCTACCGTGCTGCCCCCCAGTGCTGACCCCCACTGTGCTGCCGTGCTGCCCCCCACTGTGCTGCCCCCCACTGTGCTGCTGTGCTGCCCCCCAGTGCTGCCCCCAGTGCTGCCATGCTGCCCCCCACTGTGCTGCCCCCCACTGTGCTGCCCCCCACTGTGCTGCCGTGCTGCCCCCCACTGTGCCATCCCCCACTATGCTGCCCCCCACTGTGCTGCCGTGCTGCCCCCCACTGTGCTGCCCCCCACTGTGCTGCCGTGTTGCCCCTCACTCTGCTGCCGTGCTGCCCCCCACTGTGCTGCCCCCCACTGTGCTGCCGTGTTGCCCCTCACTGTGCTGCCGTGCTGCCCCCCAGTGTGCTGCCGTGCTGCCCCCCACTGTGCCACCGTGCTGCCCCCCACTGTGCTGCCCCCCACTGTGCTGCCCCCCACTGTGCTGCCCCCCACTGTGCTGCCCCCCACTGTGCTGCCCCCCACTGTGCTGCCCCCCACTGTGCTGCCCCCCACTGTGCTGCCCCCCACTGTGCTGCCCCCCACTGTGCTGCCCCCCACTGTGCTGCCCCCCACTGTGCTGCCCCCCACTGTGCTACCGTGCTGCCCCCCCACTGTGCTGCCCCCCCACTGTGCTGCCCTGCTGCCCCCCCCACTGTGCTGCCCTGCTGCCCCCCCACTGTGCTGCCCCCCCCACTGTGCATCCGTGCTGCAACCCACTGTGCTGCAGTGCTGCCCCCCACTGTGCTGCCCCCCACTGTGCTGCCCCCCACTGTGCTGCCCCCCACTGTGCTGCCGTGCTGCCCCCCCACTGTGCTGCCCCCCCACTGTGCTGCCCTGCTGCCCCCCCCACTGTGCTGCCCTGCTGCCCCCCCACTGTGCTGCCCCCCCCACTGTGCATCCGTGCTGCAACCCACTGTGCTGCAGTGCTGCCCCCCACTGTGCTGCTGTGCTGCCCCCCACTGTGCTGCTGTGCTGCCCCCCCACTGTGCTGCCGTGCTGCCCCCCCACTGTGCTGCCGTGCTGCCCCCCCACTGTGCTACCGTTGTGCCCCCCACTATGATGCTGTGCTGCCGTGCTGCCCCCCACCATGCTGCCCCCCACTGTGGTGCCGTGCTGCCCCCCACTGTGCTCCCGTGCTGCCCCCCCACTATGCTGCCGTGCTGCCCCCCCATTATGCTGCCGTGCTGCCCCCCCACTATGCTACCGTGCTGCGCTCGATGTGACCCAGAGAGAAATAAACTTGCAGGACTACAGGGATAGACCATGGGAATGGATGAGTGGATGTACAGCGCTTGATGGGCTGCACAGATTCGTTCTGTGCCATTGTGTCATGACTTAAATGCCCTCTGAAGCAGTCTTGCAAACCAGAATTTATTTCAAGAAGGCAGTTCACCATCACCTTTTGAAGGCAATTGCGATGAACATTAAACATTGTTCTTTTCAGCAACCCTGACAGTCCATTAAAAACAGGGAAAATAAAATCCCCCGTGTCTTTACATCTTTTTTGATCTCTTATTCGAAATGATAAGTCAGACATGATAATTTCCCTGGTTAATACAAAGGCCAAGTAATGGTTTAATACTCATGCTACTTAGCTGTCATTACCTGTCAGTTTATTCATGGCCTTTAGTGACCCGACTCCTATCCTGACTTTTCTACAGCTATTTGAGAGTCTTGAAAAATAATGATTCTTTTTATATATATTTTTTTAATTTAGTAAACCCAATTAATTTGTTCCAATTAGGGAGCAATTTAGCGTGGCCAATCCACCTAACCTGCACATCTTTGGGTTGTGAGCGAAACCCACGCAAACACAGAAACTCCACATGGATGGTGACCCGGAGCCGGGTTCGAACCTGGACCTTACATAAGAACATAAGAACTAGGAGCAGGAGTAGGCCATCTGGCCCCTCGAGCCTGCTCTGCCATTCAATGAGATCATGGCTGATCCTTTTGTGGACTCAGCTCCACTTTCCGGCCCGAACACCATAACCCTTAATCCCTTTATTCTTCAAACAGTAATGCTAACCACTGCGCCATCGTGCAGCCCTTCTTTTTATACTCCTTGACAATCATATTTCATAGTCTCTCTTTCCTTTTTTTTAAAAAAAGACTTCTTACAATATTCCTGTTCATCATCCTCTGTATATACTTTTGTTCCAACTTTGCCCTTATTTAGTTATCCAAAGCATATTATTGGCTAGTTTGCTTTTATGTTTTAGTGGGATATATTCATCATGAATTTTACCAATTGCTCTTTTAACTGTTTGCAACTTGTCTTTTCCAGCAATTTTCCCAGTTTATTTTCTCACGCTTCTTTCACTTTCCCTTAAAATCTGCTTTTGTTAATTTGGTCCTTGCCTCATGTCCTTCTCAACTTTATTTTAAACCGCATTATGGTGTGATAGTTATTGCCTGCATGTTCCTCTGTGCTTATTTTTCCATCTGTTCTGGTTCAATTCCATTACTAGCTCCAGCAATGCTTCGCTCTTTACATTGTAAAAGCTCCATTCTGTGGACCCCTTTGGCTCCCACTTCTTATCAGTTTATTTGCGGATAGTTAGAATCTCCCATGATTATTATTCTGCATCTTTTGCTGATTTCACATATTTGTTTATAAATTTCTTGCCCCATCTGTTTTCCACTATTGTGAGTCTGGAGCGTAGTGACTAATTTCTTCTCATTTTTCATTTCAATTCATATGGATTCTGTTAATTATGTCCCCACACCTTGTCATTTAATTAGCATAACAATACCATTTCCCTTCTGTCATTCTCCCCATTATTGACAAAAGAGCCACCTTGCAGTCATCAAACAAAATCTACGGGAATTCACAAATTTATACTGTATGAGAAGAGGGTACTGATTGGTTGGCGAGTGAACTTTGGGAGAGTCAAGCGACTAGTTTAAATTCAGTGATTGGCAGTAAACTGTCTCAGTGGTACATTCTCCATGGTAACACTGCTACCAGAGTCCACCTGCCAACCAACCAGCATTTGCTCCTCAGTATACAATTGTTGAATTCCCTTACATTTTATTCTTGGCGACAGTCATAGAACATACAGTGCAGAAGGAGGCCATTCAGCCCATCGAGTCCGCACCGACCCACTTAAGCCCTCACTTCCACCCTATCCGCGTAACCCAAAAACTCCTCCTAATCTTTTTGGACACTTTAAGGGCAAATTAGCATGTCCAATCCACCTAACCTGCACGTCTTTGGACTGTGGGAGGATACCGGAGCACCCGGAGGAAACCCACGCAGACACAAGGAGAACGTGCATAATTCGCACAGACAGTGACCCAGCGGTGAATCGAACCTGAGACCTCGGCGCTGTGAGGCCACAGTACTATCCATTTGTGCTACCATGCTGCCCAATAAATGCAAAACAAAAAGCTTTGGCAATGTCCCTCTCTACTATCTTATAGTTGCAACATTTAATTAACCAGAATTATTCTTTACATGACCATGTTTCAGTTATTCTTCTGCATCTGGTTCCTTACTGGAGATTATGGCAGTGTTGCAAATGCAGTTGATTCATCTATGTTTGTTTTCTATCTGCATATTTGTCCCCCGATTATTATTGTTGACCTTTCATTCCAACTTCACACTTGTTATTTTTACATCAGGTGGCTCTCCCATAATCATCCCTCCCCGTTCCATCTTTCAAGTTTGAAGTCTTATGCACAGCCCCATTTATCCTTTCCACAAGGACACTCATCCCACTGCGATTCAAGAGGAACCCATCCCAACTCATTCTTGAACGAGTACTGGAGCTATGTTCCATGGAACAGAATGTCTCCTTCCCATACCCATAACATGGCATGCATTCACCTTCCTGATCTACCTATTCATATGCCAATTAGCAAAGAGATCATCACCAGAGGTAATTTAAAAAACAAAGCATTTCCTAGCTTTGGATAATCACGTGATAGGATCTTCTTGTATCATTCATCCCCACTTGGACCACGACAACTACATTCACTACCTGCCCCTAACACTTCCCTTTGCAAGTTCCTCTCCAGTTGCTCAGTGATATTCTTTCCATCTGCATTAAGTATAATGCATAGGCTTTTGGATTTTGTCATGGCTGCAGAGGACTCTATCGCCGACTATTAGGAAATCTATTATAACTCCAACTTACTATTCTGCTCTTTAGATGGGGGCAGCTCTTGGTTAGGACCAGTATTTGTAAACTCCTCCTCCATCACCCCTCAGTTCCTGTCATCCGGCAAACATACTCTCCTATCTGCATCTGCGCTTTTTTCTGTGGCATAACTCCATTCTGGAGAAAACTATCCCAAAACTTCCCCCCATCTCTGTACAGTGATGCTATTCACACAAACTCCCACATTATTATTCTGACACATATCTCGCAATTAATCTGGATTTCCAATTTTTATTTATTGGTATTTATTTTGAGAAAGTCAGGATTCCAAGTAATTGCATATTTAGATACAGCTTGATTTATTGGCACAAATTAAACTTTAGATGTACATTAGATTTTAACTGAATTAAACTCAGAAACCTTCAATGTCAGCAATGTCAATATAACTCGAGTGATAAATTTTATCTCACTAAATCTGATTAATTATATCAACTATGACCAAGTTGCCTTTTGCCTCATAGCCTGAAGTTTCTGGGTTCAAATACCACTCCAGAGCTGGAGGACAGTAAATTAATTGAAGTCAATGGGAAAACTCTGCTGATTAGGGTCAGGCCTACCATAAAAGGTGGTTGTTGGAGATCAACAACTTGGTGCCGGAATATCACTGCAGGAGTTCCGCTTATGCCAAACCATCTTCAGCTAACTTAAGAGTTAAGAATAGGTAATTCACCCCATCATACGTGCGTCACCATTCAGTATCATGGCTGATGACTGCACTCAAATCGACATTCCATCTACTCCAATAATCTTTGCTTCATTAATTCCCTCCATCATAATGTAAACAGGAGAGAAGTTTGCTGATGACTGCACAATGTTCAACACCATTTTGTACTCCTCAGATACTAAAGCAGCCCACATCCGAACTCAGCAAGACCTGGACAACATTCAGGATGAGCTAATGTGTGGCAAATTACATTCACAGCATATGAAGTGCCAGACAATGACCATCTCCAACAAGAGAAACTCTAAGCCAACTCTCCCTGACATTCAATGAGGACCACTGCTGAATCCCCACTGTCAACATCTTGGGGAGCTACTATTGACCAGAAACTGAATTGCACCAGCCATATAAACACTGTGGTTACAAGAGCAGACCGGTGACTAGAACATAAGAACTAGGAGCCGGAGTAGGCCATCTGGCCCCTCGAGCCTGCTCCGCCATTCAATGAGATCATGGCTGATCTTTTGTGGACTCAGCTCCACTTTCCGGCCCGAACACGTTAATCCCTTTATTCTTCAAAAAACTATCTATCTTTACCTTAAAAACATGTAATGAAGGAGCCTCAACTGCTTCACTGGGCAAGGAATTCCATAGATTCACAACCCTTTGGGTGAAGAAGTTCCTCCTAAACTCAGTCCTAAATCTACTTCCCCTTATTTTGAGGCTATGTCCCCTAGTTCTGCTTTCACCCGCCAGTGGAAACAACCTACCCGCATCTATCCTATCTATTCCCTCAATAATTTTAAATGTTTCTATAAGATCCCCCCTCATCCTTCTAAATTCCAACGAGTACAGTCCCAGTCTACTCAACCTCTCCTCATAATCCAACCCCTTCAGCTCTGGGATTAACCTAGTGAATCTCCTCTGCACACCCTCCAGTGCCAGTACGTCCTTTCTCAAGTAAGGAGACCAAAACTGAACACAATACTCCAGGTGTGGCCTCACTAACACCTTATACAATTGCAACATAACCTCCCTAGTCTTAAACTCCATCCCTCTAGCAATGAAGGGAAAAATTCCATTTGCCTTCTTAATCACCTGTTGCACCTGTAAACCAACCTTCTGTGACTCATGCACTAGCACACCCAAGTCTCTCTGCACAGCGGCATGCTTTAATATTTTATTGTTTAAATAATAATCCCGTTTGCTGTTATTCCTACCAAAATGGATAACCTCACATTGGGCCTCACGGTAGCATTGTGGATAGCACATTCGCTTCACAGCTCCAGGGTCCCAGGTTCGATTCCAGCTTGGGTCACTGTCTGTGCGGAGTCTGCACTTCCTCCCCGTGTCTGCGTGGGTTTCCTCCGGGTGCTCCGGTTTCCTCCCACAGTCCAAAGATGTGCGGGTTGTTGCACGTTTTACTATGGGTGTAATACGCGTTTATTGGAGTGTATTAACACGCCTCCGTTTAAAGGCCGTGTGCTTAACACTACTAGGCTCTATGTATGTATTTTCAGCTCAGGAGTCGCCAGATGCCGTATAGACACCTCACAAATATTCCAAGGTCAGGTTCAAAGTAATAAAACGATACACCGATTAGTAAGTTCCAAACGATCAATATTTATTATACAATTATAATAAATACGCATGCACACGCTAAGGGACTAAGCTATGACTAAACTAAGCGATCAGAATACTTAACTAAACAGGAACAGGCAAGGTCAGGGAGCGAGGCCTTCGTTCCGATCTTGGTCTGCAACCTTCAGAGAGCGTGCTGGTCACTGGGGGTCTAGAGGGCCTGGTTCGCGTAGCGAGCGTCGTATTGGCACTTACGGTTCGGCGGCTGGTGCTCAACGGCTGGAGTCAGGATACAGGATGGAGTTCTTGGTCAAAGCCGGAGCACGAAACAACAGACAGGACCATGTGTGGGGGTCTATCTTTTATAGGGGTCCCCAATGTCCGTGCCTTTTCGGGGCGGGCTTTACCTTCAGGTATCGATTGGATCACTCCCAATCGATATCTTTTGAATTCCTCCAATGTGAGGGTCTTTCTTGATGGCGGGGGCGGTTTCTATAGTGGATACTTCGGGTGCCGTTCTGTCTGGACATCCACTTAAAGTATCTTATTCAAACCCAAATGTTGCCATTGTGTGCGCCTAGATCTGGACTGCCTCATTAGTATGCAAAGCGTTTTGCTATTATCACCTTTGGTTTGAGATCTTCCACCTGGCCAGAAACTAGTTTTGCTGCTTGCAAAATGCTAATGAGTCTTTGCAGACTGCTGCCTTGGCTAAACTGCTTTTTCCCTGCAGTCTTAGCGATTCTCCATCTTGTTAGCCCAGTGTCCATTTTAGGTGGCTACAGGGTTAGGTGGATTGGCCATGCTAAATTGCCCGTAGTGTAAGGTTAATGGGGGGATTGTTGGGTTATGGGTATACGGGTTACGTGGGTCTTAAGTAGGGTGATCATTGTTCGGCACAACATCGAGGGCCGAAGGGCCTGTTCTGTGCTGTACTGTTCTATGTTCTATGTTGTCAACATTGTATTCCATCTGCCAGACCCTAGCCCATTCACTTAACCTATCCAAATCCCTCTGCAGACTTCCAGTATCCTCTGCACTTTTCGCTTTACCACTCATCTTAGTGTCATCTGCAAACTTGGACACATTGCCCTTGGTCCCCAACTCCAAATCATCTATGTAGATTGTGAACATAACTAGAGGTTATGTTGCAAGTAACTCACCTCCTGACTGGCCAAAGCGTGCCCACCGTCGACAAGGTACAAGTCAGGAGTGTGATTAGATACCAACCAATTGCCTAGAGTGCTGTTCCAACAGCACTCAAGAAACTCCACACCAAGAGCCCACTTGATTGGCACCCCATCCACCAGCTTAAATATTCACTTCACTCCATCACCGACACTTGCTCCATCACCAACACATCATGCCAGCAGTGTGTACCATCTATAAGATGTACTACAGCAACCCACCATGACTCCTTAATAATAATCTTTGTTATTGTCACAAGTAGGCTTACATTAACTGCAATGAAGTTACTGTGAAAAGCCCCTAGTCACCACATTCGGTGCCTGTTCAGGTATATGGAGGAAGAATTCAGAATATCCAAATTACCTAACCTGCACGTTTTTCAGGACTTATGGGAGGAAACCGGAGGACCCAGAGGAAACCCATGCAGACACGAAGCGAGCATGCAGATTCCGCACAGACAGGGCAGAATCAAACCTGGAATCCTGGCACTGTGAAGCAACCGTGCTAACCACTGTGCTACCATGCCGTCCATATTCAACAGCACCTTCCAACCCCATGACTTCTCCCATCTCGAAAGGCAAGGGCAGCAGATGCATTGGAGCCACACTACTTGCAGGTTTTCCTCCAAACCACATATCATCCCGACTTGGACTCATATCACCATTCCGTCACTGGATCAAAAACCTAGAATTCCCTAACACCACATGGACTGTCACACTTCAAGATGCTGATCAGCACTACATTCTCAAGGGCAATAAATGCTGGCCTCGCCAGTGATGCCTGTGTCCCATGCACGAATTAAGCTAAAAAGCCGGTCTGGCTCAGTTGGGCGAACAGCTGGTTTGTGATGCAGAGCAAGGTCAGCAGCACGGTTCAATTCCCATACCGGCAGAGGTTATTCATGTAAGGCCCAGATTCTCAACCTTGCCCCTTGGGTGGGGTGGGGTGATTCTCACGTTAAATCACCACCAGTCAGCTCTTCCCCTCAAAAGGGGAAAACAGCCAATGGTCATCTGGACTATGCAAATTTACTATGCTAAAACTAAAAAGCCACTTAAGTGGAATAACCCGAATATTCTTGTATGATAACATTTGGCAACCTGGCAAAGTTTAGCATGAACAGTTCCTTTCACCGAGCGCTCACCTGTCTGTTGAAGTGTCTTCAGATGATGAGCTTTCATCATCTTCACTGTCTTCCTCCTCAGCTGCAACATCTTGTAACATAACATTAACCCGTGGGAAGTCAGTACTCTGGCCTAACTGTTCGCCTTCTGTATGCTCGGTTTTCTGACACACAAATTGTGATCTTTGAAAAGATAAAGTCTCCAGCCGAGCAGATACTGAAACTTCCATCTCTTGATCACCAGTGACTGAGGTAGGACTGACTAATGTAATATCACACATCTCAGGCATGCTGACATTGCTTGATTTAACAGCATCCAAATTCCCTTGTGCAGCAGGTGTTGCCAGAGTTACACAAGGCATTATATTACCATTAACTTCACTTGGAGTACACTGTGGAGATGTAACATCTAATTCATCCTGAACTTTAGAATCCATCTGCTTTATCACGCCAACTTCAGAGGCAGCCAGGAGGGATTCACTTTTACACACTTGAGTGCACAATTCTGCTGCTGGCAGCTCATGTTGTTCGGCTGCCAAGTTATTATTGCTTTCCATCAATAAACTGCCCTCCAAGATCATTTTCTTCTCAGCTGCATCTGTCCAAAGACAGAGCTTAATATCTTTATCTCCCTTTTCATCGGTCATACTTCCTCAAAATCAAACCTGAAAAGATAAAGAAAGGGATTTTAAATACAAACATGAATCACAGCATTATTTACAAGACTTCATAGGAGCAAGTATATTCAGCCCCTTGGGCCTGCTCCCACATTCAATAAAACCATGGTTGATCATCTACCTCAACTCCATTTTCCTGCGCCTCCAATATACCTCAATTTCCTGAGATTAAAAGCAATCTCTTAACTCCCTGGGATGGACAAATTCAGAAGATTCTCAACTCCCAGCCAAGAAATTTCTCATTTTAAAATAACGAGAACAAAAGAACAGGACAGTAACAGGTCCTTCAGCCCTCCAAGCCTGGCCGATCACGTGTCCTATCTAGACCAACCACCTGCATCCTTCTATACCTCGTCTGTTCATGTGGCTATCTAGATAAGTCTTAAAGGTCGCTAACGTGACCGAGGTGGAGATGGTTGGCAGCTTCAAATTCCGAGGGGTGCACATCACCAAAAACCTGTCCTGGTCCACCCATGGCGATGCTACCATCAAGAAAGCACATCACCTGTACAAAGAACAAAGAAAATTACAGCACAGGAACAGGCCCTTGGGCCCTCCCAGCCTGCACCGATCCAGATCCTTTATCTAAACCTGTTGCCTATTTTCCAAGGATCTACTTCCCTCTGTTCCCCGCCCATTCATATATCTGTCCAGATGCATCTTAAATGATGCTATCGTGCCCGCCTCTACCACCTCCGCTGGCAAAGCGTTCCAGGCACCCACCACCCTCTGCGTTAAAAACTTTCCACGCATATCTCCCTTAAACTTTCCCCCTCTCACCTTGAAATCGTGACCCCTTGTAATTGACACCCCCACTCTTGGAAAAAGCTTGTTGCTATCCACCCTATCCATACCTCTCAATTTTGTAGACCTCAATCAGGTCTCCCCTCAACCACCGTCTTTCCAACGAAAACAATCCTAATCTACTCAACCTTTCTTCCTAGCTAGCACCCTCCATACCAGGCAACATCCTGGTGAACCTCCTCTGCACCCTCTCTAAAGCATCCACATCCTTCTGGTAATGTGGCGACCAGAACTGCACGCAGCATTCCAAATGTGGCCTAACCAAAGTCCTGTACAACTGTAACATGACCTGCCGACTCTTGTACTCAATACCCCGCCCGATGAAGGCAAGCATGCTGTATGCCTTCTTGACCACTCTATTGACCTGCGTTGCCACCTTCAGGATGCAATGGACCTGAACTCCCAGATCTCTCTGTACATCAATTTTCCCCACTCTTCCATTGACCATATAGTCCGCTCTTGAATTAGATCTTCCAAAATGCATCACCTCGCATTTGCCTGGATTGAACTCCATCTGCCATTTCTCTGCCCAACTCTCCAATCTATCTATATTTTGCTGTATTCTCCGACAGTCCTCCTCGCTATCTGCAACTCCACCAATCTTAGTATCATCTGCAAACTTGCTCATCAGGCCACCTATACCTTCGTCCAGATCATTTATGTAGATCACAAACAACAGTGGTCCGAGCACGGATCCCTGTGGAACACCACTAGTCACCTTTCTCCATTTTGAGACACTCCCTTCCACCACAACTCTCTGCCTCCTGTTGACCAGCCAGTTCTTTATCCATCAAGCTCGTACACCCTGAACACCATACGACTTCACTTTTTCCATCAACCTGCCATGGGAAACTTCATCAAACGCCTTACTGAAGTCCATGTATATGACATCTACAGCCCTTCCCTCATCAATTAACTTTGTCACTTCCTCAAAGAATTCTATAAGGTTTGTAAGACATGACCTTCCCTGCACAAAACCATGCTGTCTATCACTGATAAGTCTATTTTCTTCCAAATGTGAATAGATCCTATCCCTCAGTATCTTCTCCAATGGTTTGCCTACCACTGACGTCAAGCTCACAGGTCTATAATTCCCTGGATTATCCCTGCTACCCTTCTTAAACAAAGGGGCAACAGTAGCAATTCTCCAGTCCTCCGGGACCTCACCCGTGCTCAAGGATGCTGCAAAGATATCTGTTAAGGCCCAAGCTATTTCAACCCTCGCTTCCCTCAGTAACCTGGGATAGATCCAATCTGGTCCTGGGGACTTGTCCACCTTAATGTCTTTTAGAATACCCAAAACACCCCCCTTCCATATGCCGACATGACCTTGAGCATTTAAATATCCATCCCTAGCCTCAACATCAGTCATGTCCCTCTCCTTGGTGAATACCGATGCAAAGTACTCATTAAGAATCTCACTCATTTCCTCTGACTCCAGGCATAAATTCCCTCTTTTGTCTTTGAGTGGGCCAATCCTTTCTCTAGTTACCCTCTTGCTCCTTATATTCGAATAAAAGGCTTTGGGACATGGCGGAGGTTGAGGTCAGGGACAGATATGTGAACTCTCTTGAGAACATCAATATTTCAAAGGAGAAAGTGTTGAGTATCCAAAATTGTACTGTATTAAGGTAGACAAATCCATGGGGCCGGATAGGATCTATCCCAGATTACTGTGGAGGCAAGGGGAGAAATAGCTGATGCCTTAACAGATATCTTCACATCCTCTTTTTTTTTTCTTTTTTTTTTTTCTGTTTTTTTATAAATTTAGCGTACCCAATTATTTTTTCCAATTAAGGGGCAATTTAGTGTGGCCAATCCACCTATCCTGCACATCTTTTGGGTTGTGGGGGCGAAACCCACGCAGACACGGGGAGAATGTGCAAACTCCACACGGACAGTGACCCAGGGCCGGGATTCGAACCCGGGTCCTCAGCGCCGTAGGCAACAATGCTAACCACTGTGCCACCGTGCTGCCCGTTCACATCCTCTTTGACACAGGCGAGGTTCCAAAGGACTGGAGAATAGCCAATGTTATTCCCTTGCTTAAGGAAGGAAGCAGGGACAATTCAGCAAATTATAGGCCGGTGAGCCTGACATCAGTGGTGGGGGAGCTTTTGGAAAAGGTACTGCGGGACAGGATGCATGCACATTTGAAGGAAAATGGACTAGTTAGTGACAGGCAGCATGGTTTTGTACAGGGAAGGTGATGTCTCATCAACTTCATTGAGTTTTTTCAAAAAGTGATAAAGAAAATTGACGAGGGAAGGGTTGTAGATGTAGTTTATATGGACTTCAGTGAGGCATTTGACAAGGTCCCACATAGCAGACTGGTACAAAAACTAAAATCACATGAGATTCGTGGTGGTCTGGCTAGGCGGATACAGAACTGGTTTGGTTATACAGACAGTAGCGGTGGACGGCTGTTTTTCTGAATGGAAATCTGGGGCGGGATTTTATGATCCTGAGGCTAAGTGATGGCACCATCGGAAACGCCGTCGCGTTTCTCGATGGCGTCAACACGGCCCCATGGATCAGCAATTCTGGCCCCTATGTCTCAACAACTTAATGAGTTTTTTTGAAGAGGTGACAAAATTAATGAGGGATGGGCTTTCGATGGAGTTTATATGGACTTTAGTAAGGCATTTGACAAGGTCCCACATAGCAGACTGGTACAAAAACTAAAATCACATGGGATTTGGGGGTGGGCTGGCTGGATGGATACAGAACTGGCTTGGTTATAGAAGACAGAGAGTAGTGGTGGAGGGGTGTTTTTCCTCAATGGCGATCTGTTGTTTATAGTATATATAAATGATCTGGTGGAAAATCTGGATGGTCTGATTAGTAAGTTTGCGGATGAAACAAAGATTGGCAGAGTTGCTGATAGTACCGTGCATTGGGATACAACAGGATATAGATAAATTGGAGACATGGGCACAGAAATGGCAGATGAAGTTTAATCCTGACAAATATGAAGTGATGCACTTTGGAGGATCATATCTCGGTATGAATTATCCTGTAAATTGCAGAACCCTTAGGATAGTGATGAAGGCCTCAAAAGGTTGAGGTGAGGCTATGGTTGAACAGATTGGTAGCTGCCGAAATGACAAGGTGAATGGAGGACGATGTGTAACATGCAGAGGGATCAAGGCATGTACGTCCACAGTTCCCTAAATGTGGAAACACAGGTGGCCAAGGTGATTAAGAAGGCATGTGGCATGCTTGCATTCATATGCTGGGTCATTGAGTGCAAGAGTTGGGAAATAATGTTGCAGCTGTACAAAACCTTGGTTCGGCCACATTTGAGTATTGCGTGCAGTTCTGGTCACCACATTATTAGAAAGAGTAGAAGCTTTGGAGAGAGTGCAAAGAAGGTTCACCAGGATGTTGCCTGGTTCGAGGGTGTTGGCTATGAGGAAAGGTTGAATAAACTAGGATTGTTTTCACTGGAAAGAGTAAGGATGAATGGAGACCTGATAGAGGTCTACAAAATTATGAGAGGCATAGACAGGGTGGAATGTCAGAGGCTTTTTCCCAAGGGTGGAAGTGTCAATTATTTGGGGGCACAGGTTCAAGGTGAGAGGGGGAAAGTTTAAGGGAGATGTGCAGAGTAAACTTTTCACACAGAGAGTGGTGGGTGCCTGGAACATGCTGCCAGAGGATGTGGCGGAAGCAGGCACATTAGAAACATTGACGAGGCATCTGGATGGATACATGATTAGGAAGCAATTAGAGGGATACGGACCAAGTAAGGGCAGAAGGTTTTTTTTTTTAAGGGCATCATGATGGGCACAGGCTGTGTATCGAATGGTCTGTTCCTGTGCTGTATTTTCTTTGTTCTGTAACCCAGAGGTATGGGTGAGGGTTTTAGTAACAGAAGTATGGTGGCAGGGGCAGAGTCAGGCCACCATATGCAGGTGGAAATAAGATGCCTTAGTGATAGCAGGAACGTATAGCAAAATTCGGCAGGAGCTAGGGAATGTGGATTGGGAGCAGCTGTTTATGGGTAAATCCACATTTGAAATGTGGGAGTCTTTTAAGGAAAGGTTGATTAGAGTGCAGGACAGACATGTCCCTGTGAAAATGAGAGATAGAAATGGCAAGATTAGGGAACCATGGATGACAGGTGAAATTGTGAAACTAGCTAAGATGAAAAAGGAAGCATTCATAAGATCGAGGCAACTCAAAACTGATGAAGCTTTGGAGGAATATCGGGAAAGTAGGACGAATCTCAAACACGCAATAAAGAGGGCTAAAAGGGGTCATGAAATATCTTTGGCTAACAGGGTTAAGGAAAATCCCAAAGCCTTTTATTTGTATGTAAGGAGCAAGAGGGTAATGAGAGAAAGGTATGGCCCACTCAAAGACAAAAGAGGGAATTTATGCGTGGACTCAGAGGAAATGGGTGAGATTCTTAATGAGTACTTTGCATCGGTATTCACAAAGGAGGGACAAGACGGATGTTGAGGCTAGGGATGGATGTTTAAATACTCTAGGTCAAGTTGTCATACGGAAGGGGGAAATTTTGGATATTCTAAAAGACATTAAGGTGGACAAGTCCCCAGGACCAGATGGAATCTATCCCAGGTTACTGAGGGAAGCGAGGTTCGAAATAGCTGGGGCCTTAACAGACATCTTTACAGCATCCTTGAGCATGGGTGAGGTCCCGGAGGACTGGAGAATTGCTAATGTTGTCCCTTTGTTTAAGAAAGGTAGCAGGGAAAATCCAGGGAATTATAGACCTGTGAGCTTGACGTCAGTGGTAGGCAAACTGTTGGAGACGATACTGAGGGATAGGACCTATTCACATATCGAAGAAATAGACTTATCAGTGATAGGCAGCATGGTTTTGTGCAGGGAAGGTCATGCCTTACAAACCTAATAGATTTCTTTGAGGAAGTGACAAAGTTAATTGGTGAGGGAAGGGCTGTAGACGTCATATACATGGACTTCAGTAACGTGTTTGATAAAGTTTCCCATGGCAGGTTGATGGAAAAAGTGAAGTCGTATGGTGTTCAGGGTGTACTAGCTTGATGGATAAAGAACTGGCTGGGCAACAGGAGGCAGAGAGTTGTGGTGGAAGGGAATGTCTCAAAATGGAGAAGGGTGACTAGTGGTGTTCCACAGGGATCCATGCTCGGACCACTGTTGTTTGTGATCTACATAAATGACCTGGAGGAAGGTATAGGTGGCCTGATGAGCAAGTTTGCAGATGATACTAAGATTGGTGGAGTTGCAGATAGAGAGGAGGACTGTCGGAGAATACAGCAAAATATAGACAGATTGGAGAGTTGGGCAGAGAAATGGCAGATGGAGTTCAATCCAGGCAAATGCGAGGTGATGCATTTTGGAAGATCTAATTCAAGAGCGGACTATACGGTCAATGGAAGAGTGGGGAAAATTGATGTACAGAGAGATCTGGGAGTTCAGGTCCATTGCATCCTGAAGGTGGCAACGTAGGTTGATAGAGTGGTCAAGAAGGCATACAGCATGCTTGCCTTCATCGGACGGGGTATTGAGTACAAGAGTCGGCAGGTCATGTTACAGTTGTATAGCACTTTGGTTAGGCCACATTTGGAATACTGCGTGCAGTTCTGGTCGCCACATCACCAGAAGGATGTGGATGCTTTGGAGAGACTGCAGAGGAGGTTCACCAGGATGTTGCCTGGTATGGAGGGGGCTAGCTATGAAGAAAGGTTGAGTAGATTAGGATTGTTTTCATTGGAAAGACGGAGGTTGAGGGGGGACCCGATTGAGGTCTACAAAATTATAAGCGGTATGGACAGGGTGGATAGCAACAAGCATTTTCCAAGAGTGGGGGTGTCAGTTACAAGGGGTCACGATTTCAAAGTGAGAGGGGGAAAGTTTAAGGGAGATGTGCGTGGAAAGTTTTTTACGCAGAGGGTGGTGGGTGCCTGGAACGCTTTACCAGCGGAGGTGGTAGAGGCGGGCACGATATCATCATTTAAGAGGCATCTAGACGGGAATATGAACGGGCGGGAACAGAGGGAAGTAGACCTTGGAAAATAGGAGACAGGTTTAGATAAAGGATCTGGATCGGCGCAGGCTGGTAGGGCCGAAGGGCCTGTTCCTGTGTTGTAATTTTCTTTGTTCTTTGTTCAACACATCCTGGGGTCAAAAATGACAGAGGTTGAAAACAGCCTTACATTCGCCTCAAGGCAGTTGCAAGGAAAAGTAGTGGAGTCAGTCATTAGGGAACAGATACAGGGCAGCACAGTGGCACAGTGTGTCAGCACTGCGGACTCATGGCACCGAGGTCCAAGTTTCGATGCCGGCTCTGGGTCACTGTCCCTGTGGAGTTTGCACATTTTCCCCGTGTTTGCATGGGTTTCACCCCCACAACCCAAAAACGTGCAACCTAGGTGGATTGGCCACGTTAATCCACGATTGCCCCTTAGGCCCGTAGGGCAGCACGGTAGCATTGTGGATAGCACAATCGCTTCACAGCTCCAGGGTCCCAGGTTCGATTCCAGCTTGGGTCACTGTCTGTGCGGAGTCTGCACTTCCTCCCCGTGTCTGCGTGGGTTTCCTCCGGGTGCTCCGGTTTCCTCCCACAGTCCAAAGATGTGCAGGTTAGGTGGATTGGCCATGATAAATTGCCCTTAGTGTTCAAAATTGCCCTTAGTGTTGGGTGGGGTTACTGGGTTATGGGGATAAGGTGGAGGTGTTGACCTTGGGTAGGGTGCTCTTTCCAGGAGCCGGTGCAGGCTCGATGGGCCGAATGGCCTCCTTCTGCACTGTAAATTCTATGTAATCTATGTAATTGGAAAAAATGAATTGAGTACTCTAAATTTATTTTTTTTTAATTAGGGAATAGATACGGTGGCAGAAGTCTTGGCTATGATCTTACCAATATTTAATTGTAGGAATTTGCTGTTCACTCAGTACTCAATGTTTAACAAGCAACCTGATAAACGTAGAAACAGTGGGGGACTCAAGAAGATATGGGGAGGGAGTGTGACCAGCATATATGTGGAGATTGATGCTACATTTTTAGATGATGTCAAGAAAGGTAGCATTAGATGTGAAACAGGTGGAGGGCCGAGAACAGAATTCTTCAGGGACATGAGAATTGACAATGCAAAAAATGGGAAGAGAAGTCATTGATAGAAATCGCTGGCTACGATTAGACAGTTTAATATGGAACCAGGCGGTCAATTAGGGAGTGATGTTGTAGGGACCAATTGTGTCAAAGACTGCAGACTGTTTGATAAGATGGTGGGATTACTGGCCTTTGACAATCGCAAGATGTAATTTGTAATTTTAATAAGTCGTTTCAACACTGAGTGTCAGAAATCTGATTGGAGGGATTGGAGTTTGGACAAATGGTTTCAAATTTGGGAGATGATAATATGTTAAAAGAGCCTTGAACTTAAGAATGAGGGACTTCCTCAGCGAAGATATGAGTGCAATCATTTTAATAGTGATGAAGTGCCTCAAAAGATTGAGGTATGGCTGTGTTTGAGCATATTGGTAGCTGCCAAAATGGCATGGTGAATGGAGGACCACGTATATCATCTATAAGATACACTGCTTCAACTTGCAAGCTTCCTTTAACAGCACCTTACAAACCCAGCACCTCTACTAGCTAGAACAAGTAGAGCAGATACATGGGAATCTGCCAGTTCTCTTCAAAGTCGCACACAATTCTGACTTGGAACCATATTGCTGTTCATTTACTGACTCTGGGTCAAAATCCTGAAATACCATCCTCAACAACATTGTGGGTACACCTGTACCAGATGGACTGCAGCAGTTCAAGGTCACAGCTCATCAACGTCTCAAAGGCAGCTAGGGATGGGCAACACTTGCTGGCCTTACCAATAACTTACAGGCCATGAAAAAAGTGATTTGCATTTATAAAGCCCTTTTCGCAACCTCAAGATCTCAAAGCACTTTTGCACCTTGAAGGTATGTAGTCCATGTTGTAACATAAGAAATGCAGCAGTCAATTTGCACAAAGTAAATTCCCACAAACAGCAAAAGGATAATGACCAGAAAATATGCTGATTGAGGGATTTATATTGGCATGGGCTTCAGCATTAACTCCCCACTCCTTCTTCAAGAGTATTATGGAATCTTTCACATCCAGCAGTCAGATGTTGGTTCAACATCACATCCAAGAGACAGTGCTTTAAACAGCATCGCACTCCTTCAAGACTATATTGAGAATGTCAGTCCAGATTTTTGTGCTCACTCGCCAGACTGGGACTTGAACCTGTTGAACCTTGAACATGTTGTCATTCCCAGGCAGGTATTACTAAAACACAGTTGAACAAATAAAACAAAAACATTCACCCATACTTCCCATTATTTTCCCCTACCTCAAACATTAACCTGGTCAAATAAATGAAAGAGGTTATTTTGGCCTGCTACTTAATCGGTAACTCGGCCAGGAGAAGGAACTGGAGTGCTTCACTGGTGATGGGTTGGAAGAAATGGAAACCTCAATAATAGAGTTAAGTGTAATCACTCAAAAGGGTAACTGGAAATGAAACAATTGGCAAGTCATGTTGCAGCTGTACAGAACCTTAGTTAGGCCACATACAAAATGATCAGAGGGTTAGATAGGGTGGACAGCGAGAGCCTTCTCCCGCAGATGGAGGTGGCTAGCACGAGGGGACATAGCCTTAAATTGAGGGGTAATAGATATAGGACAGAGGTCAGAGGTGGGTTTTTTACGCAAAGAGTGGTGAGGCCGTGGAATGCCCTACCTGCAACAGTAGTGAACTCGCCAACATTGAGGGCATTTAAAAATTTATTGGATAAGCATATGGATGATAAGGGCATAGTGTAGGTTAGATGGCCTTTAGTTTTTTTTTCCATGTCGGTGCAACATCGAGGGCCGAAGGGCCTGTACTGCGCTGTATCGTTCTATGTTCTATGTTCACACTTGAAGTGTTCAACTCTGGTCGCCACACTACCAGAAGGATGTGGAGGATTTAGAGAGGGTGCAGAAGAGATTTACCAGGATGTTGCCGAGTATGGAGGGCATTAACTATGAGGAGCGGTTGAATAAACTCAGTTTGTTCTCACTGGAACGACGGAGGTTGAGGGGCGACCTGATAAGAGGTCTACAAAATTATGAGGGGCACAGAGAGAGTGGATCGTCAGAGGCTTTTCCCCAAGGTAGCGGGGTCAATTACTAGGGGGCATAGGTTTAAGGTGTGAAGGGCAAGGTTTAGAGTAGATGTACAAGGCAAGTTTGTTCACACAGAGGGTAGTGGGCGCCTGGAACTGGCTGCTGGAGGAGGTGCTGGAAGCAGGGACGATAGTGACATTTAAGAGGCATCTTGATAAATACATGAATAGGATGGGAATAGAGGGATATGGACCCAGGAAGTGTAGAAGATTGTAGTTTAGTCGGGCAGCATGGTCGGCACGGGCTTGGAGGTCCGAAGGGCCTGTTCCTGTGCTGTACTTTTCTTTGTTCTTTGTTAACCACTGGGCTTTTGAATTCCGGGCAACTGGAGCAGCAAGTGTGCTTACAATTCAAAGCCTTACTTAGCCTCACTGCTCACTCAGTGTACAAGTCAATCGTATGAAAGATGATGTGGCTGAATTTGTGGGCAGTGTGCTGTGGAGACATGAGATGCAGCACAATGAGAATCACTGCCGGCCGGCCGGTCTGGATACAATGTTACTACATTACAATGTTACTCTGTGCCGCTGTAACAAACTAACAGCTTACCCTGCCGCGCGCTCCAAACCCCAACTCCGGCAACACGCGCTGTCGCGCCTTGTGACATCACCCAATCGTCGCGCGGAAGAATGACACAGGCGATGAAGCCAGCCAATCGCCGGCCGGGTGCTGCTGCGCCGCCAGAGCTGCGCATTTCCACCAACTCCTTCGGTGGACAACACGATATCAGCAAGAGAGTGGAAGGTTTCTGAATGTCAATCTTTCTTTTTAACTAAGAGCTGCCCAAATTGATTTAATCTCAAAATAGTGCATGTCATTGGAAAAAAAAAAGAGTTATGAGGACCTCAAAATTAAAAATTAGAAACTTTCAGTGGAAAGCTATGAAGTTAAATCTGTGCACATGTATCAACTGTTGCCACCTGTTCAATTTTCCATTCTGCAGCCATCTCCAGCTGCTTCATCGACAGCCTTTCTCACCATCGTAGGGGATGCCCGCTGATGATTGCACAATGTTCAGGACAATTCGCGACTCCTCTGATACTATAAGAAGTCTTACAACATCAAGTTAAAGTCCAACAATGAAATGAATGAAAATCGCTTATTGTCACGAGTAGGCTTCAATGAAGGTACTGTTGTGAAAAGCCCCTAGTCGCCACATTCTGGCGCCTGTTCGGGGAGGCTGTTACGGGAATCGAACCGTGCTGCTGGCCTGCTTTCAAAGCCAGCGATTTAGCCCTGTGCTAAACAGCCCCAAGTTTGTTCCAAATCACTAGCTTTCGGAGCACTGCTCCTTCCTCAGGTGGATTCTGAAGTAGTTTGTGGCCATATGCAGTAGGATCTGGATAACACTCAAGCTTGGGCTGATTAGTGGAAATAACATTCACACCACACAAGTGCCAGATAATGACCATCTCCAAGAAGAGAGAATCTAATCATCTCCCCTTGACATTCAATGATGTTACCGTTGCTGAATTCCCCACTAACAACATCCTGAGGGTTACCATTGACCAGAAAAATAGACCAGACATAAATAATGTGCCTTTGGAAGCAGGTCAGATGCTGCAAGTTCTGCGGAGAGTAAATTAATTCCTGACTACTCAAAGCATGTCTACCAACTATGAAGCATAGGTTAGGAGCTACTTGCCGAAACGAGTGCAACTTCAGCCACAAAACAATCCAGGACAAAGCACCCTGCTTGATAGGTGCATCTCCCACCTCTTTACACCCACTCGCTCCACCACTTACGCACAGTGGCAGCAGTGTGTACCACCTACAAGCTGCACTGAAACCACACTCTTTGGACGTCACCTTCCAAATATACAACCACTACGACCTAGAAGGTCATGGGTAACAGATGCATGGGAACACCGAGGGACAAATATACAATGCAACACATGTCCTGGTGTGGGGGCCCTCAAAATGAATGAGTTTCAAAACATTCCCTCCTGTTAATTCTCAGAACGAAACAGAATTTCCTCCTCTTGAACCCGACCACAGGATATCGGCAAGAGAGTGCAAGGTCTCTGAAAGTCAGGTTAAACCAATATTCCAGGATTTTCTTCAAAGTCACAGCTGAATTTCTCTGAACATCTCTGCCGTTTGAAAATGCAGTGAAGCTATTCAGCCAATCACAAGTTGATTTCTCCCTGAATTTGCTGCTGATAGGCTCACTAAAAGCCTGTGATTAATTCAAAGCTTCACTCACGTTTCAAACAGTCGAGTTGTTGGAAAGCGAAACAGTTGTCTGAGCTTGTAACCTTCTTTGACTCATTTCCCTGGGCAATCCTGGCTTTGACCATTCCTCGGTCTTGTCTTTTACTCCAGCCTAGAATACTTGGGGCTGGATGCTTGGACTGGAATATTTGGCACAAAGTTGAAACTTTCATCCAATCTAAAATGAAGCAAAGTCATACATTAGCTTTATTTGGAGAGACCGGAAACACAAGCAAAAGTCACAGAGAAATCGGATCCTCCTTCCCAAGGGCCAGGGGTTGACAAGGATGAAGGCGGCAGGTAAATGTCTAACTAT
This sequence comes from Scyliorhinus canicula, assembly GCF_902713615.1. Taxonomy (NCBI): domain Eukaryota; kingdom Metazoa; phylum Chordata; class Chondrichthyes; order Carcharhiniformes; family Scyliorhinidae; genus Scyliorhinus; species Scyliorhinus canicula. The sequence goes on from NC_052148.1 coordinate 189,366,439, forward strand.
GTGGACTGTATAGTAAATGGGCTGAAGAAATTAGAATTTGTATCTCCCCTATGCTTGGATATCAGGCTCTTCAACAAATTCAGTTCTACTCATTGTCAGCTATTAATCTATAGCTATGAAAGCACGGATCTGGTTCGCACTGAGTGATCATTTAGCTCTGGCAGAGAATAGGTTTGCAGCATCTCACTGTCAAACTGAGGGCAAAATTTTCCAGCCCTTCCTTTCTGCAGGATCTTCATTCTTACAGACAGAGCAGAGATGTTTAGCAAAGTGATCCCTTGATCCATCTTTGGTCTCCCTGATCTTGAGAAAACTACACTGTGAGCAACAACTACAATATATTGGGTAGAGAGAAGAATAAATAAATCCCTTTCTCACCCAGATGGTGTTTGGGACTCTGAAAGGTAGAATGGTAGGAGGTGAAAGATCACAAAAAATGTTTTTATTGGGTTTTGTACATGCTATAAATACAATATATACACATAAAATCAAAACACGAAGGAAGTAGGAAACACGTAACCTCTATTTTTTTCTCTATTTATATTACAACAAAACAGTGTGGCGGGTACCTGAGTGGTGCCCCGATGCGATTTACATTCCTCGGTGCAGTTGCCTCGGCCTCGGCTCTTGTTCATTTCTTCTTCCCGTTTTTTCTTACTTTCTCTCGCCAAGCTGTGGTTGTTGTGGTCATTGTCGTCCCCTGAGCTCTCCCCCCACTCCCCACCAGGACCCCACCCCAATCCAAACCACGGATGGCGAATTTTATTTTATCCATTTGGAAAACTTCCAATAGGTCGGACAGCCAATCTGCAGCTTTAGGTGGTGCTGCTGACCGCCAGCCGAGCAGGATTCTACAATAAGCGATCAGGGAGGCAAAAGCAAGGGCGTCTGCCCTCCTCCCCATGAACAGATCTAGCTGGTCTGATGCCCCGAAGACTGCCAATTTTGGGCATGGCTCCACCCTCATCCCCACCGCTTTGGACATTGCCTCGAAGAAAGGTGTCCAGTAGCCAGTAAGTCTGGAGCAAGACCAGAACATGTGGGCGTGGTTGGCCGGGCCTCCACGTCTGCGTCTGGGAGGCAAAAGTGATCGGACAGTTGCTCACCCGATGGGACAGAACTGCCGCAGTGCCATATGGTGAAGTATTGCATGTGACGTACAATGGTTTTGAAGAAACAAAATATGTCAACACCCCAAAGAGGACAACCGCAACTTCACCGTTTTAAATGCCGCATCCTGGGCATCTCTTCTCAAACAGTATAAAGGTCTTGTTTCCCCTGTCATTGGTATTCTTGCGATTATCCTGATGAGTGCAAGGGGAAAAGCTTTGATAAAATGTATTTTTTTCAATGAAACCCCGACCCATGTCTTTGGTATTCCTTGATTTCTCCATTGCCACCTTTGCCAGTCTTCTACCTTCCAATCTCCATAACTGCCAGTTTGTTGAAAACCCAGTTGCCTATATAGGAAACTATTGGAAACAATTCTGAGGAACAGAATTAATCTGCATTTGGAGAGGCCGGGATTAATCAAGAACAGTCAGCATGGTTTTGTTAAGGGGTGGTCATGTCTGACCAACTTGATTGAGTTTTGCGAAGAGATGACCAGCTGTACAAATGAGGGAAATCCATTTGACGTAGTCTAATTGGACTTCAGGAAAGCTTTTGATAAGGTCCCACATGAACCTGATAGCGAAAGTAAGAGCCCATGCCATCCAAAAGAATTTGGAAAATTGGATCCAGAATTGACTGAATGGCAAGAAATAGAGGATGATGGTCATGGGGTGTTTTTCTGACTGGAAACTTGTGTTCAGTGGGGTCCCACAGGAATTAATGTTGGGGCCCTTGATGTTTGTGGTTTATATAAATGATTCAGGTATGGATGTAGGAGGGTTGATCAGTAAGTTTGCAGATGATAGGAAAATTGGTGGAGTGGTAAATATTGAAGAGGATAACCTTTGATTACATGCTGATCAATGGCAAATATAATTCAATTCAGATAAGTGTGAGTTGATGCACTTGGGCAGGACAAACAAAGCAAGGAATACATGATAAATGGCAGGACCCTGGGAAGCTCTGAGGATCAGTGGGATCTTGGAGTGCATGTACACCAGTCCCTTAAAGTAGCAGAGCAGGTGGATACAGTGGTTAAGAAGGCATATAATACACTTGCCTTTATTAGTTGAGGAATAGAATTTAAGAGCAGGGAGGTTATGCTGGAACTGCATAAATATTGATTAGGCCACAGCAAAGAGTATTGTGTGTAGTTCTGTATGCACATTATAGGAAGGATGTGATAGCACTGGAAAGGGTGCAGAGGAGATTTACTAGGATGTTGCCTGGGCTGGAGAGTTTTACGTATGAAGAGAGATTGGATTAACTTATATCATTTTCCTTGCAGCAGAGGAGTCTGAGGGGGTACATGATTGAGATGTATAAAATTATGAGGGGCATAGATAGAATAGACAGGAAGAAACCTTTCCCCCTGATGACGGTATTAATGCCCAGGGGGCATAGATTTGAGGTTTCAGGGGCAGGAGGTTTAGAGGGGTTGTGAGGAAAGAAAGTTTTACCCAGAGGGACTTGGGAAAATGTCATGCTTAGTTACTAAATACCTTTTGAAGTTTTGAAGGTTTTAAATGTTCATTTGCCAGTACTTCCCTGCATATAACACACATGGGCTTTCCATCCTGATTTGCATTGGTACAATTAAAGCCAGACCTCAAAAAAATCATCTTTATACGGCTTTGTTCCCAATTTCAGATTCTTATTAATGGGTTGTTCGCCATCGGCCTTGGACCTCTGTGCAGAGATAAGAACAATAATGCTTTGTCCTATCGTGGACTCTCCTGTGCAGCTCTCTCCTGCAGATTTAGCTGTGAGATTCTGGCCTGTTTGTGCCTCTGGCCCTCCCTTTCATATTAAAAAATAATCCATTTTCAGTTCCTCACACATTCCTGTTGCTTGTTTGTTGGCAGCTGCAAAATGGAGGGATTTCACCTCTGTGATTTCACACCCAAAGCACCGATCTACAGGACACTTGCACCAGTGTACATGCTCGGTGTGTGATCGTCTCTCTGCTGCCACCTCTGGCAGAAAGACGCAATAGTTTGTATTTAAAGGCACGCTGCGGCCGGCATTCTTTTGTTTTACTCTGAAACTTTATTTCCAATACCTGATTTTTCCAAGTTTACGGCTTTTTACAACTGAAAATTAAAGCAATTTCAGTTGAACATGCGCATCCTTCCTTTAACACACAGGGCACGAGCTTCTGGCCTCGTTACAGTTGCGCTCAAGCGAAACAAGGCCGGTGAATACCAGGAGAGGCCAAAATCAAGTTCCGCGCCAAACAGTTTGTCATTCAACCAGCCTGCTCCCATAGGCAAAATTGGGGTCTCACCATAGTGTGGCGAGAAACCAGTTAACACCATTTAAGCATCATTTCCATACAATTAAGGAGAACCACCCGTTATCCAATGGCCCTCATGTCATTCAGCCGCCTCCCAGCAAGTGCTCATGCTGCCGCTAATTAGTATTTCTTTTTAAAAACGTGACCCTGACGAAAGTTCCATCGGGGACCAGTGTGGTATCTCACAGGCCACAGCCCACAGGGGCATCCCACAGGTCATGAATGTCCAGTATGCCCGGGTGGAAGACTACATCAAATGTCCCAAGATGCTTTATTCATCAGTGAAAAGACAAAAGGAAAGAAGCAACTCGATGCTAAGTATTTCTCCCCCAAAAAGTGTACAATGCAATAATAGAAGAGATGTAGCAAACTTAACGCTGTCGGAATGACTTCGCAATAAAGTAGAAATATTAGCTGACCAAGAACCATGGTGTCATAATGCATGAGCATCACAGGGAAACCATCACTGATCTCCTGTGGGACTTGTGGAGTACGAGCTCCCCAGGTAGGGGGTGGAGGCCACCCGCCAGGGGCTCGTTGTGTACTACTACAAAAGCAAACCTGAAGCAGGGCTGAGAGAGACTAGTCCTCCCAGTAATGATTTCACTGGGAACGAGCTGCTGCTGTATGCAGACCATTTCCTCAAGTTACTGAACTAGCGATGAGGATTAATGGAAACTCTGGACTCACTTGTAGATTCTCTATGACTGCTGGAGATTGGTGAACTGGTGTGACGACAATAATCTCTCCCGTAATGTCAACAAAACAAAGGAGATTGTCATCGACTTCAGGAAGCATAGTGGAGAACATGCCCCTGTCTACATCAATGGGAACAAAGTAAATAGGGTCAAGAGCTTCAAGTTTTTAGGTGTACAGATCACCAACAACCTGTCCTGATCCCTCCATGGCTTTAATTGACACTATAGTCAAGAAAGCCCACCAATGACTCTACTTTCTCAGAAGACTAAGGAAATTTGGCATGTCAGCTACGACTCTCACCAACTTCTACAGATGCACCATTGAAAGCATTCTTTCTAGTTGTATCACAGCTTGGTATGGAGCCTGCTCTGCCCAAGACCCCAGGAAACTACAAAAGGTTGTGAATGTAGTCCAGTCCATCACGCAAACCAGCCTCCCATCCATTGACTCTATCTATAATTCCCGCTGCCTCGGAAAAGCAGACAGCATAATTAAGAACCCCACGCACCCCGGACATACTCTCTTCCACCTCCTTCCGTCAGGAAAAGATACCAAAGTTTGAGGTCACATACCAACCAACTCAAGAACAGCTTCTTCCTTACTGCCATCAGACTTTTGAATGGACCTACCACGCATTAAGTTGATCTTTTCCTGACACCTTGGTATAACTGTAACATTATGTTCTGCAGTCTTTCATTCCTTCCCTATGTACGGTATGCATTGTTTTTACAGCATGCAAGAAACAATACTTTTCACTGTATACTAATACGCATGACAATAATAAATCACATCATATCAGATTACTGGAGACGTCATGTCGTAACTAGTTAGTTGCCGCTGTGCAGAAAATTGGTAGCCTTTGACGCAGGCCTGGAAGACTGGGGCTGGTTACATACTCGTATAAAAGCTGGCCTATAATATAAGCTCGTATAAAATCAGGACCAAGAGAGGCTAGACCAGGGGTGGGCAAACTTTTCCGTGCAAGGGCCACATTCAGAAATTCACAATTCACAAAGGGCCGCATAGTATATTAAGTAAAATAATTACTTCACCCGGTTATGATTCTGGGCGCCTCATATAGAACATAGAACAGCACAGAACAGGCCCTTCGGCCCTCGACGTTGTGCCGAGCAATGATCACCCTATTCAAGTCAACGTATCCACCCTATTCCAGTAAGTAACCCAACAGCCCCCCCCCCCGCATTAACCTTAAAAAAAAAAAATTTTTTTTTTAAAATTTTTTTTTTTTTCTTTAATGACTTGGTGGACCGCAGAAATACCTTTGGCGGGCCGCATGCGGCCCGCGGGCCGTAGTTTGCCCACCCCTGGGCTAGACCTTCCAGCAAGGATTGTACTGAGAGCGAGATGCTCCCAGTAAAATAAATGGATGTAAAATAAATGTATGTTAAATGCTTGCCCACTTCCTCAATTTACCAAACATGGTGGGCTGGATTCTCTGCACCCCAATGCCGAAATCGCGTTCGGCGGCAGAGCGGAGAATCCGTTTTCCAGCACGAAATCGGGATCGGCGCCGGCTCCACGATTCTCCGCCCCCCGAAAAGCGGGCCGAGTATCCACCGCCTCAGGCCATTGCCTGAGGCCCGCCCCGCTATTCTCCATCCCCGACTGGCCGATTTCCCGACAGCGTGTTTCTCAATGTGGTCCTGCCATTCAGGAAACTCGCGAGTCAGCTGCGGACTCAGTCCGCGGTCACCACACTCGGGTGCGGGTCGATCAGAGGGCAGGGGGTGCCTCATCCGGGACTGGGGGCTATGTGTGCAGGTGGTCCGGGTCTGGCGAGCGACCAATGCGGAGCACTATTTTGGTGGTCCAGGTCTGTGAGCTGAGTCCACCATGGAGCACGTCACAGCCGCTGGAAGCACCAATAAGTTGTTGTCAGAATAGAATATTTATTTTCCTGTGTTACACTGGCTGCCAATTCAAATGACATTTCTAAATGAGCTTCAGCAATAACTTTTGATATTCTTGCTTTGCAAACATTTTGACTTTTCACTCATGAAAACGCAACAGAGGTGACACAACATAATTCGAATTTGCAGATGTTTTGCAATTTCCAATGCCATTGTAATCTGGATATAGAGTCATTGATCAGATCATCTGAATTAAAAAGGAATTGCAATGCTTTCATTAAGGTAAGTTAAGATATTTAAATTAGAGATTTCTACTTTGAGAGCATTCAAATGTTTGAAGTATGACATGCGGAGTACAATTTAATTGAAGGTTTTGTAATGGTATTTGAGGCTATGGAGATGTAGTACCCTCAATAATGACACGAGAATGTGGAATGGTAAATGAAGGTTTTAATAAGCAGAGAACTAACCAGTTACCGAGATGTGTGCTTACTGAGTGCCACCTACAGGGTGTCACCTTATATACAGATCCCTGGTGGGCGCAGCCGGAGGCGGTGTCCCCTGGGGTTCCTGGGGTCTTAAAGGGGCATCACCTACATGGTGTTAAGGGGACAGTAACCATTCATCACATTCACCCCCTGTTTAAAAAAAACACAAAGTCCGTCGGAGGTGAAGTGGAATCGCATGTCTAGTCTTTTTGGCGGCCGGATCGTTCTCGTCGACCTTCCCAGCTCGGGCGGTGGTGCAGCGGACACGGACGTCATTGGTGAGGGTACATCCGGGAGCACGGTGGTCGGAGCTTTCGTCCGGGTCGGGGTAAGGGGTCGGAGGGCAGGGGGTGAATGACTGGGGCTGGGGGTAGAGGTGCCGGCGCCAGCGGGGAGTGTGGAGGGGGGGAGCGCGGTCGGTGTCTGCCGATGGGGTGGGCTCCCGGGGCGGCATCAGTGGGGGAACCAGCGGGTGCCATGTCCCATGTGAGGGGGGAGGCGTCAGTCGTGGGGGAACCAGCGGGCGCCAGATCCCGGAGGGAAACCATGCCTTGCCTGCCGTTGGGGTGCTCAACGTAGGCATATCGGGGCTTCGCATGTAGTAGTCAGACCCTCTCGACCAGAGGGTCCGTTTTATGGCTCCTCGCGTGCCTCCGGGACGGAGTCGTCAGCTAAAGTGGAAGCGAGACCCCAGAGGTGGACTTCCTGGGGAAGACAAACAAGCAGTCGTGAGGTGTCTCATTCGTGGCCGTGCAGAGGAGTGACCTAATGGAGTGTAGGGCATCGGGTAGGACCTCCTGCCAGCGGGTGGTTGGGAGACTTCTTGACCGTAGGGCCAGAAGGACAGCCTTCCAAACTGTCAAGTTCTCCCTCTCCACCTGCCCGTTTCCCCGCGGGTTATAGCTGGTCGTTCTGCTCGAGGCGATGCCCTTGCTGAGCAGATACTGACGCAGTTCATCGCTCATGAACGATGTACCCCTGTCGCTGTGGATATACGCGGGGAAACCAAACAGGGTGAAGATGCTGTGCAGTGCCTTGATCACGGTGGCCAAGGTCATGTCGGGGCAGGGAACAGCGAATGGGAAGCGGGTGAACTCATTGATGACGGTCAGGAAGTAGATATTGCGGTTGGTGGACGAGAGGGGGCATTTGAAGTCCACGCTTAGTTGCTCAAAAGGCCCCGAGGCCTTTACCAGATGGGCCTTGTCTGGCCGGTAGAAGTGTGGTTTGCACTCTGCACAGATCTGGCAAGCCCTGGTCATGACCTTGACCTCCTTGGGTGAGTAAGGTAGGTTGCGGGACTTGATAAAGTGAATGAGCCGGGTAATGAGGTCATCGTAGATAGCCCGCAGGCGGTCCTCCTGTGCGTTGGCACACGTGCCGCGGGACAGGGCATCTGGGGGCCCGTTGAGCTCCCCAGGACAATACTTGATATCGTACGTGTAGGTGGAGAGTTCTATCCTCCACCTCAAGATTTTTTCATTTTGCCCCGTTGTGCGTTATCAAACATGAAGGCTACCGACCGTTGGTCGGTGATGAGGGTGAACCACCGACCAGCTTGGTAGTGCCTCCAGTGCCGCACAGCCTCCACAATGGCTTGTGCCTCCTTTTCGACTGCGGAGTGCCAAATCTCGGAGGTGGTGAGGGTCTGGGAGAACAATGCTACTGGCCTGCCTGCCTGCCTGGTTGAGGGTAGCAGCCAGTGCGATGTCTGACACATCGCTCTCAACCTGGAAAGGGATGGTTTCATCCACCGCGTGCATAGCGGCCTTGATGATGTCGGCCTTGATGTGACTGAAGGCCGACGGGGCCTCAGCCATCAGGGGAAATGTCGTGGTCTTTATGAGTGGGCGGGCTTTGTCCGTATATCTGGGGACCTACTGGGCGTAATAGGAGAAAAGCTCCAAGCACCTTTTGAGGGCCATGAGGCTACGGGGAAGGGGAAGTTCCTTAAGGGGGCGCATGTGGTCGGGATCGGGACCCAGGACTCCGTTTTCCACGACATAGCCGAGGATGGCTAGTCGGGTTGTGTGGAAAACGCATTTTTCCTTGTTGTCGGTCAGGTTGAGGGCCCGGGCGGTTTAAAGGAACTTTTCAAGGTTCGCGTCATCTTCCTGCTGATCATGGCCGCGGATGGTGACATTGTCCAAGTACGGGTAAGTAGCCCACAGGCCGCACTGGTCCACCATTTTGTCCATCACCCTCTGGAAGACGGAGACTCCATTTGTGATGCCGAAGGGGACTCTGAGGAAGTGGAAGAGCCGGCCGGCCGCTTCGAAAGCAGTATAGCAGCGGTCTTTCGGTTTGATAGGGAGCTGGTGGTAGGCGGATTTGAGGTTGACAGTGGAGAATACACGATATTGAGTGACCTGATTGACCATCTCTGCTATGCGGGGAAGAGGGTACGCATCGAGCTGCGTGAAGCGGTTTATGTTCTGGTTGTAGTCCACGACCATCCGTTTCTTTTCCCCGGACCGTACTACCACCACTTGTGCTCTCCAGGGGCTGTTGCTAGCCTCGATGACCCCCTCTGCCAGTAAACGCTGGACCTCTGACTTGATAAAAGTCATATCTTGGGCACTGTACCGCCAGCTCCTGGTGGCGATGGGCTTACAGTCGGGGATGAGGTTCACGAATAGTGAGGCAGGTGCAACTTTCAATGTTGCAAGGCTGCATACCGTGAGGGGGGGGCAAAGGTCCGCCGAACTTCAGGGTCAGGCTTCGGTGGCTGCATTGGAAATCCAGACCGAGCAGCAGGGGGGCGCAGAGGTGAGGGAGGATATAGAGCTTGAAACGGGCGTATTTGGCACCCTGGATCGCGAGGTCTGCAATATAATACCCCGTTATTCGGACCGAGTGGGACCCGGAGGCGAGGGCTATGGTTTGGGAGGTGGGATAGATGAGCAGGGAGCAGCACCTTACCGTTTCTGGGTGGATAAAGCTCTCCGTGCTCCCGGAGTCAAAGAGGCAGGGAGTGTCGTGCCCGTTGATCTGGACCTCCATCATGGAATTCTGCAGGTGCTTTGGTCGCGATTGGTCGAGGGTGATCGCTCCCAGTTGCGGGTAGTCCGAGTCCTCAGCCGAGTCGGATTCACAAAATGGCCGCCACCGTCAGTCGCACGTGTCGGGTCTAGAAGATGGCCGCCCCCAAGATGGTCACCCTATGACTCACATGAGGCCGATGACACGTCAGAAAGGGGCTGTGGTGAATTATAAATACTAATAATCCACACTGTATTGTACAACATGTGTTGAGCCTGTATATTGTATTGGATCACGTGTAGTTGCGCGGCTCTACCCATACGGGGAGATGAGGAGCTTGTATTGGGCTCCACCCTTGGCTCCGCCCATGGCTCCACCCAAGGCTCCTCCCCTAACCGGAAGTATAAAGATTGATGCTGAGAGTGTTGTAAGACAATTAAAACCACTGTTCACTTCTAACCACGTGTCGCGTTAATTGATGGTCTCATCAATTTAATCATCTTAAGAACCAGTAAGGAACGACTATGGAATCAGCCCTCAAACCTGATCGACTGGAACTCGACCCACAGGATGCAGAGGCGAAATAAATCTTTTCACACTGGCTCCGATGTTTTAAGGCCTACCTGGCTGAAGCAAGCACCAAAGAAACGACGGAGGAGCAGAAACTCAGCCTACTGCACGCAAGGGTGAGCCATCGTATATCTACTCAGTTAAATTGTACCGGCTCATATACAGAGGCCCTGGCCCTACTCGACAGAATGTACGTGAGGCCCGTCAATGAGATCTACGCGCACCACGTTTTTACTACTCTCCGCCAGCGCCCCACAGATTCGCTAGAAGAATTTCGAAGAGACTTAATAGCCTTATCCCAGGGCTTTAATTACCAGGCTGTAAATGCTGCTGATCATAGGGAACTTGCTGTCCGCGATGTCTTTGTTGCAGGCCACAGATCCAATTACGTGCTCCAGCGACTGTTTGAGAAAGGGGCCCAAAATTTAGAAGACACTGTTGAACTCAGTACTACTATGGAGGTCTCGTTTCGCAGCCTCACTTCGTTCCCTGCGGACTCCGCGACCCCGTCATGGGCCCCCGACCAACGACTGCCCCAGGCCTGTGCCGCGTGGCCACCCAGCCACTATGCTGCCCCAGCCTGCCACTTTTGTGGCAAGCCCCAGCACCCACAGCAGCACTGCCCGACCCGCAACGCGACCTGCAGCAGCTGCGGTCGCAAAGGACACTATGCCAGAGTGTGTCTGGCGAAGAAAGCCCCAGCCTCTAACCCTCCCGCGGCTCAAAGCACTCGTTCTCTGAATTCGCAGGCCCACAGGCCCCGTAATGCTGCGGCCTATACCTCGACTCCGCCCCCACCCACCACATGCGACTCATGGGGGCCGCCATCTTGGACGCCATCTTCCTCGCCGCCCGCCACATGCGATGCACGGGGGCAGCCATATTGGGCTCCATCCTCTCCAAATTCAGAAAATCTGGTCGAAGACTGCGACCTCAGCGGGCATTCACCACGGGGCCAACACAACACAGCGGACTGAGCCGCCGACTACCCGCAACTCGGCTCAGTCACGTTGGACCAGTCGCGTCCAAAACACCTCCGCAACTCAATGACGACCGTTTCAAGTCAACGGGTACAGTACACCATGCCTCTTCAACTCCGGGAGCACCGAGAGCTTCGTACACCCAGATCTGGTAAGACGCTCTTCGCTTCCTATTTTTCCTGCACAGCAAACTATCTCCCTCGCTTCGGCTCCCACTCTGTTCACATCCAATGGCGCACTGTCGCAACCCTAACGATCCACGGCGCTAGTTACTCTAATTTTCAACTATACGTCCTGCCCGAACTCTGCTCCCCACTCTTACTGGGACTCGATTTTCAGTGCAACCTCAAGAGTCTCACCCTCAGCTTCGGCGGACCCCTACCCCCACTCACCATCTGCAGCCTAGCCACGCTGCGAATCTCCCCCCCCCCCTCCTCTCTTCGCCAATCTCACTCCAGACTGTAAACCCGTAGCCACTCGCAGCAGGCGGTACAGCCTACAGGACAGGGTATTTATCCAAACCGAGGTCCGGAGGCTCCTACGTGAGGGGATCATAGAGGCCAGTAACAGCCCCTGGAGAGCTCAGGTGGTGGTCGTCAAGACCGGGGGGAAATTCCGCATGGTTGTGGACTATAGTCAGACCATTGATAGGTTTACGCTCCTAGACGCGTACCCCCTCCCCAGGATTGCAGTCATGGTGAACCAAATCGCCCAGTACCGCATCTTCTCCACGGTGGATCTGAAGTCTGCATACCACCAGCTCTCAATCTGCCCGGAGGACCGCCACTACACGGCATTTGAGGCCGATGGCCGCCTCTTCCACTTCCTCCAGGTTCCCTTTTGGCGTCATTAATGGGGTCTCGGTGTTCCAACGAGCAATGGACCGAATGGTGGACCAGTTCGGACTGCGGGCCACGTTTCCGTACTTGGATAACGTCACCATCTGCGGCTATGACCAGCAGGACCACGATACCAACCTCAATCGATTTCTCCAGACGGCCTTGAAGCTCAATCTCACTTACAACAAGGAGAAATGCGTTTTCCGCACAACCAAACTAGCCATCCTCGGCTATGTCGTGGAAAACAGAGTCCTGGGCCCCGACCCAGACCGTATGCGGCCCCTCTTAGAACTCCCTCTCCCTCATTGTCCCACGGCCCTCAAACGGTGCCTGGGATTCTTTTCATATTAAGCCCAGTGGGTCCCTCAATATGCGGACAAAGCCCGCCCACTCTTTAAGGCCACACTTTTTCCACTGTCAGCTGAGGCTCGCCAGGCCTTCAACTGCATCAAGGAGGACATCGCCAAGGCGGCCATGCGGGCGGTGGATGAATCCGTCCCCTTTCAGGTTGAGAACGATGCCTCAGAGGGAGCTCTTGCAGCCACATTAAATCAGACAGGGAGACCAGTCGCATTTTTCTCCCAAACCCTCTCCGCTTCGGAACTTTGACACTCCTCGTTCGAAAAAGAAGCACAAGCCATTGTGGAGGCTATACGTCACTGGAGGCACTACCTCGCAGGTAGGAGGTTCACCCTCATCACCGACCAAAGATCGGTTGCCTTCATGTTTGACAACTCGCAAAGGGGCAAAATTAAAAATAATAAAATTCTGAGGATTGAGCTCTCCACCTACAAATACGATATTATGTATCGACCGGGGAAGCTCAACGAGCCCCCAGATGCCCTCTTAAAAGCCATCCACAATGACCTCTGCCACCCGGGGGTCACCCGGCTCGCCCACTACATTAAAGCCCAAAATCTGCCTTTCTCCACTGAGGAGGTAAAAGCCGTCACCAGGGATTGCCCGATCTGCGCGGAGTGCAAACCACACTTCTACAGACCAGACAGGGCCCACCTGGTCAAGGCTTCTAGGCCCTTTGAACGCTATCGATTTCAAAGGGCCACTCCCCTCGACTAACCGGAATGTGTACTTCCTGAACATCATAGACGAGTTCTCCCGATTCCCTTTTGCTATCCCGTGCCCCGATATGACCTCCCACACAGTCATAAGGGCCCTGCAGAGTATCTTCACCCTGTTTGGTTTCCCCAGCTATGTACACAGTGACCGGGGTTCGTCCTTTATGCTCAACAAGGGCATCGCCTCGAGCAGGACTACCAGCTATAACCCCAGGGGGAACGGGCAGGTGGAGAGGGAGAATGCGACGGTCTGGAAGACTGTCCTACTGACCCTCCGGTCCAGGAATCTCCCGATCTCCTATTGGCAGGAAGTCCTCCCAGACGCTATTAGGTCCCTCTTATGTACCGCCACCAACCAGACCCCTCACGAGCGGCTCTTTATTTTTTCCAGGGGCACTACCACGGGGGCTTCGCTCCCGGCATGGTTGAAGACACCGGGCCCAGCACTCCTCCGGAAGCACGTCAGGGCACACAAAACTGACCCACTCGTAGAGAAAGTGCTCCTACTACACTCAAACCCCCAATATGCCTTCATAGAGTACCTGACAGCCGTCAGGACACCATATCCCTCCGCGACCTCGTGCCTGCAGGATCAAACCCCACCACTACCACCGCCGAGGTACCCCTCACACTACATCCCACCCAACTCGCCACGCCCCCGCGCCTACCAGTTCGCTACACATGTTCCGCGCGCCTGCACCCGCAAGCTTTCAGCGCCCCCACTCCCCAGTCGAACCAGACGGGTACGAAGCTCGGACAGAATCACCCCCGGAGTCCACCATCGTACCCCAACCGACCGTGATCATCCAGCCACCAGAAGGGGCTGCAACCCCGGTGCTCCGCCGGTCATAACAGACAACTCGACCGCCGGACAGACTCAATCTGTAAACCATCACCCCCGCCGGACTTGATTTTTTTACAGGGGGTGAATGTGGTGAATTATATATACTAATAATCCACACTGTATTGTACAACATGTGTTGAGCCTGTATATTGTATTGGATCACGTGTAGTTGCGCGGCTCTACTCATCGGGGGAGATGAGGAGCTTGTACTGGGCTCCACCCTTGGCTCCACCCATGGCTCCACCCCCTAACCGGAAGTATAAAGGTTGATACTGAGAGCCTGCCTGCCAGTTCATCTGGAGTTCATCTCGTCACAGGCAGGCTCTGTTGTAAGACGATTAAAACCACTGTTCACTTCTAACCACGTGTCGCGTGAATCGATGGTCTCATCAGGGGCGTGTCATAGAACATAGAACATTACAGCGCAGTACAGGCCCTTCGGCCCTCGATGTTGCGCCGACCCATAAAACCACTCTAAAGCCCATCTGCACTATTCCCTTATCATCCATATGTCTATCCAATGACCATTTGAATGCCCTTAGTGTGGGCGAGTCCACTACTGTTGTAGGTAGGGCATTCCATGCCCTCACTACTCTCTGAGTAAAGAACCTACCTCTGACATCTGTCCTATATCTATCTCCCCTCAATTTAAAGCTACGTCCCCTCGTGCTAGCCATCATCATCCAAGGAAAAAGGCTCCCACTCTTCACCCTATCTAATCCTCTTATCATCTTGTATGCCTCAATTAAGTCACCTCTTAACCTTCTTCTCTCTAACGAAAACAGCCTCAAGTCCCTCAGGCTTCCCTCATAAGATCTTCCCTCCATACCAGGCAACATCCTGGTAAATCTCCTCTGCACATTTTCCAATGCTTCCACATCCTTCCTATAATGTGGCGACCAGAATTGCACGCAATACTCCAAATGCAGCTGCACCAGAGTTTTGTACAGCTGAAACATGACCTCATGGCTCCGAAACTCAATCCCTCTCCCAATAAAAGCTAACACACCGTCTGGCCGGTGCGCAGCCACGTTGCGGAGCGCCTGTGAGCATGATTTCCGGGCCTGATGATCTTTTTGTTTCTTGGCCTTGGGCCTGGCCAGGCAGACCCTTGATAAATGCCCCTTCTTCCCACGGTCGCTGCAGATGGTGGAGTGGGCTGTGCAGCGTTAACGCGGGTGCTGGCCCTGCCCACAGAAATAGTACGGTGTGCCCCCGGTCAGGGCGGTTCACCGCGCGGCGCATACCCGTAGTGTGGCCGAGCCTGGGGAAGTCCGAGGGGCCTCGCAGGGTCCGTGGGGTACGTGCCTAGGTTGTGGCGGGCCACTTCCAGTGAGGTGGCGAGCATTACTGTGTCCTGAAGGTCTTTAGCTCCATTTTCAGGAGTCACTGCCTGATATAAGAACTAGGAGCAGGAGTAGGCCATCTGGCCCCTCGAGCCTGCTCCGCCATTCAATGAGATCATGTCTGATCTTTTGTGGACTCAGCTCCACTTTCCGGCCCGAACACCATAACCCTTAATCCCTTTATTCTTCAAAAAACTATCTCTCTTTACCTTAAAAACATGTAATGAAGGAGCCTCAACTGCTCCATTGGGCAAGGAATTCCATAGATTCACAACACTTTGGGTGAAGAAATTCCTCCTAAACTCAGTCCTAAATCTACTTCCCCTTATTTTGAGGCTATGTCCCCTAGTTCTGCTTTCACCCGCCAGTGGAAACAACCTGCCCGCATCTATCCTATCTATTCCCTTCATAATTTTAAATGTTTCTATAAGATCCCCCCTCATCCTTCTAAATTCCAACGAGTACAGTCCCAGTCTACTCAACCTCTCCTCATAATCCAACCCCTTCAGCTCTGGGATTAACCTAGTGAATCTCCTCTGCACACCCTCCAGTGCCAGTACGTCCTTTCTCAGGTAAGGAGACCAAAACTGAACACAATACTCCAGGTGTTGCCTCACTAACACCTTATACAATTGCATCATAACCTCCCTAGTCTTAAACTCCATCCCTCTAGCAATGAAGGACAAAATTACATTTGCCTTCTTAATCACCTGTTGCACCTGTAAACCAACTTTCTGTGACTCATGCACTAGCACACCCAGTTCTCTCTGCACAGCGGCATGCTTTAATATTTTATTGTTTAAATAATAATCCAGTTTACTGTTATTCCTACCAAAATGGATAACCTCACATTTGTCAACAGTGTATTCCATCTGCCAGACCCTAGCCCATTCACTTAACCTATCCAAATCCCTCTGCAGACTTCCAGTATCCTCTGCACTTTTCGCTTTACCACTCATCTTAGTGTCATCTGCAAACCTGGACACATTGCCCTTGGTCCCCAACTCCAAATCATCTATGTAAATTGTGAACAATTGTGGGCCCAACACGGATCCCTGAGGGACACCACTAGCTACTGATTGCCAACCAGAGAAACACTCATTAATCCCCACTCTTTGCTTTCTATTAATTCACCAATCCTCTATCCATGCGACTACTTTACCCTTAATGCCATGCATCTTTATCTTATGCAGCAACCTTTTGTGTGGCACCTTGTCAAAGGCTTTCTGGAAATCCAGATATACCACATCCATTGGCTCCCCGTTATCTACTGCACTGGTAAAGTCCTCAAAAAATTCCACTAAATTAGTTAGGCATGAGCTGCCCTTTATGAACCCATGCTGCGTCTGCCCAATGGGACAATTTCTATCCAGATGCCTCGCAATTTCTTCCTTGATGATAGATTCCAGCATCTTCCCTACTACCGAAGTTAAGCTCACTGGCCTATAATTTCCTGCTCTCTGCCTACCTCCTTTTTTAAACAGTGGTGTCACGTTTGCTAATTTCCAATCCACTGGGACCATCCCAGAGTCTAGTGAATTTTGGTAAATCATCACTCGGGCATCTGCAATTTCCCTAGCCATTTCTTTTAGCACTCTGGGCTGCATTCCATCAGGGCCAGGAGACTTGTCTATCTTTAGCCCCATTAGCTTGCCCATCACTACCTCCTTAGTGATAACAATCCTCTCAAGGTCCTCACCTGCCATAGCCTCATTTCTATCAGTCGCTGGGATTTTATTTGTGTCTTCCACTGTGAAGACCGACCCAAAAAACCTGTTCAGTTCCTCAGCCATTTCCTCATCTCCCATTATTAAAACTCCCTTCTCATCCTCTAAAGGACCAATATTTACCTTAGCCACTCTTTTTTGTTTTATATATTTGTAAAAACTTTTACTGTCTGTTTTTATATTCTGAGCAAGTTTACCCTCATACTCTATCTTACTCTTCTTTATAGCTTTTTTAGTAGCTTTCTGTTGCCCCCTAAAGATTTCCCAGTCCTCTAGTCTCCCAGCAATCTTTGCCACTTTATATGCTTTTTCCTTCAATTTGATACTCTCCCTTATTTCCTTAGACATCCACGGTCGATTTTCCCTCTTTCTACCGTCCTTCCTTTTTGTTGGTATAAACCTTTGCTGAGCACTGTGGAAAAATCGCTTGGAAGGTTCTCCACTGTTCCTCAACTGTTCTACCATAAAGTCTTTGCTCCCAGTCTACCTTAACTAGTTCTTCTCTCATCCCATTGTAATCTCCTTTGTTTAAACACAAAACACTAGTATTTGATTTTACTTTCTCACCCTCCATCTATATTTTAAATTCCACCATATTGTGATCGCTCCTTCCGAGAGGATCCCTAACTATGAGATCATGAATCAATCCTGTGTCATTACACAGGACAAGATCTAGGACCGCTTGTTCCCTCGTAGGTTCCATTACATACTGTTCTAGGAAACTATCGCGGATACATTCTATAAACTCCTCTTCAAGGTTGCCTTGTCCGACCTGGTTAAACCAATCGACATGTAGATTAAAATCCCCCATGATAACTGCTGTACCATTTCTACATGCATCAGTTATTTCTTTGTTTATTGCCTGCCCCACCATAACGTTACTATTTGGTGGCCGATAGACAACTCCTATCAGTGACTTTTTCGCCTTACTATTCCTGATTTCCACCCAAATGGATTCAACCTTATCCTCCATAGCACCGATGTCATCCCTTACTATTGCCCGGATGTCATCCTTAAATAACAGAGCAACACCACCTCCCTTACTATCCACTCTGTCCTTCTGAATTGTTTGATACCCTCGGATATTTAACTCCCAGTCGTGACCATCCTTTAACCATGTTTCAGTAATGGCCACTAAATCATAGTAATTCACGATGATTTGTGCCATCAACTCATTTACTTTATTCCGAATACTACGAGCATTCAGGTAAAATACACTTATGTTGGTTTTTTTACCTCTGTTTTGAATCTTAACATCTCCAGTTTTATTCCTTTTAGTATTACTGGGCCTATTCACTGAGCTCCCCTCAGTCACTGTACCTTGTACTGTCGCCCTTTTTGATTTTTGACTATGTCTTCTCTGCCTTGCACTTTTCCCCTTACTTCCTTTTGCTTCTGTCCCTGTTTTACTACCTTCCAACTTCCTGCATCGGTTCCCATCCCCCTGCCACATTAGTTTAAACCCTCCCCAACAATATAGGTGGAACGGATGCCGGACACGAACGCGTCTTGGATGTGCAGGTTCATATGGACCTCCGCCATCACGTCCTGATGGTTTCAGTTGCTGGCGAGCGCGGTAAGCTTTTCCACGTACTCGTCTAGCATTTCCCCTGAGTGCTACCGGCAGGTAGAGGGTTTGACGAAACGCTTTCGCAGGATCTCGACCGCCTCATCGTAAGTGGTCGCCTTTTCAATCATGGCGGAGATTCAATGGCTCACCCGGGCGTGGAGTAGGCGCAGCTTGCGAGGCCATCGGACGGGAGCTGCCGAGGATTCCTGGTAGGCCTCGAAGCAGCGGAGCCAGTACTTAAACATTTATTTGGCCTCCGGTGTCCGTGCTTGCCGTACCAGCCTCCCCGGACAGGCACCGGAATGTGGCGACTAGGGGCTTTTTACAGTAACTTCATTGAAGCCTACTCGTGCCAATAAGTGATTTTCATTTCATTTCATTTCATTTCCAGGTTGAACCTTTCTGGCTTGAGACCGGCGTCCATCCTAACGTAATCTGCTTATTAAATTGTCGTACCCTCAATAACGACACGAGAGTGTGGAATGGTAAATGAAGGTTTTAATAAGCAGAGAACTAGCCAGTTACCGAGATGTGTGCTTACTGAGTGCCACCTACAGGGCATCACCTTATATACAGATCCCTGGTGGGCGGAGCCGGAGGCGGTGTCCCCCAGGGTTCCAAACTCGGTCTTAAAGGGGCATCACCTACATGGTGTTAAGGGTACTGTAACTATTCATCACAGGAGAACAATGTAATTTCACAGTTGAAGACGTTGTAGAAGTACAAGAAGCATTGTATAACAGAACAAGCTCATGAATGGTGTTAGTTTAAGTTTTAAAAAGATGGTTATTGACAGACCAGAAGGAAGTAAATAATACTTCACTGGTCAGAGACATATGTGGGTAGCCAGAATACCACAGATGAAGGCACGTTGGGCGCGTTCTTCCGGAAAAGCAGTTTGCTTGCAGCATGGCCAGTGAAAGCTGGGAGACCCCGCTCCCATTTTGGCGTGATCAGTTTTTTGCCAAATCTGCATACTAGAGTGAGGCAGTAAGCCTTACTCTAATGTGCACATTCCCAAGGTACCTGAGGCATTGTGATTCAGGGACCTCGTGTGAGTACTGTTTGGTATTGGTCCCCACAAATGGGGATCTCCCAGGGGATCAGAGGCGCCCAGCTGCATGCACTTTGGGCAGGGTGGTGCCACCTGGGTACCCTGCCATTGCCAGCCTGACACCCTGGTAGTGCCACCTGTGTGTCAACCTGGCATTGCCAAGGTGCCCAGGTGGTGCTGGCAGAGGCACTGCCAAGGTACCAAGCTGGCATTTTTAGTATGTGTGTGGTTGGACCTGGGTTGCCCAGTGTGGGTGTTGGGAGGGGGGGAGCAGGGGACCCTTCCCATGTTGTGTTTGGGCTGGAGGATAGTCGGGGGCTTTTGGGGGGTGCCTCGGAGATCTGAACGCCATTTAAAAATGGTGCCCTGATCTCTTGCTACAACGGGGCGTTCCAGTGAGTGGAGCTCCCCGTTGTAAAAAATGGGGCCATGTGCGCCCTCAGCCACGCTTTCCCCATTTAGGCCTTTAGGCCCGTTATTTAATATGAGCCGTGTGTTCCTCGGCACTTTGAGCGCCGGGAAACACACGGCTAAACGTGCTCACTCGGGGACTCTTCCATTTTGGGACAATCATGCCAATAGTTTATTTGCAATGCGAGTAAAAATGCCTGATGTCTCCATACTAATATATTGCAGATAGAAGACTTAATACTGGACCCAGATGGTGGCTACCATGCTTTTATTAACTTCAAAAGCCAAGTTTATCCAATAAATACTGTGACTAGCAAATTGAATTTTACTGCAATGTTATGTCACATTGAACAGCTGCTTGCTGAAAATATCTTTACTTGTATGTTTGGGATGATTTTGTTGACAAGTACATTGTCCATGCATGTTTGAAAGAAGTGAAATAAAGTAATTGTTCGTTGCATTTAGACCTGAGACCTGTCAGTATACAATCTCTGAAATGATTTAAGAGTGAAGTGATATTTTACTGATGCATGACATTCTGTGTGCTGATGACCAAGCTGTCTTTTCATGGCCTCTGGATGTTCCAAAACTAATGAAGTACTTGAAAACTGTAGTTTAGTTGTAATGTACAGAAATGCAGTCGCCAATCTGTGGATATCAAAATCCCACTAATGATAATGTGGAAAATGATCTTACGATCTGTTTTAATGACAATTAACAACAAATATTTGGATAATGGATGTCACAAAGTGGATGCAGATGAACTACAGTGGATGTGTGAGGATGACGCAACATATATGATCGTGACATGCCATGCGAACAGACCTTTTTGCAAGAGTAGCTACAACCTGCAGCAGCAGTAATATTTCTTCATGTGCTCATGATCTAGACTGAGTTCTTTGGAGCTTATCAAATCTCCAAAAGTAAATTGTTCAAGACTACAGTTTGTTAAAACAATTATTCTTCATTTACTGCTTCTACATACATGTTACGCTCTTTCTTCCCCCTCCCCCAAAAGTCTTTATCCCAATTATATACATCTCTGAATCTCCCCCAATGTTTCATACTTCACATGGTTAGTCTCTGAGGTGCCTTGACTAATCTCCCTGACCTCCTTCTGATCTGCTTCTGAAGTTGACGAAGGTCTGTACTCTCCCTTCTGTTCGTATGAGTGTCCTTCTTCTTGATGGCTGGAGATTTTGGTCTTGTATCTTCTTTATCGCCATCAGGATCTAAGTAGTAAGCCCAAGTTCCTTTTGGTTTCTTTCCAAGAATATTGAGGCACTGTGATTTCTTGTCACAGTTCCCTGATCTGCAAGTAGTGGGGCTCTAATGCGTCTGCTGCCCTTGCCTTTCTAGATGGGAGATGTCGTGGGTTTGGAAGGTGCTGTTGAATATGGATGGCATGGTAGCATTGTGGATAGCACAATTGCTTCACAGTGCCAGGGTCCCTGGTTCGATTCGTGGCTTGGGTCACTGTCTGTGCGGAGTCTGCACATTCTCCCCGTGTTTGCGTGGGTTTCCTCCGGGCCCTCTGGTTTCCTCCTAAAAGTCCCGAAAGATGTACTTGTTAGGTGAATTGGACATTCTGAATTCTCCCTCTGTGTACCTGAACAGGCGCAGGTGTGTGGCGACTAGGGGATTTTCACAGTAACTTAATTGCAGTGTTAATTGCCTACTTGTAACAATAATAAAGATGTAAAAAGATTAACCATACTCTCTCCCCACAATTCAACACTGATAGCTCATGTGCTCTGTGCCTGTGGTTAAAGCTACGAGCCATTTTACTATCCCATGGTCATTCAAGGTGATATTGGGATTCAGTTCCTGTTGCGGAGATGGAAGCAGTCTCCTTCCCATGAAGAAGTCTGATGCTGAGAAACCATTCTGTAGTGGTGAGGTTTGATAACTCAGAAGAGCTAGATTAATATCTTCATTCTTCTTCCCGAAATTTTGATAGTTCGTACACCTCTCTCAGTTTCTCCATTTTATCTTGTTTTATATCCTACAACCACTTTGCAGTAACAGTTAAGTTTTGAGTGAAGGAGTCCACAGTGAGTAGTTTAAATGAAATAAAGTTTTATTACAATAAACTAATATTTACAACACATGAAAATCCCAGCCGGATCTCTCCTATCGGTACAAAACAGGCCGACTTTATATAAGAGATAATTGAACATGGATTAGAGTTCCCCGCCCCTTTAATGTGGGAATTCGTATTCAGCGAGGTTTACGGGGCATCCTCAGTAAGATGTCGTCTGTAGATTGGTATTTTCCTTGAATGTCATAGAGTCAAATGTCATTAATCTTAATCTGATCTGATAGATTATAGGCGGCAGCTTTGCAATCTTACTCAGGTTCAAAAGAGTGACATATGGGTTATTGTCGATTTCAATTATGAACCACAATTCCATAATGTAGTCCAAGACATATTTGCGTGCTCATTGCTGCCAGGGCTTGATTTTCATTTGCAGATGACCTTTTTTCTCTTTCTGTGAGTGGCCTTGAGGTCTGGTAAACTGGTCTATGATCGCTGTCTCACTGCACTTGAAATAATACTGCCACAAGACCTATAGACTTCTACCCTTATAGTCGGAAGGGTCTGGGTCGTAATATGTCAAAAGTTCAGAGGAAATTTAAAGATGCTTGATTTCCTCAAAAGCATTCCACATTACAACAACACTATTAGTCCTGTTTCAACAGCTGTCTCATTGATCCCTGTCAAACGTAGTAGAAACTTGCCTTCTTGGTTGACCATCCTAAGGAATCTTTGAAGCTCAGTTCTGCTCTTGGGCCACGGAATCATTCTGATAGGTAGCATCCGCAGTACTTTGCTTTTAGATACAATCATTCTGACTACCTTTTTTTGTGGATCGAATGTTATTCCTGTGGCTTGTACACTGTGACGAACAAATGTGATCATAGGTTTGGCAAACTCACATTTTTCATTCAATGTTAGTCTTGCATCTTGTAAGATTGTCAGGACTGCACTAACCCTGCACTCGTGATCTTGGCGCATGGAGCCATGTACAAGTAGGATATCCGTATGGCACGTTATCTCGTTCATACCTTGTAGGGTTTGAGACATTGTTCTAAACTTTTTGGAATGGATACAGTTCCAAATGGTAATTTATTAAAGCAACAATGACTTGGGGGATGCCAGGGGAAAGTGCAAAAAGCACCATTCCTGAGGTTGCCTTCTGCTGCTCGGCCGCAGGCTCTTTGGAAGGGCCTCATAGAGGGAAGGGCAGCCTCGGGCTGTGCAATGGGTTGGTGGGGAATCATCATGAACTGATGGTTCTGCTCAAATCTGGGGGAAAGAGAACGGCTTCTGGAGGCGGTATTATGACAAGGGCGAAGCTAATGGAAAGGCATGTCAGTTATGAGAGTAAACTTGCTCAGAATATAAAAACAGACAGCAAAGGTTTTTACAAATATATAAGACAAAAAAGAGTGGCTAAGGTAAATATTGGTCCTTTAGAGGATGAGAAGGGAGTTTTAATAATGGGAAATGAGGAAATGGCTGAGGAACTGAACAGGTTTTTTGGGTCGGTCTTCACAGTGGAAGACACAAATAACATGCCAGCGACTGATAGAAATGAGGCTATGACAGATGAGGACCTTGAGAGGATTGTTATCACTAAGGAGGGAGTGATGGGCAAGCTAATGGGGCTAAAGGTAGACAAGTCTCCTGGCCCTGATGGAATGCATCCCAGAGTGCTAAAAGAGATGGCTAGGGAAATTGCAGATGCACTAGTGATAATTTACCGAAATTCACTAGACTCTGGGGTGGTCCCGGTGGATTGGAAATTAGCAAACGTGACGCCACTGTTTAAAAAAGGAGGTAGGCAGAAAGCAGGAAATTATAGGCCAGTGAGTTTAACTTCGGTAATAGGGAAGATGCTGGAATCTATCATCAAGGAAGAAATTGCGAGGCATCTGGATAGAAATTATCCCATTGGGCAGACGCAGCATGGGTTCGTTAAAGGCAGGTCATGCCTAACTAATTTAGTGGAATTTTTTGAGGACATTACCAGTGCAGTAGATAACGGGGAGCCGATGGATGTGGTATATCTGGATTTCCAGAAAGCCTTTGACAAGGTGCCACACAAAAGGTTGCTGCATAAGATAAAGATGCATGGCATTAAGGGTAAAGTAGTAGCATGGATAGAGGATTGGTTAATTAATAGAAAGCAAAGAGTTGGGATAAATGGGTGTTTCTCTGGTTGGCAATCAGTAGCTAGTGGTGTCCCTCAGGGATCCGTGTTGGGCCCACAATTGTTCACAATTTACATTGATGATTTGGAGTTGGGGACCAAGGGCAATGTGTCCAAGTTTGCAGATGACACTAAGATGAGTGGTAAAGCGAAAAGTGCAGAGGATACTGGAAGTCTGCAGAGGGATTTGGATAGGTTAAGTGAATGGGCTCGGGTCTGGCAGATGGAATACAATGTTGACAAATGTGAGGTTATCCATTTTGGTAGGAATAACAGCAAACGGGATTATTATTTAAACGATAAAATATTAAAGCATGCTGCTGTTCAGAGAGACTTGGGTGTGCTAGTGCATGAGTCACAGAAGGTTGGTTTACAAGTGCAACAGGTGATTAAGAAGGCAAATGGAATTTTGTCCTTCATTGCTAGAGGGATGGAGTTTAAGACTAGGGAGGTTATGTTGCAATTGTATAAGGTGTTAGTGCGGCCACACCTGGAGTATTGTGTTCAGTTTTGGTCTCCTTACTTGAGAAAGGACGTACTGGCGCTGGAGGGTGTGCAGAGGAGATTCACTAGGTTAATCCCAGAGCTGAAGGGGTTGGATTATGAGGAGAGGTTGAGTAGACTGGGACTGTACTCGTTGGAATTTAGAAGGATGAGGGGGGATCTTATAGAAACATTTAAAATTATGAAGGGAATAGATAGGATAGATGCGGGCAGGTTGTTTCCACTGGCGGGTGACAGCAGAACTAGGGGGCATAGCCTCAAAATAAGGGGTAGTAGATTTAGGACTGAGTTTAGGAGGAACTTCTTCACCCAAAGGGTTGTGAATCTATGGAATTCCTTGCCCAGTGAAGCAGTTGAGGCTCCTTCATTACATGTTTTTAAGGTAAAGATAGATAGTTTTTTGAAGAATAAAGGGATTAAGGGTTATGGTGTTCGGGCCGGAAAGTGGAGCTGAGTCCACAAAAGATCAGCCATGACCTCATTGAATGGCGGAGCAGGCTCGAGGGGCCAGATGGCCTACTCCTGCTCCTAGTTCTTATGTTCTTATGTTCTTATGTTCTTATCAATGACCCGTTGCAGCTGAGACCGTTGGTCTGTAACTCAATTGACATGCAGGGAGTCCAACTAGTCATGCAATTATGCCCATTCAATCACTACTTTTGTGTGTGAGTGCCACTAATTACTGCTTAGCATTTAACCTTGGCGCATTGATTCAAAATCACTGATTGCCATGATGTGCCTGTAACCCTGACCAACTGGCAAGCAACTACATTGCCTTGGAGAGTTGACAATGACACACTGCCCGAGGAGACTGTTCCAAAACCTTGGCTGTGTGCTCAGGTGTTTAGTGCAGAACACTTAGAAATCAATGGCAAAATCGGAAAGAGTATGGATTTATGAAAAATAAATCATGCTTGACAGATCTGACTGGACTCCTTTCAGGATGTAACTAGTAGAGTTGATGAAGGGGAGCCCAGTGGGTGTGGTTTAGTTTCACTTTCAGAAGGCTTTCGACAATGTTCCACAGAAGAGATTAGCGTGTAAAATTAAAACGCGTGGCACTGGGATAGTGGGCGCAATTCTCCCAACGGGAGACTAAGTGCCAACGCCGGAGTGAAAACCGGAGTGTTTCACTCCGGCGTCGGAGGCCGCTCCTCGCCCCCTATTCTCCCACCCCCAGGGGGCGAGGAGCGGCGCCGTGTCAATTACGCACGCCGGGCCTTGGCGCCGCGCCAAAGCGGCACCGCGTAAATGACGCGGCCGGCAGCGCTTAAATGACGTCATCCGCGCATGCGCAGGTTGGCAGGCGCCAACCCGCGCATGCGCAGTTACCGTCCTCCCCGCAAGACATGGAGGATTGATCTTGCGGGGCGGCGGAGGAAAAGAGTGCGTCCTTTAGAGACGCCGGCCCGTCGATTGGTGGGCACCGATCGCGGGGCCAGACTCCTATTGAGCACCCCCTGGTGCTCGATCCTCCCCCCCCCACAGGCCGCACACGCAACGTTCGCGCGCTGTTCATGCCGGCAGCGACCAGGTGTGGTTGGCGCCAGCGCGAACCCGTCGGATTGGGAAGGCCGCTCGGCCTGTTAGAAACGGCGAGCGGCGATTCTCCGAGCGGCCTGTCGTGAAACGTGGCACGCCGTTTTGGGGGGGTGGGAGAATCGCATGCGGGTGCCAGGGCGGCATGGCGGAAATCGCCCCGCGCTCCTGCGATTCTCCCACCCAGCGTGGGGGTCAGAGAATCGTGCCCAGTGTCTTGAGATGGATAGAAAACTGGGTGGCAAACAGGAAGCAAAGAGTAGGAATAAACCAGAAATTGGCTAGCTGATAGAAGACAAAGGGCGGTGATTGATGGGAAATGTTCAGCCTGGAGTCCAGTTACTAGTGGTGTACCACAAGGATCTGTTTTGGGGCCACAGCGCAAGAGCGGTTCACGCCGCTCCAGCTGCTGATCCAGCCGTGCAATTCAGCGCGAACCCGCGCATGCGCAGTCCCACTGGCGCAATTTCCCGCATGTCGGTCTCTCCCTTGTCGAC
This sequence comes from Scyliorhinus canicula, assembly GCF_902713615.1. Lineage (NCBI taxonomy): Eukaryota > Metazoa > Chordata > Chondrichthyes > Carcharhiniformes > Scyliorhinidae > Scyliorhinus > Scyliorhinus canicula. The sequence continues at coordinate 189,393,062 of NC_052148.1, forward strand.
GCCAGCCCTGACGCAACATGGCGCAGGAGTACAGGGGCCAGTGTGGAAGAAAGGAGGCCGGGAGACAGAGAGGCCGGGCCGCCGACCCCCCCCCCCCCCCCGGGTCGGAACCCCCTCTCCCCCCCCTCACAGTCCGCCACCCGACCCTTCATCGCTGAGTTCCTGACAGCTGAGAGCAGGTGTGGACGGCGGTAGGGGGACTCTGCGTTTCCCCGACGGCCGCTCGGCCCATCCCGGCCCGATAATCGGCGGGCCGGACGGGTAGAGCGGCCCGCGACTGGCACCGTACCAACCATGCTGGCACCAATGGCACTGATTCTCCGCTCTGCGGAGAATCATGTGCCGGCGTTGGGGCGGCGTGGCGCGATTCGCGCTGGTTGCGGGGATTCTCCAGACCGGCCCAGACTGAGAGAATCCCGCCCCTGTTGTTTATAGCGTATATAAATTCTCTGGAGGAAAATGTAGATGGTCTGATTAGCAAGTTTGCAGATGACAGGGAGATGGTGGAATTGCAGATAGTGCCGAAGATTGTCAGAGGAAACAACAGGATATAGATAGATTGGAGACTTGGGCACAGAAATGGCAGATGGAGTTTAATCCAGACAAATGCGAAGTGATGCATTTTGGAGGATCAAATCTAATTATGAATTATACTGTAAATTGCAGAACCCTTAGGGACATTAACATACAGAGAGATCTGGGCGTGGTGGTCCACAGTTCCCTGAAAGTGGCAACACAGGTGGCCAAGGTGATTAAGGAGGCATATGGCATGCTTGCATTCATCAGCCAGGGCATTGAGTACAAAACTTGGGAAATCATGTTGCAGCTGTATGAAACCTTGGTTAGGCCACATTTGGAGTATTGCGTGCAGTTCTGGTCACCACATTATCAGAAGGACGTGGAAGCTTTGGAGAGAGAGCAAAGAAGGTTCACCAAGATGTTTCCTGGTCTCAACGGTGTTGGCTATGAGGAGAGGTTGAATAAACTAGGCTTTTGACAAAGGGTCTTCTAGGCTCGAAACATTAGCTCTCTCCCTACAGATGCTGCCAGACCTTCTGAGATTATCCAACATTTTCTCTTTGGTTCCAGATTCCAGCATGCACAATAATTTGTTTTTATTATTGAATAAACTAGGATTGTTTTCACTGGAAAGACGGAGGCTGAAGGGAGGCCTGATAGAGGTCTACAAAATTATGAGAGGCACAGATAGGGTGGATAGTCAGAGGCTTTTCCCAAGGATGGATGTGTCAATTAGATGGGGGCACAGGTTCAAGGTGAGAGGGGGAAAGTTTAAGGGAGATGTGCTGGGTAGGATTTTCACCCAGAGAGTAGTGGGTGCCTGGAATTCGCTGCCAGAAGATGTGGAGGAAGCAGGCACATTGACAACATTTAAGAGGCATCTGGATGGATACATGAATAGGGAGGAAATAGATGGAAACGGACTGAGTAAGAGCTGAAAGTTTTTTTAACTTTTGGCATTATGATCAGCGCAAGCTTGGAGGGCTGAAGGGCCTGTTCCTGTGCTGTACCTTTCTTTGTTCTTTGGTATGTTGGCCTTCATAGATAAAGGATTTGAGTACAGGAGCAGGAATGTCCTGTTGCAATTATACGGGGCCTAGGTGAGGTGAATTGTAACAGGACTAGACAGGTAGATGCAGGAAGGATGTTCCCGATGGTGGGTGAGTCCAGAACCAGGAATCACAGTCCGAGGATACGATGTGGACTATTTAGGACTGATATGAGGAGAAATATCTTCACCCAGAGAGTGGTGAGCCTGCCTGTGGAATTTGTTACCAGAGGAAGTAGTTGAGGTCAAAACACCGTGAGCACGATTGAATGGAAAAGTTTCTATGTGTCATTTCCCTGTTTGGCTGTGAGTTTCTCCCTGGCTCTGTGAGCGGGTCTCCCCACCTCTACCTAACCACCCTTAGAGTATGATTAAATGGAAAAGTTTCTAATTGTGGTAGCGAGCGGGAACTGCCGCAAACCTCCTGACGCTTGGCCTGGCGAGGCCATTACTGCTATGAAACATTAATTGGTCCACTTAATGATGCCCCAGGGCTTCATGCCGCAAATGGTTGATTTGCTCGGACCTTGCTCGCCAGGTCCCTGATGCACGGACAATTGCACAAAGACGAGAGTTGAATACAACTGAGGCTTTATTACACTAAGATGTGTGGCCTCCTACAGCAGCTGGCGAAATAACTGCTGTACGGGGAGCACACATATTTATACTCCGCCTACTGGGCGGAGCCAGCAGGCAGGGACTACCCCCGTACCTGTAGTAAAGGGCCTTACCACACCTCTCCTAATATATACAACAGTGGTGATTACCACAGACCTCCCCTCCCCCCAACCCATGATAGCTCATTGCCCAGGAGCAATGATGGCTACTCACTTTCTCGGATCCCCTTCTGCCAGTTTCACGTTTTATAATGGAGTACTAATCAGTATGACCACTTGCTGGGGAAGCGGTTAGATCACGGGAGGCCTTTAATTGTATGGAGATTGGGTTTAAGTGGTGATTATTGATTTCTCACCATGCTATAGTGGAATACTGATTTCACCAATGGGGGTGTGGTGAATGTAATATAGATGTATTACTATATAGTTTAAAAGTAGAGAGGTAATGTTGCAGTTGTACAAGGTGCTGGTGAGGCCACACCTGGAGTACTGTGTGCAGTTTTGGTCTCCACACTTGAGAAAGGATGTGCTAGCACTAGAGGGGGTGCAGAGGAGGTTCACGAGGCTGATTCCGGAGTTGAGAGGGTTATCGTATGAGGAGAGGCTGAGTAAATTGGGATTATATTCACTGGAATTCAGAAGATTGAGGGGGGAATATAATAGAAACATATAAAATTTTGAAGGGAATGGATAAGATAGAAGTAGAAAGGATGTTTCCACTGGTAGGTGAAAGTAGGACAAGAGGGCATAGCCTCAAGATTAGGGGGAGCAGATTTAGGACTGAATCAAGGAGGAACGTCTTCACTCAGAGGGTGGTTAAAGTATGGAATTCCCTACCGAAAGGAGTAGTAGACTTCATTGAATATATTTAAAGATAGGGTAGATGTTTTTTTGAATGCGGGTAAGTGGTTCTGAGACCACTAAAAGATCAGCCATGATCTTATAGAATGGCGGAGCAGGCTCGAAGGGCCGGACGGTCTACTTCTGCTCCTAGTTCTTATGTTCTTATGTTCTTATATGATAATTCACACTGTCTTTGTAAGCGCAGTAGCGCTATCCTACCACTAGGGGGAGTAGCTCTGGGAGTACTCAGGAACTTGTACTGGGCTCCACCCTTGGCTCCGCCCATGACTCCTCCCCCTAGTGCAGCTGTATAAATACCCTTGTCCGGAGTCAGCCTGAGTTCACTAAGAGTTCATCAACGGGTAACAGACTGGCTCTGAAGTAAGTCGATTAAAGCCTAGATTCGTATTGGAAACACGTGTCTGGTGAATTGATAGTTCCATCAGGGTGACAAGCCAGTTAGATCACAAACAAATCGGCGCCTGGCTCAGTTCTCGATTTTGGACTCTCTCGCGGTCTAACGGTCTCAATGCGCTCTCGCGTAAGCGCAACGCAGCAATTAAATTACACCCTATGTCTCTTTTTTAGCCCTGGGGAGCTTCTCTCTGAGCTAGCCCGCACTTAGAATTATTTTCATCACTTGGGAGCTGAACCCGTTGGCCAGACCGGCTTCTCAGAGATCAGGCTCCCATTGTGAAAGGCCATCAAGCTCTCTATACGTGAGCTTGAGGGTCCCCCACATCTCTCAATTATGGGCAATGACACCCCCCCCCCCACACCCCCACCCACATGGGCATTACCCCACACCTCTCCAAGTGAGGATACCCTGCTATGGGGTCACTGAGGGACACCCCCCCTTTTCAGGCTTTCCCTCGCCCCCCCCCCCCCCTTTCGGCCTCCCCTTCCAGGACCACCTCTCGTCAACCACCCAACCTCCCTATGGCCGCTTCATACCCGTCCTTCACGCCCCCTTCATACTCCCTATCATCCCTCCTTTCATGGGTCTCTCAGGCCCTGACTCTTGGCAATGCCACCCTGACACCCTTATAGTGCTCCTGCCAGCCTGGCAGTGCCACCCAGGCACCTTGGTAGAGCCAGGGTGGCAGTACCAATGTGTCAGCCTGGCCATGCCACAGTGCCCTGGTGGCAGGGGGAGAGCAACGATACCCCCTGTCCTGTCCCTGAACATCCAAGGGCCTCCAATGGCCTGTGAGACCCTCCAGGAGCCAATCCGCCCGGCCCACATTTGCGTGGAATAGTACCAAACGGCGCCCTGCTGGGGTCTCCCTTGGGAGGCCGATAGATGCTGGGAGCTGGTTGGATCCGGTGTCAGCACGGCTAAGTGAGTTCTTAAACCCACTTAGCCGTGCGAGACTAGGTCCCACCCATTGTGGGCGGGGCCCAGATCGTGACATCTCGCAAGATTTGGTTAGGCACAATGGCCATCAGGAAGCCCAGGCCTCTCCTGGCATTTGCTGGCCATTTCCCGCTCTAATTCCGGTGGGATGAGGCCGGTAGATCGTGCCCTGCGTGTTTTCAAAAAATTGTTAGATATGGCTCTTCGGCAAAGGGGATCAAAGGATATGGGGGGAATGTGGGATCAGGTTATTGAGTTGGATGATCAGCCAAGATCACAATCGATGGTGGAGTGGGCTCGAAGGCCTGAATAGCCTCCTCCTGCTCCCAATTTCTATGTTTCTATGTTGACAAGTACCCTCCATTGGACTATGCCTGCGATTGAGATGAGCGTTCATAATGTAGTGGAATGGCTAAAGCTGTGTCCACTCAGTCATGTGATGTGGAGCAAGGGTGGTGCCCGGTCTTGCCAACACAGAATGCAAAGTAACGCTTGGAAATCAATGTGGCGGCCAGGGTATGAGTCAGTGGACTTTAAGAGGCAGCTGCAGACGGGTAAAAAGTGGTTCTTTGGAGACAAATGCGAACGGGATAGAGGTCTTTCACCAAGGTCTCCATAGCGGCCATTACCCTGGCTGCATTGATCTTGTTGCGTTGCAGTGTCTGCATGAAAACAGATGGAGAGAGTGTGAACAGGATGTGTGCTGGAGCAGATGATAAGGATGCCTGGCATGTGTGGATGGTGAGTGAAACCAGATGATGATGGGGACACGATCCGCAAGGGTGATGAAGATATGTGTGGGCGAGCAAGTGGTAGTGTCCATTTAATGTGAACCCTGTGGATGTGCAATGGGAATGTGAGTTGAGTGTGACTCACCCTGGCATATGGAGGAGATAATTAATCGTCTTGCGGCACTGGGTGGCCATCCTCTTCTGCCGGGAGTTGGCATTTACAAATACTACCACCGCCCCCCCATGCTGGATTAGCATCCTTGCTGGCTGGTATTCCTCTTGAGTGAGAGTAGAAGACTTCTACAGTGGTTAGCACTGTGGCTTCACAGCTCCAGGGTCCCAGGTTCGATTCCCAGCTTGGGTCACTGTCTGTGCGGAGTCTGCACATTCTCCCCGTGTCCGCGTGTGTTTCCTCCGGGTGCTCCAGTTTCCTCCCACAAGTCCCGAACGACGTGCTATTAGGTAATTTGGACATTCTGAATTCTCCTCAGTGTATCCGAACAGGCCCCGGAGAATGGTGACTCGGGGCTTTTCACAGTAACTTCATTGCTGCGTTAATGCCAGCCTACTTATGACAATAAAGATTATTATTATCACCGCCTCAAGCAGTCTCTCCAGGGAGGCGTCCAAAAACCTGAAGACTGATTTCTTGGCAGCCATCACTTCCCAGTGACCTGCAAAGTGTGGCTGGTGTGCACTGGGGCTGCCTTTCAACGTGGTGTCCCATGATTGCAGCGCTGAGGTCATGGCCGCCCTGCCAGGGATATGGAATGGAACCTGTGGCAGAAAATCTTTGGCACTCAGTGCCACACTATATGGCAGGAAACACTGCCATTGCAGTCGGCTGCCTCAATGCTGCTATTCCTGTTGGCCATCGGCCTTTGCCGATTTTGTGAAAATCTTGCCCCAAGTTGTTCCTGGATTTTGGAATTTTCTTTTTTTTAAATTCATTTACGGGATGTGGGTGCCGCTGGTTAGGCCAGCATTTATTGCCCATTCCTAGTTGCCCTTCAGAAGGCGGTAGTGAGCTGCCTTCTTGAACCGCTGCAGTCCCTGAGGTGTAGGTACACCCACAGTGCTGTTAGGGGCGCAGTTCCAAGATTTTGCCGCGGCGACAGTGAAGAAACGGTGATATATTTCCAAGTCAGGGTGGTGGGTGACTTGGAGGGAAACCTCCAGGCGGTGGTTTTCTCAGGCATCTGCTGCTCTTGTCCTTCTAGATCAGGAGTTCTCAACCTTTTTTAACCCATGGACCCCTTTTCCTCTTAATTTTTTTTTGTGGACCCCCATAGCCATTCCACAGAAAAAAAAGCTTCTTATATGCGTGATAAACTAATCCTAAAGTCCATCTACCTTACCGTGATGGTTGGAAATGGATTAGCAGTATTTTCGTACGTTGCCAAACTTATTCTAATATGAAAAGTAATGAAAAACACTTTTTACTGACTAAATTGAATAAATTACTCTGAAAATAACCAATTCATATCAAATATACACAGTTTCTAGTGATTACTGTATTAAATCATTCATTAAACTTGTCAAGGAGAAACGTGGCATAAGCGTCAGGTCAACCGTGGGTATTTAATAAGCTGCTTCTGTCATTAAAGGTCCTCCGGGCTGTTCCTAGGGGACAATAGCCCGGGCAATCTTCAACAACAACAGTCATTAAAGCACAATAAACCCATTTGTCATCAACCGGTATGGATTTTTTTTTCTCAGAATACAATACCACAAAAATAAATACAGCAAATGCACCTTTTTGGTTCTGAGCCCCTTCAGCCCTCAAGGTAAATTAGATAGATTATAATCTCTCTTTGATCTTTGTCAGTGCGAGAGAGAGAGAGAGAGAGAGAAAGGTGAATATTCATCATGAAAACAAACATTTTTTTCTTCTACTTGATTCTCAGTAATAACAATTGTTCTGAAGTAGAATTGCTCTATGGACCACTAAAATATCACCGTGGACCCCCAATTCGGTATTTTTTTTGTGTGGACCCCCAGTAATGTTACATGGACCCCCGGGTCCATGTGGACCCCGGTTGAGAACCACTGTTCTAGATGGTAATGGTTGTGGATGTGGAAGGTGCTGTCTAAGGAACTGCAGTGCATCATGTAGATGGTACACATGGCTACCACTGTTCATCGGTGATGGAGGGTTTGCGGAAGGGGGAGCATTCAAGCGAACTGCTTTGTCCTGGATAGTGTTAGGCATCTTGAGTATTGTTGGAGCTGCCCTTATCCAGGCAAGTGGCGAGTCCATTACACTCTTGACTTGTGCCTTATAGATCAGGCATTTTCAAAGTGAGGGTCACAACCCGCGGGTGGGTCACCGGCGGGTGTTGGGAGGGTTGCAGCATTCCCGATTGCATGAATTGACGCCTAACAGCCTCAGCAGCCGACTTTTAACAATGCCGGCTGTGAGCGGCTTTGAAAATGACGGCCACAACCAGATTTAAAAATGCGGGCGACTGCGCAAGCATGCCAGCTCATCGGTGCGCATGCACAGAACCAAGTGAGTAGCTCTGCCTCCTCCTGACGTCAACGCTCTGACCCAGGAGAAGAATTTTTTAAAAATACAACGCAATCTTCCCGCCTGAAGCGAGGCAGAGAGTACGTCGCGCGCCCCGAATGCTGACTTCACGTGCTTTGGGCATGATTGTGAACCTTCCATTTTGTCAGCAGTAAACAAGTAAATGAGAACCAAACAGGCTCACCTCTCGCATTAAAGGTAAGAGAAAATATTGGGTCGCGAATGTCAACCGGTGTGGGTCGCGAAGGTCGGCCCGCATGAGCCTCGAAGGTCGCCCTGCGTGAGCTGCGAAAGTCAGCCCACGTGGGTTCCGAAGGTCGGCCCGCGTAGGTCCTGAAGGTTGGCCAGTTGGTAAAAATAGGTTGCCAGAAAAAAAGTTTGAAAAACACTTTTATAGATGGTGGCTAGGCTTTGGGGGGTCAGGAGGTGTGTTACTCGCCGTAGGATTCCTAGCCTTTGACCTGCCTTGGTAAGCCACAGTATTAATATGGCTCGTCCAGTTCAGTTTCTGGTCAATGGTAACCCCCAGAATGTTCATTGTGGCGGATGTAACGATGGTAATGCCATTGAATGTCATGGGGCGATTGTCAGATCCTCTCATGTAGGAGATGGTCATTGCCTGGCACTTGTGTGACATGAATGTAACTTGCCATATGTCAGCCCTAGCCTGGATATTGTCCAGGTCTTGCTGCATTCATTATTTGAGGAGTTGTGAATTGTGCTGAACATTGTGCAGTCGTCTGTGAACATTCCCACTTCTGACCTTATGATGGAAATAACGTCATTGATGAAGCAGCTGAAGATGGTTGGGCCGAGGACACTACCCTGAGGAACTCCTGCAGTGATGTCCTGGAGCTGAGATGATTGACCTCCAACCACCATAACCATCTTCTTATCTTTTTAAAAAAAATAAATGTATAGTACTGATGAGACCATCGATTCACGCGACACGTGGTTAGAAGTGAACAGTAGTTTTAATCGTCTTACAACCGAGCCTACCTGTGACGAGATGAACTCCAGATGAACTGGCAGGCAGGCTCTCAGCATCAACCTTTATACATCCGGTTAGGGGGAGGAGCCATGGGTGGAGCCATGGGTGGAGCCCAGTACAAGCTCCTCTTCTCCCCCTATGGGTAGAGCCGTGCAACTACACGTGATCCAATACAATATACAGGCTCAACACATGTTGTACAATACAGTGTGGATTATTAGTATTTATAATTCACCACATTCACCCCCTGTAAAAAAATCAAGTCCGGCGGGGGTGATGGTTTACAGATTGTGTCTGTCCGGTGGTCGAGTTGTGATCGGCGGAGCACCAGGGTTTCAGCCCCTTCTGGTGTCTGGATGATCACGGTCGGTTGGGGTACGATGGCGGACTCCGGGGGTGATTCTGTCCGAGCTTCGTACCCGTCTGGTTCGACTGTGCGGGTGCGCGGAACATGTGTAACGAACTGGTAGGCACAGGGGCGTGGGGCGCGGCGAGTTGGGTGGGATGTAGTGTGAGGGGTACCTCGGCGGTGGTAGTGGTTGGGTTTGATCCTGCAGGCACTAGGTCCCGGAGGGATACAGTGTCCTGACGGCCGTCAGGGTACTCTTTGAAGGCGTATTGTGGGTTCGAGTGTAGTAGAAGCACTTTTTCTATGAGTGGGTCAGTTTTGTGTGCCCTGGCGTGCTTCCGGAGGAGTACTGGGCCCGGAAAAAATAAAGAGCCACTCGTGAAGGGTCTGGTTGGTGGCGGTACATAAGAGGGACCTAATAGCATGGAGCGCGTCTGGGAGGACTTCCTGCCAATGGGAGATCGGGAGATTCCTGCACCAGATGGTCAGTAGGACGGTCTTCCAGACCGTCGCATTCTCCCTCTCCACCTGCCCGTTCCCCCTGGGGTTATAGCTGGTAGTCTCCTGCTCGAGGCAATGCCCTTGTTGAGCAGGTACTGACGCAGCTCGTCGCTCATAAAGGATGAACCCCGGTCGCTGTGTACATAGCTGGGGAAACCAAACAGGATGAAGATACTATGCAGGGCCCTAATGACTGTGTGGGAGGTCATATCGGGGCACGGGATAGCAAAAGGGAATCGGGAGAACTCGTCGATGACATTCAGGAAGTACAGATTCCGGTTAGTTGAGGGGAGTGGCCCTTTGAAATCAATACCGAGGCGTTCAAAGGGCCTAGAAGCCTTGATCAGGTGGGCCCTGTCTGGTCTATAGAAGTGCGGTTTGCACTCCGCACAGATCGGGCAATCCCTGGTGACGGCTTTTACCTCCTCAGTGGAGAAAGGCAGATTTCGGGCTTTAATGTAGTGGGCGAGCCGGGTGACCCCCGGGTGGCAGAGCTCATTGTGGATGGCTTTTAAGCGGTCGCTCTGCGTGCTGGCGCACGTGCCGCAGGACAGGGCATCTGGGGGCTCGTTGCGTTTCCCCGGTCGATACATAATATCGTATTTGTAGGTGGAGAGCTTGATCCTCCACATCAGAATTTTATTATTTTTAATTTTGCCCCTTTGCGAGTTGTCAAACATGAACGCAACCGATCTTTGGTCAGTGAATCTCCTACCTGCGAGGTAGTGGCTCCAGTGACGTATAGCCTCCACAATGGCTTATGCTTCTTTTTCAACCGAAGAGTGTCGAAGTTCCGAAGTTCCGAACTACCTCTGAGGCATCGCTCTCAACCTGAAAGGGGACGGATTCATCCACCGCCCGCATGGCCGCCTTGGCGATGTCCTCCTTGATGCAGTTGAAGGCCTGGTGAGCCTCAGCCGACAGGGGCAAAAGCGTGGCCTTAAATAGTGGGCAGGCTTTGTCCGCATACTGAGGGACCCACTGGGCATAGTATGAAAAGAATCCCAGGCACCGTTTGAGGGCCCTGCGACAATGAGGGAGAGGGAGTTCTAAGAAAGGGCGCATACGGTCTGGGTCGGGGCCCAGGACTCCGTTTTCCACGACATAGCCGAGGATGGCTAGCCTGGTCATGCACAAAATGACCGTCAATTCACGCGACACGTGGTTAGAAGTGAACAGTGGTTTTAATCGTCTTACAACAGAGCCTGCCTGTGACGAGATTAACTCCAGATGAACTGGCAGGCAGGCTCTCAGCATCAACCTTTATACATCCGGTTAAGGGGAGGAGCCATGGGTGGAGCCATGGGCGGAGCCAAGGGTGGAGCCCAGTACAAGCTCCTCATCTCCCCCTATAGAGCCGCGCAACTACACGTGATCCAATACAATATACAGGCTCAACACATGTTGTACAAGACAGTGTGGATTATTAGTATTTATAATTCACCACAAGTACGCAATTATTTTTTTTACAATAAAGGAGCAACTTAGCGTGGCCAATCCACCTAACCTGCACATCTTTGGGTTGTGGGGGTGAAACCCACGCAAGCATGGGGAGAATGCGCAAACTCCACACGGACAGTGACCCAGGGCCAGGATTCGAACCCGGATCCTCAGTGCCGGAGTCCCAGTGCTACTATCTTCCTTTCTGGCAGAAGTTTCCCCCTGATTCCCATTGACTCCAGTTTTACCAGGGATCCTTGATGCCTTACTCGGTCAAATGCTGCCTTGATATCAAAGGCAGTCACTCTCACCTCACCTCTGGCATGCAGCTTTTTTGTCCATGTTTGAACCAAAACTGTAATGAGGTCAGGAACTGAGTGACCCTGACAGACCCCAAACTGAGCGTCCGTGAGCAGGTTATTGCTGAGTTGAATGCGTAACCGCAAGTGTGTGGGCTGGAAAACACCATAGATATAACCATTTATCTGAAGCAGTGATTATACATTAGAAAGCAGTAATAAATAATGAATAATAAGTAATTGTTCTACTCATCCAAATATTGCTTCTTCCATATTTCCACTCCAAAAGTACTGGACTAAAATGATGCTGTGAGTTGCTTGCGCCTACTCAAAACATTTCTGGACAACTGGTGTTTCCAAGGATTAGATTTCCAGGCTGGGGAGGTTACACTGTAATTCGTAAAGTTGCATTTTGGGACCATAGTTAATGATGATGCATTTACTGTTTGTTTTGCATCAATAAAATGTCTGTTGGTTCTAATGTCTCGCAAACTATTTAATGTTAGTTTCACAATTTTAGGTCAATTCCTTTCTTGCATCATTCCATCGCTGAAGACTATGAAAACAAAATGAAAAAGAGACAAAATGGTTGATCAATGCCTTTCCTCCAGGGTACTAATTTAAAATATATGACTCTGTAGTGATACAATGAATGGATGCTTAAGTTTCATGCTTTTCAGACCAACAAAGGGTGGCATAGTGGCACAGTGGTTAGTGTGTTGTTCCTCGTATCTTAATAAAGCTCGTAGTCTCAAGTGTGGAGAAGATGCTTTATTGTGGGTTCGTTCAGTTTCCAGAGCTCGACCTAGAACTACCTTCCAGTGCTAACTACCCGCTTTGCTTGCTGTGTGTGCTGCTTACCAGCCCCCCTGCTGTGAAGAGTGTGTCCTCACTTCCTGTCCTGATGTATTTATATGGCTCTCCCGTGCTCCCTCTAGTGGTCGCTCAGTTGTGTTGCATCTGGTTAACTTGTGATCACCACATCCCCCTTTTTCTCTTAACATATTTTCTGAACATCGTTAAAGAAAATTGTATATCCTGTCCCAGTGTATTTATAGCTCTCCCGCTCGTGTTTGCTCTGTTGTTTTTGTATCTGGTCAATCTACGATCACCACATCCCCCTCTTTCTCATTACATAGTTTCTGTACATCATTAAGGAAAATTATACAAAACAGTAACTTATGATATGCGTATCTATACAAGTGATGATGCTATTGCCTTAGTTAACAAAGCCAATGTATTTATATGTCCAAACTTAATAAACACATTTATGAGTCCAAACTTGATGAATTTGTTCAGAGCTTTTTTTTCTTTTTGTTGTTGATGACGTGGTGATATTGATATTGCAAGTCCGCTGTGAATGTTGTTGGTGTTCCTTGTTATCTTAAGTACCCAATGCGTCATCCCGAGGTGTTTGCATGGTCACATCACTGATGTTGACTGGCATGGACTTTTTTTTTTGTGCTTGTGGTGTTGATTTATTGTCTCATCCGCCTTGGATGCTGGTGTGCTTGCTTGTTCTGGAGCAGACGTGAGTTTGTGCGATTCGTTGTCATCCCATGACATGTTTGTAGTCTTGTTATCGTTTTGCAGTGTGCTGTGGCATCGTCCATCATGTGCCAAGTAGTGCCATTGTGTACAAGTCGTTGTTTCATTGCTGTTGTTTCTGTCGTTCCTGTTTTTGTTGTTTCCGTTGCCGTACTTGTCGCTGTTTTTGTCGTTTCCGTCTTTGTTGTTGTCGCTATCTTTGCTCCTGACTTTGTTGTGTTTGTTGCCATTCTTGTTGTTTCTGCCTCTGTCGTTGTCGCTATCTTTGTGCCTGACGTTGTTGTTTGTCTTGTTGCGCGTCATGTTGCTTTTATTCTTGCTGTTGTCGTTCTCGTTTCTGCTGTGCTTCTTGCTATTGTTGTTTGTCTTGTCGCGCTTCATGTTGCTTTTCTTCTTGCTGTTGTCATTCTCGTTTCTGCTGTGCTTCTTGCTATTGTTGTTGGTCTTGTCGCGCTTCATGTTGTTTTTGTTCTTGCTGTGTTTCTTTTGACTTTTGTTTTTCTTGTTATACTCTATGAGTGTCCCGAGTGGATAATTTGAGTCATTGAGCATTCCGTCTCGCGAGTGGTGCGAATGATCTGATGTTGCATCGGTGCAGGTGACATCAATCAGTTGTGGAGAATTGGATTCCGCATCTTTGCTTTCTTGGTGCTCGTCTTCCGGAGTCAAAGTCTTCTTGATTACATTTGACGCGGTGTCTGTGGACTCTCGGCGCTCCTCTTCTGGAGTCCAAATCTGCATGATTTCAGTTGACGTGGTTTCTCTAGACTCTTGGTGCTCCGCTTCTGGAGTTAAAATCTTCATGATTTCTGTTGATGTTATCTCACTGGACTCCAGGTGCTCCTCTTCTGGAGTCAAAATCTGCACGGTTTCTTTTTGTTTGATGTCTCTGGACTCCAGGTGCTCCTCTTCTGGAGTCAGAATCTGCATGGTTTCTTTCGGCGTTGTCTCTGTGGACTCCAGGTGCTCCTCTTCTGGAGTCAAAATCTGCATGTTTTCTTTTGGCGTTGTCTCTCTGGACTGTTGGGTGGCCCGACTCTGTGCTTCTGTACAGACAAGCTGAGAACTGTCAGTCTCACTGTGATCCTGTACGTCGAGTGCGAGCACCTTGTCACTGTTTTCGCTCTGTGCTTCGGTACAGACAAGCTGAGAACTGTCAGTCTCGCTGTGATCCTGTACGTCGAGTGCGAGCACCTTGTCACTGTTTTCGCTCTGTGCTTCGGTACAGACAAGCTGAGAACTGTCAGTCTCACTGTGATCCTGTACGTCGAGTGCGAGCACCTTGTCACTGTCTTCGCATGCAGTGGGCAGAGGTGCATTGTCTTCTTCTTGTTCCTGTGAGCGTGTTGGACTTTCATAGTCCGCTCTTTCTTCTTGTTCCTGTGAGCGTGTTGGACTTTCATAGTCTGCTCTTTCTTCTTGCTCCTGTGAGCGTGTTGGACTTTCATAGTCTGCTTTTTCTTCTTGTTCCTGTGAGCGTGTTGGACTTTCATAGTCCGCTCTTTCTTCTTGTTCCTGTGAGCTTGGTAGACTTTCATAGTCTGCTTGCGGTTGCTCAGGTACAGCGGGTTTACCTTCATGGTCTTGTTCATGCTTGGTGTCCGCCCGGGAGTGTTTGCTTGCATCCCTGTTGGCGTCTTTCATCACTCGCACTGTGGAGCCTGTCATCGCTCGCTCCGTGGAGTCTTCCTGTGCTCTCTGTGTGGCGTCGTCTTCGTCTTGGGTATTGCTGTCATCCAATGTATCGACGAGCTGCCATGGCACCATGGTGTTGGATTCATCCACCATGAGTAGAGTCGTGTTGAGCTTTGCAACGGTGTCGCTGATGCTGTGATCAGCATGTCCAAATAACTCCTCCATGTCTGAGTAGTATTCTTTGAAACCCATTTCATCTTCGTTGGCTTCTTCTACCACGAGTTGATTCGTGTTGAAGTTTGCGACCGTGTCGCTGATGCTGTGATCAGCATATCCGACTGACTCAGCTGTGTCTGAGTAGTATTCTCCGAAAACCAAATCATGCTGGTTGGATTCTTCTACCACGAGTTGATTCGTGTTGAACTTTGCGACCGTGTCGCTGATGCTGTGATAAGCATATCCGACTGACCCAGTCAGGTCTGAGAGGTAATCGTCGAAAAAAAAATCATCTTTTGTTGTTTCGGAATTCTTTTTGTTCGCTTCACTGTGTGTGGTGAAGGCAGCTTTTTCCAAGGTTTTGTGCAAGTTGTTTTTCACTATTGGTTTAAGTTCAGGCGTTTTTCTGTGTTCTGAGGCAAGAAAATTTGGTTTTACCACTTTAAGTGTCTTGTTTTCAATTTTCGGGCATTTCCCTTTTAAGTGGGCGTGGTCAGGATTCTCAGACGTCATGCGTAGGAACGACTTGCACATGCGCAAATCGGCTTTCTTTCCTTGTGCGGTTCGGTGTCCATTGCGCATGCGCGGCTTGCGCATGCGCATGACGGTCCGCGACGAAGACTTTTTTTGACTGCGCATGCGCGGCTTGCGCATGCGCATAACGATCGGCGCCGCGATCTTTTGTAAACTGCGCATGCGCGACTTCCGGTTCCGGCGCATGCGCGACTTCCGGTTCCGGCGCATGCGCAACTTCCGGTTCCGGCGCATGCGCAACTTCCGGTTCCGGCGCATGCGCAGACGCGATTTGTAGTTCTTTGCTTACCAGAGACTGCAAAATGTGCTCCGACGCCATTTTATCGCGGATTTCAGCGTTTTTTCTTTCTAAAAGTTGTAAGTTACCTTTTCTTTCCGATCTGGACTGGATTTCAGCGTTTTGGCTTTGTGAAAAATTCATGTTATTTCTTCTTTTTGATCTGTACTGTGCATTCGCGATTTCCTGATCTTTTTGTGATTTTTTAAGTTTTGCATCACTCAGTCTCTGTGCAGTTTGGACTGTGAGCATGCCTTGCTGTTCAAATTTCTCACAGTACTCTTCAAATTTGTTTAGTAACGTTTGTAAGCTGTTCCTGTCTTCACCTTTTGAGTGTTTAAATCCATTATACACTTTCTTATTGACAGGCCCTTCGATGAGAATTGCTATTTTAATTTTGTCTGAGGCGTCTGCTACATCATTAGCTATGAGATAAAAATCGAACATTTGTTTGAACCTTTTCCAGACATTTATTACATTACCAGTCGTGTCCAGCTGAGGTGGGTATCCATGCCACATCCTCGAATTAGCGATGTCTTCCCCAGTCAAATGTCCAGTAGGAGATTTCCATGCCATTTTGTGCTTTCTGTATCTGCAGCTGAGTTGTCCTGTCGTAAGCGTCTGAAATCACTCCTAGGTACCATGTGTTGTTCCTCGTATCTTAATAAAGCTCGTAGTCTCAAGTGTGGAGAAGATGCTTTATTGTGGGTTCGTTCAGTTTCCAGAGCTCGACCTAGAACTACCTTCCAGTGCTAACTACCCGCTTTGCTTGCTGTGTGTGCTGCTTACCAGCCCCCCTGCTGTGAAGAGTGTGTCCTCACTTCCTGTCCTGATGTATTTATATGGCTCTCCCGTGCTCCCTCTAGTGGTCGCTCAGTTGTGTTGCATCTGGTTAACTTGTGATCACCACAGTTAGTACAGTTGCCTCACAGCACCAGGAACCCGGGTTCAATTCCGCCCTCGGGTCACTTTCTGTGTGGAGTTTGCATGTTCTCCCTGTGTCAGCGTGGGTTTCCTCCGGGTGCTCCGGTTTCCTCCCACAGTCCAAGGATATGCAGGTTAGATGGATATGTCATACTAAATTGCCCCTCAGTGTCCAAAGATGTGCAGGTTAGATGGATTAGCCATGGTTATGGGAATAGGACAGGGGAGTGGCCTGAGGTAGGGTGCTCTTAGGGCAGCATGGTGGCGCAGTGGTTAGCTCTGCTGCCTCACAGCGCTGAGGTCCCAGCTTCACCCCCCGGTCCTGGGTCACTGTCCGTGTACATTTTCCACATTCTCCCCATGTTTGCGTGGGTTTCACCCCCACAACCCAAAGATGTGCAGTGGAGGTGGATTTGCCACGATAAATTGCCCCTAAATTTGAAAAAATGAATTGGGTACTCCAAATTTTTTTGTAAATGAAAAAAGATAGGGTGCTCTTTCTGATGGTTGTTGCAGCATCAATGGGCTGAATGGCCTCCTTCTGCACTGTAGGGATTCAATGAGCGATACATAATCCTTATTTCCACCTTAAAACCCATTCATTTATACATTGCAGAATGTAGCAGATGGTTCAATTGGGTGCGCACAGTAATGGCAGTTACGACTATTGTGCTGCTTTGCATTTACCAGCATGTTAAAGTGAATCATATTCCAGAAATGTAGAGGTAGGCCATATGTCAAAGCGACCAGGCACGGAAGCAGAAGCAGCTTGACTCAGTTGGTAGCATTGCTGCCAGAGTCAAAAAATCGTGGTTATAAATTCCACAACAGACGTGAACACATGATCTAGATTTCTGTATTGAGGAATTTCCGTATTTTTTACAGTGCCACCTTTCAGATGAGATATTAAACCAAGGCTTTGACTGTCTATTAAAAATGGATACAAAAGATATCCCTGGCACTTCAAGAAAAGCAACAATTTCCAGCTCCCTTACCACTGTTTACCAATAGTAAATCCAATTGATCATTCATTCATTAATTCATTCATTGAACACCAATTGATTTCACTTCAAAAGTAACATGTTGGCTGTAAAATATTAAGGGAAGATATACATATTGTTGTCCATATATGGAAAATATAGTTGGCAGGGAATCTTAAGATCAAAAATGAGAATGAAAAGAGCAGGGAGGTTATGCTGGAGCTACATTAAACAGGAAATAGGCTACAACGTGAGTACTGCATGTAGTTGTGGCCAAGTCAGTGCAAAAAGGATGTAATTGCATTAGAGAGGATACAGAGGAATGCTAGAATGTTGCAAGGACTGGAAAATTGCAGCGATGAGGAAAGATTGGATAGGCTGGGGTTGTTTTCTTTGGAAAAGAAGGAGATTTTATTGAGCTGTCTGAAATTGAGAGCAGCCAGGATAGAGTTGTTGAGAAGGGCCTACTTCCCTTAACAAAGAGGTCAGTGACTGGGGAACATAGATTAGAAGTGGTTCGCAAAAATATTAGAGGGGAGATGAGAAGATAATTTTCATTCAGTGGGTGATAGGGGTCTGGAACCCACCACTCCAACGAGTAGTTGAGGCAGAAACCCTCAACTCATTTATTATTTGTTTATTAAATTTAAAGTACCAATTCTTTTTTTTCCCGATTAAGGGGCAATTTAGCATAGTCAATCCACCTAGCCTGCACATCTTTGGGTTGTGGGGGTGAGACTCACGGGGAGAATGTGCAAACTCCACATGGACAGTGACCCGGGCTGGGATTGAACCTGGGTCCTCAGCGGCGTAAACCAGCAGTGCTAACCACTGTGCCACCCCTCAACTCATTTATAACTGTCTGGCTAAACAAGGAGGGCGGGATTATCCCCTAACCAGCAGGGCGGGGGTTCTGGCACCGAGGAGTGGCGTGAACCACTCCGGCGTCAGGCTGCCCCAAAGGTGCGGAATCCTCCGCATCTTCAGGGGCTAGGCCGACCCCGGAGTGGTTTGCGGCACGCCGGCTAGCGGGGAAGGGGCTTGGCTCCACGTCAACCGGTACCGAAGGGCCTCCGCCGGCTGGCGCGAGTTGGCACAAGCGCGGGAGCACCAGCGTGTGCTGGCGTCATCCCAGCGCATGCACAGGGAGGGATCATTTCTGCGTCGGCCATGGCGAATGACCACAGCGGCCGACGCGGAACAATAGAGTGCCCCCATCGGCACAGGCCCACCCGCGGATTGGTGGGCCCCGATCACGGGCCAGGCCACCCATGGGGACACCCCCCCGGAGCCAGATCCCCCCGCGCCCCGCCCTCACCTCTCCCCCCCCCCACCCCCCCCCACCCCCGCCGAGGACCCCGGAGGCTGCTCGCGCAGCAAGTCCCGCCGACAAATACCTGTGTAACATACGCCGGTGAGACTGGCCGAAAACGGGCGGCCACTCGGCCCTTCGTGGGCCGGAGAATCGGCGCGGCGCGAATCCCTCCCCCGCCAAATCCCCAGTGCCGGAGAATTTGGCAGCCGGCGGGGACGGGTTCACGCCGCTCCCCGGCTATTCTCCAACCCGGTGGGGGGTCGGAGAATCCCGCCCCTAAAGTCCCATAACCTCCAGGGCTATGGGTGTGGTGAATCACAGTAGCGTAATTCACACTGTATTACACATGTTGTTCTTTGTCTCTGTAAGATCGGCACACGAGCAGTTGTGCTGCTCTGCCACTAGGGGGAGATGCACTGGGAGTTTACGGGAGTTTGTACTGGGCTCCACCCTTGGCTCCACCCACGGCTCCTCCCCCTAACCGGAAGTATACAGGTTGATGCTGAGAGCCTGCCTGCCAGTTCATCTGGAGTTCATCCTTCACAGGCAGGCTCTGTTGTAAGACGATTAAAATCACTGTTCACTTCTAACCACGTGTCGCATGAATCGATGGTCTCATCAATTTAATCGTCTTAAGAAATAGTAAGGAATGACCATGGAATCAGCCCTCAAGCCTAATCGACTGGAACTCGACCCTCAGGATGCAGAGGCGAAAGAAATCTTTTCGCATTGGCTCCGATGTTTTAAGGCCTACCTGGCTGAAGTAAGCACCCCAAAAACGACGGAGGAGCAGCAACTCAGTCTACTGCACGCAAGGGTGAGCCATCGTATATCTACTCAGCTAAACTGTACCGGCTCATATACAGAGGCCCTGGCCCTACTCGATAGAATGTACGTGAGGCCTATCAATGAGGTCTACACGCGCCACGCTTTTGCTACTCGCCGCCAGCGCCCTACAGAATCGTGAGAAGAATTCCTCAGAGACTTCAAAGCCTTATCCCGGGACTGTAATTATCAGGCTGTAACTGCTGCAGAACATAGAGAACCTGCTGTCCGCGATGTCTTTGTTGCAGGCCTTAGATCGAATTACATGCGCCAGTGACTGCTGGAGAAGGGGGCCCTAAATTTAGAAGATACTGTTGAACTCGCTACAGCTATGGAGGTCTCATTTCGTTTGCGCAACCCCGTCATGGCCCCCGACCAGCGACTCCCCCAGGCCTGTGCCGCGCGGCCACCCAGCCACCATGCTGCCCCAGCCTGAAACTTTTGTGGCCAGCCTCAGCACCCGCGGCAGCACTGCCCGGCCCGCAACGTGACCTGCAGCAGCTGCGGGAGAAAAGGCCACTACGCCAGAGTGTGCCTGGCAAGGAAGGCCCCAGCCCCTAAACCTCCAGCGGCACAAAGTAATCGCCCTCCACACTCGCAGGCCCGCAGGCCCCGGAACGCAGCGACCTATGCCCCGAATCCGCCCCCACCCGCCACGTGAGATCCATGGGGCCGCCATCTTTGCGGACCCCCACCACGCGGTCCACCACGGGCGACTCATGGGGGCCGCCATCTTGGACGCAATCTTCCTCGCCGCCCGTCATGTGTGATCCACGGTGGCGGCCATCTTGGGCCCCATCCTCTCCACACAGAAAACTCGATTGAAGACTGCGACCTCAGCGGGCACACATCGCGGGGCCATCCCAGCGCAGCCGACCGAGCCGCCGACTACCCGCAACTCAACGCAGTCACACTGGACCAATCGCGCCCAAAGCATCTCCACAACTCTATGACGACGGTCCAAATCAATGGGTACAGTACACCGTGCCTTTTCGACTCCAGGAGCACTGAGAGCTTCGTACACCCAGATCTGGTAAGACGCTGTTCGCTCCCCGTTTTCCCTGCACGGCAAACTATCTCCCTCGCTTCGGGTTCCCACTCTGTCCATATCCAAGGGTGCACCGTCGCAACTCTAACAATCCAAGGCGCTATCTACTCTAATTTCCAACTATACGTCCTGCCCGAACTCTGCGCCCCACTCTTATTGGGACTCGACTTTCAATGCAATCTCAGGAGTCTCACCCTCAGCTTCGGCGGACCCCTACCCCCACTCTCACTATCTGCAGTCTAGCCACGCTGTGAATCTCCCCCCCTCCTCTCTTTGTCAACCTCACTCCGGACTGTAAATCCGTAGCCACTCGCAGCAGGTGGTACAGCCTACAGGACAGGGTGTTCATTCGATCCGAGGTCCGAAGGCTTTTACGTGAGGGGATCATAGAGGCCCGTAACAGTCCCTGGAGAGCTCAGGTGGTGGTCGTCAAGACGGGGGGAAAATTCCGCATGGTCATAGACTATAGTCAGACTATTAATCGATTAACGCTCCTCGACGCGTACCCCCACCCCAGGATTGCAGACATGGTGAATCAGATCGGCCAGTATCGGATTTTTTCCATGGTGGATCTGAAGTCTGCATACCACCAAATCCCAATCCGCCTGGAGGATCACCAATTCACGGCATTTGAAGCTGATGGCTGCCTCTTCCACTTCCCCCGGGTCCCCTTTGGCGTCACGAATGGGGTCTCGGTGTTCCAACGAGCAATGGACCGAATGGTGGACCGTACGGGCTGCGGGCCACGTTTCCGTACTTGGATAACGTCACCATCTGCGGCTATGACCAGCAGGACCACGATGCCAACCTCAACCGATTTCTCCAGACGGCCCAGAAGCTTAACCTCACATACAACAAGGAGAAATGCGTTTTCCGCACAACCAGACTAGCCATCCTCGGCTATGTCATGGAAAACAGAGTCCTGGGTCCCGACCCGGACCGTATGCTCTTAGAACTCCCTCTCCCTCATTGTCCCTAGGCTCTCAAACGCTGCTTGGGATTCTTTTCATATTATGCCCAGTGGGTCCCACAATATGCGAACAAAGCCTACCCACTCTTTAATGCCACACTTTTTCCCCTGTCAGCTGAGGCTCGCCAGGCCTTCAACTTCATCTGGGAGGACATCGCCAAGGCTGCCATGCGGGCGGTGGATGAATCCGTCCCTTTCCAGGTTGTGAGCGATGCCTCAGAGGTCGCTCTCGCAGCCACACTAAATCAGGCAGGGAGACCAGTCGCATTTTTCTCCAGAACCCTCTCCGCTTCGGAACTTCGACACTCCTCAGTCAAAAAGGAAGCACAAGCCATTGTGGAGGCTATTCGTCACTGGAGGCACTACCTCGCAGGTAGAAGGTTCACCCTCATCACCGACCAAAGATCGGTTGCCTTCATGTTTGACAACTCGCAAAGGGGCAAAATTAAAAATGACAAAAAATTCTGAGGTGGAGGATCGAACTCTCCACCTACAAATACGATATTATGTATCGACCGGGGAAGCTCAACGAGCCCCCAGATGCCCTGTCCCGCGGGGCGTGTGCCAGCGCACAGAGTGACCGCTTAAAAGCCATCCACAATGACCTCTGCCACCCAGGGGTCACCCGGCTCGCCCACTACATTAAAGCCCGAATTCTGCCTTTCTCCACCGAGGAAGTAAAAGTCATCACCAGGGATTGCCCGATCTGTGCGGAGTGCAAACCGCACTTCTACAGACCAGACAGGGCCCACCTGGTCAAGGCTTCTAGGCCCTTTGAACGCCTCACTATCGATTTCAAAGGGCCACACCCCTCGACTAACAGGAATGTGTACTTCCTGAACATCATAGACGAGTTCTCCCATTTTCCCTTTGCTATCCCGTGCCCCAATATGACCACCCACACAGTCATTAGGGCCCTGCATAGTATCTTCACCCTGTTTGGTTTCCCCAGCTATGTACACAGCGACCGAGGTTCGTCCTTTATGAGCGACGAGCTGCGTCAGTACCTGCTCGGCAAGGGCATCGCCTCGAGCAGGACTACCAGCTATAACCCCAGGGGGAACGGGCAGGTGGAGAGGGAGAATGTGACGGTCTGGAAAACCATCCTACTGACCCTCCGGTCCAGGAATCTCCCGATCTCCCATTGGCAAGAAGTCCTCCCCGACGCGCTCCACGCTATTAGGTCCCTCTTATGTACCGCTACCAACCAGACACCTCACGAGCGACTCTTTAGTTTTTCCAGAGGCACTACCATGGGGGGTTTCGCTCCCGGCATGGTTGAAGACACCGGGCCCAGTACTCCTCCGGAAGCACGTCAGGGCACACAAAACTGACCCACTCATAGAGAAAATGCTCCTACTGCATTCGAACCCCCAGTACGCCTTCGTAGAGTTCCCTGACGGCCGTCAGGACACTGTATCCCTCCGGGACCTAGCACCTGCAGGATCCAACACCCCCACTATCACCGCCGAGGTACCCCTCACACTACATCCCACCCAACTCGCAGCACCCCACACCCCCGCACCTACCAGTTCGCTACATTTTTTTCACGCGCCCGCGCCAGCTAGCTCCCAGCGCCCCCAGTCCACAGCCGAACCAGTCGGGTACGAACCTCGGGCGGAATCGCCCCCGGAGTCCGCCATTGTACCCCAACTGACGGTTCTCATCCAGCCACCAGAAGGGGCTACAACCCCGGTGCTCTGCCGATCACAGCGGATAACTCGGCTACCGGACAGACTCAATCAGTAAGCCACCACCCCGCCGGACTTGATTTTTTTACAGTGGGTGAATGTGGTGAATCACAGTAGCGTAATTCACACTGTATTACACATGTTGTACTATGTCTCTGTAAGCTCGGCACACGAGCAATTGCGCTGCTCTGCCGCTAGGGGGAGATGCACTGGAAGTGTACGGGAGTTTGTACTGGGCTCCACACTTGGCTCCACCCACGGCTCCTCCCCCTAACCGGAAGTATAAAGGTTGATGCTGATAGCCTGCCTGCCAGTTCATCTGGCGTTCATCTTGTCACAGGCAGGCTCTGTTGTAAGACGATTAAAACCACTGTTCACTTCTAACCACGTGTCGCGTGAATTGATGGTCTCATCAATGGGCCAAGTGCTTGAAAATGGTGTTCGACTGTGTGGCTCATTGTTTGGCCAGCGCTGATAGGATGGGCAGAGTAACCTCTTTCCAGGGGCTAGGTGGATGTTGGAGGGGCCGGTGCCGTGTTAGCCGGCGCTGAAGGGACTGCATCAGGCCATCCGGCCTGACCATGCATGGCCATGGAGGAGCTAGCGCATGTGCCGAAGGGCCGGCGTGATCTCGCAATGCGCAGAATCACTGGCGTGGTTCTGCACATACGCAGACTGGCCTGCATATTCTGGCGCATGCGCAGGGGTTTGTCTTCTCCGTGCCAGCCATGGAGGAGCCCTACAGGGGCCCACACGGAAGGAAGGACTACCCCCAAGGCACAGACCCGCCCGCAGTTTGGTGGGCCCCGATTGCAGGCCAGGCCACCGTGGGGTCCCACCCAGGGTTGGATCTCCCCGCACCCGCTCGAGGACTGCACCAGCCGACTTACCTGTCAGGTCCTGCCACGTGGGACCAGGTCTAATCCACGCCGGTGGGACTGGCCAGAAACAGACGGCCGCTCGGCCCATCGGTGCCCAGACCCAGGGGGTCTGCCAACGCTCCCGACCGGCGTGATCCCCGCCCCCCCCCCCCCCCCCGAAAATCGATGCCGGAGAATACCGCCGCCGCCCCGTGGGTTCTCTGACCCAGTGGGGGGACGGTGAATCCCGCCCATTAGCTTTAGTTTGGACGATAGGACAGGAAATTGTTGCAGAGATAAGGGGCGGGATTCTCCTGCAATTGGCTGGATGGCCTGACGCCAGCGGCAAGAGTGGTGTGAACTATTCTGGCATCGGGCCGCCTTGATGTTGCGGAATCCTCTGTACTTCCGGGGGCTAGGCTGGCGCCGGAGATGGTTGGTGCCGCGCGAACCAGCGCCGAAAGGCCGGCGCGAGTTGGCACATGCGCAGACCGGCCGGAGTGTTCCTCCACAGGGGGTTCTTCTCCGTGCCAGCCATGGCAGAGCCCGACAGAGGCCGGCGCAGAGGGAAAGAGTGTCCCCACGGCACAGGCCCGCCTGCACATCAGTGGGCTCGATCACGGCCCAGGCCACCGTGGGGGCCCACCCCCGGGGCCGGATCCCCCGCGCCCCTGCAAGGACCCCGCTAGACGGCCGACAAGCCAGGTCCCGCTGTGATGGACCATGTCCATTTCTCGCTGTTGGGACTGGAAAGGAAACGACGGCTGCTCGGCCCATCGGGGGCCCGGAGAATTCCCGGGGGGGGGGGCGCTGCCAATGGCCCCCGACCAGCACGGCGCAAACCACGCCCCCGCCAGGTAACTGGCGCCAGAGAATAAGGCAGGTGGGGCGGAATTCATGCCGACCCCCCCCCCCCCCCCCCCGGGGATTCTCCGACCTGGCTAACGGGGAAGTGACATGTTACGTGGAACAAGATGACTTTAGTGTTCCCAATTTTACATGACATAGGCCTGAATGGTCATGGAGACGGCAGAGCTCCACACCTTAGCTAGAATGGTGCCAGAGCCCCAATTCCAGAAGTCTGACCTTTGACCCTGGCACCCACCATTTTCACCCGAGGTGGGTTCAGGGACAGGTTGTATTTTGGTTCTGGGTTTCAAAGAGGAAGCTGAACTTGTAAAAGTGCAGCTACTATCAAACAGATCCAATTTTCATTCCTAGGATTTCCAAAATATAAACTGTGGTCTTTAAACATTTGAGAAACAAGTGTTAAGCTGCCCGAATTATTTAAAGAAGTGAGATACCATTTTGGAGAGGTAACATGCTCTTTGGGAAAGGACAGGTGTCCCTTTGGGATTGTGAAGACGAGACATGAATATGCATAAAAAATGGATTATTCTTGTGGCACTGTTAAACTGTCAAATAATTTAAATCCCCAGGCCCTTTACATTTTTGAACAAAAACATCCAGTTTCAAAAAAAATCTGTGCTTGCTATTTAATTGTTTGTTGACAGAGGATTCTATCTCATTATCAATTCTTGGCTGTGAGCACATACATCGAGAAGTCTGTTGAAAAAGATGTGTCCAAAGGAAAACATTGCTTGATTGCAGTTTCCATTACTGCCACTTTATAAGAGTTGGTTCATTGACATTTTTATCCAGCTGTAGTCAAAGGAGGCTCTTGTACCAAAGTTATGAATGAATGACTGTATTTCGATAACTTCTTCCTCACATGACATTGTTGTTAAAGGGTTCATTGAATTTGGGTAAATATACTGGGTAAACTGAAATATCATAGATTGACATGGAGGTGATAAATCTCCATTTGGGGGAGTGGAGAGGCATACGATGATGTGGAGCGTCTGAATGGCTATTGGGGATGGATGGATGGACACAGGTGACATGAGAGGCATGACCTTTTGAACTTACCTTTCAAAAGATTCCCTCATCCAGAATATGATCCACAATGCCTCTGAGGGGCCATGAGGCATGACTTGTTGAAAATCTGGCCTAAGTCCACAAGAATTGCAGAGGGCTAGGAGATGCCTAACCCTGTAATGGATACAGCCAGATCAGAAATGCAGCATGTGGGCTTACAGCCTGCACCATCCCATAACTGTATCCCATGCTGACAAAAATTGGAGGTGCTGATGATAGGGCCTGGAATTGAGAAATCACAGGTCCCAGCAACATTTTTAAAGATCTGTAGAATCTCTCCAGTTCAGTGAAAATCTATCCCTAAGTACCTGAAGTAAATGTTTGCTTTCATAAGTGTGCTAAGTGGCTGACGAGTTTTTAATGTTATCAATGAGAGAGATTATTTTCAACTATAGTGAAGTCTGCAATAGCCGATTAGTAATTAATCTTATCTTACCATAGTTCCTGATATCCTTCCATGGTAGATACCGAGTCTGTTGGCAAGGAGGCTGTAAGGACAAGGGGGGTAGATGTTGGGGCATGGATTGCATGAGTTGACACTAAGTTGGAATAAAAGCTATAAAGGATATTGGGGCTTGTGGGGCATAAATTGGCATGGGGTATGAGGATCGTCGGGGTGTGCAGAGGCATAGGTTGGCATGAAGTGTATGAGGGCCCTTTGGAGGTAGGTCAGCGTGAAGGCTACTTGGAGGATATGCGAGGCCATGAGGGTGGGTGGGGAGCATGAGTGGTGTAGTTGGGCATGCATGGTGTGTGGTTACCCCATCCCTGTAACCCCATAACCCCACTTAACCTGCACTTCTTTGGACCCGACATGGCACTTTAGCATGGCCAATCCACCTAACCTGCGCATCTTTGGATTGTGGGAGGAAACCCATGCAGAAATGGGGAGAAGCTCCACACAGACAATCACCTCTGTTCACTCTCCCAGTCCACTAGCAATGCATACCAGGCCACCCATGTCTGCAAGTAACTAGTTTCACCAAAGAAGCAGCAATTCGAGGAAGGAATTGTCTTATGAGGAAAGTTTGAGTAAGTTGGGCCTATATTCAGTGGAATTTAAAAGAATGAGAGGCAACCTGTTAAAACATGTATGATTTTGAGGGTGCTTGAGGATAGATGCTGAGAGGATATTTCCCCTCATGAGAGAATCTAGAACTGGGAGGCACAGTTCCAGAGTAAGTGATCTCCTATTTGTAAGACCATAAGAGCAGAATTAGGCCACTTGGCCCATCGAGTCTGCTCCGCCATTCAATCATGGCTGATATTTTCTCATCCCCAGTCTCCTGCCTTTTCCCTATAACCCCTGATCCCCTTATTAATCAAGAACTTATCCATCTCTGTCTTAAAGACACTCAGTGCCTTTATTTCAAATGGACATGAGAATTTTTTTTAATGGGCATGAGAGCAGTGGAGGCTGTGTCACTCAATATATACAAGGTGGAGTTAGACAAATGTTTGATCTACACGGGAGTTGAGTGTTACCGGGGTCAGGCAGGATATTAGAGCAAAGGCCACAATCAGACAAGCCTTGATCTTATGTAATGACAGAGCAGGCTTGAGGGGCTGAATGGCTGCCTCCTGCTCCTATTTAGTTTTTTCTGTTGTGGTATTTTTCTTTCCCACGTAATAATAGAGGAGACTCAGGTACAGAACAATCATTTGTTGACCAACACATTCGGAGAGAACAACCTTGGGGAAAGCCTGGAGCTGACTCTGCCCAACGTAAGAAACCAGGTAACATTTATTCAGTGCCGGTTACGAAGTCAAGGATATTGTTTACATTTTATCATATCTGCTTTAAATTTTACATCACACAGGTTACATTTGTGTACCCAGGCAGGGTGAGCATTATCTACCTTTATCTACCCTTCATCTTTCCATGGGCTCCTCCCTAACTTCCCTACTTGGTACCAGACTGATAGATGTGTCTGGTCCTTAGGTCAAGTTAGGAAAACATGTTGTTAACCTTTATCCTGACTATGTGTAGGTTGTGTCTTAAGAACAAGCTGTTAAGGTCACTAAAAACTGTTTTAAATGGAACATGTTGCTTGACCCTTATGCTGACTGCTGCAGATGGTGTAATGCGGCACGGTAGCACAGTGGGTAGCACTGTTACTTCACAGCGCCAGGGTCCCAGATTCCATTCTCGGCTTGAGTCACTGTCTGTGTGGAGTCTACCCTTCTCCCTGTGTCTGTGTGAGCTTCCTCCGGGTGCTCTGGTTTCCTCCCACAAGTCCTGAAAGACGAGCTGTTCGGTAATTTGGTAATTCTGAATTCTCCCTCCGTGTACCCGAACAGGCACCAGAATATGGCGACTCGGGGCTTTTCACAGTAACTGCATTGCAGTGTTAATGTAAGTCTACTTGTGACAATAAAGGTGATTATTCTGATGTCAGCTTTTAGTTGGCACTTGTGTAAAATTGTCCTGTATTGCTTTTGTATCCTGTACTACATCATATAGATTCAAAAATGCCTAAGAATAATTGCTGATTGTCCTAACAGAGAGACAAAAATAATTGCATTTCTATCATAATATGACATATGAAGTTTTGATCACTTCAAATAATTCATTTTTATTGGATATAACAAACATCACATCAATAACAAATATTTAAATACAAACTCGTAGTAACATGAACACTTGGACATTTTATAGAATTTTAGCCACCATTCTTGGATCGATTTGTTTTCTTCCATTACATAATTTCAAAACATGAATCCCAGGAAATGGTTAATTACAGTATGTACGCGCATTACAAAAGTTAGCTTTAAGACTTATGGCAATATCACACTTCTTTCGTATATGGAGGTCTTAAGCGGTAAAAACCTTCAAAATGTACAACTTTTAAAATCTGAAATCAAGCCATAAACCATTTGTTAAATGGATGACAGCAGAAATTGAAGTATTTTCTGGCCCATTATTTATTTAAAAGTTTTTCTAAAGCGGCAATTCTGAGTTGATTCATTAGTTATTTCTCCCAAAAAAGGTACAATATAAAAGGCACAATATTTTCAGGTTAATTTTATTTATTGTTCATTCCATTCAAATCAGTTGTCCTCCCCAGCAGCAGCCCAGGGTGCAGAGGACGTATTTTGTATTCAAAGTGGACAGGGAAGGCAGCCCCTGCGAGCCTGCAATTGACTCAGAGGAGGTACCCTTCCAACAAAATCATTTTTATGTATTTGCCCCCTCCACTTTGCAGTGTAGGCTGCAGGGCCCCTGTCTTCCACAGCACAGTGACCACCATTCCTGGGGGCGCTGCTGAGCTTGCTATGCTGCTGGTCCTCTGATTGCACTGACATCTCCAGGGGGCGCTTGACCAGGCAACCCTGGCAGCCACTTAGCTGTTACAAATTCAAGGGGGATGCCCGACAGGGTGAGTTCCTGACATGCATTTCTGGCCATTGTCAGGACTCTGACCTTGTTGGGGAAAATTTTGCCTGTTAACTCTGCTTGTCTTTCCACAGATCTGACTTTCTCAGCATTTCCAGAATGTTCTGCTTCTATTTTAGATTCCAGCACCCACAATATTTTGCTTCTGATTTAATTAACTACTGGTCTGAAGTTATGACAAGGTCACAAATGAAAACCAAGTACAGATAGAGTTGTGGTGCTGAGCGAACACTATTAAATTATTTTAACAGTGAACAGAAATCTATCACTTATGTCAGGTGGTTGCATATTATATTATGTTACCATTGGGGAATGTTAACTCCCTAAACTGTAAACGTTATTTCACCAGGAAAAATTGAAAAGGTTCCAACGGGCTTAATTTTTCCAAGGGCTTCAGAACCCTGACATTGGGATCAAGAGGGAGATCCAACTTGCATTTGCCACAGGTGAGACTGGTGCAGGGATATTCCCAGAGGCGGCCTCCTAATTGGCCCATCAGAGGGCTGGCAACTCTAGTCTAGAGCCTCGTCAGCCTGTCTGAGAAAGCTGGGTGCTGCTGAAGCAACTGGGAGGACATGAGGGTGCCTCAAAATGGAGCTTCTCTCAGGAGGGATAAGTATGGAATTAAATCTCAGAGGGGTCAAGCTGAGACACACTACAATCAGAGGAGAAACGCCTCTGCCTGCGGCAGCAAATAATGATGTGAACTTTGCGACAGGTGAGTGCACATAAATGACCCTAATTGACAGCCTTGATTACCTCAATTAGCTGCCTACCTCCATTGAGCAGCCAGTCAAGCTATCCCTGTGCCTATCCCTGGCAAACTTCTTCAGTGGGGGAATGTGCCTGTGATCAACCTCAACATGGCACCCTGCTACTTTCCAGCAACCCCATTGTCATAATATCCACTCATGCATACAATGAGATGCAGACAGGCAGTGATTGACACACAGGATAACCAACTAACACACACGACACAGAACAACCAATCACCAGACAGGACACCACCACTATAAAGCCCACAGGGCATTAAGACTCTCCCTCTCTCACAGGACACAGCTACTGAGATAGTTAGAGTGCACAAGCCAGTGAGCATCGTCTCCATGTGGTAGAGAGCTAGTCTGGTCAAGCCAGTAGGAGGTTATCAGTTAGATTAATAGAGTGTCAACCCACAACAGATTATGTACAGCAATCAGCAAGTTCAATATAACAGTGTTGGACCATCTCCTGTATCGGAAGCCTGTTTCTAGTTTCACTGCATCCAGTTGCAGTCAAAGTTGAACTAACTCACTTAACACATCACCCACCACCACCACCACTTATTAGGCCACTATGCTGGGATCATGAATATTCTGTCCATATCTTTTATAATCTGTACAAATCTGTCAATATGATATCCCTGTCCACACATTTTCTCACCATAATTTGTTTTTGTTGCATTTATACTCAGTAGTTCTGAAGTCATTAGGCGGCACGTATTTTGTAATTTTCAAAGACAATTCAACACATATAATTTTATACATTGTGAATATGATATTAAATAAATTGCAAAAGACCGCACAATTAATTTTTGTGAATGTTTATGTAAAAAATATATTTTTTTAATGTCATTGTTTTAGCTCAAGTTTTATTTAAGAATCAGACATTTAAGTCAGAAATTTAAGGGCAGCACTGTGGCGCAAGTGGGTAGCACTGCACCGAGGACCCAGGTTCGATCCTGTCTGCATGGGTCTCAGCCCAACAACCCACTGATTTGTCGGGTCGGTGGATTGGCCATGCTACCTTTCCCATTAATTGGAAAAAAGATAATTGGGTAAATTAAATTTATATTAAAAAAAAGAATCAGACTAAATGCTGAAATAATAGCACCGACAAGTGGGGAAACCCAGTCACCTGATCCAGTAAGTTATGGGGAGCCCACAATTCATGAATTCCCCACACCCTCTTGGGTTTTATCTCAATAACCTGTCAGAGATATCATTGCTTGATTTCCTCCATGGATGCCAGCGTAACTGATAGGTTGAACTACCAGTCAGGTAGAGAGCAGGTCAGTGAAGGCAACAACAACAAATCAGTATGCAATCAGATACTGGGAGTGGGAGTCAATTGGGTGCGGGAGGGGGGTGAATCGGGGATGAGAAGTTTTAGGGAACTCAAGGCCTCATGGTGGTGGAGAAAGTCTTGGGGAGGACTGCCAGTGCCCAATTGTGGACACCCTTCAGACAGGCACCTGGATCAAGAGGCAGGATGGGATACTATCTCCTGAATCCATCAAGCGCTTGGAAAATTTCCTGGACAAGGCAGCCAGGTTTGCCAATGTGTGGGTGTTAAATACCCTAAAATTGATTTGGGATCAGAACCCTGCTGTTATATCACGCTCTTTTGAGTATCCCCAAGGGATCAGTTTGGATCTGGCTGGAATTGAATTAAGGGAACTCAGAAGACAACTGAAAGCTTGAATTCTGACATTCCCAGACAGGGCACTTGTTCCCCAGCCTGTCAGCAACTCTCCCAGATAACCAAAATAAGTGCACAGTGGGAAAAGCTTTTTCATTGAAACTGACAGCCTGGAAAGCTTTGCTCAGTGCAACGGACGGGCTCCAGCCATGGCCAGGTGAGAGGCTCCTGCTTGACAGGGGATTGACAACCATCAGTCACTCTTCCCTGCAGCCAACTTTCAGTGTGGCATAATGGGAGGCAATAGCAGAAGCCATACCACCAACATCAGTTCCATCAGCAACAGCACCAGTTGCCTTGTCCTCAAACATCTTCCTCTCCACAGGGAAGATGGTCCATCTGGAAGGAGGTGTTATCCCCTCAACCAAGGGCCTACAGGCAGAAGACTAGTTATTCCAATATGTGTGAACACCAGTGCTTCAGGGGCCTCAGAGTCTCAGAGCAGGTCATTGCTAACATCTGCAGCTTCCTGGAACCAGCCACATTCTTGGTGGAACAAGTGCATGGAACAAGTGCACATGATTTGCCAGTGGCCGATAAAGTGACTCTAGCTGTTCAGATCGGGATTTGAGGTGTATTGATGTTTGGGAATGAGTGCAGCTGCTCGGTGTTTTAACCTGATGGATACTGTGCAGGAGGATGCTGAACAAGTCAGAGTGTGGGCTTGACACCTGTAGGCATTATGCTACTCACCTGTAATGCCCTCCTGAGGTCCTCGAACTTTTTGGTGCACTGTTGTGCTGACTTCCTCAAACACTTCAATCCACTCCTGCTTAGTTGGAGGGGTCATAGAGGTTAACAGCGCAGAAAAGGCCCTTTGGCCCATGCATTTGCACCAGTCAAAAACAACCACGTAAGTATTCTCATCCCAGTTTCCAGCACTTTGCCCATAGCCTCGTGGGCCTTGGCATTGTAAGTGCACATTTAAATATTCCTAAATGTTGTGAGGGTCTCTGCCCCCACCACCCTTTCAGGCAGTGAGTTCCAGACTCCCACCACACTCTGGGTGAAAACGCTTTTCCTCACATCCCCTCGAAACCTCCTGCCTCTTATGTTAAATCTGTGCCCCTAGTCATGGACCCTTCCACTTAAGAGGAAAGGTTTCTTCCTATCTACTCTATCTATACCCCTCATAATTTTATACATCTCAATCATGCCCCCTCAGTCTCCTCTGCTCCAATGAAAACAGCCCCATGGAGAATCTTGACTTCTACTTTCCTCGATTTGACCTATATTCCAGCCTAGAATACTTGCCGGCTGGATGCTTGGACTCGAACATCTAGCACTAAATTAAAACTGTCATCCAGTTGGAAACGAAGCAAAATCAAATGATAGTTTTGTTTGGAGAGACCACTCACTGAAGTCCCAGCCTAGGATGTCAATTTATGTTTACATCCAGGAGCAGGGGTTGAGCCCACAAGATTGTGCCTCAGAGGGTAGGTTGTTACCAATAAAGCCAAATTGGCATTCAGAGATTGCATTTTATATTTTCTGCTTATAAACATACTTCCATCCATTCTAATCCCATTACTCCAGGGAAGTAGCAAAATCTTTTTGGATTTAACAAACATAACAGGCATTATATTTGGTCCTACTTGAAATTATGGGCGCGATTCAGCCAAAACATTTCTAAATGTCATTTTATGTGACTTTGACCGGCTGTTTCTCGCTGGAGTTTTGGGTGAGATCCACACCGGTATTCACGTTGGGTGTGATCTAACCAAAAAATTCAGAGTCCATTCTGGGCAGGATTAGCAGGGTCACCCTGTTGCTATTTCGTGCCCTGGTGGAGAATGGCCCAGAGGCCGCACTTAGCCGAGCTCCTCAGTGCAGGATGCCATTTTTACCAAGATGCTAATGTGGCACTGCCACCTGGTTCCCAGATGCCAGGGAGAGAGCCGGGGGTCCTCGACCACCCAGAGGTCGCCAATGGCCTGGGAAACTCCCCAGGTGCCGTTAGGTGTGGACAAGTACTAAATGGCGCCCGGCCCAGGTCTCGCTGGGGAGGCCATTAGACCCCGGGTGCAGGGAGAATCTGGCGCAGACATATTTAAATGAGCCTAATGGCTCATTTAAATCTGCATATCTGCATCTTACCCAGTGAGGATGAGATCCAGATCGCGACATCTTGCGAGGCTCAGATGAATCTCGCGAGAGGTCTCATTGCGTCACCAAGGCGGGAGTGATGAGGCCAGTAAATCACGTCCTACATTTCCCAATGTTGTTCTCCTCCTCTCCTGATTTTATTGACTCATTGTACAGTTCCAGTTTTTCAGGATTTCCACACAGACAGATGCATTGCATCAAACATTACTACAGGAATCACCAAATGTTATTTACAAGGAGACCAGAGACAGGTACCACAGACACACAGATTCATAGAGGTTGATCTACTACATACTCAAACTCTGGTATCTTAACTACGTTTAGTTAAGATACCAGAGTTTGAGTATGTTCATCAATGAGGCAATGGTAAATGTTAATGAGCTACCTCATAGTGATCATGAATGTAATCCTGGCCTGACTGAGGAACCAAACAGGCTTCCAGCAGATCAGAAGGAAAGAAGGAGATGTATTCATACCTTAGGGTATTCCAAAACACAGTTTAACCAATGGATATTTTTTTGAAACGTAGTCCTTGTTGTAATGTGAGGAAACTTGGATGATTTTTCCCATCACTAACAGGTGCTTTTACGGCTTGTTCGACTGAGATCATCGAACTCAACATAATCAGAGGACCAAACGTTGGACCTTCCTAATCTGTACAGCTTCAGAGGCAGACGTTGCCAGTGGAAATGGAGAATCACCCAATCTTACAAATACCTGTTCATAACAGCATATTATGAGCAGAATCCTCTTGCAACAGTGAGTGTTGTGACAGCAGGACTGAAAGTGACTGGGATTTCCACTCAGAGGCCTGTCTGGTAATGTGCAGTTATGCTGTGGCCAGAAAATTAGCTCTGCACAGCCAATTGTATGAAATGAAAATGAAATGAAAATGAAAATCGCTTATTGTCACGAGTTGGCTTCAATGAAGTTACTGTGAAAAGCCCCTAGTCGCCACATTCCGGCGCCTGTCCGGGGAGGCTGGTACGGGAAGGGGTCAGGTAGAAAGTTGCTGAGCCAGTCTTACCTCATGGGGTCAATATTTAAACAGCACCGGGAGAGGTGCCTACTCCCTGCACACCAGCAACATCAGTCTGCCTGTCTTGAGAATAGCATTTTGATATTGAACTCGGGACAGCCTTTCCCACCTGCCACATTTGGATCCCTGGAGTTGCTGCCACTCCAATGCACCTGTGGATCCAAGTCACCTGCTGTCACCCCACTCAAAACTCCATTCAACTCCCCGCAGGTCCTCTTCAGGCCATTCGGGAATGGCTTGTGGTCCCGTTTCCCAGTGATGGCATCAGGAGAGCCTCCTGTCTGACCTTTGGTCTGGACATAGGTGGCAGTGGAGTTTGGCAAAACTGGATCCAGTGCTGCAAAAAGTCAACAACCTCCTAAAGGATAAATGGCATGGTTTAGGCACTACAAAGTGGCACTCATGATGGTGTCAAACAATTTGGATATGCAAGTGGAGACATATCCAGACAGCAGCTTGGGTTCTAGGCCTCAGCACCAAATGGAAGATGTGGACTGTATGTGTGGGTGCCAATTCATGCTGTGATAGTTGTACCAGTTGTAGGAGAGTGCATGTGTAGAACACCTGTTAGGTAGGTGACATCAGCTGCTAACGGCCTGCAAGTTCTTAAAGGAGTTTGCTGTCCATTCAGATAATACGCATTCCTTCTGTCTGTCTTTGGAACAAAAGAGTGCATAGCTTCAGGGAGTGTTCAAAGATCGGACAGACTCATATTTAGCCCTGCAGGGGAGGAGGTGGTTGACTAGGCCATGCAGCAGGACAGATGTTCAGTTGCAGATAGCAAGGCCGGAATGTCAAGTCAACCAAGTGATTATGTCTACAACCTGGTGTTGACTACTCTGCATACAGGAGGCAAACATGGCACAGTAGGCGAGGACAATGAGGGTGCACCTGCACTCCCTAGGCCTCGGAACACCATATGACAATTGCCAAGATTATTTCAGGTAATGGGGCATAGCACTCAGCAGACTCTCGCCATCTCAGCTGGAGATGTAGATTTCCTACGGGAGTAGGAAATGTAAAAACAAAATGACACAAATGTGGCATGGGTGTCCAATCATGCTATGACATTGTAAATTTGTGAGTAAGTATATAGTTTGGAGTGCTTTATTCATATGTGTTGAATGGTCATATTATTGAAACTTTTAATGGTTTTGATGCTTTTAAAGGTTTGGCAATTCATTGAAAATCAATGATGATTGATGTGGAGACAACGGACATACCTTTTATTGTTCAGTCTCAAACGTGGTGGAAAATCTGAGCTTTCTGACATTGTGAGTTTTACGTTTGTCAACCTTTGTTGGATCGGGGGCAGTGTGGAGTTGGAGCCTCACTGACAAGCCAGCTTATCCCCTTATCACCCCTCTGAAGCTGCTGTCTTTAGCAATGTCTGCAGCTGAGACAATTCTTATTTTACAGGTGACTGCATGGAGTTTTGAGCCAGGATTGGAGCAGATATGACTGAGTCATTTGCAATCTCCTTCCAAGTCAAAATGTGTAGGCTTGTTGATCCCAGGAGCCTAAAGGGTTCCCTGTTCATTGCCACAGATTGTAGGCCTATAGGTTGGTCTGGAGCGGGAATGCCGGAAGTGGGCGTACTTCAACAGTTGACATTTCTTGAGGCGGAAATCAAGAGATTCGGCAAGGGTCTCACTCTGGCTGAAATTGGGTTGTAATGACGGTCTCACGGTCCTGTATTTCTCATTGCCTCATTGTCCTGGCCTCTACAGCTGGAGCCGCACCGTGCATCACCTCAGGAGTTTCTGAATCATCCCCTTCATCATCATCTGAGGATGAATGCAGCTCTTCCATCTCTTTGGCTGGCAGTTCCTCTTCACTGTGCTGCACTGGTTTATGTAGGGTGCAGCAAACCACAATGATCTGAGATATTCTACGGTGCATACTGTTGCACTCCATCTGAGCAGTGCAGGTCGTGAAACCTCACCTTCAGCAGTCCAATGTTGCATGTTGCCCTTATTGGGACATGAGCAGCATGATAACTCTTCACTGCTGGGCTTTGTGTGTTCTGCACAGGTATCATGAGGCAGATCTTCTGAGGATGTCTCGTCACTCAGGAATCATCCCTGCATTTGCTGAATGAGAGCAAATAGCGTGAATGAGAATGAGAGCTCCCTGGAAGCAAGCACACAGTTGCAGGATTCATTTTTGATGATCATAGACCAGCTGTACATTGAAGGAACATAATCCCTTTCAACTTATGACCACTGCTGGCTGTTCCCAGGGAGCTCTTAGTACCTCATGTACTCCCTCCTTGACCTGGTCTCCAGCTACCATTTGCATCTGTCACACCTATGTATCTAGATATTCCCATTCTTGACACTGAAGCTGCATGCCACCACCCTGCACTCCCCTCGGTCACCTTTGATCTTACCTTCAACACCCTCAACCTTCACTCCATTAACCATTTGTGATCCTCGAGCCACCCACCATCACCCTTGATTCTATCGATCGATCTAGAGCTGCCCCATATCACCCTCAAGCTGGTCCATGCCACCATGAACCTGCCAGCTGAATCTCCACCCCTCCCTTCATCACCCTTGACCTGTCCTCAGTTACCACTATTCTCAACCTCACCATTGACCCGGCCTTAACCATTCTTGATCGCCACTCTATCATGCTTGAGCTACCTTCAATAGAGATTGACCTTTGTTCTGTCATTCAGCTCCCTCCCTCTGCTCCCTACCATTCTTCTTATGTCCACCACAATCTGACCTCCCTCACTAGGACAGCTATGTTCCGACCTCCTTGGACAGCTGCCACCCTCCCTCAGAAAGCCATGCCCTGACCTCCCATCACAGATGCCACCCTCCCTCGGAAAGCCATGCCCTGAACACCCAGCACAGATGCCACCCTTCCTCGGAAAACTATGCACAACTGCTTTGCACAGCTGCCATCCGTGCTCAATTAACCCACTCAGCCTCCTCTCCCCAGTCCAATATTGTTTTCTATACAAGAAAATCAGTTCCTACTCACTCCAAATCGATGAAGTCTATCTCGCCTGCTGCATTGTCTCCTTTAACCAGTTGCGAATCCGAAGCCATTTGTTTGCTGCTGATTTAATTGTAAAAATATAATCTTGCAACCTTGTGTTTTAGTGAGTACGCATATATAAAGGTTCCCTCTGGTTACCATTGGGAATTATAATCAACCTTGAATCCTCCAATTTCCAGGGCAGCACGGTGGCGCAGTGCATAGCACTGCTGCCTCACTGTGCCGAGGTCCCAGGTTCGATCCCGGCTCTGGGTTACTGTCCGTGTGGAGTTTGCCCATTCTCCCCGTGTTTGTGTGGGTTTCGCCCCCACAACCCAAAGATGTGCAGGATAGGTGGATTGCCCCTTAATTGGAAAAAACGAATTGGGTACTTCAAAATGAAAAAAGAAAATCCTCCAATTTCCTTCCCAATTTTCATCTCACCATCAGGAAGCTGCCATCTCACCTCCCGCACAATCAAGTGCCTGATCTCCCGCTCCTGGGATTTTCAATAGATTTTGCCCTTTGCTTTTTTAAGTGTCTCTGAGAATTGCAGTAATACAATCAAAAAATATTGATTCCTGTACAGCTTTCACCTATCAATATATTAACATCAAACATGTACAGGCTTGGGTATACTGAGTACTCTCCAATAAGAGAACATCGTAAAACAACCTTCCCGTGAGTCATGTAATCACACATAAATCTAACAAAATAAACTTAATTTTGGTGCATCATGCTTTGGCACCGTTTCACTGTCAGATATTTTTTTCCTCTTTGCGTCAATGTAAGTCTGGTTTGTTCTGGCAGTGGTATGTTAACCCTTATTAAGTAGCTCTTATTGAAAAATATTAACTAATACAGTATTCCTTTCCAATCATTTTCATGCATCACATTTACACGAACATAACAATACTGGCAATATCATTACACAATTTACTGGCAAAGAGACAATGGTTATCACACAAAATTATTAAACTTATTGGAACAAACTGCAATTTTTTCTTCATGACTTAGACCAGGCCTTTGAGGTTGGCCAATTGGAATATGAGTTCCTTGATTAGTGCACCAATCAGGGAACCTCTTCTTTGTACATAACAGGGAGTGTCAGATCCTCCGCACACCCAGTGTAGACAGCAAGCTGAATGCACATGGTCGTACTGCTGTTGGTTTTGTTAATAAAAGGGATTCCGTTGAAGGGACTTCGGCCTTGTGGACCTATTACAGTACATAATAGCAGTAAACTTGCACAAGGAAAGACACGTTACTTGTAAAATTAAGTGCTTTCTGAAATACATTCCCCTCCTTTACATTTCCATCATGAACTGTCTGCTCAAAAGAAACAATACAATCCTTCCAGTTCTCTGCTGCTGGAGGCACATAGGTTCAGAATGGCCCTGCCTAGAAGAAAAGCTAAAAACTTCCACGTCATTCCTCCTCTCACAATTTGGTTGAAAAGACCATCACTGTGAACTTTATACTTTCAGACACTTTTGAAACTAAAACACATGCAGCTTAAATATAATTTAACTAAAGTTACCGACGGGCAACTAGAGGTAGGCAATATAGTGGGGTGTTGCCCAAGTCTCCCTTATCCCAAGTGCAAATAAAGAGTTAAAAGTAGTCAGGAGTGAAATTTCTGTATGCCAGCAAATGTTCTTGTAAAGTCTTCTCCAGAGCAAGGACAGCTTTACTTACAATGGAATTTAGATCAAAAATCAAGTTAGGAGGAATTTCCTATTTAAAAATTCGACTAAAATCTCATGGTCCTTAAACTCATAATTTAAGTGTGACTCTTTGTCAGTATAATGGAATGATCTTTTCTGATGCTTGGTTGCTTCAGCCAGGTGAACCAATTGCTGTTTATTCTGTCGGAGCAGGATTCTGGAATCAATTCATCTCAAGCAATCTGTGTTGTTTGTTTCAGAGAGCTCTTGGAAATCTCCGTCTGCATGGTTGACATGGCAATTGCTTCATAGTCCTCCTCTCTGGGGCTACATTTGCAGTAATGGAGAATTGAACGCAAGTCCCTCTGAAAGTTTTTATTGAGGAACCCATAAAAGATGGGGTTTGTACAGGTTGACAGCATGGCTGCCAGATGACATATGGAGAAAACCAGGTTGTGATGGCAAATAGTAATGGCCTCATAGTTCCAATCAAAAACAGCATTGAAAATGTTGAGGGGCAGCCAGCAGACTGCAAATGCTACCACAATGGAGATTAGCATAATTGTGATTCTTCTGTTTTCATCTGCCCTGTATTTATTCTCTCTCATCTTGTCCATCATGTTGTTTCTCCTCCTTAGGCGTACATATATCTTTTGAAGGAAAAAAAAGCAAGATCATTTTCAGGTTATATTTAGACATTCATGCATGAGCTCATTGTAATACAATTTTCTTTTCTGGAAATCAGCTAAACTTACAGTAATCACAAAGCTCCCCCATCATTGGCTAATGTACTGCAAGCTAAGCCACACAGACTGGGTCATATCAAGCTATGGAAGGAAACATCAGCAAGGTTCTCCACTCCTGGTTACTATCCAACAATCTGTGCTGGATTCCAGTACTTCCCTGGAGCAGAGAAACTACGACATATTCTTCGCAGCCTTCAACTCGTCATCGATGAAGATGAACATCTTGCCAAAGTCATCCCCACACCCCCACTGCTTGCCTTCAAACAACTGTGCAACCTCAAACAAACAACTGTTGGCAGCAAACTACCCAGCCTTCAGAACAGCGACCACGACACCACACAACCTTGCCATGGCAATCTTTGCAAGACATGCCAGATCATCGACATTGGTACCACCATTACACGTGAGAACATGACCCACCAGGTATGTGGTACATACTCGTACGACTCGGCCAACATTGTCTACCTCATGCGCTGCAGAAAAGGATGTCCCGAAGTGTGGTACATTGGCGAGACCATGCAGATGCTGCGACAACGAATGAACGGACATCGCATGACAATCACCAGGCAGGAATGTTCCCTTCCAGTCAGGGAACACTTCAGCAGTCAAGGGCAGTCAGCTTCTGATCTTCGGGTAAGCGTTCTCTAAGGTGGCCTTCAGGACAGAATCAGCGCGACAACACAGAATCGCCGAGCAGAAACTTATAGCCAATTTCCGCTTTACTTACAATGGAATTTAGATCAAAAATCGGGATCTTGGATTCATGTCGCATTACATTCACTCTCCTACCAACTGTCCTGGCTTGAAACAATTCACACCTCTTTAACGTGTGATTATCCCTCTGTCCAGTTGCTCCATCTGGACCTGTAAAGACTTAATTAACTGCAAAGACTCGCATTCAAAGTAGCGTCTTGAATCTTTGACTTTGCCTATATATATGTTTCTGGAACCCACCTCTTCATTCACCTGAGGAAGAAGCAGTGTTCTGAAAGCTAGTGATTTGAAACAAACCTGTTGGACTTTAACCTGGTGTTGTAAGGCTTCTTAAAGGTTAAAGGAAATGGGCAAAATAAAGGCGGTGACTGTTCAGTGTGATCATCAACATCTAATAATGATACAATTCTTTTTTTTCCAACTAAGGGGCAATTTAGCGTGGCCAATTCACCTACCCAACCCATCCTTTTGGGTTGTGGGAGGTAAGACCCATGCAGACATGGGGAGAATGTGAAAACTTCATACGGAGAGTGAGCCAGCGCCATGAGCCAGCAATGCTAACCACAGCGTCACTGCCCAGACACAGGTCAAGTTACTGTCAGCAAAAGAAAACCCGTCACTGAGTAAAATCATCCCACCGAGTTTATAGTCTATGTCATAATAAGTGTAATGCTACATATATAAGCCATGCCTGACTATTAAACCAATCAGACTGTATTACCATATACTGCTGTTGCTTCAGGCAAATCATGTCCCAGAGGCCTGACCAATCAGGCCAGAATTAAGCAGCACCAGTGAGTTAAGCACATAGGTTAGATAGAACAGTACAACACAGAACAGGCCCTTCGGCCCTCGATGTTGTGCCGAGCAATGATCACCCTACTCAAACCCACGTATCCACCCTATACCCGTAACCCAACAACCCCCCCCCCCCCCTCTTAACCTTACTTTTTTAGGACACTACGGGCAATTTAGCATGGCCAATCCACCTAACCTGCACATCTTTGGACTGTGGGAGGAAACCGGAGCACCCGGAGGAAACCCACGCACACACGGGGAGGACGTGCAGACTCCACACAGACAGTGACCCAGCCGGGAATCGAACCTGGGACCCTGGAGCTGTGAAGCATTTATGCTAACCACCATGCTACCGTGCTGCCCTGGGTTGAACAACACCGCAAAAATCTACAATTTTATGGATTCTATGGTTCCATAAATACCTTGAACTGATTTATGTGACAATTAAAACAATTTAAGTTCACACTGCTTACTGCATTAATTAAATTGCTTGATCAGATTACACCTTGGAAACATCCCACATATGTGACCCAATATATTTTAAAGTATAAATTGTGTAAGGAAGCATAGAGGATAATCAGTTGAAATTAGTAACCATTGTTAAAATGGTACAAGGACTTGAAATCCTCTCCATTTCCTTGTCCATTTGTTTCATTATTTACTTTCTTTCTTCCTCTCTATGTTCCCTGTGGGATGAGGGTTCCCCTGATCTCTCTGTACGGTAACAATCTACATCTTCAAACCATAAGCATTTCCTTTTTGTGTGTTTAGGATGTCACTAGGATTGAATGATGTGGAGATGCCGGCGTTGGACTGGGGTGAGCACAGTAAGAAGTCTTACAACACCAGGTTAAAGTCCAACAGGTTTGTTTCAAACACGAGCTTTCGGAGCACGGCTCCTTCTTCAGGTGAATGGAAGCTCCTCTTCTTCAGGAGACGCGACAACGCAAAATTGCTGAGCAAAAACTTATAGCTAAGTTCCGCACGCATGAATGCGGACTCAACCGGGATCTGGGATTCATGTCGCATTACATTCGGCCCCCACCAACAAGCCTGGACTTGAAGAGGCCTACCGACTGAACTGGCTTGGGACAATTCACACCTCTTTAACCTGGAGTTACCTCTCTCTCTGCATCTTTGATGATTTGATTGCCTGCAGGTGCTCGCATTCCGGGGCATCTCTGACTGTGTCTATATAAACATTTCTGGAACAAGCCTTTCCATTCACCTGAAGAAGGAGCCGTGCTCCGAAAGCTCGTGTTTGAAACAAACCTGTTGGACTTTAACCTGGTGTTGTAAGACTTCTTACTAGGATTGAAAACCAGCAGAAATCTTCGCAAGCACGTTTATAACTGTGAGCAGAGTAATTCTTATCTCATTCCTTCTTTCCCTTGCCTGCATTTTCCATACCTCATTCATCACTTTCTCTCTCTTCATGCTGGAGGACGTTAGTACTGGGGAACACAATATTTGTCTGCTTGCAGACCACTGCAATCAAGCAGTCAGAGACAGTGGGAGATGGTCACAAAATAAAGTCATGAGACAGTCATGACACCTGATTGGATTTAATTTGATACTAGTTTCAAGACTGTACAATCCTACTGCATCACCGAGGTTCCTCTTGCTCTTCCCTTTTCATGGCTACTATTTATCTCTGTTTTCTGGCTGTTCTCTCATTTCTCTCATGCTTTGCTCTCCTCCTCCCTCTTCAATGCAGCCAGACTTGAGAACAGTAACCAATTGTCAAAGAACCCAGTGATTTGGCAGCATTCCATTATCAAACAGCCAATTCTCAATTGCTTTGTTCCACCCTCCAAACCTCTCATAT
The DNA here is from genome assembly GCF_902713615.1 of Scyliorhinus canicula. Taxonomy (NCBI): domain Eukaryota; kingdom Metazoa; phylum Chordata; class Chondrichthyes; order Carcharhiniformes; family Scyliorhinidae; genus Scyliorhinus; species Scyliorhinus canicula. Next base: position 189,436,791 of record NC_052148.1, read on the forward strand.
AAATCACTGTCACAAGTTTAAGCATACTGAAAGATGCAGCTTTGACGTTGAGTTTTAGAAAACGTTTATTGCTGGATCATAAAAGCATATTTTGGAAACTTTTCCAAAAAAAATCAATGTTTCTCTTGTTCATTTTACTCAAAATATCTTGTTTATATAACTGTAAGATTAAGGCAAGCGACCACGAGGAAGCAATGTTAGATTGGAACAAAAAGGTTTCATAAGACTTACCTATGCTCACTACTCCCTGAAGGGTCTCCCAGCGCCCGTTGGGCCAAGGTTTTATGTCAAGGCTTCCCTGGTTAAGGATTTGACCCCCTCCCCCACCTCATCGGGGAAGATTGTATTCTGGGGAACCTAATGGTCCAAACCCCATGGCCTCCGGTTAAGTTATAACACCCCTCCCCCACCAAATCTGACACATCATCAATTTTGATGGCTGGAGGAGCCTGGTCCTTAGTCCATTTTGCCCTGGGCTGCCTTGTGGGCATCAATTGTGCTGGATCTGGAGGCCAGAAACGCAAGGAGACCGGCATTTTCAGGCTGAGAGGCGGTGATTACAGTCGGCTCCATGTCAGACTCCGAGGCTTCCCGCCTTACCCTGTTGTGGGGCGTGCACACCTCAGGAGATAGTAACAGCTGCTGTGTCGGTGAGGAGGCAGCACTGGCCTTGGAAAATCTGAACGACTTTTGAGTACCTCCTGGGCGTGGCTACAGAGGTGGTCCGTGACCTTTTGGCCCTTGTCTGGGGGGAGGGGAGGGATTCCCTAGGATATGTAAGACTATCTTACAGTAAGGACGGCATGTGGGAGGCCTGGCCTTACCGAACCTCCTATTCTACCACTGGGCAGCAAACGTGGTAAGGTGAGAGGGTGGCAGAAGGAGCCAGAAGCGGACTGGGTCTGGATGCGAGACTTTCTCCGTAAGGAGACAGGAATGTTCCCCCAGCTACCCGGACACACACTCTTGGATATAATGGTAGGGCTGGACTGGTGGGGTGGACGACAAATGTGGCGTCATTTGCAGATAACTTCGAGGAAAGGTCACGACCCTGTCATAATATACACACAGGTATATGATGGTGCACAGACAGGCAGTGATTGACACACAGGATGACCAGTGAACACAAAGAACACAGCAGCCAATCAATAGACAGCACACGACCACAATGAAGCCAGAGGGCACTAGTTTTCCTGCTCTCTCGGGATCCAGCCTCTGAGACAGTCAGTGCTCGTGAGCAGCAACTAGAACATACACCATGTGGTAGTAAGATAGCCTGGTCAGGTTAGCCTCAGGTCTCCAGTCAAGTCAGCATAGTGTCAACCCACAGTTAAAGTATGTATGATAGTTACAAGTTACGGGATCCTATACTCCAGCGGGTCATGCGACATCTCATGGATGATTGGAAAAAGGGGCAGTGCCCCCAGTTTTATAATGTAAAGGACGATCTAGCGGTAGTGGGCAGCATACTAATGAAGCTGGACAGGATAGTAATCCCACAGAGCATGCGAGAGCTTGTCCTCGGCCAAATCCACGAGGGTCAACTGGGGGTTGAAAAGTGTCGCCGTCGAGCCCGAGAGGCAGTATATTGGCCAGACATCAGCCAAGATATTGACAACACGGTCCTCAATTGCCCAAAGTGTCAAAGGTTCCAGCTGGCTCAGCCTAAAGAGACTCTACAGCCACATGAACTGGTGCCCTCCCCATGGTCAAAAGTTGGTGTTGACCTCTTTCATGCAAAGGGCTGAGACTATGTCCTCCTAGTGGACTACTTTTCCAACTACCCCGAGGTGGTCAGACTTACTGACCTCACGGCAGCAACGATAATCAAGGCATGCAAGGAGATTTTTGCCCGGCATGGCATTCCACTTACAGTTATGACTGATAATGGCCCTTGCTTCTTCAGCCAGGAGTGGACGGATTTTGCCCGACTGTACAATTTTATGCACATCACTTCAAGCCCCCACTACCCCAGTCGAATGGGAAGACTGAAAAGGGGGTCCACATCATTAAAAGACTGTTGTGCAAAGCTGCTGACGCGGGTTCGGATTTCAACCTGACGCTGTTAGCCTGGGAACCTGGCCTGTTCCCAGCGCAGCTCCTAATGAACCGCACGCTGCGAACGACGGTGCCGGCTATCTACATTCCGGACCTTGACAACTTCCCGGTCCTGCAGAGAATGCAACTGTCTCGGGCCCAATGCAAGTCGGCGTATAACGCCTACGCCACAGATCTCCCTGCTCTGGTCCCTGCTGGACAAGTTCGTGTTCAGCTACCTGACGGTGGCTGGTCAGTCACAGCTGTGGTGGTTAAGTAAGTGGCCCCGAGATTGTTCCTCGTTTGCATGCCTGATGGCTCCTTTCTTCGGCGTAATAGAACAAAGAACAAAGAAAATTACAGCACAGGAACAGGCCCTTCGGCCCTCCCAGCGTGCACCGATCCAAATCCTTTATCTAAACCTGTCTCCTATTTTCCAAGGTCTACTTCCCTCTTTTCCCGCCCGTTCATATATACCCGTCTAGATGCCTCGTAAATGATGCGATCGTGCCCACCTCTACCACCTCCGCTGGTAAAGCGTTTCAGGCACCCACCACCCTCTGCGTAAAAAACTTTCCACGCACATCTCCCTTAAACTTTCCCCCTCTCACTTTGAAATCGTGACCCCTTGTAACTGACACCCCCACTCTTGGAAAAAGCTTGTTGCTATCCACCCTGTCCATACCTCTCATAATTTTGTAGACCTCAACCTCCGTCTTTCCAATGAAAACAATCCTAATCTACTCAACCTTTCTTCATAGCTAGCCCCCTCCATACCAGCCAATATCCTAGTGAACCTCCTCTGCACCCTCTCCAAAGCATCCACATCCTTCTGGTGATGTGGCGACCAGAACTGCACGCAGTATTCCAAATGTGGCTTAACCAAAGTCCTATACAACTGTAACATGACCTGCCGACTCTTGTACTCAATACCCCGTCCGATGAAGAAAAGCATGCTGTATGCCTTCTTGACCACTCTATCAACCTGCATTGCCACCTTCAGGGTACAATGGACCTGAACTCCCAGATCTCTCTGTACATCAATTTTCCCCAGGACCCTTCCATTGACTATATCGTCCGCTCTTGAATTTGATATTCCAAAATGCATCACCTCACATTTGCCTGGATTGAACTCCATCTGCCATTTCTCTGCCCAAACCTCCAATCTATCTATATTTTGTTGTATTCTCTGACAGTCCTCCTCACTATCTGCACCTCCACTAATCTTTGTATCATCTGCAAACTTGCTAATCAGAACACCTATACCTTCCTCCAGGTCATTTATGTAGATCACAAACAACAGTGGTCCGAGCACTCTCCATTTTGAGACACTCCCTTCCACCACAACTCTCTGTCTCCTGTTACCCAGCCAGTTCTTTATCCATCTAGCTAGTACACCCTGAACCCCATACAACTTCACCTTTTCCAAAAACCTGCCATGGGAAACCTTATCAAACGCCTTACTAAAGTCCATGTATGTGACAGCTACAGCCCTTCCCTCATCAATTAACTTTGTCACTTCCTCAAATAATTCTATTAGGTTTGTAAGGCATGACCTTCCTGCACAAAACCATGCTGCCCATCACTGATAAGTCTATTTTCTTCCATATGTGAATAGATCCTAACCCTCAGTATCTTCTCCAACAGTTTGCCTACCACTGACGTCAAGCTCACAGGTCTGTAATTCCCTGGATTTTCCCTGCTACCCTTCTTAAACAAAGGGACAACATTAGCAATTCTCCAGTCCTCCGGTACCCTCACCCGTGCTCAAGGATGCTGTAAAGATATCTGTTAAGGCCCCAGCTATTTCGACCCTCGCTTCCCTCAGCAACCTGGGATAGATCCCATCCGGTCCTGGGGACTTGTCCACCTTAATGTCTTTTAGAATATCCAAAATTTCCCCCTTCTGTATGACAACTTGACCTAGAGTATTTAAACATCCATCCCTAGCCTCAACATCCATCTTGTCCCACTCCTTTGTGAATACCGATGCAAAGTACTCATTAAGAATCTCACCCATTTCCTCTGAGTCTACGCATAAATTCCCTCTTTTGTCTTTGAGTGGGCCAATCCTTTCTCTAGTTACCCTCTTGCTCCTTACATATGAATAAAAGGCTTTGGGATTTTCCTTAACCCTGTTAGCCAAAGATATTTCATGACCCTTTTTATCCCTCTTTATTGTGCGTTTGAGATTCATCCTACTTTCCCGATTCCTCCAAAGCTTCATCAGTTTTGAGTTGCCTCGATCTTATAAATGCTTCCTTTTTCATCTTAGCTAGTCTCACAGTTTCACCCGTCATCCATGGTTCCCTAATCTTGCCATTTCTATCTCTCATTTTCACAGGGACATGTCTGTCCTGCACTCTAATCAACCTTTCCTTGAAAGACTCCCACATTTCAAATGTGGATTTACCCTTAAACAGCTGCTCCCAATCCATATTCCCTAGCTCCTGCCGAATTTTGTTATACTCTGCCTTTCCCCAATTTAGCACTCTTCCTTTCGGACCACTCTTGTCCTTGTCCATGAGTATTCTAAAACTTACGGAATTGTGATCGCTATTCCCAAATTAATCACCGACTGAAACATCAACAACCTGGCCGGGATCATTCGCCAATACCAGGTCCAGTATGGCCCCCTCCCGAGTTGGACTATTTACATACTGCTCTAAAAAACGCTCCTGGATGCTCCTTACAAACTCTGCTCCATCTACGCCTCCAACACTACACGAATCCCATTCAATGTTGGGGAAGTTAAAATCTCCCATCACAACCACCCTATTACTCCGACATTTTTCTATAATCTGTCTGCATATTTGTACCTCTACTTCATGCTCGCTTTTGGGAGGCCTGTAGTAAAGTCCCAACAATGTTACTGCACCCTTCCTATTTCTTAGCTCCACCCATATTGCCTCAGTGCTCGAATCCTCCATCGTGCCCTCCTTAATCACAGCTGTGATATCATCTCTGACGAGTAATGCATCTCCTCCCCCCCTTCTACCTCCCTCTCTATTCCTCCTGAAGCATCTATACCCTGGGATATTTAGTTGCCAGTCCTGCCCTTGCCTCAACCAAGTCTCAGCAATACCAATAACATCATATTCCAAGGTACTAATCCAAGCCCTAAATTCATCTGCCTTACCTGCTACACTTCTCGCATTAAAACAAATGCACCTCAGACCACCTGTCCCTTTGCGTTCATCAACTCTTCCCTGTCTACTCTTCCCCCTAGTCACGTTGAGTTTATTATCTCATACCTTCCTGGCATTAGTTGCCGCTTCTTTACTGACCTCTAACTTCCTAATCTGGTTCCCATCCCCCTGCCACATTAATTTAAAACCTCCCCAACAGTGTTAGCAAAAGCACCCCCTAGGACATTGGTTGCAGTCCTGCCCAGGTGTAGACCATTCGGTTTGTAATGGTCCCACCGCCCCCAGAACCGGTTCCAATGTCCCAAAAATCTGAACCCCTCCCCCCTGCACCATCTCTCAAGCCACGTATTCATTCTGACTATTCTTGATTTCTACTCTGACTGTCCCGTGGCACTGGTAGTAATCCTGAGATTACTACCTTTGAGGTCCTACTTTTTAACTTATCTCCTAACTCCCTAAATTCTGATTGTAGGACCTCATCCCTTTTTTTACCTATATCGTTAGTGCCTATATGCACCACGACAACTGGCTGTTAACCTTCCCCCTTCAGTATGTCCTGCAGCCGATCAGAGACATCCCTGACCCGAGCACCCGGGAGGCAACATACCATTCGGGAGGCAACATACCATTCGGGAGTCTCGCTTTCGACCACAGAAACGCCTGTCTACTCCCCTTACAATTGAATCCCCTGTGACTATAGCCCTGCCAGTCTTTTTCCCGCCCTTCTGTGCAGCAGAGCCAGCCACGGTGCTATGAGCCTGGCTGCTACTGCCATCCCCAGATGAGACATCTCCCCCAACAGTATCCAAAACGGTATACCTGTTTTGGAGGGAGATGAATGCAGGGGACACCTGCACTGCCGTCCTGCTCTTTCTCTGCCTTTTGGTCACCCATTCCCTATCTCCCTCAGCAATCCTAACCTGCGGTGTGACCACCTCACTGAACATGCTACCCACGACCTCCTTAGGCGGGCACAGAGGCTACTTCCACGCCCGCCACCTGAACGTGATGTCCCGCCTCGCATGCTGGTTCCTCAGGATGCGCCCTTCCACGAGGCCACCGATCTGCCAGTTATTTTACCAACCTCTACATTGGCGGCAGTTCCACCTGTTCAAGTGCAGGCGGCCCCAGACCCACCCTTGAGGCTGTCAACCTGAATTTATAGACTGCATGTTGCATTACCTTGTGATCCGTTTATATATCTGTACATATTGTTTTTTTTCCCAATTTGTTATCTGCTCTCTATCTGCACTAGACACCTTCCCATGTAAATGCGTTAACATACTTCATATATAGTCAGGTCCCTGTACACACACACTCACTATTTATTGACCTGCACATTTTTTTAGAAGTAAAAAATAAAGGGGGGGAGATGTCATAATATACACACAGGTATATGATGGTGTGCAGACAGGCAGTGATTGACACACAGGATGACCAGTAAACACACAGAACACAGCAGCCAATCACCAGACAGAACACGACCACTATAAAGCCAGAGGGCACTAGTTTTCCCGCTTTCTCGGGATCCAGCCTCTGAGACAGTCAGAGCTCATGAGCAGCAACTAGAACATACACCATGTGGTAGTAAGATAGTCTGGTCAGGCTAGCCTCAGGTCTCCAGTCAAGTCAGCATAGTGTCAACCCACAGTTAAAGTGTGTATGATAGTTAAGAGTTCAATAAAATCGAGTTGCATTTCTTCAAGTGTTGGAAGCCTGTCTCTCTCGCTGCTATGGTAAACGCAGTCCTCGTAGACCCAGCTTACCCAACACATCAGACCCCACTGGACGAGGCCAGATGGAAACGGGGGGTGGAGTTGGGCATGGCGATATGGGGAGGACTCTGGATTGAGGCACTACACAAGATCAATTCCACCTTCTGCTGCGCTGGTCTTAGCCTGACGCAACTCAGGTGGTTCACAGAGCACACCTTACTGAGATATACATCAGCGGGTTTGCCCCAGAGGTGGAGGGTATGTACAAGCAGTGTCAGGGAGATCTGGCCCACCACACTCACATGTTCTGGTCTTGCCCCAGACTCTGGGCGGCCTTTAAGAGGCCATGTTCAAAGTTGTGGGGGTAGAGATGGAGCCGGGCCCTTCTGTGGCAGTCTTCGAAGTGTCAGAGCATCCAGTGCTCTGGACAGGGAATGGGCAAACGCTCTGGCCTTCACCTCACTGATCAACAGGCGGAAACGCCTGCTAACCTGGATGTCGGCAGTGCCACCCAGGGCCTCGGTGTGGCTCTCAGACCTGGCCGAATTCCTGAAGTTAGGGGTCCGAGAAATTTCATGACACTTGGAAGAAGTTCACGAACCTCTTTGAGGACTTGTTCACAACCAACAACTAATGAGGGTGGGGTGGGGCAGAAAGGGAAGGTGGGCCAGGAGCACCGCCGGGTCAGAAGGGAGCTTGCGTGCAGCAGATGAGAGACGGGGAAGGAGGCCATTAGTCGAGGGAGGGGGGACACACACAGACCCCCCCCCCCCCCCCACACACATGGAAAAAGGGGAGGCGGATTATCCTAACCTCCCACAAGAACACAATAGGGGATTAGGACTCCCTATATCAAAATGAGAGCACATATTTAAAAAATCAAGAGTTTTGACACTGGCTTTAAATATGAATGTAAATAACAGAATACATGCATGGGAATCTTGGTCATAGGCAAAGTGACAACAATTTTATAGATGTAAATGCAACTATTGTTGCCTAGTTTCTTTGTTTATATATTTGCCAATGGCACTGTCTTGTATATATATATATATATATATATATATATATATATATAAAAATAATAAATAAGGACATAAGAACTAGGAGCAGGAGTAGGCCACCTGGCCCCTCGAGCCTGCTCCACCATTCAATGAGATCATGGCTGATCTTTTGTGGACTCAGCTCCACTTTCCGGCCCAAACACCATAATTCTTAATCCCTTTATTCTTCAAAAAACTATCTATCTCTATCTTAAAAGCATTTAATGAAGGAGCCTCAACTGCTTCACTGGGCAAGGAATTCCATAGATTCACAACCTTTTGGGTGAAGAAGTTCCTCCTAAACTCAGTCCTAAATCTACTTCCCCGCATTTTGAGGCTATGCCCCCTTGTTCTGCTTTCACCCGCCAGTGGAAACAACCTGCCCGCTTCTATCCTATCTATTCCCTTCATAATTTTATGTGTTTCTATAAGATCCCCCCTCATCCTTCTAAATTCCAACATGTACAGTCCCAGTCTACTCAACCTCTCCTCATAATCCAACCCCTTCAGCTCTGGGATTAACCTAGTGAATCTCCTCTGCACACCCTGGAGGGCCAGTACGTCCTTTCTCAGGTAAGGAGACCAAAACTGAACACAATACTCCAGGTGTGGCCTCACTAACACCTTATACAATTGCAGCATAACCTCCCTAGTCTTAAACTCCATCCCTCTAGCAATGAAGGACAAAATTCCATTTGCCTTCTTAATCACCTGTTGCACCTATATAAATATTTAACTAAATTCCAGTCAAAACATTTTTTTGAAAAAGGAGCACTTTATGCCACCTACAAAAAGGGACACATGTTTTCATTGTTTAATTCCTACGGAACTAGTTCCTGTCGGCATTTGTCTCCTGGCTCTCTAAAGGTCCTGCAAGCTTTTGCTGACACACGCACCCCACCCTATTTCACCTCCTGACCTCTTCAGAGTTGGTCTGAATTGCTGAGGCACCAGTGGTGTCCACAGTTCACCAGGTCCATGCAGATGAAGACCAAGGCTTAATTCAAATCTGGGTCCAAATCATTGTCTCTGAACGTATCATACCACCATGTTGCAATGGAAACATCTGACAGTTGAATTTCTCTACTGGTGGTTTTATAAATCTCATTCATTCATGAGAGTTCTTAAAAAAGAATTGCACAGGATTAATTGTGATTACAAACTGAATTACTCCCCCCACTGAAATGATATAAATTGATTTTAGAAAGTGAAAAAAAAATAAAGATTACAGTAACTCTTGAGGTGAAGCTCTGGCTTCCCACTGATTCCTCAAGATGCAATTTACTTTTAAGCAACTAATTGAGTTATTTACTGCTTTCATGAACGCTTGAATAAAATTATTTACTTCTGTTTTTCAAGTTCATTTTCTCACAGTATTCTGTGACAGCACGGTTTCTAATTACATACTCCTCAGTTAATCGAATCTAAGCAAAATAATTTAAGTACTGTGCAGTATTCTATTAAACAAATTTCAATTTCAAAATGAAAAAAGAAATCAGTATTTTGTAAAATCAAAACATATCAAATTTGTCACTTACAATATTTTGGCACTGCAACTCTCCATTGCAAAAAAGCAGGAGCAGAGAATTTCCATTTTGCCGTGAAAGTCAAAGGTTTGTTGTTCTGTTTTTCTTTCTCATGCCACTCCAAGTCAAGAGAGTTGGCAGAGATTGTAATCAGTTCTGTTAGATATTCAAGTCTCAAGTCACAACAATTGTCTGCTACAGTGAATAAGGCAATCCAAATCAAATGAGTTTTTCTTGCTCATTCACTGCAATGTTAAACACAACAGTTCAAATTTACTGCAAGATTAAATTATATGTCAGATCGGATTATTAAAGAAAATGGAGAAAGGGTAAGGAAACTCATTAGAGTAGATGGCTCCCTCATGAGGAGCTCTTGTGCAGGCATAATGGGGAAAACAGTGTTACATTAACCCCTTGTGTATTTACAGTGATGCATATCACCACAATGGCGAACCCGCCCATTGCCTCCATGAGGATCCAGAGATGGGCTGCCTTGAATATTCTTTCGAACATCGCCCATGGACCCAGATAGCAAAGGCCGATGCACTGAGCCATTTGCCTTTATCAACTCGCACCACATCACCCTGTTCTCGCAAAGGTTCAATACATTTGTGTTGTAGGGAGGTCAGCATCAACAGCTACCAGGCGCGTTATGAGTGTTTTCATCCAAACTGTCTGAATTTAGTGTGGAGGATGGTATACTGCTATGGGGCCAAAGAGAAAATGCTGGAAAATCTCAGCAGGTCTGGCAGCATCTGTAGGGATAGAAAAGAGCTAACGTTTCGACTCCAGATGACCCTTTGTCAAAGCTTTGACAAACAGGGCCGAAGGGCCTGTTCTGTGCTGTACTGTTCTATGTTCTATGTTCAAGGTCGGATCATGCAAAAGCACCTTGATCATATTTGGTCCAGGCAACCACTTCTTCGAAAGCTTCATCGGGAACGCAATGCCTTCATTCCTCATGTGAAGCAGGCAGACAATTGGCTCTGAGGATCGGCATGGTGGCACAGTGGTTAGCACTGCTGTTCCACAGCTCCAGGGACCTGCATTCAATTCCAACCTTCGGCGGCCATCTGCGTGGAGTTTGCCCTTTCTCCCTGTGTCTGCGTGGATTTCCTCCAGGTGCTCCAGTTTCTACCCACAGTCCAAAGATGTGCAGGTTAGGTGGATTGATCATGATAAATTATCCCTTAGTGTCCAAAAGATCGGATGGGGTTGCTGGGTTACGGGAATTGGATGGTGGCGTGGGCTTAAGTAGGGTGCTCTTTCCCAGGGCAGTGCAGACTCAATGGGCCAAAAGGCCTCCTTCTGCAATGTAAATTCTATGATTCTATTCAGCCACTTCTGATGTTACAGCAGCCTGTCATGGGACCCCAAGATGGTCAAGACGCCAAGATGATTGAGGTAGTGGACACCGATTCAGAAATGGAAACTCAAGCATTGGAAATCTCTGATGGGGAGTTAATAGTTTGACAGCCACCGGAGAAGTAACCACCACGACATTCAAAGCGGAATTTCGCTTTCCAGGTTCACACTGCCCGATATGGCACCTTGGATGCGTAACATCCAGCCAGACGCAAAGAGAGTCCAGCACCCTCCTTCCCCACAGATGTCCGAGGATTCTTCAGATTTTGGGGGAAGGGGTGGGGTGGAGGGATGTTATAATCCGCAAGTATCTTACGGGATGGGAACAAATAAACTTACCCGTGAATCCTGTAGAAGACGAGCTCCCCTGTTAAGGGGTCGGGGAACTACTCGGTGTGGACTCCTTTGTGGCTTTATAAAATACAGTTGATTTTTTAAAATGGTGTGCCCTTTTATGCTGGATTTAAAAAAAATATATTTCTTTATTCTCCTTTTTTGCATTTACTCCCAAATTTACACCCACCAACAATAAACAATAATCAGTAACAAATATGTCAATCCCCATATCAATAACAACGATCCCATCCTCCCACTAAACCCAAAACATTCGCCCACATGTTCATATAAACAACTGACAAAAAGGAATCAGGAATCCCCCATAGCTCCCATTAACACCCATCGCCCCCCCCCCCCCCCCACCCCCCCCCAGCCCTCCCTCCCACCCCCCCCAACTAATGTTCAATGTTATCCAGTTCTTGGAAATGCATAATGAATAATGCTCATGAATTGTAGAACCCCTCTGTCCTGCCCCTCAGTTCAAACTTAACCTTCTCAAGAGTCAAGAATTCCAACAGATTTCCCCGCCATGCCAGGGCACAGGGTGGAGAGGTTGCTCGCCAACCCATCAGGATCCGTCTTCGGGCGATCAATGAGGCGAAGGCTACAACATGTCTCCGCACCCGTTTATGCTGGATATCTTTAATACCCTGAAAATGTCTGACAGAGCAACAAGGAAGGTAGAATTCATATTGCTTCATGCTCCTGGTGAAGCAGTGCATGCTGGGAGCATGCAAAAAGAAACATCTGTGATTATGGGTCACTTTAATCTGTATATAGATTGGGTGACTCAAATTAGTCACAGTACAATAGAGGAGTACTTTCTGGAGTGTATACAGGATGGTTTTCTGGACCAATATATTGAGGAACCAACAAGGGAACAGGCCATCTTGGACTGGGTGTTGTGCAATGAGAAAGGATTAGTTGGCAATCTAGTTGTGAGAGAACCCTTGGGGATGAGTGACCATAATATGGTAGAATTCTTTATCAAGGTGAAAAGTGAGGTAGTTGATTCGGAGACCAGGGTCCTGAACCCCAATAAAGGTAACTATGATGGTATGAGGCATAAGCTGGTTACGATGGACTGGGAAACATTACTGAAAGGAAGGACAGCGGATAGAGAATGGCAGGCATTCAAGGAACGAATCAGTAAACTCCAAAAGTTCTTGATTCTGATTTGGCACAAGAGTAGACAGGGCACTGTGGTCAAACCATGGCTTACAAGGGAAGTTAAAGATAGTATTTGATTCAAAGAAGAGTGTTACAAATTAGCAACAAAAAGCAATAGCCCAGAGGATTGGGAACAGTTTAAAACTTAGCAAAGGCAGACCAAGGGATTGATTAAGAAGGGGAAAATATAATTTCAAAATAAACTGGCGGGGGACATAAGAACTGACTGAAAGTATTTCTCGATATAGAAAGAGAAATAGATTGATAAAAACGAATGTCGACCCCTTACAGTCGGAAACGGGGAATTCATAACGGAAGAAAGAAATAACTGAGGAACTAAATTCATACTTTGCTTCTGTCTTCACAAAGGAAGACATGAATAATGTATCGGAAGTTCTGAGAAACACAAGTTTTAATGAGGAGCTGAAAGAAATTAGTATTAGTAAAAACAATGTTTCTTTTGGAAATTAATGGGATTGAGGGCGGACAAATCTCCAGGGCCTAATAATTTTCCTCCCAGAGTACTTGAGGAAGTGGCCCTAGAAATGGTAGATCCATTGGTGGTCATTTTCCAAAATTCTTTGGACACTGGAATGGTTCCTGCAGATTAGATGGTAGGGAATGTGACCCCACTGTTCAAAAAGGGAGGCAGAGAGAAAACAGGGAACTATGGACCAGTGTGCCTAATGTCGGTTGTAGGGAAGTTGCTGGTGTCATTATCAAGGATTTCATCGCACAGCATTTGGAAAGCAGTGGTGTAATCAGGCAAAGTCAGCATGGATTTACAAAAGGAAAATCATGCTTGACAAATCTACTAGAATTCTTTGCAGACGTAACTAGTAGAGTTGACCAGGGAGAACCGGTGGATGTGGTTTATTTAGACTTGCAGAAGGCTTTCGACAAGGTCTTGCATAGAAGATTAATGTGTAAAGTTAAAGTGCATGGGATTACAGGTAGTGGCTTGAGATGCATAGAAAGCTGGTTAGCAGACAGGAAGCAAAAAGTTGGAATAAATGTTTTTTTTCTGATTGGCAATCTGTGACTAGTGGGGTACCGCAGGGATCTGTGCCGGGACCCCAACTGTTCACGTTATATATTAATGATCTGGAGGAGGGAACTGAATTTATTATCTCCAAATTTGCAGATGATACAAAGGAGGGTGGGAGGGTGAGCTGTGAGGAAAATGCAGAGATGCTTCAGCAGGATTTGGACATGCTGAGTGAGTGGGCACACGCATGGCAGATGCAGTAAATTGTGGATAAATGTGAAGTTATCCGCTTCGGTAGCAAAAATAGGAAGGCAAATTATTATTTGAATGTGTGTAAATTGAGAGAGGTGGATACTCAGCGAGACCTTGGTGTCATTATGCATCTGTCAGTGAAAGTAAGCGCACAGGTACAGCAGGCAGTAAAGAAGGCAAATGGTACGTTGACCTTCACAGCGAGAGGATTTGATTCCAGGAATGGAGATAGAACATAGAACATAGAACAGTACAGCACAGAACAGGCCCTTCGGCCCTCGATGTTGTGCCGAGCAATGGTCACCCTACTCAAACCCACTTATCCACCCTATACCCGTAACCCAACAACCCCCCCCTTAACCTTACTTTTTAGGACACTACGGGCAATTTAGCATGGCCAATCCACCTAACCCGCACATCTTTGGACTGTGGGAGGAACCCGGAGCACCCGGAGGAAACCCACGCACACACGGGGAGGACGTGCAGATTCCACACAGACAGTGACCCAGCCGGGAACTGAACCTGGGACCCTGGAGCTGTGAAGCATTTATGCTAACCACCATGCTACCGTGCTGCCCACTATGTTTTACAGCAATTGTATAGTACATTGGTGAGGCCACACCTTGAGTATTGTGTACAGATTTGGTGTCCTCATCTGAGGAAAGATCATAGAATCATCGAATTTACAGTGCAGAAGGAGGCCATTCGGCCCATCGAGTCTGCACTGGCCCTTGGAAAGTGCATCCTACCCAAGCCCACAACTCCACCCTATCTCCGTGACGCCACCCAATCTTTTTTGGACACTAAGGGCAATTTAGCATGGCCAATCCACCTAACCTGCACATCTTTGGACTGTGGGAGGAAACTGGAGCACCCAGAGGAAACCCACGCAGACACAGGGAGAACGTGCAGACTCCTCACAGACAATGACCCAAGCCGGAAATCGAACCAGGGACCCTGGAGCTGTGAAGCAACTGTGATAACCACTGTACCGCTGTGCTGCCCTTAATGTTCTTGCTATGGAGGGAGTGCAACAAAGGTTTATCAGGCCGATTCCTGGGATGGTGGGACTGTCAGATGAGGAGAGACTAAAACAGTTAGGATTATATTCATAATAAGGGGAACTCACAGAAATTTAGAAAATTCTAATCGGATTAGACAGGGTAGATTAAGAAAAAATGTTTCCGATGGTGGGGGAGTCCAGAATTCGGGGTCATAGTTTGAGGATGAGGGGGTAAACCTTTTAGGATTGAGGTGAAGAGAAATTTCTTTACCCGGAGAGTAGTGACTCTGTGGAATTTGCTACCACAGAAAGTAGTTGACGCTAAAACGTTGTATAATTTCAAGAAGGAATTAGATATAGCTCTTGTGGCTAAAGGGATCAAGGGATATGGGGGGAAGGGGGAAGAGCAGTGAATATACTTGATATACCGTCAATTACCACGGGACGAGAATGGTAAAACAATCGAGGCTCTATTGCACAAGATGTTGTGCCTCCTGCAGCTGGAACCAGAATGGGAGCAGCGCAGGACAGCATACACTTTTATACGCTGCCTGCTGGGAGGAGCCGGCAGGCTGGGACTTACTGTGGTACCTGTAATACAGTGGCATTGCCATAATACATGCAATGTGTTACTAGTGGTGTTTACCACATTCACCCCCTGTTTAAAAAAAAGAGCCCGGCGGAGGTGAAGAAAAACAATGCAGATTGAGTCTGTCGGGGGCTCTGATCCTCTGCTGCAATCGCCTCAGCCCTGGTGGTGATGTGGGCGCCGTCGTGGTCACTTGCGACTCCGGGAGCGTGTTGTCCTCTTCTTCGTCACCCCTTCATCGATCCAGTGAGGGAACGGATCCTGCTGGGGTGGGGGCCGCGGTGAGGTCGCTGGTGGGAGATTGAATGGCGCAAGGGTGAATGAGGCAACCGGGGGGGGGGGGGGGGAAAGGAGCGGTATCAGGTTGGGGGTTGGGGGTGGGGACCCAGCGGGCGCCCGTTGGGTGTGCCATGTAGGCGTACTGCGCGTTTGCATGGTGGAGGTGGACTTTGTCAACCAAGGGATCCGACTTATGGCCCCGCACATGCTTCCAGAGGAGGATGGGTCCAGGAACTGTCAGCCATGTTGGGAGCGAGACCCCGGAGGTGGACTTCCTAGGGAAGGCAAACACACATTTGTGATGGGTCTCATTAGTAGTGGTGCACCGGAGCGACCAGATGGAGTGGAGCGTTTCGGGGAGGACCTCCTGCCAGCGGGAGACCGGGAGATTTCTAGACCGAAGGGCCAGCAGGACGGCCTTCCAGACCGTCCCATTCTCCCTCTCCACCTGCCCGTTTCCCCGGGATTGTAGCTTCTCGTCCTGCTCGAGGCGATGCCCTTGTTGAGCAGGAACTGACGCAGCTCATCACTCATGAAGGAGGATCCCCGATCGCTGTGGATATAGGTGGGGAAACCGAACAGAGTGAAGATGCTGTGCAGGGCTTTTATGACCGTGGCAGAAGTCATGTCGGGGCAGGGGATGGCGAAAGGGAACCGGGAGTACTCATCAATCACGTTGAGGAAGTACGCGTTGTGGTCGGTGGAGGGGAAGGGCCCTTTGAAGTCCATGCTGAGGCGCTCAAAGGGGCGGGAGGCCTTCACCAGGTGTGCTCTATCTGGCCGGTAGAAGTGCGGCTTGCACCCTGCGCAGACCTGACAGTCTCTGGTGACGGTCCTGATCTCCTCAATGGAGTGGGACAGGTTGCGGGCCTTGACAAAATGGAAGAACCGGGTGACCGCTAGATGGCAGAGGTCATAGTCTCCGGAGTTGGTCCACTTGTGCGCTGGCACATTTACCACGGGATAGGGCATCAGGGGGCCCATTGAGCTTCCCCAGGCGATACAAGATCTCATAGTTATAGGTGGAAAGCTCGATCCTCCACCTCAAGATCTTGTCATTCTTGATCTTGCCCCGTTGTCTATTGTTAAGCATGAGGGCAACCGACCGTTGGTCAGTGAGGAGAGTTAAGGCCTCCAATGTGGCACAGCTTCCACAGTGGCTTGGGCCTCCTTTTCGACAGAGGAGTGCCAAATTTCAGAGGCATGGAGGGTACGGGGAAAGAAAGCCTCGGGTCTGCCCGCCTGGTTGAGGGTAGCAGCTAGAGCTACGTCTGATGCATCGCTCTCCATCTGAAAGGGGAGGGTCTTGTCGACTGCGTGCATCGTGGCCTTGGCGATGTGCGCCTTGATGTGGTTGAAGGTCTGGCGGGTCTCAGCCGCCAGGAGAAAAACTGTGGACTTGATGAGTGGGCGGGCCTTGTCCGCATAATTAGTGACCCACTGGGCGTAATAGAAGAAAAACCCCAGGCATTGTTTCAGGGCTTTGGGGCAGTGGGGGAGAGGGAGCTCCAGGAGGGGGCGCATGCAGTCAGGGTCGGGCCCCAGGACTCCATTTTCCACTACGTAGCCAAGGATGGCTAAGCGGTTGGTGCGGAACACGCATTTCTCCTTACTGTAGGTGAGGTTAAGGAGTTTGGCAGTATGGAGGAATTTTTGGAGGTTTGCGTCGTGGTCCTACTGATCGTGGCCGCAGATGGTGACATTATCCAGATACGGGAACGTGGCCCACAGACCGTACTGGTCAACTATTCAGTCCATTTCTCACTGGAAGACCGAGACCCCATTGGTCTCGCCGAAGGGAACTCTAAGGAAATGATAGAGGCGGCCATCTGCTTCGAAGGCAGTGTATTGGCTGTCCTCCGGGCGGATGGGGAGCTGGTGGTAGGCGGACTTCAACTTTACTATGGAGAAGACCCGATACTGCGCAATCTGATAGACCACGTCAGGCGGGGCCTCACGGTAGCATGGTGGTTAGCATCAATGCTTCACAGCTCCAGGGTCCCAGGTTCGATTCCCGGCTGGGTCACTGTCTGTGTGGAGTCTGCACGTCCTCCCCGCGTGTGCGTGGGTTTCCTCCGGGTGCTCTGGTTTCCTCCCACAGTCCAAAGATGTGCGGGTTAGGTGGATTGGCCATGCTAAATTGCCCGTAGTGTAAGGTTAAGGGGGGGATTGTTGGGTTACGGGTATATGGGTTACGTGGGTTGAGTAGGGTGAGCATTGCTCGGCACAACATTGAGGGCCGAAGGGCCTGTTCTGTGCTGTACTGTTCTATGTTCTATGTTCTATATGCGTGGGAGGGGGTATGCGTCGAGCTGCATGTACCAGTTGATGGTCTGACTGTTGATGCTTCTCCCCAGTCTTCACTACCACCCCCTGAGCTCTCCAGGGGCTGTTACTGGCCTCAATGATCACCTCCCGCAGAAACCGTTGGACACCTGACTTGATAAAGGCCCTGTCGTGTGCACTGTACTATCTGCTCCTAGTGGCGACAGGCTTGCAGTCCAGGGTGAGGTTTGCAAACAGTGAAGGTGGATCGACCTTAAGGGTCGTGAGGCCGCAGACGGTGAGGGGGGGCAGGGGTCCGCCGAATTTCAAAGTAAGGCTTTGGAGGAGGCATTGAAAATCAAGACCTAGTAACAGACAATGCAGAGATGGGGGAAGACGTAGAGCCTGAAGTGGCTGAACTCTATGCACTGGACGGTGAGGATTGCGACACAGTACCTCCGGATTTCAACGGAATGGGATCCGGAGGCCAGGGAGATTTTCTGGGTGACGGAGAGTACCGGTCGGGAGCAGCGCCTTACCGTAGGGGGGTGGATGAAACTCTCTGTGCTCCCGGAGTCAAAGAAGCAGGTTGTCTCGTGCCCATTGATCTTTACCATCGTCGTAGCGGTTGCGAGGTTGCGGGGCCGAGAATGATCCAAAGTGATGGAGGCGAGCTGCGGAAGATGTTGGGAGGTCCCGGGCTGATCAGTGGTGGTGGTGGTATCAGCGGTCAGCGAACGGCCCGACGAGCAGGGGTCCTGAGGCGCGGTCCAAAATGGCACCGGAGATGGCAGCGCTACGGTGCGTACATGGCGGGCTGCGTCAAAGATGGCAGCGCCCACGGGCCTCACGTGGCTTGCGGTGGAGAAGATGGCAGCGCCCCTGGATCACACGTGAGGGGTGTACCAATGCCGGGCCTGGAAACAGAGGCAACCGACCGGGCCTGGCAAACGGAAACAAAGTGGCCCTTCTTCCTGCACCCGTTGCAGGTCGCGCTCCCCGCCGGGCAGCCCTGCCTGGGATGTTCGTTCTGGCCACAAAAATAACTTTTGGGCCGTCCAGAGTTGGCTGGCTGCTGCGTGGCGCAGGCTTGCGGTGTACTCGAGTCGGCAGCTGGTGGGGCCCACGAATCCCACGAGGGTGCCGAGCGGTCAGACGTGTAGGCCTCCAGATTACGGGAGGCCACTTTCAGGGAATTGGCAATCTGCACAGTTTCTGCAAGATCGAGCGTACCCCTTTCCAATAGCCGCTGGCGAACGTACGTAGACTTAACGCCCGTGACATAAGGGTCTCTGATTAATAGTTCGGTGTGTTGGACTGCCGAAACTGCCTGGCAGTCACAGTTCCTACTGAGAATCTGTAGAGCCCACAAGAAATTGTCCAGAGTTTCCCCCGGGAGTTGCCGTCTCGTGGCCAGGAGGTGCCTGGCGTACACTTGATTCACTGACTAAATGTACTGTCCCTTTAGTTGCGTCATCGCTTCTGTTTAGGTGGGCGCATCTCAGATGAGGGGAAAATTTCAGGGCTCACCCGTGAGTAGAGGACTTGGAGCTTCTGTGGGTCCGAGAGTTCTTCAGTGGCTGCTCTGAGGTAGCCTTCAAAGCAGGCTAGCCAGTGCTCGAACGCGGACGTGGCATCGGCTGCGTGAGGGCTCAGCTGCAGGCAATAGGCTTGATCAGGGGATGCATCTTTTATAATCTTGTGCAATAAACTGATGTACCATCAATTACCACAGGACGAGAATGGTGAAACAATTGAGGCTTTATTGCACAGGATGTGTGCCTCTTGCAGCTGGAACCAGAATGGGAGCAGCGCAGGAGAGCATACACTTTTATACGCCGCCTGCTGGGAGGAGCCAGCAGGCTGGGATTTACTGTGGTACCTGTAATACAGTGGCATTAATGTAATACATGCAATGTGTTATTTAGTGGTGTTTACCACAATTCTCAAAGCTGAGCTAGACAGATTCTGATTGACCAGGAGTCAAGGGGAACAGGCAAGAATGTGGAGTTAAGGCCACAATCAGATCAGCCATGATCTTATTGTCTGGCAAGTTAGAAACATTATTATTAACTTGTTAACTCTTTACATGCCAGCCAATATACATATCTTACATGGTAGAGCAGGCTTGATGGGCTGAATGGCCTGCTCCTGCTTCTATTTCTTATGGTCTTATGAAAGTTACAACAATCCCTTCTCTGTTCAAAATTTTTGTGAGAGTAGTATAAAAATACATTGCGGGAAAAACTGCACGAAAAACTGTTAAACTGGAGATTTTTGAGCAACAGGAGAGAATTTCTTCGATTTATGATGGTGTAAAATTTTCCATGATAGATGATATACAAGTGGTTATGGCATATCAGAAAATCCTATAACAAAGGACATGCCTATTTAAAGTATTTTGGAAGAAAATGCCAAATCGATATTTCGCCTTCCATAAATAAGTGGCTGTATTCTCTGAAAATGGGACTATGTCCCCACACCGGTGTAAAAACGGTGGGGTTTTACTCCCGAGATTCCTTGAAAAACATTAGACAAATTCAATGCCTGGCAGGGGGCTAGCAAGGACCCGGAGTGAATCTCGCAACTTTTGCTGCAGATGTGGGCCCCCGAACTTCCGGGTCAGAGGCTGCACATGCAGACTCGGACCGCTGAGCCAGACAAAAAAAATAAACCCCATGATCAGCCTCGAGCCTGCTCCGCCATTCAATGAGATCATGGCTGATCTTTTGTGGACTCAGCTCCACTTTCCGGCCCAAACACCATAACCCTTAATCCCTTTATTCTTCAAAAAACTATCTATCTTTACCTTAAAAACATGTAATGAAGGAGCCTCAACTGCTCCACTGGGCAAGGATTTCCATAGATTCACAACCCTTTGGGTGAAGAAGTTCCTCCTAAACTCAGTCCTAAATCTACTTCCCCTTATTTTGAGGCTATGTCCCCTAGTTCTGCTTTCACCCGCCAGTGGAAACAACCTGCCCGCATCTATCCTATCTATTCCCTTCATAATTTTAAATGTTTCTATAAGATCCCCCCTCATCCTTCTAAATTCCAATGAGTACAGTCCCAGTCTACTCAACCTCTCATAGAATCATAGAATGTACAGTGCAGAAGGAGGCCATTTGGCCCATCGAGTCTGCACCGGCTCTTGGAAAGAGCACCCTACCCAAGGTCAACACCTCCACCCTATCCCCATAACCCAGTAACACCACCCAACACTAAGGGCAATTTTGGACACTAAGGGCAATTTATCATGGCCAATCTACCTAACCTGCACATCTTTGGACTATGGGAGGAAACCGGAGCACCCGGAGGAAACCCACGCACACACGGGGAGGATGTACAGACTCCGCACAGACAGTGACCCAAGCCGCAATCTAACCTGGGACCCTGGAGCTGTGAAGCAATTGTGCTATCCACAATGCTACAGTGCTGCCCATAATCCTCATAATCCAACCCCTTCAGCTCTGGGATTAACCTAGTGAATCTCCTCTGCACACCCTCCAGTGCCAGTACGTCCTTTCTCAAGTAAGAAGACCAAAACTGAACACAATACTCCAGGTGTGGCCTCACTAACACCGTATACAATTGCAACATAACCTCCCTAGTCTTAAACTCCATCCCTCTAGCAATGAAGGACAAAATTCCATTTGCCTTCTTAATCACCTGTTGCACCTGTAAACCAACTTTCTGTAACTCATGCACTAGCACACCCAGGTCTCTCTGCACAGCGGCATGCTTTAATATTTTATCGTTTAAATAATAATCCCGTTTGCTGTTATTCCTACCAAAATGGATAACCTCACATTTGTCAACATTGTATTCCATCTGCCAGACCCGAGCCCATTCACTTAACCTATCCAAATCCCTCTGCAGACTTCCAGTATCCTCTGCACTTTTCGCTTTACCACTCATCTTAGTGTCATCTGCAAACTTGGACACGTTGCCCTTGGTCCCCAACTCCAATCAGCTAGGGTTGAGATTCCAACTCAGATTGGGAGCCAAATGCAACAATGTTATAGTTATCGACATGACTCTTTCACAAAATTCTTACTTTCAGTGTTATGATGATTTTTGAAAATGAGGTGAAGGCAATGAAGGGAAATTAGCATGGAAGTGTGACATGTATACAAACGGTGAAATTACCAGTATCCAATAGTGTCAAACTTGCACGTCCACTAGAATTATGTTAATAATAGTTAAACAACACAATCTTCAATTGGAATATAACTTATCAAGCTCAGCCTACTTAAAATTCTTGATTGGATACTGCCAACTCTTCAAGCGGTTTACTGTGTTCTGACAGCATACATAATAACTACCTGCTACTCTCTTCAAAAATTAATGGTGCTCTTTTAAAATTTGATCATTATTTTAAACATCGGGCTGCACATTATTGAAATACATCAATTGAACCAAAGGTTTGAAATGCAATCATGCAGGATTCAAAACCAAGGCGGCAACCGGGGGTGGGGGCAGGGATGGTGGGGCTGCCATTCCGTAGGACAGGGACTCACTTTAGGTATCTGGGGGTGCAGGTTGCCTGGGAGTGGGGAAGGCTTCGCAGATACAACATCACTAGTTTTGTGGGGAGAGTGAAATCTGACCTGGCGAGGTGGGATGGTCTCCCTCTGTCACTGGCGGGTCGCATGCAGGCGGTTAAAATGAATGTGTTGCCGCGATTTCTGTTTATTTTTCAATGCCTACCGATTTTCCTGCCAGTCTTTTTTCAGGGAGATTGAGGGGAGGATTACCTCGTTTATATGGGGAGGGAAGGTGGCCAGAGTGAGGAAGGTGCTGCTACAGAGGGGAAGGCAGGCAGGGGGTTTGGGTCTCCCGAACCTGATGTACTACTACTGGGCGGCGAATGCGGAGAAGGTACAGAGCTGGGTCAGAGGGGTTGATTCCCAGTGGGTCAGAATGGAGGAGAGTTCGTGCAGGGGGTCGGGGCTGAAGGCACTAGCAACAGCGCCGCTCCCGATAGCTCCGGGGAAATACTTAGGGAGTCCGGTAGTAATAGCTTCATTGAAAATCTGGAGGCAGTTTCGCCAACACTTCAGGTTGGGGGCAGGGTCGAGAGAAATGCTGATCCGGAAGAACCACAGATTTGAGCCAGGGAGGTGGGACGGAAGCTTTCGGAAATGGGAAGAGAAGGGGATTAAGACTCTAAAAGATTTGTTTCTTCGGGGTCGATTTGCAGGATTGAGGGAGCTGGAAGCGAAGTATGGGCTGGAGCAGGGAGAAGTGTTTAGGTACATGCAGGTTCGGGACTTACCGGAGGAACCGGCCTCCACGTTGTTGGAGGAGGTGCTAGCGGCAAGTGGACTGGAGAAGGGGACAGTGTCAGCGGTATACGGAGCTATGTTGGAAAAGGATAAGGCGCCACTGGAGGGGATCAAAGCGAAGTGGGAGGAAGAATTGGGAGGGGGTCTGGTGTGAGGTGCTCCGGAGAGTGAATGCCTCCACCTCGTGTGCGAGGTTGGGGCTGATACAGCTGAAGGTGGTGTACAGGGCACACCTCACGAGGGCAAGGATGAGCCGATTCTTTGAAGGGGTAGAAGATGTGTGTGAGCGTTGCAGGGGGGGGGGGGGGGGGGGGGGGGGGGGGGGGGGGAGCACTAATCACGTTCATATGTTTTGGTCCTGTCCAAAGCTTGGGGAGTTCGAGAAGGAGGTGTTGAGGGTAATTTCCAAGGTGGTGCATGTGAAGCTGGACCCGGGTCCCTGGGAGGCCATATTCGGGGTGTCGGATCAGCCAGGGTTGGAAATGGGTGCGGAGGCAGATATCATAGCCTTCGCCTCGTTTTTTTGCCTGAAGGCGGATCCTGCTGGGATGGAGAGCGGCATCTCCACCCTGTGCCCTGGCGTGGCGAGGGGACCTGTTGGAATTCTTGACCCTTGAGAAGGTTAAGTTTGAACTGAGGGGAAGCTCGGAGGGGTTCTACAAGTCATGGGCACTATTTATTATGCACTTTCAAGAACTTGATAACATCGAACATTAGTTGGGGGGGGGGGGAGGGTGGGGGGGGTACAGGGGGAGGGGGGCTGTGTATGTTGAAGATGGCTATGGGTAATCCCTGATTCCTTTTTTTTTTCTTTGTCATTTGTTTATGTTAACATGCGGGCTGATGTCTGGGCATGGTGGGAGGATGGGATCGTTGTTACTGTTATGGGGTTTGAGATATTTGTTGTTGGTTATTGATTGTTGTTGGGTGTAGATTCGGGAGAAAAATTGTGAAAAAGGATGAGAATAAAAAATTTTTTTTTTTAAAACCCAAGGCGGCTTTTGTCACAAGCAAATTGACCAGATTAACATAAAACCTAAATATTTTTTCCCACTTACTTTGAAGTAGCAGATGAATATAAAGCAGAGAGGAGCGAAGTACTGCATTACCAGGAGACATGTAGTGTAAACCAGCCTTTGATTTTCAGATGGCCACTGGTCAATGCACAAGTACTTTCCAGCAAATTCCTTTGAGTATTTCGGGTCATATTGGAACTGCTCATCGGTCAGGACGTGAAAAAGAGGGAAAGGCAGAGACGTGAGCAGTGCCAGTGCCCACATGATGGTAATGCTTAGATAAGCATGCTTGTTAGTTGGCCTCCAGCCTCGGGGGTTGATTATCAACTGGTGCCGCTCAACCGCAATCAGCACTAAGGAGAAGATGGAGACCGTGATGGAGATACACTGGATCATGGAATTTAGCTTGCACATGGCCTCCCCAAAGATCCAATGGTCCATAAAAGTGTAGACAAACGTGAAGGGCAGGGACATGACACTGATGAGCAGATCAGAGACGGATAGGTTGACAATCAGAATGTTTGTAACGTTATGCATTTCTTTCTGTTTCATGACAATGGTGATCAGTAGCAGATTGCCAAATACTCCGAGGATAATGATGGCACTATAAACCAATGCTAACACAAATATCATGGCAGTCGGAGAGTAGCACTGGTCATAATGGCCCAGGGTAAAATTTCTCTCAGAAAAGTTAAAGAGATTGGAAAGATTTCCGGCATAAATGAAAGCTATCCCATCCATTCTGTCTCCAGACAGTGTTCTCTTAGTGCAAGATGTTGCAGGATAGAATGTTTTGATTAAATAGACTTCTGGAGAGTGTTGGCTTCACATTTCACCTTACATCTGATCAGTAGATTCAATATTAATCACCGTTTCATGTTTTCCTTTTAAGTACGAATCTTCCTGCAATTGAAAAGAAATGTTACAATTACGGTGAACATAAAATACACAAATAAAATACACAATGCATTAAAAAACTACTGCTCTAACCACCTGGGAGCATGCTGAGAAAATGAAGTCAATGGGTTATTTAATTGCTTATCAAAATTTAATGCAACCAAATAGTTGGGACTGACATCTATATAGCCCATTTGTAGGAAAAAATTGGATAAAAACAAATTACTGCGGATGCTGGAATCTGAAACGAAAGAGAAAAAGAAAAAAGAAGAAAAAAAAAGAGAAAATCCTGGAAAATCTCAGCAGGTAGAACATAGAACAGTACAGCACAGAACAGGCCCTTCGGCCCTCGATGTTGTGCCGAACAATGATCACCCTACTCAAACCCACGTAACCCGTATACCCGTAACCCAACAATCCCCCCATTAACCTTACACTACGGGCAATTTAGCATGGCCAATCCACCTAACCTGCACATCTTTGGACTGTGGGAGGAAACCGGAGCACCCGGAGGAAACCCACGCACACACGGGGAGATCGTGCAGACTCCACACAGACAGTGACCCAGCCGGGCATCGAACCTGGGACCCTGGAGCTGTGAAGCATTGATGCTAACCACCATGCTACCGTGAGGCCCCATAGGTCTGGCAGGTAGGGCGAGAAGTAGCAGTTTCTCTCCTTCCAGATGCTGCCAGACCAGCTGAGGTTTTCCAGCATTTTCTCTTTCGTAGCCCATTTGTAGGTCTGTGGTTCTCATCAGATAACCAATCTTTCATACACCTGGCATCGCAAGTTAGATGTTAATCGGTAACAATGTTTTTGTGAACTGATGTTCTGGGACAATGTGGAGAATACCTGTGAATTTTTGTTCTTAAAGTTGAAAATCAAACCATTGTTTGCATCTGTGGAATTGGTCTATACAGGTGATTTAAACTTTAGCATGATCAAACACACCATCCTTAAATATCTCTCCTGTGTAGTGTAGTGAATCTGCCCTTTCTCGTTTCATTCTTACCGACCCAATCATCACAAGAGTATCTCCAGCAATAATTTCTCTGCATGATCCTGTGGCATTATCTTTAGCCAAGGAGCAATCCTGCACCCTTGACTGCCCCTCTTCTTCTTCATGCTGTACTTTGGCAATATCAGTCAAAGACATTGGGTTAACCTCTGTTAACAGTGACATCTACCTCTGCCTTTCCACCACTGCTTTCAGACCCCCAAATTCGTAGAATTTACAGTGCAGAAAGAGGCCATTCAGCCCATCGAGACTGTACCGGCCCTTGGAAAGAGCACCCTACTTAAGCCCCACAACTCCACCCTATCCCCTTAATCCACGTAACCCAATAACCTTTTTGGACACTAAGGACAATGTAGAATGGCCAATCCACCTAACCTGCACATCTTTGGTCTGTGAGAGGAAACCGGAGCACCCGGAGGAAACCCACGCAGACACGGGGAGAACGTGCAGACTCCACACAGACAGTGACCCATCAGGGAATCGAACCTGGGACAATTGGAGCCGTGAAGCAACTGTGCTAACCACTATGCTACCGTGCTGCCACCAGGACAGATGGGAAATTACCTTGGTACTGTCAAACTGCGCATCTTGGATGAGCTATCATCCCCTGCCCCACCCTTTTCACATTTGCCACCAACTATGTTCCCCATCCTGACCACCGTCTAAGTTTGAATCAGATTGTTTTCACCCTCCGGTGCTCTTCAATCCCAAGCTGAACCCTGACACCATAGCCTCTCATTCAAAAATATTATCTACTTCCACCTCAATAATATTGTCTGCCTCCATTCGTGTCTCTGCCTCTTTTCTGCCCAAACTCACATCCATATTGTTGCCACATCCAGACTATCTATTCCAATATTGTCCTATTGGCCTCTTATCTTACAATGCATTCTGTAAACCTCAACGTTTCCAAATCTCTATTGTCTATAAACTGTCCCACAATAGTCCCACTCATCCACCATTCTTCACATTCCGGAACTACATTAGTTCCTGGTCCCCAACATTGAATTTCTCATTCATGTGTTTAAATACTTACCTGGCCTTACATCTCTTTATCTCTGTAACCTCTTTATCCTATAATTCCTCTTGAATCCTCTGTTCCTCCAAATGTTGCCTCTTCTGTACCCCACAATTTGCCATGGTTTCAACTGTCCAGTTCCCCAACCCTTATCCTGCCTGAGGCCCAAGCAGAGTAACCTGCTGGGCTTCCCCCACTCCTGAACTCCTCCCTCATAATTGAGGCCAGGTGGGAAAGTATGAATAATTGGCCGCTTCAGGGCCTGACCTGGGGTGAGGGCTATAGGCCTCACCTACTAAAATGTAAAATTTAATGCAAGTCAGTGGATAGTCCACCCCCAGGGAATGTTATGCACCCCCGTTCCACCACCTCAAGCTAGTGGGAGACTGTAAAATTATGCCCATTATAACCTTGCAGTCTCGCAAACCAATCCAATATTACTCTTAACAATGTCTTTGCTTTCTTCCATAGCTCCATGTAACTTTGTATAATGGACTTGTTGCATATATTTCAGTACCATTTAATCATAATTTGTGTATATGCATTAATTTACTAAATGTACAATGGCTAAATCAGATAGGATGAAAGGATTATCAGTTAGTTAATCTGAATTATTACCAGAGGTTGTACACGTCTTTTGCAACTACTTCTTACAATTTTTAAAGAAACTGTAATAAATTTGAAATTTCTTTGGACTGTGTGTTCAATGGTTCAAATCTCACTCTATATTGGGAACAGCTATCTGGGGCACAATTCATCCAAAAAATGACTATGGATGCGATTTAACAGGAAACAAATCAGAGCCTGTTTTTCGGTGGGTTAAGCGAGTGTTTCTCTGCACTTGAGCTAGGCGCGCCAGTCCAGGAAGAGTATTCACAGATTGGGTTGGATATTTTGACCCCTCTCAGCATCCCCACTGTGGTCTCCAGACTTCCCCACAGCACCCAACTTACCTCTTCTGGGGTTCTTGAGCCCCTCCTCACCCCGCCTCTTAAGGGGAAGGCACCATGGGCCTGACCACTGGCCCGGACAACCTGGTACCCAGCCATCTTGGCGCTGCCAGCCAGGCGCCCTGGCACATTAGCAGCATCAGGTTGGCACTGCTAGGGTGCTCAGATGTCAGTGCCAAGCTGCCAGGCTGGCAGTGCCAAGGTTCCCAGGTGCCAGCAAGTGCCAGGATGCCACCTTGTCCAGAGCCTGACCACCCAGGGAACTCCAATGGCTTGGGAGATCCTCCCAGGTGTTGTTATGATTGGTCCATATTTGTGTGGACCATTACTAAATGGTGCCTGGTCGAGATTGTTTGGGAGGTCGTTAGTTCCGGGGCCCCAGGAGAATATAACGCAGACATATTTAAATGAGCTGAATGGGTTCTTGAGGAGTCCGATGCACTGCTCAATGACAGCCCAGGAAGCTGCATGAGCCTTGTTGTATCGGGTCTCGTCATTGGTCACTGGCCTCTGTATCGGTGTCATTAACCAGATCCTTACCAGGTCCTCAGCAGGTAGCCCTTATCCCCCAAGAGCCAACCAGCTATCCTGGGGTGGGCCTCGAAGAGGCTGGGGATGTCCGACTGCCCCATGATGTAGCTGTCATGTGCACCCTGGGAAGAGTGCACACACGTGCATTATCTTCATATGGTGTGTCATAATTTATACCAATATATCATGGTGCAGACACACACTGATGGACACACACAGGGACCAATCAACATGTACAAACACCGCAGCCAATCAGCAGTTAGAATACACACACTATAAAGGCAGAGGGCACCACGGTTCCCGTTCATTCTGGGTGCTGCCTCTGAGTATAACAGGAACTTATTCAGCCCAGCACGGACTCACACCACGTGCTGAGACAATCAACTGGTTCGGACAAGGCTTAGGTCTCTAGTTCAAGTTACCATTATTTCGACCCACAGTCATCGTGTGTTAGTTAGTTAGAAGTAGTTAATAAAATTGAGAAGTAGTTAATAAAATTGCCCTTAGTGTCCAAAATTGCCCTTAGTGTTGGGTGGGGTTACTGGGTTATGGGGACAGGGTGGGGGTGTTAATCTTGGGTAGGGTGCTCTTTCCAGGAGCTGGTGCAGACTTGCTGGGCCGAATGGCCTCCTTCTGCACTGTAAATTCTATGTAAAACACATCATGATACCAGCTCGCACTTCTGAGACCTACCCTTCAGTGATCTGCCTTCCACCAGTCTCTAGCCATCATCCGCCTCCCCACATTGCAGGGAACCTGGGCTCCAACTGGAAACTTTTCAAACAGCGCTTCCAGCTGTACCTTGAAGCCGGGGACCCGACGCTCCGGCGTGCGGCAACTGCGGCTCCGCCCACTTAAAGCGGCAATGTCCCGCAAAGTCCCGACGCTGCCTGCAGTGTGGCAAACGAGGTCACTACGCTGCAATGTGCAGATCTTCCATGCCTGCTGCTTTTCAAAGGTCCACCCAGCCCCACAGAGACGTCAAGGCTATCCAGCCTGCCATCAATGAACCTACTCTACACCTTGATTCCGACTATGCCTGCAATGACCCACAGGTCCTGTTCCAAATCGGCATCATTACTACCAACAGGATGTCCCCCAACCGTGGCACTGAACTCGTCCACATCCACAGCGTCAGCCAGGATGATCAGTGGTGTGCTACCCTTACGGTCCCCTGTCAGGTTCCACCCGGACACTGTCTAATCTCATTGTGTCATCTGATTTCCGCAAGCTCTGCATACAGCCTGCTGTCCTGCCATCCGCGTGTAAATTGCTGGACTACAATGGCAATGCCATTGCCGCCAGTGGCTCCTGCCACCTTGAGGTGACACATCGTGCTCACACAATCATTCTCCCATTCGAGATTGTTGCTGCCTCAAAAGCCTACTTGCTTGGTGCCCAGGCATGCAAGCTGCTCCACTTAGTGCAGAGAGTACACTCTCTCTCTTCAAGCGACACACCTGCATCCTCTGGCACAGACTTCAGGGCGCAGCTCGACTCCATCATCCAGCAATACCATGATGTTTTCGAAGGCATGGGCACGCTTCCTTACACGTACAAAATCTTACTCAAGCCCAACGTTCACGCACCTCGCAGAGTCCCAGCGCCACTCAAGGACCGCCTCAAGCTACAGCTCCAGGACCAAGGAGTCATCTCTAGGGTCACGGAACCCACAGACTGGGTAAGCTCCATGGTCTGTGTCAAGAAGCCGTCCGGCGAGCTGCGGATCTGTATTGATCCTAAAGATCTGAATCAGAATATCATGCGGGAGCACTACCCGATTCCGAAACGTGAGGAGCTCACGTCCAAGATGGCCCACGCCAAACTATTCTCAAAACTGGATGCCTCGAAGGGCATCTGGCAGATCCAACTAGACGAGTCAAGCAGGTAGCTGTGTACGTTCAACACACCCTTTGGCAGGTTCTGCTACAACCGGTTGCCATTCGGCATCATTTCTACGTCCAAAGTTTTCCACCGGATCATGGAGCAGATGATGGAGGGGATCGACGGCATCCGGGTATATGTAGACGATATTATCGTCTGGTCAACCACTCCGCAGGAACACATCGTCCGCCTTCAGCTGTTTTCAGGCGCATCCACGAACACGGCCTCCGCCTCAATAGGGCCAAGTGCTCCTTCGGACAGTCAAGTATCAAGTTTCTGGGGGATCACATCTCCCACCAGGGGGTGTATCCGGACGAGGACAAGATGCAGCAATCACGTCCATGAAGATGCCCGAGGACAAGAAAGCGGTTCTCCGGTTCCTGGGGGATAGTAGATCACAGATTTACAATGGCTCCCTGCTCACGAGCGTGAACAGCAGGAGCTGAAGGCCAAGCTTTCCACGGCCCCAGTGTTAGCTTTTCCCGACAAAAGAGACCACAATCTCTACTGATGCCAGTCAGTCGAGCATTGGTGCCGTGCTCCTGCAACGAGACGAGGCCTCGTCATGGGCCCCCGTTGCATATGCGTCGCGGGCGATGATTCCAACAGAGCAGCGCTATGCGCAAATCGAGAAAGAGTGTCTCGGCCTTCTCACCAGAGTCGTGAAGTTCCACGACTACGTCTATGGGCTTCCGCAGTTCACGGTTGAAACAGACCACTGCCCCCTTGTAAATATTATCAAGAAGGACCTGAATGATATGACGCCTCGCCTCCAGCGTATCCTACTCAAGCTGCGCAGGTACGACTTTGAACTGATCTATACCCCTGGCAAGGACCTTGCCGTTGCCGATGCTCTCTCACGGTCGTTCACAACTCCATGTGATCATGACGGCTTCATTTGCCAAATAGAGGCTCACATCCAGTTTGCAGCCTCTCGTTTGCCAGCTACGGATGCACGACTGATGCAAATTCGCCGCGAGACAGTGGCCGATCCACTTCTGCAGTGGGTGATGCGCCTAATGTCGGACGGGTGGCTCAAGAGCCAATGCCCGCAATTTTACAACATCCGCGATGACCTGGCGGTTGTCGACGGGGTGCTCCTGAAATTGGATCGCATCGTCGTCCCACAAAGCATGTGCCAGCTAGTGTTGGAGCAACTCCACGAAGGGCACTTAGGGATCGAGAAGGGCCACAGAGGCCGTCTACTGGCCGGGCATCAATGATGGCATCGCCAATGCAGTGCTCAACTGCTTCACCTGCCAGCGTTTTCAGCCCACCCAACCACAGGAGACCCTGATGCCCCATGAGCTCGTCACATCGCCTTGGACCAAAGTGGGCATCGACTTGTTCCATGCATTGGGCAGGGACTACGTCATCATCATCGACTACTTCTCCAGTTACCCGGAGGTCATCAGGCTGCACGATCTCACATCCTCGGTTGTGATCAGGGCGTGTAAGGAGACATTTGCCCAACATGGCATTCCGCTGACGGTCATGTCGGACAATGGTCCCTGTTTTGCGAGCCAGGAATGGGCTGGCTTCGCCCGACACTACAATTTCCAGCACATAATGTCCAGTCCCCTATACCCCCAATCCAATGGGAAGGCGGGAAAGGGGGTCCACATCGTTAAGCGGCTCCTCAGCAAGGCTGCCGACACCGGCTCAGATTTCCATCTTGCTCTGCTGGCCTATCGCTCCGCCCCGCTCTCCACCGGCCTGTCGCCTGCTCAGCTGCTAATGAACCGCACCCTCAGAACGACGGTGCCATCAATTCTCACTCCCAACCTCGATTATGTCCCCGTGCTCCACCGCATGCATATGTCTCGACTGCAGCAGAAAACGTCAAACGACTCACGGGCTGCTGACCTTCCTGACATCCATCCACGCGACAAGGTTCGCATCCACCTCCCGGATGGTGGCTGGTCTGCGCCTGCTAGCGTTCTAAAGCAGGTGGCCCCCCGCTCCTTCCTGGTCCGCTTACCGGATGGATCCATTCAGAGCCGCAACAGGCGTGCTCTTGATGGACACACACAGGGACCAATCAACATGTACAAACACCGCAGCCAATCACCAGTTAGAATATACACACTATAAAGGCAGAGGGCACCACGGTTCCTGCTCATTCTGGGTGCTGCCTCTGAGTGTAACAAGAACTCATCCAGCCCAGCACAGACTCTCACCACGTGCTGAGAGAATCAACTGGTTCGGACAAGGCTTACGTCTCTAGTTTGAGTTAGCATTATTCAGACCCACAGTCATCGTGTCTTAGCTAGTTAGAAGTAGTTAATAAAACTGAGTTGAACCTTCATCTGTGTTGGAAGTGTCTGTTCATCTCTCAAGCCTACACATCATGGTGGTCATACACAAGTTGGATGTTGAGGGAGTGGAAACCCTTCCTGTTGATGCCGGGCAGAAGGCGACAGGTGTGCCTTCAATTACCCCTTGGACCTGGGATATCTCGTCAATGGTGGAGAATCCTGCTGCCCGGTTATCTGGTTAGGCCTGGTCCATGTCAAAGTTTATATAGTTCGCTGCCCGGGCAAACAGGGCACCCGTGACTTCACAGATTCACTTGTGGGCTCTAGCTTGTGAGGTGCCACACAAGCCCCTGCTCGAGAGTGATCCTGAAGCATAGAAGCTCAGGGCTGCGGTGACCTTGACGGCAACCAGGAGCGGGTATCCTCCTCATGAGGAAATGACACAGGTGGCGCATCATCACCTTGTTGAGGCGGAGTCTCCAACGGCACACTCTGTTCATCAGCTGCTCGAAAGACCAATGACACCCGTCACCGGCCTCGCCAACTGGGACCCTTCCTGACCTGATTAGAGGCTGGAATCCTCAGGTGTGGTGCAGGGCCCAGTACTTGTGCTGCCACCTCGAGCCTCTGTCGATGATGCTGCCGCTGCCACCTGCAGCATCTGGCCTCTCAGCAGCACTTCATGAGCAGCTACCATAGGGTCCAAGATATCGTCCATTGAGTGTAATATCTGTAAGGAATTGGGAGAGGGTGAAAGACTGACAACCAGCAGTGTCCTCCATCCTGGGACCCTCCATGTCCCCCATAGCCACCACCCCCATTGCTTCCCCGTCCTCCATTCCCCAATTGCGCCGCATCCCCCCATTGCCCCCCCCCCCCTCCCCCCATATCCTCTGCCATTCGACACGCCTGCCTATGCACCCCCAACCGCTCACCGGAGCCCACACCCTGTACTCCAGACACCCCACATAATGGTACCTGGATCAGGTGCAGTCCCCTCCCAGTGCACACGCCCACACCCTGGCCATCAAAATGTCCCAGGTGCTGGGGCCCAGTCCCTGGGTGTTCGGATGTTGGCCGCTGTGTCCATGATGTTGCCTCCGGCAGTGTTCAGGCACAGTGTCCAGGCATCCCGGTCTGATTGGGATGCTAGGCAATAACCCCTACATGCTACATGGTACACCTACCCATGGGAACCCACTTGGGAGCTGTGAAGTTCTTACTTAACTGTGATTGCCAATTCCCAATAAGCAATAGCCATTAGCCTCGCAGCCAGAGGCCTCCGTGGTCAGTGGAAGTTCTGGATGGTCGGTGGGGCTGGAGTTGCCCCAGGAATGAGAACACACGATCCAGGGAGTGGCATGGCAGACCCATGGGTGCTGAGGTGCCCATCTCCACCCCACACCCCAAGCCGAGGCCATGGGCAGCCATCCGCTTTGCTCCACAATCCCCTCCAACAAAGGCGGCCCCGATCATGGCTGGCTTCCCAGGGGTTCCCCCACCCCACTGCAAGCACCGGGACAGCAAACCCAGTGCCCCGGGTTCATTGTCTGAGAGGGAAGATCGCTACTCACATCCTCTGGTCCCCACAGCAGCCCTTCCGCCAACTTCATGGGTGGGATTCTGTGATCCTGAGGCTATGTGTTGTCGCCGCCGCCGGAAACACCGTCGCCAGGGACGGGGCCAGCATGGCACTGGAGTAGCCCACGCTGCTCCAGCTGCTGATCCTGTCATGAACTGGGCGCCGCGGGATCCGTGCATGAGCAATGGCACCGGCACTAACGCGCACATGTGCAGTGGCACCAGCACCAACGCGCGCATGCGCAGTGGCTCCCTTTAATGCGCCAGCCCTGACGCATCATGTCGCAGGGCTACAGGGGCGGAAGAAAGGAGGCCCCCACCAGAGACACCAGCCCGCCGATCGGTGGTCCCCGATCGTGGGCCAGGCCACGTCGGAGGCCCCCACCTAGCGTTGGTTTGCTTTTTTAATGGCCTTGCTAACCTGTACTCAACTTTTAGTGAGTGGTGTATTTGTACTCTGAGATCCCTTTGTTACCTAGACATGCACCTCCCAAGTAATAAATGGCCTCCCTGTTCTTCCGACAAAAAATTACTGTCTCACATGTATCTGTATTAAACTTCACTTGCCAAGTATTTTTCCATTCTGCAAGTTTAATAATTTGCTGCAATCAACTTCAGCATTGACCAATCCCCATTCCCCACCTCCCCTGCCCCAACCCTAATTTGGTAACATCCACAAACTTTAAAATTGTTTGATTACAAAGTCCAGGGGCGGAATTCTCCGACCCCCGCAGGGTCGGGGAATCGCCTGGGGCCTTTGTAAATCCCGCCCCCGCCGTGGCCGGAATTCTCCGCCACCCGGGAATCGGCGGGGCGGGAATCACGGCGCGCCAGTCGGCGGGCCCCCTGAGGTTATTCTCCAGCCCGCGTTGGGCCGAATTCCCGTCGCTGACAGGCCTCTCCCGCCGGTGGGAATTGGAGCACCTCTGGTGCCAGTGGGAAAGGCGGTGCGAGCGTGCCCTGGGGTCCTGGGGGGGCGCGGGGCGATCGGACCCCGGGGGGTGCCCCCATGGTAGCCTGGCCTGCCATCGGGGCCCACCATGGTGGAGGCGGAAGAGACCCCCCCTACCGCGCATGCACCGGGATGATGTCAGAGACCGCTGACGCTTCGGCGCATGCACGGCCTCACGCCGGCCGGCGAACGCCTTTCGGCCCGCCGTTTGCGCCGGCTGGCGGGGCGGAAAGGCCGTTCGCGGTAGCCGACGGGGAGCCAAAGGCCACTCGTGCTGGTCGGCGGGGCGCCAACCCTTCCGCCGCGGGCCTAACCCGTAAAGGTGCTAGAATTCCGCACCTTTGGGGAGGCCCAACGCCGGAGTGGTTGGAGCCACTCCGGTATGCCGAGACTCCCCGCCCCGCCTGGTAGGGGAGAATACCGCCCCAGATCAGTAATGTAAATTATGAAAAGCAATTGTCCCAGCACGGATCCATTTGGAAGACCACTTCCCATCTTCTGCCACCCTGAATAACTACCCTTCATTCTCACTGCCTGCTTTCTGTCTGGATGCAAGTTAGGAATCTATCTGCCACATTTTAGAATAATCTCTATTGTCACAAGTAGGCTTACATTAAGACTGCAATGAAGTTATTGTGAAAAGCCCCTAGCCGCCACATTCCGGCGCCTGTTCGGGTACACAGAGGGAGAATTCAGAATATCCAAATTACCTAACAGCACGTCTTTCAGGATGTTTCCTGACCTCACATACTCTAACGTTATTCATTGGTTCATTACAGGACACCTCACAGAATGCCTTTTGAAAATCCCGATAAATTAAATCGACTGCATTCTCATTATCTGTTACACTCTCTGTCACCTCCTCGAAACAATTCAATTTGGCCAGCCAAGCAAGGTTTTTCCTTTGAAATCCATATTAACCATTCATTATTATATTTCTAATTTCCAGATATTCATCCATTCTCCTCTTTGGTAAAAATTCCATTACTTTTCCTACCACTGCTGTTAGCTGACTGGTCTGTAATTCCTGGACACAGTTTGACCCCTTTTTAAAAATAGGAATTATATTAGTTATCTGTATATCCACTGGCATGGCCCTACGTTTTTTTCTGACAATTTATTAAATAATTGTAATCCCTCTGTTATCTCTTCCCTAAATTATTTTAAAATACTTGGATGCAATCCATCCAGACCAGGGATTTTAAACAAAAACAGAAAATGCTGAACAATCTCAGCAGGTCTGACAGCATCTGTGGAGAGGAGGGAGCTTACGTGACTTTGACAACTTTTAACAAAGAGGCATCCAGACTCGAAATGTTAACTCAATTTTCTCTCCACAGATGCTGTTGGACCCACTGATTGGTCCAGTATTTTCAGTTTTTGTTTCTGATTCCAGCATCCACAGTAATTATCCTTTTTGTGTTTGTTTAGTTTATTCCATAAGTCTCCATATTTTCATTTAAAATGCACTAATCTCATAAGATACTGCAAAGGTAATGGGTCCTGACAACATTCCGGCAATATTACTGAAGATCTGTGCTCCAGAACTAGCCGTGCCCCAAGTACAACTACAACACTGGCATCTACTCGGCAATGTGCCACAATGTGGCGACTAGGGGCTTTTCACAGTGACTTCATTGCAGTGTTAATGTAAGCCTACTTGTAACAATAAACATTATTATTATATGGAAAAAGCAGAACAAATCCAACTCAACCACTTACTACCCCATCAATCATCAATCAGCAAAGTAATGGAAGGTTGATTGATAGTACTATCAAGCAACACTTACGTAGCAATACCTGCTCACTGATGTTCAGTTTGGGTTCCGCCAGGGCCACTCAGCTCCTGACTTCAATACAGCCTTGGTTCAAACATGGACAAAAAAACTTAATTCTAGAGGTGAGGTGAGAGTGACTGCCCTTGATATTAAGTAAGAAGTCTTACAACACCAGGTTAAAGTCCAACAGGTTTGTTTCAAACACGAGCTTTCGGAGCACTGCTGCTTCTGAAAGCTAGTGTTTGAAACAAACCTGTTGGACTTTAACCTGGTGTTGTAAGACTGCTAACTGTGCTCACCCCAGTCGAACGGCGGCATCTCCACATCTTGATATTAAGGCAACATTTGACCGAGTATGGCATCAAGGATCTCGAGCAAAACTGGAGTCAAGGGAATCTGTGGGAAAATTCTCCACTAGTCCATTTATATGTGAGACAAAAGAACATGCTGTGGTTGTTGGAGATCAATCATCTTAGTCCCAGGACATCACTGCAGGAGTTCCTCAGGGTAGTGTCCTCAGCCCAACCATCAGCCCAACCTTCAGCTGCTTCATCAATGACCTTCCCTCCATCATAAGGTCAGACGTATAGATGATTGCACAACCTTCAGCACCATTCGTAATTCTTCAGACACTGAAGCAACCTGTACCCTTATGCAGCAAGATGTGGAAAACATTCAGGTTTCAGCTGAAAAGTGGCAAATACCATTCCCACCACGCAAGTGCCAGGCAATGACCATCTCCAACAAGAGAGAATCTAACCATCTCCCCTTGATATTCAATGGCTTTACCATCGCTGAATCCCCCAATATCAACATCAGGGGGTGGGTTACCATTGTCCAGAAACTGAACGGGACTAGACAGAAAGTACTGTGAGTAACCCACATCTTGACTCCCCAAAGCCTGGCCACCATCTGCAAGAAACAAGTTAGGAGTGTGATGGAATACTTTCCAATTGCCTGGAAGAGGACCACATCAACAACAACTTCAACAGCACTTCAGAAGCTCATGACCATCCAGGAGAAAGCAGTGCCTCCACCCTACCAACACCCTGTACACCATCATAAACATTCACTCCCGACGCCACCAATGTACAATGACAGACACGTGTGTCATATACAAGATTCACTGCAACAACTTAGAACATAGAACAATACAGCACAGAACAGGCCCTTCGGCCCTCGATGTTGTGCCGAGCATTGTCCGAAACCAAGATCAAGCTATCCCATTCCCTGTCATTCTGGTGTTCTCCATGTCCCTATCCAATAATCGCTTGAAAGTTTCTAAAGTGTCCGACTCCACTATCACAGCAGGCAGTCCATTCCACACCCTAACCACTCTTTGAGTAAAGAACCTACCTCGGACATCCCTCCTATATCTCCCACCCTAAACCTTATAGTTATGCCCCCTTGTAACAGCTACATCCACCCTAGGAAATAGTCTCTGAACGTCTACTCTATCTATCGCCTCATCATCTTATAAACCTCTATTAAGTCGCCTCTCAGCCTCCTCCGCTCCAAAGAGAAAAGTCCGAGCTCCCTCAATCTTTCCTCATAAGACCTATCCTGCAAACCAGGCAGCATCCTGGTAAATCTCCTTTGCACCCTTTCCAATGCTTCCACATCCTTCCTATAGTGAGGTGACCAGAACTGCACACAATACTCCAAATGTGGTCTCACCAGGGTCATGTATAGTTGCAGCATAACCCCACGGCTCTTAAACTCAAGCCCCCTGTTAATAAACACTAACACACTATAGGCCTTCTTCATGGCTCTATCCACTTGAGTGGCAACCTTCAGAGATCTGTAGACATGAACCCCAAGATCTCTCTGTTCCTCCACATTCCTCAGAACCCTGCCATTGACCCTGTAATCTGCATTCAAATTTTTTCTGCCAAAATGAATCACCTCACACTTATCAGGGTTAAACTCCATCTGCCATTTTTCGCCCAGCTCTGCATCCTATCAATGTCTCTTTGCAGCTTACAACAGCTCTCAACCTCATCCACTACTCCACCAATCTTGGTGTCATCAGCAAATTTACTGGCCCACCCTTCAGGGCCCTCCTCCAAGTCATTGATAAAAATCACCAATAGCAGAGGGCCCAGAACTGATCCCTGTGGTACACCACTGGTAACTGGTCTCCAGTATGAACATTTTCCATCCATCACCACCCTCTGTCTTCTATGTGATAGCCAGTTACTTATCCAATTGCCAAATCTCCCTCTATCCCACACCTCCTTACTTTCTTCATAAGCCGACCATGGGGAACCTTATCAAACGCTTTACAAAAATCCATGTATACGACATCAACTGCTCTACCTTCATCTACACACTTAGTTACCTCCTCAAAGAATTCAATCAAATTTGTGAGGCAAGACTTACCCTTCACGAATCCATGTTGACTATCCCGGATTAAGCTGCATCTTTCAAAATGGTCATAAATCCTATCCTTCAGGACCTGTTCCATTAACTTACCGACCACTGAAGTAAGACTAACTGGCCTATAATTACCAGGGTCATTCCTATTCCCTTTCTTGAACAGAGGAACAACATTCACCATTTTCCAGTCCTCTGGCACTATCCCCATGGACAGTGAGGACCCAAAGATCAAGGCTCTGCAATCTCATCCCTTGCCTCCCAAAGAATCCTTGGATATATCCCATCTGGCCCAGGGGACTTGTCGACCCTAAGGTTTTTCAAAATTGCTAATACATCCTTCCTCAGAACATCTACCTCCTCCAGCCTACCTGCCTGCATTACACTCTCATCCTCAAAATCATGGCCTCTCTCCTTGGTGCACACTGAAGAAAAGTATTCATTCAATGCCTCTCCTGTCTCTTCTGACTCCATGCACAATTTCCCACTACTGTCCTTGACCAGCCCTACCCTCACCCTGATCATTCTTTTATTTCTCACATAAGAGTTTTCCTTGATCTGACCCTTAAAGGACTTCTCATGCCCCCCTCCTAGCTCTCCTAAGCCCTTTTGTTTTAGCTCATTCCTTGCTACCTTGTAACCCTCAAGCGACCCAACTAAACCTTGTTTTCTCAGCCTTGTTTTCTCATACATACGCTTCCTTTTTCCTCTTGACAAGACATTCAACCTCTTTTGTGAACCATGGTTCCCTCACACGGCCATTTCCTCCCTGCCTGACAGGGACATACCTATCAAGGACACTAAGTATTTGTTCCTTGAACAAGTTCCACTTTTCATTTGTGCCTTTCCCTGACAGTTTCTGTTCCCATCTTATGCTCCCTAATTCTTGCCTAATCGCCTAATAATTACCCCTTCCCCAATTATAAACCTTGCCCTACCGTATGGCCCTATCCCTCTCCATTGCAATAGTGAAAGACACCAAATTGTGGTCACTATCTCCAAAGTGTTCTCCCACAATCAAATCTAACACTTGGCCCGGTTCATTACCCAGTACCAAATCCAATGTGGCCCCCCACTCTTGTCGGCCTATCCACATATTGTGTCAGGAAACCCTCCTGCTTACACTGTACAAAAACTGCCCCATCCGAACTGCTCGACCTATAGAGTTTCCAATCAATATTTGGAAAGTTAAAGTCACCCACGACAACTACCCGGAGACCTCCACACCTATCCATAATCTGTTTTGCAATTTCTTCCTCCACATCTCTATTACTATTTGGGGGCCGATAGAAAGCTCCTAACAACGTGACCGCTCCTTTCCTATTTCTAACTTCGGCCCAGATTACCTCAGTCAGCAGACCCCCTTTGAACTGCCTTTCTGCAGCCGTTAAACTATCCTTGATTAACAATGCTACTCCTCCACTTCTTTTACCACCTTCCCTACTCTTACCGAAACATCTAAAACCCGGAACTTCCAACAACCATTCCTGTCCCTGTTCTAACCATGTCTCCGTAATGGCCACAACATCGTAGTCCCAAGTACCAATCCACACTCCAAGTTCACCTACCTTATACCAGATACTCCTTGCATTGAAGTAGACATACTTCAACCCACCTTTCTGTCTGCCGGTACACTCTTGCGACCTTGATACCCTCCTCAGTACCTCAGTACTATCAACACTGGCTTCTGGACGACAGCTCGTTTTCCCATCCCCCTGACAAATTAGTTTAAACCCCCCCCCCCCCCCCCCCCCCCCCCCCCGAAGAGCTGAAGCAAATTTCCCTCCCAGGATATTGGTACCCCTCTGGTTCAGGTGCAAACTGTCCTGTCTGTACAGGTCCCACTTTCCCCAGAATGTGCTCCATTATCCACGTAACTGAAACCCTCCCTCCTACACCATCCCTGCAGCCATGTGTTTATCTGCATTCTCTCCCTGTTCCTCAACTCGCTAGCACGTGGCACTGGCAACAAACCAGAGATGACAACAAACCAGAGATGACAACATGGTTTGTCCTGGCTCTCAGCTTCCACCCTAGCTCCCTAAATTCCTGTTTTAAATCCCCATCCCTTCTCTTACCTATGTTGTTGGTACCGATGTGTACCACAAATTGTGACTGTTCCCCCTCCCCCTTAAGGATTCTGAAAACACGGTCCAATACATCACAGATCCTGGCACCCGGGAGGCAACATACCATCCGTGAGTCTCTTTTGTTGCCATAACTAAATAACATAACTGTCCCTCTAACTATTGAGTCCCCAATAACTATTGCTCTCCTGCTCTCCCTCCTTCTCTTCTGAGCCACAGGGTCGGACTCAGTGCTGGAGATCCATTCATCATGGCTTACCCCTGGTCGGTCGTCCCCCTCAACAGTATCCAAAACGGTACACTTGTTACTGAGGGGAACGACCACAGAGAAACAGTTGAGGAACAGTGGAGATCCTTCCAAGCGATTTTTCACAGTGTTCAGCAAAGGGTTATACTAACAAAAAGGAAGGACGGTAGAAAGAGGAAAAATCGACTGTGGATATCTAAGGAAATAAGGGAGAGTATCAAATTGAAGGAAAAAAGCATACAAAGTGCCAAAGATTAGTGGGAGACTGGAGGATTGGGAAAAATAAAGAAGAGTATGATAGATTACGAGAGTAAACTTGCTCAGAATTTAAAAACAGATAGTAAAAGTTTCTACAAATATATAAAACAAAAAGAGTGGCTAATGTAAATCTTGGTCCTTTAGAAGATGAGAAGGGAGATTTAATAATGGGAGATGAGGAAAATGCTGAGGAACTGAACAGGTTTTTTGGGTCGGTCTTCACAATGGAAGACACAAATAACATGCCAGTGACTGATGGAAATGAGACTATGACAGGTGAGGACCTTGAGATGATTGTTATCACTGAGGAGGTAGTGATGGGCAAGCTAATGGGGCTAAAGGAAGACAAGTCTCCTGGCCCTGATGGAATGCATCCCAGAGTACTAAAAGAGATGGCTAGGGAAATTGCAAATGCACTTGTGATAATTTACCAAAATTCACTAGACTATGGGGTACTCCTGGCGGATTGGAAATTAGCAAACGTGACACCACTGTTAAAAAAAGGAGGTAGGCAGAAAATGGGTATTTATAGGCCAGTTAG
The DNA here is from genome assembly GCF_902713615.1 of Scyliorhinus canicula. Lineage (NCBI taxonomy): Eukaryota > Metazoa > Chordata > Chondrichthyes > Carcharhiniformes > Scyliorhinidae > Scyliorhinus > Scyliorhinus canicula. The sequence goes on from NC_052148.1 coordinate 189,479,188, forward strand.
CTTAATTTCGTTAGTAGAGAAGATGCTGGAATCTATCATCAAGGAGGAAATAGCGAGGCATCTGGATGGAAATTGCCCCATTGGACAGACGCAGCATGAGTTCATAAAGAGCAGGTCGTGCCTAACTAATTTAGTGGTGTTTTTTGAGGACATTACCAGTGCAGTAGACAATGGAGAGCCAATGGATGTGGTATATCTGGATTTCCAGAAAGCTTTTGACAAGGTGCCAACAAAAGGTTGCTGCATAAGATAAAGATGCATGGCGTTAAGGGTAAAGTAGTAGCATGGATAGTGGATTGGTTAATTAATAGAAAGCAAAGAGTGGGAATTAATGGGTGTTTCTCTGGTTGGCAATCAGTAGCTAGTGGTGTCCCTCAGGGATCAGTGTTGGGCCCACAATTGTCCACAATTTACATAGTTGGAGTTGGGGACCAATTGTAATGTGTCCAAGTTTGCAGACGACACTAAGGTGAGTAGTAAAGCAAAAAGTGCAGAGGATTCTGGGAGTCTGCAGATGGATTTGGATAGGTTAAGTGAATGGGCTAGGGTCTGGCAGATGGAATACAATGTTGACAAATGTGAGGTTATCCATTTTGGTAGGGATAACAGCAAAAGGGATTATTATTTAAATTATAAAATATTAAAACATACTGCTGTGCAGAGGGACCTGGGTGTGCTAGTGCATGAGTCGCAAAACGTTTACAGGTGCAACAGGTGATTAAGAAGGCAAATGGAATTTTGTCCTTCATTGCTTGAGGGATGGAGTTTAAGACTCGGGCGGTTATGCTGCAACTGTATAAGGTGTTAGTGAGGCCACACCTGGAATATTGTGTTCAGTTTTTGTCTCCTTACCTGAGAAAGGGAGAAAGGACGTACTGGCGCTGGAGGGTGTGCAGAGGAGATTTACTAGGTTAATCCCAGACCTGAGGGGGTTGGATTATGAGGGGTTGAGTAGACTGGGACTATTTTCGTTGGAATTTAGAAGGATGTAGCGGGGCGGGGGGGGGATCTTATAGAAACATGTAAAATTATGAAGGGACTGGATAGGATAGATGCGAGCAGGTTGTTTCCACTGGCGGATGAATGCAGAACTAGGGGGCAGAGCCTCAAAATAAGGGGAAGTAGATTTAGGACTGAGTTTAGGAGGAACTTCTTCACCCAAAGATTTGTGAATCTATGGAATTCCCTGCCCAGTGAAGCAGTAGAGGCTCCTTCAATAAATGTTTTCAAGATGAAATAGATAGTTTTTTGGAGAATAAAGGAATAAAGAGTTACGGTGCTTGGGTCGGAAAGTGGAGCTGAGTCCACAAAAGATCAGCCATGACCTCATTGAATGGCGGAGCAGGCTCGATGGGCCAGATGGCCTACTCCTGCTCCTAGTTCTTATGTTATGTTCTTTCCTTTTAGTGGACTGTAGTTTCCCTATTTAATTTTTAAAATAATCTTTATTGTCACAAGTAGGTTTACATTAACACAGCAATGAAGTTACTGTGAAAAGCCCCTAGTAGCCACATTTCGGTGCCTGTTCGGGTACACAGAAGGAGAATTCAGAATGTCCAAATTACCTAACAGCACGTCTTTCAGGACTTGTGGGAGGAGAACGGAACACCCGGAGGAAACTCACGCAGACACAGGGAGAATGTGCAGACTCCGCACAGATAGTTACCCAAGCCGGGACTCGAACCTGGGACCCTGGCGCTGTGAAACCATAGTGCTCACCACTATGCTACCGTGCTGCCCTTTCTCTTCAACCACCTCTTCTTTCAAATTATCAAGATAGTTGAGATCCACCATGATTATTATTCTCAATCCCCTATTTTGCCTGCATATGTCTTCCACCTCCCTTCCCCTACCAGGTTGTCTGTAGACTACAACTATTAGTGCTGTTGATCCTTTATTATATTTTATCTATCTATATGAATTCTATTTTTGTCTTGTTGACAGCTATTTTCACATTTCTACTGCCATTATGTTATCCTGAATAAGTGCAGCTAGCGTGGCTTTCTATCTATCTTTTCAAAGTATGATATAAGCTACAATGTTTAATTCCCCATCTAGATTTTTCTGTAACCATGTCCCAGTAATCTCGACCATGCCTATTTCCTTTCAGTGAAAGATTGCCTCCAGCTGCCCTGTTGTATTACACACACTATTGCTATAGAAACATTTAAAACTCATTAAGTGGGGCTTTCTCTCACTTTATGTTTAAGCATATTTTTAGACTTCCATTTTATAACTCTACTTACTCCCTTACTATCAAAGTCCTCCATAATTTAGTTTTTCCCGATGTCCTCCTGCTGATATTTCTTGCAGAACTGTCCCTCCTCCCCATTTACTAGTTTAAAACATTTGTCACCTGCCCATTTACCCTTTGTGCAAGACATGGGTCCCATGACATCAGTACAGCACCTTCCTGTCTTAGAACTGCTGCCAATGCCCCACGAAAAGGAACCCCTCTTTCCCACATCAGCTCTTCAGCCACGTTTACAAGGTTATCACACTCTCGTCAGATATATTAATCATTTCATATTGTGCTGTTGTCAAGTAATTGAGCATGTGTGAGACCCATACTTTGGTACAGCTTCATCATACATTCTGCATGCTAATCACTTCACAGGTAACAAATCACATTTGCACATATACCTGTAACCCAAAATTGTACCACACGTGCCATCTGAAGAAAAAACACTCCTGTGCTTTCAGGCGATCTGATACAAGGGTTGCGGTGCCTGGAGATATTTGCTCCTTTCCCCCGTATAGTCTGATATCTGGTAGCCGGGCAATCATGTACAGATTCTCATTGTTCATTGGCAAGGACATAAATACGTTGTTAGAGGAATCAATTTACTATTCCCAATGAGACTTTCCTGGATTTCACTAGAATATGTCAGTCTGATATCTTTTGGTGAATTGTGTCCAATTTAAGTTCAACCAAGACAAATTATTTTGAAAAACTCACATTTGGTGGTATAAGTAGGGAATCCTAAGTAAGGATGGTACAATGGTTAGCATTGCTGCCTCACAGCGCCAGGTTCAATTCCGACCTTGGGTAACTATCGGTGTGGAGTTTGTGAGTTCTCCCAGTGTCTGCGTGGGTTTCCTCCGGGTGTTCCGGTTTCCTCCCACAGTACAACAATGTGCAGTTTAGGTGAATTGGCCATGTTAAATTGTTCCTTAGTGTCCAAAGGTTTAGGTGAGGTTACGGGCAGGTGGGACTGGGTAGGCTGCTCTTTCGGAGGGTCAGTGCAGTCGATGGGCAGAATGGCTTCTTTCTGCACTGAAGAGATTCTATGATTCTATGATCTCATTTGCCTTATTTGTGAGCTCTGGAGGAACTTTAATGCTTAATATTATATTTTCACATCACCATTTCTAAAAAAAAATTTTAGATTAAATTTCTTTTACATTTTTAGCAGTTTTCAAAGTACTTTCCAAATCCACGATTTCTAAGATAACAACCATTTCCCTAATTCTAACATGTGAGAAATATTTCTAAGCTAATAAAGCTAATAAAGCTAATAAAACATGTGAGAAATATTTCTAAGCTAATATAGCACTCCCTATCTTAAATTATAATCCAACAAGCTTAATACTGAAAATAATGAAAGGGAATCATTTAACAACTTATAAAATGTAGCAGACAGTTCAAAGCAGTGTATCTTTGCTGACATTAACTTCAGAAAAAAAGCATAGAAATCATAGAATCAGAGAATCCCTACAGTCCAGAAGGAGGCCATTTGGCCCATCGAGTCTGCACCACCATTCTGAAAGAGCACTATACCTAGGCCCACCCTATCCCCATCACCCAACCTGCCCTTTTGGACACTAAAGGGCAATTTATCATGGCCAATCCACCTAACCTGCACATCTTTGAACTGTGGGAGGAAACCAGAGCACCCGGAGGAAACCTACGCAGACACGGGGAGAAAGTGCAAACTCCACACCGATAGTCACCCAAGGTCGATCCCTGGTGCTGTGAGGCAGTAGTGCTAACCACTATGCTACCGTGCTGCCCTTACAATCTACATACCTAGTATAAAGGCTATCTCATCTTAGCAGTGTGAACAAGTTACTGGTGTGGATATTATAATGTGTTCACGAGTTCCTTATAAAAGGTCTAATTTTTAGAAATATTTGTTCATGGGAAGTGGGCGTCGCTGGCTGGGTCAGCCTTTATTCTCCATCCCTGAGGGCATTTAACCATGTTGCTGTGGATCTGGAGTCACAATTACCGGCCTATTAGTCTACTCTCCATGATCAGCAAAGTGATGGAAGGAGTCATCAACAATGCTATCAAGCGACACTCACTCAGCAATAACCTGCTCACGGACGCTCAGTTTGGGTTCTGCCAGGGTCACTCAGCCCCTGACGTCATTACAGCCTTGGTTTAAACATGGACAAAAGAGCTGAATGTCAGAGGTGAGGTGAGAGTGACTGCCCTTGACATCAAGGCAGCATTTGACCGAGTGCGGCATCAAGGAACCCTAGCTAAACTGGAGTTAATGGGAATCAGGGGGAAAACTCTCCGCTGGTTGGAGTCATATCTGGCACAAAGGAAGATGGTTGTGGTGGCTGGCGGCAAATCATCTCAGCTCCCGGACATCACTGCAGGAGTTCCTCAGGGTAGTGACCTAGGCCCAACCAATTCAGCTGCTTCATCAATAACCTGTCTTCCATCATAAGGTCAGAAGTGGCGATGTTTGAGGATGACTGCACAATGTTCAGCACCATTCGCGACTCCTCAGATACTCGATCAGAGCATTTACAAATGCAACAAGACCAGGACAATATCCTGGATGGCAAGTGGTAAGTTACATTTGTTCCACACAAATGTCAGGCAATGATCATCTCCTACAAGAGAGGATCTAACCACCACCCTTTGACATTCAATGGCATTACCATCACTGAATCCCTCACAGTCAACTTCCTGGGGTTTACCCTTGATCAGAAATTGAACTGGACTAGCCACATTAATACTGTGGCTACCAGGGCAGCTCAAAGGCTAGGAATCCTATGATGAGTAACTCACCTCCTGATCCCTCAAAGCCTGTCCACCATCTACAAGGCACAAGTCAGGAGTGTAATAGAATATTCTCCACTTGCCCAGGTGAGTGCAGCTCCAACAACACTCAAGAAGCTCAACATCATCCAGGACAAAGCAGCTCGCTTAATTGCTCCACCTTCCACAAATATTCAAACCCTCCACCACCGATGAACAGTGGCAGCCGTGTGTACCATCTACAAGATGCACTGCAGTAACTCACCAAGGTTCCTTCGGCAGCACCTTCCAAACCCACAACCACTGCCGTCTAGAAGGACAAGAGCAGCTGATACCTGGGAACGCCACTACCTGGAGATTCCCTTCCAAATCACTCACCACCCTGACTTAGAAATATATCGCCGTTCCTTCACTGTTGCTGGGGCAATATTCAGGAACTCCTTCCCTAACAACATAATGTGTGTAACTACACCTCAAGGACTGCAGCGGTTCAGAAAGGCGACTCACCACAACGTTCTGAAAGGAAATTAGGGATGGGCAATAAATGCTGGCCTAACCAGCGAAGCCCACATCTCGTAAATTAATTTTTAAAAAACTGTGTCCTTCAGTTGAAATAGCAAGAGACAAAATCAAATAGTTTGATTTCAATTCAACGTTTTCAATTGTTGTAACCTTGAAAGGAATTAGCTATTCATTTTGACATGCTTCTTATTCAAATCTTTAGAATCTTTTTAGATTAAAAAAAAATTACAATATTTGGGTAATTTTTCTTCAATAATCTTTTTCCTGACCTCAGATTTTCAAAAGTAGAACATGGTAAAATTAGCTGTCACAATTTTCAGGTTAAAAAAAAATCCAAACTGCTCCCAACCAGAAAATCTCAGATTTACTTGCATTTAATCAGCAGCACAGTCTTGATTGAATTGATTTGAATGAATAGAACGTTTAGTGGTTCGATCTCCACATCTGAATTCCTGAAAGGATATTTTAGCACGTGAATCTCTGCGTTTGAGCTTGACTTTTAATATGTGTCATTAAAGTATTTATTAAACACGTAAAATACATTTATAGATTATAATGTTCATTGTTTACATGCATCAATCATCTCTCCCCCCAACATCAGCTTCCCTCAGCCAATGGTATACAACAGGGACAACTGAAGATACATCTACATCGACACACTGGGGTTTATCGAGCTGAATTCCAATTCTGGAATTCTTCCCTGAGGCCTAACAAAATCAGTTCCACAATTCTTCCTCTATCCGCATGCACATCAAACATATTACTGAAGACGGTGTATGAAGAGGTGGACAACTGTCCACATTGTAATGGTTACTTAAGAATCTAATCCTCAATATTAAAACAAATCAGTAGAAAAGTACATACTCTAATGGAAGATTGAAGAATCGGGGTGGGAGGTCAAGTAGTGATGCTGAAACTGAGGATTAAAAATATGGAGGTGCTTATACATAAGAAAATAGCCTTTTATGCTCAGAGTACAAGAGAAACCTCAAGGAAAGATGTGTGAGCTACACAATGGCAGCAAAAAGTCAACAGTAATTGGACAGGGGCATCTGATCACCATAGTATTGATTAAATATTAAAATAATTTTACAAAGAATTAGCTTCTAATTTCATCTTTCAGGGTACTTTAATTCTGTTATGTTACAAGGGGCAATCTATTTAAATGAGATCTGATCTCATTCGGAATTTCCGAGGAAGAATTGAATAAGCAGTTTTTAAAAAAAACAAGGAACAGGTACACATATAAAAGGTGCCAAGCGAAGTGTTTTAAGCCTGTCGATCACAATCCCTTTAATTCGTTGGGCACTGTCTTGCTGCTCATTCACACAAGATTTGCTGTTTGCTTCAGTTTTGATCTTTGTTAATTAAATCTCAGGATGTGCGGAATGCTTAGAAGTGAAGCAACGTTGATGTCCAGCTCATTAATAATAAATATAGAGATGAAAGGCTGTCATTAATACACTAACTGACTGAGTCCTTCTGTAGCTACAGTATTATTCGCTTGTTATGTGAGAAAGAATGTGATAAAACTCAAAATCTTATTAGGTTACCTCTGTCCATCGACCAATCCCCTCTCCGACCGCAGATATCACTTGATTCCTGTTGATCAATGATCCATCTCTCCAACACATTGTACCCGCACATTCAACCTGTTTGACTCCGACTTCTTTCTCTCCGGCTCATCCATCACTCTCTCTCTCTCTCCTCCCCCATCTCCCTTTGCTACAGCTCTCCTCGTCTCTTTTTTCTGTAACTGTGCCTCACCCGTGTTGGCTCAGCTGTCTTCCTCTCTGCTTGCTGTAGCTTTCACACTCTCCCTGGCTCATTTCGCCCTCTTCCCTCGCATGCCCCATCTCCGCGATCTCATCTTTGCTCAAACTCTCAATTCTATCGTTTTCAGTCCTCTCCCCATTTTCCTCTCACATTGGCCTTTTTTCGCCGAAATATCGATAATATTTGTTTAGAAGAATGGATAGATTACTATTTTAAAAAAAACTGACACAAACAGCTTTGCAGCAAGCACCAACGTCCCTGATAAGTCGTCATGATGAATGCTGGAAACTGCATTTTAAGGGGGAAATCAAATCTCTTTGATACTAACGTTCCTGCAATGGCTCAAACAAGGTGCATAAAAGTTGCGTCAACCTAACAATTAGAAAACAACTTTAAAACATGATCTCGTTTAATTATCTGATTCAGTAAACCGAGTGTTATTATTTCCTATATTAAGAAACACGGCTAAATAAAAGTGCTAAATAACTAAATAAAGGGACATGCCTGCAGAGAACAGCCGGCTATTTTACTTTCAATATCTATTCCTCTTGAAACGTATAAAAAGCAATAACTGTTCTCTCTAAAAGTTCGTGAGAGGTCCTCTAGGGTTGAAAGCTTCACTCACATCGACTGAGTTGTATTTTCTCTCGATTCAGGACTGGACACAAGTGGAAACATCAGGGAGGTAAGCTCACCTCTTGCCAACTCACCGCTCATACCCTCACCGAGAGCAAGGCTAAAAAGCAGCATCACACATTGCCATTTCTGACTGAGCCCCCCCCCCCCCCCCACCCCCAAAAAAACATATGGGGGCTGTTTCCTCTGCCAGAAAGCGAACCGTTGCCTTCCGAAAACATATTGCTGGGTGGACCAACACAATACTTACGTAAGATCCATCTCCCAAACCCAGCCGTGCCTCTTATGATAGCCAGACAGCACTCTGAACAGGACTCTGAGGATAAGCAGACTAAACCCACTGAAGGCTCAGAGAGTGCTGAAGATGCCTTTTGAACCCTGCTATTGAGTGAATAATTCATCAATGCGAGTTGCTCCCTTATTTCCTACAGCGGAGGCGGATCTTTTGAGATCAGCTCCTGTCAAATATCACTATCAAGGGTGGGGGCTCTAACATATATATCTATATATATTTATTAAATCCCACAGAAACCCAGTTAAACTGAGAGAAGACACGCAACTCCCGAGTACAAAATAGCCCCCCCCCCCCCCCCCCCAAAGTCCTGGAGCGGCTCCGGACTTACAGCAGCCTACCCACAATAAGTGGTCTTCTGGGTTGTTGCTGCCGCCTGCAGGATATGCTGCTGATATCAGCGGCTGCTCCGGTCCCTGTGGACTTCACTGAATGAGATCTGGCACTGTTGTCAAAAGACGAGCTTCAAAGACGCTAGAATCCAACTGCTCATTAAAAGCTGAGTGGGAGGATATTATTCAGCCGGTGACACTTCCTTACGATGCACGTGTCTCTCTATATCATTGCCACAGACATTCAATGCCTCGTTCCATGGAGTGAAACGGCCAGGATGATTTGATTTGAGTGGATAATGAAGAAGCTTCTTCTGCAGTTCTGAAATCAACAACGATACAAAGGGCGTGCGATCTAGCTTCAGCCTCTTCCCACCTAACTGAGTGTAAATCCAAGGCTAGTGAGACATTAAGGGGGAGATTTCGATTTGGAGGGAGCGACTCCACAGCTTCTGGGAAGGAAAGAAATTACCAAAGAGGACGGAGGTGGGAATCCCACTGGAGGACGAGGGGGTGGGAGGGAGGGAGCTGGGATGAATTCAATGAAGAGGACAGCGGGAAATAAACAGCCTTCCTCTGTGCCAGCATCTCACACTGAGAACAAGGACACCCACCGCCGAGTCACAGCCATCGAAATGGTCATTTCCACAGCTCTCCAAACTGAACCAAGTGAAGATTCGATGGACCGAATGGCCTAATTCTGCTCCTATGTCTTTTGGTTTGAGAAACTTCAGTAAATCAATCTGTAATCACCCCCCCCCCCCCCCCCCATGTGATCGAGGTGCTTAAATCCAGGAGCAAGGACATGTCGATGAATTCACGAAGAAATTGATCATTGTGCTTCGGATTTCAGGTACCCAATTTCCCATGTTGCTCTTTCCCTAACAATACATGCATGCGATCTTTAAACGTGCCCTGTGTGGGTACCGAGTCAATGCTGCATGGCCATGCGTTCAGCTCCCAGCTTGATTTCATTCATGTAAGAATGTATTAGTATTTCACCTGCTTTGTATCTCTTTGCTGTGAACCGGCTGTGCATGTATGTCTGCTCCGTGTAAAGACAGCAGCATTTAGGACGTTAGCTTCTGTTCGGATCACTCGACCTTATTCTCCATTAGCAAGCGTTTAGACTATTCCTGGAGCGGAGCAGGTTTACAATAAAGAATCCACGCAGTAACTGCATGCTTTTCGTGGTCACTTATCAGAAAAACACGAAAGAAAATGGCAAAAAAATCCTCCTTATTTCCGGAGTCAAGAATGCGTTCATTTATCGGCGTTTCACTTGCGGGGACCTATAAAAATGATAAGTTCGAGTGGAAATAAACATTGCTTTATATAATCGACCAGCTGCCCGGTTTGACCCAGTTACTGAACGATAAAACAAATACAGCTGCTTCCATAGTTGTCTAAGTTCTGCATGGTAACAACAAAAAAGTTTTAACATTTTACGTATTTGTCCAACAGCAGGATTTAGTTAAGGTCATAATTTTGTGCTGGGATTCTGCCATCAGATGCAAGTTAATGTGCCCAGTAAGAGAGGTTAACACAGGGACAAAACATTGCATAATCCAGATCAGTGTATAAGAAATAAATAAAAGTGCCAAATTCAACAATAATATACCTTTCTTAACAATGTTTGTGTTACCACTGCAGCTGACCAAATCACTTATTTAAATATTAACAATAGAACACAGAACATCATAGCATTTACAGTGCAGAAGGAGGCCATTCGGCCCATCTAGTCTGCACCGGCTCTTTTGAAAGAGCACCCTACCCAAGCCCAAACCTCCACCCTATCCCCTGAATCCAGTAACCTCGCCCACTGTTTTTGGACACTAGGGAAATTTAGCATGGCCAATCCACCTAACCGGCACATCTTTGGACTGTGGAAGGAAACTGGAGCATCCGGAGGAAAACCAAGCAGACATGGGGAGAATGTGCAGACTCTGCACAGACAGTGATCCAGACAGGGAATCGAGCCTGGGACCCTAGCGCTGTGAAGCCACAATGCTATCCGCGGTGCTACCATGCTGGTTTAGCTCACAAGGCTAAATCGCTGGCTTTTAAAGCAGACCAAGCAGGCCAGCAGCACGGTTCGATTCCCGTACCAGCCACCCCGGACAGGCGCCGGAATGTGGCGACTAGGGGCTTTTCACAGTAACTTCATTGAAGCCTACTCGTGACAATAAGCGATTTTCATTTTCATTTCATTTTTTTCATGCTGCCCTAATAGATTTTCTTTAAATGGTCAAGTGACAACGTAATTGGTCTCTGACCTTGGGAAACAACCAAAAACAAATCTGAAATGTATAGCCTCGCCCTCTTTAAAGAAGCAAAATAAATACATTCCCTCTGTAGTTATTCTGAAAGTATTCTCTTGGGGAAGTGTCTGGATCCCATGATTTCTCAGATGTGGGTCCCCAACGCCTGCTCAGCTGTCGGGGAGAATATATCCTGTTTAAATCAGCAGCTTCTACTCAGCATTGAAGGAAGGGCAGCAATTTGATAGGAATCGCCTGAAGCCATCCTCATTCACATCCTGAAGGGCATCTCTAGAGAGACACTGGCATTAATTGCCAGTGCATACTTACAGGCTGGGTATAATATGGGGAGGGGGAGGGGAGAGAAAAAGGACAAGGGAACTAAGAATAAAAAAATTGAGCAAAAGGATTGATAAAATCGCCTGCTTCTTTATATCACCTTTAAAAAACACAGAGCTGTTCTTTTTACGAGAACTTATTAAGTAGGCAGACAGTTCAAAGGGCACCAAAGATTTGTCATTAGTGACTTACTCATAGTTGAAGAATGGAGTGATGCAATTCTAAATTGTGTTTGTTAGATAAAGTAATTTTACAATTTTGATCAAGGTCCTTGGTTAGCATCCAGTGTTCCTATTTGGTTCCTTCACGTTACTGTGTTCAGTCTTCTGGCCGTGAAATACCATTATGACAAACATGCATCAGAACGATGAAAGATAACGAGAAAGCCTTGAAGCAAGTTTTTTTGCAGCAACAGACAGTTGACAAAATAAAGAGAATGTGAGAGGGACATGAAGATTTAAAGAGGGAGTGAAAGAGAACTGATCGGGAAGAGAATGAAAACTCTTGAAATAAATAAGTTTAAATATTAATCAAAGTTTTATCTGATACACATATTCCAAATGATAGATTGTGTGGCAAGTTGCTTTCAGTACACATCATTTTATTTTGTTGCTGGGCTACCCACTGTCTTTGAGGGTTTATCTAGTGAATCATAGAATCTCTACAGTGCAGAAGGAGGCCATTCAGCCTATTGAGTCTCCACCGCCCCTCTGAAAGAGCACTTTACCCAGGCCCACTCTGCCATCACCGTAACGTCAATAACCTACACAGCTTTGGACACTGAGGGGCAATTTAGCATGATCAATCTGCACATCTTTGGACTGTGGGAGGAAACTGGAGCACCCAGAGGAATCCCACGCAGACACAGGGGAAAGTGCAAAGTCCCCACAGATGGCCACCCAAGGCCGGAATCGAATCCGGGTACCTGGCGCTGTGAGGCAACAGTGCTGAGCACTGTGCCACTGTGCGGGTTATAGCTGAGTATAACCAGGAGTCTACACGTGTGATCCCAAATTAGTTAATCTCAGATGTAGCAATTCTACAGCTGATTTTGATGCAATGAGTTGGCGTGGAAATGCTTTCTCTTGTTTGATACACGATGACACCTGGAAGTGTATTTCTGTAAATGTCAAACAAGATTGAGATCTGGCAGTGCTATGACATCCGTCCATGGTAGAATAGACTGACTGGCATCACTCATTGTCAAGGCACAAATGTAGTACAGCCAGTTGGGTGTCATCCATTGGTAAGTCGATGAACCATAGGATCATACTCCCACAAGGAGTCCGCACCTCTACCATCAGGAGGAATTAGAGGGAGAAAATTGGTCGAGAAACAAATAGGAAAATAGATGCAACTGCATTATAATAGTATAATAATAACAACTTTATATTTGTATAGAACCTTTAACTTGGTACAATGTTATAAAAACTTCAGGGGAGCTTTGTCAAAAAATATTTGATATCAATCTGCATAACAAAGTATTAGGGAACGTGACCAAAAACCTGGTCAAAGAGGTAGATTTAATAAGAATCTTAAAGAAGAAAAGAGAGGCAGAGAGGTTTAGAGATGAAAATTCCAGAGCTAAAGGCCAGTCCACCAGTAATGGAGCAATTAGAATCAGGGATTCTTGAGGGATCAGAATTGGAGGTGTGTAGTTATCTCAGAGGGTTGAAGTGGTCACAGAGATCGGGAGGATAAGGATTCAAAAACAAGGATGGAAATTTTAAAATGGAAGCATTGCTTATCTGGGAACCAATTTTTTTAAATCTTTAAAATCAGTGGGAGAGGGGTTGATGGGTAATTGGGATTTGATGAACAAGTTATGACATGGGTCGCAAAACTTTGGATGACCTCAAGTTTATGAAAAATGGAAATTAGGAAGCCGATCAAAGTGCATTGGAATAGTCAAGCCTCAAGATAGGAAAGGCATGGAAGATAGTTTCTGCAGTAGATGATTTGAGACAAGAGGTTCAGTCAGGTGATGTTATGGAGGTGTAAATAGACCGTCTTAATGATGACACAGATAAGTCTCCAGAGGTTCATCTCTGGGCGAATTATGACATCACAATTGAAATTAGTTGAATTCAGCCACAGACCATTGCAAGGGAGAGGGGTGGAGTTAGTGTTTGGGAATGGAATTAATCGCAGGGACCAAATATTGAATATTATCAATTCATAATCTGATCAAATAGAAAAGGTCTGGTGATAGTAACAATCAGTTTAACTTGGTATGACTACATTACTACATTGGGTTTAAAGATAAATACTGCATTTCTTCCCTTTACACTTTCTAAATGTGACTTGAAACTCATTTCATAGTTGCCAAAACAAGAAGTTAATATTTCAAATGTTTGGCATTACTAAAGTAAATTAATTTGTTCTGTGCATTGAGGTGCAGTATATTTCTGCATCAGCATTGAACATACGGGAATAAACCTTGTTTCATTTAAATTGCTTCAGGAAGATTACATTAGTGCTCTGACCTTGCACATGATGCCATTTTTGCTTGTTCAATGAAATGAAATGAAATGAAAATTGCTTGTTGTCACGAGTAGGCTTCAATGAATGTTACTGTGAAAAGCCCCTAGTCGCCACATTCCGGCGCCTGTTCAGGGAGGCTGGTACAGGAATTGAACCGTGCTGCTGGCCTGCCTTGGTCTGCTTTAAAAGCCAGCGATTTAGCCCAGCATGCTAAACCAGCCCCTTTTTACTTGTTAAAGCAATTAAAAGGCTTGCCCCTAAATTTTGCACTTTTAATGAAAACAACAATATTGACGCTTGTTCCAGCTAATTAGGAGGGATTCTAGGGATCACAGCACAGGAAGAAATGGATAGCTGTGCAGAGTAACACAAACCATCAGGTCGGCAAGAAAACAGAACAGAGATTTGTATAAGTGAGAAGGTGAATGTAGAAAACTTCAGGTGCCCTGCATATGGCAAAAACACCTTCATGTGGCATTGAAGCCATGTGTTCAGCAGTAATGTTCACAAATACAGAATATCTGCATTTAAAGAAGGCAATATTTAAGGATGGTAACAATGTTCCAGTTTAAATGTGAACAGGCATTGTGAGTGGTTGTGTATTCAGGACTACTGGAATTTACTGCAATCTGCTATTAACATTTTTTAGTCTTCCATGCAAGCTATTTTTATTAAAATTCAGCAAGGGATATTTATAATTACATTACATATACATATTGCCATTAATCTACTGCAACTCCCATGGTACATTGGGTTTCCCACGGTTTCCCTGAACCAATCAGAATAAAAAGAACCTGAGGCATGCACACAGAGCACAGGGAATCAGCCAACCTTTACAAATTCTCAAAACATACATATGCTTAACAGCTTACTAAGTGAATCATTTGCATTATCCAGATGTTTATTCATTATAATGCATCCACTGGTTCAGAAGTGCAAAATTAACCTTCCCAGTAAAATTAATACCTCTTTATAGTACATGTGACTGCTCCAAGAGGAAATAAGCTGACAAAAAGTGCAATTAGGAGAAATCAGTCGATCCACAGACAAATCAGTGCTTTGTAACAAAAGGCACCAGTTTATGTTGCTGTATTGTAAAAGAATGACTCTTGTTTGTACTAAATCCCATGTTGCTGATGTGACTTCTGAACCAGTTCAAAAGAATCTTTTTTGACATTTCCTGGTGGAGAAAAAGTCATACGTTCAACAGAGAAAATTTCATTTCTCCAGCCCTATTCACCACCTCACAACACCTCCACGCACCTCCCCAGCCTATTGAGGATTTCAAATGCGGTCACTATTGTAATGTAGGAAGCACAACGGCCAATCTGCACACAGCAAGATCCCACAACTGAAAAAAATGGCTGTATTGGAATACGCAGTTATATTTAGGGGTAGCACAGGTGAGGGTTTCAGCAGTAGATTAGCTGAAGCAGGGGCAGAGGTGGGCAATGTGACAGATGAGGATGTCAGCTGACACCACAAGATTTTGTGTCTGATACTTCAACTACGTTTATCATATAATCCAAATCAATTTTTCCTCTGTCAAGTCTCAAAATCCTAGGTTCCTTGCTATTAAATTGCAAATTCCATTTCTTCATTTGGTGATTGAGTTTGTCAAGATGATTTTTCAATTTGGGGACATTGATATTCAGTATTTTCCATGAGTCCATAGCTTGTACATATTCATTCTCCGCCTGAGAATAAGTTTATAATAATGCAATACCAGCCCAAATGTCATATAGATGCAAACAAAATTATAGTGCTCAAATTTTCATTAAAATGAATATTTAATTCAGCTGCATGATAAATGACCTTAGATATGTTTCACAATGAGAAAAATAACTATCTTTAAGTTCAGTGTATGTATATTCCACAAATAATATTTATTGCAACATAATATGTGCTGGACCATACTTTTTCACACTAATTTCCCATAAAGCTGACAATCAAGCTACCAATTACATCATGTCACTTGACTTGCGCTTTGAATCTAAACATGAAGAATGAACACACTGAGCAATCCATGTTGACAGAGACAACTGCTTGCCACACAAATAATAGACCAGTTTCATTTGTTCACAAGTCAAATGAAAACATTGTACATCTTATAAGTGGCAATAGCTACTAAACATTGATTTCAAGTGCATATTTAATCGAACAGATTGCTTATCCTATAATTTATCCTGTACCCCAGTTTCATAAAGTATAATTCTGCATTTTCTATCATAGGATTTTAAACTAGGGCCAGGAGAAGGGATGGTTCATCACTCCAATCTACGATACCCAGTCCAAGATGGTCCAGCCAAATATGGGGCATCTACACATTTAAGATAGAAAATCAAATGGGTGATAGGAGAATTATGTTTTACACAATGGATTCTTATGATCTGTAGGGGTAATGGAAGCAGATTCATTTGTAGCTTTACAAAAATAAATTGGATATACATTGTAAAAATAAAAAAATAAATGCAGAGTCATTGAGAAAGACCAGGGAAGGGACATTATTTGAATTTCCAAAGTGCGCAGAGACACAATGGGCCCAAAAGGTTCCTCCTCTGCTGAAAACTCTATGACCACGTTTTGTAATCATAAATCATGCAACATAAAATTCTATTATCTCTTGGTTCATCTGGAATCTCAGTAATCCACACATCTCTGGCCACTGGACCAGAATCTGTAATGCAGCTTTGAGCTTCAAATCCCCCACACAATGAAATTGCTGATCCCACCAATTTTGTCGGGTGAAAGTGGAGCGGGAAGGTCAGATTTTGTAATGGGATTTCAGAGGCAGAGCTAAGACTGACTTCGTACTTGTGCAAGAGCAGAAACTATTGGCCACAATCTTAGTCACAAACATTGAATGCCAGAGAGAGGTCAACTTCTGAAAATGACAGCAAAAGCAAGTAGGATGTAGTGCAATGATGATTTAATCTAAAACAAAATGTATATTGTGGTCACAATTCAGCAAAAAAGTTTCAAAGTGCCCTTTTAATGGGGTGTTTCTTAGTGGTCACGTTGGCAAGATTGCGGCCTGTATTCAACGGCTCTCAGTCCCAAAAATGAGCCCCCACGTGAATCGCGACATGTCTGGTTCACTCGACGAGTGATTCGCTTGACTTGTGCCTGGCCGCTAACAAGGAGAGCTGGTTTGTATCTATTATGGTACTTGGGGTGAATGGGATCAGGGGTGAATGGGGAGAAAGCAGGATTAGGCTATTGAGTTGGATGATCAGCCATGATCATGAATGGCAGAGCAGGCTCGAAGGGTCAAAAGGCCTCCTCCTGCTCATATCTTCTATATATCTATGTATCTATGAAACACTCCCCCACCACTCACTCCCAGTCAACAAACAAGGATGGGAGTGTGCAGACCTCCTCCTCGCTTTGGGGATGCCAACCTGACTAGGCTTCTCAATGCTGTTGATGACAAGCAGGACACCCTGGGTGGGATTCTCCAATAATGGGGCTACGTCCCCACACCAGCATGAAAAGTGGCGCCAACCACTCCGGCGTCAACAGTCCCCGATAATGGAGAATGCTCCCCCTCCTAGGGGCTAGGTTGGTGCCAAAGTGGTGGCCGCAGCACCAGGCAGCGCGGAACGGCCGGCGCGAGTACGCGTATGCGCGCTACGGCCGGCGTAATGCCGTGCATGCGCTGGATGGCCAGGCATGATACCCTTCTCCGCGCCGGCCCTCGGGCAATATGCCAGAACCCTACAGGGGCCCGGCATGGAGGAACATAGGTTCCCACGGAAGCAGCCCGCCTGTCAATCGGTAGGCCCCGATCGTCTGCCAAGCCACCGTGGGACCCTCCCCCCGGGTCGGATTCTCCAGGACGGCCCCCGCAGACTCACCTTCCAGGTCCCGCCGTGTGGGACCTGAGTAACCCACGCCGGCGGGACAGTCTGAACTCGTCGGCCACTCAGCCCACTGGGGCCCGGAGAATCGCCGGGGGGCCGCTTTCGAACGGCCCCCAACCGGCGCGGCGGGAATCCTGCAGGCGCCCGAGAATCGGCGGGGGAGAATCGGGAATCCGGCGGCGGAGCGCGCTTCTCGCGTCCCCCCCGGGATTCTCCAATCCGGCGCGGGGTCAGAGAATCCCAACCCCTATTCCCCCGAGAGGGTCAGAGGACCAGCAGCAGGGTCAGCAATGCCACATGGAAGGCAGTGGCAGCTGCAGTGAGTGCGGGAAGCCTGACCAGGAAGACCGCCGTCCAATGTCACAAGAAGACAATAACAATAACAATAATAATCTTTATTATCAAAAGAAGTTACTGTGAAAACCCCCTACTCGCCACATTCCGGCAACTGTTTGGGTACACAGAGGGAGCATTCAGAATGTCCAAATTACCTAACAGCACTTCTTTCGGGACTTGTGGGATGAAACAGGAGCACCCGGAGGAAACCCACGCAGACACGGGGAGACAAATGACCTGCGATGAGCTGCAAGCGTAATTTGCCATCTCTCTCCTGGCATCAGTCCCGCTGACTACCCATCAAATTTGCAATACCCCCCCTCCTCCTCCCAATCAACTGGCTGACACCTCGCATCCTCTCAACATCCGATCTTCAAGCTTGTTCCTCTGAATCCCCTGTACCCACCAGCACAACCCCTTCAAGTCTAGGGGTGGTGGCCACACATGCCACCTGTTGTAGACCATCCGAACCATGAAGTGTGTGGCTCACAATGCCCTCTCGTTGCAGAAGATAGCCACACCCACTATGAGGAATGGGCCGTGGAGACCGCAGGTTTGACTGAGAAGAGAGCAGTCACTGACAGCGAGGTTGGCCTGCTCCAAGGTGAGGATCCACTATCTTTTCACCCAGATGACCTGAAGTGAGTTGTTGATATCTGACAAAATTATCCTTACCTTTCACTGACCACATTTCCATTGTCTTGCAGGATCGCCATCTGAGGAAGCCGGGACATCTGGAGACATACCAACCCCTGCCACTCAAAACAAAACCTCGGAGGTGAGTTCCGAGGAGAACATCGGTGATGCGTCACAGCTATCACCCGCACCTTCCACCAGCACAGACACACATACCACAATGGGCAACATTAGGGGGCAGGCTTCAGAGGCAATATCTGGTGAGCAACAAACAGTTGCTGATGCACAGCAGGTGGAGGAACAGACATCCAAGAGAGACAGCAGTTTTCTTCATCCCAGGACTCATCTAGGTCCCAGCCAGATGCCTTGCCTCTGGACAAGGTTCTCCCAGAACAGATGCACCTGAAAATGAAAATTGCTTATTGTCACAAGTTGGCTTCAAATGAATTTACTGTGTGTGGTGAATGTAATATATGAATGTATATATACTAATTCACACTGTTATTGTAAGCGCAAAAGCGCCATCCTACCACTAGGGGGAGTAGTACTGGGAGCACTTAGGAACTTGTACTGGGCTCCACCCTTGGTTCCGCCCACGACTCCTCCCCCTAGTGCAGCTGTATAAGTGTCCGTGTCCAGAGTCAGCCTGTGTCACTTCGAGTTCATCAACGGGTAACAGGCTGGCTCTGAAGTAAGTCGATTAAAGCCTAGATTCACATCGGAAACACGTGTCTGGTGAATTGATCGTTCCATCAATTTAATTGACTTAAGAACAGTAAGATCGATTATGGAATCGGCCCTCAAGCCTGGACGCCTGGAACTCAACCCGCAGGATGCAGAGGCTCCCATTGGATCCGGTGCTTCAAGGCCTAACTGGTCGAAGCAAGCAAAGCCAAAACTACAGAAGATCAGAAACTGAGTCTACTGCACGTGAAGGTGAGCCATAGAATCTCAATGCAACTAAACTCGGCCAGTTCATATACTGCGGCGCTAGCAGTTCTCGAAAAAATGTATGTAAGGCCAATTAATGAAGTTTACGCTCGCCATGTGTTTACAACTTGCCGTCAGCGGCCTACGGAATCACTCGCCGAATTCCTAAGAGAACTTAACAATTTGTCCAATGACTGTAATTACCAAGCGGTTACCGCGGCTGGACACAGGGAATTGGCGGTACGCGATGTTTTTGTAGCGGGCCTCAGATCTAACTATGTGCGCCAACGACTGCTGAAAAAGGGGGCCCAGGACTTCGAAACGACTGTGGAAGCTGCGACCACGATGGAGGTCTCCTTCCGCAGCCTTAACTCGTTCCCCGCGGACCCCGCGACCCCATCATGGGCCCCCGACCAGCGACTCCCCCAGGCCCATGCTACGCGGCCGCCCAGCCATCATGCTGCCCCAGCCAGCCACTCTGCTGCTCCAGCCAGCCACTACACTGCTCCAGCCTCCCATTTCTGCGGCCAGAACCAGCACCCGCGGCAGCACTACCCGGCCCGCAACGCGACCTGGGGCAGCTGCGGGCGAAAAGGGCATTACGCTAGAGTGTGCCTCGCAAAAAGGGCCCCAGCTTCCAACTCCCCAGCGACTCGCTGTAACCGCTCCCCGCACTCTCAGCCCCGCGGGGCCCGAAATGCTGCGGCCTATATAGAACAGTACAGCACAGAACAGGCCCTTCGGCCCTCAATGTTGTGCCGAGCCATGATCACCCTACTCAAACCCACGTATCCACCCTATACCCGTAACCCAACAACCCCCCCCCCCCATTATGCCGCGACTCCGCCCCCTCCAGCCACGTGCGATTCATGGGGGCTGCCATCTTGGAAAACCTCCACCACGTGGTCGGCCACGTGCGACTCATGGGGGCCGCAATCTTGGACGCCATCTTCCTCGCTGCCCGCCACGTGCGACTCATGGGGGCCGTCATTTTGGACGCCATCTTCCTCGCCACCTGCCACGTGCGATCCACGGGCCCGATCGGCATCTCCGCGCTCGGACAACTCTGCGGAGGAATTCGAACAAGACTACAAAACTCAGAGGGCAGTCATCATGGGGCCACTCCAGCACAGCTGATCGAGCCACCGACTACCCACAATTCAGCGTGGTCACCCTAGACCAATCACAACCGAAGAACCTACAAAACACGATGGCAGAGGTCCATATCAACAGGTACAAAACGCCATGCCTCTTCGACTCCGGGAGCACAGAGAGCTTCATACACCCAGACCTGGTAAGACGCTGTTTGCTCTCCATTTTCCACGTGCAGCAAACTATCGTGCACGCTTCAGGCTCCCACTTGGTCCAGATCCAGGGGCACACCGCCGCGACACTCACAATCTGAGGCGCTAATTACTCGAAGTTTAAACTCTACGTTTTGCCCGAACTCTGCGTACCACTCTTATTAGGCCTAGACTTCCAGTGTAACCTCAAGAGCCTCACCCTCAGCTTCGGAGGGCCCCTGCCCCCACTCACGATCTGCAGCCTCGCTACGCTGCGAATCCCTCCCCTCCTCTCTTTGCCAATCTCACTAAGGACTGTAAACCCGTAGCCACTCGTAGCAGGCGGTATAGCCTGCAGGACAGGGTATTTATCAGAGCAGAGGTCGGAAGGCTACTCAGTGAGGGGGTTATAGAGGCCAGCAATAGTCCCTGGAGAGCTCAGGTGGTGGTCGTTAAGACGGGGAAAAATTCCGTATGGTGGTCGACTACAGTCAGACTATAAATAGATTTACGCTCCTCGACGCGAATCCCCTCCCCAGGATGGCAGACATGGTAATTCAGATCGCCCAGTACCGACTCTTCTCCACAATGGATCTGAAGTCTGCATACCACCAGCTCCCAATCCGCCCGGAGGACCGCCACTACACGGCATTCGAGGCCGATGGCCGCCTCTTCCACTTCCTCCGGGTCCCCTTCGGCGTCACTAATGGGGTCTCGGTGTTCCAACGAGCAACGGACCGAATGGTGGACCAGTACAGGCTGCGGGCCACGTTTCCGTACTTGGACAATGTCACCATCTGCGGCAGGACCACGACGCCAACCTCCACCATTTTCTCCAGACGGCACAGAAACTCAACCTAACGTACAACAAGGAGAAATGCGTTTTCCGCACATCCAGACTAGCCATCCTCGGCTATGTCGTGGAAAACGGAGTCCTGGGGCCTGACCCGGACCGTATGCAGACATGGTAAATCAGATCGCCCAGTACCGGCTCTTCTCCACAGTGGATCTGAAGTCTCTAAGAACTCCCTCCCCCTCATTGTCCCAAGGCCCTCAAACGGAGCTTGGGATTTTTTTCTTACTACGCCCAGTGGGTCCCACATTATGCGGACAAAGCCCGCCCACTCTTTAGGACCACACGATTTCCCCTGTCAGCCGAGGCACGCCAGGCCTTCGATGGCATCAAGGAGGACATCGCCAAAGCGGCCATGCGGGTGGTGGATGAATCCACCCCATTCCAGGTAGAGAGCGACGCCTCAGAGGTAGCTCTAGCAGCCACACTAAATCAGGCAGGGAGACCAGTCGCATTTTTCTCCCGTACCCTCTCCGCTTCAGAACTCCGACACTCCTCAGTCGAGAAAGAAGCACAAGCCATTGTGGAGGCTATCTGTCACTGGAGGCACTACCTCGCAGGTAGGAGGTTCACCCTCATCACCGACCAAAGATCGGTTGCCTTCATGTTCGACAACTCGCAAAGGGGCAAAATAAAAAACAATAAAATTCTGAGGTGGAGGATCGAACTCTCCACCTACAATTACGATATCAAATATCGACCCGGGAAGCTCAACAAGCCTCCGGATGCCCTATCCCGCGGGACATGCGCCAGCGCGCAGATCGACCGATTAAAAAGTATCCACAATGACCTCTGCCACCCGGGGGTCACCCGGCTCGCCCACGACATCAGGGCCCGAAACCTGCCTTTCTCCAACAAGGAGGTAAAAGCGGTCACCAGGGACTGCCCGATCTGTGCGGAGTGCAAACCGCACTTCTATAGACCAGACAGGGCCCACCTGGTCAAGGCTTCTAGGCCCTTTGAACGCCTCGCGATTGATTTCAAAGGGCCACTCCCCTCAACTAACAAGAACATCTACTTCTTAAACGTAGTAGACGAGTCGTCCCGCTTTCCATTCGCTATCCCGTGCCCCGACATGACTCCCACACAGTCATTAGGGCCCTGCATAGCATCTTCACCCTGTTTGGTTTCCCCAGGTACGTACACAGCGACCGGGGTTCGTCCTTCATGAGCGACGAGCTGCGTCAGTACCTGCTTGAAAAGGGCATTGCCTCGAGCAGGACTACCAGCTACAACCCCAGAGGGAATGGGCAGGTGGAAAGGGAGAACGCGACGGTCTGGAAGACCGTCCTACTGACCCTCCGGTCTAGAAAGCTCCAAGTGTCCCAGTGGCAGGAAGTCCTCCCAGACGCGCTCCACACTATTAGGTCCCTCTTGTGTCCGGCGACCAACCAGACCCCTCACGAGAGGCTCTTCATTTTTTCCAGGGGCACTACCACGGGGGTCTCACTTCCGGTATGGCTGAGGACGCTGGGCCCCGTACTCCTGAGGAAACACGGCAGGGGGAACAAAACCGACCCCTTGTTGAAAAGGTGCGCCTGCTCCACTGCAACCCCCAGTACGCAGACCCGCCGGGTCCAGCAACCCCTCTGCCCCCACAGAAGGATCTCTCACCCTACACCCCATGCTGCCGCCCCCTTGCCCTCCCGAGCCCACGGGCTTGCTTCACCAGTTCCGTGCCCCCGCGCCGGCCAGCCCCCAGCGCCCGGTCGAACCAGGAGAGTATGAAGCTCGAATACAACCCTCCCTGGAGTCCGCCATTGTACCCCAACACACTACACCCGTCCAGCCACCGCAAGAGGCTGCAACCCCGGTGCTCCGCAGGTCTCAGCGGACAATCCGACCGCCGGACAAATTGACGTTATAGACTGGACTTGTTTTTTTTGCAGGGGGTGAATGTGGTGAATATAATATATGAATGTATATATACTAATTCACACTGTTATTGTAAGCGCAGTAGCGCCTTCCTACCACTAGGGGGAGTAGCGCTGGGAGCACTTAGGAACTTGTACTGGGCTCCACCCTTGGTTCCGCCCACAACTCCTCCCCCTAGTGCAGCTGTATAAGTATCCGTGTCCAGAGTCAGCCTGGGTCACTTCGAGTTCATCAACGGGTAACAGGCTGGCTCTGAAGTAAGTCGATTAAAGCCTAGATTCACATCGGAAACACGTGTCTGGTGAATTGATGGTTCCATCACTGTGAAAAGCCCCTAGTCGCCTCATTCCGGCGCCTGTCCGGGGAGGCTGGTACGGGAATCGAACCGTGCTGCTGGCCTGCTTGGTCTGCTTTAAAAGCCAGCGATTTAGCCCAGTGAGCTAAACCCACCGGTTTAATATACCAGAGCTGTGAAATTCAGGAAGGGGCATCGGCAACATTCCAGTAACTGCAAGGCCAATTGGGGGAAGTACAAAAACCTTCAGACACAGGAGATGCTGCAGACAATGTGTGGAACTCAGGCCAACACTGCAAGGGTGGCGACCACAGTGGAAAAACTGGAGCACAGGGTCAGCGCCTTGAGCGGTGGTGTCCAAGGCATGGCTCAGTCTGTGATGACTATAGCAGAGGGTCCCAGTTGATAAGGGACATGTCCCAGACAGAGGTGGGCATTGCCGAGGCGATCCAGAGAGGAGATGCTAGAGCCCAACCATCGGTCTTCTACCAAGGAGACTACGGCAGTCTCCTGTTCTTCTGAATCCCCTGTTCCTGACACCAGTGCATCTCAAGGGCACTGTGATGCCTGTGACACTGGTACTCAGCTGGGGCCCTCAGGCTCCAGGCCCACCAGAGGATGTCTGCCATGGTATCAAAGATCACAGTTAGGAAGAATTCCACAGTTCTGATGTGCATCCTGGGGACACACCTAGAAGACCACGGAAGATCAAGAAGTGTGTGGAGCACTAAGTGAACACTGGTGAGGTCACTATGTGCAGCAAGCCGAAATGGAAATCTGTCACTGTAAATTATTCATTATTAAAACATGTCACACCTCATACATCATAGAATCACATTATAGAATTTACAGTGCAGAAGGAGGCCATTTGGCCCATCGATTCTGCACCGGCCCTTGGGTACAGCACCCTACCTAAGTCCACACCTCCACCCTATCCCGGTAACCCAGTAATCCCACCTAACCTTTTTGGACACTCAGGGCAATTTAGCCAATCCACCTAACCTGCGCATCTTTGGACTGTGAGAGGAAACCGGAGCACCCGGAGGAAACCCACGCAGACATGGGAGATACAGACAGTGACCCAAGCCGGGAATCGAACCTGGTACCTTGGAGCTGTGAAGCAACCATGCTAATCACTGTGCTACCTTGTCACCCACATGTGAAGCCTCTGTCATGTTAATCTTCACAGCCGGCCTGCCTGCACTCCACCCCCGGGAACAATGGTCAAAGATCAAAAGCCCCCAATGCAGACTCCATCATGAGGATGGGTGTGAGCGCGCTATCAGATGAAAGACAGGAGTCAGACATTAGGCTTAGAGTGCTGGATAATTTAACTCAACTCAGTTCTCACTGTAACCATTCTCTTCGGAACCTAGGCTACTGTGAATCCTACTTGTTTCTACTTTGTTTTTCATGGTTAAGCCACGTAAGGTCAGAGCATAACCTTCTTTGAGAAATTCCCTCGTTTACCATACAGAGTTCAATTTATCAAGCATGGTGGCGCAATGGTTAAAACTGCCACTTCACGTGACCTGGGTTTGATTCCCGGCTTGGGTCACTGTCTGAGCGGAGTCTGAACGTTCTCCCCGCGTCTGTGTTGACTTCCTCCAGGTGCTCCGGTTTCCTCCCACAGTCCAAAGATGTGCTGGTTAGGTGGATTGGCTATGCTAAATTGTGCCTTAATGTCCAAAGGTTGGGGGGGCTTACAGGGTTGCAGGGGAGTGGGCCTAGGTTGGGTGCTCTTTCAGAGGTTCAGTGCAAACTGGATGGGCGAATGGCCTCCTTCTGCACTCTAAGGACTCTATCGCCCTACAATAGATTAGAACGGTGGAATTTAGATCAAGGCATGGATGGGTTTTCTGTAGAATTTGATGTTTTGTTCAGCTTGGGAGTCTTAGTTTTCTTGGCACCAGTGCTTATTGTCGGGATGTTCTAATTTAAGCTGGACACTTAAAAACAAATCTAACGTGCAGCCTAGTTGTTTTTATTAGGAGAATTTCTTAAATGAGTTGTTCCATTCCTCTGATTTGTTTTCTTATATTCTGTGTTAGGAATGTTGTAAAAGTCTGGAATGATTCATAGAACATTGTGCCTGAAGACCTACAGATCCACAGCAGGAAACAACATTTATTGCCACTCCAGAAGGCTCACTGGTATGGGGCAGAAGGCCATTTCATTCCACATGTCTACCCTGGAAATCATTAAACATTGCCAAAATAAGAAGACATAAACACCTGTGCCAAATTTACAAATTCAAACAAGTTGCTTAAACTTTTGGATGAGCTTTTCAACCGTTCAAAATTAAATTACTATGTTGTGGCAAATGTGATGTAACTGACTTGTGTTATAACTGACATATAACTTGTGTGCTATGTTGGTACTCAGTAGGCACTTGAAGTATTTTGTCTCATGTGCCCACTGTGCATGTTTACTGCTGAGACAGATTATGATTGCATCATGTCATTTGAGAATCTTACACTGCATTGGATTTTATTTAATAATGCAGGTGTTGTTGGCCAATGACAGCATGTTACAGGACTAATGACAATCCAGATCTTGCATGCTTTCCATTTTTTCCTGGGGCACAGTATCATCCTTCGTATTTTAACTGATTCTTCCTAATTATGCGCACCTTTCTTTTTAAAAACACCAGTTCTGAATATTTCGAAATTCAGCAGCCCAAAATGGATCTTGAAGGTAACAATAAAAGTAATGTCACTGTTACTTGGGATAATGGCGATAATACCACAGCATATGGATTTGGTTTCCCTTCTTGGGATGACTACAATGGAAGTATCCATGATATCAGATATTTACTGGTTGGAATTTATACATTTATTACCGTTCTAGGGCTTCTTGGCAACTTCTTTGTTGTATTTGCACTGTGTAAAAACCTAAAACAGAAATCAATGGTTAACTTTCTGATTGGAAATTTAGCCTTATCTGACATTTTAATTTTGTTGTTTTGTTCACCGTTTACACTGACTTATGTTCTTCTCGACCAATGGATCTTTGGGGAGATCATGTGTTATATAGTACCATTTGTTCAGTGTGTGTCGGTCATGGTTTCTATACTCATGCTAATGTCAATTGCCATGGTTCGGTATCACATGATAAACAATCCATTATCTAACCATTTTACCATAAATACGGGATATTTGGTAATGGGAACAGTGTGGATTATTGGATTTACTATTTGCTCACCATTACCTATCTTTCATAAAATCATAGACCTAAGCGAAACTGTTCACTTGGAGTCTTTAAAAAATAAATACTTATGTATCGAGTCATGGCCATCTGACACTTACAGAATTGCCTACACATTGTCCTTGTTAATCATTCAATATATTTTGCCAATAGTTTGTCTAACAATCAGCCATGCTAGTGTTTGCAGGAAGATAAGTGCCACTGTTCCCAGCAGACAAAGGAGATCCGAGGAGAATGAAATGATCAATTTAACTATACACCAGCCTGCTAATAAACAACTTCAAGCACAACACTCAAAGATGCAAGGATGGAACTATTCCTTTCTGAAAAAACACAAGAAGAGATATAGCAAGAAGTGTGCCAGTGTCATGCCTGTTGTGGCCAATGTCCACAAGAATGGCCAGTCTCGCAATGATCTCTTAGTAATCCATGGTTCAGAGAGTATCCAGCCTTTACCAACTTTATTTTTACCAGGTGTACCTGTCTGTTTTGAATTGAAAGCTACGGAACCTGAAGAGCACGCCGATTCACAAAATGTTTCAGTGACGCCAAAATCTATCACCAGGTTGAGGAAACGATCACGCATTGTTTTCTATAAACTCACCATAGTAATTGTTGCTTTTACTATCAGCTGGATGCCTCTGCACATTTTTCACCTTTTAACTGACTTCAACGCTAATCTGATTTCAAACAGGCACTTCAAGCTGGTGTATTGCATCTGTCACCTGCTGGGTTTGCTGTCCTGCTGCTTGAATCCTGTGCTATATGGGTTCTTGAACAACGGCATCAAATCTAGTTTACAATCCTTGGCCAAACGCTTTTGGGTAGAATAATACCGAGAGAGGACCATATCGGAGCTTGACAGCATGAAAAAAACAACTGGACAATTTTGTCAGCTTCCATGAGGCCGCTAGATTCGATGTGCCATTGTGATCAATATCTACTCCTGAATCTTTCAAACTCATTCAATAATGATCTACTCGAAAGGCATGCTTAGAAAAACTTCACTACCTTACCTCTTGCTGAATGAAATAGAACATAGAACATAGAACAGTACAGCACAGAACAGGCCCTTCGGCCCTCGATGTTGTGCCGAGCCATGATCACCCTACTCAAACCCACGTATCCACCCTATACCCGTAACCCAACAACCCCCCCACCCTTAACCTTACTTTTTAGGAAACTACGGGCAATTTAGCATGGCCAATCCACCTAACCCGCACATCTTTGGACTGTGGGAGGAAACCGGAGCACCCGGAGGAAACCCACGCACACACGGGGAGGACGTGCAGACTCCACACAGACAGTGACCCAGCCGGGAATCGAACCTGGGACCCTGGAGCTGTGAAGCATTTATGCTAACCACCATGCTACCGTGTTGCCCCTAAATCTCAGTAGAAAATAAAGTTTTTGCTGTGCAATATAGTGATGGTAAATAGAAAATAACAATTGTGTTTATATTAATTGGTATATACTTACAAACCATGGAAAAATGCTGGGCAGGATTCTCCGTTTCTGAGACTAAGCGTTGACGCCAGGGCAGAATTCACGGACTTTCACGACAGCAAAACTGGTGCCGCACCTGGATCAAATCAGCGACTGATCAAATCAGATCACCAGCGTCACATGGAACACAATCGATTCCAATGTAAAACGGTTCGGGATTCGCCAGGTCTGTGATTGACACTCGGGAGGTTGACAAGCTGCAGCCGCATATACACATTACGATCCCCACACACACTCTTCTCAGCCAACAAGATAGCACTGGTGGCACTGGAGCATGCCCATACAGCTGATGGGTTGGCTGGGACCAGCGGGCACCTGGAGGGGGGGGGGAACCTATATAACCTGTGGCCCTAAGTTCACAGTGAACTGTCAGTGGCATGCACAGCTGCAATATTGCCTTGCTGACTGCGGCAATAGTGTTCTGTACCCGTTCACCCCGACCCCACAGCCTACCTCCTGGCCACCCCTGCTACTCCCCTCGGCCCTGACAGAAGTTTCATGGCCAGCAGCGCAACTATGGCGATGCTGGAAGCTATCTTTACCACCTCTCTCTCCCTCAGCAGCCACAATTCCGGGCTAACGATTTTAAAAAGCACAAGTGAATCTCGCCATTGTGAACTCAGCCTATCGGAGGGGGAACATTGCGGAGGCTCCAGAGAATACCTGGTCTGGCCCACTAATGACATGCAAATGGTGTTTACTGTACTTCCGTTCCGGACCACATTGATACCACTGTCGAGGTGACGGAGACTTGCGATGATTTTGCCATCAGAACCTATTCTCCACCCAAACGCGTTTTGCGATTTTGGAGTCCGCCAACAGAGAATCCCACCTGCTACATTCTGAAAATGTATTGATATAGGAGAGGGGAATTTTTATTCACTGATTCAATCTCATGGATTAACATCATTTATATACACAATATATTCTTATATTTTGTGGGCTCTACCAAATTGATCACTGTTCTAGTTTTATTTAAGTCTCTGATGTCACCACCTACCTTTTCTCAAAAGTATATTTTGATTTCACACAATCTGAACCAAAGAGGAATCACTAACACAGACAATTCTACATCCCAAGCCTTGATGCACTGTCTTAACCTGAAAAGAGGCCATAAATTCAGACAGTACTTAATATATATCCCCTGCCACTAATTTATCATCAAATAAAATGGCCTCAATCAGCGTTTTAAATTGCTTTTTTGCAAATTAAAGCTTCCTCACCCAAATTAATTATTGAAAATATCTTGTATATAGCATCTAAATAATGTTTTGTATGCTGTTGAAATGTTTTGTGTATGACATGTAATGTACTTACTTAATAATAAATTCTAAAATGAGTACAGTATGAAAATTCATTCAGGAAAATATTTTGTTTATGCTTGTATACGTTGAAATGTACCATCAATCAAGTAAGTGATGGGATACGATTAAAATTATAGATTTATTTTTGGTTTCAACTCATTTCAATGAGAATAGAATTGGGAAATGATTTGTTGTCAATGTTTTCATCCCACTGATGTTTCACAATCTGTGATGACTTTGTCTCTCCAGCCAAATGCCTGTGAAGGGGAAAATATAGTTTTGATTGAACAAATAGTTTATTTTGCATAACTGTGTAACTCTGATTTAAAAAAAAACTATAATAATAATAATCTTTATTACTGTCACAAGTAGGCTTACATTGACACTGAAATGAAGTTGCTGCAAAAATCCCCTAGTCACCACATTCCAGCGCCTGTTCGAGCACACAGAGGGAGAATTCAGAATGTCTAAATCACCTCACAAGCACATCTTTTGGGGCTTGTGGGAGGAAACCGCAGCACCCGGAGGAAATTCACGCAGACATGGGGAGAACGTACAGATTCCACACAGACAGTGACCAAGCCAGGAATCGAAACCCAGTCCCTGGCGGGTTGAAGCAACAGTGCCAAATGTAGCTTTCTGGGCTGTCAGGTTTAAGCAACCATTGAAGGGGATATTGTTTATTAAGACCCATCACAATGAAATGTAGCATCTCAGCAATTCATCCAAAGGAGTACCAAATGACAAACTTCACATTCAAAACTGTCATGTGGCTTAGTTCTGATTGTGAAATAATGCAGAGAGCCAAATGATGAATTGAATTGAAGCAGGTTAAAATAAATATACAATTATTAAAACTTGGAAAATATTTAACAAAATGGGAACAGAATAAGGCATTCAAATTATTATATCCTTTTATATTTGTATAGGCATCACAGATGCATGTACTAGTTTAATAAATATGGATATCGTGATTTAATTCTCCAGCTTCCTTAACTTTGATGAATCATTAAGCGCCAAGTCCACATTCTCTGGTATGGGGCGAAATTCTCCGACCCCCAGCAGGGCCAGAGAATCGCCTGGGGGTGCCTAAAATCCCGCCCCCGCCGTTGCAGAGATTCTCCGCCACCCGGGAAGTGGCGGAGGCAGGAATCTCGCCCCGCCGATCAAAGAGGCCCCTGCGGCGATTCTCCGGCCCGGATGGGCCGAAGTCCCACCGCTGGGAGGCCTCTCCCACCGCCGAGGTTTAAACCACTTCTGGAACGGCGGGCTCAGCGGCGCGAGCAGGCCCTCGGGGTCCTGGGGGGGTAGGGGGGCGATCGAACCCCGGGGGCTGCCCCCACGGTGGCCTGGCCCACGATCGGGGCCCCCCGCTCAGACTGCGGGCCAGTGCCCTGGCTGCACTCTTCCTCCTTCGCGCGCCACGGCCTCCGCCGTGCCGGAAGCGGAAGAGAACCCCGCATCGCGCAGGCACCGGCAGTGACGTCAGCGGTCAGCTGCCGCTGACGTCACTGCCGGCGCATGTGCGGACCGGTGAAAGCCTTTCGGCCAGCCCAGCACCGGGGCGCCGGTTTTTTGTGCCAGTCTTCTGGTGCTAACCGCTCCGGCGCGGGGCTGGCCCCCAAAGGTGGGGAGAATTCCCCACCTTTGGGGAGACGCGACCCCTGAGTGGTTGGCGCTACTCCCCTACTCCGGGTCCCTCCGTCACGCCGGGTAGGGGAGAATGCCGCCCCGATCTTTACTCATATACTGAAGAGAGCATGAAATTACTGGCTGTTTTCTGTTTGGAGAAAATAAAAAGAACAAATAATGCGTGAAATATGCAAGTAATATGCATTCTTGTTGGCTTATCACTTAGATATTTCAGACATGATTTGTCTTTATTACATTCCAGCTTTTTGTTCTGCTAAACATGTTCCTGCGGGTTATTCTCCAGTGTGTCCTGCCAAGCAGAAGAGGTTTCAAAGTGAACAACTCACAAGTGAGAGTCAGATTTGTTACTGAAGTGTATCAAATGTCAGGAGGGTGTCAGCTTGCAGAAACAATTCTCTCACATTTAAATATTGTTTGGAAGTGTGCACATTATTTCTGTCATTCAATGAAGAGTGATATCATTTAAATCTATAGCGCGCATTCTTTTATCATGATATTGTGTGAATAAACTGAAAATTGATGACTTCTGTTTCTGAATTTTAATGTATCATATACTTTTCCTATGAATAGCATTTCGTGAATGATGTGAATGGGGAGAGGCCAGTTATCTCCAGTTGCAATCACGGTTCAAAAGAATGCATAGGGGGTAGGGATGGGGGTGGATGGAATCTCTTGTTCAAAGGCTTTAAGTGCCTGATCGAAGGACACAACTATGGGAAGTGGTTAACCACCAAAACCCCTGCTTTGCTGCATACCTCATTCCCCTCTCCCATGACCTCCACCATGTAAGCCATTTCTAACTATCATTCACCTGAGCTTCGGATCCCCTTGACCTTGGGTGTAATATTTGCAGCAGCCACCACACTCCCATTGTCGCTGCTGAGTAAAGAAGAGCTGGCCTCTGACACGCCAGCAGCTCTTGGCTGTGCAGGACTTGCACTCCTGGGATCTTTGATTCCCTAAATTGCCCCTTCGTGTCCAAGGACGTGCAGGTTAGGTGGGGTTACAGTGTTAGAATCATGGAATCCCTACAGTGCAGATGGAGATAATTTTGACTGGGTGCAGGAAGGTGGGATTAGAAATTATACCTGGGAGTCCACGGGCTGGCATAGACAAGATGGGTCGAATAGCCTCCTCTGTGATGTAACTTTTCTATGATGCTATTTGGCCCATCAAGTCTGCACCGACCATTCGAATGAGCACTCTGCCCGTTTACAAGTGTCCACCCCGCCCTATCCCCGTAATCCCATATCCTAACTGGCACATCCCTGGACATTAAGGGACAATTTAGCCATGGCCAATCCATCTAACCTCCACATCTTTCGACTGTGGGAGGAAACCCACGCAGACATGGAAAGAACGGACAAACTCCACACAGCCACCCAAAGTCAGAATTGAACCAGGATCCCTGCTGCTGTGAGGCAGCAGTGCTAACTACTGTGCCATCGTAGCCGGTTACAGGGATATGGTGGGGTAGTGGGCTTGGTGAAGGCTTGATGGGGCAGTGCGGTAGCATTGTGGTTAGCACAATTGCTTCACAGCTCCAGGGTCCCAGGAACGATTCCCGGCTTGGATCACTGTTTGTGCGGAGTCTGCACATTCTCCCGTGTGCATGGGTTTCCTCCGGGTGCTCCGGTTTCCTCCCACAGTCCAAAGATGTGCAGGTTAGGTGGATTGGCCATGCTAAATTGCCCTTAGTGTCCAAAATTGCCCTTAGTGTTGGGTGGGGTTGCTGGGCTATGGGGATAGGATGGGGTTGTGGGCTTGGGAAGGGTGCTCTTCCAAGAGCCGGTGCAGACTTGATGGACCGAATGGCCTCCTTCTGCAGTGTAAAATTCTATGAACACGATCTTCCTAGGCCCTCCCCGCTGATGTAATCAGGTTCATGACCAGAAAGGGCGGAAACTTGACTTGAATGCATGTGAATCTATTTGAATGTAATTAGCAAGTTTAAAGTCAGACGTTCCGGCCTCACTGAATCTTCCCGTCCACCAGTGGGCCGTCATGCGGGTGCAAATTACTACTGCTTTTTTTAAAAAGGGGACAAGGTGCCATGGACCCCGAGAGAGAGAAAGGAGATCAGATTCACTCTCCACCTTGTACAACAGTGCGCAAGAGGAATTAACCACTGGACAGCTGGGGAGGGGTGTCGTTCAAGGTTGGTGGGGTTTGGGCGGGGTCGGGCTGGGGGTGAGGGGCAGATCGTGGGTCTCCCCATGCTGGGAGTCACTATTAAGCCTGCTGATTGTCTGTTGTCAAACCCTCCACAGTACAGAGTGAGTGAAGGGTTCTTTGTTCACAACGATTACAGAGCAACGCTTTTTGCCTGAAATCCTTTTTACTGCCATGAATGAATCTTAAGCTGTTGTACCAAAGTGAGAATTAACTCACTGACAGCAGTTGCCAATAGCTTGGGTGTCTGGGCTGACTGAGGGAATGAGGTTCATGAAGTGGCGTGACAGAGAGTGATGAGACTGAAAGTTGCCAGTCTAAGGGGTTAGCTGGATGTGACCCCGAGGGAGTAGACAGGACAGCGATGATCAAGCTGGGGGGTGTGTAATCACCCAATTGATCTCCCCATGGGGTTCATGGAATACAAGCACCTCTGGTGAGGGGCAGAGGCCTAGCAGCTAGGGCTCGTGAACCAGATACTTTTTTTAAATAAATTTAGATTAGCCAATTATTTTTTCCAATTAAGGGGCAATTTTAGCGTGGCCAATCCACCTACTCTGCACATTTTTGGGTTGTGGGGGCGAAACCCACGCAGACACAGGGAGAATGTGCAAACTCCACATGGACAGTGACCCAGAGCCGGGATCGAACCTGGGACCTCAGCGCCGTGAGGCG
This sequence comes from Scyliorhinus canicula, assembly GCF_902713615.1. Taxonomy (NCBI): domain Eukaryota; kingdom Metazoa; phylum Chordata; class Chondrichthyes; order Carcharhiniformes; family Scyliorhinidae; genus Scyliorhinus; species Scyliorhinus canicula. Next base: position 189,513,417 of record NC_052148.1, read on the forward strand.
GTTGTGCTAACCACTAGGCCACCGTGCTGCCCTGTGAACCAGATACTTATAAGCCGGCAAAGATGGGAACCGGCAAGATCGGTAGTCCTGGCCTGGATTTATGTGCTGTATGCTGAGTTGCAGTCTTTACTTTTGTTTGCTTAAATAAATCTTTGTTGTTTGACTTTCCTGGGACCCCTGGCAATATACTGGCAAAAAGGAAAAACCACAGCTGTGATTCTGGACATCCGGACCATGTTTGAATTCCTCAGCACAAGAGCTTGGTTAGAGCAGGTTTAAAAATGCCACTTTTTTGGAGACTTGAGGCTTTTGACACAGGTGTGGAAGATGGGGCCCAGTATGCTGAAAGGATGCGGTATTTTTTTCAGGCGACTGCAAGGGGCTGGTTTAGCTCACCAAGCTAAATCGCTGGCTTTTAAAGCAGACCAAGCAGGCCAGCAGCACGGTTCGATTCCCGTACCAGCCTCCCCGGACAGGCGCCGGAATGTGGCGACTAGGGGCTTTTCACAGTAACTTCATTGAAGCCTACTCGTGACAATAAGCGATTTTCATTTCATTTTCATTTCAAGTACAGGAGACAACCTTGACAGCCTGCGGAACCTCAACGTTTAGTGTCATCGAAAAGCTTTACCTACCTGGCATCCTCAGATTCAAAGACCTTTAATGAGCTGGTAACACTTATTGCAAAGCATTATGACCCCAAACCGTAGTTGATTGTACGGAGGTACAAGTTCAACACGGCTGGGCGAACCCCAGGAGCGTAGGTCATGGACGTGCCTATGTATTTGTTGAGCATTGTAATTATGGGCCTTCCCTTCCAGAGATGCTGCGGGACCACATCGTGTGTGGCATAAACAACATGGAGACCTAACGTAAGTTGTTGGCAGAACCTTCTTTGGACTTAAAAAAGGCCATAGAATTATCCTTCTAACATAAAAACATGGAGAAGAGAGTCCAGGAACTCCAGAGCTCTATGGATGTGAGGTAAATAAGACCATAAGATATAGGAGCAGAATTGGGCCATTTGATCATGGCTGATATGTTTCTCATTCCCATCTCCTGCCTTCTCCCCATAACCGCTGATCCCCTTATTAATTAAGAACCTATCTAACTCTGTCTTAAATACGCGCAGTGATTTGGCCTCCACAGCCTTCTGTGGCAAAGAGTTCCACAAATTCACCACCCTCTGGCTGAAGAAATTCCTTCTCCTCTCAGTTTTAAAGGATCGTCCCTTCAGTCTGAGACTGTGCTCTCAAATTCTAGTTTCTCCAACTGGTGAAACCATCTTCTACATGCCACTCTATCTAGGCCTCTCAGTATTCTGTAAGTTTCAATAAGATACACACCATCCTTCTAAACTCCAACGGCCCAGAGTCCTCAACCGTTCCTTATGCGACAAGTACATCATTCCAGGGATCATTCTTGTGAACCTCCTCAGGATCCTCTCCAAGGCCAGCACATCCTTCCTTAGATACCGGGCCCAAAACTGCTCACAATATTTCAAATAGGGTCTGACCAGACCCTTATACAGCCTCAACAGTACATCCCTGCTCTTGTATTCTAGCCCTCTCGACATGAATGTTAACATTGCATTTGCCTTCCTAACTGCCACTGAACCTGCAAGTTAACCTTAAACGAATCCTGAATAGGACTCTGAAGTCCCTTTATGCTTCAGATTTCTGTGCCTTCCCCTTTTAAAATAGTCTATGCTTTTATTCTTCAACCTTACACTTTTCCACATTGTATTCCAACTGTCACTTCTTTGCCCATGCTCCTAGCCTGTCCAAATGAAAATAATGAAATGAAAATCGCTTATTATCATAGAATTTACAGTGCAGAAGGAGGCCATTCGGCCCATCAAGTCTGCACCGGCTCCTGGAAAGAGCACCCTACCCAATGTCAACAACTCCACCCTATCCCCATAACCCAGTAACCCCACCCAACACTAAGGGCAATTTTGGACACTAAGGGAAATTTATCATGGCCAATCCACCTAACCTGCACATCTTTGGACTGTGGGAGGAAACGGGAGCACCCGGAGGAAACCCACGCACACACGGGGAGGATGTGCAGACTCCGCATAGACAGTGACCCAAGCCGGAATCGAACCTGGGACCCTGGAGCTGTGAAGCAATTATGCTATCCACAATGCTACTGTGCTGCTTATTGTCACGAGCAGGCTTCAATGAAGTTACTGTGAAAAGCCCCTAGTCGCCACATTCCGGCGCCTGTTCGGGGAGGCTGGTACGGGAATCGAACTGTGCTGCTGGCCTGTTTGGTCTGCTTTAAAGCCAGTGATTTAGCCCAGTGAGCTAAACCAGCCTCCCCATGTCCTCAACACTATCTGTCTCTCTGCATATCTTTGTATCATCTCCAAACTCAGCAACAATGCCCTCAGTTCCTTCTTTCAGATTGCGAATATATATCATGAATTATTGTGGTCCCAACACTGACTCCTGCGGAAAACCACGAGTCACCGGCTGCCATCCGGAAAAGGACCCCTTTATCCCCTCTCTCTGCCTTCTGCCAGTCAGCATATTCTCTATCCATGCCAGTACCTTGCACTAACACCATGGGCTCTTATCTAATTTAGCAGCCTTCTGTACAGCACCTTGTTAAAGACCATCTTAAAATCCAAATAGATCACGTCCACTGGTTCTCCCTTGCGAACGTCCTCCTTACCTCCTCAAAGAACTGTAACAGATTTATCAGGCATGACCTCCCCTTGACGAAGCCGTGCTGACTCAGCCCTATTTTTCCTGGACTTCCAAGTCCTTCATAATCTCATCCTTAATAACAGACTAAAATCTGAAGTCAGGCTAACGGCCTATAGTTTCCTGTCTTCTGCCTCCCTCCCTTCTTAAAATGGGTGTTACATCAGCCATGTTCCAGTCCCCTGCGACCCCCTCCAAACGACTACAGTGATTCCTGAAAGATCACCACCAATGCCTCCACAATTTCCTCAGTTATCACCTTCAGAACCCTGGGATGTAATCCATCCAGTGTTGGTGATTTATCCACCTTCAGACCTTACAGTTTCCCCAGCACCTTCTCCTTAGTGATGGCCACTTCATTCACCTCAGCCCCCTGATTCTCTTGAAGCTCTGGCATCCCACTGGTGTCTTCCATATTGAAGTACCTATTCAATTCCTCTGCCATTTCTTTGTTTCCTATTACTACTTCTCCAGCCTCATTTTCCAGTGGTCCAATGTCCAGTCTTGCCTCTCTCTTACCTTTTATATATTGAAAAATATTTTATTGTACTAGCTAGTTTACACACATATTTCATCTTCTCCTCCCATATTGCTTTTTTAGTTCTCTGCTTCCTTTTAAAGGTTTTGTATGCTTTTTCTTTTGCTTTTATCCTGTCCTTGACATCCCTTGTGAGCCATGGATGCCTTGTCCTCCCTCAGCATGTTTCCTCCTCCTTGGGATGAATTTCCGTTGTGCCTCCTGAATAACCCCCAAAACTCCTGTCATTACTATTCAATCATCTTTCCTGCGAGGCTCCTTTTCCAATCAGCTCTGGCCAGCTCCTTCCTCATGTCTTTGTAGTTACCTTTATTAAATTGTAAAACCTTTACATCTGATTGCAGCTTCTCCCTCTCAAACTGCAGGGTAAATTCTATCATATTGTGGTCACTGGCCCCTAAGGGTTCCTTCACTTTAAATTCCCTAATCAAGTCTGCCTCATTACACATCATCAAGTCCAGAATTGCCTGTTCCCTAATGGGCTCCACCACAAACTGCTCCAAAAAACCCATCTCGTAAACATTCGACAAATTGCTTTTCTTGGGATCTGCTACCAACCCCATTTTCTCAGTTCACCTGCACATTGAAGTTCCCCATGGTTATTGTAATATTATTGCCTTTTCTATCTCCTGATTTATTTTCTGCCCCACATCCTGACTACTGCTGGGGAGCCTGCACATAACTCCCATCAGGGAGTATATTCCTTGATTCCTTCACACTATCCAGACAGATTTTATGCCTTCTGACCCTATATTATTTCTTGCCATCAATTTAGTTTAATTTCTTACTGACAAGGCAACCCCACCACCTCGGCGCTTCTGCCTGTCCCGTCGAGAGGCAGTGTCAATGAACTGTGGTGAATGTATAAATACTGTGTTGCATTATACCATGCTATTAACCAATGGGCTCCATCTGTGGGCCACTGTGTGGCTTCACCCACAGGGGGAGATGTGGAGCATGTATGGGCTCCACCCATGGCTCCGCCCCTTATAGGAAGTATAAGAGCAGCTGACCTACGGGACCGCCTTCAGTATTGTACCAGTCACAGGCAGGCAAAGTTGTAAACTGATTAAAACCACTGTTTACTTCGACTCGAGTCTCCGAGTGAATTGATGGTCGCATCAATTTAATCAGCTTAAAGAACTACTATGGTGTCAGCCCTCAAACCGACAGACTGGAACTCGATCCACAGGCCGCGGAGGCAAAAGAAATTTTTTCACATTGGCTTCGGTGTTTCAAGGCCTACCTGGCCGTGTCACGGACGAACAGAAATTGAGTCTTCTCCATGCACGGGTGAGCCATCGCATTTCTGCCAACTCGACGAAGCTACCTCCTATACTGAGGCCCTCGCGATACTCGAACGCATCTACGTGCGGCCTGTGAATGAAGTCTACACGCGACATATCTTCACTACTCACCGCCAGCGCCCCGGGGAGTCGCTAGATTACTATCTGCGCAACCTCAAAGCCCTCGTGCGCAACTGTAACTATCAGGCCGTTACAGCCACTCAGCACATGGAACTCTCAGCTGATCACGCAACTCCCTCATGGGCCCCCGATCAGAGACTACCCCAGGCCCGCGTCGCTCGACGCATACGACCTGCATGGACAGTCATTGCGGGGTCGCCCCAGCACTGCCGACCACGCCGCTAACTACCCTCAACTCAGTGCAGTCACCTTGGACCAGTCGCGACTGAAACACCTCAGGAGCTCCATGATGGCCGTCCGGGTTAACGGATACAAGACACCTTGTCTGTTCAACTCCGGGAGCACCGAGAGCTTTGTCCATCCGGATCTGGTAAGACGCTGTTCGCTCCCGTTATTCCCGACGCAACAAACAATCTCCCTCGCCTCTGGGTCGCACTCAGTACAAATCCAAGGGTGCACTACTGCAACCTTAGCGATACAGGGCACCGAGTCTACTAATTTTCAATTGTACGTACTCCCAGACCTCTGCGCCCCTCTCCTCTTAGGACTCGATTTTCAGTGCAATCTCAGGAGCCTAACTCTTAGTTTTGGCAGACCCCTGCTCACCATATGCAGCCTCGCAACCCTAAAAATCGAGCCCCCTCCCCTCTTCGCTAACCTCACCGCGGACTGCAAGCCAGTAGCCACTCGAAGCAGGAAAGTGTGCAGGATAGGGCATTTATTAGGTCCGAGGTCTGGCGTCTCTTACGGGAAGGAGTCATAGAAGCCAGCAATAGCCCCTGGAGAGCTCAGGTGGTGGTCGTCAAGACCGGGGAAAAGTTCCGGATGGTGGTTGATTACAGCCAGACCATTAATCGGTTTACGCAACTTGATGCATACCCCCTTCCCCAGATGGCAGACATGGTGAATCAAATTGCGCACTACCGCGTGTTCTCCACGGTGGATCTGAAGTCTGCATACCACCAGCTCCCAATCCACCTGGAGGACCGCCACTACACAGCGTTTGAGGCAGATGGCCGACTCTTTCATTTCCTCCGGGTCCCCTTTGGCGTCACGAACGGGGTTTCGATGTTCCAACGAGCGATAGACCGAATAGTGGACCAGTACGGGCTGCGGGCCACGTTTCCGTACTTGGACAACGTCACCATCTGCGGCCATGATCAGCAAGATCACGACGCCAACCTCCATCGATTTCTCCAAACCGCCTAAAAACTTAACCTCACTTACAACAAGGAGAAATGCATTTTCCGCACTACCAGGTTAGCTATCCTTCTATGTCGTGGAAAACATGGTCCTAGGGCCCGACCCTGACCGTATGCGCCCCCTCCTACAACTCCCGCTCCCTCACTGTCCCAAGGCCCTCAAGAGGAGCCTTGGATTTTTTTCCTATTACACCCAGTGGGTCCCCCAGTATGCGGACAAAGCCCGCCCACTATTTAAGGCCACCCTTTTCCCACTGTCAGCCGAGGCTCGCCAGGCCTTCAACTGCATCAAGGTGGACATGTACAAAGCCACCATGAGTGCGGTGGACGAGTCTGTCCCCTTCCAGGTGGAGAGCGATGCATCAGAGGTCGCTCTCGCCGCCACCCTTAATCAAGCAGGTAGACCGGTAGCGTTTTTTTCACGCACCCTCACCACCTCTGAACTTCAACACTCCTCGGTGGAAAAAGAAGCCCAAGCCATTGTGGAAGCCGTGCGGTACTGGAGACACTACCTTGCTGGTAGGAGGTTTACCCTCATCACTGACCAAAGATCGGTTGCCTTCATGTTTGATAATTCGCAGCGGGGCAAGATCAAAAATGATAAGATCTTGAGGAGGAGGATCGAACTCTTCACCTATAATTATGATATAGTATATCGTCCTGGGAAGCTCAACGAGCCCCCAGATGCCCTGTCCGCACATGCGCCAGCGCACAAGATGACCGACTACAGAGCTCGCCCATTACATCAAGGCCCACAACCTGCCCTTTTCCACCGAGGAGGTCAAAGCTGTAACCAGGAATTGCCAAATCTGTGCGGAGTGTAAACTGCACTTCTATCGACCAGATGAGGCCCACCTGGTAAAGGCTTCCCGGCCCTTTGAACGCCTCAGTATTGATTTCAAAGGGCTCCTCCCTTCAAATAATCGCAATACCTATTTCCTTAACATTATAGATGAGTTCTCCCGTTTCCCGTTTACCATCCCATGCCCAGACATGACCACCCCCACTGTTATCAGAGCCCTGCACAGCGTCTTCACTCTGTTTGGTTTCCCCAATTATGTCCACAGTGACAGGGGCTTGTCCTTCATGAGTGACGAACTGTGTCAGTACCTGCTCAGTAAGGGCATCGCCTCGAGCAGGACTACCAGTTACAACCCCAGGGAGAAACGGGCAGGTGGAGAGGGAGAACGCGATGGTCTGGAAGACCGTCCTAGTGACCCTACAGTCCAGGAATCTCCCGGTTTCCCACTGGCAGGAGGTCCTCCCCGATGCGCTCCACGCATTAGGACCCTCCTTTTCACGGCCACAAACCAGACTCCTCATGCCCGCTTGTTTGTCTTCCCTAGGGGAACTACCACTGGGGCCTTGCTCAGGACCCATGTCTCTGAGATGCCCACAATTTAATGCTGTCCATGAGGCTTTGCGATTTATCTCCTTAGCCTTGGAGACCTCAGGTGAGTGCCGTTCAGCACTGGCCCCCACAAACAGGGACCAGACGGAATGGCACTCGTGGGGATCTCCCAGGGGATAGGAGGCCCCCAGCTGCATTGCCTTTGGCAGGATGGTTCCCTGGCAGTGCCAGCTTGGCATGCTGACAGATGACATTGCCATCTGGCATGTGCACTGCCAGGGTGCCAGGTTGACACCGCAAAGCTGGCATTTCTTTGCACGCGATTGGGTCGGGGTGCCCTGGGGTGGGGGGGGGGGGGGGGGGGGAACGGACGGCTGAGAATACCGGGGCCTGTCCTCCTTCAGAAACAGTTTTGGACCCATAAGACTGACCCCTGGTAGAGAGGGTCCAGCTCCTGCACTCGAACCCATACTATGCACATGTCGAACACCGCGATGGCTGGCAGGATACCGTCGCCCTCCGAGACCTGGCGCCCACAGGCTCCTCCACCTCTACCACTAATGTACCCCCCACACTATATCTCGGCCAACCCCCCGTGTCCTGCGCCCCCGCACCTATTTGGTTTCCGTGCTCCCTTCCACCCGGCACACCAGTCCGCAGGAACGAAGCTCCGGAAGAACCGCCCCCAGAGTCCACCCCCGGGCCCGCACCGGACCCACTTCCACAGCCACCCGAAATGGCTGCGACACCAGTGCTTCGTCGGTCACAGCGTATGGTCTGGGCGCCGGACCGACTGAATTTGTGAACCCGTCAGCCCCGCCGGACTTAATTTTTTTTACAGGGGGTGAATGTGGTGAATGTATAAATACTGTTAATTCACCAGTATACTGTGTTGCATTATACCATGCTATTAACCCTGTGGGCTCCATCTATGGGCCACTGTGTGACTTCACCCACAGGGGGAGATGTGGAGCATGTATGGACTCCACCCATGGCTCCGCCCTTTAGAGGAAGTATAAGAGCAGCTGACCTGCGGGACCGCCTTCAATATTGTACCGGTCGCAGGCAGGCAAAGTTGTAAACTGATTAAAACCACTGATACTTCGACTCGAGTCTCCGAGTGAATTGATGGTCGCATCAGAAACAAATGGCGAGTCAACGTGACTTGCGTTGCAGAAAAGGCCTCAATGGGGAACCTGCATCCGAGGCTGCACATAATCCTGTTTTGTACAATTGGGAGCTCCACCCGCCAGAGCTCCCCAATGCAGTGAGAGATCGGGATGCCATTCGTAAATGGCAGCCTGATATCTGAGGCCCCCCAAGCAATCCCCAACCTTTTCCCCAACCTGAATGCACTATAGGCAGGTCCCAATACGCCCCTACCCCCCCCCCCCCCCCCCCCCCCCCCCAGGGCACCCCGACCCAATCGCGTGCAAAGAAATGCCAGCTTGGCGGTGTCAACCTGGCACCCTGGCAGTGCCCATGCCAGATGGCAATGTCATCTGTCAGCGTGCCAAGCTGGCACTGCCAGGGAACCATCCTGTCAAAGGGCATGCAGCTGGAGGCCTCCTATCCCCTGGGAGATCCCCACGAGTGCCATTCCGTCTGGTCCCTGTTTGTGGGGGCCAGTGCTGAATGGCACTCACCTCAGGTCTCCAAGGCTAAGGAGATAAATCGCAAAGCCTCATGGACAGCATTAAATTGAAGGGGTTGATCTTAGATTCGGATAAGTGGTCGGCACAACATCGTGGGCTGAAGGGCCTGTACTGTGCTGGACTGTTCTATGTACCTCGGAAATCTACACATTAGTGTGTAGCTCTAATATGCAGATTTGCCAAAAAGTGATCCTGCCCACAGTGGGTGAGATTTACACTTCAACGTATCATGAGATCGCATTGGATGATGTGAGGCGTTGCGAGCTGGATCCCAGGAGCAGGGTCTCCCGGCTTTTATCGAGCATGCTGTGCCTCAGCAAGCTGCTTTTCTAGTGCAGCGTGGCCATTGGATCTCACCATTATCCTTGGATATTTAGATCCCAGTCCTGATCCCCTGATCCCATGTCTCTGAGATGCCCACAACATCGTACCCACCAATTTCAATGTGCGCAACAAGCTCATTTACCTTCTTTCGGAGACTGCGGGCATTTAGATACAACACCCTCTGACAGCATTGGGCAAATGGCATTGGGCGTCCCCCCATTCCAGCGTGTAATGCCCCCCAAGAGAAGACCCAGTTTCCATCCGAGGAAACTTGTGGTCAGACCCATTGATGAAGAGCCACTGCAGCCCGGCAAGACATCTCTCCTGAGCTCCAGGAGGAAGACTCACAATGGTGCTGCACTTGTGATCGCAGGGACCAGAAATACCAGAACTGTGAGCAAATGCATCACCCCAATAAGGGACACCTCTACCCAGAGCCAGGGCTTTATACTTGACACAACTTGATGGCTTGCAACTAAATTGCATTACAGCACCCAAGGTATCCTCCATCAAGATCACCATCCAGGTAAATGGCACCCACTAGAGGAGAAATAGACACACGAGCTGCAGTCTCAGACATTGGACAAGGAACATACCAGAAAGTCCATACAGAGATCCAACTCCACTGGTGGCTGCCCAGGAGTGTTAAGTGTTAAAGCATGACAGTAAAAAGCAAATGGGACGATGAGGCCTGAGTATGAACTGCACGTTTTAATGTAGCCTTTCCCTGCCTCAGAGAGTAGTTGTGTCCTCTAACATTCCTAAGAGTCTTGCTCATCCAACCAATTGTCCATCATCATTTGACCCTCACCAATGCCAGCTGCCCACAGCCTCACAGTTAAGGTGAGGGGTTGAAACCTTAAGTGCTTTCAACTGGTGGACAGTGCCCGTAGGCATGTTTTGCAATTCATGGGATTTTTCTCAGCCCCTTCCATGAATAAAGCTATTTCAATCACCCTTTTCAGTGCCAGCTCCGGTTCCGCCAGCAACCTCTTCTGAATAGCTGTGTTATTCCCACACACCAGCCAGTAACATTCATTCAAGGATGTCCCAAAATCACAATATTCTGCCAACTTCCTCAAGCTGGCCATAAAAACCGCAACGGTTTCACCTGGGGCCATCCCCATTGAATTGAGCTTGTACCACTGAAGGATAATAGAGTGTTTCGGGTGATAATGACCTCGGACTCAATCCATGACATCATTAAATGATTTGGAATCAGGGGCCTCAGGGTAGGTCAGGCTTCTGATTTCTCTGCCGTTCTGGCTGCCACAAGCTGTGAGCAAAATCATTTTTTGCCTTTCATCCCTTCTCTGCTGCTTGCTCTGAAAAAGTAACGCACAAGTTCCACATACGGGGCGGGATTCTCTCCTACCCGGCGGGGCGGGGGGTCCCGGCGGGATGGAGCGGCGTGAACCACTCCGGCGTTGGGCCGTCCCAAAGGTGCGGAATCCTCCGCACCTTTAGGGGCCAAGCCTTCACCTTTAGGGGCGAGGCCTGCACCGGAGTGGTTGGCGCGCCACCAGCCGGTGGGAAAGGCCTTTGACGCCATGCCAGCCGGGGTCGAAGGGACTCCGCAGGCCGGCGGAAGTCCACGCATGCGCAGGAGTGTCAGCGGCTGCTGATGTCATCCCCGCGCAAGTGCGGGGGGGTCACCTCCGCGTCGCCCATCACGGAGGTTGATGGCTGACGCGGAGGGGAAAGAGTGCCCCCACGGCATAGGCCCGTAGGGGCACCCCCCGGGGCCAGATCGGCACCACACCCCCTCCCCCCACAGGACCCCGGAGCCCGCCCGCGCCGCCTGGTCCCACCGGTAAGGGAGTTGGTTTTATTCACGCCAGAGTGACCGGCATTACGGCAGCGGAACAGATGTGGCCCATCGCGGGAGGGGGTCAGAGAATGCCGCCCAAGATGTGGAAAGATGTGCAGGTTAGGTGGATTGGCCATGCTAAATTGCCCTTAGTGACCAAAATGATTAGGAGGGGTTATTGAGTTACGGGGATAGGGTGGAAGTGAGGGCTTAAGTGGGTCGGTGCAGACTCGATGGGCTGAATGGCCTCCTTCTACACTGTATGTTCTATGTTCTATATTGCATCCAATCTTCCTCATCTGCATTGAAAGGCCTCATGATGGTGTTACCAAAAAGCCTCATGATGGTGTTCCTTCTGCCAGGCACTGGATAAAACTACCGTGCACCTCCTGCAATTGGGACCTTCTACCTCGTCGCCAATGTAGTAACAGGAACTCCAGGCACCATAAACAGTAACGGACAGTTTATTTAGAGCAATTTACAGAAGATATAAAGGAACATTACAACACCAGCCAGCAATGCCAACTTTTCTCCTTGACTGAATCTGTTCCGCTGGTTTTAAAGGCCCCAAGCCTGCTGGATTTGTGCTCCCTTTGCCCTTATTGACTGCTATCATGTGGCATCCGAGCTTTGTCGATACCTTGGTTGGGGAGGTTATATGACCCCCTACGTCTGCCACACCAGCTGGACTGCCACAGGCCCAGGGGGCTATCGATGGGACACATGTGGTCCCGCGAGCACTGTTGCATTAGGGAATGCCCTTTGTCAATCGCCACGGGTTCCATTCCCTGAATGGGAGTGTGCATGACAGTTTCATACTGGGGCGCACGCAGATTCCTGAAGCCTTGGAGGACCACTTCAGACTGCAGCGAAGTCTTGTGGTAGACGAGGAATACTCATTGAGGTCTTGGCTGATGACGCTAGTGTGGAGGCCTCAGACCGATACAGAGTCCCGGTGTAACGAAGCACACACTGCCAACTGGTCAGCTATAGAGTGGTGAATTGGGGTCCTGAGGATACGCTTCTGCTGCCTTGGTTGGTCTGGAGGTGCACTTCAATACAGCCCTCAGATGGTCTCCCACATCGTTTTCATGTGCTGTGCCCTCCACAACTTGGTGCGACAATGGGGCGGCATGCTGGAGGAGGACGAGGAGCAACTTGCCACTTCCTCTGATAAGGAGGAGGATGAGGAGGGAGTAAAGGGAAAAAACGAGGAGGACCCGGAGGAAGGAGAACAAGTGGTGGCCAGGGTGTGCCAGGGCAGGAGGACCAAGAATGCCCTCATTGCCTCCAGGTTCATCTATGAGGAGGCATGCTGTCCAGCAGCTCCACAACACCCTAACTGCAACCCCATCCACCCCAGAGGGTTCATTGACATTGCACCAGGGTGATAAGCCTGGGTTGTCTGTATGATGGAGTCGCAGGAGGGAGATGATGACTCGCGATGAGGAAAGCTGTGAAGCTCCTCAGGTTCTGCTTATGTCTGACTCATGTCTATTTGCTGACTGCACACTGATTCCTGGATTCATGCCTAAGTGAGCATTTGTCCCACAGATCCAAGGGGGGAGAAAGGGCAAGGTGAAAGGTTCACTGAATGGTGACAAGGCCATTCCAGGATGACTGTGACTGTGGGTCTCATCAGGTGTCACTGCTGGCACTGATTGGAGGGCCGGTAGAAGGAGCTGAGTTCAGATGGGGAGATGACCTTTCCCTGTGGGAGAGGCATCAAAGACAGAGATGTTAAGGTTTTGAAGAACAAAATATTTAATTTAGTGAGTAATGACAGTGATACTTTGATAATAATAATAATAAATAGAACATAGAAGATAGAACGATACAGCGCAGTACAGGCTCTTCGGCCCACGATGTTGCACCGACATGGGAAGTCAAAAACTAAAGGCCATCTAACCTACACTATGCCATTATCATCCATATGCTTATCCAATAAACTTTTAAATGCCCTCAATGTTGGCGAGTTCACTACTGTTGCAGGTAGGGCATTCCACGGCCTCACCACTCTTTGCGTAAGAAACCTACCTCTGACCTCTGTCCTATATCTATTACCCCTCAATTTAAGGCTATGTCCCCTCGTGCTAGCCACCTCCATCCGCGGGAGAAGGCTCTCACTGTCCACCCTATCTAACCCTCTGATCATTTTGTATGCCTCTATTAAGTCACCTCTTAACCTTCTTCTCTCTAACAAAAACAACCTCAAGTCCATCAGCCTTTCCTCATAAGATTTTCCCTCCATACCAGGCAACATCCTGGTAAATCTCCTCTGCACCCGTTCCAAAGCTTCCACGTCCTTCCTATAATGAGGCGACCAGAACTGTATGCAATACTCCAAATCCGGCTGTACCAGAGTTTTGTACAGCTGCAACACGACCTCATGGCTCCGGAACTCAATCCCTCTACCAATAAAGGCCAACACACCATAGGCCTTCTTCACAACCCTATCAACTTGGGTGGCAACTTTCAGGGATCTAGGTACATGGACACCGAGATCCCTCTGCTCATCCACACTACCAAGAATTTTACCATTAGCCAAATATTCCGCATTCCTGTTATTCTTTCCAAAGTGAATCACCTCACACTTCTCCACATTAAACTCCATTTGCCACCTCTCAGCCCAGCTCTGCAGCTTATCTATGTCCCTCTGTAACCTGCAACATCCTTCCGCACTGCCTACAACTCCACCGACTTTAGTGTCGTCTGCAAATTTACTCACCAAACCTTCTGTGCCCTCCTCTAGGTCATTTATAAAAATGACAAACAGCAACGGCCCCAGAACAGATCCTTGTGGTACGCCACTCGTAACTGAACTCCATTCTGAACATTTGCCATCAACCACCACCCTCTGTCTTCTTTCAACTAGCCAATTTCTGATCCACATCTCTAAATCACCCTCAATCACCAGCCTCCGTATTTTCTGCAATAGCCGACCGTGGGGAACCTTATCAAATGCTTTACTGAAATCCATATACACCACATCAACTGCTCTACCCTCGCCTACCCTCGCCACCTTCTCAAAGAACTCGATAAGGTTTGTGAGGCATGACCTGCCCTTCACAAAACCATGCTGACTATCCCTAATCATATTATTCCTTTAATCGTATCTCTTATAATCCTCTCCAAGACTTTACCCACAACAGACGTGAGGCTCACCGGCCTATAGTTACCGGGGTTATCTCTACTCCCCTTCTTGAACAAAGGGACCACATTTGCTATCCTCCAGTCCTCTGGCACTATTCCTGTAGCCAATGATGACCTAAAAATCAAAGCCAAAGGCTCAGCAATCTCTTCCCTGGCTTCCCAGAGAATCCTAGGATAAATCCCATCAGGCCCCGGGGACTTATCTATTTTCACCTTGTCCAGAATTGCCAACACTTCTTCCCTATGCACCTCAATGCCATCTATTCTAATAGCCTGGGTCTCAGCATTCTCCTCCACAACATTATCTTTTTCCTGAGTGAATACTGACGAAAAGTATTCATTTAGTATCTCGCTTATCTCCTCAGCCTCCACACACAACTTCCCACCACTGTCCTTGACTGGCCCTACTCTTACCCTAGTCATTCTTTTATTCCTGACATACCTATAGAAAGCTTTTGGGTTTTCCTTGATCCTACCTGCCAAAGACTTCTCATGTCCCCTCCTTGCTCGTCTTAGCTCTCTCTTTAGATCCTTCCTCGCTTCCTTGTAACTATCAAGCGCCCCAACTGAAAGTTCACACCTCATCCTCACATAGGCCTCCTTCTTCTTCCTCTTAACAAGAGATTCCACATCTTTGGTAAACCACTGTTCCCTCGCACTATCCCTTCCTCCCTGCCTGACTGGTACGTACTTATCAAGAACACGTTCCTTGAACAAGCTCCACATATCCAGTGTGCCCAACCCTTGCAGCCTACTTCTCCAACCTACACATCCTAAGTCATGTCTAATGGCATCATAATTGCCCTTCCCCCAGCTATAACTCTTGGTGTCACAAGTAGGCTTCAATGAAGTTACTGTGAAAAGCCCCTAGTTGCCACATTCCGGCGCATGTTCGGGGAGTCCTGTACGGGAATTGAACCCGCGCTGCTGCCTTGTTCTGCATTACAAGCCAGCTGTTTAGCCCACTGTGCTAAACCAGCACAAGATCTAACTACCAGTGCTTAGCTTGAGCCGTGTCAATTCCGTGCACCTATAACTCCTTAGTCTTATGACATACACCATTACGCCAAGTGAGTCCCCAGGCTGCACATCAGAGGTGGAGGCAGCCTGCCACCTTCCATGTTCTGAAGCCCGAGATGGTGGGAATCCTTTGGAGGTCCAGGACCTAGAGGGACACCGCCGACCTTCAGTTGTGATTGGTTTAGCCACATCACTCTGTTCTGCCTGCTACACCTGAGATGCGTGTGTGTCAGGAAGAGAAATTCAGAAAGGCTCGGGACAGCCAGTGGCTCGTTGGTGGAAGGCCCCAGGATGGGCTCCAGTGCTTCCTCCTGCCTCGGGGTGCATGTGGATGCATTTGTTACTCCATGCGATGCAGGGCCAGCTGAAGTGAGCTCCAATAGCCTGCATGTCACCTGGCACTGCCAGTCCTGGCTCCCCGCCATTGTCTGCACCATGGGGGTCGAGGCCCTCACTGATAGAGGTCTGTACTTGGACCAAGGTCTGGAGCCCTTCAGCAATGGATCTCTGTGTCTGGGCCATGCTCTAGAACCCCATCAGCCATTGTCCTCAGAGTCAGAGCAATGCCTTGGATTCTGCCACTCATGGCTTAATCATCCTGCTGTAATGCACCAGGGTTTAGAGAACCCCAAAATGTATCATGGAGTTCACCTGACCCATAACTTTTAATAGATTGTGGTATGGGGAGCGCACGGCCCACTCGACAGGTGTAGTAGAGCAGAAATGGAAAAGTATTTTTAAAATCAAAACAATGTTTATTCTATGAACTCAAGTAAATCTTTTTAAAATATACAGTGAACATCTTAGCAACCATCAATTCAAATACAACCCCAAAGAATACAACATTAAATAATCCTTAATAACTTCCCAAACAACATCCAGAAGACAAAAGAAACATCTTTTAACAGAAGCACATTAAGTTTACACTCATTACTGAGAACATTTATAATTCTGAATTCACCAAATGATCAAGAGATAGTCTTTTCATAGCAGAGAGATCAACAGTACACCTGTTCTGCCTGGCTTCAGTTCTAGCACTGAAAATGAAACTAAAACACACCCTGCAGCAAACAGCCTAAAACGAAACTAAAACGCTTGCAGACAGCCCAGCTCCACCCACCGTCTGACATCACTGCAGTGGTCAACACCCATTTCTTAAAGGCATTCTCACTACAGATATGTATATCCGCACCCATTTATAAACACCCATTTCTTAAAGGTACTCTCACATGACACCTCCCCCCAAGAAAAAAATATAAACCATCAACTTCAATATGGTTTAATTTTTCACTTTTTCACCATCCTTTAAGAACTGCACACTGTGACTATACTTTTTTGTTTAAAAAAAACACACAAGCAAACAGGTACAATTAGAAAGACCATTTTTCTTCTTCTCCCTCCAACTGAAATCCTTCCTGATTGACAGTCTCTTTGAACAAGATGGTCGCTGCATGATCCACCCATTTCTCTACACCTCGGCATTTCTCATTAAAGTCAGATACTTTAGTTCAATCTGATCGCAGAGTCCCTTGTAATTCTCCAACACAGGAGCATTGGTTATCACAGCTTCCAGGCCGTCAAATGCCTGTTGAAAGTCTGCTGTCCACTGACATTTTCAACGTTTCTTCAGCAAGTCCATCAGTTGAGCAATTGCGCTACAAAACCTTTGCACAAATGTTCGATCAAATCCACTCATGCCAAGAAATCGCATTATTTCCCTTCGTCTTGAGGGTATCGGAAACACCTCAAGGAAAGTAACTTAGGCTTTTCCAAATTCACTTTTGGCTAGGTTTATCACCAAACCCGCCTCCTGAAGTAGATCAAATAACTCCCTCAGATGTTTCAAATGTTCTGTCCATGTCTGGCTGAAAATTACCAGATCGTTGATGTATACCGCACAATTGAGTAATCCTGAAACAACTTTGTTAGTTAACCGTTGAAATATGGCTGATGCGTTTTTCATGCCAAATGGCATAACTTTGAATTGGTATATACCACCTGGAGTCACAAAAGCTGAAAACTCCTTTGCCCTTTTGGATACATGTTTGGAAATGAAAGCTGGTTGTCCCACTTTCTCAATGCAATCCTCCAAACGTGGGATAGGATAAGAGTCCGTTCTTGTAACTGCATTAACCTTTCTATAGTGCATACACAACCGTTGGGTACCGTCTGGTTTTGGTACAATCACTATGGGTGAGCTCCATTGGCTGCAACCCACTTCAATCATGCCATTTTTAAGTATGCTCTCAATCTCTTTGTTAACCTGTGCCAATTTTAAAGGGTTAACTCTGTATGGATGTTGTTTGATTGGAACAGCATTTCCCACATCTACATCATGTATAGCCATTTCAGTACTTCCCAATTTATCTCTACAAACTTGCCGACGTGATATCAATAACTCTTTCAGGTCAGTCCATTTTTCCTCTGGAAGGTACCTCAACAATTTATCCCAATTTTTAAGAACATCCTCGTTTTCCAATTTAATTTGAGGTATGTCAAATTCCAAGTCATCTGGAATTGGTTTGCCACTTTGAGTTAGAATCGTTAAAACCTCCTCCTTTTTCTCTCCTTGCCTTTCAAAGTACCTTTTAAACATATTCACATGAAACATTCGGTGAGTCTTCCTTCCATCTGGTGTTTTTACCACATAATTCACCTCACTTAATTTCCTTTCAACCTGATACGGTCCACAAAACCTAGCTTTTAAAGGCTCCTCTACCACTGGTAACAACACTAAAACTTTATCTCCACTGACAAAACTACGAACGTTGAATTTCTTGTCCGCTACCTGTTTCATCACATTTTGTGCAACTTTTAAATGTTGTCCAGCCAATTCACCTGCTCTTTTTAATCCTTCCCTAAAATTTGGCACGTAATTCAATAATGTAAGTTCTGATTTCTCAATCATTACCTCATGACCAAACATTAGTTCAAAAGGACTAATTTTGGTTGACTCATCAGGTGCATCCCTAATTGCAAACAGTACGAATGGAATTCCTTCATCCCAATCCTCTGGATAATCTTGCCAATACGCCCTCAACATTGTCTTTAATGTCTGATGCCACCTTTCTGATGCTCCCTGCGATTCTGAATGGTACGCAGTTGATTTAAATTGTTTTATTCCTCAGCTATCCGTAACTGCTTTGAAGAACCTTGAGGTAAAATTTGATCCTTGATCCAATTGTATTTCTGTGGGTAGTCCATATCTAGTAAAGAATTTAAGTAACTCCTCCACAATCTTTTTAGCTGTAATATTATGTACTGGAATGGCCTCTGGAAACCTAGTAGACACATCCATTATTGTCAAAAGATATTGATTCCCACTTTTTGTTTTAGGAAGCGGTCCTACGCAATCAATTAGGACCCATGTAAAAGGTTCCTCAAATGCCGGAATGGGCATTAAGGGCGCTGGTTTTATCACTGCTTGAGGTTTCCCTGTCACTGGACATGTGTGACATGATCGACAAAATTTAACTACATCTTTATGTAGTCCAGGCCAATAAAAATGTTTCTGGGTTTTAGCTTGGGTTTTCCTTATTCCCAAATGACCTCCCACTGGTACCGCATGTGCAACTCGCAACATCTCCTTTCTATACCCTGTCGGCAATACTACTTGATGAACTTCTGCCCACTTTTCATCCACCTGCATCTGTAAAGGTCTCCATTTTCTCATCAAGCCATCACTTTTATGGTGATAACATTCTGATATCCACTCAGATTCCTCTTCCGTGTATGCTTGCTGATAGATCCGTTTTATTGCTACATCTTTCTGTTGTAACTCCGCCAATTTTCCTGAACTAAAAATATCTGCCGCATCCTCCATCTGTTCTTGTTCTTTTTTGACAAACTGATCAAAAATTGTTTCTGATAAGTGCACTTCAACTTCATCTTCACTCTTTGATTTCTCCTCTTGTCCTAACCTGTGACTTTGTGACCTTGTTACTACACAATCCGGAAAAATTATTCTGAGGTACACTCTCCTTATTATCTCCCATCAGATCACCTTTGCCTCTACCACTTGAGTATTTCCCATGTCCCCTGTTTCTATCCCTCACAGGCTGAAACTGATGTTGGAAACCAAGTTTTGATTTGTGAACTAATTCATAATCATCTGCCATTTCTGCTGCTAATCTTGCAGTTTTAACCCTCTGTTCTTCCACATGAGTTCTCACTACATCAGGAATTAAATTTTTAAACTCCTCCAAAAGCATAATTTCTCTGAGAGCTTCATACATTTGGTCTATTTTCAAACCGTTATCCACCTATCAAAATTATTCTGTTTGAGCCTTTTAAATTCCATGTATAGAACATAGACATAGAACTATACAGCGCAGTACAGGCCCTTCGGCCCTCAATGTTGCACCGACATGGAAAAAACTAAAGGCCATCTAACCTACACTATGCCCTTATCATCCATATGCTTATCCAATAAACTTTTAAATGCCCTCAATGTTAGCGAGTTCACTACTGTTGCAGGTAGGGCATTCCACGGCCTCACCACTCTTTGCGTAAAAAACCCACCTCTGACCTCTGTCCTATATCTATTACCCCTCAATTTAAGGCTATGTCCCCTCGTGCTAGCCACCTCCATCCGCGGGAGAAGGCTCTCGCTGTCCACCCTATCTAACCCTCTGATCATTTTGTATGCCTCTATTAGGTCACCTCTTAACCTTCTTCTCTCTAACGAAAACAACCTCAAGTCCATCAGCCTTTCCTCATAAGATTTTCCCTCCATACCAGGCAATATCCTGGTAAATCTCCTCTGCACCTGTTCCAAAGCTTCCACGTCCTTCCTATAATGAGGCGATCAGAACTGTACGCAATACTCCAAATGCGGCCGTACCAGAGTTTTGTACAACTGCAACATGACCTCATGGCTCCAGAACTCAATCCCTCTACCAATAAAGGCCATCACACCATAGGCCTTCTTCACAACCCTATCAACCTGGGTGGCAACGTTCAGGGATCTATGTACATGGACACCGAGATCCCTCTGCTCATCCACACTACCAAGAATTTTACCATTAGCCAAATATTCCGCATTCCTGTTATTCTTTCCAAAGTGAATCACCTCACACTTCTCCACATTAAACTCCATTTGCCACCTCTCAGCCCAGCTCTGCAGCTTATCTATGTCCCTCTGTAACTTGCAACATCCTTCCGCACTGTCTACAACTCCACTGACTTTAGTGTCGTCTGCAAATTTACTCACCCATCCTTCTGCGCCCTCCTCTAGGTCATTTATAAAAATGACAAACAGCAACGGCCCCAGAACAGATCCTTGTGGTACGCCACTCGTAACTGAACTCCATTCTGAACATTTGCCATCAACCACCACCCTCTGTCTTCTTTCAACTAGCCAATTTCTGATCCACATCTCTAAATCACCCTCAATCCCCAGCCTCCGTATTTTCTGCAATAGCCAACCATGGGGAACCTTATCAAATGCTTTACTGAAATCCATATACACCACATCAACTGCTCTACCCTCGTCTACCTGTTCAGTCACCTTCTCAAAGAACTCGATAAGTTTGGGAGGCATGACCTGCCCTTCACAAAACCATGCTGACTATCCCTAATCATATTATTCCTATCTAGATGATTATAAATCGTATCTTTGATAATCCTCTCCAAGACTTTACCCACCACAGATGTTAGGCTCACCGGCCTATAGTTACCGGGGTTATCTCTACTCCCCTTCTTGAACAAAGGGACCACATTTGCTATCCTCCAGTCCTCTGGCACTATTCCTGTAGCCAATGATGACCTAAAAATCAAAGCCAAAGGCTCAGCAATCTCTTCCCTGGCTTCCCAGAGAATCCTAGGATAAATCCCATCAGGCCCTGGGGACTTATCTATTTTCACCTTGTCCAGAATTGCCAACACTTCTTCCCTACGCACCTCAATGCCATCTATTCTAATAGCCTGGGTCTCAGCATTCTCCTCCACAATATTATCTTTTTCCAAATTCTTACCTTAAATTTCTAAACCTTTGTAACCTTCAGGCACTAGCTCATACGTCTTTCACCTCTTCATACGTCCCAGATACCAACACCTCTAGCAAACACTTCACTAGCTCTACTTACCAGCTTTGTTTGAATCAGTAATACCCATATGTCCCGCGGCCATTTCATTTGTTTAGCCACCTTCTCAAATGAAATGAAAAAGGATTCTACCTCCTTCTCGTCAAACCTTGGCAATGCTTGGACATATTTAAATAGATTCCCACCAAGCATTCGATTTTGATGCTCTTTCTCACTATCCTCATCACTATCATCCAACTGTAAGTTTCACTTTAAGTCTGCCAATTTTATCTGACTGTCATGTTTCATGGCCATTTTCTGAAGTTCAAACTCTCGCTCTTTATCTTTTTCCCTCATCTGTATCTCCCTTTCTCTTTCTTCTTGTTCTGCTCGGCTATTCTTTCTTTTCTCCTTTCTTCTCTCTCCCTTTCTTTTTCCTCTCTCTCTCTCTTTCTTTTTCCTCTCTATCTCTTTCTTTTTCCTCTCTACCTCTTTCTCTCTCTCTTTCTTTTTCCTCTCTCTCGTATTCAAGCTGTTTTAATTCTTTCTCATGGTCCATTTGTTTTATTTGTAACTGAATTTTCCAATGAGTCAAACTGTATCTCAGGCAACTTTAAATGCTTAGCTGCCGCCATAATTACCTCACCTTTTGCATTTTGTCAGGTCATGTTAACTCTAATGTTTTTGCTAAATCTAACATCGAGTACTTTAGATGGATCCGTTTTTGTCCAATGTGTGCAGGAGGGTTTCCTGATGCAGTATGTAGATAGACCAACAAGAGGCAAGGCCGTATTGGATTTGGTACTGGGTAATGAACCAGGACAGGTGTTAGATTTGGAGGTAGGTGAGCATTTTGGTGATAGTGACCACAATTCGATTACGTTTACTTTAGCGATGGAAAGGGATAGGTATAAACCGCAGGGCAAAAGTTTTTGCTGGTGGAAAGGCAATTATGATGCGATGAGGCAAGACTTAGGATGCATCGCCTGGAGAGGAAAACTGCAGGGGATGGACACAATGGAAATGTGGAGCATGTTCAAGGAACAGCTACTGCGTGTCCTTGATAAGTATGTACCTGTTAGGCAGGGAGGAAGTGGTCGAGTGAGGGAACCATGGGTTACTAAAGCAGTTGAAGCACTTGTCAAGAGGAAGAAGGAGGCTTATGCGAAGATGAGACGTGATGGTTCAGTTGGGTCGCTTGAGAGTTACAAGTTAGCCAGGAAGGCTCTAAAGAGAGAGCTAAGAAGAGCCAAGCGAGGACATGAGAAGTCTTTGGCAGGTAGGATCAAGGATAACCCTAAAGCTTTCTATAGGTATGTCAGGAATAAATGAATGACTAAGGTAAGAGTAGGGCCAGTCAAGGACAGTAGTGGGAAGTTGTGCGTAGAGTCCGAGGAGATAAGAGAGATGCTAAATGAGTATTTTTCGTCAGTATTCACACAGGAAAAAGACAAAGTTGTCGAGGAGAATACTGAGATACAGGCTACTGGACTAGAAGGGCTTGAGGTTCATAAGGAGGAGGTGTTAGCGATTCTGGAAAGTGTGAAAATAGATAAGTCCCCTGAGCCGGATGGGATTTATCCTAGGATTCTCTGGGAAGCTAGGGAGGAGATTGCTGAGCCTTTGGCTTTGATCTTTAAGTCATCTTTGTCTACAGGAATAGTGCCAGAGGACTGGAGGATAGCAAATGTTGTCCCCTTGTACAAGAAGGGGAGTAGAGATAACCCCGGTAACTATAGACCAGTGAGCCTTACTTCTGTTGTGGGAAAAGTCTTGGAAAGGTTTATAAGAGATAGGATGTATAATCATCTGGAAAGGAATAATTTGATTAGAGATAGTCAACATGGTTTTGTGAAGGGTAGGTCGTGCCTCACAAACCTCATTGAGTTCTTCGAGAAGGTGACCAAACAGGTAGATGAGGGTAGAGCAGTTGATGTGGTGTATATGGATTTCAGTAAAGCGTTTGATAAGGTTCCCCACGGTAGGCTATTGCAGAAAATACAGAGGCATGGGATTCAGGGTGATTTAGCAGTTTGGATCAGAAATTGGCTAGCTGATAGAAGACAAAGAGTGGTGGTAGATGGGAAATGCTCTGACTGGTGTCCAGTTACTAGTGGTGTGCCACAAGGATCTGTTTTGGGGCCGTTGCTTTTTGTCATTTTTATAATTGACCTGGAGGAGGGCGTAGAAGGATGGGTGAGTAAATTTGCAGATGACACGAAGGTCGGTGGAGTTGTAGATAGTGCAGAAGGTTGTTACAAGTTACAGAGGGACATAGATAAGCTGCAGAGCTGGGCTGACTGGTGGCAAATGGAGTTTAATGCAGAAAAGTGTGAGGTGATTCATTTTGGAAGGAATAACAGGAAGGCAGAGTACTGGGCTAATGATATGATTCTTGGTAGTGTGGACGAGCAGAGAGATCTCGGTGTCCATGTCCATAGATCCCTGAACGTTGCCACCCAGGTTGAGAGGGTTGTTGAGAAGGCGTACAGTGTGTTAGCTTTTATTGGTCGAGGAATTGAGTTTCGGAGCCATGAGGTCATGTTGCAGTTGTACAAAACTCTGGTGCGGCCGCATTTGGAGTATTGTGTGCAGTTCTGGTCGCCACATTATAGGAAGGATGTGGAAGCAATGGAAAGGGTACAGAGGAGATTTACAAGAATGTTGCCTGGCAGTGAGGGAAGATCATATGAGGAAAGGCTGAAGGACTTGAGGCTGTTTTCGTTAGAGAGAAGAAGGTTAAGAGGGGACTTAATTGAGGCATACAAGATGATCAGAGGATTAGATAGGGTGGACATCGAGAGCCTTTTTCCTCGGATGGTGATGTCCAGCATGAGGGGACAAAGCTTTAAATTGAGGGGAGATAGATATAGGACAGATGTCAGAGGTAGGTTCTTTACTCAGAGAGTAGTAATGGCGTGGAATGCCCTGCCTGCAACAGTAGTGGACTCGACAACACTAAACGCATTCAAATGGTCATTGGATAGGCATATGGACGATAAGGGAATAGTGTAGAGGGACTTTAGAAGGGTATCACAGGACAGTGCAACATCGTGGGCTGAAGGGCATGTACTGTGCTGTAATGTTCTATGTTCTATGTCTGCTTTTTTCTCTGTCCGTAAGGTACTGCGTGAATCCGTCTCCACCCCCAAAACTTCATAGCCTATGAAAGAGCCATTGTCCACAACACACTCCTTACTTAATCTAGAATACCACACCTGATATGCAACCACAATATGCTCACTCCTCACTGTCTTTAAGTTCACGAAGCCAATCCAATAGATCAACTTGTATCCCCCTTGAGCCCCCAATTTGTTATGGGCCAGGGTTTAGAGAACCCCAAAGTGTATCATGGAGTTCACCTGATCCACAACTTTTAATAGATTGTGGTATGGGGAGCACACGGCCCACTCTACAGGTGTGGTAGAGCAGAAATGGAAAAGTATTTTTTAAATCGAAACAATGTTTATTCTATGAACTCAAGTTAACCTTTTTAAAACATACAGTGAACATCTTAGCAACCATCAATTCATATACAACCCCCAAAGAATACAACACTAAGTAATCATAGAATCATAGAATTTACAGTGCAGAAGGAGGCCATTCAGCCCATCGAGTCTGCACCGGCTCTTGGAAAGAGCACCCTACCAAAGGTCAACAACTCCACCCTATCCCCATAACCCACTAACCCCACCCAACACTAAGGGCAATTCTGGACTCTAAGGGCAATTTATCATGGCCAATCCACCTAACCTGCACATCTTTGGACTGTGGGAGGAAACCGGAGCACCCGGAGGAAACCCACGCACGGGGAGGATGTGCAGACTCCGCACAGACAGTGACCCAAGCTGGAGTCGAACCTGGGACCCTAGAGCTGTGAAGCGATTGTGCTATCCACAATGCTCCCAAACAACATCCAGAAGACAAAAGAAACATCTTTTCACAGAAGCACATTAGGTTTACATTCGCTGCTGAGAATATTTATAATTCTGAATTCACCAAATGATCAAGAGATAGTCTTTTCATGGCAGAGAGATCAAGAGTACACCTGCTCTCTTTGGCTTCAGCTCCAACATTGAAAAATTAACTAAAACACACCCTGCAGCAAACAGCCTAAAACGAAAGTAAAAAGCTGAACTACAGCCCAGCTCCACCCACTCTCTGACATCACTGCAGTAGTAAAAACCCATTTCTTAAAGGTACTCTCACTACAGATATTTATATCCACACCTATCTCTAAACACCCATTTCTTTAAGGTACTCTCACACGACACTGCCCCAGGCTTTCCACTGTGGAAGTCACCCTGGCAGTGTTGGCGTGGGTGCCATTCAACTCTGGCAACATCTCCTGCTCCTGAAGGCTTTGGAACTCTCCAATCGGTGTTGCAGTTGCAGGTTTGTCACTGACAACCCCTTTGGTGTTCCCAGCTCTGCCTTTTGCACCTCTAGCAGTTGAAGGAGGAATCCATCCACTTTCACGGCATGGCTGGAACACAGCTGAGTCCTGTGATCCAGCCGTCCTCTCCACCCGTCCAATCCCTGGGATATTCCCGTGTCCACCTGGTGTGCATCAGAAGCACTGTGGTTCTCACCAGACAGTGACCACAATGGGTTTCTCTCTCAGTCCTGGCTCATTTGGTGCTGCTCTTGCCTCTGGATGAGAATTCCCTGGGTTCAAATCCCACTCCGTAATAATCTATAATCTTTATTATTGTCACAAGTAGGTTTATATTAATGCTGCTATGAAGTTAGTGAAAATCCCCATAGTGGCCACACGCCGGCGCCTGTTTGTGTACACTGAGGGAGAATTCAGAATGCCCAATTCACCTAACCAGCTCATCTTTCGGGACTTGTGGGAGGAAACTGGAGTACCCGTAGGAAACCCACGCAAACACGGGGAGAACGTGCAGATTCTGCACAATCAGTGACCCATGCTGGAATTGAATCTGGAACCCTGGCGCTGTGAAGCAACAGTGCTGACCAGAGAGACTTTCCAAAAGATCTAGGCTGGTGCTTCAGTGTCAATATTGAGGGAGTGCCACATTGTTTGAGTTGCTGTCTTTCAGATGAAATCGTAAACGGGGAGCGGCTTGCTCTCTAAGAATGTTTTAAAAGCACCCATGGTATTGTTTCAAAGGAGAGTTTTCACTAACTCCTCAATCAAGTTCACGAGAACAGATGATCTTATCATACTGGCGTTGGTGGGAGCTAGCTGTGTGCATTCAGTCTGCTGCCTGATAGGCTGAGTGCTTCCAGTATCTCTGTTTCAGTCTTTGATTGTAATCATTTGCAGTTTGTTGCATTTGATGCATTTGCTCTAGTCACTTTTTTAAAACTGGTACATTTGTCACAATGAATCAAGGCACACTGCCGCTTTTCTATTTGTGTAATGAGACTGTGAAACGATTAAAAAATCTAATGAAACCAGGTTAAAAATTAATCATTTTAAGATCAGTTAAAATGGCTTTATCCATAAGACCATAAGACATAGGAGTGGAAGTAAGGCCATTCAGCCCATCGAGTCCACTCCGCCATTCAATCATGGCTGATGGGCATTTCAACTCCACCTACCAGCATTCTCCCCGTAGCCCTTAATTCCTCGCGACATCAAGAATTTATCTATCTCTGCCTTGAAGCCATTTAGCGTCCCGGCCTCCACTGCACTCCGTGGCAATGAATTCCACAGGCCCACCACTCTCTGGCTGAAGAAATGTCTCCGCATTTCTGTTCTGAATTTACCCCCTCTAATTCTAAGGCTGTGCCCACGGGTCCTCGTCTCCTCGCCTAACGGAAACAGTTTCTTTGCGTCCACCCTTTCTAAGCCATGTATTATCTTGTAAGTTTCTATTAGATCTCCCCTTAACCTTCTAAGCTCCAATGAATACAATCCCAGGATCCTCAGCCGTTCCTCATATGTTAGACACGCCATTCCAGGGATCATCCGTGTGAATCTCCGCTGGACACGCTCCAGTACCAGTATGTCCTTCCTGAGATGTGGGGCCCAAAACTGGACACAGTACTCCAAATGAGGCCTAACCAGAGCCTTATAAAGGCTCAGTAGCACATCGCTGCTTTTATATTCCAACCCTCTTGAGATAAATGACAACATTGCTTTCGCTTTCTTAATCACGGATTCAACCTGCATGTTTACCTTTAGGGAATCCTCGACTAGCACTCCCAGATCCCTTTGTACTTTGGCATTATGAATTTTCTCACCGTTTAGAAAGTAGTCTATGCTTGGATTCTTTTTTCCAAAGTGCAAGACCTCACATTTTCTCACGTTGAATTGCATCAGCCATTTCCTGCACCACTCTCCCAAACTGTCTAGATCCTTCTGCAGCCTCCCCACTTCCTCAGCACTACCTGCCTGACCACCTAACTTCGTATCATCGGCAAACTTCGCTAGAATGCCCCCAGTCCCTTCATCCAGATCATTAATATATATGGTGAACAGCTGTGGCCCCAACACTGAACCCTGTGGGACACCGCTGGTCACCGGTTGCCATTCCAAAAAATAACCTTTTATCCCAACTCTCTGCCTTCTGTCAGACAGCCAATCCTCAACCCATGCCAGTAGCTCACCTCGAACACCATGGGCCCTCACCTTACTCAGCAACCTCCTGTGTGGCACCTTATCAAAGGCCTTTTGGAAATCCAGATAGACCACATCCACTGGGTTTCCCTGGTCTAACCTACTTGTCACCTCCTCAAAGAATTCTAACAGGTTCGTCAGGCACGACCTCCCCTTACTAAATCCATGTTGACTTGTTCTAATCCGACCCTGCTCTGCCAAGAATTTAGAAATCTCATCCTTAACGATCGATTCTAGAATTTTACCAACAACCGAGGTTAGGCTAATTGGCCTATAATTTTCCATCTTTTGTCTTGATCCTTTCTTGAACAAGGGGGTTACAACAGCGATCTTCCAATCGTCCGGGACTTTTCCGGACTCCAGTGATTTTAAAAGATCTCAACCAACGCTTCCACTATTTCTTCAGCCACCTCCCTCAGAACTCTAGGATGTAGCCCATTGGGGCCAGGAGATTTGTCAATTTTAAGACCTTTTAGCTTTTTTAGCACCATCTCTTTTGTAATGGCAACCATACTCAACTCAGCCCCCTGACCCTTTATAATTTTGGGGATATTACTCATGTCTTCCACTCTGAAGACAGACGCAAAGTACTTATTAAGTTCTCCAGCCATTTCCTCGTCTCCCATCACTAGCCTTCCAGAATCAGTTTGAATTGGCCCAATGTCTACTTTGGCTTGTCGTTTGTTTCTTATGTATTGAAAGAAACTTTTACTATCATTTCTTATATTACTGGCTAGCCTGCCTTCATATTTGATCCTCTCCTTCCTTATTTGTCTCTTTGTTAACCTCTGTTTGTTTTTGTAGCCTTCCCAATCTTCTGATTTCCCAGTGCTTTTGGCCACTTTATAGGATCTCTCTTTTTCTTTGATACATTTCCTCACCTCCTTTGTCAGCCATGGCTGTCTAATCCCTCCCTGGATAATCTTTCTTTTCTTGGGGATGAACCTCTGTACAGTGTCCTCAATTATGCATACAAACTCCTGCCATTTTTGCTCTACTGTCTTCCCCACTAGGGTCTGCTTCCAGTCGATTTTCGCCAGTTCCTCTCTCATGCCCTCGTAATTACCTTTATTTAACTGTAACACCATTACATCCGATTTTGCCTTCTCTCTTTCAAACTGCAGACTGAACTCAACCATATTATGATCGCTGCTTCCTAAGTGTTCCCTTACTTTAAGATCTTTTATAAAATATGGTTCATTACATAGCACTAGGTCCAGAATAGCCTGCTCCCTTGTGGGCTCCATGACAAGCTGTTCCAAAAAGCCATCTTGTAAGCATTCCATGAATTCCTTTTCTTTGGATCCACTGGCTACGTTATTTACCCAATCCACCTGCATATTGAAGTCCCCCATGATCACCGTGACCTTGCCTTTCTGACATGCCTTTTCTATTTCCCGGTACATGTTGCGCCCCTGGTCCTGACCACTGTTAGGAGGTCTGTACATAACTCCCATTATGGTTTTTTTTGCCTTTGTGGTTCCTCAATTCTACCCACACAGACTCCACATCATCCGACCCTAAGTCGTTTAGTGCCATAGATTTAATTTTGTTCTTAACTAACAAGGCAACCCCACCCCCTCGGCCCACCTCCCTGTCTTTTCGATAGGTTGTATATCCTTGGATGTTTAACTGCCAGTCCTGAACCCCCTGCAGCCATGTCTCTGTGATGCCTACCACATCATAATCATTCACGATGATCTGTGCCATTAGTTCGTCTACTTTGTTACAAATGCTACGAGCATTCAGGTAAAGTGCCTTAATGCTAACTTTCTTATCATTACAGATATTGGAAGTCCTAAGATGTCCAAAGTTATTCTTCCTTTTTGTTGCATTCCTAGTCTGCCTCAAGCTTAAATCCACCTGCCTACATGTTATCCTCCTGCGTATCTTGCCATTTAACTCCATGCTCCCTGTCGCTTTCACTTTCCCTTCCCCCCAACTCAGAAGTTTAAAGTCCTACTGACCACCCTATTTATCCTCTTCGCTAGAACACTGGTTCCAGATCGGTTCAGGTGGAGACCATCCCAACGGTACAGATCCCCCCGGTTCCAAAACTGATGCCAATGTCCCATGAAGTGGAATCCCTCTTTCCCACACCAATCCCTTAGCCACGTGTTTACTTCCCTAATTTTCTTATCCCTATGCCAATTGGCACGTGGCTCGGGCAGTAATCCGGAGATTATGACCCTTGAGGACCTGTATTTCAATTTTCTTCCTAGTGCTTGATAGTCCCCGAACAGGTCCTCCACCCTAGCTTTACCTATGTTGTTAGTCCCAACGTGGACCACAACAACTGGATCCTCCCCCTCCCGCTCCAATATCCTTTCAAGCCGGTCAGAGATGTCCCGCACCCTGGCATCGGGCAGGCAACACACCATGCGAGATTCCCGATCCGGCTTGCATAGGATACTATCTGTCCCCCTAATTATAGAATCCCCTATAACAACTACTTGTCTTTTTACTCCCCCCTCTTGAATGGCCTTCTGCACCATGGTACCGTGGTCAGCTGGCTCATCCTGTCCAGAGCCCTTTTCCTCATCCATACAGGGAGCAAGAGTCTCATACCTGTTGGACAAGGTCAAGGGCTGAGGCTCCTGCACTCCTGAACTCAGGTTCCCCCTGCCTGCCTCACTTACAGTCACACTCTGATGTCCCTGATCACTTACTGAATGTGAATTACTTAATCTCAATGCATAATCTCCCAGGTGTGACTGCCTCCTGAAACAAAGTGTCCAGGTAACTCTCCCCCTCCCGGATGTGCCGCAGTGTTTGAAGCTCAGATTCCAGATCATCAATTCTGAGCCGGAGATCTTCCAGCAACCAACACTTGCTGCAGATGTGGTCATTGCCATTCACAAGGGGAACAGCCAGCTCCCACATCATACAGCTACAGCACGTCACCTGCCCAGCCATCTCTGATTAGTTAATTACTTTATTACTTTGAATAAATTTCAGTAAAAAAAACCTATTTAAATGATAGAATTATTGCATCCATCTTCTTAAAGTTTGTTTTATAGCTGATTATCATTCAAAAATAATCCCATCATAAATACCCTGTTCAATTATTTCTGAATTCATACAAAACTTCTGTATTTCTATCATAACTAAGTGTGTTGTACTTGGATGCAGAGTGTCATACATATGCGATAAATATGATTGTATTGAAGATCAATATATAGACAGTGTGCACAACGGCCTTTGGCGCCACGCCATCCTGGGCCGAAGGGACTTCGCCGGCCGGCGGAAGTCCGCGCATGCGCCGGAGCGTCAGCGGCTGCTGACGTCATCCCTGTGCATGCGCAGGGGAGGGGGTCACTTCCGCCTCACTTCCGCCTCTGCCACTGTGAAGGCCATGGCAAAGGCAGAAGCAAAAGAGTGCCCCCACGGCACAAAGGGTTCTCAGGGAAACGTGTCTGAGACTGAGAAACAAGACTGAAAAGTCTCCGCACCTTTAGGGACCAAGAAATTGTAATTTTTTTTGTTCTTTGGTGTCAGTTACAAGAGGTCACGATTTCAAGGTGAGAGGAGGAAAGTTTAAGGGAGATGTGCGTGGAAAGTTTTTTACGCAGAGGGTGGTGGATGCCTGGAACGCTTTACCAGCGGAGGTGGTAGAGACGGGCACGATAGCATCATTTAAGAGGCATCTAGACAGGTATATGAACGGGCGGCAACAGAGGGAAGTAGACCTTGGAAAATAGGAGACAGGTTTAGATAAAGGATCTGGATCGGTGCAGGCTGGGAGGGCCGAAGGGCCTGTTCCTGTGCTGTAATTTTCTTTGTTCTTTGTTAAGCCCTAACTTTGAGGGGCTAGGCCCGTGCTGGAGTGGTCGGCGCCCCGCCGGCCGGCGGGAACGGCCTTTGGCGCCACGCCATCCTGGGCCGAAGGGACTTCGCCGGCCGGCGGAAGTCCGCGCATGCGCCGGAGCGTCAGCGGCTGCTGACGTCATCCCTGTGCATGCGCAGGGGAGGGGGTCACGTCCGCCTCTGCCACTGTGAAGGCCATGGCAAAGGCAGAAGCAAAAGAGTGCCCCCACGGCACAGGCCCGCCGGCCGATCGGTGGGCCCTGATCGCGGGCCAGACTACCATGGGGGCACCCCCCCAGGGCCAGATTGCCCCGCCTGGTCCCGCCGGTAAGTTAGGTGGTTTGATTCATGCCGGCGGGACCGGCATGACAGCGGCGGGACTTCGGCCCATCGTGTGAATTCTCCCATCGAGTATCCGAACAGGTGCCAGAGTGTGGCAACTAAGAGATTTCATCAGTAACTTCATTGCAGTGTTAGTGCAAGCCTACTTGTGACAATAATAACGATTCTTTTTTTTAAAATGACCTTTGGTAGTACAGTATCATGCATATTAACATCCCAAACAGCATCAATCATATTACCGGTGCCCCCCACCCCCCAATGCAATATGAGGTAATGTTAAACAAAATTACATTTAACTTATTTTATGACTCCACTTAAAAGGTAAAATGCCATAACTGAGCATCAAATCAGATTGAATAAATATTGGTAAGTTAAAAAGAGCTATGACAAGAGATTATTCTTTTTATTTAAATTTGTAAACAAATTAAGCTGAAATATTCAGATTAGCTTAGAAGTGATGGATTCTTTCTCAATCAAATAAATTCAATAAACTCAAATAAATCCTTTGTTGTCTGTGACAGACTGAAGCTCTGGAGGAATGTAATGACTTGATACAAATCACAGGAACGTCAGTATGCAGTCGGATTTTAATCATTGAAACATCAGCAGACTCTGCCAAAATTACAGATGGCTTTGGCATTAAGGAAAAACATTTGTGAGTGATGGTAACATTTCCTTGCTTATATATAGATCAACAGCGGAGCCAATCACAGTATGAAAACACATTTTCAAACAACTGTCCAAGACTTGCTGATGATCAGTGAGCTTTCCAGCCATGCACAAACATTAATATGATCATTCTATTTTGAAAGGCTGTGAGAACACACTTTGCAGAGAAGGAGAGGTGATAATGTCATTGACAACATGCAGAGCTGTACACCCAGCTTCTTGAGTTGCTGTTTACATATGTTCACACTCTTTCCCAGGAGAATAATGTGAAGCACTGGGATGTTTCACAGCACAGTTAACAGTTTGACAGACCCCGACCGCTTTTATAGCAGCAATCTATAGCAGAGGGGACATGAGGAAGGACATTTTTTTTTACACAGAGGGTAGTGGGTGCCTTTAATTCACTGCCCGAGTTGGTGGTGGAGGCAGAAATCCTGAACTCTTTTTAGAAGAACATGGACCTGCACCTTAAGTGCTCTATGATACAGGACTATGGGCTGGGTGCAGGAAGGTGGGTTTAGAAAGGGTGTCTTCGGGCAGGCATGGACAAGATGGGCCGAATATTCTCCTTCTGTGCTGTAACTTATCTATGATACAATGATTCTATGAATTGGGTGCTTAGTTCTATACATCAAGAAGGTTTGACGTGCATCCATAACTCCTATGATGAGTGGTTCACATTATTAATAATAATAATAATTATCGCTTATTGTCACAAGTAGGCTGACGGTGTGGGGCTGCCCACAACGGGAAACCCCATTGGTCAGCTGGCTAGACGGAGAATCCCAGGGATGGGCCGGAGAAATCTGGTGCGGCGGGAAGGAGAATCGCACCCCATATCAATATTTGCTGCCCAGTCGTAAAGTAATAGATTAGTTAGCGCCAAACCCCACCGACTGCCTATCCCTTTTCAAAAAGTGTCCTATGAACCCGAGGATTCTTACCAGCCCAAACAAAAAGCACATATCAATAATTAACGCTGCAAAAGAAAGCCTTGGGAAGAAAGACTGGGAGACACTGGAACAAAAGCAAAACCCTCGGAAGAATATTCATCTTCACCGTCTGTACCCTTCCCGCTAAGGTCAAAGGGCATCTCACTGATTCAAATCGGCTTTCGCCTCATCCACCAGACTAGAAAAGTTAACGTTATGGAGCAAGGCCCAGTCATGGACCACCCGGGTTCCCAGATACCGGAAGCTAGTCCTAGCCGGACAAAACAACAATCTCCCCAAATCAGTTCCCTTGTGGCCATTAGTTTTGACAGAAAGTACATTTTGCTTACCATTAGTTCTTGGCCACTGTCTAGACGAGGCTCTGCCAGAATCCTATCTGTCAAAAGATAGTCTGCGACTCCACATTATGCATCCTTGTTCACATGACAATTCATTACAATGCTTGTGGAATGGTTTCAGTTCCCTTTCTCCACACTGATCAAAGTCTGTCCAACCATTCTGAGTTCCAGTCACGACTTCACTTGGTATGATTGGAAAGTCAGCATTTATTACACCTGTTGTGAAGATTGCACCTTCACAGCCTCCATCTGAGTCCTGATGCGATAAATGCGACAGTGCATTAATGATAGCATTTTCTTTCAAACTGCGCTATTTGATGTTGTGGTGGTACCATGCGAGCAATGTAATCACTGCTATATCCCTGACAATAACATTTGTCAGTATTGCAGACTATGGCTCCAGAATAGATACTAAAGGTTTATGATCTGTTGCCAGAGTGAAGTTTCGACCTTGCAAAAGTTGCAAAATATTTTGATTTGGAATATAATTCCAAAGTCTTTCTTTTCTATCTGTCTGCAGTTGCATTCACACTTGGTTACTCGGCTGCATGAGATGAATGTCATGGGCGGATTTCCGTTGGTGGCATGTGGGGAGAGGTTTTACACTGGGTAGCTCCCACAAAGGTACTTGTTTTTTGGCCCTTTTTGCCCAGTTCCTGGGGTGTTTTGCTGGCTAAACACTTCCCATCTGAAATTATAAGGAGCCTATTTCTGAAAAATGTCAAGAAAGGCTGGAGGAAATAAACCTGCAGACAGAAATTCGTTGAATAGCTCAGGGGCTTTGCGAGGCTCCTCAGTAGAGAAGGTGGCGGCAGGGACTCCAGTGGTTTGGGCCACTCCAATCACGACAGACATGTTGACTGGGCTACTGGCAACTGAGTTTAATAAGCATTTCGAGAGGCAATAGAGAGTGATGTCTGAAACCCTTAGATGGTTGATCGAGGAGGTGCTGGGTCCTGTCTGAGAAAGTTGGAAAAACTTTGGAGATGATGAAGGGGCATGGCGAGGTGTTGAAGGAGATGGCTCTGTTGAGCCACAGCTAGCAAATTTCCTTGCTGGAGGCTAAGATCTCGTTGGCTGCAGAAAAAATAAGAGTCTGAGGGCAAAGGTCAACGATCCTGAGATCCGTCCAGGAAATAAAACCTCATAGTCGTGGGGTTGTCGGAGGGTGTGGAGGGCCTGAATCCTAATGCATGTTTCTCGCACATGTTCGGGAAGACGATGGAGGAGGGTGGACTTGCATCCCCTCCAGAGCTAGATAGGGTGCATTGCACACTTTGGCAGAAGCCTCAGGCGAATGAACCACCATGGGCAGTTGTTGTATGATTTCATAGCTTCCAGGGGAAGGAACAGGTCCTGAAGTGGGCCAAGGACCAACGTGATTTGAGGTGAGAAGAGAGCCTCATTAGAATTTATCAAGATAGCGGAGCGGACCTTGCGAGGAGGCGGGAGGCCTTCAATAAGGCTAAGGCCATATTGTACAAGAATGAAGTGCAGTTTGGACTGGTGCATTTGGTGACACTGGCGGGTTACTTATGAGTCAAATTTCTATTATTTCAATAATTGGGAGGAGCCTGATGTTTTTGTTAAAGACCATACACTTGGATCAAGTTAATCTGGGACATTGATGTTTGTTGTTGGGAAGTGGTTTTGGGTTATTTTGTATATATTTGTTATTCTTTGTTTTTGGGATGAAATGGGGGTGTTTTGCACATGTTATATGATTGCGGATGTGGGGTTCACTGTTCTTTGGGGCATTGTTTAAGTCAGTGTTTTTCAAACTTTTTTTTTCCAGGAACCCTTTTTTACCAACTGGCCGACCTTCGTGACCCATGCCGGCCAAACATCCCGACCCACTCTGGCTGACCTACCCAGCCCACGCTGGCCGACCTTCACGACCCATGCCGGCCGACCTTCGCGACCCACAGCAGCTGATCTACGTGACCCACGCCGGCCGACCTTCGCGACACACCTTTTCGCTCATCATTTTAAAAAATATTTTTATTTAGATATTTGCAAGTTTTTATAATAATAACAATAACAGCGACATAAACATAGTACAATAACCATTTCCACCCCCATCACAATCATCACACACCCCAACCATAAAACAACAATCTGCACCCCCCCCCCCCCCCCCCCCCACCCCGCCCCTTTGGCATTCTGCTTCTGCTGACATTTAAATTTTCCCCGAGAAAGTCGACGAACGGCTGCCACGGTTGGTGAATCCAACCATTGACCCTCTTAAGACTGAGACTTGAGGCTGAGAAACCCAGCCATGTCACTAACCCAGGTGTCTACACTCGGGGGCTTTGAGTCCCTCCACCTTAACAAGATCCGTCTCCGAGCTACCAGGGAGGCAAAGGCAAGACATCGGCCTCTTTCACCCCCTGACCTCCCGGCTCTTCCGACACTCCAAAGATCGCCACCTCCGGACTCAGGCACGTCCAAAACAGGTGGACATGATTTGATGCGCTTCCTGCGCATCTCGCACACCTGTCCTCCACCCCAAATAACTTGCTCATCCAGGCCGCCATCATGTGTGCCCGGTGGACTATCTTGAATTGTATCAGGCTAGGCCTGACACATGATGAGGATGTATTAACCCTGCTTCAGGCATCCGCCCACAGACCCGCCTCTATCTCTCCTCCTTGCTCATCTTCCCACTTGCCCTTAAGCTCCTCCACCGGAGTTTCCTCCAATTCCAAAAGTTCCTGGTAGATATCTGATACCTTCTCCTCTCCCGCCCAGGTACTCTATCCTGTATCTCCCGTGGCGGTAGCAGCAGAAAGGCCGGAACCTACTTTCTCAGGAAGTCTCGCACCTGCAGATCCCTAAATCCATTCCCTGCTGGCAATTCAAATTTATCCTCCAAAGCTTTCAAGCTGGGCAAGCTTCCATCTAATAAATAGATCCTCCATCCTCCTAATTCCTGCCCTTTGCCATTTCTGGAACCCACCATCCAGCCTACCCGGTGCAAACCGATGATTATTATAAATTGGGGTCCAAACCGATGCTCCTTCCACTCTCTTATATCTCCTCCACTGCCCCCAGATTCTCAGAGCCCTCACCAAACCCAAACCTTCCCAGCGCCTCCCACAGGTGCAGGTCCATTCCACCCGATCAAAAGCCTTCTCCGCATCCATCGCTACCACCACCTCCATCTCCCCTCTTTCTGAGGGCATCATAATAACATTTAAAAGCTTTCGAACATTGGCCGCGAGTTGCCTGCCCTTTACAAATCCCGTCTGGTCTTCCCCTTGTGGACAGTATCTTAGCCAGCAGTTTGGCATCCACATTCAATAGAGAAATTGGCCTGTATGACCCACATTGTTCCGGACCATTCTCCCGTTTCAGGATCAATTAAATCGAGGTCTGTGGTGTTGTTGGGGGGAGCACCCCCTTCTCTCTTGCTTCATTAAAGCTTCATTGAGCTTCATTGAGCAGTGGGCTCAATATCTCTGAATACGTCTTATAGAATTCCACCGGATAGCCATCCTGCCCCGGGGCCTTGCCCGACTGCATGCCCTCCAGCCCCTCAATTATTTCCTCAACTTCAATTGGGGCTCCCAGCCCTTCCACCAGATCCTCATCCACCCTCGGGAACCTCAACTGACCCAAAAACTGCCTCATCCCCTCCATCCCAGCCAGGGGTTCCGACTCGTATAATTTACTGTAAAAGTCCTTAAACACATCATTCAGCCCCACTGGGTCCAGGACAGTATTACCGTCTCTACTCTTTACCTATCTCCCTAGCCGCTGCTCTTTTCCTGAGCTGGTGCGCCAACATTCTGCTTGCCTTTTCCCTGCACTCATAAATCGCTCCCCTTGCATTCCTCAACTGTTCCACCATTTCCCTGTAGTCAACAGCCCAAACTCCACCTGTAACCTCCGCCG
This sequence comes from Scyliorhinus canicula, assembly GCF_902713615.1. NCBI lineage: Eukaryota > Metazoa > Chordata > Chondrichthyes > Carcharhiniformes > Scyliorhinidae > Scyliorhinus > Scyliorhinus canicula. The sequence continues at coordinate 189,551,232 of NC_052148.1, forward strand.
CTCCCTCAATAGTCCCGTGTCCGGGGCCTTTGAGTATCTCCTGTCCACCTGGAGTATCTCCTCAACTAACTGATTATCATAGATTATCATAGAATTTACAGTGCAGAAGGAGACCATTCGGCCCATCGAGTCTGCACCGGATAGAGCACCCTACCCAAGGTCAACGCCTCCTCCCTATCCCCATAACCCAGCAACTCCACCCAACACCAAGGGCAATTTTGGACACTAAGGGCAATTTATCATGGCCAATCTACCTAACCTGCACATCTTTGGACTGTGGGAGGAAACCGGAGCCCCTGGAGGAAACCCACGCACACACGGGGAGGATGTGCAGACTCCCCACAGACAATGACCCAAGCCGGAATTGAACCTGTGATCCTGGAGCTGTGAAGCAATTGCGCTATCCACAATGCTACCCTGCTGCATAATCAATTACGACGAGATGAGAGTAGAGAGTAATCGAGGCTTTATTACGCAGAGATTTGCAGCCTCCCACAGCTGCTGCCGAAATGGCTGCAGCTTGGAGAGCCCACACATTTATACTCCACCCACTGGGCGGAGCCAGCAGGCAGGCATCTACCCCCGTATCTGTAGTACAGTGGCATTACCGTAATACCCTCGTATGCAGTATATACAATACAACAGTGGTGACCACCACATTCAACCCCTGTTAAAAAAATGTCCAGTGGGGGTGGTGGAAACTATTTACATACAGGTTGTTTTAAAAAAAAATACAGGTCGTTTAAATGTTAAGAACGAGGTCACAAATTTAGACGGTCGGGCGCGTTGGTCCGTCGTTGAGAGCGACGAAGTTGATTCAGGATGATTCAGGCATCATCGGTTCAGTCGTCGGGGACTCCAGGAGTGTGTCAAACTCATCTTCATCCATGGGTGGGACCAAGGGGAGGGCGGATCGTCCTGGAGCGGGGGCTGAGGTGGGGTGCATCGGGGGGAGGGAGGGTGGCGCCGGGGCAGAGGGGGGGTGTGTGGGGACCCAGCTGGTGCCATTTCCCGGAGGGAGACTATGTCTTGGCGGCCGTCGGCGTTCCTACGTAGGCGTACTGCGGGTTCGCGTGGAGTAGCTGTACCCTCTCAACCAACGGGTCCGCCTTGTGGAGCTACACATGCTTGTGGAGGAGAACGTGTCCTGGAGCTGCCAGCCATGTTGGGAGCGAAACCCCAGAGATGGACTTCCTAGGGAAGACAAAGAGACGTTCATGGGGAGTTTCGTTAGTCGCAGTACACAGGAGCAACCGAATGGAGCGTCGGGGAGGACCTACTGCCAGCGGGAGGCCGGGGGATTTCTGGGCCGTAGGGCCAGCTGGATGGCCTTCCAGACCGTCCCATTCTCCCGCTCCATCTGCCCATTTCCCCAGGGGTTGCAGCTGGTTGTCCTGCTCGAGGCGATGCCCCTGTTTAGCAGGTACTGGCGCAGGTCATCGCTCATAAATGAGGATCGCCAGTCGCTGTGGACGTAGGCGGGGAAACCGAACAGAGCGAAGATAGCGTTGAGGGCTTTGATGCCGGTGGCAGACGTCATGTCAGGGCATGGGATAGCGAAGGAGAATCTCCAGTACTCATCGACCACACTGAGGAAGTACGTGTTGCGGTCGGTGTAGGGGAGGGGCCCTTTGAAGGCCACGCTGAGGCGTTCAAAGGGGCGGAAGGCCTTCACCAGGCACGCACGGTCTGGCCGGTAGAAGTGCGGTTTACACTCTGCGCAGACCTGGCAGTCTCTGGTGATAGCCCTGACTTCCTCGATGGAGTAGGGCAGATTGCGTGCCTTTATGAAGTGATAAAAGTGGGTGACCCCTGGGTGACAGAGATCGTCATGCAGGGTGCATAGTTGGTCCACTTGCGCGCTGGCACATGTACCTCGGGATAGGGCATCGGGGGCTGGTTGAGCTTACCGGGGCGATACAAAATCTCATAATTGTAGATGGAGAGCTCGATTCTCCACCACAAGGTTTTATCATTTTTGATCTTACCCGGCTGTGTGTTGTTAAACATGAAGGCAACCGACCGTTGGTCAGTGAGAAGAGTGAATCTCCTGCCGGCCAGGTAATGCCTCCAGTGCCGCACAGCTTCTACGATGGCTCGGGCCTCCCTTTCGACAGAGTAGTGCTGAATTTCGGAGGCATGGAGGGTGCGGGACAAGAATGCCACGGGCCTGCCTGCCTGGTTGAGGGTGGTGGCCAAAGCGACGTCTGGTGCATCGCACTCGACATGGAAGGGTAGCGTCTCATCGACCACGTGCATCGCAGCCTTGGCGATGTCGGCCTTAATACGGTTGAAGGCCTGGTGAGCCTCGGCCGTTAGTGGGAAAACAGTGTAGTGAATGAGTGGGCGGGCCTTGTCCGCATAGTTTGGGACCCACTGGGCGTAGTACGAGAAGAACCCCAGGGGGAGGGGGAGTTCCATGAGGGGGCACACGCGATCGGAGTCGGGCCCCAGAACTCCGTTCTGGACCACATAGCTGAGGATGGCTAATCGGTCCGTGCTGAACACACTTCTTCTTGTTGTAGGTTAGGTTGAGGAGTTTGGCGGTGTGGAGGAATACAGAAAGGTTGGCGTCGTTGTCCTGCTGGTTGTGGCCGCAGATGGTGACGTTATCCAGGTACGGGAAAGTGGCCTGCAGTCAGTACCGGTCAACCATTCGGTCCATCTCCCGTTGGAAGACCAAGACCCCGCTAGTGACGCCGCAGGGAACCCTAAGGAAATGGTAAAGGCGGCCGTCTGCTTCGAACACAGTGTATGGTCGGTCCGCCTTGCGAATGGGGAGCTGGCGGGAGGCAGATTTCAGGTCCACTGTCGAGAAGATCGGTACTGTACAATCTGATTCACCATATTGATGCGACCATCGATTACCATAATACCCTCGTATGCAGTATACACAATACAACAGTGGTGACTACCACACTAACCTATCCCTCTCAGCCCATTCCGCCTTTTCTCTGTGGGCCCTTATCGAGATTAATTCCCCTCTGACCACTGCCTTCGAAGCTTCCCAAACCGTCACTGCAGAGACCACCCCATATAACTTGTTTCCAGGTAGTTTTGGATGGACTTGTTCACCCACCCACAGATCGCTTTGTCTGCGAGCAACCCCACATCCAGTCTCCATAGAGGGCGTTTTCATCTTTCCAAACTAAACCATAGATCCACCCAGTGTGGGGCATGATCCGACACTGCGTTTGCCAAGTACTCAGTATCCACCACCCCTGGCAATTGAGCCGTGCTCAGAACAAAAAAGTCCATGTGGACAGATATCGAAAGCTCCTTCCTACCATTCTAAACGGCAGCTCTCCCAGTCTCCTCTCCTGCCTTCTTGCCTGGATCACGAACATCTCGCTTTTCCCCATGTTCAATTTATACCGCGAAAAATTACCAAATTCCCCAAGGAACTCTCCCCCCACCCCCCGCTGACTAGCCATCACCCTTTTTAGGCCAGCCTCCAGCTCGCGCTCCCGGCTTCCTCGAGCCCCCCTTGGGTATTCGCTGTCCCCGACCTCCCATTTGTCCCCTAGTAAAAGTTCTTCCTCTGTCAGCAAAGCAGCTTCCCGCCCCGTCCCTCCCCCCCCGGTAATAGCCTTTTCGCTTACCTTTAATGTGACAGGAGAACCTATTTGATCTTCACAATCTCACTTGCTTTGTCATTTAATTTTACATTTTTGCTAAGGACTACCGCTGGTGATTTAAGTTCTCGCTGCATCCTTTGAAAGAAAACAAGAGGTTTGTCTTCGAAATCGCCATGCTCAGTCTTCAAATGCCTCTGAAGTTTTGGGGGTTTTAAAATGTAAGTTGCCATTACTTCACTGTATAGAACACACATGGGTTTTGCACCCTAATGGCAAAATTAACAAGGTCATACCTCAAGAAATCATCTTTCTATGGCTTTGTTCCCGATTTTAGTTTCTTCTTAATGAATTGTTCACTAGAGGCCCAGGAGTGCTGGATACAGTTCACGTCAGCACTGCTTCGTTCTGCTGTGGATTCTCCTGTAAAGTTCCCTCCAGCTCCTTCATGAGAATCTGGCCTGTTTGTGTCTCGGTCCCTCTCTTACTTATTACAAAATAATCCATCTTCAGTTCTTCACACGGTCCTGTTGCTTGCTTGCTGGCAGCTACAAAATGGAGGAATCTCTCCTCCGTGATTTTGTGCCAAAAGCTCAGACCAACAGGACAAGTTTACATGCCGTGGCGTGCTTTCTGCCGCCGCTTCTGGCACGAAGACTCCATCGTCATTCGCATTTAAAAGCCGGTTGCGGCCGGCATTCACAAAAGCTGGTCTCAGCCGTTTAACGTTTCTCCCTCAATCGGGAACACCATGACCCATCGTTCCAGTAACCTCGCAGCACCCACCCGCGACCCACCCGCAGGTTGTGACCCCGTGTTTGAAAAACCCTGGTTTAAGATATTACAGTTGGAAATATATGGCTCCCAGTGGGAATTTGGTCATTGTTGGATCTTGTTTTTTGTAACTGGTCGGGTAGTTTATTGAAGGGAGGTTCGCAGGTATGGAGGAGTTATTGGAGAAGTTCCAATTCCCGAGATCAAACGTACTTAAGTATTTACAGGGTCGCAAGGTGGTTCCTTCACTTCCCCTGGCACCGTCACCCTCACTCTTGCTTCGGGCCGCGTCTAGAACGATACAGCGCAGTACAGGCCCTTCGGCCCTCGATGTTGCACCGACATGGAAAAAAAACTAAAGGCCATCTAACCTACACTATGCCATTATCATCCATATGCTTATCCAATAAATTTTTAAATGCCCTCAATGTTGGCGAGTTCACTACTGTTGCAGGTAGGGCATTCCACAGCCTCACCACTCTTTGCGTAAAAAACCCACCTCTGACCTCTGTCCTATATCTATTACCCCTCAATTTAAGGCTATGTCCCCTCGTGCTAGCCACCTCCATCCGCGGGAGAAGGCTCTCGCTGTCCACCCTATCTAACCCTCTGATCAATTTGTATGCCTCTATTAAGTCACCTCTTAACCTTCTTCTCTCTAACGAAAACAACCTCAAGTCCATCAGCCTTTCCTCATAAGATTTTCCCTCCATACCAGGCAACATCCTGGTAAATCTCCTCTGCACCCGTTCCAAAGCTTCCACGTCCTTCCTATAATGAGGCGACCAGAACTGTATGCAATACTCCAAATGCGGCCATACTAGAGTTTTGTACAACTGCAACATGACCTCATGGCTCCGGAACTCAATCCCTCTACCAATAAAGGCCAACACACCATAGGCCAAGTTGGGCGAGGGGAGGATTTCAGATATCTATTGCTGGATCCTGTTGATGGAGCAGGCTTCATTCGAGGAAGTAAAGAGAAAGTGGAAGGGTGAACTAGGTCTGGTTTTTGATAAGGGTTGTGGAGTGAAGCTCTTCACAGGGGCAACTCCACTTCCCCTTGTGCTAGTCTCAGCTTGCTGCAGTTCAAGATGGTGCACTGGGCACATTTGACCAGGGCGAGGATGAGTGGTTTCTTCTCGGCGGTGGAGAATAAACGCAAGCGTTGTGCTCAGGGACCGGCGAATCATAAGCACATGTTTTGGTCTTGCCCTAAACTTGTGAGCTTGTCATTCTTCTTTTTTTAGCACCATGTCGGGGATTATGGGTATTCAGCTGGAGCTGTTGGTGTTTAATATTAGTGTATCAGACTAATTGGTGCTGCAGATGGGCGTGAAGGCGGATGCCCTCACCTTCACCTCGTTAATAAGCCAGAGGTGAGTTCTGCTCAGGTGGAGGTCCTCGGTACTGTCCAGTACCTTTGGCCTGGCTAAATGATCTGATCGAAATTTTGTATCTTGAGGAGGTCAAGGATGTCATCAGGGGGTCAGTGGAAGAATTCTACTTGAGATGGCAGCTTTTCATTTCCTTTTTCAGGGAGTTGGTCACTGCCAGTTGCTGGATGCGGCACAGCAGTACAGTGGTTAATGCTACTTCCTCACACCACCAGGGCCTGGGTTCAATTTCTGCTTTGGGTGACTGTCTGTGTGGAGTATGCATTTTCTCACCGTGTCTGCGTGGCTTTCGTCCAGGTTTCCTCCCACAGTCCAAATAAAGCAGGTTAGGTGGATTAGCCATGCTAAATTGCCCCAGATGTGCAGGTTGATGTGTTAGGCAGCTTGGTTTGACGTTGACTGCAACTGGATGCAGGGAAGCTAGAAACAAACGTCTGACACAGGAGATGATCCAACACGGTTTTATTTAACTATGGACTGCTGTACATGTTCAGCTGTGGGTTGACACTCTTACTAAACTAACTGGTGACATCTTACTGGCTTGACCAGACTTACTAGCTACCGCATGGTGATAGCGCTCACTAGCTTGTGCACTCTGACTATCTCAGTAGCTGGGTCCTGAGAGAGGGAGAGTCTTGATGCCTATGGGCTTTATCATGGTGGTGTCCTGTCTGGTGATTGGTTGATCTGTGTTGTGTGTTCATTGGTCATCCTGTGTGTCAATCACTGCCTGTCTGCATCTCATTATATACATGAGTGGATATTACGACACAGGTTAGGTGGGGTTATGTGGATAGGTTGGGACAGCGGGCCTAGGTAAGGTGTTCTTTCAGAGAGTCGGTGCAGACTCGATGGGCCAAATGATCTCCTGCATTGTCGGAATTCTACGGTTCTAGGAGGGGGTATGGGTTTTTTCAAGTTTTGGTTTGTCTAGAGGGTTGGGTTTGGGGGAGGTTGAAATGGTGTTTGCTGTATGTTATTGCTTTGCTTGTTATAATGATGAACTTTTCTGAATAAAAATATTTTTTTAAATATTGATTTGTTGACGTATCGCATTGAATTTGGCAAATTTAAGGGATTTACCCTCATATTGGACATTGATTCCCTTTGTCCACATGTTTCCAACTGTATCAGTTAGGGGTATGGCACTAAACCTTCTCTTTTACATTACTAATTATAAAGGAATAATCTGCACTTTGATGCATTGTTCATTTCCCAAAACCTTTGTACATTTCATTGATTGTTATTTGCATGAATACAGTAGAGCCCTAGCTCCTGTTGACTTAAGCAATTTGGATTCACTTCAAGATGGGCGGCATGGTAGCCTAGTGGTTAGCATTGTTGCTTCACAGCGCCAAGGTCTCAGATTCGATTCCCCGCTGGGTCACTGTCTGTGCAGAGTCTGCACGTTCTCCCTGTGTCTGAGTGGGTTTCCTCCGGGATCTCCGGTTTCCTCCCACAATTCCTGAAAAACGGGGGGCTGGGTTCTCCCAAAATGGGACTGTATTCCCACGCCGGTTTAAAAACGCTGGAGTCTTACTCCAGAGATACCTGGAAAACAGATCAGCTAATTCAATTCCCTGCAGGGGGCTAGTAGGCACCCGGAATAATTCTTGCAGCTTTAACTGCGGATACGGGCCCCAGTACCTCCGGTTTGGACTCCCTGTATGTGCACGGTGACGGCCTTGCCGAGCTCCATGGCGGTTTCAGACCGCGGAGGCAGACAGAAAACTTAGAACGCCCCCCCCCCGATCGGCCGCGCCCCCGATCATCTAACTGCACGGATATAACCCCTGGCCACCGCTAAGGCCTCCCCACACCCCACCAAGACAGCCGTGGACTGAGTCTGCAGCCGCCTCGTGAACATCTCGACTGGCAATGGCAGGTCTGTCCCACGGCGTCGGGAACTTGGCCATCGGGAGCAGAGGATCGCTGGACTGCCCTCTGTCCCCCCACCGCGCGGCGTACTCCGCATTCACACAGATTATCGGGTCCTGGAGAATCGCCGGACCGGCTCTGGGCCCGATTTCGGGGTGAAAGTGGATTCTCCGCCCCTACGCCAAAATCACGTTCAGTGCGGGAGCGGAGAATCCAGACTTGCAGTTAGGTGATTTGGGCATTCTGAATTCTCCCTCCCTGTACCCGAACAGGTGACTTGGGGCTTTTCACATTAACTTCATTGCAGTGTTAATCTAAGCCTACTTGTGACAATAAAGATTATTATTGTTAAGATTATCATAGATTATCATAGAATTTACAGTGCAGAAGGAGGCCATTCGGCCCATCGAGTCTGCACCGGCTCTTGGAAAGAGCACCTTACCCAAGGTCAACACCTCCACTCTATCCCCATAACTCAGTAACCCCACCCAACACTAAGGGCAATTTTGGACACTAAGGGCAATTTATCATGGCCAATCCACCTAACCTGCACATCTTTGGACTGTGGGAGGAAACCGGAGCACCCGGAGGAAACCCACGCAGACACGGGGAGGATGTGCAGACTCCGCACAAACAGTGACCCAAGCCGGAATCGAACCTGGGACCCTGGAGCTGTGAAGCAATTGTGCTATCTACAATGCTGCTGTACTGCCCATTATGAGTTCCATTCTTGTGAAATTGCTGTTTTCCATTACCCGAGGAATCATTTTGGCCTTTGCTCAGCAAGTAGTTGCTATATGGCCTACCTTTTGACAATTAAAATATGTGACATCACTATCTGGACTGCCATGTGGTTGTTATCATAATGATAACAAGTCACTAAATTTCTATCACCAACATTCTTATAATCATGAATCACCAACTTTGCAGAAGCTGTGCACGCCACTTGCATGGAATAAAACTTCTCAACATTCTTCGGCAGGATAGGTGGATTGGCCATGCTAAATTGCCCTTAGTGTCCAAAAGGTTAGGTGGGGTTACTGGGTTACGGGGACAGGGTGGAGGTGTAGGCTTAAGTAGGGTGTTCTTAGGGCAGCAAGGTGGCGCAGTGGTTAGCATTGTTGCCTCACTGCGTCGGGGGCCTAGGTTCGATCCCGACACTGGGTCACCGTTCGTGTGGAGTTTGCACATTCTTCTTGTGTTTGCATGGGTTTCTCCCCCACAAACCAAATATGTGCAAGGTAGGTGGATTGGCCACACTAAATTGCCCCTCAATTAGAAAAAATGAATTGGGTATTCTACATTTATAAAATACAAGTAGGGTGTTCTTTCCAACGGCCGTGCAGACTCGATGGGCCAAATGGCCTCCTTCTGCACTGTAAATTCTATGATTCTGTGCCATCGCCAAGCATTCTTACACTGTAAGCACAAAGATTTTGGACGTTTAGTAACTTGGATTGAATTCTTTCATTAACCATTCTATACATAAATCTGTCTTAGAACATAGAACAAACAGTGCAGAACGAGATGTACGAGTGCTGCCTGCATGGTAATGCTGTCTTGTAATGCATAGTTTAAGAATGTGTTAGTTGCAATGTAATGATAAATTCTCGACTGTCGCAATGTATTCACCAACTATTTTGGTACATTTATGATTCAAATTTTGAAGTTTTCTGCTATCTCTAATGGCTTTGAGTTGAAGTGTTCCTCAAGTTTGGTGATAGAACAAAACAAAGAAAATTACAACACAAGAACTGGCCCTTCGGCCCTCCAAGCCCGCACCGACTATGCTGCCCATCTGAACGAAAACCTCTACACTTCATGGGTCCGTATCCCTCTATTCCCATCCTATTCATGTATTTTTCAAGATGCCTCTTAAATGTCATTATCGTAGCTGTTTCCAATACCTCCCCGGCAGCTCCCACCACCCTCTGAGTAAAAAACATGCCTCGTACATCTCCTTTAAACCTTGCTCCTCGCACCTTAAACCTATGCACCCTAGTAATTAGCATTTCCGCCCTGGGAAAAAGCTTCTGACTATCCACTCTATCCATGCCTCTCATAACCTTCTCGACTTCTAGACTTCTATCAGGTCGTCCCTCAACCCCTGTTATCCCAGTGAGAACAAACCAAGTTTCTTCAACCTCTCCTCATATCTAATGCCCTCCATACCAGGCAACATCCTGGTAAATCTCTTCTGCACCCTCTCCAAAGCCTCCACGTCCTTTTGGTAACGTGGCGACCAGAATTGAACACTATACTCCAAGTGTGGCCTAACTAAGGTTCTATAAAGCTGCAACATCACTTGCCAATTTTTAAACTCAGTGCCCCGGCCATTGAAGGCAAGCATGCCGTATGCCTTCTTCACTACCTTCTCCGTCTGCGTTGCCACTTTCAGTGACCTGTGTACCTGTACACGCAGATCCCTCTGCCTGTCAATATTCTTAAGGGTTCTGCCAATTACTGTATATTTCCCATCTGTATTAGACCTTCCACAATGCATTACCTCACATTTGTCCAGATTAAACTCCATGGTGATTGTTTTGAATGGCACATCTTTTCCTCGATAGGAGCATGAAGTTTTGCGAGCTTGCGATGGACTTCAGAGTCACTCTTATGAGCAAAAATGTCCATTCTTTCAATAGATGAACGGAATGGTTCTCTAACTTTCTCATATATTCTTCGCCTTCTGCTGTATATCATCCCATATCAAATGCAACAGTGACACATTAACTCTTCACTCTGGCTGTCTGAAATAGTTAGTGGGGTGGACTCTGCGCCACCCGCCAATGGGAGTAGGGTTCCCAATGCGGCGGAGAAGCGAGTCTCGGGCTAAAATCAGAAGTGGCGCCTGTTCCGATGCTTCAGACCACCACTAGCAGCGGCAGCGAGCAACACGCCCTGCGTCGGATGGAGGATGCAAATGGATCAGTTGCAAATCAGTTCAAATGACCAATTTGCAACTGATCAACAGGCTGGAAGCTCGATTAAACAGCCTCCGTGATGCTGTGGCCGTCTTGGCCGGGATTCATGCGGGCGTAGATTTTAAAGCTTGGTTCTGATTTGGTGGACACAAGGGTGGGTCAAGTGGCAAGTATGTAACATAGATGCGCCCAAAGTTCATCTGATGGCCTCCCTCCCCCTCACTATGAAAATCCTATCTAACACCCACCCCCAGCACTCCCAGCCCCTCATCAGATCCTCAACAGAGACCCCCATCACATCCCCCCATCAGATCTCCTCATATCAGAGATCCCCCATCAGATCTCCTCATATCAGAGAACCCCACATCAGAGGGCCCCATGTCAGAGACCCCCATCAGAGACTCCAGTATCAGAGACCCCCTATCAGAGGCCCTCTCAACAGTGATTACCTCCTAACAGTAATTCCCCCCATCAGTAATTCCCCCATCAGTGATCTCCCCATCAGTGATCTCCCGATCAGTGATCCCCCATCAGTGATCTCCCCCATCAGTAATCCCCACATCAGTAATCCCCCATTCAGTGTTCCCCCCATCAGTGTTCCCCCCATCAGTGATCCCCCATCAGTGATCCCCATCAGTGATCCCCCATCAGTGATCCCCCCATCAGTAATTCCCCCATCAGTGATCCCCCATCAGTGATCCCCCATCAGTGATCCCCCATCAGTGATCCCCCCATCAGTGATCCCCCATCAGTGATCCACCATCAGTAATCCCCCCATCAGTGATCCCCATCAGTGATCCCCCCATCAGTGATCCCCCATCAGTGATCCCCCATCAGTGATCCCCCCATCAGTGATCCCCATCAGTGATCCCCCCATCAGTGATCCCCATCAGTGATCCCCCCATCAGTGATCCCCCCATCAGTGATCCCCCATCAGTGATCCCCATCAGTGATCCCCCCATCAGTGATCCCCCATCAGTGATCCCCATCAGTGATCCCCATCAGTGATCCCCCCATCAGTGATCCCCCCATCAGTGATCCCCCCATCAGTGATCTCCCCCATCAGTGTTCCCCCATCAGTGATCTCCCCCATCACTGATCTCCCCCATCAGTGATCCCCATCAGTGATCCCCCCATCAGTGATCCCCCCCATCAGTGATCCCCCCCATCAGTAATTCCCCATCAGTGATCCCCCCATCAGTGATCCCCCCATCAGTGATCCCCCATCAGTGATCCCCCCATCAGTGATCCCCCCATCAGTAATTCCCCCATCAGTGATCCCCCATCAGTGATCCCCCCATCAGTAATTCCCCCATCAGTGATCCCCCCCATCAGTAATTCCCCCATCAGTGATCCCCCCCATCAGTAATTCCCCCCATCAGTGTTCCCCCATCAGTGATCCCCCATCAGTGATCCCCCCCATCAGTGATCCCCCCCATCAGTGATCCCCCCCATCAGTAATCCCCCCATCAGTGATCCCCCCCATCAGTGATCCCCATCAGTGATCCCCCCATCAGTGATTCCCTCATCAGTGATCCCCCCATCAGTGATCCCCCATCAGTGATCTCCCCATCAGTGATCCCCCCATCAGTGATCTCCCACATCAGTGATCTCCCCCATCAGTCATCCCCCCCATCAGTGATAAAGAGCAGTCCACGCAGAAATAGTGAAAAATCATTGCCTCTTCATTTACAGTCCCATTGCATTTTGTGGAGGGGGGGGGGGGGGGGCACCAGGGATCTGGCCGACCACTCAAAATGGTGGTTCGATACCAGGATTGTGATGGAATCACGTGAGCTCCCTGCCACGCATACATTTACATGGAAAGGGAGATATATTTGCTCCTGGGCTCTGCTTCTAGTGCAGACCAGAGACGAGCCAACTCAGGTGGGGGCGCTTAGTCTCCCAAATGGAGAATCCTGCCCAGTGATGCAGAGGCTAAGTCAGCCTCGGCATAACAAACTCACCCAAGGCCAGCCTTAATTAGCAGTTGTATTAGATGGACACAAGGCCCCTGGAACTGCCCATTTGACTGGGTGTGGCCTCACAATATCAGGCTCAGCACAGCCCAACTGAAATTTCCACCATTGGTGCAAGTTGTTTACTGGGAGCCAACTGATCTTGTTTATCATGGTCGCCACTGCTATTTGCTGCCAATAGCGTTACATAGAACAGTACAGTACAGTACAGGCCCCTCAGCCCACGATGTTGTGCCGACCATTTATCCTATTCTAAGATCAACCTAACCTACACCCCTTCAATTTACTGCTGTCTATGTGCTTGTCTAATAGTCACTTAAATGTCCCCAATGACTCTGACTCCACCACCTCTGCTGGCAGTGCATTCCACACACCTACCACTCTGTGTAAAGAACCGACCTCTAACATCTCCCTATACCTTCCTCCAAACACCTTAAAATGATGTCCCCCTCGTGACAGCCATTTCCGCCCTGGGGAAAAGTCTCTGGTTATCCACTCTATCCATGCCTCTCATCACCTTTTACGCCTCCATCAAGTCATCTCTCTGCCTTCTTCGCTCCAGTGAGAAAAGCCCTAGCTCCCTCAACCTTTCTTCATAAGACATGCCCTCCAGTCCAGGCAGCATCCTGGTAAATCTCCTCTGTACCCTCTCCAAAGCATCCTCATCCTTCCTATAATGGGGCGACCAGAATTGGACACAATATTCCAAGTGTGGTCGAACTAGAGTTTTCAAACTGCAGCAAAACCTCACTGCTCTTAAACTCATCCCCCTGTTAATGAAAGCCAACACACCATATGCCTTCTTAACTACCCTATCAACCTGGGTGGCAACTTTGAGGAATCTATGTACTTGGACCCCAAGATCCCTCTGTTCCCCCACACTTCCAAGAATCTTGCCTTTAACCCTGTACTCAGCATTCAAATTCGACCTTCCAAAATGAATCACTTCACATTTATCAAGGTTGAACTCCATCTGCCACTTCTCAGCCCAGCTCTGCATCCTGTCAATGTCCTGTTGTAACCTGCAACAGCCCTCGACACTATCTACAACTCCACCAACCTTCGTGTCATCAGCAAACTTACTAACCCACCCTTCCACTTCCTCATCCAAGTCATTTATAAAAACCACAAAGAGCAGAGGTCCCAGAACAGATCCCTGCAGGACCACTGGTCACCGACCTCCAGGTGGAATACTTTCTGTCCACTACCACTGTCTTCTTTTGGCCAGCCAATTCTGTATCCAGACAGCCAGATTTCCTTGTATCCCATGCCCCCTAACTTTCTGAATGAGCCTACTATGGGGAACCTTATCAAATGCCTTACTGAAATCCATATACACCACATCCACTGCCCGACCTTCATCAATGTGCCTCATCACATCCTCAAAGAATTCAATGAGGCTTGTGAGGCATGACCTGCCCCTCACAAAGCCATGCTGACTATCTTTAATCAAACTATGTTTTTCTAAATAATCATAAATCCTATCTCTCAGAATCCTTTCCAATATTTTGCTCACCACAGATGTACGACTGATGGATCTGTAATTCCAGGGATTTCCCTATTCCCTTTCTTGAACAGGGGAACAACATTCGCCTCCCTCCAATCATCCAGTACTACTCCAGTGGAGAGTGAGAATGCAAAGATCATCGCCAACGGCGCAGCAATCTCCTCCCTCGCTTCCCGTAGTAACTTTGGGTATATTCAGTGAGGCCTAGGGGACTTATCTATCCTGATGCTTTTCAAAATTTCCAGAACATCCTCCTTCTTAACCTGGTTCACACTGTTCTCACGAGCAACAAGGTCCCTCTCTCGTGAATACTGAAGCAAAATATTCATTTAGTACCTCCCCTACTTCCTCAGTGTGGAAGGGAAATTAATGAGTTGGCAACTTAGAAGCATACTGGGAAATGCTTGACTATATAGTTTAACACTGTTTTTGAATGAAAATAGAACATAGAACATAGAACAGTACAGCACAGAACAGGCCCTTCGGCCCTCGATGTTGTGCCGAGCAATGATCACCCTAATTAAACCCACGATAAGTAGGTCAGGTAACAGAAACAAAACACTGCTTAATATTTTTGGTCTCGGCTTTTTATGATAACACATTGTCCTCTGAAAGATAACAAAATGTGTACTTAAGTTGTTTTCAGCCAAGGGAAAGAACATATGTACTACGTATTTCATCTAACGTACTTTACAAGGTCTATTTAATATAAACTTGGCTGTTTACTTCCAGCTGTTAGTTCAGACTGTAAAGATATGGGGCGGGATTCTGCGGAAATTGGTGGGGCGGGCAACAACGGGCACGAAGAAGTGGTGTGAACCACACCGGCGCCGGGCCGCCCCGGAGGTGTGGAATCCTCCGCACCTTCAGGGGCTAGGCTGGCGCCGGAGTGGTTTGTGCCGCGCCAGCTGGCGTGGAAGGTGCTTGGCGGTGAAGGGCCTCCGCTGGCCTACGCTTGTTGGCGCAGGCGTGGGAGCGCCAACATGTTCCGGCAGCAGAGCACCAGCACATGCGCAGAGGGGTTCGTCTCCACACCGGCAAAGGCCGACCGGTACAGCAGCCGGTGCGGAGTAATAGAGTGCCCCCACGGCACAGGCCCACCCACGGATTGGTGGGCCCCGACCGCGGGCCAAGCCACCGTGGGGGCACTGCCCTGAGGACCCCGTAGGCCAGCCGCAAAGCCAGGTCCCACCGGTAAGTACCAGCTCTAATTTATGCCGGCTGGACTGGCCTAAAATGGGCGGCCGCTCGGCCCATCACTGGCCGGAGAATTCGGGCGGCCCTGGGGCCCATAGCGTCGCACCGGTCCTCGCCATTCTCCAACGCGGGCGGCATGATTCACGTCAGTGGGGTTATTTGGGGGCCGGAGAATTTGGCAGCCAGCAGGGGTGGGATTCACGCCGACCCCCACAATTCTCCGACCCGGCGGGGGGGCGGTCAGAGAATCCCACCCATGTGAATCTCAGAGTGTGGTGCACTGGCTATGCAGCCAGAACACTCTCTCTCCACAAATGTATTTGTGTAAATAAATTTCCTTAAATTGAACCTCAAGGAATTTATCTTTGTTATAATTTCCACGACAAATTGGCGTAGTCGTTGCAGTTCCCCTAATTTAATGGGGCATAAACCCCGAAAGGACTCTATAAATAAGATTCTCTCAGCTGAAAAGGAGAGAGCCATAGCGCGACCCCAGCTGAAAGGGGGGGGGGGGGGGGGGGTGTGGCTCGCGCATGGCAATTTTGGACACTAAGGGCAATTTATCATGGCCAATCCACCTAACCTGCACATCTTTGGACTGTGGGAGGAAACCGGAGCACCCGGAGGAAACCCACGCACACACGGGGAGGATGTGCAAACTCCGCACAGACAGTGACCCAAGCCAGAATCGAACCTGGGACCCTGGAGCTGTGAAGCAATTGTGCTATCCACAATGCTACCGTGCTGCCCACGGTAAAAATTTCAAAAATTCAGTTACAAATTAAACAAATGGAACATGAGAAAGATAAAGCAGCTTGAATACGAAAGAGAGGAAAAAGAAAGAGAGCGGAAAAAGAAAGCGAAAGAGGGGAAAAAGAAAAGGAGATAGAAGAAAGAAGAAAAGAAAGAATAGCCCTCACAGAACAAAAAGAAAGAGAAAGGGAGATACAGATCAGGGAAAAAGATAAAGAGAGAGAGTTTGAACTTCAGAAAATGGCCATGAAACATGACAGTCAGTTAAAATTGGTAGACGTAAAGGGAAACGTACAGTTGGATGATAGTGATGAGGATAGTGAGAAGGAGCGCCAAATTCGAAGGCATGGTGAGGATCTATTTTAATATGTCCAAGCATTGCCAAGGTTTGACGAGACGGAGGTAGAAGCCTTTTTCATTTCTTTTGAGATGGTAGCTAAACAAGTGAAAAGGTGAAAAATGAAACCATCTTGAAGTTGATGGGGTTTTTTTTCTTGGGGGAACTGCAAGAAGTCTTACAAAAGATTAATGACCCTTGGGCACAACTATTAAAACACCTGATAGAGTCCAGACGAGAGAATATAGTGACCCATTGCTCATGAGGATGAGCAGGCATACAATTTACAAGCGTAATGTCATTTAGGAAAGCAGACATCATTGCATGTCACTCCTTTCTCTTCTTCGGTATTGTGGGATTCGGAATGTTAGCACAGTTGATCCATAGTCAGAAGGACCTTATTAGGATGGGTTTAACTTCAGAACCCCATTTAACATTGGCCGTAAGACATCCCGCTAAGGCAAAGCAAATAGGAGAACTGATCAAAGAGGCCAAAGGAAAAAGGTAATACATGGGATTTATATTGAAATGGACGGGCAAAATTGCCTGATAGAATTTTATGGCAAACAGGAGGGCAGAGTGACCTGGAAAGAGGAGTAATGGCCCACTGCATTTGAAAGACAACAACCTCCCCGAGAGAGCCATCATTTACTCCCTTCAATCCTGGCCCAGGTACTGGCACATCTATGGGCCCTACATAAAAATAATTTTGGAAAAGTATATTCTACCCCAGTGCATAGGGTGCAGTTACAGAAGAACATTGCCCTGCCCTGCTTAAAACTATATTGGTTGGCACTGGAAGCAGAAAAAGGGATAGAGGGAGTGATCAATGCACTATTACAGCGTGGGGTGCTGAAGAGAACACAAAGCCCCTGTAACACCCCTATATTCCAAAAGTAGGAAGACCCAATGAGTGGTGCTTTGCGCAAGATCTCGGAACCATCAATCAAATTGTTATCACTATTACTCGATTGGTGCCGGACGTAAATGTCTTTTTATTTTGTATACCACCAACAACAGATACTTTCTCAGCCTTTTTCTCCATACCATTGTACCCGGAAAGTCAATATCTATTTGCTTTAAATATCGGAATTAACAGTATTAAAAGAGACTTGGACGAGTGCCAGTTGTCTGCAGGCTCAACATTCCCTCAATATGATGACGATTTATTGATAGCCTCAGAGGGAAGGCTAGTTTGTCAACAGAATACCCTTTTGTTATTATCACATCTGGCAGAAAGAGAGCATAGGGTCTCAATGGACAAACTGCAATTCTGTCAGGAGACAGTTCAGTATTTGGGATTTCAGCTGCAGCAAGGACAGCAGAGGCTTGGGTCTGAAAGCGTACAGGCTGTAGCAAGGGTTCCAACCCCGCGCAAGGAAAAGGAGACCCTTACCTTCCTCAGCATGGTGGGCTATTGCAGGCAGTGGATACCAGACTATCGAGAGATGGACGCAGTGCTGTGCAAGGCTACCCTGCAGGACGCCCCTTCAGTTGTTACCTGGATCCCAGAGAGGGAGCAAGCATTTTGTAACTTGAAACAAACCTAGATTAGCACCCTTGCCTTGGGACTTCTTAATTTCAGCAAGCCCTTTACTCTTTATGTGAATGATGCAGGGGGATTTGCAACAGGGGTCCTGGTGCAAGAGCATGGAGGAGGGAAAAGACCCCTTGCCTAATTACTCGGTGGCCCTATATTAAAGGGTATGCCAAGTTGCTTAAGAGCAGTAGCAGCCACAGCCGCCAGAGTAGAAAAATCAGTTTTGCTGCTGCTTAATTCATCCGCATCGTAGCATTTTACTGCGGCTCGACGCACTGGGTACAAAGTAATTTTCTCTGAAACCAACTTTACCGACAAGCGAGCACCAGCTGTCAATCCTGCAACACTCTTGCCCGCTCCCTCGGAAGCAGAACATATGCATGATCATGGCTGTTTACAATTGGTTGAAGCCACCACAACCCCTCAACCTGATTTATTGAGTCACCCACGAAAAAATCCAGACATCATCTTTTACACCAATGGGTCCGTAAACCAACCAAATGACATGATCCTCCTGGCCGGCTATGCAATAGTAACTTCATTCAAGGTTGTGGAAGCTTTTGCTCTGCCTTCGGGAACGCCTGCTCAAGCGGCCCAATAGTTTGTATTCTCGCTAAAAATAAAACAGTCAACATTTATACTGATTCCCGATCCGCTTTGGGGTAGTACATGATTTTGTCCAATTATGGAAAAACAGGGGATTCGTAACTTCCTCCGACCTACCTATTAAACATGCTAATTTTGTTTTAAATTTACTAGATGCTGTTCAGCTGCCCAGCAAGATAGCCGTTTTAAAGTGTGAAGAGCATACTACCGCAGACGATGAAGTCTCATGTGGCAATAGATTTGCTGATAAAATAGCAAAAGAAGTGGCTCTCAACAGCAGCCACAACTTCAAGCTGCTGCAGTAGAACTGTCCACAATAACAGAACCAAAGTTAAAGCAGGCACAGGAGCAAGCCTCACCACAGGAGTTTCGCTCTTGGCTAAAAGCGGGTTGCTATCAAAACAATCATCAAATCTGGATCCACCCAGATACCAGCACAGTATGCCCAGATTTCTGTTTTTGCCATTATATCGCCTTGCCCATGGGAAGGCTCATGTGGGCAAAGGAGGGATGACACATTCCATATGTCAACAATGGCATATACCAGGTAGTACGGTAACAATTAAAAAAGTAGCCCGCACATGTACGAATTGTCAGAGGAATAATCGGGGTAAAAAAACACCCGCTGTCTTTGATCATCTACCACAGCCCGAAACGTCTTTTGAAAATTTGCAGATAGATTTTGCACACATGCTGATGGCTAAAGGATTCAAATACATGTTGGTGATAGTGGACATGTTTTCCTGCTGGGTAGAGGCTTTTGCAACCAAAAGAAATGGGGCGCGATTCTCCGCAAATGCGGCGAGTCGTAAAGGCTGCCGTGAAACTGGCCGTGTTTCACGGCAGCCTCCGCACCCCCTCCTGGGACCCGATTCTCCCCCCCCCCCCCCCGGGCGGGGCTAGCAGTGGGGACCCGTGAAGCACGGCATCGTGGGCTTAGCGACCGTCGCTAATTCCGCGCGTCAAGCGTCACTCCGGCTGACACGCACGATGGCGTCAGCAGCGCATGCACGGATTGGACGGCTCCAACCCGCGCATGCACGGGGCCGTCATCTCCCTCGGCCGCCCCACGGACTGATCCTGCGGGGCGGCGGAGGGAGAAAGAGTGCGTCCGTTACAGACGCACTGACCATCGATCGCGGGCCCATGCCCCCCTTGGCACGGCCGTGGTACTGCCGTGCCAATCGGGGCCCTGGATGCCCAGAACGGGCATGTTGCAGCTGTTTTTACGACGGCAGCAAGCAGGTGTGTTTGCTGCCGTAAAACGGTCGTAAAGGCCTGGGAACATGGCCCATCGGCCTGGGGAGAATCGCTGTTCGCCGTAAAAAACGGCAAGCAGCGATTCGTGTCGTGGGGCGTCCGTGGAGGGGGGTGAATAGCAGGAGGGCATGAAAAATGTCGGGGACGCCCTCCCGCTATTCTCCGACCCATCGTGGGCAGCGGAGAATCGCGCCCATGATGCTAGAACAGTTGTAAATATTCTGTTGATGGAAATAATACCTAGGTTTGGGATACAAATGGGTATTAACAATGACAGGGGAACTCATTTCACTAGCAAATTGACCAAAGCCCGAACAGAAGCCATGGCATTTGTTTGGAAATTGCACATACCATATCAGCCACAATCCTCAGGAATGGTGGAAAGGGCGGATGGAATAATTAAAGCAGCAGTTACAAAACTGTGTCAACGCAATGGACTGCTATGGCCAGATACCCTACCCATAGTAATGTATGCCCTGAGAAATCAGAGGAATTGTAATATGGGTTTAACCCCACCTGAGATATTAATGGAATGCCCCATGACAACTGGAATTAAACCCCCAATGACCCCAGCGGCAGTAGCCTTAATATGGGCAGACGAGGCATCACTAAAATATGCCCAGGACATGTGTGAAACCGCTGAAAACAAAAACATGAAAAGGTGCGACATGCTCAGATGCATCCAAAAGAGAGAAATACACACCCCTTTAAACCTGGAGATTAAGTATATGTGAAAGCACTAAACAAAGATTCTTTTTCTCCTCGGTGGAATGGACCCTACCAAGTGCTGCTAACAACCCGAATAGCCGTTAAAGTAAAGGAAAAGCCAGATTGGATCCACGCAACTCGTGTAAACTACATCATTCGGAACTTTGAGAGTACTAGCGAAACGCTGACCTGGAGAGAATGACGGTGCTACTGTTCATATGTATTATCATATTAATCCAACATCATGTAGAGGGTATACTGCGTACCTTAATACACATGTCTCACTCATACGCAGAGAGGGTAAATAAATTCAGTTGTTGGGTTTGTACACAAATTCCCAGATGCTCAGGGGAGGGCATCCTTGTGCGACCCATCCCATTCACCAGTAAAGAGATAGCAGAATGGGCTCTAAGAAAAAATAGTATAGGACATGGTGAAGATACGCAGAATATCTTAGATTGGAGATTAGCTGGATACGACATGAATAAGTTTGAGGAATGGTGGGGGCCTAGGTTTAATGTAACACGTCAACCGCCCAATTATACTGGAGTCCCAAAAGGAAGTATATGCTTTAAGAATCATCAAACATATGGGACCCACTCAGTCGGCACGAGTCAGTGTGATCAGACCTTGAATTGGCAACCCCCTATGTTCCACCTTCCAGCTAAAGGATTATTCATCTTTGATTGGTCAGGAGTTGAAAATCAAACTAGTGGAGGCTCCTGGGAAGGGGATCCGATTAGACTAATGAAATGAAATGAAATGAAAATCGCTTATTGTCACGAGTAGACGTCAATGAAGTTACTGTGAAAAGCCCCTAGTTGCCACATTCCGGCACCTGTTTGGAAAGGCTGGTATGGGAATCGAACCATGCTGCTGGCCTGCTTGGTCTGCTTTAAAAGCCAGCGATTTAGCCCAGTGAGCTAAACCAGCCCCTGGTTGACTGATAGTAAAGGAAACCTGACCACGTATTTTATCTGTGGCCATAAGGTTACCATAAAATTGGGAAGGCTCCTGCTATTTGGGATACGTAGTCCCTTATGTGCATCACGTTCCGCAATTGCAGACCATCCCCATCACAGGACGACACAAAGTATTATGACATGGGCACAAATGCTGGGAATAATGATCCCACCATTAGGAATAGCCACTAATGCATACAAACTACGCGAATTACGCGACATCCTTGAGCAGGTAGCTATTGACACTGCAGAAACTGAGATAGTTGCTATAAGAGCAGTTGCCCTGCAGAATAGAATGGCCCTTGATTTCTTGTTAGCTGAAAAGGGAGGTACTTGTGCCCTGATTGGAAGTGACTATTGCACATCCATCCCTGATAACTCAAGAGAAAATTGATAACCTGGTGGATCGCATTCGTAGAGAGATAACAAGATTACATGAAAATAAGAGATGGGACTTTGGCTTTGAATGGTAGGATCGTTAGGACAGAGGATTGTGTTCTGGATTATAATCACCATTGTAATCTTGATTGTCGTATGGTTACTGTTTTAATGTTGCGCAATATATTTTTATTGTACTAACACGGGATCAGCCCGAGCCACGTTGCCTCCTTGCTACCAGGCTCATAACACGCAGGGAACTGTCATACGTCCGTTCCCCTTACAGTATAAACCATCCTTCTCTACGGATGACACGATAATTTACCAAAAGGTGTTGATCAAAGATCAACAAGGAGTGAACTGTGGAAGGGATATAAATGAGTTGCCAACTTAGAAGCATGCTGGGAAATGCTTGAATATATAATTTAACACTGCTTTTGAACGAAAATAAGTAGGTCAGGTCACATAAACGAAATACTGCTTAAGATTTTGGTCTCAGCTTTATTATGATAACACATTTTCCTCTGAAAGATAACAAAATGTGTACTCGTGGTGTTTTTAGCCAAGGGCAAGAACATACGTACTACGTATTTCATCTTAAGTACTTTCCAAGGTCTATTAAATATAAACATGCCTGTTTACTTCTAGCTGTTATTTGAGACTATAAAGATATGCTTCCTTCAATCGAAGAGTGCGGTGCACTGGCTATGCAGCCGGAACACTCGTTCTCCGCAAATATATTTGTGTCAATAAATTGCCTTAAATCGAACCTCGAAGAATTTGTCTTTATTATAATTTCCACAACACTCAGACTCAAGGCACAAGTTCCCTTCACTATCTTTGATTGGCCCTACTTTCACTCAGATCATCCTCTTATTTCTCACAGAAGAGTAGAACGCCTTGGGGTTTTCCCTCATCCTTCCCACCAGGGCTTTTACATGCCCCCTTCTAATTCTCCTAAGTCCATTTTTGTGTTCCTTCCTGGCTGCCTTGTAACCCTCTTGAGCCGTGCCAGATCCTTGCTTCCTCAATCTTACGTCAGCTTCCGTCTTCCTCTTGACTAGAAGTTCCACTTCTCTTGTCATCCAAGGCTCCTTCACCTTACCATTCCATCCTCGTCTCAGTGGGACATAACTATGCAGCACTTGCAGCAAGTGCTCCTTAAACAAATCCCACATTACTGTTGTGAATTTCCCCAAGAACAATTGTTCCCACTTTATGCTCCTCAGCTCCTGATGGCAGTATAATTTCCCCTCCCCCACTTAAATACCTTCCCATAGGAAATGAAAATGAAATGAAAATCGCTTATTGTCACAAGTAGGCTTCAATGAAGTTACTGTGAAAAGCCCCTAGTCACCACATTCCGGCGCCTGTTCGGGGAGGCTGGTACGGGAATTGAACCGTGCTGCTGGCCTGCCTTGGTCTGCTTTAAAAGCCAGCTATTTAGCCCAGTGCGCTAAACCAGCCCCTCTGTTTGTTCCTATCCCTCTCCATGACTATGTATGGTAAAGGTCAAGGAGTTGTGGTCACTGTCACCGAAATGCTCTCCCACCGAGACATCTGACACCTGGCCTGGTTTGTTGCCGAGCACCAATTCCAATATGGCCTCCCTCCCTAGTCAGCCTATCTACATATTGAGTCAGGAATCCTTCCAGAACACACCTGACAAAATCTGCTCCATCCAAACCATTTGCACTAAGGAGGTTCCAGTCAATATTAGGGAAGTTGAAGTCACCCATGACAACAACTCTGTACTTGCGTTGTACTTTCTTTCCATCTCAACACCAAAACCTATGGGAAAGCAGTTGCAAAGAAAAACAGACACCAAGATGGCCAGTACATGCGTTGCACACAGTATGTGCTCATTGCATATAGGGTGTATTACAATGACTTGTAATTTGTTTGCTTGTAAACTTTAACTTATTCAACTGAAATGTGTGAGGAAAACAATACATTTTAAAATTTCTTATTACAACATCACAAACATGGCAGCACGGTAGCATGGTGGTTAGCATAAATGCTTCACAGCTCCAGGGTCCCAGGTTCGATTCCCGGCTGGGTCACTGTCTGTGCGGAGTCTGCATGTCCTCCCCGTGTGTGCGTGGGTTTCCTCCGGGTGCTCCGGTTTCCTCCCACAGTCCAAAGATGTGCGGGTTAGGTGGATTGGCCATGCTAAATTGCCCGTAGTGTCCTAAAAAGTAAGGTTAAGGGGGGGTTGTTGGGTTACGGGTATAGGGTGGATATGTGGGTTTGAGTAGGGTGATCATTGCTCGGCACAACATCGAGGGCCAAAGGGCCTGTTCTGTGCTGTACTGTTCTATGTTCTATTCCGTTTGAAAGTCTTTGGACTATATGGCAACGAGCAATATTTACAAGCCCTCTACTCATCATAGGATTGTAGTTTTCTATCTGATGTGAAGTCGCTCGAATAAAACAACTTTCAGTTTTGAAATGTTTAGAGGTCATTTTAAAATATTGCTTTTTTCTGCAAATGGCATTGCTGAACACAATCTGGAACCAATTTGGAGAATGAAGATATATGAACCACTCATCATATTTGGCTGGGGCAGGCTGCCAGGCCACATTGAGTCTTCTTCAGACGTCAGTTCTGGAAAGGCCAATCCAGCATTTATATTGATGAAAGTTAAATTGAATGGGCAGTACAGTGTGACAAGACATCTGTTTCATAATTCTCATAACGTAAGTCAATAGCTTCTGAGTTGCAGATCTAAAACATGAAATTCGAGGGTGATTCATTACATACACGTCAATATTTGCCTAGCCGTTAGTATTTGTAGCACCTTACCCCACTGGGTGTTTGAAAAGAATACTTTAAATCTGTTTCATCAAATAAATATCCATCAAATTTCTGGATAATGTATCTTTCAGTGTACTTAAAATTTATCTGACTCTTCGTGCCAATGAGATCATAGAATTTACAGTGCAGAAGGAGGCCATTCGGCCCATCGAGTCTGCACCGGCTCCTGGAAAGAGCACCCTACCCAAGGTTAACACCTCCACCCCATCCCCATAACCCAGTAACCCCACCCAACACTAAGGGCAATTTATCATGGCCAATCCACCTAACCCGCACATCTTTGGACTGTGGGAGGAAACCGGAGCACCCGGAGGAAACCCACGCACACACGTGGAGGATGTGCAGACTCCGCACAGGCAGTGACCCAAGCTGGAATCGAACCTGGGACCTTGGCTATCCACAATGCTACCGTGCTGCGTGAGTATCTTAAAAATAATTTTCTTATGATTTGACATGAACTCAATGAAAATGTAATGTCATTGTAACTGCTACAAAAAATAACGAATATCTTTAGTGAAAATTGCATTTCCCAAACTGGAACGTGCCAAAAATAAAAAGCAACATACTGTTTGGAAGAGTGAGTCCCGACAATTTTGAGCTGTTCGGAAAAATTCAAATCATGGAGTTGGATTGGATTGGATTGGATTTGTTTATTGTCACGTGTACCGAGGTACAGTGAAAAGTATTTTTCTGCAAGCAGCTCAACAGATCATTCAGTACATGGGAAGAAAAGGGAATTAAACAGAATTCAAGAAAATACATGAGAATACATAATAGGGCAACACAAGATATACGATGTACTACATAAGCATTGGCATCGGATGAAGCAGACATGGGTGTAGTGTTAATGAGGACAGTCCATAAAAGGGTCATTTAGGAGTCTGGTGACAGTGGGGAAGAAGCTGTTTTTGAGTCTGTTCGTCCGTGTTCTCAGACTTCTGAATCTCCTGCCCGATGGAAGAAGTTGGAAAAGTGAGTAAGCCGGGTGGGAGGGATCCTTGATTATGCTGCCTGCTTTCCCCCGGCAGCGGGAGGTGTAGATGGAATCAATGGATGGGAGGCAGGTTCGTGTGATGGACTGGGCGGTATTCACGACTCTCTGAAGTTCCTTGCGGTCCTGGGCCGAGCAGTTGCCATACCAGGCTGTGATGCAGCCCGAGAGGATGCTCTCTATAGTGCATCTGTAAAAGTTGGTAAGAGTTAATGTGGACATGCCAAATTTCCTTAGTTTCCTGAGGAAGTAAAGGCGCTGTTGTGCTTTCTTGGTGATAGCGTCGACATGAGTGGACCAGGATAGATTTTTGGTGATGTGCACCCCTAGGAATTTGAAACTGCTCACCATCTCTACCTCGGCTCCGTTGATGCTGACAGGGGTGTGTACAGTACTATGCTTCCTGAAGTCGATGACCAGCTCTTTAGTTTTGCTGGCATTAAGGGAGAGATTGTTGTCGTTGCACCACTCCACTAAGTTCTCTATCTCCCTCCTGTATTCAGACTCGTCGTTGTTCGAGATCCGGCCCACTATGGTCGTATCGTCAGCAAACTTGTAGATGGAGTTGGAACCAAGTTTTGCCATGCAGTCGTGTGTGTACAGGGAGTAGAGTAGGAGGCTAAGTACGCAGCCTTGCGGGGCACCGGTGTTGAGGACTATTGTGGAGGAGGTGTTGGTGTTCATTCTTACTGACTGTGGTCTGTTGGTCAGAAAGTCAAGGATCCAGTTGCAGAGCGGAGAGCCAAGTCCTAGGTTTTGGAGCTTTGATATGAGCTTGGCTGGGATTATGGTGTTGAAGGCGGAGCTGTAGTCAATAAATAAGAGTCTGATGTAGGAGTCCTTGTTTTCGAGATGCTCTAGGGATGAGTGTAGGGCCAGGGAAATGGCGTCTGATGTGGACCGGTTGCGACGGTATGCAAATTGAAGTGGGTCAAGGCGTTCCGGGAGTATGGAGGTGATGCGCTTCATGATCAGCCTCTCAAAGCACTTCATTACCACTGACGTCAGGGCCACCGGGCGGTAGTCATTGAGGCACGTTGCCTGGTTCTTCTTTAGTACCGGTATGATGGTGGTCTTCTTGAAGCAGGTGGGGACCTCGGAGTGGAGTAGGGATAGGTTAAAGATGTCTGTGAAAACCTCTGCCAGCTGGTCCGCGCAGGTTCTGAGTGCACGACCAGGGATCCCGTCCGGGCCCATCGCCTTCCGTGGGTTCACTTTCAGGAAGGCCGATCTGACTTCGGAAACGGTGATGGTGGGTATGGGTGAATTATGGGTTGCTGGGGCACTCGATAGCGGGTTGTTGGTTACCTGCTCAAACCGAGCATAGAATGCATTAAGTTCATCGGGGAGGGGTGCACTGCTGCCAGAGATACTGCTCGGCTTCGCTTTGTAGCCCGTTATGTTGCTTAGTCCTTGCCACAACCGCCGAGAGTCTGTCTGTGACTCTAGCTTAGTTTGATATTCTCTCTTGGCATCTCGGATGGCTTTGCGGAGGTCGTACCTGGATTTCTTGTATAGGACAGGGTCGTCTGCCTTGAACGCCTCAGATCTGTCCTTCAGTAGGGAGTCAATCTCGCGGTTGAGCCATGGTTTCCGGTTGGGGAACGTACGTACTGCTTTCTTTGGCACGCAGTCGTCCACACATTTGCTGATGAAGTCTGTGACGGTGGTGACATACTCATTTAAGTTAGTCGCTGAGTTCTTAAATATGGACCAGTCCACTGTCTCCAAGCAGTCACGTAAGAGCTCTTCTGTCTCCTCAGACCAGCACTGCACAACCTTCTTAGCTGGATTCTCCCGCTTGAGTTTCTGCTTGTAAGCCGGGAGAAGGAGCACAGTCTTATGGTCTGATTTCCCAAAGTGCGGTCGGGGGATGGAACGGTAGGCGCCCTTGATTTTTGAGTAGCAGTGGTCAAGAGTGTTGTCGACCCGGGTGGTACAGGAGATGTGCTGGTGGAATTTTGGCAGTACACTCTTGAGGTTGGCTTTGTTGAAGTCTCCGGCCACAATGAACAGGGCCTCCGGGTGTTCTGTTTCATGGTTGTTTATGACTGTGTACAGTTCATCCAGCGCCTTCCTCACTTCTGCCTGGGGTGGGATGTAGACCGCTGTGATAATGGCTGAAGTGAACTCACGTGGAAGATAGTATGGGCGGCACTTTACGGTCAGGTATTCCAGGTCTGGGGAGCAGTAGGTCGCCAGGGTCACCACATCCAAGCACCAGGAGGAGTTGATGAGGAGGCAAACCCCTCCACCCTTCGCTTTGCCTGAAGATGCCGTGCGGTCTGCCCGGTGAATAGAGAAGCCTTCAGGTTGTATGGCACAGTCCGGTGAGGCGGGGGTGAGCCATGTCTCTGTGAAACAGAGCACACAGCAGTCTCTTACTTCCCTCTGAGAGGTAAGTCTGGCGTTAAGTTCATCCAGCTTGTTTTCAATCGCTTGGACGTTTGCTAGGAGTATGCTGGGGAGAGGGGTCTTGAAACCGCGTTCCTTCAGTCTAACCTGCAGACCGCTGCGTTTCCCTCGCTTTCTCGGTCGGCGGCTGCTGCTGGATGATCCTGGGATCCGATGAGAGACGTCAGCCCTTGTGGAAGGTAGGTGGTTGCGTCTGGCAGGGTCCAGGGCGCTGGCGGGATCCAGGGCGCTAGCGAGGTCCAGGGCGCTGTTTACATTTCCGGGGTCGCGTCTGGCAGGGCCCCGGGCGCTGGTTGAGGTAGAGGGGTTGCTGGGGGGGTGAGTCTGCGATCCGGATGGGTCCCGGCGTTCTGCGGGCGCGGGAATACCTTGCAGCGTGTTCGGGTCCTCGCGCGCGGTCTCCGTTGTTTCTGCGGTCCTGGGTCGTGGGCAGGGGCTTCCAGGGGCAGATTGGGCTGGGTCCCATGGTCTGTTCCCTTCCTGGGTGCTCCTGGGATCGGATCTTGAAGTCGGCACGGTGGGGCCTCCATGTGGATTTTTCTTTCTTCCATCACCAGGGAGGTCGGGTTGCTGGGCGGGCGTCTCCGGGTCGGGTCGCTGGGCGGGTCTCTCGGGGTCGCGCTGAGCCGTGTCTTGCCGTCGGGGGTCGGGTCGGGAGCTCCGGGGACAAGGCCGGGCGATCCGGGGGCTTGCGTCGGTTGTTAGGCCGGGTTTGGAGCTCCGAAGCCCGGGTCGGCTCCAAATCGAGGTCGGGGCTTCACTTCCGGTTTGGGCCCAATCTCCTTCCAGGTCACGGAGGTCAGGTCGGGTCGGGTCACAAGGTCTCCAAGGGACTCGGAGGATCTTCAGGCCTGCAAGACAGGATAAAAGACAGAGGTTAGTAATAATGTTAGCTTTAGAATTAATTTTTAAAAGGTTAGAACGAGTATAAATAAAGTTAAAAGTGGATCTGTTGGGGAGAGCCTGCAGAGAGTCGCCTCGCTCCGGCGCCATCATCTGGGAAGTTGTAGAATGGTTACAGCACAAAATGAGGCCATTCAACACATTGTGTCTGGCATTCTGAAGCAGCAATTCACTGAGTGCCATACCCCTGAGTTCCCTGTGGCCCTGCAACTTTTTCCTTTTCAGATAATATCACAATTACCTCCACCATATCCAGGCAATGCATCACAGATCCTAAGTGTTTCTTTGATTTGACTTGATTTGTTATTGTCACATGTATTAGTATACAGTGAAAAGCATTGTTTCTTGCATGCTATATAGACATCGCTTGCCATACATAGGGAATGAAGGAGAGGCTACAGAATATAATGTTCCCTGCATGAAAAAGATTTTCCTCACGTCACCATTGCTTCTTTTTCCAATTACCTTAAATCTGTGCCCTGTTCTCAATCTCTCCACTGATCCTCCCTATCAACTCTGTCCAGGCATGTCCATCATTTTGAATACCTCCATCAAATCTCACCTCTACCATCGCTCAACCTCCAGGCGACACGGTGACACACTGGTCAGCACTGCTGCCTCACAGCTCCAGGGATCCAGGTTACATTTTGGCTTCGGGTGACTGTCTGTGTAGAGTTTGCACATTCTCCCTGTGTCTGTGTAGGTTTCCTCCGGGTGCTCCAGTTT
The DNA here is from genome assembly GCF_902713615.1 of Scyliorhinus canicula. NCBI lineage: Eukaryota > Metazoa > Chordata > Chondrichthyes > Carcharhiniformes > Scyliorhinidae > Scyliorhinus > Scyliorhinus canicula. Next base: position 189,580,860 of record NC_052148.1, read on the forward strand.
CCCCCCACAGTACAAAGATGTGCAGGTTAGGTGGATTGGCCTTGTTAAATTACCCATTTGTGACCAAAAGGTTAGTTGGGGTTACAGGGATGGGGTTGAGGCATGGGTTTAAGATGGTCTTTCCAAGGGTCAGTGCGGATTCGATGGGCTCAATGGTCTCCTTCTGCGCTGTAAATCCTATGATTCTCCAAGGAGAACAGTCCCAATTTTTCCAGTCTTTCCACATAACGGAAGTTCCTCATTCCTGAAAGCATATTGCACCTGTTCTGTATCCTCAGAATGAACGATATCTTACATATTTTATAAGGAGTCCACACCGAGTAGCTCAAAGATACTTTATTTTTTGGGCGGCATGCAGTGCAGTGGTTAGCACTGGGACTCCAGCGCTGAGGACCCGGGTGCGAATCCTGGTCCTGGGTCACTGTCCGTGTGGCGTTTGCATGTTCTCCCCATGTCTACGTGGGTTTCACCCCCACAACCCAAAGATTTGCACGTTAGGTGTATTGGCCACGCTAAATTGCTCCTTAATTGGAAAAGAAAATAATTGGGTACTTTAAATTTATTTAAAAAAAGAAACTTTGCTTATTTACAATGACTATTATATACATCACACGGTAGATCCCTACTGGGTCTCTCCCTTGCCGGTGCCGAACTGGCTGGCTTTCTATTTGGTACAACTATATATTGTTCAGAGGTCCCCTGCCCCCCTTACGGGCTGTATTCTGCAAGGTTCACGGGAAAGTTAATTGTTCCCACCTGTTATTGAAAATATGGAAAGATGTGTCATTTGAAACATGGAAGTCTGGCAATAACTGGTCTGAGAGAAACATGAGAGGATACAGGGAAAGATCCCACAAAGGGATACTAGCAGCTGCAAAAAGCAGGATTATAAAATGCAGATTCTTTCTCCCAAGCAGGACACACAGGATTTTTGTATGAAGCTAAAAACAATGTTTCACACCTTCATTGAAATTAACTATTTTAGTAAACAGCTGGAAATGAAAGGATGAGGTTCAGTTGAATTTGGTGACAATTCTAGGTGTGAAGTTCTGCTGATATCAAGTAAATTAAAGAAAACTGGAGACTATCAGTCTACGAGAAATATAATTTAAAGCCAAAATCAAAAATATGAGCTGGGGACACAATTGGAAAATAAAACTATAGAAATGACAGGAACCAAACCAAAATTCACGCCTCTATTGAAACCAAAGCATTTTTGAACATCACAAAGGAAACAATGTAATCAGAGACCTGAGAGGTGAGGTCATGTCAAAATGAATACTTAATTAGAATGTTTAGATCAAAGATACTTTTTACAATCAAAGTGAAATAAGTTACTTTACAATAAGGTCATAAAAACTTAACAACTGTTAGAAAGAGAATATAAACCCAGAGACCAGAGCAGGAACCACCAGAACCAGAACCAGAACTCAGAGAGAAGGAGAGAAGGAACAAGAGAAGCAAGCAGAGTCAGCTCGGTCATGGGAAAGATAGGACATAGCAGCCGTGCTAAAACAGCTAATACATCTAAGGGAGACTAGAATTTAAGGGGGAGGCAGAGTCAGCTCAGAGTCAGCTCAGAGATAGCCAGTAGAGCCAGCTCTCATAGTTCAGTACATGGAATCGACAAGACATAGCAACCGAGCTAACCAGCGAATACATCTAAAGACCAGACTTTAAAGAAGATTGATTGTCAAGTTGGGCCTGAAGGTCCCTTCAACCAACCAGAAGGATCCAGAAGTAAGATCTTTTTACCTTTCTGTAAAGAAAGTGATTGCAGTTTGAAAGAAAAAATATAATAATAAAATAACTTAATTTAACCTGAAACAGTGGTTATTCCTAAGTCTACTTTGCTTACTTAGCAATGCGGGACCCAGGACCGATGCTACTAAGTGGTAAGTAGATTAAATCTTCGGTGAAGGTATGGGTTATACCGGGGGATAACTTGAAAATATAGTTTGACCTGAATAGCACCCACCGAAGCCTGCATTGGAGTCAGGGAGTGAGAATCCCTGTTCACCATTTAGAATGTCGGCCCTTTTTGGTATAAGAATAGTGAGGAGTTTTCAACAACACACCCCGTAAGATACTTGTGGGGTATAACATCTCATCCTCATCGCCAGTTTTATGAGGCCACAAAGGAGTCCACACTCAAATAAACTTTGTTTACTTACAATAACTATTATATTTGAGATTATTCATGAAAGCCTGCCTTCTCAGCATTGCCCCTCACCTGAGGTGTGGTGATCTGCAGCTTAAACCACCACCAGTCAGTTCTCTCCCTCAAGGGGGAAAGAAATCTATGGCCAACTGGGACTATGGCAACTTTACCTTATATATATCACACGGTAGATCCCAACTGGGTCTCCTTGCTGGTGCCTAACTGGTTGGTTTTATATACCATATGACATACATATTCTGAAAGGATCACAAGAAGTTAAGTGGTCCCACCCCGTAAGGTGAGTTATAACAACATCCTAAAGTGTGTTGACACAATCGTTCAGTTTGAGGCCAAATCAGTTTCATATTGATTTAACCTACACTTCTTGCTTTTATATGCTATGCCCGATTGATAAAGCTCAGGGGGCCTCCTTGCACAGAGGGCAAGGCCCTGGGGGCCTCCAATGCCCCCTGGGAGATTCCCACAAGTAACGTTCTATCTGGCCCCCATTTGTGGAGACGAGCACTGAACAGCACTTGACTGAGGTCTCCAAGGCAAGGGGGTTACATACAACGCTTTGGGTAGATCACAATGGCCAGGATTCACATCACAACATCTTGCGAGATTGTATTAGATCTTGTGGGGCGCAGTGAGCCGGGTTGATCCCGCAAGTGGGATCTTCCGGCACCTACCAGTCGCATTGCGCCGCCCTGCCATTCGGGCGTAACAGGGTCGGTAGATCTCGTCCACAATGTTTTAGCTTCAACTGATTCCTGTGGTAAGAATTTCGCAGGCTAAGCATTCTCTGGGTGAAGAAATTCCCCCATCTCAGTCCTAAATCCATAGAATCCTTAGAATCCCTACAGTTCATAAGGAGGTCATCAAAGTTGCACAAGCCCTCCGAAAGAGCAATGTAACTAAGTGCATTTTTAAACATTTTTTAAAAATTAATTTACGGGATGTGGGCAACGCTGGTTAGGCCAGCATTTATTGCCTATCTCTAATTGCCCTTCAGAAGATGGTGGTGAGTTGCCTTCTTGAACCGCTGCAGTCCTTCAGGCGTAGGTACGCCCACAGTGCATTCGAGAGGGAGTACCTGGATTTTGTCACAGCGACAGTGGAGTAAATTGGATTCAGAGATAGAGAGACTGCAAGGGTCGAAACATCAGTTGGAAGTGGCTATGATATTTTAATGAATAGAAAGAAGCAAGAGGAATGTATAAGAACTTAACTAAGGCAGTGACAGAAATAGTTTTAAGTGGTTTGTTTAAGTTCAAAGGGGAATATATACAAGTTTTTCTGATTGGCAGGCAGTGACTAGTGGGGTACCGCAGGGATCTGTGCTTGGACTCCAACTGTTCACCTTATATATTAATGATCTGGAGGAGGGAACTAAATGAATCATCTCCAAATCTGAAGATGAAACAAAGTTAGGTGGGAGGGTGAGCAGTGAGGAAAATACAGAGATGCTTCAGTGTGATTTGGACAGGCTGAGTGAGTGGGCACATGCATTGCAGAGGTAGTCTAAATGTGGCTGAATGTGAAGTTATCCACTTCGGTTACAAAAATAGGAAGGCAAATTATTATTTGAATGGGTGCAAATTGTTTGTACATCAGTCGCTGAAAGTAAGTGCGCAGATACAGCAGGCAGTAAAGAAGGAGGCAAATGGTATGTTGCCGTTCATAGCGAGAAGACTTGGGTATAGGAATAGAGAGGTTTTACTGCAATTGTATAGGGCATTGGTGAGGCCACACCTGGAGTATTGTGTGCTGTTTTTGTATCCATATCTGAGGAAGGATGTACTTGCTTTGGAGGGAGTCCAGCAAAGGTTTATCAGGCTGATTAGTGGGATGGCGGGACTGATCAGAAACTAAATTGGTTAGGATTATCTTCATTGGAGTTTAGAAGAGTGAGAGGGGATCTCATAGAAACTCACAAAATTCTACCAGGAATAGACAGGGTAGATTCAGAAAGAATGTCCCCACTGGTGGGGTAGTCCAGAACTAGGGGTCATATTTGAGGATGAGGGGTAAACATTTTAGGACTGAGGTAAGGAGAAATTTCTTCATCCAGCAATTGGTGAATCTGTGGAATTTGCTACCACAGAAAGTAGTTGAGGCCAAAACGTTGAGTAATTTCAAGAGGGAATTAGATGTAGCTCTTGGAGCTAAAGGCATCAAGGGATATGGGGGAAGGGGGGATCAGGGTAATGAATTTGATGATCACAATCTGCAATTTAGCTCACTGGGCTAAATCGGTGGCTTTTAAAGCAGACCAAGCAGGCCAGCAGCACGGTTCGATTCCCGTACCAGCCTCCCCGGACAGGCGCTGGAATGTGGCGACTAGGGGCTTTTCACAGTAACTTCATTGAAGCCTACTCATGACAATAAGCGATTTTCCTTATCAATGAACGGCGGAGCCGGCTCGAAGGGCCGAATGGTCTCCTCCTGCTTCTATTTACTTTGTTTATAAGTTTTTATGTAAGTAAATGAGGCAAAGATATGAGAAGTTTACTTTTTTTAAATATAGGAGCTATAAAGTGAACGAAAGGAGTTGACCAATTCTGGCAAAAGGAATCTTCTGAGAGACTGTGTGAAACAAGAGATGATCGAAAGATCAAATGGAAAGAACACATTTACGAAAACACTGAGGTCGGTTTGAGATGGTAGCTGCTTAGATCTCTCTCAGAAGACAGCGAGCCACCTGGTCAGCTCTCCCAGAAGACATTGTGGACATTGGTGATATCTCCAAGCAGATAGTGTGGTGGCTGGTGATAGGTAAGAGAAGACACTGTGTAGACACAGCCAGATTTGGAGAACCAGTTTGCTGTCACCATCAGAAACCCCCCACAAGAGCAATAGGGCATTATGTAGTAATGACACTGGAATCCTATAGATTTAAAATTCTATAAGGACTGTTGTCATCAGAAAAAGGAAGGTTAACTCTTGAGTATAGTTTCAGCTCAGATCTTTTTGGAACTATTTAAAAGTTCTGTTAACTGTGTGAATCCATTCTTGTATTTAAGTTTTAAAAATGTATTTGATTTTCACTTTACTTTCTTGATGTTTACTTTAATATAAAATCATCACAGTTGGTTGGAGACATTTCCTGATTTCAGAAAACTGTCTCATAATCTACAAATTGCAAAACCTGTTTTGGCAGCTATTTCAAGTTTCTCTTTGGGATTTGGGCAGCACAGCATTTACCATTAGCTGTGTCTTAACACTTCTTCAAAGGCAATCCATTGCTTACATACAATTTTGCCTTTGAATCTTGAATTCCAATTTATCTGGGCCAGATCCACCTCAGTGAAGTTGGTTTTCCTTATTCTTTATTATTCTATTTCTAGATTATTCTTATTCTAGATTTCTCCTTTTCTATAGCCAACCTAATCCTAATGATATAATGATTACTGTCCCCTAGGTGTTTCCCTACTGGCACATGATGAACTTGACCCATCTCACTCCCAAAACCCAGGTCCATCAGTACTTCCTTTCTCTTTGAACGGGAAACATACTGATATAGAATTTTTTTCTAAACATACTCTAAAAAACTTTGCCCCTCTCTGCCATTTCTGCGACTATTATCCTAATCTATATTTAGATCATTAAAGTCCTCCGTTATAACTACTCTATGATTCTTGCATTTCTGTGTAATTTTCTTGCAAATTTCTTCCTCTACATTGTTCCTACTGATTGCCACTACACCAAGCAATGTAATTGTATCTTTATTTTCCTTAGCTCTAACTAAACAGGTTCTCCTCTTGACTCCTTTGTGATATCTTCTCTCTCCAGCACTGCAGTGTTCCCCTTAATCAATACTTAAGTTAAAAAGTAGGACCTCAAAGGTAGTAATCTCAGGATTGCTACCAGTGCCACGGGACAGTCAGAGTAGAAACTCAAGAATAGTCAGAATGAATACGTGGCTTGAGAGATGGTGCAGGAGGGAGGGGTTCAGATTTTTGGGACATTGGAACCGGTTCTGGGGGCGGTGGGACCATTACAAACCGGATGGTCTACACCTGGGCAGGACTGCAACCAATGTCCTAGGGGGTGCTTTTGCTAACACTGTTGGGGAGGTTTTAAATTAATGTGGCAGGGGGATGGGAACCAGATTAGGAAGTTAGAGGTCAGTAAAGAAGCAGCAACTAATGCCAGTAAGGTATGAGATAATAAACTCAACATGACTAGGGGGAAGAGTAGACAGGGAAGAGTTGATTAACGCAAAGGGACAGGTGGTCTGAGGTGCATTTGTTTTAATGCGAGAAGTGTAGCAGGTAAGGCAGATGAACTTAGGGCTTGGATCAGTACCTGGGAATATGATGTTATTGGTATTACTGAGACTTGGTTGAGGGAAGGGCAGGACTGGAAACTGAATATCCCAGGGTGTAGATGCTTCAGGAGGGATAGAGAGGGAGGTAGAAGGGGGGGAGGAGTTGCATTACTCATCAGAGATGATATCACAGCTGTGATTAAGGAGGGCACGATGGAGGATTCGAGCACTGAGGCAATATGGGTGGAGCTAAGAAATAGGAAGGGTGCAGTAATGTTGTTGGGACTTTACTACAGGCCTCCCAAAAGCGAGCATGAAGTAGAGGTACAGATTATAGAAAAATGTCGGAGCAATAGGGTGGTTGTGATGGGAGATTTTAACTTCCCCAACATTGAATGGGATTCGTGTAGTGTTGGAGGTGTAGATGGAGCAGAGTTTGTAAGGAGCATCCAGGAGAGTTTTTTTAGAGCAGTATGTAAATAGTCCAACTCGGGAGGGGGCCATACTGGACCTGGTATTGGTGAATGATCACAGCCAGGTGGTTGATGTTTCAGTCGGTGATTACATTGGGAATAGCGATCACAATTCCGTAAGTTTTAGAATACTCATGGACAAGGAAAAGTGTGGTCCAAAAGGAAGAGTGCTAAATTGGGGAAAGGCAGAGTATAACAAAATTCGGCAGGAACTAGGGAATGTGGATTGGGAGCAGCTGTTTAAGGGTAAATCCACATTTGAAATGTGGGAGTCTTTTAAGGAAAGGTTGATTAGAGTGCAGGACAGACATGTCCCTGTGAAAATGAGAGCTAGAAATGGCAAGATTAGGGAACCATGGATGACGGGTGAAATTGTGAGACTAGCTAAGATGAAAAAGGAAGCATTCATAAGATTGAGGCAACTCAAAACTGATGAAGCTTTGGAGGAATATCGGGAAAGTAGGACGAATCTCAAACGCGCAATAAAGAGGGCTAAAAGGGGTCATGAAATATCTTTGGCTAACAGGGTTAAGGAAAATCCCAAAGCCTTTTATTCGTAGTCATCCCCACACCCCCAATACTGGCCTTCAAACAACCGCGCAACCTCAAACAAACCATTGTTTGCAGCAAATGACCCAGCCTTCAGAACAGCGACCACGACACCACACAACCCTGTCAGGGCAATCTCTGCAAGACATGCCAGATCATCGACTTGGATACCACCATTACACGTGGTAACACCACCCACCAGGTACGCGGCACATACTCGTGCGACTCGACCAATGTAGTCTACCTCTTACGCTGCAGGAAAGGATGTCCCGAAGCGTGGTACATTGGCGAGACCATGCAGACGCTGCGACAACGAATGAATGGGCATCGTGCGACAATCACCAGGCAGGAATGTTCCCTTCCAGTCGGGGAACACTTCAGCAGTCAAGGGCATTCAGCCTCTGATCTCCGGGTAAGCGTTCTCCAAGGCGGTCTTCAGGACATGCGACAACGCAGAATTGCCGAGCAAAAACTTACAGCTAAGTTCCGCACACATGAGTGCAGCCTCAACAGGGATCTTGGATTCATGTCGCATTACATCCACCCCCCACTATCTGGCCTGGACTTGCAAAATCCTACCAACTGTTCTGGCTTGAGACAATTCACACCTCTTTAACCTGTGATTATCCCTCTCCCTGGATCTGTAATGATTTGATTACCTGCAAATGCTCGCATTCCAAGCAGTGTCCAGCATCTCTGACTTTGTCTATATAAATGTTTCTGGAACATACCTCGCCATTCACCTGAGGAAGGAGCTGCGCTCCGAAAGCTCGTGTTTGAAACAAACCTGTTGGACTTTAACCTGGTGTTGTAAGACTTCTTACTGTACAAAATTATGAGAGGTATGGACAGGGTGGATAGCAACAAGCTTTTCCCAAGAGTGGGGGTGTCAGTTACAAGGGGTCACGATTTCAAAGTGAGACGGGGAAAGTTTAAGGGAGATGTGCGTGGAAAGTTTTTTACGCAGAGTGTGGTGGGTGCCTGGAACGCTTTACCAGCGGAGGTGGTAGAGGCGGGCACGATAGCACATTTAAGAGGCATGCAGACGAGTATATGAACGGGCGGGAACAGAGGGAAGTAGACCTTGGAAAATAGGAGACAGGTTTAGATAAAGGATCTGGATCGGTGCAGGCTGGGAGGGCCGAAGGGCCTGTTCCTGTGCTGTAATTTTCTTTGTTCTTTGTTCATCCTCTTTCTTAAATTTTAAACAACCTGTGTGAAAATAGCTTCCACCACCCCCGCAGGACAGGGATTAGAACATAGAACATAGAACAGTACAGCACAGAACAGGCCCTTCGGCCCTCGATGTTGTGCCGAGCAATGATCACCCTACTCAAACCCACGTATCCACCCTATACCCGTAACCTAACAACCCCCCTTAACCTTACTTTTTAGGACACTACGGTCAATTTAGCATGGCCAATCCACCTAACCCGCACATCTTTGGACTGTGGGAGGAAACCGGAGCACCCGGAGGAAACCCACGCACACACGGGGAGGACGTGCAGACTCCGCACAGACAGTGACCCAGCCGGGAATCGAACCTGGGACCCTGGAGCTGTGAAGCATTTATGCTAACCACCATGCTACCGTGCTGCCCGTAAGATTCTGTCGAACCATTTCGGCAGCAGCTGCGGCAGGCTCCACATCTCTGCGTAATAAAGCCTCGATTACTCTCTACTCTCATCTTAATTGATAGTGCATCACACATACCACATATTCACATACATGTAGCGTAACCCTAATATAGGCTTTTATACTTCCCTTCTGATACTGAATTCCCCTAATAGCTTACTATTTCCTACTCTTGTCCTCTCTGTTTCCTCCAATATTTTTGACACCTTGGTGTTCCCATTTACTATTATCTCCTTGTTCCCAGAACCCTGCCAAGTTTGCTTAAATCCTCCCCAATAGCACTAACAGATCTTCTCACAAGGAAACTGTCCCTGACTCTGTTTAGATGCAACCCATCCAGCCAGCGATACTAATATAGGTTTACCATATTATGTGCTTGAACAGTGCTATACTAATCAAGCAAAATTCAAAACATTCGTCAATCTTAATTTATCAGACCAGATCATCAATGCTTCTGCTTTTAAAGAATAAAGCAAGATATTTCTTGTGTGTTCATAGAAGATCATAGATCGTAAATTTACATTGCAGAAGGAGGCCATTTGGCTCATTGAGTCTGAACTGGCCCTTGGAAAGAGCACTCTACTTAAGTCCATGCCTCCATCCTATCGCCGTAACCCCATCTAACCTTTTGGACACTAAGGGACAATTTAGCATGACCAATCCACCTAATTTGCACATCTTTGGACTGTAGTATTTACATACCCCAAATTTAATCTCTCCATTTCCTTAATTGTTCCATATTTAGTTGCACTATCTTACTTTGATCTATGCTGGAGCTTTGATGATGAAAATTCATCAACAATTATCACATATATTGATGCTTTGTCAAACTATATATTAAAATCCATAAGAACTAACTCAATAAGGCAACAATATATGAAGAAGCTGACGCATATAAATCAATGAGTCATAGTTGAAAACAAGCACTGTGAGGTAAATGAACAATCTTCCTCATATAGCATTTCCTAAGAGCTGCAGAAGAAATCTTTTGCAAAGTTACTTTCCAGAGGATTATTCCATGGATGAAATAAATTATTAACCACAGTGCAAATAACTGATTTTCCAAAAATTTCATCAACAAGCCTTCCTTAAGGAAGCCTATGTAGTAAGATCTTGATGTGCTAAAAAGAGTATTTTTTTAAAGAAAATATTTTATTAAAGCATTTATAATTTCCACAGTTTAACAAATTTAACAAGTTAACTTTCTAAACAACCTAGCGGCGCACATCACAATAACATACCAATCTACCCTTCCACCCTCACTCCTTACTACCCGTATATTAGATTCCCTGTCCTTATTTTACACTGATATGCTTCCCATTCTTTCCCCCCTTTTCCGCTCTCCACCCCTATCTGCTGACGTTCAGTTTTCCTTAAAGAAGTCGATGAATGGCTGCCACCTCCGCGGAACCCCCAAGGCGAACTTAATCTTCTCCAGACTGCGAAACCCTGCCATATCGCTGACCCACAATCCTGACTTTGGAGATTCCGAGTCTCTCCATCCCAGCAAAATCTGTCTCCGTGCCACCAGGGAGGAGAAGGCCAGGACATGGGCCTCCCTCCCCCTCCCCCCCCCCCCCCCCCAACCCGGGCCCCCGGACCTTCCGATACCCCAAGTATTGCCATTTCTGGACTCAGAGTCACCCTCCCTTCCAGGACCTCTGACATGACGTCCGCAAATCCCTGCCAGAATCCCCTCAACTTTGGACACGCCCAGGACATATGCACATTAGGGCACTTGAGAGTTACAAGTTAGCCAGGAAGGACCTAAAGGGAGAGTTAAGATGAGCGAGGAGAGGACACGAAAAGTCATTGGCGGATAGGATCAAGGAAAACCCTAAGGCTCTCTATAGGTATATCAGGAACAAAAGAATGACTAGAGCAAGATTAGGGCCAATCAAGGATAGTAGTGGAAAGTTGTGTGTGGAATCAGAGGAGAAAGGGGAAGCGTTAAATGGAAATTTGTCATCAGTGTTTACACTGGAGAAAGACAATGTTGTCGAGGAGAATACTCAGGTTCAGTCGACCAGGCTAGATGGAATTGAGGTTCACAAGGAGGAGGTGTTAGCAATTTTAGAAAGTGTAAAAATAGATAAGTCCCCTGGGCCTGATGGGATTTACCCTAGGATTCTCTGGGAAGCCAGGGAGGGGATTGCAGAGCCTTTGTCCTTGATCTTTATGTCGTCTTTGTTGACAAGAATAGTGCCAGAAGACTGGAGGATAGCAAATGTTGTCCCCTTGTTCAAGAAGGGGAGTAGAGACAACCCTGGTAATTATAGACCTGTGAGCCTTACTTCGGTTGTGGGTAAAATGTTGGAAAAGGTTATAAGAGATAGGGTTTATAATCATCTTGAAAAGAACAAGTTGATTAGTGATACTCAACACGGTTTTGTGAAGGGTAGGTCATGCCTCACAAACCTTATTGAGTTTTTTGAGACGGTGACCAAACAGGTGGATGAGGATAAAATGGTTGATGTGGTGTATATGGATTTCAGTAAGGCGTTTGGTAAGGTTCCCCACTGTAGGCTATTGCAGAAAATAAGGAAGTATGGGATTGAAGGTGATTTAGCGGTTTGGATCAGTAATTGGCTAGCTGAAAAAAGACAGAGGGTGGTGATTGATGGCAAATGTTCATCCTGGAGTTCAGTTACTAGTGGTGTACCGCAAGGATCTGTTTTGGGGCCACTGCTGTTTGTCATTTTTATAAATGACCTGGAAGAGGGTGCAGAAAGATGGGTTAGTAAATTTGCAGATGACACGAAGGTCGGTGGAGTTGTGGATAGTGCTGAAGGATGTTATAGGATACAGAGGGACATAGATAAGCTGCAGAGCTGGGCTGAGAGGTGGCAGATGGAGTTTAATGCGGAAAAGTGTGAGGTGGTTCACTTTGGAAGGAGTAACAGGAATGCAGAGTACTGGGCTAATGGCAAGATTCTTGGTAGTGTAGATGAACAGAGAGATCTCGGCATCCAGGTACATAAATCCCTGAAAGTTGCCACCCAGGTTAATAGGGCTGTTAAGAAGGAATATGGTGTGCTAGCCTTTATCAGTAGGGGGATTGAGTTTCGGAGCCACAAGGTCATGCTGAAGCTGTACATAACTCTGGTGCGGCCGCTCCTGGAGTACTGCGTGCAGTTCTGGTCACCACATTATAGGAGGGATGTTGAAGCTTTGGAAAGGGTTCAGAGGAAATTTACTAGGATGTTGCCTGGTATGGAGGGAAGGTCTTATGAGGAAAGGCTCAGGGACTTGAGGTTGTTTTCGTTAGAGAGGAGAAGGCTAAGAGGTGACTTAATAGAGACATATAAGATAGTCAGAGGGTTAGATAGGGTGGGCAGTGAGAGTCTCTTTCCTCGGATGGTGATGACCAACACGAGGGACATAGCTTTAAATTGAGGGGTTGTATATATAGGACAGATGTCAGAGGCAGTTTCTTTACTCAGAGAGTAGTAGGGGTGTGGAACGCCCTGCCTGCAACAGTAGTAGACTCGCCAACTTTAAGGGCATTTAAGTGGTCACTGGATAGACATATGGATGAAAATGGAATAGTGTAGGTCAGATAGGCTTCAGATGGTTTCACAGGTCGGCGCAACATCGAGGGGCGAAGGGCCCGTACTGCGCTGTAATGTTCTATGATTCGCCGGACTTCCCCCGAAGCGTCCGCACCTGTCCTCCACTTCCTCGAAAAACCTACTCAACCGGGCTACCGTCTGGATCAGGCTAAGCCTGGCACACAACGAGGATGAATTGACTCTCTTCAAGGCCTTCTCTCATAGTCCGTCTTCCAGCCCCCTCCCAACTCTTCCTCCCACTTCCTCTTCACCTCCCCGATTGGAATCCCTTCCCACTCCATTAACTCCTTGTATATCTCCAAGACCCTCCCCTCCCGAACCCCCGTTTTTGACATTACCTTATCGTGTAGTCCCCTCAGAGGGAGGCGAGGAAAGCTTGGAACCTGCCTATGAACAAAGTCCCGTACCTATATGTACCGAAACCCGTTCCCACCCGGCAACTCAAACTCCTCCTCTAATGACTCCAGGCTCGGAAAGCCCTCCTCAATGAAGAGATCCCCCAATCTCTCAATCCCCACCCGCTGCCAGCTCCTAAAGCCCCCATCCAGCCCCGCCCCGGAACAAACTGGTGATTATCACAAATCGGTCAGAACACTGACTCCCCCTCTAATCCCGTGTGCTGCCTCCATTGTCCCCACACCCTCAGGGCTGCTACTATCACTGGGCTTGTGGAGTACTGAGCCGTCAAGAACGCCGTTAGCAAAGCCTCCAAACTCGCACCCTTACACAATGCTGCCTCTGCTCGCTCCCAAACCGACCCCACCCCCACTACCCACTTCCTTACCGTCGATATGTTGGCCACCCAGTAATAGTTCATAAAATTCGGAAGGGCTAAGCGCCCCTCCCCGCGCCCCCGTTCCAAAAGTACCCCGTTCCAAAAGGTATAGGGTGACTAGTGGTGTTCCACAGGGATCCGTGCTCGGACCACTGTTGTTTGTGATATACATAAATGACCTGGAGGAAGGTATAGATGGTCTGATTAGCAAGTTTGCAGATGATACTAAGATTGGTGGAGTTGCAGATAGCGAGGAGGACTGTCAGAGAATACAACAAAATATAGATTGATTGGAGAGTTGGGCAGAGAAATGGCAGATGGAGTTCAATCCAGGCAAATGCGAGGTGATGCATTTTGGAAGATCTAATTCAAGAGCGGACTATATGGTCAATGGAAGGGTCCTGGGGAAAATTGATGTACAGAGAGATCTGGGAATTCAGGTCCATTGGACCCTGAAGGTGGCAACGCAGGTTGATAGAGTGGTCAAGAAGGCATACAGCATGTTTGCCTTCATCGGACGGGGTATTGAGTACAAGAGTAGGCAGGTCATGTTACAGTTGTATAGGACTTTGGTTAGGCCACATTTGGAATACTGCGTGCAGTTCTGGTCGCCACATTACCAGAAGGATGTGGATGCTTTGGAGAGGGTGCAAAGGAGGTTCACCATGATGTTGCCTGGTATGGAGGGTGCTAGCTATGAAGAAAGGTTGAGTAGATTAGGATTGTTTTCGTTGGAAAGACTGAGGTTGAGGGGGGACCTGATTGAGGTATACAAAATTATGAGAGGTATGGACAGGGTGGATAGCAACAAGCTTTTTCCAAGAGTGGGGGTGTCAATTACAAGGGGTCACAATTTCAAGGTGAGAGGGGGAAAGTTTAAGGGAGATGTGAGTGGAAAGTCTTTTACGCAGAGGGTGGTGGGTGCCTGGAACGTTTTACCAGCGGAGGTGGTAGAGGCGGGCACGATAGCATCATTTAAGAGGCATCTAGACAGGTATATGAACGGACGGCAACAGAGGGAAGTAGACTTTGGAAAATAGGAGACAGGTTTAGATAAAGGATCAGGATCGGCGCAGGCTGGGAGGGCCGAAAGGCCTGTTCCTGTGCTGTAATTTTCTTTGTTCTTTTGTTCTTCACCCTCAGGGTCTTACCTTCCAATCAAAACCTGAGAGAGCCACATTCATCTTCCTGAAAAAAGCTTTAGGGATAAAAATTGGAAGGCATTGAAAAACGTACAGCAACCTCGGGAGGACTGTCATCTTCACAGTCTGTACCCTCTCCGCCAATGACAGCGGGAGCATGTCCCACCTGTGCATGTCTCTTTTCATATGCTCGACCGACCAGCCCAGATTTAACTTATGGAGATGACCCCAGTCCCGAGCCACCTGAATCCCAGGGACCTAAAACTCCTACCCACCACTTTGAACGGTAACTCCCTCAGTCTCCTCTCTTGTCCCCGTGCCTGGATTGGGAATACCTCGCACTTACGCATATTTAACTTGTTGCCTGAGAACCAACCAAATTCTTCTAGTATCTCCATAATTCCAGCCAGTCCCCCAGCGGGTCTTTTATGCACAGGAGCAAATCGCCTGCGTAGGGCAAGACCCTATGTTCCATCCACCCTCTCACTATCCCCTGCCAAACATTCAATGACCTAAGGGCCATTGCCAAGGGCTCTATGGCCTGGGCAAACAGTAGTGGGGAGAGGGGACACCTCTATCTTGTTCCCTATGCAAACTAAAGTATTCTGACCGGACCTGGTCAGTCCTTACATTCGCCACCGGTGCTTGGTATAGCAACCGGAGCCAGTCAACAAATCCCTGCTTGAACCCAAACCTTCCTAAGATATCCCACAAGTACTTCCACTCTACCCGGTCAAAGGCCGTTTTTGCATTCATGGCTACTATCACCTCAACCTCATGCCCCTCCGTTGGCATCATTATAACATTTAGGAGCCATCTAATGTTGGACGTTGATGGATTATCAATTATGACGAGACGAGAGTAGAGAGTAATCGAGGCTTTATTACGCAGAGATGTGGAGACTCCTGCAGCAGCTGCCGAAATGGCTGCAGCTCGGAGAGCCCACACATTTATACTCTGCCTACTGGGCGGAGCCAGCAGGCAGGGATTTACCCCCGTACCTGTAGTACAGGGGCCTTAAAGTAATACCTGTTAAAAAAGAGTCCAGCGGGGGTGGTGGGAACTATTTACAAACAGGTTGTTGGAAACTATTTACATACAGGCCTTCATCCGCCGTTGCAAGTGCCGCAGGTGTGGTGTTGATGCCGGCGTTGGTTCGGTCGTTGGTGACTCTGGGAGCGTGTCGACCTCATCTTCATCCACAGGTGGGACTGAGGGGAGGATGGTGCCGGGGCAGAGAGGGGGGGTGACCAGCTAGTGCCAGGTCCCGAAGGGAAACTGTGTCTTGGGACCGTCGGGGTACTGTGGGTTCGTGTGGAGTCGCTGTACCCTCTCAACCAATGGGTCTGCCTTGTGTAGCCGCACGTGCTTACGGAGGAGAATAGGTCCTGGAGCTGCCAGCCATGTTGGGAGCAAAGCCCCAGAGGTGGACTTCCTAGGAAAGGCAAAGAGACATTCATGGGGAGTTTCGTTAGTCACAGTACACAGGAGCGGCCGAATGGAGTGAAGGGCGTCAGGGAGGACATCCTGCCAGCGGGAGGCCGGGGGACTTCTGCCTGTTTCCCCGGGGATTGTAGCTGGTCGTCCTGCTTGAGGCAATGCCCCTGTTGAGCAGGTACTGGCGCAGGTCATCGCTCATAAATGAGGATCCCCGGTCGCTGGGGATGTAGGCGGGGAAACCGAACAGAGCGAAGATGGTGTTAAGGGTTTTGATGACGGGGCAGACGACATGTCGGGGCATGGGATGGCGAAGGTGAATCTCGAGTACTCGTCGACCACATTAAGGAAATACGTGTTGTGGTCGCTGGAGGGGAGGGGTCCTTTGAAGGCCACGCTGATGCGTTCAAAGGGACGGGAGGCCTTCACCAGGTGCGCTCGGTCTGGCCGGTAGAAGTGCGGTTTACACTCCACGCAGACCTGGCAGTCTCTGGTGATAGCCCTGACTTCCTCGATGGAGTAGAGCAGGTTGCGGGCCTTTATGAAGTGATAAAACCGGGTGACCCCTGGGTGACAGAGATCGTCGTACAGGGTGCGGAGTTGGTCCACTTATGCGCTGGCACATGTGCCTCGGGATAGGGCATCGGGGGGCTCGTTGAGCTTACTGGGACGATACAAACCCTCGTAATTGTAGGTGGAGAGCTCGATCCTCCACCTCAAGATTTTATCATTTTTGATCTTACCCCGCTGTGTGTTGTTAAACATGAAGGCAACCGACCGTTGGTCAATGAGGAGAGTGAATCTGCAGACGCAGGCCACTGAACGAGAGGAGGAGGCCGTGGTCCTCGTGAGTAAGGTGGAGGGGCACGAGGCACTCCACAAGAAGTGGCAGGAACACTTCGAGGAGCTTGATCACCGCATGAGGCGGAAAAACCTGCGGATCTTGGGCCTTGCGGAGGGGCTGGAGGGGTCGGACCTGACAACCTACGTGGCTGTAATGCTGAACTCGCTAGTGGGGGCTGGGTCTTTCCACCTGCCCTTGGAGCTGGAGGGAGCACACAGAGTACTGGCCAGGAGGCCTAAGGACAATGAACCCCCGCGTGCGGTGCTGTGAGGTTCCACCGGTTCAGTGATCGGGAGTGTGTGCTGCGCTGGACCAAGAAGGTGAAGAGCAGCAAGTGGGAGAATGGGGTAGTACGGATCTACCAGGATTGGAGTGCGGAGGTGGCTAAGCGGCGGTCCGGGTTTAATCGGACGAACGAGGTGCTTTACAGGTAAAAGATAAAGTTCGGAATGTTGCAGCCCGCGCCTGTGGGTAACTTATTCGGACCGGCATTATTATTTCGATTCCCCGGAGGAGGCGTGGGCCTTCGTGCGGACGGAGAAACTGGACTTGAACTAGGGGTTTGGGGTTGCGGGGTCGGTTGTAATATCTTAGCGCTGGATTCTGCTGTTGCTATGTTCTTTTTTTTTGTACTTTTGCAATTTTGATATGGTTATTTATGGGGGTGTTGTTCTGCTATGTTTTTTTCTGCTGTGGGGCATTGGTTGAGTTGTGTATCTTGCGGGGAGGGTTGGGGGGGTTTGTTGTATTCTATGTCGGGCTGGGGGTATGGAGTGGGGCTGTTATTTGGGAGCTGCGTCAGAAGGGTGTGGTGGGGCAGTGTGAAAGCGCGGGCTTTCCTCTGGTTTCCCGCGCTGCGGGGCTGGGGGGCGGAGACGGTGACGGGGGGGGGGAGGCGGGGCCTTAACTGGTTCTTCCCCACGCTGGAGCGGTGCCTGGAGGAGGGATAGATTGGGGGATGATCCCACTTTGGGAGGGGTCGGGTTATTGGCGGGAGTTTCCGGGGTCAGCAGAAGTAAACGACCCACGGAAGTACAATGGAGGACTGTTCGCGGCTGGGAGGGTTCCTAGCCTGGGGGGGAAGGGAGGGGGGGAAAGGGGAATACCGGGTTGCTGCGGGTAGGGTCAAGAAGGAGCTGGGGGGGGGCTGGGGGGACAGAGGAGAGGTGTTGTCGCTGTGGGGACTGGGTAGGGCAGGGGGTGCTGGCCTGGGGCGGGCAGTCAACGGGCTATGGCTAGTCAACGGGGGAGGGGGGCGGGACGCCCTCTGATCCGGTTGGTCACCTGGAATGCGAGAGGGTTGAATGGGCCGGTGAAGCGGTCGAGGGTACTGGCTCACCTGAAGGGGCTAAAGGCAGATGTGGCAATGCTTCAGGAGACCCACCTGAAGATGGCGGACCAGGTCCACCTGAGGAAGGGATGGGTGGGGCAGGTTTTCCACTCTGGGTTGGATGTGAAGAACCGGGGAGTGGCGATTCTTGTGGGGAAAAATGTGTTGTTTGAGGCATCGGAGGTGGTGGCGGATAAGGGGGGTAGGTATGTTATGGTTAGGGGCAGGCGACAAGGAGAGAAGGTGGTACTTGCTAGTGTGTATGCCCCAAATTGGGACGATGCAGGCTTTATGAGGCGTATGTTGGGACGGGTCCCGGATCTGGAGGCGAGAGGTCTGATCATGGGGGGGGGACTTTAATACGGTGTTGGATCCTTCACTGGATCGGTCCAGCTCTAGGACGGGTAGGAGGCCGGCGGCAGCCAAGATAGTGAGAGGGTTTATGGATCAGATGGGTGGGGTGGATCCATGGAGGTTTGTGAGGCCAAGGGCACGCGAGTACTCTTTCTACTCTCGGATAAATTTCTTCGTGGTGAGTAGGGGACTGATTCCGAGAGTGGAGGAGGCCGAGTATTCGGCCATTGCAATCTCCGACCACGCTCCGCATTGGATAGAGTTGGAGATGGGGGAGGTGCGGGACCAACGTCCGTTGTGGCGGTTGGATGTGGGGTTGTTGGCGGAGGAGGAGGTGTGTAGGAGGGTCCGGGCAAGTATTGAGGGGTACCTCGAGGTGAATGATACGGGGGAGGTTCAGGTGGAGATGGTCTGGGAAGCCCTGAAGGCAATGATTCGTGGGGAGCTGATATCCATCCGGGCACACAGGGAGAGGAGCGAGAGGAGTGAGAGGGATAGACTGGTGGGAAAGATGCTGGAGGTAGACAGGAGGTATGCAGAGGCACCAGAGGAGGGACTGTTGGGGGAGAGGCACAGCCTGCAGGCTGAATTTGATTTGCTGACCACTAGAAAGGCGGAGGCACAGTGGAGGAAGGCACAAGGGGCAGTGTACGAACATGGTGAAAAGGCGAGTTGGATGCTGGCTCATCAGCTCCGCAAGCGGGATGCGGCTAAGGAAATTGCTGGAGTGAGAGACAAGAGTGGGAATGTGGTGTGGAAGGGGTTAGAGGTGAATGAGGTCTTCAAGGACTTTTACGGGGAACTGTACCGGTCGGAGCCAACGGGGGAGAGGAGGGGAATGGAGAGGTTCCTTGACGGGCTTTCTTTCCCGAAGGTGCAGGAGGAGAAGGTAGAGGGGTTGGGTGCGCCGATTGAGCTGGAGGAGCTAGTTAAGGGGATTGGGCAGATGCAGTCAGGGAAGGCACCGGGGCCTGATGGGTTCCCGGTGGAATTTTATAAAAATTTTGTGGACCTAGTGGGCCCCTTGCTGGTGCGGACACTCAATGAAGCGTGGGAAGGGGGGACTTTGCCCCCGACGATGTCGCGGGCGCTGATCTCGTTAATTATAAAGAGGGACAAGGACCCCCAGCAGTGTGGTTCATACAGGCCCATATCTCTCCTCAACGTGGATGCTAAGGTCCTGGCAAAAATCCTGGCCACCAGGATAGAGGACTGTGTGCCAGGGGTTGTGCACGAGGACCAGACAGGTTTCGTGAAGGGAAGGCAGCTGAACACGAATGTGCGGAGATTGTTGAATGTCATCATGATGCCGGCGATTGAGGGGGAGGCAGAGATAGTGGTGGCACTGGATGCGGAGAAGGCCTTCGATAGAGTTGAGTGGGGTACCTATGGGAGGTGTTGGGGAGGTTTGGATTTGGTGAAGGGTTTATTAGATGGGTAAGGCTGCTGGATTCAGAGAGGTGGAGAGGCTTGGTGCGAGGTGGAGAGGAACATAGGGTGTCGTTGTATGCCGATGACCTGTTACTGTATGTGGCGGACCCGGTGGGAGGGATGCCGGGGGTGATGGAGCTGCTAGCTGAGTTTGGGACCTTTTCAGGTTATAAATTAAATTTAGGCAAGAGTGAGGTGTTTGTGGTGCACCCTGGAGACCAGGAGGAAGGAATTGGTAGGCTCCCGCTTAGGCGGGCAGGGGAGAGCTTTAGGTACCTGGGGGTGCAGGTGGCCAGGGACTGGGGAACTCTTCACAAGCATAACTTCACCAGACTTGTAGATCAGATGGAGGAGGAGTTCAAGAGGTGGGACATGCTGCCATTATCGTTGGCGGGGAGGGTACAGTCCGTCAAAATGACGGTGCTTCCGAGGTTCTTGTTCCTCTTTCAGTGCCTGCCCATCTTTATCCCCAGGGCCTTCTTTAGGAGAGTGACTAGCAGTATTTTGAGCTTTGTGTGGGCACATGGGACTCCGAGAGTGAAGAGGGTGTCCCTGGAGCGAGGGAGGGAGAGAGGCGGGCTGGCGCTGCCCAACCTTCTGGGGTACTATTGGGCAGCCAATGTGTCAATGGTGCGGAAATGGGTGATGGAGGGGGGAGGGGTGTTGTGGAAAAGAATGGAGATGGCGTCATGTAGAGGTACGAGCCTGGTAACGGCACCGTTGCCGCTCTCCCCTAAGAGGTTTACCACGAGCCCGGTGGTGGCGGCGACCCTAAGAATCTGGGGACAGTGGAGACGGCATCGGGGGGAAACAGGGGGCTCGATGGAGGCTCCACTGGGTGGCAATCATCAGTTCATCCCGGGGAACAAGGATGGGGGATTTAGGGGGTGGCAAAGGGCGGGCATCAGCAAATTGAGGGACCTGTTTATTGGCGGGAGGTTTGCGGGCCTGGGGAAACTGGAAGATAAATTTGGCCTTCCCCAAGGGAACATGTTCAGATACTTGCAGGTAAAGGCGTTTGCTAGGCGACAGGTAGAGGGATTCCCTCTGCTGCCGTCGCGGGGGACGATGGACAGAGTGCTTTCGGGGGTGTGGGTCGGAGAGGGGAAGGTGTCTGACATCTTTAAGGTAATGCAGGAGGTGGAGGAGTCGTCAGTGGAGGAGCTAAAGGCTAAATGGGAGGAGGAACTTGGGGAGCAGATAGAGGACGGGACTTGGGCGGATGCCTTGGAGAAAGTCAACTCTTCCTCCTCATGTGCGAGGCTTAGTCTCATCCAATTCAAGGTGCTGCACCGGGCCCACATGTCCGGGACTAGGATGAGTAGGTTCTTTGGGGGTGAGGATAGGTGTACCAGATGTTCGGGGAGTCCAGCGAACCACGCCCATATGTTCTGGGCATGCCCTGCACTGGAAGAATTCTGGAAGGGGGTGGTGGGGACGGTGTCGAGGGTGGTTGGATCCAGGGTCAAACTGTAGAAGTGGATTTCATTTGGAACTTAACTGATAGGGTTAATATAACAGTTCTGAAAAGCTCTGTGAAAGAGATGTCAACAGGTCAAGGGATGAAATAAAGGGAGTGTGTCTGACCGGCATCTGTAAAAGCAAAGATGTCAGAAGGTTATGGGATGGAATATAGGGAGTGTGGCATTGGTACTAATTAATGTTCTGACCCGTATCTGTAAAAGCAGAGAGGTCAAAAAGGCAAAGAATGGAATGAATGGGAACCGTTACTTTATTGCAGAGATAACATAATTAAGCTCGTTTGACCAGTTGGAACAAATAAACATTGACTGTCTTTGGAGGGAGTTGACCCATATGGCCATGGGATACAAAAACCTTTGTATTAATATTGATAGTGACTTGTGCTAATGATTATGTCAAAAATAACCTCCCGACCTCGAAGAATAATTCCATATATGTACATGTTCTGGATCCTTGCCAAATCATAGGTGTATCTAGGAATTTAAAGGGACCACCCCTAAGCTGTAAGATGTATAAAGATACCGTCCATATTTTGGACTTTGGCACTTCTCGAAGGTGGTTACCCGACTGCTTAGAGATTTGTCCCGGCCGTAAATAAACGAATATTCGTTACTGACGTGTTCGAGTGTTTTACTTCTGGACTGACGATCAGATACGTGAAAGCGCAATTCACAAAACCAGGGTGGGGACTCGCGATTTTTGGAGTTGCGGTAGAGCCGGGAGTGCAGGAGGCGAAAGAGGCCGGTGTCCTGGCCTTTGCGTCCCTAGTAGCCCGACGAAGGATTCTGCTGCAGTGGAAGGATGCAAGGCCCCCAAGTGTGGAGACCTGGATCAGTGACATGGCGGGATTTATAAAATTGGAAAGGGTCAAATTTGCCCTGAGAGGATCAATACAAGGGTTCTATAAACGATGGCAGCCTTTTCTGGACTTCCTGGCTCAAAGATAGGTAACTTGGTCAATAGCAGCAGCAACCCGGGGGAGGGGTGTTCCTTATTGTAGTGTCTATTCTGTAACTTTATATTGTGTTAATTTGCGTTGTTGTTAAAATGCTGTGTTGTTCATGGAGGTGGGGCGAATGTTTATGATTGTTAATATTATTGTTATTTTTGGTATTTTACTATGGTGCGTTATTGTTGTATAAATTCAAAATTTTTCAATAAAAATTATTAAAAATAAAAAAAATGAGGAGAGTGAATCTCCTGCCGGCCAGGTCATGCCTCCAATGCTGCACAGCTTCTACGATGGCCTGGGCCTCCTTTTCGACAGAGGAGTACCGAATTCCGGAGGCATGAAAAGAATGCCACGGGCCTGCCTGCCTGGTTGAGGGTGACGGCCAGAGCGACGTCTGATGCATCGCTCTCGACTTGGAATGGTTTTGTTCCGTTGACTGCGTGCAACGGGGCCTTGGCGATGTCAGCCTTTATACGGTTGAAGGCCTGGTGAGCCTCGGCCGTCAGTGGGAAAGCGGTGGAGTGAATGAGTGGGCGGGCCTTGTCCGCATAGTTAGGGACCCACTGGGCATAGTATGAGAAGAACCCCAGGCATCGTTTGAGGGCCTTGGGGCAGTGGGGGATGGGGAGTTCCATGAGGGGGCGCATGCGATCGGGGTCGGGCCCTAGAACTCCGTTCTGGACCACATAGCCGGGGATGGCTAATCGGTCCGTGCTGAACACACACTTCTCCTTGTTGTAGGTTAGGTTAAGGAGTTTGGCGGTGTGGAGGAATTTGGAAAGTTTAGCGTCGTGGTCCTGCTGGTCATGGCCGCAGATGGTGACATTGTCCAGGTACCGGAAAGTGGCCCGCCGTCCGTACCAGTCAACCATTCGGTCCATCTCCCGTTGGAAGACCGAGACCCCGTTAGTGACATCGAAGGGAACCCTAAGGAAATGGTAAAGGTGGCCGTCCGCTTCAAATGCGGTGTATTGGTGGTCCGCCTTGCGAATGGGGAGCTGGTGGTAGGCAGATTTGAGGTCTACTGTCAAGAAGACCCAGTACTGTGCAATCTGATTGACCATATCAGATATGCAGGGGAGGGGGTACGCATCGAGCTGCGATTGATGGTCTGGCTGTAGTCAACAACCATCCTGTTTTTCTCCTCAGTTTTTACCACTACCACTTGGGCTCTCCAGGGGCTGTTGCTGGCCTCGATGATGCCTTCCCGCAGCAATCGCAAGACCTCAGACCTGATGAAGGTCCTGTCCTGGGCGCTGTACCGTCTGCTCCTGGTGGTGACAGGTTTGCAATCCGGGGTGAGTTCGCAAACAGGGAAGGTAGGTCGACCTTAAGGATCGTGAGGCCGCATATAGTAAAGGGTTGTCGGGGCCCGCCGCATTTCAAGGTTATGCTCTAGAGGTTGCACTGGAAGTCCAGGCCGAGTAAAGGCAGCGCAGACATTGGGGAGGACGTAGAGCCGGAAGCCGCTGAACTCTCCGCCCTGGATAGTGAGGGTGGCAGTGCAGTACCTCCGGATTGCCACGGAGTGGGATCTGGAGGCCAGGGAGATTCTCTGGTTGCTGGGGTGGACCATGAGGGAGCAGCGTCTTACCGTATCAGGGTGGATGAAGCTCTCAGTGCTTCCGGAGTCCAGAAGGTTGTGCAGTCGTGTCTCGTCGATCGTAACAGAGACCAGACGTGGCTGGTCGGCGGTGTTTGCAGGCGATGAGCAGCCCGATGAGGTGTCCAACGAGCAGGGATCCTGAGGCGAGGAAGATGGCGGAGCCCACAGGCCGCACAAGGTCTGCGGTGAAGAAGATGGCGGCGCCTGCAGTCGCACATGGGGCATCGCCGGGGCAACAGCGGTGACCAAGCGGGCCTGGCACACAGCAGCAAAATGTCCTTTCTTGCCGCAGGCCTTGCAGAACGCGCTCCGTGCCGGGCAGCGTTGTCAGGGGTGCTTTGACTGTCCGCAGAAGTAGCACTTGGGTCCCCCGGGGTTGTGTGGTTGCCGCACGGCGCAGGCCTGGGGTTGGCTGGGTGCGGTCGCTGACGGGGTGCACTGTAGGGCGTTCGCTAGCAGGGTCCACGGTGTCCAGGAGGGGTGGGCTGCACAGTCGGGGCATACATTTGAACATTGCGTGAGATGACCGTGAGCGAGAGTGCTAGTTTTTTGGTCATCATGAGGTCGAGGGTAGCCCCTTCTGAGAGTTTCTGGTGGATGTAGGCTGACTCTATGCCTGTAACGAACTCATCTCTAAGTAGCCATTCCGAATGTTCAGAGGCCGAAATGGCCTGGCAATCGCAGTCTCTCACTAGGAGTTGCAGGGCACGCCAGAAATCCTCCACAGACTCACCGGGGATCTTGTTGGTCTGCTGCGTGTATGTCTCCTTCAGTAGTGCCATGCCCTCAGCATATGCCAGCGCGTCCCGGATGAGGGGGAAGATAGAACATAGAACAGTACAGCACAGAAAGGCCCTTCGGCCCTCAATGTTGTGCCGAGCCATGATCACCCTACTCAAACCCACGTATCCACCCTATACCCGTAACCCAACAACCCCCCCTTAACCTTACTTTTATTAGGACACTACGGGCAATTTAGCATGGCCAATCCACCTAACCCGCACATCTTTGGACTGTGGGAGGAAACCGGAGCACCCGGAGGAAACCCACGCACACAGGGGGAGGACGTGCAGACTCCACACAGACAGTGACCCAGCCGGGAATCGAACCTGGGACCCTGGAGCTGTGAAGCATTTATGCTAACCACCATGCTACCCTGCTGCCCCGAGCTCAGCCGCGTGTAGAGGATCTGGAGCTTCTGTGCCTCGGAGGGTGGTTCTGTCGTAGATTCTATGTATGCCTCGAAGCAGGCTAGCCAATGTGTGAAGGCTGACTTGGCGTTGTCTGCTTGAGGATGCAGCTGCAGGCGATCAGGCTTGATGCGGAGATCCATCGTTTAAAAATCTCTGCGTAATATATTGATGTATTATCAATTACGACGAGACGAGAGTAGAGAGCAATCAATGCTTTTTTACGCAGAGATGTGAAGTCTCCCGCAGCTGCTGCCAAAATGGCTGCAGCTCGGAGAGCCCATACATTTATACTCCACCTACTAGGCGGAGCCAGCAGGCAGGGATCTACCCCCGTACCCTGTGCTACAGGGTCCTTACCGTAATACCCTCGTATGCAGTATATAATACAACAGTGGTGACTACCACAGACGTCAAGTGCCGTCCCTTCACAAATCCCATCTGATCCTCCCTATTACCTCACGACACAATCCTCTATACGTGTGGCCAGGATCTTTGCCAGAAACTTCGCATCAACATTCCAAAGAGCGACCGGCTATACGATCCACAGCTCTCTGGATCCTTATCATCGCCCCCAGTCCATCTATTACCTCCCCAAGCCCAATTGGGCCTCCCAAGCCTTCCGCCAACTCCTCGTCCAGCCTTGGGAACTCCAGCCTGTCCAAGAATCTCTTCATACCCTCTTCCCCAGCTGGAGGTTCCGATGTATAAAGTCGGCTATAAAATCCCCGGTGGTAAGAAGAGTATTGAAGTATCAGCAGTATGTTCGTCACAGCGACCAGAGAGATTACCTTTTCATCACTATTTGTCCCCATGATACTGCCAAAAATGGTCAATGTACTTATGACCCTCCACGTCTGATCGAACGCAGGCTGCACAGAGTTCATATTCTGACATGTGAGGCCTTGTAAGCCTGTGATGGGTGATAAAATGGGATCACCTGCACATTCTGGTTGACCTGTTCTTATTCACAATGTGACTTTCGAAGAGGCTTCCATCTGAGAAACAGCCTCCTGTAGCTCAAATGTACGTCCATGGGTTTCCCTTGTACTTGGTGTTTGTTCCAGATGTTCTGTTTCGCTGCCTCATCTAAATGCTTGTGCTGCTCAGATACCTTCCTCTTCATCCTCCTCATAGGATACAATAGCTCACATTTCTTTTGATCTGAAGGCAGGTGACGTGGATGTATCATTCATATAAACATAAGATGGAATCATCTTTGGTCTCTTATGAATTCAAAGATGACAACTTAAATTGACCACGGGACTCGACTTCCGGGCGGCGAGCGAGGAGGTCGCAGGGAGAGGGGCTCCCGCAAGCGCCAGGAAGGAACCCCCCCGACAGGCCGGACGGCGGAGGAGGAGCGGGCGGCAACGGCAGAGGAGGAGCGGGCGGCAACGGCGGAGGAGCGGGCGACAACGGAGGAGCGGCGGGCGGCAGCGGCGGGCGGCAGCGGCGGGCGGCAGCGGAGGAGGAGCGGGCGGCAGCTGAGGAGGAGCGGGCGGCGGCGGAAGGCGGAGGCGAGGAGCGACGGCGACAGGGAGGCCCAGCAGCGGCAGGTCCAACCCCTCTCTCCCCCCCCCCCCCCCCCCCCACGACGCGGGCCGGGAACGGTGCGGTAGCGGCGGGCCCTCTCCCCCCCCCAAACCAGCAGCGGGACACCACCTTCCCCCCCCCAATCAGCAGCGGGGACACCAACTCCCCCCCCCCCAACCAGCAGCGAGGACACCAACCCCCCCCCCCCCCCCCCAACCAGCAGCGAGGACACCAACCCCCCCCCCCCCCCCCAACCAGCAGCGAGGACACCAACCCCCCCCCCCCCCAACCAGCAGCGGGGACACAAACCCCAACCCCCCAACCAGCAGCCCCACTCGCCCCTCCCCCTCCCCCCAACTGCAGTGACCACCACGTGGCAAGGACAAAGGGGGACTCTCTCTCTCTCTCTCCTGGGCGAGTGGAGAGAGAAAACAAAAGAAAAAAGAGACTTATATTTCTGTTCCTTTTTTTTTAAAATAAAAACCCAAAAGAAAACTGGTAAAGAGAAAAGGGGTGAAATAAAGGGGTAAAGGAAAGAAGGGGGGAAATAAATTTTTCATTTAAAAAAAAAAAAATATATACATATATTTTTATATATATATAAATAAAAGTAAAATAGGGTGCGGAAAAGGGGGAAAAGAAGAACAAGGAGAGAAGAAACGATGAAGGGGAAGGGGGAGAAAAAAATGCCAGAAGGGACCCAAGAGAAAGGGGGCACCGGAGGTGGACGGGGCAAAGGGCAAACCAGCTTGGGCGAACGAGTCAACACGCGAAGCAGCGGGAAGAATGTATCGCCGCATCCAAAAGGGCTGGACGGGCGGGCAACCTCTCCCCTGGGGTTAGAGGGGGGCGTGAATTGGAAGGAAGCCATTGCAGAGGTGGTGAGGGAGCAGCTGCAGGCAATCAAGGCAGAGTTAAAAGCAGACACAGAGGCCGCAGCACAGGCAGCAATGACCAGGGCCATGTCAGGGGTGCAGCAGGCTCTGACCAGAATAGAGGAGAAAGTGGATGCCCAAGGGAAGATACTGGAAGCCCAAGGGAAGATACTGGAAGCCCACGGGGCAACCATTAAAGAGCTGGAGAAGGCAGCGACTGACGTGAGCGACCGGGTCATGTCCCTGGAGAGGGAAATGGCGAAACTGAGTGCAACACAGGGGAGCCTGAAGGGCAGGGTAGACGACCAGGAGATCAACTCGAGAAGGCAAAACATTAAGATAGTGGGCCTGCCAGAGGGGATAGAGGGTAGAAATCCCACAACATTCGTGGCTGCGATGCTGGGCTCCTTAGTGGGGCGGGAAACTTTTCCCACCCCACCGGAAATGGACAGAGCTCATCGGTCACTGCGCCCGAAGCCCAAGGAAGGGGAAAAACCGAGAGCAGTTATAGCCAGACTGCACCGGTACCGGGATAGGGAGACAATCCTGCGCTGGGCCAAGGAGAATAGAGCCTGCAATTGGGACGGGCACGCCATCAGAATCTACGAGGATTTTGGAGCGGACATAGCTAAGAGACGGGCGGAGTTCAACAGAGCGAAAGCAGCTCTCTATAAGAACAAAGTACGTTTTGGTATGCTGTACCCAGCAAAACTCTGGGTCACATACCAACACAAGGAATATTTCTTTACAGCCCCTGCCGAGGCGAATAGATTCGTTGAGGAGCACGGGCTGGAAAAACGCCATGGGAAGTAGGGACGAGGGGCCCATGGCAAGGAGATACGTCATGCCGACGGGGGGGTGGGGAGGGGCGAGGCAAAGCCAGCCCCCTCCCCCCTGGCAGGAGCACCCAGGAAAAACAACCCAATGCCCAAGGGCCCGCTCCAGGTGGGAGGCCAGGCCCCGGCACGAGGGAACGGGAGTACTGGAGAGGGGAGAGGGGAAGGGGGACAGCAACCTCCGAGCGGGGAGCCACCGTGCTAGCAGGAAAGCTAGCGAAGGGGGCGCGCAACAGAGCAGGGCCGCAGCGCACCCCCAACAGGGGGGAAGGCGCCAGGCAGGGGAGGGGGGGGATCACCCATCAAAGGTGGGAGAGCAAATGGGGACAGGAATGGGGGAGAGAGGGGCAATGGAGGGGTACACAGGGGTATCCCCGAAAGGGATAGAGCGGGGGGGGGGGGCACTCGGGGGGCGAGAGACCAGGGAGGGGAAATGCAGGGACGAAGGGACAAAAGAGGCCAGAAAGGGAATAGGGCCACAAAGTGCCACAGACAAGGGCTCGAAACAGGGAACTGCTGCAAACACCCACCCAGTACGGTCTGTGGGTGAAGGGGCCCCCCGGAGTGCAGGGGGCTACCCGCGTGGCGGACACACAGTGGACGGCCATGGCGGGTGTCCCCGGGACAAGGGGGAACCCCGGAGCGCAGGGACCCGACCGCATGGGGAGAGCAGTGATAGTGGACATCCTGGACGGCCCCCTAACAAAGGGAAACCCCAGAGGGCAGGGGCGCGTCCACCGGACAAATATGGTTAACCCCACAGGAGCAAGGGGGCAGAAGCCCCCCACCAGAATAGTCACCTGGAACGTAAGGGGACTTAATGGCCCAGTGAAGAGATCTAGAGTCCTCACCCACCTTAGAAACATGAGGGCCGACATAGTCTTCCTCCAAGAGACGCACTTGAGGGAGCAGGACCAACTGCGGGTAAGAAAGGGCTGGGTGGGACAAACCTATCATTCCTGTTATGGGGCAAGGGCCAGGGGGGTGGCGATCCTGATTGGCAAGAGGACAATGTTTAGGGCGACAAAGACGGTTACGGACCCAGGGGGACGGTATGTCATGGTCAGCGGGGCCCTGGATGGGGCGCCGGTAGTCCTAGTTAACGTGTATGCGCCCAACTGGGACGACACGAGCTTCATCCAAAAGACCATGGCAGAAATCCCGGACATAGCGACGCACCGACTAATCATGGGGGGGGACTTCAACTGTGTACAGGACCCAACGACGGACAGATCAAACCCCAGAACGGGGAAAACCTCAAACATGGCAAGGGAACTCAGTCACTATATGGAGCAGATGGGAGCAGTAGACCCCTGGAGATTCGCCCACCCGGGGGAGAAAGAATTCTCTTTCTTCTCCCCAGTACACAACGTGTACACCAGAATTGACTTCTTTGTGGTGGGGAAAACGGTGCTTCCAGAGATAGACAAGGTGGAATACTCCGCAATTGTGATATCAGACCACGCCCCACACTACATGGATGTGCGGCTAGAGACGGGAAGGGCCCAGCGCCCCAAATGGAGGTTGGACGGTGCCTTACTAGCTGACAAGGCCTTCAGCGAAAGGATAGCGCGGGCCATAGCGGAGTACACTGAGATCAACCAAAACGGGGAGGTCTCACCCTCCACGTTCTGGGAAGCGCTTAAGGCCGTACTAAGAGGGGAAATCATAGCCTACAAAGCGCAAAGAGATAGGGAGGAAAGGGTGGCTAGGCAGAAGCTGGTCGACTCCATACTGGAGGTAGACCATAAATACTCCGAGGCCCCGACCGTAGAACTCCTGGCGGAGAGGAAAGAATTACAAAGGAACTTTGACCTGCTCTCCACCAGGAAAGCAGTACACCAACTCCGCCAGGCACGCGGGGCCCTATACGAACACGGAGACAAAGCCAGCCGCCTGTTGGCCCACCAGCTGAGAAAGCAGGCAGCCAGCAGAGAAATTGCGCAAATCAGAGATACCAGAGGCACGTTGGAAACAGAACCAGAGAGGATTAACAAAACCTTCAAGGCCTTCTACCAAGAGCTGTACACCTCAGAGCCCCCAACGGGGAAGGCTGGGATGAACCGGTTTCTTGACGGACTGGACATACCAGTTGTGGGAGAGGGCAGAAAACGGGATCTGGAAGCACCACTAGCACTGGGAGAGATCATGGACAGCATTAGCTCCATGCAGGCGGGGAAGGCGCCGGGACCGGACGGATTCCCGGCGGACTTCTACAAAAAATTTGCGACAGCGCTGGCCCCGCACCTGCGGGAGATGTTCACAGACTCGCTAGCTAGGGGCACATTGCCACCCACGTTAGCACAGGCCTCAATCTCGCTGATACCTAAGAAAGACAAAGACCCAACGGAATGTGGGTCATACAGACCCATATCTCTGCTGAATGCAGACGCCAAAATACTGGCCAAAATCCTAGCCAAGAGGCTAGAAGACTGTGTACCTGAGGTGGTCACAGAGGACCAGACGGGCTTTGTCAAAGGTAGACAGCTTACCGCGAACATCAGGCGCCTGCTGAACGTGATAATGACCCCCTCCGGGGAGAGAACACAAGAGGTGATCGTCTCCCTGGACGCAGAAAAGGCCTTCGACAGAGTCGAGTGGAAATACCTCATAGAGGTACTGGAGCGGTTCGGGCTTGGAACAGGGTTCACCGCTTGGGTAAAGCTCCTGTACAACGCACCCATGGCGAGTGTACAGACCAACAATACCAACTCCCAATACTTCCAGCTGCACAGGGGCACCAGACAAGGATGCCCACTGTCCCCGCTGCTGTTCGCACTAGCAATTGAACCGCTAGCAATCGCGCTCAGGGCAGCAAAAAATTGGAGGGGGATCCGAAGGGGAGGTAGAGAGCACAGAGTCTCACTCTATGCGGATGATCTGCTCCTCTATATCTCGGACCCACAAAGCAGCATGGACGGAATCATCGCGCTCCTGAAAGAGTTTGGAGCCTTCTCGGGCTACAAACTCAACATGAGCAAAAGTGAGATCTTCCCAGTACACCCGCAAGGGGGGGGGGGGCAGCACTAAAGGGGCTGCCGTTCAATCAAGCCCGACATAAATTCCGCTACCTGGGGATCCAAATAGCCCATGACTGGAAAGGGATCCACAAATGGAACCTCACCAGCCTGACGGAGGAAGTTAAAAAGGACCTGCAAAGATGGAACACACTCCCGCTCTCCCTCGCGGGGAGAGTTCAGACGATCAAAATGAACGTACTGCCCAGGTTCCTCTTCCTGTTTAGATCCATTCCGATCTACATCCCCAAGGCCTTTTTCAAAGCGCTGGACAAACTCATCATGGCGTTCGTATGGGGGGGTAAAAATGCTAGGATCCCAAAGAAGGTCTTACAAAAAACAAAAACCAGGGGAGGGCTAGCCCTCCCGAATCTACAATTCTACCACTGGGCAGCAACAGCCGAGCGAGTAAGGGGATGGATCCAGGAGCCAGAGGCTGAGTGGGTGCGTGCGGAGGAGGCCTCCTGCATGGGAACCTCCCTCCGGGCCCTCGCCACGGCAGCACTCCCATCCCCACCCAAAAAACACTCCAGCAGCCCAGTGGTGACAGCCACCCTCCAATCCTGGAACCAACTGCGGCAGCAACTTGGCCTGACCAAAATGTCGAACAGGGCTCCCATCTGCAACAACCATAGGTTCACGCCAGCACTGACTGACGCCACCTTCAAAAGGTGGAGGCAGGACGGGGGGACACTGACAGTCAGGGACCTATACACGGACGACAGGATCGCAACACTGGACGAACTGACAGAGAAGTTTCAGCTAGCTGGGGGGAACGAGCTACGGTACCTGCAGCTCAAAAACTTCCTACGAAAGGAGACAAGGACGTACCCACAACCGCCACGACAGACACTACTGGAAGACCTACTGGACGCAAGTATCCTAGAGAAAGGGAACTGTAGTGACATGTATGACCGACTGGTAGATAGGGACGACACCGTACTGGACGCAACAAGAAGGAAATGGGAGGACGACCTGGGGATGGAGATAGGGTGGGGACTCTGGAGCGAAGCACTGCATAGGGTCAACTCCACCTCCACGTGCGCAAGGCTCAGCCTGACGCAACTAAAAGTGGTACATAGAGCCCACTTAACAAGAACCCGTATGAGTAGGTTCTTCCCGGAGGTGGAAGACAGATGTGAACGGTGCCAAAGAGGCCCGGCCAACCACGCCCACATGTTCTGGTCTTGCCCCAGACTCGTGGAGTACTGGACAGCCTTCTTCGAGGTTATGTCCAAAGTGGTGGGAGTGAGGGTGGAGCCATGCCCGATAGTGGCGGTCTTCGGGGTTTCAGAACAGCCAGATCTATTCCTGGGGAGGAGGGCGGACGCCCTTGCCTTTGCCTCCCTGATCGCCCGCCGTAGAATCCTGTTTGGCTGGCGGTCAGCAGCACCGCCCAGAGCTGCGGATTGGCTGTCCGACCTCTCGGAATCTCTCCAAATGGAGAAAATCAAATTTGCCATCCGAGGGTCGGACGACGGCTTCCACAGAACGTGGGAGCCATTCATGCAACTGTTCCGGGACCTATTTGTGGCCAATGTACAAGAGGAAGAATAGTCGGGGGAAGGTAGCGGGAGGGGCTACAGGTTCGGTACGGGGGTTCGATGGCTAGCTAAGGCCCAAAACCAAACTAAATAAACATGTTGGGGGGGGGGGGGGGGGCGGGCGCAGTTACTACTACGAAGATGCTTACCTGTAAATATGTATGTTAATTTTTGCGTGTTTGTTTGTTGTTTTTTTTCTTTTTTTTTTTTTTTTTTTTTCTGTTCTTTTTCTCTCCTAACAATTTGTAATTTGTTCAATATAAAATATGAAAACTGAATAAAAACATTTATAAAAAAAAACTTAAATTGACCACATTTTGAATTCATAGCATAATAGAATTTTACAGCAAAGAAAAGGCCATTGGGCCTATTGCATCCAGGGTGGGGGCATGCGCCATTGAGCAGCATGAAAGGTTGGCACTGTGGTGGGTAGGAGACCTTGTGAAGATGCATTCTTGACAATTGATGTAATGTCTCCTGGCACCACTGCCAGGTCCTCACAGCTAAACTCATGAAGTTGATTCTCCTGGCCACCAGCCTCCCTTTTGGGGGGGGGACCCCTCCAACATGGACATATGGGGCGGGATTCCCCGTCCCGCTGCACCCATTTTCCAGTTCGACACGCCCGCGCCGGCAGCGGGATCCTCCATACCGCCAGCCAGCCAACGGGGAAATCCGCTGGCGTGAGTGCACTGCTGGCGAAATGGAGGATCCCGCTGGCGGAGAATCCAGCCCATGATGTCTCTTCTCCTGTACACTTGCAGCATCATTTCACACAACCCTACCTCCATCACAATTGCTTCACAGCTCCAGGGTCCCAGGTTCGATTCCGGCTTGGGTCACTGTCTGTGTGGAGTCTGCACATCCTCCCCGTCTGTGCGTGGGTTTCCTCCGGGTGCTCCGGTTTCCTCCCACAATCCAAAGATGTGCAGGTTAGGTGGATTGGCCATGATAACTTACCCTTAGTGTCCAGGGGCCTTACAGCAGTCCAGGGGTTTATGCCTGTGCTACAGGGGCCTTACCGTAATACCCTCGTATGCAGTATATAATACAACAGTGGTGACTACCACAGACGTCAAGTGCCGTCCCTTCACAAATCCCATCTGATCCTCCCTATTACCTCACGACACAATCCTCTATAACGAGGTGAGCTTTTACAACAATTAATGATAGCCTCATGGTAATCACTACTGACATCTGTTTTTGTTTTCCGTACATATATTTTTTTATTTGAATTTAAATTCCACCATCCGCTAGGGTGGAATTTTGAGACCATTTCCCCAGGGAAATTTTCTAGGCCTCTGGATTATTACTCCAGTAGCATTACCACTACAGCACTCTCCACCTAATTTAGGGCAGCACGGTAGCATGGTGGTTAGCACAATTGCTTCACAGCTCCAGGGTACCAGGTTCGATTCCCGGCTTGGGTAACTGTCTGTGTGGAGTCTGCACGTTCTCCCTGTGTGTGCGTGGGTTTCCTCCAGGTGCTCCGGTTTCTTCCCACAATCCAAAGATGTGCAGGTTAGGTGGATTGGCCATAGTAAAATTGCCCTTAGTGTCCAAAATTGGCCTTATTGTTGGGTGGGGTGACTGGGCTGTGCGGATGGGGTGGGGGTGTGGGCTTGGGTAGGGCGCTCTTTCAAAGAGCCGGTGCAGACTCAATGGGCTGAATGGCCTCCTTCTGCACTGTAAATTCTGTGATATAACTTGGACAAATATTGTGGTAAGGTGGTGTGCTTGTGCTGTTAGGAAGAGATTAATCTAGCTTGGTAAAGGGTTGGGAACCTGAATGTACATTCAGATGTAAGTGAATCAAAGCTGGAAATCAAAGGCAGAAAATTAGCACTTGAGCATGAAAATGAGAGGAAACGAAGACTAGAAATAAATTAGATAAAGGAGTTTGGCAGCGCTTAATGATATATTCTTCAATGCAAGGAGTTTAGTGAATGAGGCTATTAAGATGCCTTCCAAGGGTATCCAGTTGTAAGTATAGTTATTACTGAAACATGACTTAAAGAAGGGCAGGGATGGCATCTGAATAATCCTGGATACAGGGATTTTAGATGAAATGAAGGGAGAGATAGTAATCACAATATTGATTAAATAAATAATTGCAGCTGTGAGGAGAGTGATATGCGAGAAGGATTATTTTACAAACAAAGCTATATGGGTTGAAAGAAAGGGGGGAAAATGAGGTTAAAGACCCTCTAACAGTCAGAGGGAGATATAAGAACAAATTGTTGAAACATGTGAACGTAATAGGACAGCAATAGTGATTTCGGCTACCCGAATATTCATGAGCTAAAATCAATGTAAGATGTCCAGAGGTTGCAAATTCGAAAGAAAAAAAACATTTAGAGAACAATCAAAAGGATAATTCTGGACTCTTTAGGAAACAATGCTGAGCTGCTGGATGAGCTGTCTGTGGGAGAGTATTTTGATGGTAGTGATTACATTTCAAGTTAGATTAAACATTGCACTGAAAAAGGACACAAATAAAGATTTAAAAATTTATACTTGAGAAAGGTCAATTTAACTAAGTTGAAATGTGATTTAGCAAATGTGTATTTAGGAAATATACATTCTCACAAACTGCAACTCACCTCCTGACTCACCAAAGCCTGTCAAGGTACAAGTCAGGATGGAATACTTACTTACCCAGGTAACTGGAGAACTATGTTCTGTCATTTTATTACTGTATGAGAACCAAGTCTTTGTAAAATGCACAGGGCCTGTGCAAAATAGGCCCTAAGGTGAGGTGAGCATTTGACCAAGTATGGCATCAAGGAGCCCTAGCTAAACTGGAGTCAATGGGAATGAGGGGGAAAGCTCTCAGCTGTTTGGAGTCTACCTGATACAAAGGATGATGGTTGTGGTTGTTGGAGATCAATCATTTCAGCTACAAGACATCACTGCAGTGTTCCTCAGGGTAGTGTCTGAGATCCAACCATCTTCAGCTGCTTCATCAATTACCTCACTTCCATCACAGGCAGCACGGTAGCATAGTGGTTAGTGTAGTGATATGTATCACTGTATATCACAAGGCGTTAATGTAAATACACTACAACTAAGTAACCACCAGAGGGAGCACCAGAGATGTCATGACATGCAGACACGCAACCAATGGGTCATTAGAACAGGACACAACCAATGGGTAATCAGGACTCTGCCTCTTCCACTGGCATAAACCAAGAGAGCCAGACAGGGTTGATGAACAGCATCATCACATCCCAGCACGTGGTCAAGAGCAAGCATGTATAGTCAGCGGAATAGACTGAGTTACTAGAGAGGCAGATTAGCAGAGTGTCAAACTCATTTAGGAGCATTGTTAATCGTTCAATAAATACGTTAAACTTATCTCCAAGTCTCGAGCATCTTTTAGCAAATCCTACATCAAGTAGCAGCTTATGTTACTCGCAATAACATAACACAACATGGTACAGGAGTGACTGCTCAATCTCCCTAGTTCAACTCATCAAGGTTAGAGACAACCAGCAACCGAATCCAGGCACAAGATTCAGGCTCCTCATCAACTCAGGACCACCGATAATCTTAGTGCTAGCTGGCCTTTGTTGAAACAAAAATTCCAACTCTACATGGAAGCATCCAACCTGAATGGCGCGACCGATGCTCGGAAGATAGATCTTCTACTCACCATTGCGGGTGAACATGCGATAGAGATCTTCAACTCCTTTCAATACTCAGAAGGGCAGGACAAAATGAAATACCAGACCATCCTGGACAAATTCGACAGCCACTGCGAGGTGGGCACGAACACAATCGGTAAAAATGGCGCGAATACTCACCACGAGGCAGAGGTAGGGTTGAAACAGAAGACGGCAGTTTTGAATGGCAGCCATCTTGCGCGTGTGCAGTCTGACCAGTTCGCCCATACGCACTTCCCTAAACGGCGCAAACCGGAAAACCGGTGTTTTGCACATGCACGAGAAGCCACGCATGCACAGTTGCAAAAAGAGCGCACAGTAAAGGAACCTCGGCATGCGCATGAGCAATTGAGTCCTACGCATGACGTCACGAGTGTCATGACGTCAGATTCCCCGGACCATGCCCACTTAAAGGGGAAATGTCCGGAAATTAGAAAGAGTTTTAAAGCCACATAACACAATTCTTTCAACTCGAAAGACAGAATAATGCCTGAACTTCTACCAGACGTTGAAAATAACCTCTGCGGCACCCTGGAATAAGCAGTTTGCACCATCCAAAGTGAAGAGCACAATGACAAATCCGAAACCAAAGAAGATGATTTGTTCATTGAACAAGAAAAAAACGATGCCACCCAGCAAGTACTGAATGGTTTCGTTAGCATCCAGGAGTGTGCGACACCAAACGCATGACTCTGATCAAGGCAGTGCTACAGATCCAGACGATGGCTACCTGGATAATGCATACCGAGTAGGCATCATCACGAAGTGTGAATATGCCACACCAGGCACATTGCAAGTCCTGTCAATCCTTGCCGTGGATTTCGAGGACGAATGGAATTCAGTGATGGATGTCAACAAATGCCCCATCCAGTTCAAACTGCACACAGGTGCCTCCACCAACCTGATCTCGCAGTCGGACTTCACGAGAATCAAGAAGGCTCCCAAGCTCCTTCCAGCTGCCTGAAAACTCCAGAACTACACTGGCAATGCAATTAAGGCACTGGGGTCCTGCCACCTGATAGTGTCCAACCGACACATACAGACAAGCCTACGCTTTGAGATTGTTCATCCAACAGGGCATCCCTGCTAGGTGCGCACGCCTGCAAGCAACTGAACCTCATCCAACGGGTCTACACCATGATGCTGTCTCATCCGGATCCTCAGGCCAGCATCGACGACATCCTGACTCAGTATCCAAATGTCTTCAGCGGGATGGGCACATTTCCGTACGAGTACAGGATTCTACTGCGGCCTGACGCCAAACCAATGGTTCACGCACCACGAAGAGTCCACAACTTCACACAGAGAGCGATGAAAGACTCCACAGCGAGACCACTGCGCGACTCCACACAGAGAGTGACGAAAGACTCCACAGAGAGAACGATACAAGACTCCACAGAGAGCTCATTGACAGACTCCTCAATGGAAGCAACTCAAGACTCCATAGCGACGTCCATGCATGAACAAGACCATGAAGGTCTATCAACCTTACCTGAGCAACCAGCAGCAGACTATGAAAGTCCACCCAGCTCATTTAACCAACAAGAAGACACTGAATGTCTGCCCACTGTATGTGAGACAAGTGACAAAGAAATCACAATTCCCGTACAGGATGTGCAAGATCACAGTGAGACTGACAGATCTCAGCTCGTACATACAGAGGCACTCAACAATCAAAGTGAAACTGCTCTGGAGTTCAGTGAGACCACGTCAATTAAAACCACATCCACTCGAGTCTATCCACAAGAAAATGAAATCTTGACAATTTTGCCTCCAGACGAGGAGCATCAATAAACCAATGATGATTCAAGTGAACCAGAAATGACTCCAGAAAAGGAGCACCAAGGAATCAAAGAGGAATCACATCAACCACAAAGGAGTGATGTCACCAAGATTAATGCAACATCCGGTCATTCTCACAATCCTCAAGAAGAAACCCTCAATGAAGGATCAGATACCACAAAGGACAGTGACACAAGTAACTGTGAGGATGACTCAAATTATCCACATGGAACAGTCATTGGGCACGACAAGCATGACTAAAACAACAAACACAACAACAATAAAACAACAACTTATACAACATGGTACAACTCTGCACAACTCTACAAGCTAGCACTTTTCCAGGAGACACATCCGGAGTGAGACTCATCCAGAGTGGGGATTGAAACTTGGTAATTTGGTGCAGTGAGGTACTTTGGTGCAGAGTGTGAGGAGGTGCTTTTTAACCCTGGTAAGTGACTGGTAAGTAGTCTCTCTTTTTCTTTTCATTGTCTAATTTATTTATTTTTATTTTGAAATTGTAGTTGTTTAAGTTTACCAAGGGTTTAAGACATGGCAGGAGATCCCAGACCCGTGTCATGCTCCTCGTGTGCGATGTGGGAGCTCAGGGACACGTCCACTGTCCCTGGCTCCTTCACGTGCAAGAAGTGTGTTCAGTTGCAGCTCTTGTTAGACCGCTTGACGGCTCTGGAGCTGCGGATGGACTCACTTTGGAGCATCCGCGATGCTGAGGAGGTCGTGGATAGCACGTTTAGCGAGTTGGTCACACCGCAGGTGAAGGTTACTGAGGGAGATAGAAAATGGGTGACCAAAAGAAAGAGCAAGAGTAGGAAGGCAGTGCATCTCCCTGCAAAACAGATATACCGCTTTGGATACTGTTGAGGGAGATGGCTCACCAGGGGAAGGCAGCAGCAGCCAGGTTCATGGCACCGTGGCTGGCTCTGCTGCACAGCAGGGCAGGAAGAAAAATGGCAGGGCTATAGTGATAGGGGACTCGATCGTAAGGGGAATAGACAGGTGGTTCTGTGGACGCAATCGAGACTCCAGGATGGTATGTTGCCTCCCTGGTGCAAGGGTCAAGGATGTCTCGGAGCGGCTGGAGGACATTCTGGGGGGGGGGGGGGGGGGGAGGGTGAACAGCCAGCTGTCATGGTGCACATAGGCACCAACGATATAGGTAAAAAACGGGATGAGGTCCTACAAGCGGAATTCAGGGAGTTAGGAGTTAAACTAAAAAGTAGGACCTCAAAGGTAGTAATCTCAGGATTGCTACCAGTGCCACGAGCTAGTCAGAGTAGGAATGTCAGGATAGATAGGGTGACTGCGTGGCTCGAGAGATGGTGCAAGAGGGAGGGATTCAAATTCCTGGGGCATTGGGACCGGTTCTGGGGGAGGTGGGACCAGTACAAACCGGACGGTCTGCACCTGGGCAGGACTGGAACCAATGTCATAGGGGGGTGTTTTCTAGAGCTGTTGGGGAGGGTTTAAACTAATGTGGCAGGGGGATGGGAACCGATGCAGGAAGTTGGAAGGTAGTAAAACAGGGACAGAAGCAAAAGGAAGTAAGGGGAAAAGTGCAAGGCAGAGAAGACATAGTCAAAAATCTAAAAGGGCGACAGTACGAGGTACAGTGACTGAGGGGAGCTCAGTGAATAGGCCCAGTAATAACAAAAGGAATAAAACTGGAGATGTTAAGATTCAAAACAGAGGTAAAAAAACCAACATAAGTGTACTTTACCTGAATGCTTGTAGTATTCGGAATAAAGTAAATGAGTTGATGGCACAAATCATCGTAAATGACTATGATTTAGTGGCCATTACTGAAACATGGTTAAAGGATGGTCACGACTGGGAGTTAAATATCCAAGGGTATCAAACTATTTGGAAGGACAGAGTGGATGGTAAGGGAGGTGGTGTTGCTCTGTTATTTAAGGATGACATCCGGGCAATAGTAAGGGATGACATCGGTGCTATGGAGGATAAGGTTGAATCCATTTGGGTGGAAATCAGGAATAGTAAGGCGAAAAAGTCACTGATAGGAGTAGTCTATCGGCCACCAAATAGTAACGATATGGTGGGGCAGGCAATAAACAAAGAAATAACTGATGCATGTAGAAATGGTACAGCAGTTATCATGGGGGATTTTAATCTACATGTCGATTGGTTTAACCAGGTCGGTCAAGGCAACCTTGAGGAGGAGTTTATAGAATGTATCCGCGATAGTTTCCTAGAACAGTATGTAATGGAACCTACGAGGGAACAAGCGGTCCTAGATCTTGTCCTGTGTAATGAGACAGGATTGATTCATGATCTCATAGTTAGGGATCCTCTTGGAAGGAGCG
Source organism: Scyliorhinus canicula (assembly GCF_902713615.1). Taxonomy (NCBI): domain Eukaryota; kingdom Metazoa; phylum Chordata; class Chondrichthyes; order Carcharhiniformes; family Scyliorhinidae; genus Scyliorhinus; species Scyliorhinus canicula. Next base: position 189,621,663 of record NC_052148.1, read on the forward strand.
ATCACAATATGGTGGAATTTAAAATACAGATGGAGGGTGAGAAAGTAAAATCAAATACTAGTGTTTTGTGTTTAAACAAAGGAGATTACAAGGGGATGAGAGAAGAACTAGCTAAGGTAGACTGGGAGCTAAGACTTTATGGTGGAAGAGTTGAGGAACAGTGGAGAACCTTCCAAGCGATTTTTCACAGTGCTCAGCAAAGGTTTATACCAACAAAAAGGAAGGACGGAAGAAAGAGGGAAAATCGACCGTGGATATCTAAGGAAATAAGGGAGAGTATCAAATTGAAGGAAAAAGCATATAAAGTAGCAAAGATTGCTGGGAGATTAGAGGACTGGGAAATCTTTAGGGGGCAACAGAAAGCTACTAAAAAAGCTATAAAGAAGAGTAAGATAGAGTATGAGAGTAAACTTGCTCAGAATATAAAAACAGACAGTAAAAGTTTTTACAAATATATAAGACAAAAAAGAGTGGCTAAGGTAAATATTGGTCCTTTAGAGGATGAGAAGGGAGTTTTAATAATGGGAAATGAGGAAATGGCTGAGGAACTGAACAGGTTTTTTGGGTCGGTCTTCACAGTGGAAGACACAAATAACATGCCAGCGACTGATAGAAATGAGGCTATGACAGGTGAGGATCTTGAGAGGATTGTTATCACTAAGGAGGGAGTGATGGGCAAGCTAATGGGGCTAAAGGTAAACAAGTCTCCTGGCCCTGATGGAATGCATCCCAGAGTGCTAAAAGAGATGGCTAGGGAAATTGCAGATGCACTGGTGATAATTTACCGGAATTCACTAGACTCTGGGGTGTTCTTGGTGGATTGGGATTTAGCAAACGTGACGCCACTGTTTAAAAAAGGAGGTAGGCAGAAAGCAGGAAATTATAGGCCAGTGAGCTTAACTTCGGTAGTAGGGAAGATGCTGGAATCTACCATCAAGGAAGAAATTGCGAGGCATCTGGATAGAAATTGTTCCATTGGGCAGACGCAGCATGGGTTCGTAAAGGGCAGGTCATGCCTAACTAATTTAGTGGAATTTTTTGAGGACATTACCAGTGCAGTAGATAACGGGGAGCCGATGGATGTGGTATATCTGGATTTCCAGAAAGCCTCTGACAAGGTGCCACACAAAAGGTTGCTGCATTAGATAAAGATGCATGGCATTAAGGGTAAAGTAGTAGCATGGATAGAGGATTGGTTAATTAATAGAAAGCAAAGAGTTGGGATAAATGGGTGTTTCTCTGGTTGGCAATCAGTAGCTAGTGGTGTCCCTCAGAGATCCGTGTTGGGCCCACAATTGTTCACAATTTACATAGATGATTTGGAGTTGGGGACCAAGGGCAATGTGTCCAAGTTTGCAGATGACACTAAGATGAGTGGTAAAGCGAAAAGTGCAGAGGATACTGGAAGTCTGCAGAGGGATTTGGATAGGTTAAATGAATGGGCTAGGGTCTGGCAGATGGAATACAATGTTGACAAATGTGAGGTTATCCATTTTGGTAGGAATAACAGCAAATGGGATTATTATTTAAACGATAAAATATTAAAGCATGCCGCTGTTCAGAGAGACTTGGGTGTGCTAGTGCATGAGTCACAGAAGGTTGGTTTACAAGTGCAACAGGTGATTAAGAAGGCAAATGGAATTTTGTCCTTCATTGCTAGAGGGATGGAGTTTAAGACTAGGGAGGTTATGTTGCAATTGTATAAGGTGTTAGTGCGGCCACACCTGGAGTATTGTGTTCAGTTTTGGTCTCCTTACTTGAGAAAGGACGTACTGGCGCTGGAGGGTGTGCAGAGGAGATTCACTAGGTTAATCCCAGAGCTGAAGGGGTTGGATTATGAAGAGAGGTTGAGTAGACTGGGACTGTACTCGTTGGAATTTAGAAGGATGAGGGGGGATCTTATAGAAACATTTAAAATTATGAAGGGAATATATAGGATAGATGCGGGCACGTTGTTTCCACTGGCGGGTGAAAGCAGAACTAGGGGGCATCGCCTCAAAATAAGGGGAAGTAGATTTAGGACTGAGTTTAGGAGGAACTTCTTCACCCAAAGGGTTGTGAATCTATGGAATTCCTTGCCCAGTGAAGCAGTTGAGGCTCCTTCATTACATGTTTTTAAGGTAAAGATAGATAGTTTTTTGAAGAATAAAGGGATTAAGGGTTATGGTGTTCGGGCCGGAAAGTGGAGCTGAGTCCACAAAAGATCAGCCATGATCTAATTGAATGGCGGAGCAGGCTCGAGGGGCCAGATGGCCTACTCCTGCTCCTAGTTCTTATGTTCTTATGTTCTTATGAAGCACAATGTGATAGCACAGCTGAAAACAATGGTAAGAGTACAAACATACCATGGCATGACAACAAATGTCACCAATTCACATTTGCTCCACTACAAACAAGCAAACCAGCTTTCGAAAAAGATGACATACAGAATCGCTACCACAAGCATAGAAACAAAAAGTGTAAATCAGATAACAAAGTGATTCGACCATTCGAACACCTCATGATGACTTCTTGGTTCCTTAAACAAAAGAACACTGATGATGTTCAAAAAGAAATGACAACATCAACATCACCACTTCAACAACAGAAGAAGAAAGCAACTTAGAACATAGAACAGTACAGCACAGAACAGGCCCTTCGGCCCTCAATGTTGTGCCGAGCCATGATCACCCTACTCAAACCCACGTATCCACCCTATACCCGTAACCCAACAACTCCCCCCCTTAACCTTACTTTTATTAGGACACTACGGGCAATTTAGCATGGCCAATCCACCTAACCCACACATCTTTGGACTGTGGGAGGAAACCGGAGCACCCGGAGGAAACCCACGCACACACGGGGAGGACGTGCAGACTCCGCACAGACAGTGACCCAGCCGGGAATCGAACCTGGGACCCTGGAGCTGTGAAGCATTTATGCTAACCACCATGCTGGTGCTATGTCTTTTCGTCCGACGTCACTTCGTCCAACGACACTTCGTCCACGTCTTTTGGTCCAACGTCTTTTTGTCCGCCCGTCTTTTGGTCCAACGTCACTTCGTCCAATTATCCAATTAACTCCGTATAAAACCATTTAATTGATAAAATGCAAGTACAATACAGCAAGTGAATTTAATTGCTAAAATGCAAGTAATTGATTAAATGCAAGTAAAATGCAAGTTGAAAAATGCAGTTTAAAAATCTAAAAATGCAGTTAAAAAATCGTAGATCTTGTAGAACACGCTGATTATAACTATAACTATCCTTTAACGAGGCTCGTTAAAGGAAAGAGACCGGTAATAAAATCCTTTATTGCATAAAAAGTTAATGTGGGGAGTGGAGTGGAGTGCTACAAGTTACAAAAAGTCAAGTTACAAAAAGTCTTTGATAAAAAAAATTATTAGTAAACTTTTAGATTTTTTAACTGCATTTTTAGATTTTTAAACTGCATTTTTCAACTTGCATTTTATCAATTACTTGCATTTTCGCAATTAAATTCACTTGCTGTATTGTACTTGCAATTTATCAATTAAATGGTTTTATACGGAGTTAATTGGATAATTGGACGAAGTGACGTTGGACCAAAAGACGGGCGGACAAAAAGACGTTGGACCAAACGAAGTGTCGTTGGACGAAATGACGTTGGACGAAAAGACGCGACACGCACCATGCTACCGTGCTGCCCCTAACTCTACCGTACAAATTCATAAGATTGGACTCAGATATTAATTGGTATTGTCCAATCATCAATATCATCACAACTTGTACATGACATCATTCATCGACCTGTTTTGTACAATTTTCTTCAACTAAGTACAGAAAATATGTTACACAAAAAAGGGGGATGTAGTGATATGCATCACTGTATATACACAAGGGGTTAATGTAAATACACTACAACTAAGTAACCACTAGAGGGAACACCAGAGGAACTAATGGGTCATTAGAACAGGACACAACGAATGGGTAATCAGGACACCCAGAGACGACATTACCACACTATATGGGTACTACACGACCCATATAAAAAGGACAAGGCATACAGGCTCTGCCTCTTCCACCGGCAGAAACCAAGAGAGCCAGACAGGGTTGATGAACAGCAACATCACATCCCAGCACGTGGTCAAGAGCAAGCATGTATAGTCAGTGGAATAGACTGAGTTACTAGAGAGGCAGATTAGCAGAGTGTCAAACTCATTTAGGAGCATTGTTAATTGTTCAATAAATATGCTAAACTTATCTCTGAGCCGCGAGCATCTTTCAGCAAAGCCTACATCACGTAGCAGATTATGTTACTAGCAACAACAACACAGCAATTAGCACAATTGCTTCACAGCTCCAGGCTCCCAGGTTCGATTCCCGGCTGGGTCACTGTCGGTGTGGAATCTGCATGTTCTCCCCGTGTCTGTGTGGGTTTCCTCCGGGTGCTCTTATTTCCTCCACAGTCCAAAGATGTGCGGGTTAGGTGGATTGGCCATGCTAAAATTGCCCTTAGTGTCCAAAATGGTTAGTTGGGGTTGCTGGGTTATGGGGATGGGGTAGATCAGGGGCTGGTTTAGCTCACCAGGCTAAATCGCTGGCTTTTAAAGCAGACCAAGCAGGCCAGCAGCACGGTTCGATTCCCGTACCAGCCTCCCCGGACAGGCGCCGGAATGTGGCGACTAGGGGCTTTTCACAGTAACTTCATTGAAGCCTACTCGTGACAATAAGCGATTTTCATTCATTCATTTCATTCATATGAGGGCTTGAGTAAGGTGTTCTTTGTAAGGGCCTGTGCAGACTCGATGGGCTGAATGCCCTCCTTCTGTACTGTAAATTCTATGATAAGGTCAGAAGTGGGGCTATTTGCGGATGACTGCACAATGTTCAGCAACATTTGCGACTCCTCAGATAATGAAGTATCCATGTCCAATTGCAGCAAGACCTGGACAATATCCAGGCTTGGGCTGACAAGTTACATTCACACTACACAAGTGCCAGGCAATGATCATCTCCTACAAGAGACAATCTAACCACTGCCCCTTGACATTCAATGGCATTACCATCGCTGAATCTCTCCCAATCAACATCCTGGGGGTTGCCATTGATCAGAAACTGAACTGGACTAGCCATATTAATACTGTGGTTACCAGGGCAGGTCAAAGGCTAGGAATCCTATGGCGAGTAACTCACCTTCTGACCCCTCAAAGACTGTCTGCCATTTACAAGGCACAAGTCAGGAGTATGTTAATATACTCTCCACCTCCCTGGAGGAGTGCAGCTCCAACAACACTCAAGAGGCTTGACACCATCCAGGACAAAGCAGCCCGCTTGATTGCTCCCCCTTCCACAAATATTCAAACCCTCCACCGCCAACGAACAGTGACAGCCATGTGCACCATCTACAAGATGCGCTGCAGTAACTCACCATGGTACCTTAGAGAACACCTGCCAAACCCACAACAACTAGAATCCAAAAGGACAAGAGCAGCAGATACCTGGGAAGTCACTCACCATCCTGACTTGGAAATATATCACCGTTCCTTCACTATCGCTGGGTCAAAATCCTGGAACTCCCTCCCTAACAGCACAGTGGATGGACCTACACCTCAAGGACTGCAGCAGTTCAAGAAGGCAGCTCATCACCACCTTCTGAAGGGCAATGAGGGATGGGCAATAAATGCTGGCCTAACCAGTGACGCCCATATCCCGTAAATGAATAAAAAAACCTTTCCAAGGCTCAGCATTGAAAACTTCCATAGATTTATGTTCCACTAACTGTAGTACAGTCTTCACAAACAATATTACCACTCCACATCCACATGTATTTCCGAATTTGTTTCATGGTTTACTGGGGCTCATGGGCAGCACAATAGCACAGTGGTTAGCACTGTTGCTTCACAACACCAGCGACCCGGGTCCAATTCCCACCTTGAGTCACTGTCTGAGCAGAGTCTGCATGTTCTCCGTGTGTCTGTGTGGGTTTCCTCTGGTTGCTCCGGTTTCCTCCCACAAATCACGAAGGACATGCTTGCTAGGTGAATTGGACATTCTGAATTCTCCCTCAGTGTATCCGAACAGGCGCCGGAGTGTGGCGACAAGGAGATTTTCACAGTGACTTCATTGCAGTGTTAATGTAAGCCTACTTGTGACACTAATAAAGATTATTTAAAAATGTATCCATTTTACACCAATCCTGAATATGACTGTCCTGATGCCAGCTTGGTTGAATGGTTTTTCTTTTTTTAAAACCAAACATCGCTTCCTATAGCTTTTTAAATCATTTAGCTCTTTTCGGGTCTGATTCAATTATATTCTCTATTGATGCACATGTAACTACTTGCAACTGATTTCAGAATCAGTCTGGGTAGAACTAAGAAGCAACAAGGGGAGAAAATGTGAGTGAGAGTTGTCTATAGGCCTCCAAAAGAGTTGTCTGTAAGCCTCCAAACAGTATGGTATGGTAGGAAATGGCATTTAGCAGGTAATTGGAGATGATTGGAACAATGATGCTACATTAATCATGGGTGACTTTAAACTACATATGGATTGGGCTAACCAAATTAGTAACAATACTGTGGCAGAGAAATTCATGTAGTGTATCCAAGATGTTTTTTTAGACCAGTCCATCAAGGAACCAACCAGGGATTAGGCTATCCTAGATTTGGTAGTCTGCAATCAGATTAGGTTAATTAATAACCGGATAAAAGAGCTTTGACAAAGTGTCACCTGAACTCGAAATGTGGCGTACTGCAGGGATCAGTTCTGGGTCCTCTGCTGTTTGATTTTCATCAATGACTTGGATGAGGCAATTGAAGTGTGAGTCAGTAAATTTGCAGACGATACGAAGATTGGTGGAGTTGTGGTTATTGAGGAGGGCTGTTGTCAGCTGCAAAGAGACATAGATAGAATGCAGAGCTGGGCTGAGAATTGAAAGATGGAGTTTAACCCTGACAAGTGTGAGGTTGTCCATTTTGGAAGGACAAATATGAATGCGGAATTCAGGGTTAACGGTAGGGTTCTTGGCAATGTGGAGGAGCAGAGAGATCTTGGGGTCTATGTTCATAGATCTTTGAAAGTTGCCACTCAAGTGGATAGAGCTGTGAAGAAGGTCAATGGTGTGCTAGCGTTCATTAGCAGAGGAATTGAATTGAAGAGCCTTGAGGTGATCATGCAGCTGTAAAAACCTTGGTAAGGCCACATTTGGAGTACTGTGTGCAGTTCTGGTCGCCTCATTTTAGGAAGGATGTGAACGCTTTGGAAAAGGTGCAAAGGAGATTTACCAGGATGTTGCCTGGAATGGAGAGTAGATCTTACGAGGAAAGGTTAAGCGTGCTAGGCCTTTTCTCATTAGAACGGAGAAGGATGAGGGGCGACTTGATCGAGGTTTATAAGATGATCAGGGGAATAGATAGAGTAGACAGTCAGAGACTTTTTCCCCGGGTGGAACAAACCATTACAAGGGGACATAAATTTAAGGTGAATGGTGGAAGATATAGGGGGATGTCAGAGGTAGGTTCTTTTCCCAGAGTGTAGTGGGGGTATGGAATGCACTGCCTGTGGAAGTAGTTGAGTTGGAAACATTAGGGACCTTCAAGCAGCCATTGGATAGGTACATGGATTACGGTAGAATGATGGGGTGTAGATTAATTTGTTCTTAATCTAGGACAAAAGCTCGGCACAACATCGTAGGCCGAAGGGCCTGTTCTGTGCTGTATTTTTTATGTCTATGTTCTATTCCAGTACCTCTGAGGTACTTCCAGTCGACTCTGTCAAAGGCCTTTTCTGCATCCAGTCGGGTCGGTGTCCTTTTTGGGTATCAGCGATATTGAGGCTTGTGTCACTGGCCGTGGCAAGGTGCCTCTTACTAGTGGATTAAACCACCTACCTCACCAGCGGGATTGGCAGCGCGGGTGGGCGCCGGGGTCCTGGGGGGGGGCGCGGGGCGATCTGACCCCGGGGGGTGCCCCCACAGTGGCCTGGACCGCGATCGGGGCCAACCGATTGATGGGCGGGCCTCTGCCGTGGGGGCACTCCTTTTCTTCCACCTTCGCCATGGTCTTCACCATGCGCATACGGCGCTGACGCTCCGGCACATTCGCGGACATACGCCAGCCGACTAAGTCCTTTCGGCCCCGGCTGGTGTGGCACCAAAGGCCGTTCACGCCAGCCAGCGGAGCGGGAACCACTCTGGCGCGGGCCTAGCACCTCAATGTGAGGGCTAGACCCTAAAGGTGCGGAGACTTCTGCACCTTTGGGGCCGTCCGACGACGGAGCAGTTCACGCCACTCCGACACGCCGGGGCCCCCGCCCCGCCAGGTAGGGGAGAATCCCGGCCCTAATCTCAGCTGGGAATCAGAAGCAAATTAATTTAAATGAGGGGTTAAACCAGAGATAAGAAATCCGGCATGACGGCGCTTCCGCGATTCTCCGTTGGAATAGGCCCCCGCGGCGATTCTTCACTGTCGACCGGCCGCACTCCTGTCGGCATGGTTTACATGTGGTACCACCCAGCGGGAGCTGAGACCCGCGGCCATGGTGGTGGTGCTGGTGGGGGGCGGGGGTGTCTGACTCTGGGGGGGGGGATCAACAATGGCCAGGCCCGCGATCGGGGGCCACCGAACGGCGGGGCATCGCGATCTAGGAGGGACCAACCTACCTCCGTATGGGCCAGCTGTGTGGCTCCACCATGTCGGCGGTCTAGCTGGAAGGGCCCCGCCGGCAGCCAGAGCTGTGTGACAAAAGCCGGGGCTCTGCTAGCCCCCTGGAAAATGAAGAATCACGTCGGACCTTCAAGGAAAAAGTCCGGAGTGATTCTCGCCCATTTCCGGCGGGCATGGGGACTTAGTCCACAGAAGGGAGAATCCTGCCCAAGAATTCCCTTAAAAGTAGGACCTCATGGTCAAGGTCTTTGTTCCTGAATTCTTGATCTGAATGTTTGTGTTAAAGTGATTTCCTTTTGTGTTTTATGCTTTTTGCCATGTGCTTGACTTTTTTATAAATTGTTTGATATTTTGTTTGTTTTATTCAGTTCGTATTCAATTATATTCATAAGACCATAAGACCATAAGACATAGGAGCAGAATTAGGCCACTTGGCCAATCGAGTCTGCTCCGCCATTCAATCATGGCTGATATTTTCTCATCCCCATTCTCCTGCCTTCTCCCCATAACCCCTGATCCCCTTAATAATCAAGAATCTATCAATCTCTTTAAGTGTGTAATTAACAATAATAAAGTCGTATTTTTATCACCAGCCACCAACTGGACTACCGATGATTATCAGAAGGTAAAATAAGAGTGCCACAATTTCACTAGCCAGCCAGGAGTGCTAGAAGGAAGAGACTGAACACCACACTGAGGCATTGGGCGTGGGTTCACTGCCCCCATCTGTTCCATGAAAACATTCACTTCCTTTGCTGTTTGATTTTTTTCCCCTAGACTTGAGGTTTTATCTGTCTGTCTGTGGGTCCTGTATGTAGTTAAAGTCCACCCCCCCAGCACAGTTAAGGGGAAACCCCGCCCCCAATTACGCAAAAGGGCGCCAGGTCATTTCAAATGAGCGACCTGGTTCAACTTCAAAATATCACCTCAGGCCCACTGTGGCAAGCTGATTCGACTGCGTCCCAATGTAGGCCCGTGTCTTACATAATGAGTAATAATGGCAGGAGTCTCAAGAAGCAGGTTGACCATTTGAGGGGCCAGGGGCAGTAACCCCCATTCCAGAACAGTCGGGCCCCACCAGCATTGCCAACCCTGCTGTGGCAGGTCCTGAGCAGAGGGAGCCGAGAACTCCTGAGTTTGCCTCACCAGCTGCGTGGGCGGGAAGCTGATGAAGCCTGCGGCCCTACAGAAGAGATGGTGCCTCCTGAACCGTCATCTGCCACAGGTTGTGCTAGTGGGTGGACTGAGGAAGTCTGCGAGGACTCAAAGGTCCCCGGACAGACTGACTCTATGATGAACTCTTTCCCCTGATGTCTCTTGACCTTGTATACCCCACTTGTATATTGTTGATGTGTGACTTAAGCGGAGAGAGAATTCAGAGCGTGGCTCTTTTAAGGGGGTGGGTTTGGCAGCCCACATGACTGGCTCTGGGCTAATTGCACAGCGCGTGCAAACCCCGACCAATAGCGAGTAAACCTGGTGCCCCAGAAGGAGCGGCCGGGGCAGAATCTCTAGCTTCCTGAGCCAGAGAATCAAGACCTAGATTTCGTGTTCTGTGCCTGTACATACTGTGGTGATCGTAGAGTTGACTAGATGCAATACAACTGAGCAAACACTAGAGGGAGCACGGGAGAGCTATAAATACACCGGGACAGGAAGTGAGGCCACACTTCATGGAAGGCAGAACTGAAAGCAGCACACAGACACAAGCAGGCAGCATTTGAGGTAGCCGTAAGTTAAGCTCTGAAGAGAGAACGAATTCACAATAAAGCATCTTCTCCACATTTGAGACTATGAGCTTTATTAAGACACGAGGAACAACACATGGTACCAGGTTTGGCTTCAGACGCTTACTACAGGACAACTCAGCTGCAGACACAGAAAGAACAAAATGGCATGGAAATCTCCTACTGGACATTCGACTTGGGAAGACATCGCTGATTGGAGGATGTGCCTTGGATACCCACCTCAGCTGGACACGACTGGCAATGTAAGAAATGTCTGGAAAATGTTTAAACAAGGGTTCGATTTAGATATCATGGCTAATGATGCAGCAGCAGCCTCAGACGAAATTAAAATAGCAATGCTCATCGCAGGACATGAAGCTAGGAAAGTTTGTAATGGATTTAAATACTCAAAAGGTGAAGACAGAAACAGCTTACAAACAATACTAAACAAATTTGAAGAGTACTGTAAGAAATTTGAACACAAGGCATGCTCAGAGGCCAACCTGCACAGAGACTGAGTGATGCAAAACTTTAAAAATCACGAAAAGAACAAGAAATCGTGAATGAAAAGTACAGATCAAGAAGAAGAAATAACTTGAATTTTTCACACAGCCCCAACGCTGAAATCCAGTCCAGATTGAAAGGAAAAGGTAACTTACAACTTTTAGAAAGAAAAAACGCTGAAATCCGCGATAAAATGGCGTCGGACCACATTTTGCAGTCTCGGGCACACAAAGAACTACAAACTGCGTCTGCGCATGCGCAGGAAACGGAAGCCGCGCATGCGCAGTTTAAAAAAGTTCGCGTTGCCGATCGTTATGCGCATGCGCAATGGACACAAAACCGCACAGTGAAGGAAGGCCGATTTGTGCATGCGCAAGTCATTCCTACGCATGACGTCACGAGCGTCATGACGTCTGAGCATTCGGACCACGCCTACTTAAAAGGGAAATGCCCGAAAATTGAAAACAAGTTACTTAAAGTGGTAAAACCATATTTTCTTGCCTCAGAACACAAAAAAACGCCTGAACTTAAACCAGCAGTTAAAAACAACTCACACAACACCCTGGAAAAAGCAGTCTGCATCACCCAAAGTGAAGAGAACAAAAAGAATTCCAAAACAACAAAAGATGATTTGTTTTTCGAAGATTACTACTCAGACATGGCTGAGTCAGTCGGATATGCTTATCACAGCATCAGCGACACGGTCGCAAAGTTCAACACGAATCAACTCGTGGTAGATGAATCCAACCAAGATGATTTAGTTTTCGAAGAATACTACTCAGACATGGCTGAGTTAGTCGGACATGCTAATCACAGCATCAGCGACACGGTCGCAAAGTTCAACACAAATCAACTCGTGGTAGAAGAATCCAACCAAGATTATTTGCTTTTCAAAGAATACTACTCAGACATGGCTGAGTTATTCGGATATGCTGATCACAGCATCAGCGACACGGTCGCAAAGCTCAACACGAATCTACTCGTGGTAGATGAATCCAACACCATGATGCCATGGCAGCTCGTTGATACATTGGATGACAGCAACACCCAAGACGAAGACGACGCCACACAGAGAGCACAGAAAGACTCCACAGAGCGAGCGATGACAGGCTCCACAGTGCGAGTGATGAAAGACTCCAAAAGGGACGCAAGCAAACACTCCCTGGTGAACACCATGCATGAACAAGACCATGAAGGTAAACCCGCTGTATCTGAGCAACCGCAAGCAGACTATGAAAGTCTACCAAGCTCACATGAACAAGAAGAAGACAACGTACATCTACCCACTGCATGCGAAAACAGTGACAAGGTGATCACACTCGACGTACAGGATCACAGCGAGACTGACAGTTCTCAGCTTGTCTGTGCAGAAGCACAGAGTCGGGCCACCCAACAGTCCAGAGAGACAACGCCAAAATAAACCATGCAGACTTTCACTCCAGAAGAGGAGCACCAAGAGTCCAGAGAGACCATGTCAAGTGAAATCATGCAGATTTTGACTCCAGAAGAGGAGCGCCAAGAGTCCACAGACACCATGTCAATTGTAATCATGAAGTTTTTGACTCCAGAAGAGGAGCGCCAAGAATCCAGAGAGACCGCGTCAAATGAAATCGAGAAGAATTTGACTCCAGAAGAGGAGCACCAAGAAAGCAAAGATGAGGAATCAAATCCTCCACAAATGACTGATGTCACCAGCATCGATGCAACATCAGATCATTCTCACCATTCTCGAGACGAAACGTTCAATAACTCAAATTATCCACACAGGACACTCATTGAGCATAACAAGAAAAACAAAAGCCAAAAGAAGCGTAGCAGAAACGAGAACAACAACAGCAAGAATAAAAGCAACATGAAGCGCGACAAGAACAACAACAATAGCAAGAAGCACTGCAGAAACAAGAACAACAACAGCACCAACAAAAACTACAACAACAACGACAAAAACTACAAGAAGAACAACAAAACCAACAAGAAGCATAACAAAGATAGCGATGACAACAAAGACAGAAACGACAAAAACAGCAACAAGAACGGCAACGAAAACAACAAAGACAGGAACGACAGAAACAACAGCAATGAAACAACGACTTGTACACACTGGTACTACTCGGCACATGAAGGACAATGCCACAGCACACTGCAAAACAATGATAAGACTACAAACATGCCATGGGATGACAACGAATCGCACAAACTCACATCTGCTCCAGAACAAGCAAGCACACCAGCTTTCAAGGCAGATGAGATAATAAATCGATACCACAAGCACAGAAAAAAGTCCATGTCAGTCAACATCAGTGATTCGACCATGCAAACACCTCGGGATGACGCATTGGTTACTTAAAATAACAAGGAACACCAACAACATTCACAACTGATTTGCAATATCAATATCACCACGTCAGCAACAACAAAAGAAAAAACTCTGAACAAATTCATCAACTTTGGACTCATAAATGTTTTTATTGACTGGACTCATAAATATAAATTGGCTTTGTAAGATATGCAATAGCACCATCACTTGTATAGATATACATATCATAAGTAACTGTTTTGTACAATTTTCTTTAACGATGTACAGAAAATATGTAAAGAGAAAAAGGGGGATGTGGTGATCGTAGATTGACTAAATACAATACAACTGAGCAAACACTAGAGGGAGCACGGGAGAGCTATAAATACACCGGGACAGGAAGTGAGGACACACTTCACGGAAGGCAGAACTGAAAGCAGCACACAGACACAAGCAGGCAGCATTTGAGGTAGCCGTAGGTTAAGCTCTGAAGAGAGAACAAATTCACAATAAAGCATCTTCTCCACATTTGAGACTACGAGCTTTATTAAGACACGAGGAACAACACACATACATCCCTTTGAGTAATGCCATAAAACCTGTTATGACCCCCTTGGGGGCCAAGAACTGTGCTCTATACGATTCCCCCTTGCACCTCAGAGTATTAACACCCCCAGTAATTGAGGGGGGCTTCCCCTTAACAAGGGGGAACCTTGTAGCCACCTGGGGTGGCCACGTCCCGATTACAAAATGGACACTTGCAGAGAATGAAGGGAAAAATGGACAATGCTGAGAAAGCAAGCAGGTGCAAGGTTTGTCTGTTGATTGGAGTTTGCAGCTCCCAGACAAGACCGATACTGCAATGAAACAACGACTTGTACACAATGGTACTACTCGGCACATGAAGGACAATGCCACAGCACACTGCAAAACAATGATAAGACTACAAACATGCCATGGGATGACAACGAATCGCACAAACTCACATCTGCTCCAGAACAAGCATATACCAATACTAGTATGGTAGCATACTAATGAGCCATCTCCGGGGACAAAAGAGAAACATTTAAGCAAATGATACCAAAGCAGACACCCCGGCGCCAGAGGAGACTAGAACAAGGCAGGCCAACGGCCAGCTGGGGCCCGCCCAGCAATCAGGGCAGCCAATCAATACCAATGATCAGGATATGGTCCAATTAATTGGGACCAAGTTCAAGGACCGCCCAAAAGCGTGCAAAGCCCCCTTTGAGTATAAGAGGAAGCCCCCAAGAGAGAATCGTTCTTCTTGGCCTTGGCTCTCAGCGATGAGAGGCCTGCCTAGCAGCTGCACCAGACAAGTAAGTCCAAAGTCAACGCATGCTACGAGATAGACGCTCCTAGCTACCATTCCGTACCAGCTCGACCCCAGCAGCCTCAGAACCGGACAACGGCCATTGTTCCTCTGACTGAGTGGGAGCCCGAAGCTAAGTATAGGCTTTAGTAGTAGTGATAGTTTAGTTGGTAGAGTTTGTGCATGAGTATAATTAACTGTGTGTAAATAAATGAGTATTGATTTTGAACTTACTAACTGGTGTATCGAGTCTTTGATCAGTATTCGGTTTTGAACCTTGTGGCGGTAACGAAAAGATACCTGGCGACTCTTGAGCAAACGTAATTAGAATTAAGGACGGCGACCATATTAACCGCCATAAACAGAGCCAATTAAGGAGAGAGCATGGCGAGCAACAACCTCTCAGTATAAAATCTCTGACCTCGATGCAGGTCAAGGAGGGTGGCCCTTTGAGGGGAGGATTTGGTAGTTTTGTGATTTTGCGTGTACCATAATGAACATTTGTTGTTACTGGAAGTCTCCAATGTATTGTCACGAACCACCACAAAAGGCCAGCTTCAAAGGCTCATGGCTCATCTGCCCATGGCTGTTCCATGTTCTGAGGCAAGTTGTTGTATATCTGCCTGTGATCAGACTTAACAGCACACTATTGGAAGTAATGAGAACAGTCTGCTGCTTTGGATCTACAGTGACAGAAACCTATCTCTTGATGAAGGGTTCAATACACACATTGGATAGATAGCTACCAACGTTGGCCGATTAACATTTTGGGCATGAAATAACAGCAGACTAATCCACAGCATCAATGTGCTTTTATCTACTGTTGTGTATTCTCTGTACATTGCTGTGTGACAGCACAGCCTGGACAATTTGAGCCACAAAGGAAAACAGCTCAATAGTTTCCATCGCCGATGCCTGTGACATATCCTCAGCATCACATGGAAAGACAAACTCACCAATGAAGCTGTCTTTTCTTGGCCAAATAATTCAAGCATTCGAGCACTAATCAAGCAAAGAAGGCTTTGTTGGATTTGGCATGTACACATGATGGAACAGGGCTACATCCACAATGATATGCTATACGAGGACGTAGCCCATACTATGAGATCAGAATTTAAAGTTTCAATTCAAGAATGCTGTCAAAAGAGACACGAAAGCCCCTCAACATCAATCACAACAAGTGAGAAATTCTAGCAGGAAATCAATGAAAAAGGTGACAGCAGCTGCGAACAGGACTTCCCCCACCACCACGACATGTTGTTTCAGAAGCTCCAAAGCAGATGGCAGCTCTGAAATCAAGGCATCAGCAGAGGTCATCCTGCACCACCTGTGGCGGTCTTTGCCCTTCCAGAATCAGGCTGTCCAACCAGCAAAACAAGTGCAGTGGATAACCTAATTTAACCTCACCACAGTGGTGAGGCTGCATTCCCATCATCTCTCTTAGATTGAAGGATGGCACCTTTGAGGTCTTACTGTTTTTTACTTTTTAATCTCTCAGCTCACTAAAATCTGCCTGCAGGACCACATCCCTCTTTCTGCACGTCATCGGTAACAATATGGACCAAACCTCCAGCTGTTCACCCTTGTCCTCCGAGTGCCCTTCAGCTTCTCAATGACATCCTTGACTGAGGCACCAGAAAGGTAACATGCCATCCTGGAATCCAGTGAAAGATCTGTCTGTTCTCCGAACTATTGAATTTCCTGTTGCTTATCAGTAGTTCTTTACTCATAGAGTGGTTAGGGTGTGGAATGGACTGCCTGCTGTGATAGTGGAGTCGGACACTTTAGGAACTTTCAAGCGGTTATTGGATAGGCACATGGAGCACACCAGAATGACAGGGAGTGGGGTAGCTTGATTTTGGTTTCGGACAATGCTCAGCACAACATCGAGGGCCGAAGGGCCTGTTCTGTGCTGTACTGTTCTATGTTCTATGTTCATCTTTTCCCCTCTACACATTGGTGCCAAAGACTGGGCTCTGGCTGTAGTCTTGATGGCAGCACTCCAATTGTCTGGAGAACACAATTACCAGAACGCATCAATGATGTTTGTTAGGAGATTGCACTGATAGATTTTAATCTATTAGCTGTAACGGGCCTCACGGTAGCATGGTGGTTAGCATCAATGCTTCACAGCTCCAGTGGTCCCAGGTTCGATTCCCGGCTGGGTCACTGTCTGTGTGGAGTCTGCACGTCCTCCCTGTGTGTGTGTGGGTTTCCTCCGGGTGCTCCGGTTTCCTCCCACAGTCCAAAGATGTGCGGGTTAGGTGGATTGGCCATGCTAAATTGCCCGTAGTGTAAGGTTAATGGGGGGATTGTTGGGTTACGGGTATACAGGTTACGTGGGTTTAAGTAGGGTGATCATTGCTCGGCACAACATTGAGGGCCGAAGGGCCTGTTCTGTGCTGTACTGTTCTATGTTCTATGTTCTATAACTATGCCCGAGGCCCATGAACCCAGTATTTGAACAGTGTTATTCTGTTATGATCCAGAAACCTGTGCATAATTTGATCAGAGAAGCGCAGGTAGTTATTTACAACCTCCGATTAATCACAACCTCTGATTCTAAATGCAAAACCAAATAATAAAGATTTGGGTAGTGAGGTATGGAAGCTGTAGCAGGAACAGCAGCAAGAAACTGAATAGAGATTGAATCATTATGGGAACTTGATGAGGCAATGTGTAATGTGTGGAAAGGGCTGCCCCAGGGACTGATCACTCAAAGTGACCTTACGTAAAGGACTAAAAGCAGTGTAATCAGTGAGGGAATTAATAGATGTTCTGGAGAAGCTAAAGGATGAAATCAATAATATGTCAAACTGACTAATGTGGAATATTGGGACCAGAAGATGTTCACAGAATCACAGAATTGTTACAATGCATATGGAGGCCATTCGGCTCACTGTGTCTACACTGGCCTCCGAAGGGAAATGGCACCTTCTCCCTGTAACCCTGCACATTGGGCCTTAATACCCAAGATCAAAGGCATACCCCAAAGAAACGCTAGGGAATCTCATAAAGCCTGAAAGCTTTAACTATTCTCTCCACTTGTCCTGTCAACTTCAATGATCTATACCATTAGACCATCTGACGATAACACATAAGAGCAGAACCAATATTTGGTCCATCGGGTCTGCTCCGTCATTCAGTGAGATCATGTCTGATCTGATGTGATAATCCTCAACTCCACTTTCCTTTTTTTAAAATTTAGAGTACCCAATTAATTTTTTCCAATTCAGGGGCAATTTAGTGTGGCCAATCCACCTACCTTGCGCATCTTTGGGTTGTGGAGAAGGCAGCACGGTGGTGCAGTGTGTTAGCACTGCGGCCTCATGGCGCCGAAGTACCAGGTTCGATCCCGGCTCTGGGTCACTGCCCGTGTGGAGTTTGCACATTCTCCCCATGTTTGTGTGCCGCAACAGAGCATCCCCCATCTCTTGCAGATCCACACCCTGCTGCTTTATCACAACGTTCACCTTAACCAGGGTCCCTCAAATTGAGGAGATTGCTGGCTCAATTGCCTTCTCATGGTCTCCCGAGGCCTTTCGGTGCAATTTTGCAATTCCACAGCTAAGATTTAAATGGTGTTTTCCAGCCTCATGAGCCCTGAAGACCCTCACATAGTGAGGAGGGGGGGGGGGGGGGGGGGGGGGGCACGAGTGCAGTGTGAATGAACCCCCACACTCAGGCAGTACTGTGAAGCCAGAGGGCATGAGCTCTATCCTCATAGGGCGTCAGACATCTCAGCTTGCGCATTTTGTACTAATGTCAGTTCTGTTCCAGTTTATCCTGCAATGAGACAAATGGGGAGAGTGTAGGTGGTAGTCCTGCCAGGTCAGGTGATGATGAAGTCTGGCCTGTTGGGACATGAGTGCGAGCTAAATGTGAGGAGCAGATTATCTAATGGGGGAATATGGGGAGTGGGGGATGCAGTGTGGGTGGAGGATGTCATGAGAAGTGTTGGGAATCGGTGAGGTGGCTGGGTGAGAGATCCCCGTGGAGGTGTGGACAATGTGTGAAGGGGATGCAGCAATATAATTCAGAAGGTAGACTTACCCTAGTGATTAAAGAAGGTGATTCATCACCTTTTGGCACTGTTGCCCCTTCCACTTATGCAATGAGCTGGCACTCACTATCACGTCTATTGCCTCCCAGGCAGGTGTGGTGACCTTGGCTGATGCACGTGTGCGGGATTGCGGGTAGTGGGTGCATGCCTCTGCTCCACACCTTCCAGGGATTTGGTAACTCTTCCTCTGAAAATCCTGATGTTGCCTTCCTAGAAGTTATCCTCCCACTAGACTTGGGACAAGTACTGGGGAGGCGTTTAAAAGGAGTGCCCCACTGATTGCTGAGATTATGTTTTCCCGGGGTGGGCAAATCAGAGGCAAGCCACCACGAGCATGGTGTGAATCATGTGGGGGAAAACAATGATTAATGGGACTCAAATCCAATGAGTTCCCGGCCACTGGCATCGGCGGGATTCTCACCGGTTTACTCACCAGAACTCGCAATTCGAAAAAAGCATGGTAATATTTCACCCATTTTCCCCATGACAGATGTTAAGCTAACAGGCCTGTTGTTTCCTGTTTTCTGTCTCACTCCCTTTTTGAATAATTTGCTATCTTTGAATCTAATGATATTTCTTATAAGACCGGAGGAGGAAATCCATTAGGACCTGAGCTCTTGCCAGCCCATGGCTCCAACAATTTACTCAGTACTGCTTTTGTATGAATTGTAATTTTCCTGAGTTGCTCCCTTCCATCCATTTCCTGATTTGTAGCTGCTTCTGGGACGTTACTTGTATCCTCTGTTGTGAAACTGGTAAAAAAATACCTGTTTAATTTGTCTGCCATTTCTTTGTTTTTCATTATCAAATCTCCAGACTCACTTCCTGAAGGAACATTGCTCACTTTGTTAACTTGTACCTTTTTCAAATGCTTATACAAACTCTTACTCTCTGTTTTTATATTTCTGGCTAGGTTTCTCTCATACTCTAATTTTTCCCTCCTTGTTAATATTTTTGCCATCCTTTACTGTTCCTTATATTCTGTCTAATGTCCTGACCTTCCACTTATTTTTACATAATTAATATTTTTTCTTTAAATTTGATTTGATATAATCTTTAACCTTTCTAGTCAACACGGATGATATGTCCATCTCTTGGACTTTACCTTACTTGTTGGAATGCATCTATTCTGTGTATTCCGAAGTATTACAGGGGCTGGTTTAGCACAGTAAGTTAAACAGCTGGCTTGTAATGCAGAACAAGACCAGCAGTGTGGGTTCAATTCCCGTACCGGCCTCTCCGAACAGGCGCCGGAATGTGGCGACTAGGGTCTTTTCACAGTAACTTCATTGAAGCCTACTTCTGATTATTATTATACCTTAAATGTTTGCCACTGCATCCTTATTGACCTAACCCTAAACCTAACTTGCCAATTCACTTTAGCCAGCTCTCTGTTTTCATGCCCTCATAATTGTCCTTAATTTAGTTTAAAACCATAGATTTGGATCCACTCCTCTCTCCATCAAACTGAATGTAAAATTCAATCATTTATGGTCACTGTTACCTAGAGGCATACTCACTATGTGATTATTAATTACTCCCATCTTATTGCACAATACCAGGTTTAGTATCGCTTGTTCTCTGGTTGACTCTGAAGCATGTGTTCTAAGAAACTGTTACCTAGGGGCACACTCACTATGAGATTATTAATTACTCCCATCTCATTGCACAATACCAGGTCTAGGATAGCCTGCTCTCTGGATGGCTCTAGAGCATGTGTTCTATGAAACTGTCCCAGAAACATTCTCGGCCAGCTTTACCATTTGACTTTTTCCAGTTTATATGAGATGAAAATCCCCCATGATTATCCCTTGCCTTTCTGACAAACTCTCACTATTTTTCAGGCTGTTGCTTGACTAGTCTGTGAGACAGCTCTCCCAATTTTGGCACGTTTCCGGATGTTAGCAAAAAGGACTTTGCAGGGTCAACAGGGTTCACCATTGTCATTTCTGGTACATCGGTACGAGGTGGTCCATTTGGTTTCATTGCTTTGGAGACTTGTTTAACAGTTTGATATATTTAAATGTCAACCTGATTGCCGTGTGCGGCAGTCACAGAGTAAGGACGGCCGGTTTCCTTCCCTAAAGGATGTCAGTGAACCAGATGGCTTTGTATGACACTCAGTAGACTTTTAATAGCAGATTTTTAACATTTAATTTGGGTTCCTAGGGCATTACATTGGGTCTCTGGATTACTTGTCCAGTGACAATACCACCAACCCCTCCTTCCCAATTGGTAACCGGACTCAATCACTTCCAATCATTGAAAACTTCTATAGATCTATGTTCCCCTAATCATAGTCAAGTCATCACAAACTCTACATCTCACGTGCAGTCCAGGATTGGTTTCATGGTTTACTGGTGCTTAATTTACACCAATCCTGAATATGACTGTCCTGATGCTAGCTGATTAAATGGCTTTTAGAACATAGAACATAGAACAGTACAGCACAGAACAGGCCCTTCGGCCCTCAATGTTGTGCCGAGCCATGATCACCCTACTCAAACCCGCGTATCCACCCTATACCCATAACCCAACAACCCCCCCCTTAACCTTACTTTAATTAGGACACTACGGGCAATTTAGCATGGCCAATCCACCTAACCCGCACATCTTTGGACTGTGGGAGGAAACCGGAGCACCCGGAGGAAACCCACGCACACAGGGGGAGGACGTGCAGACTCCACACAGACAGTGACCCAGCCGGGAATCGAACCTGGGACCCTGGAGCTGTGAAGCATTTATGCTAACCACCAAGCTACCCTGCTGCCCCTTCACAAAACTGCACAACTTTGTGATTTCTGAATCATTTAACCCTTTTTGGATTTGATTCAATGACATTCTCCACTGATGCGCCTGTAAATGCCTTCAACATCTTCTGGTCCAAATACTGTGCATTAGCTAAATTGATAATATCATTGATTTTTATCCTTTAGCTTCCCCAGAACATCTATAAATTCCCTCACTGGTTAAACTGTTTGTAGTCCTTCACGCAAGGTCACTTTGTGTGATCAGTCCCTGGGGCAGTTCTTTCTACACATTGCCTCATCAGGTTCCCATAATGATTCAATCTCTACTCAGTTTCATGCTGCTGTTCCTGCTACAGCTTCCATATCTCACCACTTACCCAAATCTTTATTACTTGATTTTGCATTTAGAATCAGAGGTTTTGATTCAGCTAAATAACTGCCTGCATTTCTCTGATCAAATTATGCACAGGTTTCTGGATCATAACAGAATAACAATTATCGTATAGGGGTTCTATAGGCTTTGGGCATAGTCACAACTGATTGATTAAAATCTACCAGGTGTAATTTCCCGATAAATGTCACATACAAAGCTTGATGGTGTCCGATAACTGTGTTCTGCAGACAACTGGAGTGCTGGCATGGAAAGTACAGCCAGAGACAGGTCCATGGCATCATGGCCACCTCCATTGTACAGAAGGGGAACGGAGAATGGTCAGATAAGAAACAGTGATGGGAGATTCAAGTTAGGTGAACGGTTAGGCATTTCTGAGGCTTCAGTATGATTCCAGGATGATATACTGCCTCCCTGGTGCCACGATAAAGGATGTCATTAAAAGGCTGTGGAATATCCTCAGGGAGTAGCGCAAACAGCCAGAGGTTGTGATTGGTATCAATGCCAATAATATAGACAGTAAAAGAGATGAAATCCTGCAGGTGGATTTTATGGAGCTAGGAAAGAATTTAAAAAGCAGATCCTCACAGGTTAGTGTAATTTCCAGATTACACTCAATGCCATGCAGGAGTGCAAGGACAGAAACAGGAGATAGCACAACTGAAACAGTGGTACTGTAGTTAGCACTGCTCCTCACAGTGCCAGGGACACGGGTTCAATTCCGGCCTTGGGTCACTGTGTGTGTGTGGAGTTGGCATGTACTCCCCGTGTCTGCCTAGGTTTCCTCCGGGTGCTCTGGTTTCCTCCCACAGTCCAAAGATTTGCAGGTTGGGTGAATTGGCCATGCTAAATTGCCCCTTTGATGAGCTCTGCCTTGGGTAGATGGTGGGAGTGCATATTAGAGTGAGGCGTGACGAGCCAGGTAGATCCCAGAAGAGGAATTACCCGAAATCTACTGGCTGTGCCGTGCTGCCTTTAGGGTGCAACTGGGCCATTAGATCTCGCCCTTAGTGTCCAAGGTTGTGCAGGTTAGGTGGACATACGGGGATAGGATGGGAGAGTGGGGTGCTCTATCAGAGGGTGGGTGCAGACCCAATGAGCCAAAGGGCCTTTTAAGGACTGCAGGAATTCTATAAATGCATGGCTGAGAGCCATGTTCAAGATTCCTGTTGCATTTTACGAGCTCTGGGAGAGCTGGGGAAATCAAACTTTTCCCTCAATGAGCCTAAGACCAATATTGTGATCGTGCCATTGTGGAAGATTTTAGCTGAATTGATAGGGGGATGGGAACCAGAATATAGACTGGAAGGGGAGGAAGCAAAACTAGAAACAGAAGGCAGAAAATTAGTTGGCGAACTTTGAAGGTAAAAGAAACAAAGACTTAGAAGTCTTTCAAATAGGGGCTGGTTTATCACAGTGGGCTAAACAGCTGGCTTGTAATGCAGAACAAGGCCAGCAGCGCGGGTTCAATTCCTGGACTGGCCTCCCCAAACAGGTGCCGGAATGTGGTGACTAGGGGCTTTTCACAGTCTCTTCATTGAAGCCTACTTGTGACAATAAGCGATTATTGTATTATTATTAAGTGAAAACATTGATGGTTGACAGTTCTTCATCATAAATTCTTCAATGAAAAGAGAATAAGACAGATGTGTTGACTTCCATGACTAGGCACTTAGGTGTATGATGTTGTAATTGCTGAAACATTGCTGAAAATGGCAGTTCAATGTTCCTGGGCAAAGGATTTCAACTACTCTAGCTTGGATGTGTTGTAGTACATTGGGCAGCATCCCTCCCTCTGAGCCAGAGCTCTAGGCTCAAGTCCCACCTCAGGACTGGCTTGACCACGAAAGTTTGATTGTCAACCTGTAAGTCCCTCCAATTAACTTATGGCAGGCAGTAATATCGGGACAGTCTCCTGATAAAAATGCTTGATATGGAGTGGTGACCCTCCACCTATATCCTCTGGTGATAGTTTTCTACAGAAACAGTACAGATGGTTTAGAGGACTTATCATTCTTAGAAAGCATTTAGGAGGACATTTTTGTGCCAGTACTTAGCAAGTCCAACAAGCCAAGGAACAATTCTGGAGTCAGTTTTAGGAATTTCTGCCAAGCAGGTGAAAGGGATATCTGTGAGAGAGCATACAATACTGATCACAATTCAGCCCGGCTTAACATTGTCATGGAAAAGGACAACAATAGATTCAGAGTAAAAGTTTTAAATCGGATAGAGTATAATTTTATTAAGCTGAGATGCAATTTTGCAAGATAAGAGCAAATTACTGCAGATGCTGGAATCTGAAACAAAAACAAAGTGCTGGACAATCTCAGCAGTCTGACAGATTCTGTGGAGAGAACGGAGCTAATGTTTCGAGTCAGGATGACACTTTGTCAAAGAGTGATGAATGGTCATCCAGACTCGAAAACGTTAGCTCTGTTCTCCCTCCACAGATGCTGTCAGACCTGCTGAGATTTTCTAGCATTTTCTGTTCTTGTTTGGAATTTAGCAAGTGTGGACCGCAGAAAAGGTACTAGAAGGTCAATCGGTGTCAGAGCAGTGCGAGGAAATCAAGGAGGAAGGTCGTGAGAGCTTAGAACAAATATGTTCCCACAAAGAAAAAGAGTGGGACTTCCAAATTGCTTGTCCCTTGGACATCACTGAACATTCAGGGTAGTGCAAGTCAAAAAAAGGAAAGTTTATGTTAGATATCTAAGACACCAATATTGCAGAGAGCCTCCAGGAGTATAAAAAGTGCTGGGGTTAAATTTAAAAAAGGAATGAGGTAAACAAAGAGCAAACATTTTAAAAATCGGCAAGGAATACCAAAAGATGTGTTGTAAATATATGAAGGGCAAGAGGCTAATTAAGCAAAGGGTAAGATCTATTAACGGCCACCTTAGTGGAGGTAAGACATATATTTATTAATGAACACTTGGTGCCTGTCTTCACAAAAGATGCAGACCTTGTAATTAAGCAGGAGTGTGAAATAGTGGATGAGATAAACAAATTGAGAGAGGAAATATTAAGTGGAGCTGAGTCCACAAAAGATCAGCCATGATCTGATTGAATGGCGGAGCAGGCTCGAGGGGCCAGATGGCCTACTCCTGCTCCTAGTTCTTATGTTCTTATGTATTATCTTTCAAAGTTGATAAATTGCCAAGCCCAGAGAAGATGTAGGGGAGAGCAGAGGCTCATTTCCCAATCCACTCTGGTCACAGTAGGGCCACAGAGAGATATTATGATCCCCGGTATCCCTCCCATTTCTGGGCTCCTTATTCCACTCTACACCCCACCTCCCTCTGCTCAATCTAACCCGCCCACTCATTCATGCATTATTTTTTTTCCCCCTTTCAGGATTTACCAATCATTTCACAAAACAATCACAGAAATGTCCCAGTAACATGACAGCGCCTATGGTTAGAATCTGGTTACAAATATTGTCCAGTATATATGTAACATGAGTCATTAATGTTAAGAGCAGCAACAATATAATGTGGTGTTAGTTTGTCTGCCCCAGAAGTGATCCCAGTGTGACAAACCAGAGAGTAATTTTACTTTTAACAGAATCATGTAATTTTGGTAATTTGATTGGAAAATATCCCATTAGTTATTTATAATACTCTGCAGATGATAACATAGGTTTGGGTGACTGCTTCAGCCTTCATTAACATGTTCTGCCCATTACACCATATGAACATGGTGACAGTAAATTCAGATTTGGGGAAATATTCAATACTTACTGTGGTGAATCACTGTTACTGTAGTTCCACTGTTACTTACAGCGCTGTATATATTCTCTATTACTGTTTGTTCCATTGTTACTCACTGTGTTATATATTGTTGTTCTTCCGTGGCTCCGCCCCACTGGGTGTTGGAGACAGTTGACTGATCTGTAGCCCTGTCTCCAGTCTGGGTTCAGCATCAGACAGGCTACATCTGAGAGTACTAAAACCATTACTTTGTTTTCTACAACTTGCCTCGTGTGTATTTGATGGTGTAGCACCTAAAATTTAGATAAATTGCACAAGACCTTTCCCATTCTGTGCAAGAATTAGATTACATTTTTCTGCCTGGGTACATACTATTATTCAATATAATTATTTCACACAGGATTCTATTTTATCGGTAATCTCACAGAGTAGAAAGATTAAATGTCTCTTGTTGATTCGAAGTGGACTGATTGAGGAACATAGGTCTTCACTGTCAGGAAGAAGTATTGGAGTCCTTGGGTGTCTCTGTCAGACACAGTCTCTAAGAGGCCAAGGGACAAAGACTGAATGCTCACAATTCTATCTCTCTTTTCGTGATCAGCAAGCTGAAGATTCCACTGATTGCTACTTTTCACTACAATATTGCTTTCAATATCTATTATGCAATATCATTTCATCCGTCGAAAAACTCACAAAAGCACAAGGATAGAGTGGGTTAATAAGCAAGCAGACAAAAGGGCAATATTGAAGTCAATGGAAAAGACTTAATATTGTGCAGTGTAACACAGGTTACTGATTCACTATCAGCCTATGACACATTTCTTTTCAATTTCATCCCACAAAGTCTGCTCACAGTAAACCTCTATGACCAACAAAATAAACAGAATTCCAGCTATGATTCCACCCTCTGTTCATAAGATAATTATGGATGACAAAGGCTGTCTTGCTCAGATCATCTCATCCACTCAGAATGACATACATTTGACTCCCCTTGGGCCTGCTCCACCATCTGATAATGTTACCTACCTTATGCCAGTTGTCATGAATGTTTTAATCACGGAAAATGATTCATCTTCAAGAACTAAGAACATTCTGGAAGAATCTGTTTTTTAAAAGAAGACACGGGGGTAAATTTTCCAGTCCCGCCCGCTACAGGAATCGTAGCAGGTGGGACTGAAAAGTTGACGGACCATTTAAAGGTCTGTTAAATTTGAGCAGGAATTGCCAGTCTCGGTGTGGGTGTGACCGAAAAACCCCTCCCACTATCCCCTAAAGGGTTAATGCAAGGACTCTTCTGGTGTTCCTGGAAAAGGTAGCATTTTATAAGAAAAGGTGATTAAGCAGTTTTAAAGAATCTGGGCCAGGATTCTCCCCGCGGGGCGGGGGGGCCCGACGGGACGGAGTGGCGTGAACCACTCCGGCGTCAGGCCTCCCCAAAGGTGCGGAATTCTCCGCACCTTTAGGTGCCAAGCTCTCACATTGAGGGGCTAGGCCCGTGCTGGAGTGGCTCCCGCTCCGCCGGCCGGCGCGAACGGCCTTTGGCGCCCCGCCAGCCGGGGCCGAAAGGCCTTCGCCGGCTGGCGGAAGTCCGCGCACGCGCCGGTGCGTCAGCGGCTGCTGATGTCATGCCGGCGCATGCGCAGGGGAGGGGGTCTCTTCCGCCCCCGCCATGGTGAAGGCCATGGTGAAGGCCATGGCGCGGCAGACGAAAAAGAGTGCCCCACGGCACAGGCCCGTCCGCCGATCGGTGGGCCCCGATCGCGGGCCAGGCCACCGTGGGGGAACTCCCTGGGGTCAGATCGCCCCCGGACCCCGGAGCCTGCCCGCACCGCCATTCCCGCCGGTACCAGAGGTGGTTTAAGCTTGAGGCAGACTAGGAATGCAACAAAAAGGAAGAATAACTTTGGACATCTTAGGACTTCCAATATCTGTAATGATAAGAAAGTTAGCATTAAGGCACTTTACCTGAATGCTCGTAGCATTTGTAACAAAGTAGACGAACTAATGGCACAGATCATCGTGAATGATTATGCTGTGGTAGGCATCACAGAGACATGGCTGCAGGGGGTTCAGGACTGGCAGTTAAACATCCAAGGATATACAACCTATCGAAAAGACAGGGAGGTGGGCCGAGGGAGTGGGGTTGCCTTGTTAGTTAAGAACAAAATTAAATCTATGGCACTAAACGACATAGGGTCGGATGATGTGGAGTCTGTGTGGGTAGAATTGAGGAACCACAAAGGCAAAAAAAACCATAATGGGAGTTATGTACAGACCTCCTAACAGTGGTCAGGACCAGGGGCGCAACATGTACCGGGAAGTAGAAAAGGCATGTCAGAAAGGCAAGGTCACGGTGATCATGGGGGACTTCAATATGCAGGTGGATTGGGTAAATAACATAGCCAGTGGATCCAAAGAAAAGGAATTCATGGAATGCTTACAAGATGGCTTTTTGGAACAGCTTGTCATGGAGCCCACAAGGGAGCAGGCTATTCTGGACCTAGTGCTATGTAATGAACCAGATTTTATAAAAGATCTTAAAGTAAGGGAACACTTAGGAAGCAGCAATCATAATATGGTTGAGTTCAGTCTGCAGTTTGAAAGAGAGAAGGCAAAATCGGATGTAATGGTGTTACAGTTAAATAAAGGTAATTACGAGGGCATGAGAGAGGAACTGGCAAAAATCGACTGGAAGCAGACCCTAGCGGGGAAGACAGTAGAGAAAAAATGGCAGGAGTTTGTATGCATAATTGAGGACACTGTACAGAGGTTCATCCCCAAGAAAAGAAAGATTATCCGGGGAGGGATTAGACAGCCATGGCTGACAAAGGAGGTCAGGAAATGTATTAAAGAAAAAGAGAGATCCTATAAAGTGGCCAAAAGCACTGGGAAATCAGAAGATTGGGAAGGCTACAAAAACAAACAGAGGTTAACAAAGAGACAAATAAGGAGGAGAGGATCAAATATGAAGGCAGGCTAGCCAGTAATATAAGAAATGATAGTAAAAGTTTCTTTCAATACATAAGAAACAAACGACAGGCCAAAGTAGACATTGGGCCAATTCAAACTGATTCTGGAAGGCTAGTGATGGGAGACGAGGAAATGGCTGGAGAACTTAATAAGTACTTTGCGTCTGTCTTCACAGTGGAAGACATGAGTAATATCCCAAAAATTATAAAGGGCCAGGGGGCTGAGTTGAGTATGGTTGCCATTACTAAAAAATGGTGCTAAAAAAGCTAAAAGGTCTTAAAATTGACAAATCTCCTGGCCCCGATGGGCTACATCCTAGAGTTCTGAGGGAGGTGGCTGAAGAAATAGCGGAAGCGTTGGTTGAGATCTTTCAAAAATCACTGGAGTCAGGGAAAGTCCCGGACGATTGGAAGATCGCTGTTGTAACCCCCTTGTTCAAGAAAGGATCAAGACAAAAGATGGAAAATTATAGGCCAATTAGCCTAACCTCGGTTGTTGGTAAAATTCTAGAATCGATCGTTAAGGATGAGATTTCTAAATTCTTGGAAGAGCAGGGTCGGATTAGAACAAGTCAACATGGATTTAGTAAGGGGAGGTCGTGCCTGACGAACCTGTTAGAATTCTTTGAGGAGGTGACAAGTAGGTTAGACCAGGGAAACCCAGTGGATGTGGTCTATCTGGATTTCCAAAAGGCCTTTGATAAGGTGCCACACAGGAGGCTGCTGAGTAAAGTGAGGGTCTATGGTGTTCGAGGTGAGCTACTGGCATGGGTTGAGGATTGGCTGTCTGACAGAAGGCAGAGAGTTGGGATAAAAGGTTCTTTTTCGGAATGGCAGCCGGTGACCAGCGGTGTCCCACAGGGTTCAGTGTTGGGGTCCGCAGCTGTTCACCAATATATTAATGATCTGGATGAAGGGACTGGGGGCATTCTAGCGAAGTTTGCCGATGATACGAAGCTAGGTGGTCAGGCAGGTAGTGCTGAGGAAGTGGGGAGGCTGCAGAAGGATCTCGACAGTTTGGGAGAGTGGTGCAGGAAATGGCTGATGCAATTCAACGTGAGAAAATGTGAGGACTTGCACTTTGGAAAAAAGAATCCAAGCATAGACTACTTTCTAAACGGTGAGAAAATTCATAATGCCAAAGTACAAAGGGATCTGGGAGTGCTAGTCGAGGATTCCCTAAAGGTAAACATGCAGGTTGAATCCGTGATTAAGAAAGCGAATGCAATGTTGTCATTTATCTCAAGAGGGTTGGAATATAAAAGCAGCGATGTGCTACTGAGCCTTTATAAGGCTCTGGTTAGGCCCCATTTGGAGTACTGTGTCCAGTTTTGGGCCCCACATCTCAGGAAGGACATACTGGAGCGTGTCCAGCGGAGATTCACGCGGATGATCCCTGGAATGGCGGGTCTAACATATGAGGAACGGCTGAGGATCCTGGGATTGTATTCATTGGAGTTTAGAAGGTTAAGGGGAGATCTAATAGAAACTTACAAGATAATACATGGCTTAGAAAGGGTGGACGCAAAGAAACTGTTTCCGTTAGGCGAGGAGATGAGGACCCGTGGGCACAGCCTTAGAATTAGAGGGGGTAAATTCAGAACAGAAATGCGGAGACATTTCTTCAGCCAGAGAGTGGTGGGCCTGTGGAATTCATTGCCAGCGGAGTGCAGTGGAGGCCGGGACGCTAAATGGCTTCAAGGCAGAGATAGATAAATTCTTGATGTCGCGAGGAATTAAGGGCTACGGGGAGAATGCTGGTAGGTGGAGTTGAAATGCCCATCAGCCATGATTGAATGGCGGAGTGGACTCGATGGGCCGAATGGCCTTACTTCCACTCCTATGTCTTATGGTCTTATGGTCTTATGGTTTAAATCACGCCGGCAGGAAAGGCCTGTCAGCGGCTGGGCTTCGGCCCATCGTGGGCCGGAGAATCGCCGCGGGGGGCCCGCCGACCGGCGTCGCGCAGTTCCCGCCCCCGCCAAATCTCGGGGGACGCGAAGAATTAGGTACACGGCGGGGGTGGAATCCTCTTGACCCTGGTGGACTGTTTACAAAAGAGCCACATGATGGTTTCTCGCTTTGAGAAAATAAATACCTGGAAAATAGCATTTCAACAGCTGGTAGACTGGTTTTGCTTTGGGGGTAAAACAAGAATGAGCCATTGCTTGGGTAAAGAAGATAAAGCTCCTGAAACTCTTGACCCAGTCCAAAGAAACACGTGAATGGAAGTTGCTCTACTCACTGATATTGAGTGTCTGCAAACTTTCCTCAAAGTCTGACTGAAAGATAGTCCAAAAGTGATCAATTGTTTCGTTGGCAAATGCTGAGAAATCCACTGTGTTGCCCTGATGCCATTTTAGGGACACTATCATTTATCCATTCCCTTTTCAGCCATTGACCTTTAACATTTTGGCAGAATTCCTCTTTTTTATTCATTTAGTTTTGGTGTATGCGAGCGAGAAAGTGAGAGAGCGAGAAAAAGAGAGAGAAAGAGAGAAAAAAAGGATGGAATTTTCTGTTAGGGCGAGATTCTCCGCAAATGCAGAGAGTCGTAAAGGCTGCCGTGAACCTGCCCATGTTTCACGGCAGCCTTCACGCCCGTTCCCGGGACCCTGATTCTCTTCCCCCCCCCCCCACCCACCAAAATCGGGGCTGGGAGCGGGACCCTGGGAATCACGGCATTGCGGCCTTAACGACCGTCGTTAAGGCCGCGCGCCAGGCTGGCTCCAACCCGTGCATGCGCGGGTGACGTTATGACGCCATTGACGGAACCTTCCTCCACCGCCGCCCGACAAGATGTGGCGGCTCGATCTTGTCGGGCGGCGGAGGGGAAATAGTGCGTCCCTTTTGGACGCAGGCCCGACGATCGGTGGGCACCGATCGCGGGCCTGTCCCCTCCCGAGCACAACGGTGGTGCTCCCGCCCCAAGCGTCTGTTTTTACGACGGCAGCAAGCAGGTGTGTTTGCTGCCGTGAAAAAACGGGCGTAAAGGCCCAGCCGCTCGGCCCATCGGCCGCGGAGAATCGTCGCTCGCCGAAAAAACGGCGAGCGGCGATTCGTCACGTGGGTCGGGCGAGGGGGGGGGAGAACAGCGGGAGGGCGCAAAATATGTCGGGAGGCCCTCCCGCTATTCTCCCAACCAGCGTGGGCAGCGGAGAATCGCGCCCCATGTGCTCCCGCCAGCGGAGGAGAATCAGGACTGTGTCCTGCTCGAATTAAGAGCATAGCCGAGTATGTATTTCATACCCTGACTATGCAAGATGCATGGTGGCGAACACACTGGTTTCCTTGCATTGGTTTCCCTGCAATGCAAATGTTTCACCACCCCGCCCCCCCCCGCCCCCCCAGCTGACAAGGGAAGGCCCCCCCAACCTCTCACCAAGGAGAGGCATCCTTCCCCCACCACAGAAATAATGTGTCACCCTCCATACCAATCACACATGAAAGGTACCAGACCCCTCCACCAGCCCCCATCTTCCCAACCCCACAATGACCACCTCAGCCATCCACCTTCAGGCAACCATTCAGACTCCTAGAATTGCCAGCAGTGCAGTGCCCCCTGGCATCATGACAGTAACACCCCAGGCTGGCGCACTGGATCCTGAGGGGGCCAAGGAGATTGGCCCATCACTCATGTGCCCCTCTGCCGCTGCCAGGTTGCAGAGGGAGGGTCCCCCAAGAGTCCTGGGTGCCGAGTGGCCTTGGGTTGTGGGTAAGGGGATGACCTCAGGACTTCCTGGGTGGGGGGGGGGGGGGGCGGAAAATCCTACCTTTTTTCTTTTTTTCATTACACCTGCATGCACAGACAGAGCAAATGTAGCAATGATTAATTTGGACGGCAAATGTTAATTCTGTAAGAATTATTAATCGCAGATCAACTAACTGATGTTACGAAAGTGGCTACAAATAAATCACTATATTTACAAACCAATGCAACCTTACCATTCTGACTTCTCTGGCGCCAACCCACAATATAACATAAATGTCATCTGTCCCTTTTATGCCAATGACATTATTCCCAAGACTTATTCATTAGACATTTACCAGCAGCTCAAGAAAAATGTAGATTGAATTGGTGATCTGAATTTTTCAGAAAAGAATGATGCACAGTCAAACAATTAAGAATGGCCTTATCTCAAGTACTATTTGTTACCCTTCCTGGAAGCTGTCATACAGATTGTGTTATATACTGTGAATTTAAAACCCATTTCCAGGTACTGTATGATGTTGCATTACTTTCTAGTAAATAAATGTGAAAATGTTATCTTGATAAAATTGTAATTGTTGCTTTTGGTGTGAGAGTAACGTACAAATAACGTGGAAAAATGTCATTACTAAATGATAACCTCCAACAGCAAAAAAGTATGACAGCAAAATCCCAAAAGAAACCATTTCTAGAAGTGCTTAACTCATAGGATTAGGTTTCTATGAAGATCCTTTCTGGGGAAAGCCCATGATGCGGTTTCTTTGGGATTGCAATGGATTTTTTTGGCCAAAGTTACAATCGATGATCAGGAATCCTGCCCCAAGAGAAATTACTATTTATATGCTGGTTTAAATTCAAAAGAGAATATTGAGAAGTGCATAGTGTTTAATTTTGTGGTATTAACCCTTAAAAGATGACACCTCACCTCCCCAACCTTTCCCCCACCCATGCCACAACTTCCCCCCACACCA
This sequence comes from Scyliorhinus canicula, assembly GCF_902713615.1. NCBI lineage: Eukaryota > Metazoa > Chordata > Chondrichthyes > Carcharhiniformes > Scyliorhinidae > Scyliorhinus > Scyliorhinus canicula. Next base: position 189,654,706 of record NC_052148.1, read on the forward strand.
CCCAACACCCTCTTACCTCTCGCTCACCCCACTGCCAAAATCCTCAACCTCTCACCCACCCCACCCTTAACCCCACCCCTCCAATAGCGAGGAAGAAAGCTGTATACAGCAGGAAGATATCAAAGGTCCAGTGAAGTGAGGTAGCCATAAAAATATAAATGTACTTCAATCTAGAGAATATTGAGGTGCTATATTTGGGAAGGGCAAACAAAGCAAGGGAATACACAATAAATGGTTGAATGTAGAGAAATGTAGAAGAGCAGAGCGAACTAGAGGTTCATGTTGACAGACCTTTGACTGTAGGGCGACAGATGTTTAAAAAAGGATAGGGAATAGCTTTTTTTTAAAAATCGGCTGAGGTATAGAATATAAGAGCAGGAAAGTTATGCTAGAACCCCTTCGAAAACCATAGGTGGGATTTTATGATCCTGAGGCTAACTGTTGACGCCTTCAGAAACGGCATCGTGTTTCTTGATGGCGTTAGCACGGCCTCAGGATCAGCAATTCTTGCCCCTAAAGGGGGCCAGCACGGCACTGGAGCGGTTCACGCCGCTCCATCTCCTGATCTTGTCGTGAACTGGGTGCCGCGGGACCCACGCATGCACAGTGGCACCGATGCCAACGCGCACATGCACAGTGGCTCCCTTCAACGCACCAGCCCCGACGCAACATGGCGCAGGGCTACAGGGGCCGGCATGGATGAAACGAGGCCCCCAGCCAGAGAGGCCAGCCTGCCAACCGGTGGCCCCCGGGGGTTGGACCCCCTGCCCCCCACAGCCACAGCCCCCCTCCTTCCCCCCCCCCCCCCCTCCCCGCTGTTCCCGCTGGCTGAGAGCAGATATGAATAACACTGGCAGGCTTTTTTATGATGACCGTTCGGCCCATCCTGGGCTGAGAATCTGCGGGAGGGCCGCGTAGAGCGGCCCCTGACCGACGCTGCGCCAACCATGCCGGTGCCAATGGCGCCGATTCTCCGCTCTGTGGAGAATCATGTGCCGCTGTTGGGGCAGCGTGGCGTGATTCGCGCCAGTCGCGGGGATTCTCCGGCCCCAGGCTGAGAGAATCCCGTCTAGTATTTGGGCCAAGCTAGGTCACTGCATACAGTCCTGGTTACCATGTTATATCCAGGATCTATCCGAAAAAAAGAGAGATTCAGGAGGATATTGTCAGAAGTGGGGAGATTTAGGCTGAGTAAAGATTGGATAGGTTGGGTTGTTTTCTTTTGAAGAGCGGAGAATGAGGCTGCATTAATTGCAGTGTCTAAAATTGTGGGGATGGGATGCTTAACCAGAATGGATGGGAAGGGCTTTTCTCTCCACTTAGAATAGAAGTGGAGAGAAGGGAAGAGTCCAGGAAAGTTCAGTGAGAGGTGATAGATTTAAAGAAACTGCTGGAAGTGTCAGACAGGGATTGAAGAGGAACCTTTCCACCCTGAGGGTAGAGGGCTCTGGATCTCAATACCTCAAGGGAGGTAACACAGTGGATGAACTTAGTGGCACAGTGGACCCGGTGGCACAGTGGACACGGTGGCCCCGGTGGATTCCAACCTTGGGTGACTGCGTGGAGTTTGCACATTCTCCCCGTGTCTGCATGGGTTTCCTCCGGGTGCTCTGGTTTCCTCTCATAGTCCAATGATGGGTAAGTGAGGTGGATTGGCCATGTTAAATTGCCCCTTAGTGTCCATAAATTAGCTGAGGTTACAGGGATAGGGTGGAGGAGTGAGCCTAGATAGGGTGCTCTTTCAGGGGGCGATGCAGACTCGATTGGCCGAATGGCGGCTGTCTGTACTGTAGGGGTTCTATGAAAAGCTTTCATTGTGTTTAAAAAGTATATGAATATGCCCCTTGAAAAACTGCATCTGACAAGGCTATGAACGAAGAGCTAGAAGTTGGCATTAGGCTGGACAGTGTCATGTGAGAGTACCTTTAAGAAATGGGTGTTTTTGAGATAGCTGTCGTGGGTGTACCTTTAAGAAATGGTGTTTATCGGATGGCTGCAGTGATGTCAGAGAGTGGGTGGAGCTGGGCTCTCTGCTTTTACTTTCGCTTTGGGCTATCTGCTACCAGGTCTGTTAGTTTTGTTTTAGACTTGGAGCTGCCTCCAGGAAGACAAGGTGTGATTCGGATTTATTTCTGCATCATAGAATAGATTATCATACAATTTACAGTGCAGGAGGCCATTCGGCCCATCAAGTCTGCACCGGCTCTTGGAAAGAGCACCATACCCAAGGTCAACACCTCCACCCTATCCCCATAACCCAGTAACCCCACCCAACACTAAGGGCAATTTATCATGGCCAATCCACCTACCTGCAAATCGTTGGACTGTGGGAGGAAACCGGAGCACCCGGAGGAAACCCACGCACACACGGGGAGGATGTGCAGACTCCGCACAAACAGTGACCCAAACCGGAATCGAACCTGGGACCCTGGAGCTGTGAAGCAATTGTACTATCCACAATGCTACCGTGCTGCCCCGAAAGGCTGCATGAAAGGAATGTCTTCAAATCACTTGCTAGTTTAAAAGTTATAACTGCTCTCAGTAGTGAATTTAAACCTAATCTTTGTGTTTAAAAGGGTCTTTTGTCTTATGGATGTTAATAAGAAAAGATTAAGGTTTACTTATGGAATATTGTATCTGTGGGGAGGATTGGTGTTGATAGTTATTAATATGTTTACTGTGGGTTTCTAAAGTGTCAGCTGGTTTCATAAATAAACATTGTTTTAATTTAAAAGTACAGTAGACTGGGGCTGGTTTAGTTCACTCGGCTAAATCGCTGGCTTTTAAAGCAGACCAAGCAGGCCAGCAGCACGGTTCGATTCCCGTAACAGCCTCCCCGGACAGGCGCCAGAATGTGGCGACTAGGGGCTTTTCACAGTAACTTCGTTGAAGCCTACTCGTGACAATAAGCGATTTTCATTTCATTTCATTCCTGTTACATCACACCTGTAAGGTAGTCCCGTGTGCTCCCCATACCACAATCTATTCAAAGTTGTGGGTCAAGTGAACTCCATGATACACTTTGGGGTTCTCTAAACCCTGGCCCATAACAACAGTTCTTTTTTGACTAGCGCAGACGACAATGGACCAAATGGCTTCCTTCTGTACTGTAAATTTCTGTCACTCTTTGGAAAGAGATCATTAGCAAAAAAAAAGCACTGGATTGAGATAACTCGATGACATACTTCTATAATTGTTTGGGAGATCTGATAGTATAGGAATAAGGAGGGTGTGACAAATGATGTTTCCTAGGGCTCTATACCAGCCCTCAGCTTTTCACCATAATAATAATAATCATCTTACATTAACACTGCAATTAAGTTACTGTGAATAGAAAGTTATCAAGGTAGGCAGAAACAGGCTGGGAGTTTCAAGCTCAAAGAACCATGGATGACCAGAGACATTCAGGATATGAGAGAAGGAAAGGCTTTCAGCAAGTACAAGGAGAGCAAATCAACGGAGTCATTAGTGGGGTGCAGAGGGGATCTGAGAAAACTCTGGCTGGTAAAAGTAGGGTAAATCTCAAGATATTCTATAAGCATATCAATGGGAAGAGGATAACCAGGGAAAGAGTAGGGTCCATTAGGGAACAAGGGGGAAATCTGTGGGTGGAGCCAGAGGATATTGGTCGGGTGTTGAATGAATATTTTGCATTTGTCTTTACTATAGAGAATGAGGAGGTAGATAAGCGACTCAGGGAGAGAGACTGATATGTTCTTCAGCAAATTATCATAGGGAGTGACAAGGTATTGGAGGTCTTGGCAGGCTTAGAAGCGGACAAATCTTCCGGTCCGCATGAATCATAGATCATAGAATTTACAGTGCAGAAGGAGGCCATTCGGCCCATTGAGTCTGCACCGGCTCTTGGAAAGAGCACCCTACCCAAGGTCCACACCCTCAACCCCATCCCCATAACCCAGCAACCCCACCCAACACTAAGTCCAATTTTGGCCACTATGGGCAATTTAGCATGGCCAATCCACCTAACCCGCACTTCTTTGGACTGTGGGAGGAAATCGGAGCACCCAGAGGAAACCTACGCACACCGGGGGAGAATGTGTAGACTCTGCACAGACAGTGACCCAGCCGGGAATCGAGCCTGGGACCCTGGAGCTGTAAAACAATTGTGCTATCCACAACTACCGTGCTACCCCAAATCACATCCCAGGATGCCTTGAGAGGTAAGGGAGGAGATTGCAGGGGCTCTGACTCAAAGTTTTAATTCCTCTCTGGCCACGGGGGAGACGCTGGAGGACTGCAGAATAGCTAATGTGGTCCCATTATTTAAGAAAGGTTGTAGAGATAGCCAGGGAACTACAGACCAGTGAGTCTGTAGTAGGGAATGGTAGGGAAACTGTTGGAGAAAATTCTGAAGGACAGAATCTATCACCACTTGGAGAGGCAAGGTTTGATCAGGAATACTCAGCATGGCTTTGTCAGAGAGAGGTCATGCCTAACAAATTTGAGCATGTGACCAGGTGTGTTGCTGTAGTTCACATGGATTTCAGCAAAGCCTTCGACAAGGTCCCACAAGGAAGACTTATAAAGAAGGCAAATGCATATGGGATACAGGGTAACTTGATGAAGTTGATTCAAAATTGGCTTAGATGTAGGAGACAGAGGGGGTTGACAGGCAGCTGCTTTTGTGACTGGAAGTCAGTGTCCAATGGCATACCACAGGGATCAGTGCTGGGTCCCCTATTTTGTCATTTATATAAAACAACATAGGGAACCGGAGGAAACCCGCCCAGCACTATACTGGAGGGCCAGAGATCTCCAGGTACTTGAACCACATCCTCTATCAAGCCTCTAGTTGCTGTATGGGCGTCTTCGTAGCAGGTCTCCATGGCAGTCTCTGGCCACTGATAGAGACGTCAGCCACGGCCGCAATGGATAACCCCTATCACCCAGGTGCCATCTGCTCAGATTGGGGGGGCAGCGCCTCAAAGAGGTCAGGAACCGTCAAGTGTGCCTGGATGAAGACATCATGCACACTGCGTAGGTATCGGGCGCAGATGTGCATGATGCGCATCTCATGGTCACACACCAGCTGCACGTTCATCGAGTGAAATCCCTTTTGGTTTGTGAAGATCGAACTGTCATCTACAGATGCTCATAGGGGGAATGCATCCCGTTGATCACCCCTTGGACTCGTGGTATCTCGGCATTGGCAGCGAACCTCACTGCCCAAGGAAATTGGTGGGCTCGGTCCACATTGAAATGGATGTATTGATCCGCCTGGACATATCAGGTCTCCATGATGGCACGGATGCACCTGTGCATCGAGCTCTGTAAGATCCCCGACAGGTCCCCACTTGGCGCCTGGAAGGAGCCCATGGCATAAAATTTCAGGGTGACTGTTACCTTGACAGCAAGCGGGAGCAGGTGTCGTCCCCCATGCTGTCAGATGTGCCATAATCCAATAAATGTCACACTGTCTCCTTCTGCACTGTAAATTCTATGATTCTATGTTCAGCCGGTTTTTGATGGCATGCCCTGTCCGGCAGGTCCTCAAGTGACAGGCATTGCCGGTACACACGAGGCCTCATGCTGCACCTCCGTTGCACCTCCTCCTTAGCCTGTTGGGTGGCTGGTTCTCCATCCTCAGCAGCTGCTTTCTGTTCCTCTGGGGCAGGCTCCACTGTTGTAACCTCCACGTTCTCCTCAAACAATTCCAGTTCGTACAGCCACAGTGCATCCCCCAGAGCTCTGGCAACTTGCAAGAAGGCCACCATTGCTGGCGTTGGCTGGCTCTCCCCTTGCCAGTGTTAGGATCAGCAACCCATGGTCGTGCCTTTCCATGTCCTACCTCCTCTCTCTTCTCCCTCATCAGCCATGACATCTGTTTCCCGACCTATAAAAGCACAAGTGAACCTCGTCACTGGGAATTCCCCTCAGTGAAAGCGGAGAATTGCAGAGGCCCCAGAGAATACAGGGTCAGGCCTGCTAATGATATGCAAATGGCGTTTATTGTACTTGCAGAGTGGAACGCAGTGTTGCCGCTGTCGAGGCACCGGAGCATTGTGACTTGTTGTGAATCTGGCATCTACCATGTTTTCGGCGTCAAAACTGATTCTCCACCCAATCCCCTCTCCTGATTTTGGCATTGGCGGACGGAAGAACATGCCTGGGGATATTATCTCAGGATAAAGCGTGAGGAATAAAGACTGAGATAAGGATGCTTGTGAATATTTGGAATTCTCGGCCAGGTCTGTGGATGTTGAGTTGTTAAGTATCTCCAGCTCAAAGGGAATCCATGGAGTTAGGATCAGGGCAGGACAGTGGATTTGACAAAGAAGATCAGCCATAGTTTTACTGAATGGCACAGCAGGCTTTAGCAGCCAAATGGTCCATTGGTGTTGCTACCAATTAAGTTGTTATATTATTAAACTGGTAGGTGGCAGATTGATAACCAGGGGACACAGATTTAAAATCATTGGTGAAAAAGTTGAATTGGGGGATTGGGAGGTTAAATGGGGAGAATGTTTTATTAACCACATGTGATTATGATCTGGAATGCATTGCCTTTAAGGGTGGCAGATGTAGTTACAATGGAAGCATTTGAAAGGAATTGGATACTTAAAAATGATAAATTAGAAATTTGGGAAATAGCGGCTTTTCTTCCTTCATTCTTTCAAGTGGACATCGCTGGCAAGACCTGCATTTGTTGCCCATCCCTAATTGCCCCCGAATTGAGTAACTTGGTGGATCATTTCAGAGGGCAGTAAAGAGCCAACCAGATTGCTGTGGGTCTGGAGTCACATGTAGGCCGGACCGGGTAAGGACGGCAGATTTCCTTCCCTAAAGGACATTAGTGAAGCAGATGAGTTTTACGACAAATCAACGATAGATTCACGGTAACCATCATTGAGACTAGCTTTCAACAAATTTTATTAATTGAATTTAAATTCCACCAGCTGCCATGGTGGGATTCAAACACATGTCTCCAGATAATCCGTCCCTCTGGATGACTAGTCCAGTGGCATTACCACCACCCCAGCACTGTCTCCCCATTGTCCCTTGTGGGACTAATTGGACAATTCAAAAGAGGTGGCACAGTTTATAGTGGACCGAATGTACTCCTTCTGTGTTGTATGATTCTTGAAAATATCAATTGTTGCAGCATCCACTAATTTTAAAGGAAAATATTTCAGTTTTCTACTGCCCTTGTGTGAAAAATGCTTCCTGATTTCATTCTGGAAAGTTTATTTCATGCATTCTAACTGAATGTAGGTCCTTCGCACCTATTATTATTCTGGTGCTTGCTGACCTACATTGTTTCCTGGTCCAACATGTTTCCTGGTCCAACATGTATTGATTGAACAAATCTCATCTTTCTTTTCAAATCCCTGCATAGTCTCAAACTCTCCAAATCTCTGTAACCTCTTTTAGTTCAACTAGTCCCACCACAGCAGTTCAAAGGCTGGGAATTCAGTGGTGATAATCCACAAGACACGAGTCAGGAGCATGATGGAATACTCTCCACTTCCCTGGATGAATTCAGCTCGAACAGTACTCAAGAAGCTTGACACCATCCAGGACAAAGCAACTCACTTGATCACAACAGTTCATCCACCATCTTAAATATTCACTCCCTCTACCATCAATGCTCAGTGGCAGCAATGTATACAATCTACAGGGTGCATTGCAGAAACTCACAAAGGTTCCTTTAAGGAATTGCCTCCTTATTTCTTTCCCATCTTTCTCTACTTCCTCTCCTCCTTGAAGATGCACCTTAAAACATAGCTCTCTGACCAAGCTATTGAAGGTGGATGGAGTTAGCATTAGATTGGATAGTGATTGATGGACATGCAGCAGGAGGAATTACTGCGATCAATATAAACGTCCATGAGGAGCTAGAAAGCTTTAATCTATTCTATCAATCATTCTTTCTCAGGAGAACTGTGTTTAGTGGAATAATATTTTGCACTGTGCATTGTTAAATAATGTAGTGTCTCTCTTGGTGCACAAATGTAGTTTGGCGACTCACTTGTCAGTGCCTTACTTAAACAGGACAGTTGATTTTAGATAATAAATCATTAATTACTTCAACTAAATTCAAGCAATTAAAATAGAAGGAAGTACACATTGATTAACATCAAAATTAGTTATACAAATCAGACCTATCACAGCTAATCTGGAAAGTATAATTGGCAAAGCATTTCCTCACTATTCATTTAATCTGCTTGCAGGTTATATCCACAATTCAATACTTCATTTTAGAATGCCCTTACAGTGATGCAGCTCAAAGTGCTTAGCAGTTTGAAGAGAGTGATGATAAGTCTAAAGTGAGAATTCGAATCTCACTACAATGTGCCACAATATGCTGATGTTATGGAAAATTGCTTCTCTTTTATTTACTTTCTCAACGAATATCTTTTCGGGCGACATGGAGTGTTCTGTTAATATTCATAAAACAAGAATGTTTTTTATTTATTCTTGGAATGTGCGTGTCACTGCCAAGCCAGCATTTGTTGCCCGTCCCCAATTGCCCTTGAGAGAGTGCTGATGAGCTGCCGTCTTGAAACATTTCCGTCTTTGAGGTATAGGTACACCTAGTGCTGTTATGAAATGAAAAAATGAAAATCGCTTATTGTCACAAGTAGGCTTCAAATGGAGTTACTGTGAAAAGTCCCTAGTCGCCATATTCTGGCATCTGTTCGGGGAGGCTGGTACAGGAATTGAACCTGCGCTGCTGGCCTTAGTCTGCTTTACAAGCCATCTATTTAGCCCACTGTGCTAAACCAGCCCGAGGGAAGTTCAAGATTTTGACCCAGCGACAGTGGAGGAATGGCGATATAGTTCTACGTCAGGCTGGTGAGGGGCTTTGGTAGGAAATTGCAGGTGATGGTGTTCCCTTTGCAGCTACTGCCCTGGTCCTACTAGGAGGTGCAGGTCACTGAGCTGGAAAGTCTGGCAAAGGAAACTTCACAAGTTGCTGCAGTGAATCTTGTAGATTGTATGCATTGCTCCCACTGCCTACCATTGGTGGAGGGAGTGAATGTGTAAGGTGGTGGATGGAGTACTGATCGAGCGGGCTGCTTTTTCCTGCAGTTTCTTGAGCACTGTTGGTGCTGCGCTCATCCAGGCAGGTGGAGAGTATTCCATCACACTCCTCACTTATGCTTGGTAGATTATGGACAGTCCTCAGTGAGTGAAGAGGTGGTTACGTGCTGCTTTTTTCAGCTTCTGACCTACTTTTGGAGCCACAGTCATTTAAATGTTGGATCCAATCAATTGTTAGTAGTGATCTCCTGGATATTGGTGATGGAGGATTCAGTGACGGTAATGCCATTGAATATCAAAGGGAGATGGTTAGTTTCTCTCTTGTTAGAGGTGGTCAGTGCCTTTGTTAATAATTGAGAGCAGACTGATGGTCAGTAACTGGCTGGTTTGGATTTGTCATGCTTTTTGTGGATAGGCATACCTGGGCAATTTTCAACATTGTTGTAACTGTACTGGAACAGCTTACCTAGAGGCACAGCTATTTTTGGAGCACATGTCTTCAGTACTATTGTGGGGTCGCCTGCTAAATGTGATAATGAACCCATCTGGGGAGAGAACACCAGAGGTGATCATCTCGCTGGATCCAGAAAAGGCCTTCGACAGAGTTGAATGGAAGTATCTCGTTGAGGTCCTGAAGCGGTTTGGGCTGGGAATAGGGCTCACCTCCTGGGCGGGACTCCTGTACAACTTGGCGAGCAAACGGACCAACACCACCAGCTTTAAATACTTCCAGCTGCGCAGGGGCACAAGACAGGGATGCCCACTGTCCCCGCTCCTATTTTCCCTGGCAATTGAGCTGCTGGCGATCACCCTCAGAACAGCGAAAAATTGGAAGGAGATCTAGAAAGGGGACAGGGAGCACAGAGGTTTGCTCCATGCAGATGACCTACTCTTCTACGGCTTAGACCCACAAGGCAGCATGGAGGGGATCATGAAGCTCTTGAAAGAGTTTGGGGCCTTCTCGGGCTACAAACCCAACCTGAGCAAAAGTGAATCTTCCCAGTGAACCCGAAAAGGAGAGGGGCAGAGCTGGAAGCGCTGCCGTTCAAGCAAGCCCAATGCAAATTTCACTACCTGGGGATCCAAATTGCCCATGACTGGATATAAATCCACAGAAAAACCTGACCAGCCTGGTGGAGAAAGTTAAAAAGGACCTGCAGAGGTGGGACACACTCCCACTCTCCCTTGTGGGGAGGGTGCAGATGACCAAGTTGAACATGCTGCCCAGGTTCCTCTTCCTGTTCAGATCCATATTGATCTACATCCGCAAGACCTTCTGTAACACAGTTGACAAATTGATCATGCCATGGCCTCATCAGCAGAAACCACAGTTTTGCGCAACCATGATGGATACCCACTTTAAGAGGTTGAGACAGGATTGGGGGGGACGGGGGGGGGGGGGGGGGGGACGCTGACAGTTAGGGATTTCTACACAGATGACAGACTAGCAACGTTAGAGGAACTGATGGAAAGGTTGCAACTGCCCAATGGGAACGAACTGTGACACCTGCAAGTCAAAAACGTCCTCCGAAAGGAGACAACATCATACCCATGGAAACTGAGTCACTCAATGGTAGGGGAACTGTTCGACATGGGCGGCTTAGGTGGGGGAACTGCGGGGACCTGTATGGGCGACTATTAGAGGGGACATGGACGAGATATGGGAAAAATGGGAATAAGAACAAGGCATAGATGTTGGGTGGGTGAAGCACTGAACAGGGCCAACTCCACCTCCACATGCGCAACTGGAATTGGTGCACAGAGCACACCTAACCAGAACCCGAATGAGCAGGTTCTTCTTGCAGGTGAAGGATAAATAAGAACGGTGCCAGGGAGGCCCGGCAAATCACACTGACATGTTCTGGTCATGCTGCAGACTTGTCGGGTTCTGGACAGCCTTCTTTGCAGCAATGTCCAAGGTTGTGGGGTGAGGGTGAAGTCAAGCCCGAAAGTGGCAAGCTTCATGGTATTAGACCAGTCAGAACTATTCATGGGGAGGAAGGGCGTCGCCCTTGCCTTTGCTCCCCCTAATCACCTGCTGATGAATCCTGCCCGGCTGGCGATCAGCAGCAACACCCAAAGCTGCAGGCTGGCTGTCCGACCTGCTGGAATTTCTCAACCTGGAAAAAAATCAAATTCGCTATCCGGGCGTCGGAGAAGAGGCTCCACGAGATGTGGAAGTCATTCACCAACTTGTCCCTGGACCTGGTAGAAGCGAACAGCCAATAGAGCCGGCGGGGAGGGTTGGGGGGGGGGGGGGGGGTGGCTTTCCACAGAGGGGTCACAAAAGCGCCAAAGAATAAAGGGGAGAGAAGAAAGAAGAGGAGGGGGGAGGGTGTGACGGAAACCGCCGAGGCAGACAACGTGTGGCCAAAAACAAGGCCACAAAGAGAGGAACCCATGTCTCAGAATGGGGGAACTACAGGTCAAACCCACATCCCCCCCCCCCCCCCCCCCCCCCAGATGGAAACATGTCAATAAAACTGGCGGATGATGAGCTGAGCCAATGCACATGCAAAAGGGGGCCAAGGATAGAGAAGAGATTGTCTGGGTACCCTGCATGTAGCATCTCCCTCTTCAATTTTTGGAGGGTGCTGGCACATGCAAACACTCAAAAACAAATAATAAAATGCGAAACCAATAAAATAGTTCAACAGTTGGGGGGGGCTGGTGGTTAGCTGATATTGGTGTGGGGGGGGAGGGGGTTATTCCTGTTATTATATGTGATTGTATGGGTTTTTGTTTCCTCCTCTTTTAAAATTTCAATAAACATTTTTTTGTTAAAAATACGTTTGCTGGGATGTTGCCAGGGCCCATACCTTTGCAGTATCCAGTGCCTTAGCCATTTCTTGATATCCATAGAATCCCTAAAGTGCAAAAGGAGGCCATTCGGCCCATTGAGTCTGCATTGACCCTCCAAAAGAACATTCTACCTAGGTCCACTCTCCAGCCCTATCCTCTTAACTCCGTGCATTGATCATGGCCAATGCACCAAACTGCACGTTATTGGACTGTGGAAGAAAACCAGAGCACCCAGAGAAACCAGAATAGACAGTCACCCAAGTCTGGGACCGAACCCAGGTCCCTGGTGCTGCGGGGCAGCAGTACTAACCACTCTGACACCATACAGTGAATCAAATTGCCTGAAGACCAGTATAGATACGTTGTCCACTGACACTTCTGACTGAAGATTGTTACAAATGCTTCAATCTTGTCTTTTGTACTGTCTTTCTGGATTCCCCCATCATTGAGGATGGGATCATTTTTGGATCTTTCTCCTCTGGTTTGTTGTTTAGTTGTCCACCACCGTTTACAATTGGATGGGGCAAGACTGCAGAATTTTGATCTGATCCATCAATTGTGAGATTGTTCAGGTGTTTCCGAATTTTCAATTATCAATTTCCTGGCTCTAATTTTTAGATTTCAAGGGTCCCCAACCAGTGGAAAAAGTGGGTGGAAATTTCCAAAACTGTTTCCAGTGTCAGGCTCTGGCTGAAAGCCGGCAGATAGCTCTCCAGCTGCACAGCCAGGTTTTTAGACCAGATTTTATGTTACTCTGTAAAAACAAAGAGTGCGGTCAGCCTGGCGAGTTGGAGCTTGATAGATCCAGCAAGGCTGGCTCCATAGACGACTAACCCTAACCCTAACCCTAATCTGGGTGCCATCTTTAAAGGGCACCCAATCAGCACAGAAAGTAGGCAACCCCCCCCCCCCCCGCCCCCCAAAAATGCAGAGGACACCCTTCAGAAGCACTCGGTGCCCCCCTACCACCACAGCAAGCAACGAGGTTCTTCCCCCACAACCACAACGCCAATATCGCCCAACCATGCCCCCTGCGTATTGGGGATCACCTCTCTCTCTCCAACTCACAGGCATCAGGGCTCTTCCCTCTTCATGCCCCCTTCACCCCCATCAAGCATTGGTGCGACCCCCACCTCACCACTGTAGTCTCAGGGTCCTTTCTCCCCTCACAGGCATCACTCCTCCCCAACAAACATAAGGGGAATCCCTCCCATTGGGCAGTCTCGCGGGCCAACTCCTGACACTGCACTGTGGCACAGGTTGGGTTAGGGGGCCAAGGATAGAGATGAGATTGTCTGGGTACCCTGCATGTAACATCTCCCTCTTCAATTTTCGGAGGGTGCTGACACATGCAAACACTCAAAAACAGTGTTTTTGCCAGATTGGCAATCCCAACTTGTGCCAGGGCAGTGCCCAGGCATGCCCCTCTCCCATGGGCGATTTACTTACCTTGGTGCCCCGACGGGGTCCCCTTGACTGTTTCCCATCTTCATAAACCTGTTGTGAACCTTGACGTCACGTCGGGGAAGTTTAAATATTCTATGAGGGGAAAATAGGGAAATTAGGGAATGAGATCACACTGACGAGAATCACGTTTCCCGACTCTCATGGGATTTTGCGTCTGTGTCACCATTGTCGCTGACAGAGAGCGTGGGCATGAAATCGCCCAAGGTATCTCTCTTCCTACCCTATCTATTTCCCTTAGCATTTTGACAGCTTTGATCTACTACCTCTTACTCTTATAAATTCCTTAGAATATACTAGTTTGTTTAATTTCTCTTTGCAATTCAACACTTGAGTCAAGTTATCATTCTATTAAATCTACAGTGCCCTCCCTCCAAGTCCGATAAATCTTTCTTAATGTGTGGTGCCCAGAACTGCTCTCAGTATTCCACATGTGGACCAATCATTACTTGGTGTAGCTGAAGCATAATGTCTTCAGATATAAAGCCACTATTTCATCGTCTTGTGATTTTTTTTGCACCAGTCCACAATTTCTTAATGATCCTAACACTTGGACCCCAAATCTCTTCGGACTTCCACTATTTTGAGCATTAGACCATTTAGAAAGTACCCTGTTCTATCTGTTTTGGGTACAAATGGATGACTTCACTTTTGCCTGCATTAAAATCCATTTGCCATAGTTGGCCTATTCACTTATAATAACAATCTTTATTGTCACAAGTAGGCTTACTGCAAAGAAGTCGCCACATTCCAGCGCCTGTTCGTGAACAGAGAGGGAGAATTCAGAATGTCCAAATTACCTAACAGCACGCTCTTTGGGACTCGTGGGAGGAAACTGGAGCACCCGGAGGCAACCCACGCAGACACAGGGAGAACAGACAGTGTTCCAGCCGGGAATCGAACCTGGGACCCAGGCACTGTGAAGCCACAGTGCTAACCACCGTGCTATTGTGCTGCCCCTAATCTAGCAATGCCACCATTCTTTGTGACAGTGACAAATTTGGATATGCAATTTTCTCTCCCATTATCTAAGTCACTAACAAAGGCAGTTAATGTTTGAGGCCCATCATAGATCTTCACAGGACAGCATTAATCAGACCCTGGAAATTAAAGGACCCACCCATCACAAATTCCTCTCTCCTATTGCTCAGCCAATTTCCTGGTGAGGTCAATAATTTGTCTTCAATTCCATGGGACTTGACTAAAGTTACTCATTCTTATCAAATGCTCTCTGAAAGTCCATATAAACAACATCTATAGACATTCACTTGTTCACTACTTTTAACCCCTCCGTAAAAAATGTGATTAGGTTTTCAGGCAGTATCTATATTTTCACAGAATCATGGAAACGCTATAGTGCAGAAGGAGGCCATTCGTCCCATTGAGTCGACCTGCAAACCCCACCTAACCTTTGGACATGAAGGGGCAATTTTATCATGGCCAATCCACCTAACCTGCACATCTTTAGACTGTGGGAGGAAACCGGAGCACCCAGAGAAAACCCACGCAGACATGGAGAGAAAATGCAAACTTCACACAGTCACCCAACGCCAGAATCGAACCCGGGTCCCTGGCGCTATGCTCACCATAGACCCATAGAATTTATAGTGCAGAAGTAGGCCATTCAGCCCATCGAGTCTGCACTGGCTCTTTTTGAAAGAGCACCCTACCCAAGCCCACACTTCCACCCTATCCCCATAACCTAGGAACCCCACCCAACACTAAGAGCAATTTTGGACACAAAGGGCAATTTCGCATCGCCAATCCACCTAACCTGCACATCTTTGGACTGTGGGAGGAAACTGGAGCCCCCAGAGGAAACTCACGCAGACACAGGGAGAATGTGCAGACTCCGCATAGACAGTGACCCAAGCCGGGAATCAACCCCGAGACCCATGCGCTGTGAAGCAATTGTGCTAACCACTATGCTACCGTGCTGCCACTGTGACAACGTGAAGCCCAAAATCCATGCGGCCAGACGGAATTTAATCCTGAAAAGTATGAGGTGATATATCTTGGAAGGAGTAATTTGACAAGGCAGTATTCAATGGATGGCATGACACTGGAAAGTTCCAAGGAAAAAAGGGAGCTTGACGTATTTGTCCATAGATCTCTGAAGGCGGGGAGGGTAGGTTAATAGAGTCCTGCCATCCTTTATGTATTAATTTGCCTTGTTTATCCTGCCCAAGTGCTTCGCCACACATTTCATAGAATTTACAGTGCAGAAAGAGGCCATTCGGCCCATCGAGTCTACACCAGCTCTTGGAAAGAGCACCTTACCCAAGGTCCACACCTCCACAATATCCCCATAACCCAGTAACCCCAACCAACACTAAGGGCAATTTTGGACACTAAGGGCAATTTAGCAAGGCCAATCCACCTAACCTGCACATCTTTGAACTGTGGGAGGAAACCGGAGCACCCGGAGGAAACCCACGCACACACAGGGAGAACGTGCAGACTCCGCACAGACAGTGACTCAAGCCGGAAGCGAACCTGGGATCCTGGAGCTGTGAAGCAATTGTGCTATCCACAATGCTACCGTGCTGCCCTTTAGCTGGATTGTAGTCCATTCGCCACTGATCAGCACATCTGACCAACCCGTCTATAACCCCCTGTAATCCAAGACTATCCTCCTCACTATTTACCACCCCACCAATTTTTATATCTTCTGCGAACTTACTGATCAACACTGCTACCTTCATGTCTAAATCATTTATATAAACTACAAATAGCAAGGGCCTCAAGACTGATCGCTGCGGGACTACACTGGACACAGGCTTCCAGTCAGAAAAACACCCCTGAACCATCACCCACTGCTTCCTGCCACTCAGCTAATTCTGGATCCAATTTGCCAAATTTCCTTGGATCTCATGGGTTCTTACCTTCGCTAGCAGTCTCCTATGTGGGACCTGATCAAAAGCCTTCCTGAAGTCCAAGTATACTACGTCAAATGCATTTCCCTTATCTACACACCAGCTCACCTCTTCGAAAAATGTTTGGTCAGACATGACCTCCCCTTAACAAAACCATTGTGGTACTGAAAACAGGCTGACAAGACACACAGGCCAGGAACAGAAGCTGCCACGAGGTCCAGGCTGAATTGATACTGGCTGTCTGCAAGAGCATCAAGTCAACACTTGTGTATTAGGCTTGTGGATTTCAGTCCAAGTTTCTGATACTTGCCCGTCCGGTGACTAGATTGGACTGTGTGATCCGGTTTGCTTGATCGCTGGATCAAGAGATGGGACTGTGGTAATATGGTAAGGCCTGGATTTTGGGCACGATAAAATCGGACACTTTAAATTAAAATATTGGACATTTTAAATCAAGCTAGAGTCAGCGCCAGCAAACAGCCTGATGGGAATTCGAACTTGGCCAAGTTCAAATATACAAACTCAGACAAGTTGCCAGAACATGTCTGGACGTGCCATATCAATCACCCATCAAGAGCTCTATTCATCTAGTTGAGTAAATCAATCACGCATCAAGTGATCATCAGCTCTATTCATGGATTGATTGTTTGGAGTAAACAAGGTTACGTACAGACAATGTATCAGGAAATGGACCCCCAATGTCCTGCTGGGTTATCATTAGTAACTCCATTGGATGGTGCCACTCCCACCCTGTGATCTCACCAGCTGGGGGGCCAGAGAACATTCTGGAAAGGCACGGGGAGGGCTATAAGAATGAAACTCCTGGAGCTCCAATCAGCGAATACTCCATGCAACAGAGGCAGAAGGAAGTAGCTTGCAAGACACACCTTCACAGCACAGAAAGATGCTGAGGAAATCGAGACTCAAGAGAATCAGACGCTCAGTAGTGCATCGAGTTCATTGGCACAGCGGTATCATGAATCTTTGGACCTTTCGTAATATTTTGGGAGAATTCAAGGGTAACTGATTTTTTACTGTTTGTTGAATAAAGTTATTTAATTTATACACTTGCATTGTCCTTTGTTTGTCACATCAATAAAGACTTCTGGGTAAAACTTCTGATGAATACTCTGTCGAATGTATCTGAGATTTTCCAGATACAACACCATGCTGACTGTTCTTGATTAATCCCCGTCTCTCCAAATGCAGGTTAATTTTGTCTCTTTGAATTGCTTCCAATAGTTTCGCCACCACTGACTGGCCTGTAGTTTCCTGGTTTATCCCTTCATCCCTTCTTGAATAATGGTACTGCATTGGCTACCCTCCAGTCCTTCGGCACCTCTCCTGTGGTCAGAGAGGAATTGAAAATTATTGCCAGCACCCATGCTTTTCCTCTCTTGCTTCATTCAACAGTCTGGGATACATTTCTTCTGGCCCTGGATATTTGTATACTTTTAAGCCTGCCAGACTACTCAGACCCTCCTCTCCATATGTTAATTTCTTTAATCTTATCACAGCCCTTCTCCCTGATTCACATGATTCTACATTCACATTGTTCCTCTCACTGAACACTGACACAAAGTATTCATTTAGAACCCTGGGGGGCGAAATTCTCCGACCCCCAGCAGGGTCGGAGAATCGCCTGGGGCCGCCTAAAATCCCGCCCCCCGCCGTGGCAGAGATTCTCCGCCACCCGGGAAGTGGCGGTGGCGGGAATCTCGCCACCCCGATCAGCGAGGCCCCTGCGATGATTCTCCGGCCCGAATGGGCCGAAGTCCCGCCGCTAGGAGGCCTCTCCCGCCGCCGAGGTTTGAACCACCTCTGTAACGGTAGGATCAGCGGCGCGAGCAGGCCCCCGGAGTCCTGGGGGGGGGGTGGGGGGTGATCGGACCCCGGGGGGGTGCCCCACGGTGGCCAGGCCCGCGATCGGGGCCCCCCGCTCAGACTCCAGGCCAGTGCCCTGGGTGCACTATTTCTCTTCCGCGGCCGCCACGGCCTCCGCCATGGCGGAAGCGGAAGAGAAACCCACATCGCGCATGCGCCGGTGGTGACGTCACCGCTGGCGCATGCGCCGACCGGCGAAAGCTTTTCGGCCAGCCCCGCTGTCGGGGGCTCCGGTTTTTTGCGCCAGTCTTCTGGTGCAAACCGCTCCGGCGCGGGGCTGGCCCCCAAAGGTGGGGAGAATTCCCCACCTTTGGGGAGGCCCGACCCCTGAGCGGTTGGCGCTACTCCCCTACGCCGGCACCCTCCGTCACGTCGGGTATGTCCCGGATCCGGCTCCACACATATTACCATTGTGGTCCTTAATGGGTCCTACTCTTTCCCTAATTTTTAGCTTTTACCCTAAATGTACTTGTACTGGGCGGCAGAGTACAGGATCCTTGGTTCAATTCCCGGCTTGGGTCACTGTCTGTGTGGAGTCTGTTCGTTCTCCCTGTGTCTGTGTGGGTTTCCCCCAGGTGTTCTGGTTTCCTCCCACAAGTCCCGTAAGACATGTTAGGTGAATTGAACATTCTGAATGTTCCCTCTGTATACCCGAACAGGCGCTGGAATGTGGCGACTAGGGGCTTTTGACAGTAACTTCCTTGCAGTGTTAATGTAAGCCTACTTAATAATAATAATAATAATCGCTTATTGTCACAAGTAAGCTTCAATGAAGTTACTGTGAAAAACCCCTAGTCGCCACATTCCGGTGCCTGTTCGGGGAGGCCGGTACGGGAATTGAACCCGTGCTGCAGGCCTTGTTCTGCATTACAAGCCTTGAGGATATTGGAAAGAAACCCCCAATATTTTATTTTAACTTTGTAAGGCTGTGGGGAAATTGTATCTCTCTCCAGGAATGATCACACAAATAAATAGAGATATGGTATTTAAAAACAAAATTTATTACTAACACAGAATTAAAAGCTTTAACATCACTCCGGAAAATAGCTCATAATTACCTCTTATACAATACTACTCAATACAGCGATTACAACTCCCTTAACTGCTATCTTTATTCCATTTAACCAAGAAAACAATTACCTCAGCTCTCAATTCACCTTAAATATGACACAAAGGAATACTTGCTTAACAGAGTTCTTCTTTGAGAAAGAGATCTCTTGATACTGCTTTACAGAAAATATCTAACTCCGGTAAGACCCATGCAGAAACTCTGGCTGTATGTCTTCAAATGCTGTTTTAACTGGCTTGTTTCAGCTTCTTCTTGTCCTCAGACAAGTCTGCACTGTTTTAAAGCCTGTTCATCGTTTTTTAAATAAACTGCAGAGTGCAAAGCCTGACTCGTGGTCCCAGCTTCTTCCAGAACAGAATTGAATTGAACTGAGAATGCTTTCTTAATAAGCCTGATGCCTTAGCTCCACCCAGCGATGACATCATCCCACCAAGCTGAAAACTTATTAACTCTCTTTGCAGAATCATAGAATCCTGACAGTGCAGGAGGCCGTTTGGCCCATCAAGACTGCGTCGGCCCTTTGAATGAGTACACTGCCCATGTCCACTCTCCTGTCCACCCAACGCTATCCATGTAACCCCATAAGCTAACCTGTACATCCTTAGACACTAAGGGGTAATTTATCGTGGTCAATCCACCTATCCTGCACATCTTTGGTCTGTGGGAGGAAACTGGAGCACCCGGAGGAAACCCACGCAAACACGGAAAAAAAGTGCAAACTCCACGCAGACAGTCACCCAATGTCGGAAATCCACGAAGACATGGGGAGAATGTACAAACGCGACACAGGCAGTGACCCGAGGCCTGAATAGAACCCGGGTCCTTCATGCTGTGAGGCAGCAGTGCTAACCACTGTGCCACCCAGGGAACTCGCCAGGGAATCCCCTTAATCAAAACAAAACTGCATTAACCCAAGCTTTTTATGATGATTATTTGCACCTCTGGCTCCCATAAGTTTTGTCTTTCAACCTCAGAATCTGTAAAAACATGACTGCAGCAATCAAACACACTCTAACCCAGGCATTTAACCCTTACTGCAACAAATACCTATAATACAATACAAACAAAATTCCTACATTCATCACACTCCCCTACTTCCTTCTTGAATGCATCCCACTGTTGATCACAGAACAACTCATTATTAAAAATAAATCATCCCTACATGCTTTCTTTTGACAATTAGTTAAATCTATTTTTTCTCAGATTTGTTTTGCAATCTTTCATGAATTTGAACCCTCTATTAAATCTCCTTTAACTTTCTCTGCTTTAAGAACAACTGGAGTTTCTCTAGTCTCTCCTCATATCTGAAACACCTTGATTATTCCTGGTATCAATCCAGTAAATCGCCTTTACACTCTTTCCAATGGCCTGACATCCCCCCCCCCCCCCCCCCCTCCCCGCCGAGTAGTTTATTATTGACACAGGAGCCAACCTCGCATTACTGATAGTACATGATTTAGAGTTAGAGTCTAGAGATGAGTTAGAGTCAGGGAATTTATTTGGGTATTAACATGTGAAGGTAAAAACAGTTATCAACAATGGTGGACTAATCAAAATCATCCTTAATTTTCCAGTGTGATGTTGAAATTGAGTTAATAGTTATCATACTATTGTTATAGAGCTTCAAGAGGTTGGGCATGAGACACATCAACTCCATACTCCCAGAATGCCTTCAACGTGCATACCACCACAACCAGTCTACAGAAGACGCCATCTCCCTGGCCCTACACTCATCCTTCGAGCATCTCGACAAGAACTCCAAGTCAGACTCCGATTCATTGACTACAACCCCTCCTTCAACACCTTTATCCCAACCAAGCTCATATCAAAATTCCAAAACCTAGGACTTGGCTCCTCCCTCTGCAACTGGATCCTCGACTTTCTGCAGCATAGACCACAATCAGGATATATAACAACATCTACTCCACCCTAGTCCTCAATACAGGGGCACCGCCAGGCTGCGTAATCACTACTATATTCCCGATACACACACGGCTGTGTGGTAAAATGTGGCTACAACTCCATCATACATTTGCTGATCACACGGCCGTAGTGGGTCGAATCTTGAACAATGGTGAGTCAGAGGATAGGAGGGAGATACAGAACCTAGTGGCATGGTGTAATGACAACAATCTCTCCCTCAATGTCAGCAAAACTAAGGAGCTGGTCATTGGCTTCAGGAAGAGAAGTATCATACTCGATGGTGCCAAGATGGAGATGGTTGACAGCTTCAAATTCCTAGGTGTGCACATCAACAATCTGTCCTGGTCTACCCACATCGACACCAAGACCAAGAGCGCTTATACTTCCTTAGGAAACTAAGGAAATTCATCATGTCCACATTGACTCTTTCAAATGCACCATAGAAACCATCCGATCTGGCTGCATTACAGCCTGGTATGGCAACTGCCGGGTCCAAGTCTAAGAGACCACAGAGAGTCGTGAACTCAGCCCAGTCCATCATGAGAACCTGCCCCCCATCCATTGACTCTGTCAACACCTCCCGTTGCCTTGGAAAAGCGGGCAGCATACTCAAAGACCCCTCCCAGCTGGATTATTCTCTCTTCCAACCTCTTCCATCGGGCAGCAGACACAAAAATATGAAAACACGCATGAACAAGTTCAAATACTGCTTCTTCCCCACCGTTACCAGACTCCTGAATGACCCTCTTATGGACTGAACTGATCTCTTCACACATCTTCTCTACTGAGTAGAACTACACTCCGTATGCTCACACGATGCCTGTCTCTATGTATTTACATTGTGTATTTATGCATGTCTTATGTTTTTTCATGTGTTGAACGATCTGTACGCAGAACAATATTTTTCGCTGTACCTCGGTAAATCAAATCAAATGAATTATGAACTGTGAAGCTAATGAGTGACATGCAGCAGAGAGCTGCTCCGCCAAGTTACTGGGTTACGGGAATAGGGTGGGGACTTGGGTTTAAGTGGGTGCTCTTTCCAAGGGGCAGAGCAGACTCGTAGGGCCGAATGGTCTCTTTCTGCATTGTAAATTCTATGATTCTAAGTGCAGAGAAGATACAGTGTAGGGAGACTTCCGGTGGCGGCGATGACATAGGAAGCTGCACATTTGGGAGCTCCCGATTCAAACGGACTTTTCGGCTCTTTTTAGAGCCCAAAACGGAATTATTTTGACGTCTCCCAGTGGGAGACGGTGTGCTGATCGACTTTCTCCGCATTTCATGACTCGAACTCGGAGTTGAAAGGGGGAAAAAATGGCAGCAGCTCCCCAGAAAAAACGGGGGAAGGATTCCAAGATGGCGGCCGGCGGAGCACCAGAGGAGTGGAAGCAGTGGGCCCAGGAGCAGCAAGCTGCTCTCCTGCGCTGTTTTGCAGATTTCAAGGCTGAGGTGCTGAGCTCTCTGCAGGAAACAAATAAAAAGCTCTCGGAGATTCAGACGACCCAGGGTGCTGCCATCCAGGCGTTACAGGCGCAGGCCACTGAATGAGAGGAGGAGGCTGTGGTCCTCGTGAGTAAGATGGAGGGGCACGAGGCACTCCACAAGAAGTGGCAAGACCACTTCGAGGAGCTTGATCACCGCATGAGGCGGAAAAATCTGAGGATCTTGGGCCTTGCGGAGGGGCTCGAGGGGTCGGATCTGACAACCTATGTGGCCATGATGCTGAACTCGCTAGTGGGGGCCGGGTCTTTCCATCTGCCCTTGGAGTTGGAGGGAGCACACAGAGTACTGGCCAGGAGGCCTAAGGAGAATGAACCCCAGCGTGCGGTGCTGGTGAGGTTCCACCGGTTCAGTGATCAGGAGTGCGTGCTGCGCTGGGCCAAGAAGGTAAAGAGCAGCAATTGGGAGAATGGGGTAGTACGGATCTACCAGGATTGGAGTGCGGAGGTGGCTAAGCGGCGGTCCGGGTTTAATCGGACGAAAGAGGTGCTCTACAAGAAGAAGATAAAGTTTGGAATGTTGCAGCCTGCACGCCTGTGGGTAACTTATTTGGACCGGCATTATTATTTTGATTCCCCGGAGGAGGCGTGGGCCTTCGTGCGGACGGAGAAACTGGACTCGAACTAGGGGTTGGGGGTTGCGGGGTTGGTTGTAATGCTTTATTGCTGGTTTCTGCTGTTGCTGTGTTCTCTTTTTCTGTACTTTTGTAATTTTGATATGGTTATTTATTGGGGTGTTCTGTTTTTTTTGTTGGGGGGCATTGTTTGAGTTTAGTATCTTGCAGGGAGGGTTGGCGGGTTTGTTGTATTCTATATCGGGTTAGGGATATGGAGTGGGGCTGGTATTTGGGAGCTGCGTCAGAAGGGTGTGGTTGGGGCAGTGTGAAAACGCGGGCTTTCCTCTGGTTTCCCGCGTTGCGGGGCTTGGGGTTGGAGGCGATGAGGGGGGGGGGGGAGCGGGGCCTTAACTGGTTCTTCCCCGTGCTGGAGCGGTGCCTGGAGGAGGGGCAGGATGGGGGATGATCCCACTTTGGGAGGGGTTGGGTTTTTGACGGGAGTTTCGGGGGTCAGCAGAAGTTAGCTGACCCACGGAAGTACAATGGAGGACGGTTCGCGGCTAGGAGGGTTCCTAGCCTGCGTCAGACGGGGGTGGGGGGGGGGGGGGGGGTAAGGGGAATACCGGGTTGCTGCTGGCAGGGTCAGGAAGGAGCTGGTGTGGGCCGGGGGGAAAGAGGTGAGGTGTTGTCGCTGTGGGGACTGGGTCTGGCGGGGGGTGCTGGCCTGGGGCGGGCAGTCGACGGGCTATGGCTAGTCGACAGGGGAGGGGGGCGGGACACCCTCTGATCCGGTTTTTCACCTGGAATGCGAGAGGATTGAATGGGCCGGTGAAGCGGTCGAGGGTACTTGCTCATCTGAGGGGGCTAAAGGCAGATGTGGCAATACTTCAGGAGACCCACCTGAAGGTGGCGGACCAGATCCTTCTGAGGAAGGGATGGGTGGGGCAGGTTTTCCACTCTGGGTTGGACGTGAAGAACCGGGGAGTGGCGATTCTGGTGGGGAAAAATGTGTCGTTCGAGGCATCTGAGGTGTTGGCGGATAAGGGGGGTAGGTATGTTATGGTTAGGAGCAGGCTACAGGGAGAGAAGGTGGTACTTGCTAGTGTGTATGCCCCAAATTGGGACGATGCGGGCTTTATGAGGCGTATGCTGGGACGGGTCCCGGATCTAGAGGCGGGTGGTCTGATTATGGGGGGGGGGGGGGGGGGGGGGGGGGGGGGACACTTCAATATGGTGTTGGATCCTTCACTGGATCGGTCCAGTTCAAGGACGGGAAGGAGGCCGGCGGCGGCCAAGGTACTGAGAGGGTTTATGGACCAGATGGGAGGGGTGGATCCGTGGAGGTTTGTGAGGCCGAGGGCACGCGAGTACTCTTTCTTATCCCACGTACATATGGTTTGTTCTCGGATAGACTTCTTCTTGGTGAGTAGGGGACTGATTCCGAGAGTGGAGGAGGCCGAATATTCGGCCATTGCAATCTCCGACCACGCTCCGCGTTGGATGGAGTTGGAGATGGGGAGGTGCGGGACCAGCGTCCGTTGTGGCGGTTGGATGTGGGGTTGTTGGCGGAGGAGGAGGTGTGTAGGAGGGTCCGGGCAAGTATTGAGGGGTACCTTGAGGTGAATGATACGGGGGAGGTCCAGGTGGGGATGGTCTGGGAAGCCCTGAAGGCAGTGATTCCTGGGGAGCTGATATCGATCCGGACACACAGGGAGAGGAGCGAGAGGAGTGAGAGGGATAGACTGGTGGGAAAGATGCTGGAGGTAGATAGGAGGTATGCGGAGGCACCAGAGGAGGGACTGTTGGGGGAGAGGCGCAGCCTACTGGCTAAATTTGATTTGCTGACCACTAGAAAGGCAGAGGCACAGTGGAGGAAGGCACAAGGGGCAGTGTATGACCATGGCGAAAAGGCGAGTAGGATGCTGGCTCATCAGCTCCGCAAGCGGGATGCGGCTAAGGAAATTGCTGGAGTGAGAGACAAGAGTGAGAATGTGGTGCGGAAGGGGGTAGAGGTGAATGAGGTCTTCAAGGACTTTTACGGGGAACTGTACCAGTCGGAGCCAACGGTGGAGAGGAGGGGAATGGAGAGGTTTCTCGACAGGCTATCATTCCCGAAGGTGCAGGAGGAGCAGGTGGAGGGGTTGGGGGTGCCGATTGAGCTGGAGGAGCTAGTTAAGGGGATTGGGCTGATGCAGTCAGGGAAGGCGCCGGGGCCAGATGGGTTCCCGGTGGAATTTTATAAAAAGTTTGTGGACCTAGTGGGCCCCTTGCTGGTGCGGACACTTAATGAAGCGTGGGAAGGAGGGACTTTGCCCCCGATGATGTCGCGGGCGCTGATTTTGTTAATCTTAAAGAGGGACAAGGACCCACAGCAGCGTGGTTCATACAGGCCCATTTATTTTATTTTTTAAAATAAATTTAGATTACCCAATTATTTTTTACAATTAAGGGGCAATTTAGCGTGGCCAATCCACCTACTCTGCACATTTTTGGGTTGTGGGGGCGAAACCCACGCAGACACGGGGAGAATGTGCAAACTCCACACGGACAGTGACCCAGAGCCGGGATCGAACCTGGGACCTCAGCGCCGTGAGGCGGTTGTACTAACCAGTAGGCCACCGTGCTGCCCAGTGTCTGACATTTATAAGGTAATGCAGGAGGTGGAGGAGTTGTCAGTGGAGGAGCTGAAGGCTAAATGGGAACTTAGGGAGCAGATAGAGGGTGGGACTTGGGTGGATGCCTTGTAGAGAGTCAACTCTTCCTCTTCATGTGCGAGGCTTAGTCTCATCTGATTTAAGGTGCTGCACCGAGCCCACATGTCCGGGACTAGGATGAGTAGGTTCTTTGGGGGTGAGGACAGGTGCACCAGGTGTTCGGGGAATCCAGCGAATCATGCCCATATGTTCTGGGCATGCCCGGCACTGGAAGAATTCTGGAAGGGGGTGGCGGGGACGGTGTCGAGGGTGGTCGGATCAAGGGTCAAACCAGGGTGGGGACTCGCGGTTTTTGGAGTTGCGGTGGAGCCAGGAGGCGAAAGAGGCCGGTGTCCTGGCCTTTGCATCCCTAGTAGCCCGGCGGAGGATCTTGATGCAGTGGAAAGATGCAAGGCCCCCCAAGTGTGGAGACCTGGATCAGTGACATGGCGGGATTTATAAAATTGGAGAGGGTCATATTTGCCCTGAGAGGATCAATACAAGGGTTCTATAAACGGTGGCAGCCTTTTCTTGACTTCCTGGCTCAAAGATAGGTATCTTGGTCAATAGCAGCAGCAACCCGGGGGGGGGGGGGGGGGGGGGTAAGGGTAAGGGGAGTATTCCTTATTGTAGTTTCTATTTTTTTCTCTATGGTTATGTAACTTAACATTGTGTTAATTTAAGTTGTTGTTAATATGTTGTGTTGTTCATTGAGGATGGGCGAATGTTTATGATTGCAATTATTATTGTTATTGTTGGCATTTTATTATGGTTCGATGTTGTTGTATAAATACAAAATTTCTCATTAAAAATTATTTTTTTAAAAAGATACAGTGCGGGAATAGTGGTCCCTCCCCAGGTGCCCAGAGCAGAGTCCGGCCCTCCCCAGAAGTTCAAAATGGCTCGCTCTCCCTCGGGCAGAGCGAGTGGCCTCTCTATCTACTAGAGAACAGCAACTTTATCCCCTCACTGAGAGCATCCACTGGGTTATCAGCACGGGTCCCTTACCCCGGGGCAGAGTGAACCCCTGTCCCGGGGGAGAGTGACCCCTTACCCTGGGGGAGATTGACCCCTTACCCCGGGGCAGTGTGAAACCTTAACCCCGGGGTAGAGTGATCCCTTAACCCTGGGGCAGAGTGAACCCCTGTCCTGGAGCAGAGTGAACCCCTGTCCCGGAGCAGAGTGAACCCTGACCCCGGGGCAGAGTGACCCCTGACCCCCGGGGCAGAGTGACCCCTTAAACCCGGGGCAGAGTGAACCCCTGTCCTGGGGCGGAGTGAACCTTTAACCACGGGGCAAAGCGAACCCCTGTCCCAACCCTGACCCGGGGCAGAGCGCAGCCCCCGGGGCAGAGTGAACCCCCGTGCCGGGCCGCGGTCCCTACTCCTTTCTCTTCCCCCCCGCCGGAAACTCTGTCCCCGTCGCTGTTGTCGGGGACCGAAAGCGGGAGGGAGCTGAACCGCGTACCTTCCGGCGGATGTCAGACAGGAGGCTGCAGGATGGTGAGTGAAAGCCCGAGCGGCCCCGGGTCGAGCTCTCTCAGCCGGGCCGGACAAGGCGGCAGTCAGACGGCCCAATGAGTGAGGCTTTGACAGATGTGAACCTTCCCCTGCTTGGGAGCTGATGCTCGCAGTGGTGTTGAGGTTATCCAAACCCAGAGTCAGTGTTCTCAAACTGTCTGGACCGCGGCTCTGTGCTGCATGGACCGGGCGCAGCTATTAGTGCAACAAGAAAAAAAGGACTTTAGTTGCAGAAAGCTTTCGGTCCGGAGCTAAATGCGAATAGTCACATTGTGGAGTGAGTCTTTAGGCTGAGTGTGGTTTCAGCGCACAAGGAGGCCACTCAGCTCCTTGCCGGCCTTTTGAAAGATTTTTCCTTTTCAGAAAATCCAAAACTCTTTCGAATGTTTTGATTGAACCCACTTCCACCACATACTCCGTCTGGTGTATTCCAGATTCCAACCACCCGCTGCATTAAAGGTTTTCCTAATTTCTCCATTTCCAATCTTAAATCTGTGCCCTCCTCTTTGCAGTCCTTTAGGGAACAGTTTCTCTTTGTCTATTGTGCCCAGACCCCTCATGATTTTCAAAACCTCGAACAAATCTCCTTCCATCCTTCGCCAAAGCAAACTTTTCCAATTTAGCTACATAAGTGAAGTTTGCTCATCTCTGGGACCATTCTAATGAATCTTTTCTTGCTTTCTCTGATGCCTTCACCTCCTTTGGAGTGTAGTGGCCAAAGCTGAACTTAATACCTTCAATTGAACCTGTTCTTTACGCACAACATACCCTATTTGTATCCTTTTGAAGTTCTACACTATCCTCAAAGATCACAGTATTTCCAAGTTTTGTATCAAATCTGCAAATTTTGAAATTGTGCCTTGTCTGCCAAGGACTAGGTCATTACTATGTATCAGGAATAGCAAGGGTCCCAAGGCTGACCACTGGGGCACTCCACTATAAACCTTCCTCCAGTCAGTTTGAAAAATAACCATTCAACACTGTTTACTATCACTCAAGTTTTGTACAGAGCTGGTTTGGACTTGATGGGCTGAATGACTGCCACCTGTGCTGTAATGACTTTGACTCTGACATAAGTGATAGATTGACTGGTTTATTTAATCTCTACACAATCTATCGGCATCTGAAAATACATCACCGAAAACCTTTAAACATTTTACCTGTTATTAGAGCATGGTCATGGCCCACCAGAGGTCAAGGAGGTCCTGTGATATGCTCCCTTCTCAGAGGCCAATAAACTTTCTGCCAAAGACACAAGTTGAAGAACTCTGGTTGGCCTTGGAGCTATTGAGATACGAGGTATCTATGGAGCTGTTGGGAGACCAGGCAGGGAGAGGAGAGGGCCAGTGATCGTTCAGGTGACATACTGAGGTAATACCCAGAAACACAGCAATTAAAGAGGGCTTGAGATGGTGCAGCTGGAGATGCAAGCTTTACAATTGAAGTTCTAGATGTTTCAGTGTGACACGGTGCTGTTTATAAAGACAAGGACACTACAAATATATTCTTGTTACATTCAACAGCAGGTTCTGAGCCCTGCCAGCAGTAACCAGAGCTTTAGTGTACAGAAATTTAACCTCCTCTGCCTCCCCCATGCTAGGACTAAAGTCTGCTACATTTACTCGTGTCCCTCAGCCACACACAAGGCCTCCACACCAATCCTCTCCTCTATATGTTTCCACGGGACCAACAGCCATTCATCTGTTCCTGGTGCTGCAGACAGTTCTGCTTGTGTTGGTAATGGGTGATTTGTGATTACCTCACCAAACACAATTGAATCATCATTGCCAGCCCACACTGACTGACATGACAACGCTCTACTGTTATTGGTCAGTGGTTGGATCACCCACACGTTTTAATTTCTTCATGGGATGTGAGCGTCAATAGCAGGGCTATCATTTTATTGCTCATTTCTAAGTGCTCTTGAACTGAGTGGCATGCTAGGCCCTTTCAGAAGGCAAGACGACATTGCTGGGGGCCTGGAGTAGGCTAAACCAGAACACGAGTGAACCAGATGGGTTCTCATGACAATTGATAGTTTCATGGTTATCAATACAGAGACCAGCTTTCAATTGTAGATTTAAAAAAAATGAATTTAATGTAAATTCTACCAGATGTCATGGTAGGATTTCAATTCAATTTGCCGGAGCATTCGACTGGGTCTCTGGATTACTAGTCCATTGACATTATGACTACACTCCCCCCTATTGGAGCTATGTGCAGCTGCCTCTTTTTCCTTTCATCATTTTGACTGCCTGTGAGAAAACAACTGATTTTAAATACAAAAGCAGAAAATACTGGACAATCACAGGAGGCCTGACAGTATCTGGGGAGAGAGAAGGGAGCTAACATTGAGTCTTGATGACTTTATCAAACCTGCTGCGATTGTCCAGTATTTTCTGGTTTTGTTTCAGATTTATTCTGATTTTAGATATCTATCATGAACTGACGAGAGAGACTTAATTTTACTTAGAAATCACGTGTCGATAAATTTGCCAACAGCCCCATAATACTTCACAAGGGAAGAAAAAACAACCATGTGATTTAAAGTGAGATATTTGATCAGTGAATGATAGCATCATGGCATCATTACTGAAACTAGTTTTCAATTTCAGATTTTTAAATTAATAGTAATAGACTTTATTATTTGAATTTAAATTTCACTTGATGTTGTGGGGGGATATGAAATTCAGCTCCTAGTACACTAGCCTGGTCACCACCGTCTCCCATAAAATCATGGAAAATTTCAATATTGATCATTCAGATTTGATCAGAACATCTCCCTGGGGTGCACCACGTCTCAAGTAACTTCGGAAATCTTTAAGTTGTACCTACTGAAGACAAGAGCGGGACTTGACTAGAGTACTGCAGCTCTTGCTCTCCATTTGGCCTTGAATGTAGGTTGACACTTTATCTCTGTTTTCTCTGCATAACCTCTGCTTCCTTTGGGACAGCAGTCATTTGCTGCGCAACTTTCTGATTGAAAGTTTCTGCTTATGAACTAATTCCAAGCCACAACCCACAGCATGACCACTGATGTTATTCCATTCTAATTCGCCTAAATGAGGTGAGACTAATTCTTATCATAGAATTTACAGTGCAGGAGGCCATTCAGCCCTTCGAGTCTGCACCGTCCTTGGAAAGAGCACTCTACTTAAGCCCCACACCTCCACCCTATCCCCTTTATCCCTGTAACTCAACCTAACCTTTTTGGACACCAAAGGCAATTTAGAATGGCCAATCCACCTAATTTACACATCTTTGGACTGGGAGGAAACTGGAGCACCTGGAGGAAACCCACGTAGACACTGGGAGAACGTGCAGACTCCACAGTGACTAATGGGCTTATTATGATCAAGCCGTGATTGGTCTAGGTGGACATGATCAGTTTTTAATTGGTTTTTCGAGAGTAATGGGTCATTATCCCCTGACTGGCCCTCTAAAGCGTTAGAACATACAACATAGAACATTGCAGCGCAGTACAGGCCATTCGGCCCTCGATGTTGCGCCGACCGTGAAACCCCTCTAAAGCCCATCTACTCTATTCCCTTATCATCCATATGTCTATCCAATGACCATTTGAATGCGTTTAGTGTTGGCGTGTCCACTACTGTTGCAGGCAGGGCATTCCACGCCCTTACTACTCTCTGAGTAAAGAATCTACCTCTGACATCTGTCCTATATCTATCTCCCCTCAATTTAAAGCTATGTCCCCTCGTGCTAGACATCACCATCCGAGAACAAAGGCTCTCACTGTCCACCCTATCTAATCCTCTGATCATCTTGCATGCCTCAATTAAGTCATCTCTTAACCTCTTCTCTAATGAAAACAGCCTCAAATCCCTCAGCCTTTCCTCATAAGTGCTTCCCTCCATACCAGGCAATATCCTAGTAAATCTCCTCTGCACCCTTTCCAATGCTTCCACATCCTTCCTTTCATGCGGCGACCAGAACTGCATGCAATACTCCAAATGCGGCCGCATCAGAGTTTTGTACAACTGCAACATGACCTCATGGCTCCGAAACTCAATTCCTCTACCAATAAAAGTTAACACACCGTACGCCTTCTTAACAACCCTCTCAACCTGGGTGGCTACTTTCAGGGATCTATGTACATGGACACCAAGCCCCTTTGCTCATCCACGCTACCAAGAATCTTACCATTAGCCCAGTATGCTGTCTTCCTGTTATTCCTTCCAAAATGAATCACCTCGCACTTCTCTGCATTAAACTCCATTTGCCACCTGTCAGCCCAGCTCTGCAGCTTATCTATGTCCCTCTGTAACTTGTAACATCCTTCTGCACTGTCCACAACTCCACCGACTTTAATGTCATCTGCAAATTTACTCACCGATCCTTCTACGCCCTCCTCCAGGTCATTTATAAAAATGACAAACAGCAGTGGCCCCAAAACAGATCCTTGTGGTACGCCACTAATAACTTGGCTCCAGGCTGAACATTTCCCATCAACCATCACCCTTTGTCTTTTTCCAGCTAGCCAATTGCTGATCCAAACTGCTAAATCACCCTGAATCCCATGCCTCCGTATTTTCTGCAATAGCCTACCGTGGGGAACCTTATCAAACTCTTTACTGAAATCCATATACACCACATCAACTGCTTCACCCTCATCCACCTGTTTGGTCACCTTCTCAAAGAACTCAATAAGGTTTGTGAGGCACGACCTACCCTTCACAAGAATCTCAGATCAAATTATTCCTTTCCAGATGATTATACATGAAAATGAAATGAAATGAAAATCGCTTATTGTCACGAGTAGGCTTCAATGAAGTTACTGTGAAAAGCCCCTAGTCGCCACATTCCGGCGCCTGTCCGGGGAGGCTGGTACGGGAATCGAACCGTGGTGCTGGCCTGCTTGGTCTGCTTTAAAAGCCAGCGATTTAGCTGAGTGAGCTAAACCAGCCCCTATATCCGATCTCTTATAAACCTTTCCAAGACTTTTCCCACAACAGAAGTAAGGCTCACTGGTCTATAGTTACCGGGGTTGTCTCTGCTCCCCTTCTTGAATAAGGGGACAACATTTGCTATCCTCCAGTCTTCTGGCACTATTCCTGTAGACAAAGATGACTTAAAGATCAAAGCCAAAGGCTCAGCAATCTCCTCCCTAGCTTCCCAGAGAATCCTAGGATAAATCCCATCCGGCCCAGGGGACTTATCTATTTTAACACTTTCCAGAATCGCGAACACCTCCTCCTTCTGAACCTCAAGCTCTTCTAGTCTAGTAGCCTGTATCCCAGTATTCTCCTCGACAACATTGTCTTTTTCCTGTGTGAATACTGACGAAAAATAGTCATTTAGCACCTCTCCTATTTCCTCGGACTCGACGAACAACTTCCCACTACTGTCCTTGACTGGCCCTACTCTTACCTTAGTCATTCTTTTATTCCTGACATATCTATAGAAAGCTTTAGGGTTATCCTTGATCCTACCTGCCAAAGACTTCTCGTCCCCTCCTGGCTCTTCTTAGCTCTCTCTTTAGATCCTTGTTGTTTGTTTGTGTTACTTCTTGCAACGATAAAATTATGTTTTGATATCTCGTCAATTTATTCAGGATAGGGCAAAATATGTTGTTCATGTCCCGTGATTGATATCTTGAGCTCAGCATCTCAAACCCTTGTTTAATTGATATTAAATCAGATCCCTATCAGTGACTCTGTTTTGGACAGCTTAATTCAGGTTGCTGTTACTTTTCCCTGTTGTTACTTGAAATTTACAACTTTACTTTTAAAAGAAATAATAGAATAGTAAAGTTGCTCTTAACCTTAAAATTAATAAAGAATTTTACAAAGTACTGATATAATGTATGCAATAAAATGTACAGAATACAAGTGAGAATAGTTTTCATGTCTGCTTTTACTTGAGATAAAACAGTATGCAGTGTCCAAGAACGTGAATTCATTGGATGTCAAATTGATCTATAGGACTTCATTAAAACAGGGGTTATCAATGTGTTTCTGATGAGAAAATTGCTTTGCTACAGTATGTTTTTGTTGTATCTGTCAGTGCTTGGTGTAAGTCACTTAAACCTGCAGAATAATTTTGTAAAGCTACAAAGTTACAGAAGTTAGACAAAGTCTATATAACACACATAGCAATGCTTAAAAGTGATTGGTCTGCTAAATATAATGTAGTACATTCGACTAACATATTAAAATTTAAAAGAACTGCAGAGTTACAAAAGGTAATTACAAACTTGCAAAATCAAAGATTATGACGTGGTGTGAAAGAAGTGACTTTCCCTGAAGTATCACAAGTTGAACTGCACTAGTGCACAAGGGTGGCATAGTGGTTCGCACTGCTGCTTTACAGCGCCAAGGACCCAGGTTCGATTCCAACCTTGGGTAATTGTGTGGAGTTTGCGACTACTGAGGTAGTATGGGCCGAAGTTAGGAACAGGAGAGGAGAGGTCACCCTGTTGGGAGTTGTCTATAGACCTCCGAATAGTTCCAGAGATGTAGAGGAAAGGATTGCAAAGATGATTCTCGACAGGAGCGAGAGTAACAGGGTAGTTGTTATGGGGGACTTTAACTTTCCAAATATTGACTGGAAATACTATAGTTTGAGTACTATAGATGGGTCAGTTTTTGTGCAGTGTGTGCAGGAGGGTTTTCTGACACAGTATGTAGACAGGCCAACAAGGAGCGAGGCCACATTGGATTTGGTACTGGGTAATGATTGGCCAGGTGTTAGATTTAGATGTAGGTGAGCACTTTGGTGATAGTGATCACAACTCGGTTATGTTTACTTTAGCAATGGGCAGGGATAGGTATAAACCGCAAGGCAAGAATTATAGCTGGGGGAAAGGCAATTATGATGCTATTTGGCAAGATTTCGGATGTATAGGATGGGGAAGGAAACTGCAGGGGATGGGTACAATCGAAATGTGGAGCTTTTTCAAGGAACAGCTACTGCGTGTCCTTGATAAGTATGTACCTGTCAGGCAGTGAGGAAGTTGTCGAGGAAGGGAACCGTGGTTTACTAAGGAAGTTGAAGCACTTGTCAAGAGGAAGAAGAAGGCTTATGTTAGGATGAGACATGAAGGCTCAGTTAGGGCACTTGAGAGTTACAAGTTAGCCAGGAAGGACCTAAAGGGAGAGTTAAGAAGAGCGAGGAGAGGACACGAAAAGTCGTTGGTGGATTGGATCAAGGAAAACCCTAAGGCTTTCTATAGGTATATCAGGAACAAAAGAATGACTAGAGTAAGATTAGGGCCAATCAAGGATAGTAGTGGAAAGTTGTGTGTGGAATCAGAGGAGATAGGGGAAGGGTTAAATGGATATTTTTCATCAGTGTTTACACTGGAGAAAGACAATGTTGTCAAGGAGAATACTCAGGTTCAGTCAACCAGGCTAGATAGAATTGAGGTTCAAAAGGAGGAGGTGTTATCAATTTTGGAAAGTGTAAAAATAGATAAGTCCCCTGGGCCAGATGGGAATTATCCTAGGATTCTCTGAGAAGCCAGGGAGGAGATTGCAGAGCCTTTGTCCTTGATCTTTGTGTCGTCTTTGTCGACAGGAATAGTGCCGGAAGACTGGAGGATAGCAAATGTTGTCCCCTTGTTCAAGAAGGGGAGTAGAGACAACCCTGGTAATTATAGACCTGTGAACCTTATTCGGTTGTGGATAAAAGGTTGGAAAAGGTTATAAGAGATGGGGTTTATAATCATCTTGAAAAGAACAAGTTGATTAGCGATAGTCAACACGGTTTTGTGAAGGGTAGGTCATGCCTCACAAACCTTATTGAGTTTTTTGAGAAGGTGACCAAACAGGTGGATGAGGGTAAAGCGGTTGATGTGGTGTATATGGATTTCAGTAAGGCGTTTGATAAGGTTCCCCACGGTAGGCTATTGCAGAAAATAAGGAAGTATGGGATTGAAGGTGATTTAGCGGTTTGGATCAGTAATTGGCTAGCTGAAAGAAGACAGAGGGTGGTGGTTGATGGCAAATGTTCATCCTGGAGTTCAGTTACTAGTGGTGTACCGCAAGGATCTGTTTTGGGGCCACTGCTGTTTGTCATTTTTATAAATGACCTGGAAGAGGGTGTAGAAGGATGGGTTAGTAAATTTGCAGATGACACGAAGGTCGGTGGAGTTTTGGATAGTGCTGAAGGATGTTATAGGATACAGAGGGACATAGATAAGCTGCAGAACTGGGCTGAGAGGTGGCAGATGGAGTTTAATGCGGAAAAGTGTGAGGTGGTTCACTTTGGAAGGAGTAACAGGAATGCAGAGTACAGGGCTAATGGCAAGATTCTTGGTAGTGCAGATGAACAGAGAGATCTCAGCATCCAGGTACATAAATCCCTGAAAGTTGCCACCCAGGTTAATAGGGCTGTTAAGAAGGCATATGGTGTGCTAGCCTTGTATCAGTAGCCACAAGGTCATGCTGCAGCTGTACATAACTCTGGTGCGGCTGCTCCTGGAGTACTGTGTGCAGTTCTGGTCACCACATTATAGGAGGGATGTGGAAGCTTTGGAAAGGGTTCAGAGGAGATTTACTAGGATGTTGCCTGGTATGGAGGGAAGGTCTTACGAGGAAAGGCTCAGGGACTTGAGGTTGTTTTCATTAGAGAGGAGAAGGCTGAGAGGTGACTTAATAGATACATATGAGATAGTCAGAGGGTTCGATAGGGTGGACAGTGAGAGTCTTTTTCCTCGGATGGTGATGACCAACACGAGGGGACATAGCTTTAAATTGAGGGGTGGTAGATATAGGACAGATGTCAGAGGCAGTTTCTTTACTCAGAGAGTAGTAGGGGTGTGGAACGCCCTGCCTGCAACAGTAGTAGACTCGACAACTTTAAGGGCATTTAAGTGGTCACTGGATAGACATATGGATGAAAATGGAATAGTGTAGGTCAGATAGGCTTCAGATGGTTTCACAGGTCGGCGCAACATCGAGGGCCGAAGAGCCCGTACTGCGCTGTAATCTTCTATGTTCTATGTTCTCCCTGTGGCTGCGTGGGTTTCCTCCCACAGTCCAAGCATGTGCAGGTTGGACTGATAGGCCATGCTAAATTGCCCCATAATGTCCAGAAGGTTGGTTGGGGTTGTGGGGATGGGTAGTGGTGTGGGCCTAGTCAGGGTGCTCTTTCCGAGGGTCGGTACAGACTCGATGGGCCAAATGGCCTTCTGTACTGCAGTGATTCTATGATTCTAAGGCTGAACAGAACTGATAATTTTAATTGTGAGGGAGGTAGATAGCTCTGTGCCAGTAATTGGTCAGCCTTGATATTTTGCATCACCGCCGTATGTTGTTTGTTTGTCCCTTGCCAAGTTTGAGTGTGATGCTATAACCAAGTCATCTGCACAGCCCCAGAATTCAACATAAAACTATATTGCGTTGACTTGCCTTGATTGTGTGTAAGCTAAACTAAAACTGATCATTAAACATCAATTTCCCTGCAGTCCACACTGCTTTAACAATAAGAGCTTTATTTTGACTGATGTACAGAAAAGCAATCCTACAAAATCAACAATTGTCTCGTTCTTTCAGTGCAGAAGACCTAATCTGGTTATAAACTGCTTAGCAGGCTCTTCATCTCGTAAATTGAGGACTCAAAACTAAACACAAGTTCCTGAGCAAGATGAGATATCAGTACCTCTTTTGAAATTTCCTTTTGTTTTTAATAGCCAAAAGCACCGAAGACTAAGAAAGGTCCGGAGCACAAGGTTATCCACCCATATAGCAGAAAGGCTGCTCAAATGGTGCGCGAGACACATAAGCAAGAAAAAAAAGATAAGTATGTGATCGTGTGCTGTTGCAGTTACCTAAGACATTGCTCTGTGAAACACCAGTGAGCATTCTTTCAATCAAAAACTTTTTTTCGAGACTTTTTCCCCCATTGTGTACGACTGTTCAGTCAGCATTGTTTTCCTGTTGGGAATTGGGTGTATTGTCTTAATAGACTTACCAAAGCCGTTGTAGACACTGCAAATGTTCGATTATTTTCGTATGAAATATTAAACCAATTACTGATGAAAAGTATCTTGTGTTTAGTTACATCAGATGAATATTGTACCAGTTAAAAGATCAAATCTTTGCACCTTCATTCATTTTTTTTGAAAAGCTCAGTAACTGTCTGGGAAATTGTACCTTTGTTGTTCTTTGATTATGCATTGTGAGTTTGGCTTCCTGCCCCTTCAATTAGCTTGACTGTATGTTAGCCTATGTATATCTCTGGTGCCGTCCCAATCGTCCATCATTTGTTTCTCCTCCATAAGCTGTTCATACTTGATTATTTTTCTCAACTGCCATTCCAAACTCATTACTGAGAGAGACGCATACAAGTCGAGGTTATTTCAATACTGTCTCCTGCTGTCTCCAGGCAGATTCATGACAATTAGCATATATAGGTGATAGGGTAATTAATGGAAGACAAAGTTGGAATGAGAAGGGCATTTTCAGGATGGTAACTTGTAATTAATGGGGTGCCACAACAGTGCTGGGGCCATGATTATTTATGACATATATTAATTATTTGGACGAGGGAACTGAATGCACTCTTGCCAGGTTTGAGGATGACACAGAGTCTACAAAGTTTAGACCGGTTAAGTGAATGCGCAAAAACGCGACAGATGAAATATCACGGCTGGTGTGCTCCAAAACCCCAGCTAAGTGTTATTGCCGGCGTAAACACCGGAGTGTTTCACGCCGGCATCAACGGGCCTCTTGGCCTAGCGATTCAGTGGCCTACAGTGGGCCAGCATGGTGCCGGAGTGCTCCACACTGCTCCGGTGCTGATACACGGCACTGCACCTCCGGTGCGGGTCCGCGAATGTGCGCGGCGGCCGTTTCCGCGTTGGTGCATGTGTGTGGTGGCCGCCTCTGCGCTGGTGCCGCGCAACAAGATGTAGCGCCACAGCGCGGAAGAAGGTAGGGCCCTCACGGATCGTGTGCGCCCGCCACTCGGTAGCCCCCGATTGCAGGCCTGGCCGTCATGCAACCCCCCCCCCCCCCAAAGCAGGACGGCCACCGTGGTCGCGGGTCCAAGCTCCTGGCGGGTGGTACCATATGTGAACCACGACGGCGGAACTCAACCGTGGAGATTCGCCGCGGAGGCCTCTTTCAACGGACCCCGACCGGCGGCGTGTCAACCGCGCGCGCACGACTGCCGCTGCTTCTCCGGTTGTCGGAGAATCGTGTCCCGGCGTCAGAACAGCGTGGCGGGAATTTTCGTCGTCACCGCCGATTCTCCAACCCGGCGCAGGCTCAGAGAATCTTGGCCCACGTATTAGAATGTAAAGTTATGCATTTGGTAGGGTAAAGGTACTGAATATTATTTAATTGGAGAAAGGCTGCAGAAAAATGCAGCACAGAAGGATTTGGGGATCCTCGTGCATAAATCACGAAGCAAGCATGCAAGTTCAGCAGATAATAGGGATGGCAACTGGAATGTTAGCCTTTATTTCACAGAACAGGGAAATCTTGCTGAAACTATACAAGACGCTAGTTAGACTATACTTGCAATACTGTGAACAGTTTTGGCCCCCATATTTAAGGGAAGATATAATGGCATTGGAGGCAGTCCAGAGAAGATTCAACAGGTGGATCTTGGGTATTGAGGAATTTTATTTTGAGGAGAGATTGGGTAGGTTGTGCCTGTACTCACTGGAGTTTTGAAGAATGAAAGACAACCTTATTGAGACTGAGGAGATTCTCGGGGTTTGACAGGGTAGATACTGACAGGTTGTTTCCCCTTATGGGAGAGTCTAGAACCTGAGGGCATAATCTCAGAGTAAGGAGTCACCCATTTAAGATAGAGATAAGGAGGAATGTCTTCTCTTGAAAGGTGGAATTTGTGGAATTTTTTACCACAGAGGGCTGTGGAGGCTGGATAGGTAAATATGTTCAAGGTTGAGGTCGAAGATTTTTAATCCGGAAGGGAATCATGAGTTATGTGGGTAAAGCAGGATAGTGGAGTTGGGATTATCATATCAGATCAACCATGATCTTATTGAATGGCGGAGCACACTCGATGGGTCGAATGGCCTACTTCTCTCCTACGGCTTATGGTGCTGATCAAGCGAGTTGTTTTGTCATGGATGGTGTTGAGTTTCTTACCTGATTTTGGAGCCACACTCATCCTGACAGTTGTATTCCATCACACTCCTGATTTATACCGTCTTACTGTGATACGGATTGTGGGGCCCAGCTGATCTCTGACACCTCGCCAATCTGCTTATTCTTCAAGGCTCATTCTGGACACCTACCTTTACCAGATTATTGACCATTTATCTTACAGTCACTGTTCACACCTGTAGCTGTTCAATATCAATATGGGTTGAGTAGGAACTCTGGATGATATTTTTTTCCCTCCAGTCCCACGTGCTGTTGTAGAAAATTTACTATAATCTATTGAAATTAGACAAATTAACATAAAATGGGATAAAACCTAGGACCATTCTGATCATTTTGTCTCAATTCCACAGTGGACAGTGTGCCTACCAATCAGGAGAACTGTAATTCTTGATAACCAAGAATCAAATAGTGTTAGGAAAGTTTTCTTTGAATAAATGAGATGTTTAAATTCTACACTTAAATGGCAGAACCTTGGATTATTAACAGTATGACGTGCTTAACTCATTGTAAATGTTGCTGGGTGTAACTGGTAGTTATGGTTTTACATTATGTTTGACAAAATTCACAAGTTTGATCTATTTGACCGTAGCACTGTGCTCCAATGACCACTTCCAAACTTTTTTGGCATCATACATTTGAAATTGGAGGTAGCGCAGCATTAGCATTTTTACTATGCCCATGCTCACTGGTTAACTTGGCCTCAGGGGATTTTGCAAAAGACTTGTAATGCTTCAGTTATGTTGTTACAAAATGTCTTCGGAATTAACTGTCATTTTTCAATATAATATCTTGTTTTTGTTCATCGAACCAGGATAAGGAGTGAAAAGGCTATCCGTCTAAACACATTTGGTGAGTTATAAAATTGTCGCCTTTACTTGGGATTGAAAGTGGGAGATTATTGTAGTATCTGAAGTTGAGGACTTCACCTTTATTGTTGCAGTAAATGTTTTGGTTAAGTCTAGAGAAATGTGTGTTATGTAATGGAAAGTATTCTCGTGTTGGCAGAAACCAGATTTTTGTAGCACAGTACTTAGACCTGTACATTTTTATTTGCTGTGTGAATCTTTAGATACTCCACATTTCGTGCACACATTTTCAAATTCTGAAGCATGAGTTTTGCTCTTGCTGTTGTACCCTGCAGGGCTGTATTTGTGACCCAGTATCTGATTCTTCTCAAAATGAGCACATTAGCTTATCTTGCACAGTTGCCCACGTGTTTTTCGTAACTGATTTACCCATTTTTCCAAGGTACAGTGCTAAATTAAATTTTTCAGAAAGAGGTTGGGTAATTACCCAGTTAGGAATATGAGTGTGGTAGTAAGGCTATATTTATGCAGACAGCTAATTAAACAGCTTATGAAGAATTGAGATGCATATTAGATACATATTATTGAGATCATAGAGTTATTATCCACAGCAAGTTCACATCTTCTGGCAAGGTTTCTCATAAAGCACTTGGATCTCTGTATTTTGTGGGTGAGTAAAAATGTTGACACTGCCGAGACAGGCTCCTCTTTTCCCTAACTCCCTCCCTTGTAAACATTTTAATATGTTGAGAAGAGAGCCATCATCATGATGCAAATTATTCATTGTCCAATGGCATGAATGCTTTTTCACAAGCCACACAGCCATTTCCCTTTTCAATTCTTTGCCTTCTCAATCGGTACACTGGAATTATAGATGTTTCCTTTTTTTAAAAAATAATTTTTATTGGAATTTTTTACTGAAAATATAAAAATATAACAACAAGTAATAATATGCAACTAACTGCCCCATAACACCCACAAATCCCCCCAAACCGTAACATCACATGTATCACACTCCCCCCACCCCCCCACCCAACAAGAAAACGTAACCATAAATTAAAATTAAATAAATCAAATTTAAATAAAATAAACAAACATAGTCATCGTTTGAGGTTGAGGGGTGATGGAGGTCTACAAGATTATGAGGGGCATGGATAGAGTGGATGGGCAGGCACTCTTTCCCAGGGTGGAGGGGTCAGTCACCAGGGGGCATAGGTTTAAGGTCCGTGGGGCAAAGTTCAGAGGAGATGTGGGAGGCAGGTTTTGTACGTAGAGGTTGGTGAGTGCCTGGAACGTGTTGCTAGGGGAGCTTTTGTGATCATCGTTCGACTTTTAATTCCAGATTTTTATTGAATTCAATTTCATCATCTGCCATGGTGAGATTTGAATCTGGGTCCTCAGAGCATTACCCTGGGTCTTCTGGATTATTTGCCCAGTGATAAAACCACCATGCCACTACCTACCCTGTGAATAGGTTCTTGCACAGTTCAAGAGCTGCCCATACTGCCTCACTTTCAAAATGCATAATATTTAATTTTTTACCACTGTTAACTATTAGTACTTGTTCCTGCTAATACATTCCTGGGTGATGGGGTGGGTTGGGGGATGGAGGGGTGAAATGTGAGCACATTCTTTCTTTAAAGAAAGTGGATGGAGATGGGGAACTACATTCAAATTAGTGGACAAAAGTTTTTAAATTATTTTGACCTTTCATAACAGAAAAAATATTTTTTGGTACAGGTGAAAAACTGCTGTGGTTTCAAAGCCATCTCGAGCCCAACAAGACTGAATACAGTAAACAGGAAGCCTGTGAGATAATAGAAAGGTAAGAGGGAATTTTGGGGAAGTTTCATAATGTTATTTCCTCTGCTGGAAAAATAGATGGAACTGGATGCTGCAGGGCATTAGCACACTGCACACTGTTCCAGGAGCTTTAATTTGCCAAAGCAAAGCCACAAAGCAAAAGCAGTATAGCAATGATTTTTTTTTTTAAAATAATTTTTATTGAAATTTTTACAAAGTATAAACATCTTAACTTGATTAACAAACAACCGCGGTAACACCCCAAGAACAATACCCCCCCCCCCCCCCCCCCCCAACTTCAAGAGCAACTTCAAACAAAAGGAACAAGAAAAAAAACAAAAGAGCACCCAAACAACAAAAGGGAAAGAGATAGCACCCGCCACATTCCACAGACCCATGTACACAGTTCTTCCTCCCCCCCAATCCAGACCCCCCCCCCCCCCCCCCCCCCCCGGGTTGCTGCTGTTGTCGGCCTATTTCTCTACCGTTAGGTAGGAAGAGAGATGGGGATTTGAGACAGAAATTAAGGGAGCTAGGGTGGAAGCTGAGAGCTAGAACAAACAGAGTTGTTATCTATGGGTTGTTACCCGTGCCACGTGCTAGCGAAGTGAGAAATAAGGAGAGAGAGGAGTTGAACACGTGGCTACAGGGATGGTGCAGGAGGGAGGGTTTTGGTTTCCTGGATAATTGGGGCTCATTCTGGGGTAGGTGGGACCTCTACAAACAGGATGGTCTTCACCTGAACCAGAGGGGTACCAATATCCTGGGGGGGAGATTTGCTAGTTCTCTTCGGGGGGGTTTAAACTAATTCAGCAGGGGGATGGGAACCTAAATTGTCGTCCCAGTGTACAGGATGTTGAGAGTAGTGAGGTCAGGGATAGGGTTAAAAGTTCGAAAGAGGGCACCGGCAAGCAAGACGCTGGTTTGAAGTGTGTCTACTTCAACGCCAGGAGCATCCGGAATAAGGTGGGTGAGCTTGCAGCATGGGTTGGTACCTGGGATCTCGATGTTGTGGCGATTTCGGAGACATGGGTAGAGCAGGGACAGGAATGGTTGTTGCAGGTTCCAGGATTTAGATGTTTCTGTAAGAACAGAGAAGATGGTAAAAGAGGGGGGGGGTGTGGCATTGTTAATCAAGGAAAGTATTACGGCGGTAGAAAGGACGTTTGAGGACTCGTCTACTGAGGTAGTATGGGCTGAGGTTAGGAACAGGAGAGGAGAGGTCACCCTGTTGGGAGTTGTCTATAGACCTCCGAATAGTTCCAGAGATGTAGAGGAAAGGATTGCAAAGATGATTCTCGACAGGAGCGAGAGTAACAGGGTAGTTGTTATGGGGGACTTTAGCTTTCCAAATATTGACTGGAAATACTATAGTTTGAGTACTATAGATGGGTCAGTTTTTGTACAGTGTGTGCAGGAGGGTTTTCTGACACAGTATGTAGACAGGCCAACAAGGGGCGAGGCCACATTGGATTTGGTACTGGGTAATGAACCCGGCCAGGTGTTAGATTTAGATGTAGGTGAGCACTTTGGTGATAGTGATCACAACTCGTTTATGTTTACTTTAGCAATAGGCAGGGATAGGTATATACCGCAAGGCAAGAATTATAGCTGGGGGAAAGGCAATTATGATGCTATTCGGCAAGATTTAGGATGTATAGGATGGGGAAGGAAACTGCAGGGGATGGGTACAATCGAAATGTGGAGCTTTTTCAAGGAACAGCTACTGCGTGTCCTTGATAAGTATGTACCTGTCAGGCAGGGAGGAAGTTGTCGAGCAAGGGAACCATGGTTTACTAAGGAAGTTGAAGCACTTGTCAAGAGGAAGAAGAAGGCTTATGTTAGGATGAGACATGAAGACTCAGTTAGGGCACTTGAGAGTTACAAGTTAGCCAGGAAGGACCTAAAGGGAGAGTTAAGAAGAGCGAGGAGAGGACACGAAAAGTCATTGGCGGATAGGATCAAGGAAAACCCTAAGGCTTTCTACAGGTATATCAGGAACAAAAGAATGACTAGAGTAAGATTAGGGCCAATCAAGGATAGTAGTGGAATGTTGTGTGTGGAATCAGAGGAGATAGGGGAAGTGTTAAATGGATATTTTTCATCAGTGTTTACACTGGAGAAAGACAATGCTGTCGAGGAGAACACTCAGGTTCAGTCGACCAGGCTAGATGGAATTGAGGTTCAAAAGGAGGAG
Organism: Scyliorhinus canicula; assembly: GCF_902713615.1. Classification (NCBI taxonomy): domain Eukaryota; kingdom Metazoa; phylum Chordata; class Chondrichthyes; order Carcharhiniformes; family Scyliorhinidae; genus Scyliorhinus; species Scyliorhinus canicula. The sequence goes on from NC_052148.1 coordinate 189,698,909, forward strand.
GTGTTAGCAATTTTGGAAAGTGTAAAAATAGATAAGTCCCCTGGGCCAGATGGGATTTATCCTAGGATTCTCTGGGAAGCCAGGGAGGAGATTGCAGAGCCTTTGTCCTTGATCTTTATGTCGTCTTTGTCGACAGGAATAGTGCCGGATGACTGGAGGATAGCAAATGTTGTCCCCTTGTTCAAGAAGGGGAGTAGGGACAACCCTGGTAATTATAGACCTATGAGCCTTACTTAGGTTGTGGGTAAAATGTTGGAAAAGGTTATAAGAGATAGGGTTTATAATCATCTTGAAAAGAACAAGTTGATTAGCGATAGTCAACACGGTTTTGTGAAGGGTAGGTCATGCCTCACAAACCTTATTGAGTTTTTTGAGAAGGTGACCAAACAGGTGGATCAGGGTAAAGCGGTTGATGTGGTGTATATGGATTTCAGTAAGGCGTTTGATAAGGTTCCCCACGGTAGGCTATTGCAGAAAATAAGGAAGTATGGGATTGAAGGTGATTTAGCGGTTTGGATCAGTAATTGGCTAGCTGAAAGAAGACAGAGGGTGGTGGTTGATGGCAAATGTTCATCCTGGAGTTCAGTTACTAGTGGTGTACCGCAAGGATCTGTTTTGGGGCCACTGCTGTTTGTCATTTTTATAAATGACCTGGAAGAGGGTGTAGAAGGATAGGTTAGTAAATTTGCAGATGACACGAAGGTTGGTGGAGTTTTGGATAGTGCTGAAGGATGTTATATGATACAGAGGGACATAGATAAGCTGCAGAACTGGGCTGAGAGGTGGCAGATGGAGTTTAATGCGGAAAAGTGTGAGGTGGTTCACTTTGGAAGGAGTAACAGGAATGCAGAGTACAGGGCTAATGGCAAGATTCTTGGTAGTGTAGATGAACAGAGAGATCTCGACATCCAGGTACATAAATCCCTGAAAGTTGCCACCCAGGTTAATAGGGCTGTTAAGAAGGCATATGGTGTGCTAGCCTTTATCAGCAGGGGGATTGAGTTTCGGAGCCACAAGGTCATGCTGCAGCTGTACATAACTCTGGTGCGGCCGCACCTGGAGTACTGCGTGCAGTTCTGGTCACCACATTATAGGAGGGATGTGGAAGCTTTGGAAAGGGTTCAGAGGGGATTTACTAGGATGTTGCCTGGTATGGAGGGACGGTCTTATGAGGAAAGGCTCAGGGACTTGAGGTTGTTTTCGTTAGAGAGGAGAAGACTGAGAGGTGACTTAATAGAGACATATAAGATAGTCAGAGGGTTAGATAGGGTGGACAGTGAGAGTCTTTTTCCTCGGATGGTGATGACCAACACGAGGGGACATAGCTTTAAATTGAGGGGTGGTAGATATAGGACAGATGTCAGAGGCAGTTTCTTTACTCAGAGAGTAGTAGGGGTGTGGAACGCCCTGCCTGCAACAGTAGTAGACTCGCCAACTTTAAGGGCATTTAAGTGGTCACTGGATAGACATATGGATGAAAATGGAATAGTGTAGGTCAGATAGGCTTCAGATGGTTTCACAGGTCGGCGCAACATCGAGGGCCGAAGGGCCCGTACTGCGCTGTAGTGTTCTATGTTCTATGTTCTGCCAGGAAGTCCAGGAAAGGCTGCCACTGCCTGAAAAACCCTTGTACTGATCCCCTCAGGGCAAATTTCACCCTCTCCAATTTAATGAAGCCCGCCATATCATTGATTCAGGACTCCATGCTTGGGGGCCTCGCATCCTTCCACTGGAGCAAGATCCTCCGCCGGGCTACTAGGGACGCAAAGGCCAGAACACCGGCCTCTATCACCTCCTGCACTCCCGGCTCCACTGCCACCCCAAAAATTGCGAGTCCCCAGCCTGGCTCGACCCTGGATCCCACCACCTTCGACACCGTCCTTGCTACGCCCTTCCAAAACTCCCCCAACGCTGGGCACGCCCAAAACATATCGGCGTGGTTCGCTGTGCGACCCGAGCACCTAGCACACCTGTCCTCGCCCCCGAAAAACCTACTCATCCTCGTCCCAGTCATGTGGGCCCTATGCAGCACCTTGAACTGTGTAAGGCTAAGCCTCGCACAGGAAGAATTCACTCTCTCCAGGGCATCCGCCCACGTCCCATCCTCAGTCTCCTCACCCAGCTCCTCTTCCCATTTACCCTTCAGTTCCTCCACCGAGGCCTCGTCTACCTCCTGCATTACCCGGTATATGTCCGAAATCCTCCCTCCTCCAACCCACACCCCCGAGAGCACCCTGTCCCGTACCCCACGTGGGGGCAACAAGGGGAACCCCTCCATCTGCTGCCTGGCAAACGCCCTAACCTGCATGTACCGAAACATGTTCCCCGGGGAGAGCCCAAACTTCCCCTCTAACTCCCCCAAGCTCGCGAACCTCCCCTCCACAAACAGGTCCCTCGACTTCCTAACCGCTGCCCTGTGCCAGCCCAGAAATCTGCCATAAATGCTCCCTGGAACAAACCGATGGTTCCCCCGTATCGGGGCCTCCATCGAGCCCCCCATTTCTCCCCTGTGCCGTCTCCATTGCCCCCAAATTTTCAGGGTAGCCGCCACCACCTGGCTCGTGGTATACCTCGTTGGAGGGAGCGGCAACGGCGCCGTTACTAGCGCCTCCAAGCTCGTGCCCACACAGGACGCCGCCTCCATCCTCTTCCATGCTGCCCCCTCCTCGTCCATTACCCACTTACGCACTATCGCTGCGTTGGCAGCCCAATTGTACCCACAGAGGTTGGGCAACGCCAGCCTCGTTCCAGGAACAGTCTTCGAACCCTCGGAGTCCCATGCGCCCACACAAATCCCGTGATACTCCTGTTGAACCTCCTAAAAAAGGCCTTCGGGATAAGGATGGGAAGGCACTGGAACAGGAACAAAAACTTGGGGAGCACCGTCATCTTAACGGACTGCACCCTCCCCGCCAGTGACAGCGGTAACATATCCCACCTCTTAAACTCCTCCTCCATCTGCTCCATCAACCTTGTGAGGTTGAGCTTGTGCAGGGCCCCCCAACTCCCCGCCACCTGGACCCCTAGGTACCTGAAGCTCTTCCCTGCCTGCTTCAATGGGAGCCTACCAATCCCCTCCTCTTGATCCCCCGGATGCACCACAAACACCTCACTCTTGCCCAGGTTCAACTTGTACCCCGAGAAACCCCCGAATTCACTAAGAATCCTCATCACCTCCGGCATCCCCCCCCCCACCGGGTCCGCCACATACAGCAACAGGTCGTCCGCGTACAGCGACACTCGATGCTCCTCCCCACCCCGCACCAGGCCCCTCCAGTTCCCTGACTCCCTCAGTGCCATGGCCAGGGGCTCAATTGCCAACGCGAAGAGCAAGGGGGACAGGGGGCATCCCTGTCTCGTCCCTGGTACAGCCGAAAGTACTCCGACCTCCTCCTATTTGTGGCTACACTCGCCATCGGGGCCTCGTAGAGCAGCCTCACCCACCGGATAAACCCCTCCCCAAACCCAAACCTCTCCAACACCTCCCACAAGTACTCCCACTCAACCCTATCGAAGGCCTTCTCCGCATCTAATGCCACCACTATCTCCGCCTCCCCTTCCACAGCCGGCATCATAATAATGTTGAGGAGCCTTCGTATGTTTGTATTCAGCTGCCTTCCCTTCACAAACCCCGTCTGATCCTCATGAATGACCCCGGGCACGCAATCCTCTATTCTAGTGGCCAGGATCTTTGCCAGCAGCTTAGCGTCGGCGTTCAGCAGCGAAATCGGCCTATATGATCCGCACTGCAGAGGGTCCTTGTCCCGCTTCAGGATCAAGGAAATCTGCGCCCGTGACATAGTTGGGGGCAAAGCCCCCCCCCCCCCCCCCCCCCCCCCCCCCCCCCCTCCCTTGCCTCGTTAAAGGTCCGGACCAACAGGGGGCCCAACAGGTCCAAATACCTTTTATAAAATTCCGCCGGAAACCCGTCCGGCCCCGGCGCCTTCCCCAACTGCATGCTCCCTATCCCCTTGACCACCTCGTCCAGCTCGACCGGCGCCCCTAGTCCCTCCACCTGTTCCTCCTCCACCCTCGGGAATCGCAGCTTGTCCAAGAAGCGCCCCATTCCACCCCCCTCCACCGGGGGTTCAGACCGGTACAGTTCCCCATAGAAGTCCCGGAAGACCCCATTAACATCTACCCCCCTCCGCACCACCTTCCCAGCTCTATCCATCACTCCCTCAATCTCCCTGGCTCCCTGCTTTCGGAGCTGGTGTGCCAGCATCCTGCTCGCCTTCTCCCCGTATTCACACACCGCTCCCTGTGCTTTCCTCCACTGAGCTTCCACCTTTCTGGTAGTCAATAGGTCACATCTGGCCTGAGTATAGCAATGATTGACAAAGCTTACTCCAGTCCATTGATCTTTCATGATGACTTGCATTTTAAATTTGCAATATTAAATTAATGGATTGCTTACTTGAAGCAATAAGGGAAAATATTGAGTGCCAAAAGACATATAGGCCCAGAACCTCCATGGATTGGCAATCACTGTTGGAATGCCATTTTGATTCTTTTTTACTTACTGACGTTGGGAGCTGCACATTTGTTGCCTGATCGCCCAGCACAAGCCAGGCGAGAAATGCTGAGCATAGCAGTTAGAGGCCTTCCAGTGCAGGGGTGCAGCATCAGAAAAAGTGAAGCAACACCATCGTTTTAGAGCATTAGCTGGGGTGGGGACGTGGTGGTGATGGTCGTTGGGGGGGGGGGGGGGGGGTAGTCAGGCGAGAATGCAATGGTCAGAGGATGGATGTTCGGTGGGTGGGGATTCAGGAGAGCTGTTGGTGTGTTGGGGGTTTGCCTTTGGTGAGGCTCGTGAGGGGCTAGGGGACAAAAGCTAGGAACGGGGACGGGGTTGGGAGGATGGACGAGGCTGTAGTCATGGGATGAGGGAGGAGATGAAAGGTGGTCAATATGTCCAGTGGGTGGTGTTTTGGCACCATAGGTGTCAAGGAGTTGGAATTGGTTTTAATCCTTCTCACTTTTCCTGGATAAGTATTCTGCTAAGAGAGTCGGAACTGTAAGAGAGTCAGAACCATCAGAACTCTCAAATTTAAATTGGAGTTTTGGATGATTGCCGGTGTTGTGTAATTGCCGATTGGAAGTTTAGACTTTCTGGCCAATTCCTGTGCCGTTCTTGCCTGGGATCTCCGAGATATCCATAGAATCCCTATAGTGCAGAAGGAGGTCATTAGATCTATTGAGTCTGCACTAACCCTTCGAAAGAGGACCCCACATCCCACCCTATCCCCATAACCCTATAGCCCCACTTAACCTTTTGGGCACGAAAGAACAAAGAAAATGACAGCACAGGAACAGGCCCTTCGGCCCTCCCAGCCTGCACCGATCCAGATCCTTTATCTAAACCTGTCGCCTATTTTCCAAGGATCTACCTCCCTCTGTTCCCCGCCCGTTCATATATCTGTCTAGATGCATCTTAAATGATGCTATCGTGCCCGCCTCTACCACCTCCGCTGGCAAAGCGTTCCAGGCACCCACCACCCTCTGCGTAAAAAACGTTCCACGCACATCTCCCTTAAACTTTCCCCCTCTCACCTTGAAATCGTGACTCCTTGTAATTGACACCCCCACTCTTGGAAAAAGCTTGTTGCTATCCACCCTGTCCATACCTCTCATAATTTTGTAGACCTCAATCAGGTCCCCCCCCAACCTCCGTCTTTCCAACGAAAACAATCCTAATCTACTTAACCTTTCTTCATAGCTAGCACCCTCCATACCAGGCAACATCCTAGTGAACCTCCTCTGCACCCTCCCTAAAGCATCCATATCCTTTTGGTAATGTGGCGACCAGAACTGCATGCAGTATTCCAAATGTGGCCTAACCAAAGTCCTATACAACTGAAATGAAATGAAAATCGCTTATTGTCACAAGTAGGCTTCAAATGAAGTTACTGTGAAAAGCCCCTAGTCGCCACATTCCGGCGCCTGTTCGGGGAGGCTGGTACAGGAATTGAACCATGCTGCTGGCCTGCCTTGGTCTGCTTGCAAAGCCAGCGAATTAGCCCTCTGCAACTGTAACATGACCTGCCAACTCTTGTACTCAATACCCCGTCTGATGAAGGCAAGCATGCTGTATGCCTTCTTGATCACTCTATCGACCTGCAATGCCACCTTCAGGGTACAATGGACCAGAACTCCCAACTTCTCTCTGTACATCAATGTTCCCCAGGACTCTTCCATTGACTGTATAGTCCGCTCTTGAATTAGATCTTCCAAAATGCATCAACTCGCATTTGCCTGGATTGAATTCCATCTGCCATTTCTCTGCCCAAATCTCCAATTTATCTATATTTTGTTGTATTCTCTGACAGTCCTCCTCGCTATCTGCGACTCCACCAATCTTAGTATCATCTGCAAACTTGCTAATCAGACCACCTATACCTTCGTCCAGATCATTTATGTACATCACAAGCAACTGTGGTCCGAGCACGGATCCCTGTGGAACACCACTAGTCACCTTTCTCCATTTTGAGACACTCCCTTCCACCACTACTCTCTGTCTCCTGTTGCCCAGCCAGTTCTTTATCCATCTAGCTAGTACACCCTGAACCCCATACAACTTCACTTTTTCCATCAACCTGCCATGGGAAACTTTATCAAACGCCTTACTGAAGTCCATATATATGACATCTACAGCCCTTCCCTCATCAATTAACTTTGTCACTTCCTCAAAGAATTCTATTAGGTTTGTAAGACACAACCTTCCCTGCACAAAACCATGCTGCCCATCACTAATAAGTCTATTTTCTTCCAAATGTGAATAGATCCTATCCCTCAGTATCTTCTCCAACAGTTTGCCTACCTCTGACGTCAAGCTCACAGGTCTATAATTCCCTGGATTATCCCTGCTACCCTTCTTAAACAAAGGGACAACATCAGCAATTCTCCAGTCCCCCGGGACCTCACCCCTGCTCAAGGAAGCTGCAAAGATATCTGTTAAGGCCCCAGCTATTTTGTCCTTCGCTTCCCTCAGTAACCTGGGATAGATCCCATCCGGACCTGGGGACTTGTCCACCTTAATGCCTTTTAGAATACCCAAAACTTCCCCCTTCCTTATGCCGACTTGACCTAGAGTATTCAAACATCCATCCCTCGCCTCAACATCCGTCATGTCCCTCTCCTTGGTGAATACCGATGCAAAGAACTCATTAAGAATCTCATCCATTTCCTCTGACTACACGCATAAATTCCCTTTTTTGTCTTTGAGTGGGCCAATCCTTTCTCTAGTTACCCTCTTGCTCCTTATATACGAATAAAAGGCGTTGGGATTTTCTTTAACCCTGTTCGCCAAAAATATTTAATGACCCCTTCTAGCCCTCTTTATTGCGCGTTTGAGATTTGTCCTACTTTCCCGATATTCCTCCAAAGCTTCATCAGTTTTAAGTCGCCTAGACCTTATGTATGCTTCCTTTTTCATCTTAGCTAGTCTCACAATTCCACCCGTCATCCATGGTTCCCTAATCTTGCCATTTCTATCCCTCATTTTCACAGGGACATGTGTGTCCTGCACTCTAATCAACCTTTCCTTAAAAGACTCCCACACTTCATAGAACATAGAACAGTACAGCACAGAACAGGCCCTTCGGCCCTCGATGTTGTGCCGAGCAATGATCACCCTACTCAAACCCACGCATCCACCCCATACCCGTAACCCAACAACCCCCCCTTAACCCTACTTTTAAGGACACTACGGGCAATTTAGCATGGCCAATCTACCTAACCCGCACATCTTTGGACTGTGGGAGGAAACCGGAGCACCCGGAGGAAACCCACGCACACACGGGGAGGACGTGCAGACTCCACACAGACAGTGACCCAGCCGGGAATCGAACCTGGGACCCTGGAGCTGTGAAGCATTTATGCTAACCACCATGCTACCGCGCTGCCAGAAGAGACAGCACTCTCCACTTCAAATGTGGATTTACCCTTAAACAGCTGCTCCCAATCCACATTCCCTCGCTCCTGTCGAATTTTGTTATACTTGGCCTTTCCCCAGTTTAGCACTCTTCCTTTAGGACCACTCTCGTCTTTGTCCATGAGTATTCTAAAACTTACAGAATTGTGATCGCTATTCCCAAAGTAATCACCGACTGAAACTTCAACCACCTGGCCGGGATCATTCCCCAATACCAGGTCTAGTGTGGCCCCTTCCCGAGTTGGACTATTACATAATGCTCTAAAAAACTCTCCTGGATGCTCCTTACAAATTCTGCTCCATCCACGCCTCCAACACCACATGAGTCCCATTCAATGTTGGGGAAGTTAAAATCTCCCATCACGACCACCCTATTGCTCCTACATTTTTCTATAATCTGTCTACATATTTGTACCTCTACTTCACGCTCGCTTTTGGGAGGCCTGCAGTAAAGTCCCAACAATGTTACTGCACCCTTTCTATTTCTTAGCTCTACCCATATTGCCTCAGTGCTTGAATCCTCCATCGTGCCCTCCTTAATCACAGCTGTGATATCATCTCTGACCAGTAATGCAACTCCTCCACCCCTTTTACCTCCCTTTCTATCCCTCCTGAAGCCCTGGGATATTTAGTTGCCAGTCTTGCCCTTCCGTCAACCAAGTCTCAGTAATACCAATAACATCACATTCCCAGGTACTAATCCAAGCCCTAAGTTCATCTGCCTTATCTGCTACACTTCTCGCATTAAAACAAATGCACCTCAGATCACCTGTCCCTTTGCGGTCATCATCTCTTCCCTGTCTACTCTTCTCCTTAGTCATATTGAGTTTATTATCTAGTACCTTACTGGCTTTAGTTGCTGCCTCTTTACTGACCTCTAACTTCCTAATCTAGTTCCCACCCCCCTACCACATTAGTTTAAAACCTCCCCAGTTTGGCCAAACCACCTAAATTGCACATCTTTGGACTGCGGGAGAAAACTAGAGCATCCAGACGAAACCCATGCAGAATGTGAAAACACCACACAGACAGTCGCCCAAGATTGGAATCGAGCCAGGTTACTGGCGCTGAAGGCAATAGTGCTAACCATGTTGCTACCATGCCGCCCACTGCATCGTCCCGGTGCATCTTCTGGGATACCTGTGGGGCATGACCACTGGGGAACCGAAATTTGGGTCATGTTGTATAGTTAGTGGTATTATCATTAGAAAGCTAGATTAAATGTCTATTCTCTTAATGCTTCATGAGCTTTCATACAAAATGGGCGCGATTCTCCCAAAGGGAGACTGAGTGCCGACGGCGGAATGAAACCCGCAGTGTTTCACTCTGGCGTTGTAGGCCGCTCCTCGCCCCCTATCTCTTCTCTCCCCCCCCCGGGGGGGGGGGGGCTAGGAGCGGCGTTGCGAGAAACTCGGCCTCCGGGCCTTGATGCTTGCGTCAAAGCGGCGCGCCGAGAATGACGCGGCCGACGGCGTCTGAGTGACATCATCCGCGCATGCGCAGGTTGGCCGGCTCCAACCCGCGCATGCGCGGTTGCCGTCTTCCCCTCCGCTGCCCAGCAAGACATGGCGGCTTGATCTTGCGCGGCGGCGGAGGGGAAAGAGTGCGTCTCTTAGAGACGCCGGCCTGATGATCGGTGGGCACCGATCGCAGGCCAATCACCTCCTGAGCATGCCCGTGGTGCTCGATCCTCCCTCCGCCCCCCACAGGCCCCACACTTACCTGTCGCGCGATGTTCACGCCGGCAGCAACCAGGTGTAGTTGCCGCCGCCGTGAACCGGTCGGGTTCGTCAGGCCGCTCGGCCCATCCGGGCTGGAGAATTGCCAGTCGCCGTGAAAAACGACGAGCGGCGATTCCACGACACGCCATTTTTGGGGTGGGGGTGGGAGAAACGCGTGGGGTGCCAGGGCGGCGTGTCGTGATTCGCCCGGCCCTCCCGCGATTCTCCCACCCGGCGTGGGGAGCGGAGAATCGCGCCCAATGTTTTAATGAAGGAATTTTAGACTCTAGAATGTGAAAGCTAAATTCCACAAAATATAGAACATAGATAGAACAGTACAGCACAGTACAGGCCCTTCAGCCCATGATGTTGTGCCAATCATTTATCCTAATCGAAGATGAAATCTAACCTACACCCCTTCAATTTACTACTGTCCATGTGCCTGTCCAAGAGTCGTTTAAATGTCCTCAATGACTCTGACTCCACCACCTCTGCTGGCAGTGCATTCCACACACCCACCACTCTCTGTGTAAAGAACCGACCTCTGACATCTCCCCGATACCTTCCTTCAATCACCTTAAAATGATGTCCCCTCATGACAGCCATCTCCACCCTGGGGAAAAGTCTCTGGATATCCACTCTACCCATGCCTCTCATCACCTTGTACACCTCTATCAAGACACCTCTCTGCCTTCTTCGCTCCAGTGAGAAAAGCCCAAGCTCCCTCAACCTTTCTTAAGACATGCCCTCCAGTCCAGGCAGCATCCTGGTAAATCTCCTCTGTACTCTTTCCAAAGCGTCCACATCAGGGGGATGGGAACCTAAATTGTAGTCCCAGTGTACAGGATGTTGAGAGTAGTGAGGTCAGGGATAGGGTTAAAAGTTCGAAACATGGCAAGCAAGACGCTGGTTTGAAGTGTGTCTACTTCAAAGCCAGGAGCATCCAGAATAAGGTGGGTGAGCTTGCAGCACGGGTTGGTACCTGGGATCTCGATGTTGTGGCGATTTCGGAGACATGGGTAGAGCAGGGACAGGAATGGTTCTTGCAGGTTCCAGGATTTAGATGTTTCTGTAAGAACAGAGAAGATGGTAAAAGAGGGGGGGGGGGGGGGTGTGGCATTGTTAATCAAGGAAAGTATTACGGCGGTAGAAAGGACGTTTGAGGACTCATCTACTAAGGTAGTATGGGCCGAGGTTAGGAACAGGAGAGGAGAGGTCACCCTGTTGGGAGTTGTCTATAGACCTCCGAATAGTTCCAGAGATGTAAAGGAAAGGACTGCAAAGATGATTCTCGACAGGAGCGAGAGTAACAGGGTAGTTGTTATGGGGGACTTTAACTTTCCAAATATTAATGGAAATACTATAGTTCGAGTGCTACAGATGGGTCAGTTTTTGTGCAGGAGGGTTTTCTGACACAGTATGTAGACAGGCCAACAAGGGGCGAGGCCACATTGGATTTGGTACTAGGTAATGAACCCGGCCAGGTGTTAGATTTAGATGTAGGTGAGCACTTTGGTGATAGTGATCACAATTCGGTTATGTTTACTTTAGCAATGGGCAGGGATAGGTATATACCGCAAGGCAAGAATTATAGCTGGGGGAAAGGCAATTATGATGCTATTCGGCAAGATTTAGGAGGTATAGGATGGGGAAGGAAACTGCAGGGGATGGGTACAATCGATATGTGGAGCTTTTTCAAGGAACAGCTACTGCATGTCCTTGATAAGTATGTACCTGTCAGGCAGGGAGGAAGTTGTCGAGCAAGGGAACTGTGGTTTACTAAGGAAGTTGAAGCACTTTTCAAGAGGAAGAAGAAGGCTTATGTTAGGATGAGACATGAAGGCTCAGTTAGGGCACTTGAGAGTTACAAGTTAGCCAGGAAGGACCTAAAGGGAGAGTTAAGAAGAGCGAGGAGAGGACACGAAAAGTCGTTGGCGGATAGGATCAAGGAAAACCCTAAGGCTTTCTATAGGTATATCAGGAACAAAAGAATGACTAGAGTAAGATTAGGGCTAATCAAGGATAGTAGTGGAATGTTGTGTGTGGAATCAGAGGAGATAGGGGAATCGTTAAATGGATATTTCTCGTCAGTGTTTACACTGGAGAAAGACAATGTTGTTGAGGAGAATACTCAGGTTCAGTCGACCAGGCTAGATGGAATTGAGGTTCACAAGGAGGAGGTGTTAGAAATTTTGGAAAGTGTAAAAATAGATAAGTCCCCTGGGCCAGATGGGATTTATCCTAGGATTCTCTGGGAAGCCAGGGAGGAGATTGCAGAGCCTTTGTCCTTGATCTTTATGTCGTCTTTGTCGACAGGAATAGTGCTGGAAGACTGGAGGATAGCAAATGTTGTCCCCTTGTTCAAGAGGGGGAGTATAGACAACCCTGGTAATTATAGACCTGTGAGCCTTACTTCAGTTGTGGGTAAAATGTTGGAAAAGGTTATAAGAGATAGGGTTTATAATCATCTTGAAAAGAACAAGTTGATTAGCGATAGTCAACACGGTTTTGTGAAGGATAGGTCATGCCTCACAAACCTTATTGAGTTTTTTGAGAAGGTGACCAAACAGATGGATGAGGGTAAAGCGGTTGATGTGGTGTATATGGATTTCAGTAAAGCATTTGATAAGGTTCCCCACGGTAGGCTATTGCAGAAAATAAGGAAGTATGGGATTGAAGGTGATTTAGCGGTTTGGATCAGTAATTGGGTAGCTGAAAGAAGACAGAGGGTGGTGGTTGATGGCAAATGTTCATCCTGGAGTTCAGTTACTAGTGGTGTACTGCAAGGATCTGTTTTGGGGCCACTGCTGTTTGTCATTTTTATAAATGAGTTTTATAAAGATGCAGCAAAACCTCGCAGCTCTTAAACTCAATCCCCCTGTTAATGAAAGCCAACACACCATACGCGTTCTTCACAACCCTATCAACCTGGGTGGCAACTTTGAGGGATCTATGTACGTGGACCCCAAGATCCCTCTGTTCCTCCACACTTCCAAGAATCCTGCCTTTAACCCTGTATTCAGCATTAAAATTCTACCTTCCAAAATGAATCACTTCATGAACTCCATCTGCCACTTCTCAGCCCAGCTCTGCATCCTGTCAATGTCCTGTTATAACCTGTAACAACCCTCAACACTATCTGCAACTCCCCCAACCTTCGTGTCATCGGCAAACTTACTAACCCACCCTTTTACCTCCTCATCCAAGTCATTTATAAAAAACTCAAAAAGCAGAGGTCCCAGAACAGATCCTTGCGGGACACCACTGGTCACCAACCTCCAGGCGGAATACTTTCCATGCACTACCACTTGCTGTCTTCTTTCGGCCAGCCAATTCTGTATCCAAACAGCCAAATTTCCCTGTATCCCATGCCCCATAACTTTCTGAATGAGCCTACCATGGGGACCTTATCAAATGCCTTACTGAAATCCATATACACCACATCCACTGCCCGACCTTCATCAATGTATCTCGTCACATCCTCAAAGATTTCAATGAGGCTTGTGAGGCATGACCTGCCCTTCACAAAGCATGCTGACTATCTTTAATCAAACTATGTTTTTCTAAATAATCATGAATCCTATCTCTCAGAATCCTTTCCAATATTTTGCTCACCACAGACGTTAGTCTGATGGGTCTGTAATTCCCAGGGATTTCCCTATTCCCTTTCTTGAACAGAGGAACAACATTCGCCTCCCTCCAATCATCCGGTACTACTCCAGTGGAGAGTAAGGACGCAAAGATCATCGCCAACGGCACAGCAATCTCCCTCGCTTCCTGTAGTAACTTTGGGTATATCCCGCCAGGCCCAGGGGACTTATCTATCCTGAAGCTTTAAAAAAATCTCCAGCACATCCTCCTTTTTAATATCAACCTGTTCAAGTCTATTAACCTGGTTCACACTGTTCTCATGAATACTGATGCAAAATATTCATTTTGGGCCTCCCCCATCTTCTCAGACTCTCGGCACAAGTTCCCTCCACTATCCTTGATCGGCCCTACTCTTACTCTGATCATCCTCTTATTTCTCACATAAGTGTGCATTGCCTTGGGTTTTTCCCTAATCCTTCCCACCAGGGCTTTTTCATGCCCCCTTCTAGCTCTCCTAAGTCCATTTTTGAGTTCCTTTCTGGCTACCTTGTAACCCTCTAGAGCCGAGTCAGATCCTTGCTTCCTCAACCTTACGTCAGCTTCCTTCTTCCTCTTGACCAGAAGCTCCACTTCTCTTGTCATCCAAGGCTCCTTCACCTCACCATTCCTTCCTCGTCCCAGTGGGACAAAACTATTTAGCACTTGCCGCAAGTGCTCCTTAAACAAATCCCACATTCCTGTTGTGCATTTCCCCAAGAACAATTGTTCCCACTTTATGCTCCTCAACTCCTGTCTAATAGCAAAGTAATTTCCCCTCCTCCACCAATTAAATACCTTCCCATACTATCTGTTCCTATCCCTCTCCATGACTATGGTAAAGGTCAAGGAATTGTGGTCACTGTCACCGAAATGCTCTCCCACCGAGACGTCTGACACCTGACCTGGTTTGTTGCCGAGCACCAAGTCCAATATGGCCTCCCCCGAGTTGGCTTATCTCCATATTGAGTCAGGAATCCTTCCTGTACACACCTGACAAAATCTGCTCCATCCAAACTTTATGCACTAAGGAAGTTCCAGTCAATATTAGGGAAGTTGAAGTCACCCATGACAACAACTCTGTTACTTCTGCACTTTTCCAAGATCTGCCGCCCAATCTGTTCCTCTATCTCTCTGCTGCTATTGGGGGTCTATAGAAAACTCCCAATAAAGTGACTGCTCCTTTCTTGTTTCTGACTTCCACCCACACTGACTCAGTAGACAAACCCTCCTCAACTACCTCCTTTTCTGCAGCTGTGCTCCACTCCCTAATTAACAGTGCCACTCCCCCTCCTCTTCTACCTCACTACCTATTCTTCTGAAAATATCTAAACCCCGGAACATCTAACAATCATTCCTGTCCCTGTGAAATCTATGTCTCCATAATGGCCACAGCGTTGTATTTCCAAGTACTGATCCATGTTCTAAGTTCGTCTCCCTTATTCATGACACTCCTTGCATTGAAACAGACACACTTTAACCCATTCCACTGAGTGCAACCTTGTCCTATCAACTGTCTGTCCTTCCTCACAGACTTGTCTGTCTGTTCCTGTCCCTCTCCATGACTATGGTAAAGATCAAGGAATTGTGGTCACTGTCACCGAAATGCTCTCCCACCGAGACGTCTGACACCTGGCCTGGTTTGTTGCCGAGCACCAAGTCCAATATGGCCTCTCCCTGAGGCCATATTTCTCTCTCTCTTCCCCCCCCCCCCCCATGTCCCCTCATTCCCTGGAGATAAAGTATTCCTGTCACCAGGGAATGTCGGAAATGTCTGTGAAGCTGTTAAAAGTGAAACTGCACAGGTAAAACCAGGTGACTTAATAGTAGCCATCACTTTCTGTAAATTAGTTTTTTTTAATGAATATTTTTATTCTCCATTTTCACATTTTCTTCAGAATTGACACCCCACCAACGAACAGTAAACGGTAGCGAATACAATGTCAATCCCCTTATCAAGAACAATGATTCCATCCTCCCACCATCCCCCAAACAACGACCCACCTGACAATATGAGCATCAAATAAAACAAATCCTCCCAAGGTGGTAAGAAAAATGAAAAAGGAATCAGGAATCACCTATGGTCACCATTGACATATACAGTCCACCCCCAATCTCCCCCCCGCTAATATTTAATGCCATCCAATCCCTGAAAGAATACCGTGAATGATACCCATGAATTGTAGTCCACCCCCCCCCCCCAGACTCCTCCCCTCCACTTCCTCTTGTAAACTCCTCCCCCCAACCTCCGTTCCATCCCCCAATTTTTCACCCCGGGCTAGACTCACCGAAACCTGTTCTAACAGGCTCCAATGGCCGCAGCCCCTCCTCCCACCTCACACCCATTCACTGGCCGGCTTAAACCGTCCAGCGAGGAGGCCCCCGCCCAGGTCTCCTTCCCCCTTGCCCGGTCCGAGGAAAACCAAGAAATCTCCTTTCGCGCACAACCCCCGCATACACACCAAAGCCCCAAAGAACCATCATTGCAAATGAAAGTCCCATCTCTTCCCTTATCCAAATATATACAGCGTCGACTCATTTAGTACATACACCAACATGTAGTGAAAAAATAAAGTTACATGAGGCTATATCGGTACACGACCATTTCTCAATTCTGCCGTCGCAAACTCCTCAACTGCTTCCACCGTTTTTGTGAGCTTTTTTTCAAGTTCCACAGCCATCACCTTGGTCATTTCTTCTACTGTGAGCGATGCGGCCACCCCTGGTTCTCCAGCCTCCGCTTTCCTTATAATTCCGGCGCTGACTTTTTCACTCCCTGGCGGACTTCCGTTAACCACCTATTTCACGGCCGTTTTTCTCCCATACTTGGACATTTCTCCTCCCTGTGCCTTTTTACAGCCTTTTCAGCCTTTGTTGCCCCCGGGACCGGGCGTTAAAACTCCAATATTCTTAGTCCCGAGCGGGAGCCCTCCAGTGTGCGGCTGCCTCCCGCCCGCTGTCACCGGAAGTCACTTTCTGTAAATTTGCTGCGTGAGTTAATATTTCAACTACAGATGTGTCCAAAATCTGACATTTGTTCTACGGATTTTAAAAGGACATTGGAGCATCCAGCTAAAAGGGAAAAGTTAATGGCAGTTGGAGATGAGATGAAGTTATGTGAATTTAAAATACAGAAAAAGTATGAGCTTCAAGAGACAAAGAAGATGACAGCAGATGACACGCTTTGAAGGGTTTAGTCAGATGCCGATATGATAGAGCTGCGAGGAAGGATGTTTATTCTTGAAAGTAATTTAAAATGAAGAAGCGATCATGCTTGCTCTGAAGGAATTAGAACAAAGCTCTAACTTATTGGCAGGATGAGAAGGATAAATAAATGAAGAAAATTCATGCAAATGCTATTGGCCCTGACCATATTCTGGCAATAGTACTGTAGACTTCCCTAGCCAAGCTGTTCCAGTACAAATACAACACTGGCATCTCGCTGGCAATGTGGAAAATTGCCCAGGTATAGTCTGTACACACAGAACAGGACAAATCCAACCCAGTCAATTACCGCCCTAGAAGTCCACACTTGAGCATTAATAAAGTGATGGAAGGGCCATCAACAGTGCCATCAAGCAGCACTTGCTAAGCAATACCCTGCTCATTTATGCTCAGTTTGGGTTCTGCCAGGGTCATTCTGCTCCTGACTTCCTTACAGTCTTGGATCAAACATGGAAAAAAGCTGAACTCCAGAGGTGAGGTGAGAGTGACAGCCTTTGAAGGAGCCCTGGCAACATTGGAGTCAATGGGAATCAATGCACAAGGAAGATGGTTGTGGTAGTTGGAGATCAATTATCCCAGTTCCAGGCCCTGGGCCCAGCATCCTTCAGCTGCTTTATCAATGACCTTCCTTCCATCATAAGATCAGAAATGGGGATGTTTGCTAGATACTAAATCCGTCCATGTCCAAATGGAGCAAGACTTGAATGATATCCATGCTTAAGATGGCAAGTAAAAATTGTGTCACACAGGTGTCAGGCAATGACCATCTCCAACAAGAGAGAATCGATCCATTTCCCCATGACATTCACTGACAATACCATCACTGAATCCCACACTATCAACATACTGACAAAACTGAACTGGACTAGTTATACGAATATGCTGCCTGCAAGAGCAGGTTAGAGGCAAGAAATCCTGTGGTGAGTAATGCACCTCCTGACTCCCCAAAACCTGTCCACCATTGACAAGGCGCAAGTCAGGAATGTAATGGAATACTCTCCACTTGCCTGGATGAGTGCAGCTCCAACAACACTCAAGGAGCTCGACACCATCCAGGCCAAAGCAGCCTATTTTATTGGCACCCCTTCCACAAACGTTCATTTGTTGCACTGCCACAGCACAGTATCAGTAATGTGTGACATCTACAAGTGGCACCTCAGGAACTCACCAAGCCTCCTTAGACAGGACCTTCCAAAGCCACAATCATCTGGAAAGATGAGGGCAGTAGACACATGGGACCAGAATCATCTGACTGTTCCCCTCCAAGCAACTCGCCATCCTGAAATATATTGCCGTTTCTTCACTGGAGCCCCTTCCCTTACAGAACGTCAGGTGTACCTGCACCACGTGATCTGCACCGGTTCAAGAAAGCAGCTCACCACTGGGGATTGGCAATAAATGTTAGCTTAGCCTGCACCACACACATCCCATAAGTAATAAAATGGATTATCAAGCTTTCTTAGCTAAACAACAACATCACCTGAACAAAGGTCTCATAGCAACTAGAGAATTTTACGCAATAGATAAATTAACTGCTTGTCCAAAAGGAGGAATCGTTAAATCCATATCTCCTTGAAAAGAAAACCGAAGGGTTAGACCATGGAGAATAACTGGAAATTAAAAGTAATTCTGAATTGAACCAGGATGAGGTGAATTCCATTGTTATGAAAGACACTTGAGATGTTTGTCAGCACGCTCATGAGATCTGCTGAAAATAAGGGAGGGACTTCTGGATCCAGGTCCCTTCCTCTATTTTTAAAGATGCCAGTGCCTCAATGACTCTGAAAATCCAGTTCTAAGTCTTAACTATGTTGTTAAGTTAATAGTGTTTGCTTTTTTAATGTAAAGTTTTTTTATATTAGAAACATGAAATCCTGTGACATTTATTTCAGTTACTCATTGGGTGTTCAAATTTTTTTTTAAACATTAACAACCTCCACGGAGATTGTAACAGTATTTAGGGTAACTTTGGGAAATGTGCACTTATTTTTTCATCTTAAAGTGCATGATATGAGAGTATTGGCCTAGATTATATAGTCAGAAGTAAAGGAATGGTGTTGCTGTTCATTACAGTAATAGAGGCACATAGTATTTTAGTGGGCTTTTGAGCGGCAGCTTACAGTTACTTGAGATACTAAAGAAAAATACTGCAGACACTACAAATGTGAAGCAACAACAGGAAATGCTGGAAATCTCAGCAGGTCTAGCAATGTTGTGGAGAGAGAAACACTGATCAATCCAGTTCTGCTGCAAGTAGGGAGATGCTGTTGTCCATTGACTATTTTATTTATCATTCACATACATGTCCCTCGGAGTTACTACAGGAGTTTGTGTAAGTTGAAATATTGGCATGAATTTTGTGTTAATTGTAACATTGAGGCTAATGATGCTTATTGTTATTGTGGAGTAAATCAGACAGCCACTTTTAACATCCAAACATGCAAAGTCCAGAAGTTGCGACTAGAGATAACCACTCCTCCACAGACTGCTGTAACAATCCTTGTCCACAGGCTCGCTGTTTAAAGGCATGCAATGGTGTGAATTTGGGGTACTTGTTCACTAATTCCCCACTAAAGATGCTGTAAACATTAGGGCTGATGCATTCAGGAATAAATTAATTTTTAATGCTATGGTAACTTATAATTATTGAAAACCACCTCTGTTGCCATGAAAATATAATTTTAAACGTGTGATGTGGCATTCCTGCAGATGTTAATTAATGTTGGAGATGTAAATAAACATTTGTTTTTACTTTGTTTCTTATAATCCTTCCCTTTTATTTCCCCCTTTTCCAATCTTTCTAAACATGTTTTAAATCTAATTTATAAATCATGCTCTATACTTTCCTGGTTCAAACGCATCAGAGTCGGTATTGGCCCAAAAATATTGCTGTAAAGGTACTTATAGCCGTTCTCACCTGCCATTATTCCCAAGGCCATGGAAACAAGGTACCTATGCTTTAAACATTGCATCCTTATGAATAAACTCAGTCTCATTAAAATATTTATATTGCTAACCAACCTCCTGCGAATGGATTCGTTGTCTGCTCCTTATCCACTTCCATTAAAATTGTAAGTGGGCTGGCTCGCAGAGACTTAGGTTCCTGTTTCAGATTTCTAGCTTTGTAACTTCCCAGCTGAACGTATCCCATTCACCTTTGAGGGTTAAAATTTCTCTCTGTATGTTTCAGTGGGGATTCTTCCAGCTAATTGGAGTGCCTCGGTGCTGCTTTACCTGCTTTCAGATTCCCTGTAGAGGGTGCCGCACTGGATGAGGCAACGGATTACAACAAGCCTCTGTTCACAAAAACTGCTCGCACCTTCTGGGTAACTGTCCAAGTAGTGAATGGTGAACACTGTTCCTTTATCGCTGACCCAAAATCCAGACCACTGACTTGCAACTTCTGTTGTGGTATATGCATGAAAATCTGATTTCTGCTACACTCTAGGTATTTGCACAGGTTTGATACTGAGTTGGAGCAAATTGAATTAACAAACAGCATCAAAAGCAGGCAGGGAAGACAGCATGAAGCTCGGGAAGCCATTCTCAAACACAGCATTGAACGTGAGAGGATGCTATATGAAGAAAATGGCATAGGTATGAATCCTTAATTTGTTATCAGTCAGTCCCTCCCTACAAATATTCTTAAAGTGTTGATATTTCATAAGTGTATAATTAACAATGGATAGAGCTCTGAAGTTATTCTTATAATATGGACTCGCCCTCGTTAACCAATTTCAAATGTGTTCTTTCAAATTCTTAATCAGTTTGTTGGAGTGTGGGTTTCTAATGGTGCTTTCAATGGCAAGGGTAATTTGCATTTTTGTTTATTTCTAACTAAAATACAACATAAGGACCTTTAGTTTCACAATCAGTGGAACAAGGGAGGTCATCCCATCATTTTGTTCAATAATGTCTGATCTGTACCTCAACTTCATTTAATTTTCTCCATATTTTTTGATCTGAAGAACGAACAAAAAACACCAATTAATTTCAATCTTGCAAAAGCCAGGGGGCTGGTATGTTCTGCATAGTCTTCACCATGTGGGCCAATATGTTATCAGGTTAGATCCAGCCGATGCTGTATCTAACCTGTACTGAGCTGTTTCAGGAAGTCGCAAGTGAACCAAATCTGCTGGATAATGACATCTTATGATTTTTTTTTAATGGCATCTATGATGATGTGAATTTTGGAAAGAGGCCAAGTAAGTTTGTCTCAATTTTTGACTGCTGATGTTTACAACCATCCCAACCTTGTCTCTTTCTTGTGTTTGTTTGCTTACAGTTGAGGACTGAGGGCAGCTTCCTCCTCTTGTCTTTTTGTGTATCACCATTCTCCATTGGGTGTGGTCAGGGTTTAGGTTTGTTCCATTCCTAAATGCTTAGCTCTGTAGTTTATTGCTTTCATATTTTGCATGCAGCTAGCCGTTTCTTGTAACTTCAGATTGGTGCTTTATAGGAGTCCAAAAGGTTTATAGCACAGAAAAGGCCCTTTGGCATATCATGTTTGCGCTTCTCCAAAAACAACCACCTAACTATTCTAATCCCATTTTCCAGTATGTGGCCTTGCATTCCATGGCATGGTAAGAGCACTATTTAAATACTTTAAAAAATATTATGAGGGTCTCTGCCTCCACCACCCTTTCAAGCAGTGAGCTCCAGACTCTCGTCACCCTCTGTGTGCAAAAGGTTTTCCTCACACCCCCTCTAAACCTCCTGCCCCTTAGTTTAAATGTAAGCTCCCCGGTCATTGATCCCTGCACCAAGAAGAAATGTTTCTTCCTGTCTACCTGTGCCCCTCAATTTTATACAACTCAATCATGTCCCGTCCCCCCACCACCACCACCACCACCTCTGGTCCAAGGAAAACAATCCCAGCCTATCCAATCTCTCTTCATAATTAAAACTCCCCACCCCAGGCAACATTGAAGGTAAACTGTTGCTAATGTAGCAACACTCCGCTATAAATCAACTGACAGGCTTAATTGAGTTGGAGTGAGGCGCAACCTTGGCCATAAGTTTAAATATTGTGATAGTGTACAATTCTGTCTGCCCATTGTGCCTCGCAAAGGCCCACACAGTCAGTCACACAGGTGTACAGGAAGTAGGAACCTAGGACCTGGGATCAGGATTGCCCATTCAGCCCTTCACACCTGCTGCACCATTCGATAAGATCATAGCTGATCTGATTATGGTCTTATTCCATTTTCTTGTCTGCCCCCATAAATCTTGGTTCATTTGTCTGTCAAAAATGTATCTAATTCAACCTTGAATAAGATATGAGGTGAGTGTCCCTCACCTCAAACATTCTGCAGGAGGAACATTGCACTGCCTTCCCTGCCATGCCCTCTTGATAACTTGCGGATAAAACAAGAAAAAGAAAGAAAGAGCTTACCTGATATTCACTCAACGCCTTAGGTTAGAGGAGGTGGCTCCTCTCCCGCTTTTAAATCTCCGGCTCCTCGCCAGCTTTTAAATCTCCGGCTCCTCACCAGCATTTAAATCTCCGGCTCCTCTCCCGCTTTTAAATCTCTGGCTCCTCTCCCGCTTTTAAATCTCCGGCTCCTCTCCCGCTTTTAAATCTCTGGCTCCTCTCCCGCTTTTAAATCTCTGGCTCCTCTCCCGCTTTTAAATCTCTGGCTCCTCTCCCGCTTTTAAATCTCCGGCTCCTCTCCCGCGCTTTTAAATCTCCGGTTCCTCTCCAGCTTTTAAATCTCTGGCTCCTCTCCCGCTTTTAAATCTCTGGCTCCTCTCCCGCTTTTAAATCTCCGGCTCCTCTCCTGCTTTTAAATCTCTGGCTCCTCTCCCACGCTTTTAAATCTCCGGTTCCTCTCCTGCTTTTATACGATTTGCCTTCTTCACAGCCTGCCGTGCCTGCCTGTTTAGCTTCAGTGACTGGTATATGAGGACACCCAAGTCTTGTTGCATGTTTCCTCTCAAATTATCGATGTTCAGGTAATAATCTCCCTGATTTGCTGCCAAAGTCGATAACATCACTTTTATCCACATTATGCTGCGTTTGCCCACTCACCTAGCTTGTTCAAATCACACTGCATCTCTGCATCCTCCTCACAGCTCACCCTCCGACCCGGGTTTGTGTCAACTGCTAACCTGGAGACCTTACAATTAGTTCCCTCATTTAAATAATTACTATATACCGTGCACTCCTGCTACTCATTTACAAGTGCTTTGCTATTAAATCTTAATAGTGGACTCTGGAATTTTCCCCACTGTCGACATCAGGCTTACTGGTCTGTAATTCCGTTTTCTTGTTATCTCCCTTTTTAAATGGTGGGGTTACATTAGCTACCCTCTAATCTGTAGGAACTGTTCCAGAGTTTATAGAATCTTGGAGGATGATCACCAATGCAGCCACTATTTCTCGGGCCACTTCCTTAAGTCCTCAGCCTTCAGTTCCATCAATTTCCCCAACACCAATTCCCTACTAAGACAGACTTCTTTCAGTTCCTCCCTTTCACTAAACCATGCGTTCCCAATATTTCTTAGGCATTATTTGTGTTCTCCTTTGTGAAGACAGAACCGAAGTATGTATTTAGTTGGTCAACCTTTGTTTGTTTCCCATTATAAATTCCCCTGTTTCTGATTGTAAGGGACCTACATCTGTCTTCAATCATTTCGTCTTCACATACCTAGTTACTTCACTAGTTATAATCCCCAAAAAGGTGCCTTCATCCCTACATTCCTTCCTTTTAGCTAACCAATCCTTTATCTATGCTTATCTGTTGCCCCCGACACCATGTGCTCTTATTTTGTGTAGTAATGTTTGATATGACCTCTTGTCAAATGCATTTTGGAATTCCAAGTGCACCACATCAACAGGTTTCCCTTTATCCACCTTGCTTGTTGCTACTTCAAAAAAATTCAATAAGACCATAATACTAAGAACAGAATTAGGCAATTCAGCCCATCGAGTCTGCTCCACAATTCAATCATGGCTGATATGTTTCTCATCCCTATTCTCCTGCCTTCTCCCCATAACCTCTGATCCCTTTGTTAATCAAGAACCTATCTATCTCTGTCTTAAAGACCCTCAGTCATTTGGCCTCCACAGCCTTCTGCAGCAAGGAGTTCCATAGATTCACCACCTGTTGGCTGAAGACATTTGCCCTCCTCTCAGTTTTAAAAGATCGTTCCTTCATTCTGAGGCTGTCGCCTCGGGTTCTAGTTTTTCGCACTACTAGTGGGAAACAGCCTCTCAGAATCATGTAAGTTTCAATAAGATCTATCATCCTTCTAAACTCAAATGAGTACAGTCCCAGAGTCCTCAACCACTCCTCGTATGATAAGCTCTTCATTCCAGGGATCATTCTTGTGAACCTCCTCTGGACCCTTTCCAAGGCCAGCACATCCTTCCTTCGGTAAGGGGCCAAAACTGCTCACAATAATAACTTAATTAAACTTAATTACCCTTTCACAAAACCACATGATTTTCTAAATATCCTGTTATAACCTACTAGTAACTTATTCTAGCATTTTCCCTGCTGCAGATGTTAGGCTAGCTGGCTTGTAATTTTGTTTATGTCTCCCTCCTGTCTGAATAAATGTGTTAAATTTGTTGTCTTCCAATCTGCTGGAGCTCTTTTAGAATTGAAAGAATTGTGGAATATTTTAACCAATACCTCCTCTGATGCAGCCACTTCTTTTAAGACCCTAACATGCAGAGCCATCAGGTCCTGGAGCTTGACAGCCTTTTTCACAGTACCGTTTCCCCGATCGTAAGACTGTTTTTAAGTTCCTCTTCCCTTTCTCTTCTTGACTTTTAAGTGTGTGTGTTTTTCTCAGTCTTTTATAATGAAGACAGACAAAAAAAACTTATTCAATGCTTCTGCCATTTCCTTATTTACATTATTAATCCCCAAGGTTCTTGCTCTGGAGGATCAACGCTTTTGTTTTTCTAAATTTAGAGTACCCAATTCATTTATTTTCCAAATAAGGGCAATTTAGTTTTGCCAATCTACTGCCGCTCCACATCTTTGGTTTGTGGGGATGAGACCTATGCAGACACTGGGAGAATGTGAAAACCCCACACCGACAGTGATCCGGGGCCGGGATCGAACCCGGGTCCTCGGCGTCATGATGCACCAGTGCTAACCACTGCGCCGCCCCTTAGAGGACCAACATTTGCTTTAGTTACTCTTTTCCTTTTTCAATACATAGGGCGAGATTCTCCGCAAATGCGGAGAGTCGTAAAGTCTGCCGTGAAACTGGCCGTGTTTCACGGCAGCCTTCATGCCCGTTCCCGGGACCCGATTATCTCCTCCCCCCCCCCCCCCCCCCTGCTGGGGGTCGGAGAATTTCGCCCCAGTTTAGTTAACACTGCAGTCCTACACTTATAATTACCATTATTCAACTTTAAAACATTAGTCTTAGACCCAGACCGTCAAATTGAATTTCTTTGTTCTTTGAAATCTCCGGTCCTCTCTGTTGGTGCATGCTTACGTTTGTACTCTCTCTAGTTATCTTGTTATCATCACTGTCCATGAGGTTATTGATTAATCCTGTCTCATTGCACATTACCAGGTCAAGAATAACTTGTTCCCTGGTTGACACCAGAACATACTGCACAAAGAAATTATCCCGAATGCGTCACTGAACTCATTTTCCAGGGTATATTTCCAACCTGATTCACTAAATCCACATGTAGGTTGAATTCCCCTGTGACTTTTGCAGTACCTTTTTTACACCCCTTTTTATTTCTTCCTGCATACTCTGTCCCACAATGCAAGTACTGTTAGGGTGCCTAGAAACTATACCTACAACTGACTTCTTGGATTTCCCATTTCTTATCTCTACCCAAACTGATTCTGCATCGTGTTCTTTCGAGCTAAGGTTACCACTCCACGACTGTTCTCATAGAATTACTCATAGAATTTACAGTGCAGAAGGAGGACATTCGGCCCATAGAGTCTGCACCGGCTCTTGGAAAGAGCACCCTACCCAAAGTCAACACTGCCACCCTATCCCCATAACCCCACCCAACACTAAGGGCAATTTTGGACACTAAGGGCAATTTATCCAGGGCCAATCCACCTAACCTGCACATCTTTGGACTGTGGGAGGAAATCGGAGCACCCGGAGGAAACCCACGCACACACGGGGAGGATGTGCAGACTCTGCACAGACAGTGACCCAAGCCGGAATTGAACCTGGGACCCTGGAGCTGTGAAGCGGTTGTGCTATCCACAATGCTACCATTCTTAATTAACAGAGCTACCTCATCACCGTATCCTAGCTTTCCACTCTTTTCAACATGTCCACTACTCTTCAGTAGACCTTGCATTGTCTCTGACTGGCTAGAACATCACACATAATTCTATCTGCTAACAATTTATCAATTTTTATTATGAATACTGTGTGTATATGGATACAAAGTCTTTAATTCTGTCTTACCTATTTTTGAAATGCTCGTGAAAGGCATACAGCATGTTTACCTTCCTTTATCGGCCTCTTCTGTACCCTCTAGCTTTCGGAGCACTGCTCACTTCACCTGAGGAAGGAGCAGTGCTCCGAAAGCTAGTTTTTGAAACAAACATGTTGCACTTTAACCTGGTGTTGTAAGACTTCTTACTGTAACGGCAGCACGGTGGCACAGTGGGTTAGCCATGTTGCCTTACGGCGCCGAGGTCCCAGTTTTGAATCCCGGCTCTGGGTCACTGTCTGTGTAGAGTTTGCACGTTCTCCCCGTGTTTGCATAGGATTCACACCCACAACCCAAAGATGTGCAGGCGAGGTGGATTGGCCGCAGTAAAATTGCTCCTTAATTGGAAAAAATGATTTGGGCACTCTAAATTTATTTTAAAAAAATACTTTGTACTGTGCTCACCCCAGTCCAACGCTGGCATCTCCACATCATTAGGTTAGACAGGCAGAATGGTCGGTGCAGGCTTGGAGGGCCGAAGGGCCTCTTCCTGTGCTGTAGTTTTCTTTGTTCTTTGAAATCTCCGGTCCTCTCTGTTGGTGCATGCTTACATTTGTACTCTCTCTAGTTATCATGTCACAAATCGCTATCCTGCTCTTATCCTGCAAAGCGATCACCCAGTTTGTGTTTGGTCTCTCCGATATAGAGGAGACCACATTGGGAGCAGCGAATGCAGTAGACCAAATTGAAAGAGATGCAAGTGAACCACTGCTAAACCTGGAATGAGTGTTTTGGGCCTGGCATGTTAAGCATGGAAGAGGTAAAGGGGCACGTGTTACACCTTCTGCGATTGCATGGGAAGGTGCCATGGGTGATGGGAGAGGTACTGGGTATGCTGGAGGAGTGGACTAGATTATCTCGGAGGGAACGGTCTCTGTGGAATGCTGACAAAGGGAGTGAAGGGAGGATGTGTTTAGTGGCATCACGCTGGAGTTGGCGAAAATGGCGGAGGATTATGCTTTGTATATGGAGACTGGTGGGAGGTGAAGAGGTGGGTTCCACAAACACATACACACACAAAGTCAATGACGCAAGATGAAATGAAAATTGCTTATTGTCACAAGTAGGCTTCAAATGAAGTTACTGTGAAAAGCCCCTAGTCGCCACATTCCGGCGCCTGTTCGGGGAGGCCGGTATGGGAATTGAACCGTGCTGCTGGCCTGCCTTGGTCTACTTTAAAAGCCAGCGATGTAGCCCTGTGCTAAACCAGCCCCTTAGAGTAAATTTAGAGTACCCAATTCATTTTTTCCAATTAAGGGGCAATTTAGCATAGCCAATCCACCTAGCCTGTACAGCTTTGGGTTGTGGGGGCGAAACCCACTCAAACATGGGGAGAATGTGCAAACTCCACATGGACAGTGACCCAGAGCCGGGATTGAACCTGGGACCTCGGCGCCGTGAGGCAGCAGGGCTAACCCACTGTGCCACCATGCTGCCCTGAATACTCAGTTATAGGACTCAGCGAAGTGATCAGTTTTGCAGAGGTTCTACTGGAAGACTGAGTTTAGCGAACTAATTTGTTTCCTGTGCAGTGGAAGAAATGGTGAGTTTTGAGTGTGGTTTGGGTGTCTCGGAGAGAAACAAAGGACGGGATTCTCCGAAACGGTGGATAAGTGTTGACGCCGGCGTAAACACCGGATTGTTTGACACTGGCATCAACAGGCCTCTTGGCCCAGCGATTCCGTGGCCCCGCACATTCCGGCACCTGTTCGGGGAGGCCGGTATGGGAATTGAACTGTGCTGCTGGCCCTCCTTGGTCTGCTTTAAAAGCCAGCTATTTAGCCCTGTGCTAAACCAGCCCCTATCCCATGATACTTTGAATGCGAGTCTTTGCAGGGAATTAAATCTTTACAGGCCTAGTTGGTGTGACTGGAGAGAGGGATAATCACAGTTAAAAACCCTCCTCTTCATTCACCTGATGAAGGAGCAGCACTCCGAAAGCTAGTGATTCCAAATAAAACTGTTGAATTTTAACCTGGTGCTGTAGGACCTCTTACTGTGCCCACCCCAGTCCAATGCCAGCATCTCCACATCATGATATTTCATAGTCACTGTTACTGAGACAAATGTTTAGTTTCCGAATGTATTCTTCCATGGTTGGATTTGATAAGGTTCTTCATGGTCGGCTCATGAAGAAACTGTGGGATAGAGGATAAATTTGGCCAATTGGATAAGTAATTGGCTATCACATAGAAGACAGAGGGTGGTGGTGGATGGAAAATTTTCAGACTGGAGACCAGTTACCAGCGGTGTACCACAGGGATCACTGCTGGGTCTTCTGCTATTTTTGATTTTTATAAATGACTTGGAGGAGGGGGCTGAAGGGTGGGCCAGTAAATTTGCTGATGACACCAAGATTGGTGGAGTACTGGATGAGGTGGAGGGCTGTTGTAGGCTGGAAGGAGACATTGGGCGGGATTCTCCGACCCCACGCAGGGTCGGAGAATTGGCGGGAAGCGGCGTTATTTCCGCTCCCGCAGGTTTTCGAATTCTCCCGCCGGTAAAAAACCGGCGTTGTGCAAATCCCGCCGGCAGCCTGTGAAAACAGCTGGCGCCGGCGGGATTTCATTTTATTTGCACTGACCTTAAATCTCCGGCCCGGATGGGCCGAAGTCCCGCCGACGTGGCCACGGGTCACGTCGGCGAAAATCACAGTTGATTTAAAACGGCGTCAACCATTGATGATGGTTGACGCCGTTCAGTGTCGGGGGTGGGTTGCGGCATGGGGGGGGGGGGGGTGGGTTGCGGCATGGGGGGGGGGTGGGTTGCGGCATGGGGGGGGGGTGGGTTGCGGCAAAGGGGGGGGGTGGGTTGCGGCATCGGGGGGGGTGGGTTGCGGCATGGGGGGGGTGGGTTGCGGCATGGGGGGGGGGTGGGTTGCGGCATGGGGGGGGGGGGGTTGCGGCATGGGGGGGGGGGGTTGCGGCATGGGGGGGGGGGTTGTGGCATGGGGGGGGTGGGTTGCGGCCATCGGGGGGGGGGGGTTGCGGCCATCGGGGGGGTGGGTTGCGCCATCGGGGGGGTGGGTTGCGGCATGGGGGGGGCAATCGGGGGGGGGGTGGGTTGCGGCCATCCGGGGGTGGGTTGCGGCCATCGGGGGGTTGCGGCCATCGGGGGGGTGGGTTGCGGCCATCGGGGGGTTGCGGCCATCGGGGGGGTGGGTTGCGGCCATCGGGGGGGGTGGGTTGCGGCCATCGGGGGGGTGGGTTGCGGCCATCGGGGGGTGGGTTGCGGCCATCGGGGGGGTGGGTTGCGGCATGGGGGGGGGCATCAGGGGGGGGTGGGTTGCGGCCATCGGGGGGGTGGGTTGCGGCCATCGGGGGGGTGGGTTGCGGCCATCGGGGGGGTTTGGGGGCAGCGGCGGGCAGAGAGGGGGGGCGACGGATGCCCGGGGCCAACGCACCGTCGCCCCCCCCCCCTGTACGCCGCTGCCCCCTACCCTAACCACCCGCCCCCTCACCACCCCTACCCCCTTCACCACCCCTACCCCCCTCCAACGCCGCACC